>NC_137161.1:63095384-64295384 GCF_951394435.1 Stenella coeruleoalba | reverse complement strand
TTTCAAGCAGCCTGTCTGTAACAAAGTGTGGCGTCCGCCCATGGTCCCAGAGTCTGAGAGACACCAATGGCTCTAACGAAGACAGAACATTATGTTTGATGCATAAGCGTGATTGTTCATAGGTCTGTGGTCGAGAGAGAGGCTCTGAAATCCATCAGACTTGGGCTCAGACCCTGCCTCCTCTGTGATTTGGAGCTGGTTGCTTCATTCCTCTGACAGTCAGTGTCCTTGCCTGTAAAGCAGAGATACTAAGAGTACCTTACAGAGCAGAGTTCTCACCTTGGCACTATTGACACTTCGGGTCAGACATTTGGGCTGCCCTGTGCGTTGCAGGCTGCTGAGCAGCATCCCTGGCCTCCACCCACTAGAGGGCAGTGTGCAGTCTCCCCACACCCAACCCCAGGGTTGACGACCAAAAATGCCTCCAGACATGGCCAAAAGTCTCCTGGGAGGCACAGCCCCTCTCCTCTGCCCCCACTGAGATTCGCTGCCATGGAACTATTAAGAAAGTTGAATGAAGTGACCCATGTAAAGCTCTCAGACACTGCTTAGCAGATACTACATAGTAGGTACTCAACAAATATTAGTTGTTCCTGTACTAGTAAAACTGTAAAGCAGAACTCTAACACAATATTTTTTTTCTCTTGAGGATTCTTTTTTTTTTTAATAATTAAATTTTTTTATTATTTTATTTTTGGCTCTGTTGGGTCTTCGTTTCTGTGCAAGGGCTTTCTCTAGTTGCGGCGAGGGGGGCCACTCTTCATCGCGGTGCGCGGGCCTCTCACTATCGCGGCCTCTCTTGTTGCGGAGCACAGGCTCCAGATGCGCAGGCTCAGTAATTGTGGCTCACGGGCCCAGTTGCTCCGTGGCATGTGGGATCTTCCCAGACCAGGGCTCAAACCTGTGTCCCCTGCATTGGCAGGCAGATTCTCAACCACCGCGCCACCAGGGAAGCCCCTCTTGAGGATTCTTATGGAATGCGTGGATCTCTGGGGCCCCCAAATTCCCTGGTATTAGACAGGAATCCCCAGTTGCCCCACCTGCTGCTGGTAAAATATTTTGCTTCCTGGCAAAGCCACCAGCTGCTAGGGGCAGAGAAATCGATTTTCAGGTAGTTCAGTGAATGACGGAGTCAAGAAAGGAGAAAACAGATTCCACATCAGTAGTGACAGTAACACTGAAGGTCTGAGTTATTAGAAGCATCCATGCCTGGGGGAGGACATGGCATGTCCAGAAGGGGTGACCACAGCTGTTCCTCAGCAGCTGGAGGGGAAATGCAGAGGGCAGGAGAAACATATAATCAGCTTTCTACTTTTATATTTTAGTTCCAGTTATGGAACTAAAATATGGACTGCTCAGTTTATGCACTGCTCAAAATGGTTAATGTTGTTTGAACACAGTTATGGGCTGAATTGTGTCCCAGTAAAATTCGTATGTGGAAGCTCTAGCCCCCCATGTGACTGTACTTGGAGAGAAGATCTTCAGGGAGGTAAATCTTCATAAGGATGGGGCCCTAATCCACTAGGGCTTGTGCCCTATAAGAAGAGGAAGAGGCACCTGCTCTCTCTGTCTCTCTGTCTCTGTCTCTCTCTCTCTGTCTCTCTGTCTCTCTCTCTCCCTTCCGAGTGCACAGCGGAAAGGCCATGTGAACACAAGGAGAGAAGGCGGCCGTCTGCAAGCCAGGAAGAGAGGTCTCACCAGGAACTGAACTCTCCAGCAACTTGATCATGGGCTTCTAGCCTCCAGAACTCTGAGAAAAGAGTCTGCTGTTTAAGCTGCCCAGTCTGTGGTATTTTGTTATGGCTGCCCTAGTGGACTCATGCATACACTTACCACGTGCCTGGCATAGTCACTCACTTCATCCTCACAACAGCCCTTTGAGGTAGGCACTGTCGTCTCCCCTTCCCCCAGGCCTCCCACATTTTACAGAAGAGAAAACAACGCCAGAGAGGTTACCACCTTGCCCAGTGTCACGCAACTAGGAAATGGACCACTGGGATTTGAATCCAGGCCTGTCTACCCCCAGAGCCAGGACCTTAACCTCTAAGCCATCTGAATGCGGGTCGTGCCAACCCCTCACTGCCACTTACAGAATGTTTACATCATGCCAGCCTCTTGTAAAGGTTTTAAAATGAGTCAGCTCTTTGAATCCCAATAAAAATCTCAGGAGGAGGCCACCATTATTGTCCCCATTTTACAGATGAGGAAACTGAGGGAGGCTTACATCAGTTAACTTGAAGGGCCACAGTTTAACTCTCTGGCTCCCGAGCCTGGTTTGTAGCTGTTGAGGGAACGCTAAGCAGCCCATTCTCTCGCTTTGGAGTCTCTGGGCAGGATACTGCTGCTGGGAAAAAAGAGCTGATACTTGGTCTTTAGATGTCATAGAAACAGTTATTGAATTTTACCGTCTCTACAATTTTAATCTTACCAAGGATTCTGGGAGTGAGTGAAGGATGCAGGAAGACTTGAGTGGTGGTGAGTGGTGGTGAGCTCACTCCAGGGCAAGAGGCAGCAAATGCTATTAGTGACTGCATGTTTGTGTCCCAGGAATCTGCATTTATGCAAATGAAAGCAAGAGGTCTCAGCCTGAGGAAGGAGAGTGAACACCCCCTCCCCAACCAATTTCATTCTAAGTTATATCTTTCTCCAGCTGGGGATTTAGCAACAAATTGCTTCTCCCTCCTTCATCTCTCTCCAAGGACAATGAATAATAATAATTCAAAGCAGAGCAAAAGAGCCTACATTTATATGGTGCAAACCTCCACTGTGTTTTGATGTTGCCTGATTTTATCTTCAAATCCCCATGGGAGGCAGGTGCTTTCTGACACATGAAGTCAAGACACAGAAATCAGGACCCTGGACCTCAAAGCACTATATTTTCCCCAGGTGCTACCACTGGGTTGGTGGTCATGCTGTGGCAACTTGGCATCCCATCATGGTGAAGGGAAGATCTAAGCTTGAATCCTACCCCTAGCCACTACCCTGGCTTTGTTCACATTACCTGACCTCTTTCAAGGTGCTTTGGATAAAATTTAAGAAATGGAGATAATAATGATCTCCCAGGGTCAACCTCATACAAGTTGAGGTTATCTGTGGAAAGCACAGTGCTTGGCACATAGTAGATGCTTAGCAGTTGTTTTCATTGTTCTCAATGAATGAGAACTTTCTAGAATGTGTAAAGTGAGTACTTTCTCCATTTCTCGTGATCCTCAGGCATTTCCAAGCTGTGGGCTTCTCTGAGCGATGTGGGAAGCTATTCTTATTTTTTCTGGGGCTCCCCTGGGGTAGGGAAGATGACACAGTTCTAAACAAGGCAGTATTTGATCAGTGGTCATCCAGCCACCCTTGGCCAACAACTCTGATGTCTGAGAGTCAACATAGCACATTGTTTGTGAATCCCAGGCTTGACATCAGACTCCAGTCCCAACTCAGTACCTACTAGTTGTACAGCTATGGGCATATGTCCCATTGGGTTGTTAGAATTTAATGGAACAAGGCTTGTAATGTGCTTAGCATGCCTGGCACACAGCTGACGGACGGGCTGACTCAGTCTGCCCACATACCCCTACCCCCATTTCCTCCCAGTGGAGGTGGACATAAGTAGCCCCACCAGTAGGTCAGGTTTCCTTTCTGTTTCTCCTTCTCTTCCCTGCCGGGGGATGACTAAGATAAAAGTCACTTGGTTTTCCTGAAATGACACGCAATGGTTCCTGTGCTAACCCCAGTGATGTCAATATTCACCTTTCCTTTTTAGAAAGGAATTTTCCATCAAGAAGTAAAACCGCTCCTCCACAGTCACAGGTCTGATGCACAGGAGCAAATTGAGGATTTTCTGGATTTTGACCCCTTCCTGATGACTAAGCACTTAGACCTCCAGCTTTGGTTATGCTCATGACATAAGCATGGCATCTGGTGTCAAGAAACCTGGAGTTCCAGGCCAGAACTTGCCTCTTACTATGCACAAGTTGGAGAAGGGCATCCTCTCCACCCTGGACCTCAATTCCTTTAGGCCTAAAAGACAAGGTAATATCTCAGATCCATCCTGGATATTCTGTGTTTCTGCCATTCCCTTGATAACCAGGGAGAAACTTGATCATTCCCAAGACGTAAGATGATGAAACACTCACACCATATCTTGTGTGTCATCCACTTCCCTGTCTCCTTAGCTTAAGTCTCCACCTTTTTTTTTTTTTTTTTTTTTGCGGTACGCGGGCCTCTCACTGTTGGGCCCTCTCCCGTTGCGGAGCACAGGCTCTGGACGCGCAGGCTCAGCGGCCATGGCTCACGGGCCCAGCCGCTCCGCGGCATGTGGGATCTTCCCGGACCGGGGCACGAACCCGTGTCCCCTGCATCCGCAGGCGGACTCTCAACCACTGCGCCACCAGAGAAGCCCAAGTCTCCGCTTTTGATCAGGAAGATTTATGATAATGATGGTATGTTCTGACCACATCCCTCACAGTGGGTTACAGTGGTTAAGAGCGTGGGTTTGGAGTTCAAATCCCATTCCTGCCACTTGCTGGCTATGAACCTGAGACCTGACACTTCTTTAACATTCATTCATTCATTCCACAAACAAATATCGAGGGATGCTCTGGTTTGTGGATTCAGTGATGAGCAGGGCAGACGCTATCCCTGTCTTCAAAGGTACAATCTAGTGACAAAGATCGTAAAGTGTGACCCGTGCTAGGATGTGGGAAGACCAATGCTATGAGATCACATAGCAGAAGCCCCAGTGTAGTCTGGGCAGGGTAGAAGGTCAGGGAAAGCATCGGTGGAAGTGATGTCTAGTCTGAAATTGAAGAATGAGTGGGACATAGAGTAGGGGAACCATATGCCAGGCAAAGGAAGCCCAATGTGTAGAAGCCAGAGGAATCTAGACTCTGAAATAAACTCAGAAAAGTTCATATGAAGGAAAGTAGAATACGGAGTGTGTGGTGTGACTCTCCAGAGAGATGGCGAGGGCCAGGTCACGAAAGGGATTTGTAAATCACATCAACGGGGATAGACCTTAATCCTCAAAGTAATTGGAACGCTTCAGACAATTGTAAGAGGGAATGACCTGATCACAGTTTTATTTTGGGAAAGTGAACTGCACTGTGGGTAATGGTTTGTGTGGGTGGGAGGAGAGACAAGGGAGAACAGGTTGGAGGCTCTGGCAGTGATCTAGGCAAGGGAACACGAGAATGAAGGCTCCTCGAAGCTCAGGATCTTGTCCACTTTTGTTTTCTCATGTATCCCCAGTGCTTGGAACAGGCAACCAATAATTGCTTGTTGAGTGATAATGGCCTAGACCAGGGTAGGGGCAGTGGGGATGGAGAGAAGCTTGTGGATTTGAGACCTAATTTGTAGACCAAAGGAAAAGAGTAATAGATGATTTGGGAATTAAGAATGATGCCCAGGCTTGGGCAACTGGAGGGAAAAGGGTAGCATTCTCTGGGACAGAAAATCCTTAACCCCTTCGAGCCTCAGTTTCCTCATCTGTTAAATGGGACCAATGGCCCACATGTGACAGATATGTAAAGGGGGTGGTCTGGTGCCTGGTACACACACGAGAGGGAATCAACGTGTCAACCACACGTCCTCAATGTTCAGACCTCACCTCCCAGAACGCAAGTCCCCTGCATAGGTTAAGAACAAAGACCCACACATTTCCCCAGGGCCTCCAAGTGGGCCTTTGAAGTCTCCACAGAGATGCTGGCGGTGGTGTCAGCAGCAGCAGCACAAGTGAAAAATGAGCAGCCAGGAAGTGAAACAAGCAACTGAGATTGTTAATTGGAGTTTATTTTCTGTCAATGAACTGTGATTCTCAGTACAGCTCAGTCACCTGCAAACCTTGTCCTTGATGAGCTATTCTGCTCTGTGTCAATGTGAAGAATTTTATTGGACAGAGGAGTGGGTTGGTGGTGAGGCTTTCTGTAGCTAAGAGGTCTCTGGGGCGGGTGGGGGGAGAGGGGAAGTAGCTGAAAGGAAGTGTGTTTGTTTTTCAAACTCAATCCTGGCTGGGATGCAATTACTTAGGGTCACTCCTCCGGTTCATCTTCTGCAAAGGAGGAATCCCACCTGGTCGTGGGCAGGAGTGGTGCAATTGAGCTGGTTTCCCAGGGAGAGGATGCAAACACTGCCGCTAGAGAGGCTGAGGGGGTCCCTCGGAGCCGCCACCAGCCCGTCCCTTCTGTCCACTCAGGGAGTGGAGACCAAGCAACAGCTCTGCCGGGCACCGCACTGTCTCTGTCCTGGGGCTGCAGAGATGCACGAGTCATGGCTCTGCATTCTGCAGGGAAGACAGACCAGCGAACGGGCAGTTACGATCCCATATGATGGGTGTATGTGTCAGCTTCCTGGGGCTGCTGTAACACACGATCACAAACTTGGGTGCCTCAAAACAACAGAACTTTATTCTTGCACAGTTCTGGAAGCGAGAAGCCCAAACCAAGGTGTCAGCCTTCGTGCTCTCTTTGAAGGCTCTAGAGGGTCCTTCCTGGCCTATCCCCAGCTTCTGGTGTTGCTGGCAAGCCCTGGCATTGCTTGCTTTGTAGATGCGTCACTCCAGTCTCTGCCTCTGTCACCACATGGCCTCTCCCTGAGTGTCTGTGTCTCTTCTCTTCTTCTCAGCACACCAGTCATACAGGATTTAGAGTACAACCTACTGCAGGATAACCTCATATTTACTGGCAAAGACCCCATTTCCCAATAAGGTCATATTCACAGGTACCAGGGTTTAGGGCTTGAGCATGTCTTTCGCAGGGAGGGGGCCACAGTACAAAATACCACGTTGTAAGTAAAGGAGTGTTTGATGTTCTCTTTCATCAGATTTCCCTCTCTTACAAGTGTTACGGGAGGAGCCCCAATGATGTGGTCTGGTCTTCCTCCCTCCCTCCTTCCCTCCCTTCCATTACTCTTTTACTTCTTTCTTCCCCTTCAGTGGCTCAGTCAACACTTCCCTGTGACGTACCTTCTGTGCAGTATGGGAAGCATGGAGGATGGGGTGGGGAGCCAGAACAGAACAGTTCCCACCCTCTGAAGCCTGCTGTGCTGTGGCGGAAAGAGACAGTAACCAACCAGCCACACAAATACATGTAAGATGACAATGGAGATGATTGGAATGGGAGCCCTTCTGAATACTCAAGCTAACGTCTTGAACTGAATTCCTAGGGTCATAGGACTTCTAAGATCATAAAGACCAATCTCTAGCTGTGAACTGCCCATATATTTCTGCCCCATAAGCTTCAACATCTCCTTATTGATAAGGTATAGGACAAGAGGAACTAGAAGTTCATTTACTTAGGAGCGACCATCTGCATGGAACCTTCTGGCTGGAGAATGGGCATGAGAAAGGGGCCCTCCATTTAGCAGACTAAACAGGGGCTTGGAACGTAGCAACCGCAAGAGTCCCTCTGCAAGGAGCCACTAGGACATAATGATAAACTAACCATCAGATTAAAATCAGGGGCCAGGACATTAGAAATAATGCAGTGACATCCTGAGTAGTGGGAATACCTACAAACTTGGGGTTTCCTAGGGGCACCTTTGGGAAGCCTTTGAGAAAACCATTGTTAGTGGCGAGGGCTACAGTGGTGGGGTACATGGTGTGTGGGAGCAAATCATAGGCTTGGCTGGGTCAGGGGAGGTACTTCCTAGGAAGTGATGTTTGCCCTCTATCAGAACCATGACAGCAAAGCTGGCAAGAGAAGAAAGGCATTACCCATGCATGACACAACATGGATGGATCTCCAGGTTTTACACACAAAGGAGTTCATGTTGGATGATTCCAGTACTTGAAATTCTAGAAAAGACCAAAGTAATCTCTAGTGATAGAAAACACTGAGGAGGGGCTGTCGGGTAAGGAACACAGGGAACTTTTTGGAGAGACAAATACTCCATATTTTGATTATTGTGGTGAGGACAGAGGTTGTGTTTGTTAAAACTCACCAAAATGTACACTTAAAATGGGGGGGCATTTGATCATATGTAAATTAGACTTCATAAAATTGGATCTCGAAAAATGCTGGTCATATCCTTTCTTGTTTTAATTCTGGGTACATGGTAGAGGCCTTCCTAATCTTCCCCTGAAGTCCTCTGATCTTGTTATGACATAACATAAGAGCCAGGAGAGAACCAAAGCCATCATTTCACTTATGAAGAGATTGCATCTTAGGGAGAAGTGATGAGGCCAAGTCATGGAGGTCAGAAGGATACACTGCAGATTGGAGAAATCCAGATAGTGGGAAAAGGGCAGGCTGGCATGTTCTTGGGTGATGCAGCCCACCACTGAGATTACAGGAGTTAAATCTGAGGTCATCCAGCTAATCAGATTTGGGACTGGAATCCTAGCTCTGGCCAGTCCCAAATCTGAAATCCTCCATTTCCTGGCCATGCGTGTCTTCCTGTCCTGAGCATGTTCTGTGAAGCCTTCCACTGGTCCATTCAGACTCAGTCACCCTCTCACACCTCATCTGCTACAGTCATGCACACAGTTTACATGTCTTTTCATATCTCTTTGCAAAGATTCTTCCACACCAAGTATGTCTTGATGTGGTTCCATGGCCTCAGTGGTCTGGGTAACTATTTAGAATCAGCTCAGACACAGAAAACAGTTGGGGGCCACCATCGTGCAATGGAGGAATCATAGTCTAGAGCAGAGGTCTTCAAATTTTGGTGCGTATCCAAATTAAAGTCCGAATTCCTGGGATTCTTGTCCCAAGATTTTGACTCACCGGGCCTGGGTCGTGCCAGGAATCTGCACTTATAACTCAGACTCCAGGTGATTCTGATGGAGGTGGTTTGAAGACCAGGCTTTGAGACTCACTGTTCTCTACGTAACTCTGAACAAGGGAGACAAAAAGTTAGACCTGGGTTGTTGACTGACCAGTCAGCTCTCAGAGGGGTGGGGTAGGGAGGGTAGGAGGGAGGGAGACGCAAGAAGGAAGAGATATGGGAACACATGTATATGTATAACTGATTCACTTTGTTATACAGCAGAAACTAACACACCATTGTAAAGCAATTATACTCCAATAAAGATGTAAAAAAAAAAAAAAAAAGGGTAACCCAGTTCAAAAGTAGATTTTCCCTTTGTCCCACGTAAGATCATGGGAAAACAATGATGACAACAAAAGCTGGTCCTGAACACATACTTATTTCTGGACGTTTCCCAGAAGTATATTATTTTCTAATGATAAGTTATTTGTTTTTCTTCCTTTCTGTTAAGCACTTTTTTTTCAAAAAGAGTTTTATTGAGCCATAATTCACATACCATACAGTTCATCCATTTAAAGTGTACAATTCAGTGTTTTTTAGTATTTTCACAGAGTTGTGCAACCATTACCACAATCAATTTTGAAACATTTTCTTCACCTCCACACCCAAAAGCCCATGCCCATTAGTAGTCACTCCCCATTTCCTTCCATACCCTACTACCCACAGGCAACCACTGATCTACTTTCTGTCTCTATAGATTTTCCTATTCTGGGCATTTCATATAAACGCAATCAAGCACTATATGGTCTTTTCTGACGAGCTGCGTTCACCTGGCATCACGTTTTCAAGGTTCATCCATGTCGGAGCCTGTATCAGTAGTTTATTTCCCTTTATTTCCAAGTTATATTCTTAATGATGAATTTTAAAATGTTGGCGCCTCTCTTTTTCGTTAACATTTCTACAAATTGAACAATGTTGTTTAAGGCCCAGGTGACTTTTCCATCCCTTTCCTTGATGTTCTAACCACACACAAAAGTCCTCCAGGTTCCCTCCTATTGGCCTCTGCTTGGGATGACATGGCCCTGGTCTCTGTAGTCAATGCATCATCTAATCCTGAATGCACGCATCTCTTACCATGGGCCTTCTCCTCACTTTTGACCTTCATCTCGGTATACCTCTTTCCATTTCACGTTATAATGGGTGATGGGTATTCTCATCTGTGCTGATGACTCTTCCAAGACAGAGCCTGAGTCTTATTTATTTTTGTATTCTAAGTATCAAACTAGTTCTTGGCAAGTATGAGGTGCTTGGTTCATATTTACTGGATGAATGAATGAATGAACAAGTGAACCAAAGAAAGATACCTGCAGAAGCCGGCGTATACAGCGTGGAAGCCATTTCTCCCAGCAGGTTTTAGTACAGCAGTTTTAGCTTCTTCTGTTTGAAATGATTTGTTTGAAAGAGAGTGAGAATGACAATTTATAGAATATTAAACTGCATAAGCATGAAGTGGTCATTTCTGGGGGAGGGATGGCTTTTACTTATTCTTTCATTACAGACTTCAAAAGAAGAAAATGGTGTGATAATGGGTGATTTTTACTCTTATGGTTTTGAGGAGATTTTTCACATAAAGAAATATAAAATATAAAAGGAGCAAATGAATAAATAAAAAGTACTGTTTTAAAATTGGATCTAAATACTAGGCTGGCTCTGGGTGACTTGGGGCAAATCACTTTTCTCCTCCGAACACAGACTCCTGGCCTGTGAAAGAAGAATGAGAAAACTTGCCGTGTGGGAATATTGTGAGGATTGAAAAGCATGGTGCCTGGCACAGAGGAGGCATCAGACAAATGCTGTTGTGATTAGCAATAGTGATAACAGTAACAAATAGGAAAATGATAAACCAGGGTGTACACAGGTCTGTTCCATCTGGGACAGTCCTTGAATTCGATTTTATTTATAGCCTGTCTCCTTGTACTGGGTGGCCTAACATATTGATTCTCTGAAAATCCTGTGACTTAGCCCCAGAACGGAGGCTCTTTTAATAAACTCCACTTATTGGGTGATTATGCAGAAGGCAGCTGTAATGACCCCGGTGACCAAAAGAAGCACTGTGATGACAGTCGCTGCCATTTACTGAGCCCTTACTGGAGCTGCTTACGCCTTAATGCAATCCCGTGAGATCTTATAATCCCCATTTTACAGATGAGAAAATGAGGCACAGATGAGTTAAATGCTTTAAGGCCATACAGCTGATAAGGGGCTTATACAAGATTCAAACCCAGGTCTTCTGCACCAGAGTTAGGGATCTCTTCATTAGACCTGATGCCTCTCAATTTGCAAATAATGTGGTACAAGATAATGGAGAGGGAGATGATGCAAAGGGGCACTGGGGCTTTGAAGAAAGGTTTACAGTTTCCCAATTTCCCATCTGATGCCTCATGTCATGCCCCAGTGGGTCCTAGAAGTCTTAGGATGAAGCGTGGTTACTTCTTGCTGCTGTCACTCATGCCAGGGGATTCTGTGAACTCTGACAAAGAATGCAGGCTGTGTAGGTAGGAGGGGTTGCTATGGATACCTGAGGACGCTGAGCAAAGGCCTACCAGTTGTCCCTCTATATCCAATCTCCCTTTCTTCCAGAGTAAAATGATTTTTCATAGAGCACATGGTTGCCTAGAATAAAGACTACATTTCCCACTCTTCCTTGAAGCAATATGTGGCCACATGTCTGAGTTTTGGACAAGGGGATATGAGTGGCAACACTCAGTTTTTACTTCTGAGCAGAGCATTATGGTTTGCAAAAACAATTTCCTAGAAGGGATTCAGTTAAACTTGAGCTTTTTTTTTTCACCCAAACAACTGTCCTTTGCTAAATTTCACTGATGGTTGATTTAAGGTCAACCTCTACTTGACTTAAAGTCAAGGTGTATTTTTTTAAACATTTCTCTTTCTGGGTCCTACCCATGGAAATGTCCGAACGTGAGAGAAGGATGGTACCTTGTTCTCCTGCCCCCATGTCCATATATCTGACTTCTATTCAAAATTCATTTAAACTAATATTCAGTGAGCATCTACTATGTGCCATGCGCTGTACTCAGCCTGCGGGAAGAATGAAGAGCACGACACAGACGCTGTTCTCACCAAGCTAACACTCTAGTGGGGAGACTGACAAGCCAATGATATAATACAGGGTGAGAAGCAGGGAAGCAGAGGTTGCAGGGGATCCACAGAGGGACATTGAAGCCAGCTGTGGGATTGCAGAGGGCTTCCTGGAAGGAGTTTTGCCTAGGCTGAGTCTGACATATGGGAAGGAGCTGGCCAGGTGATGTGGAGAAAGAAGAATGTTTCCAGAGGAAAGGTGAGGAGAGAAGGCAGCTCAGCACTGCTGGAGGGGAGTGGGGTGGTGAGTGGAGGGAGATGAGACCAGAGGGCTGGGATGGGGTCAAGTATTTCAGGGTCTTCTCAGTCATTTTGGGCATTTCAGACTTACCCTAAGAGCAATGGGGGGTCATGGAAGGTTTTAATATGGGATGATAAGATCAGACATAAAGTGTAGAACCTCTTCTGAATACAGCTCAGATGAGAGATTGGAGCGACGAAGGCTGCAAACAAGGACACTGATTCGGTAGCTATTTTAGCATATGAACATGCACACATATACACACACCTTTACTTGCAAACACCAGGGAATGCCCACCATCAAGGGCTGGAAAAGAATGTCTTAAGCTATTCCACTGTTCACTGCCTTAGTTTTCTCATCTGTGGAATGGGAACCACCGCAGCTGTCTCTCAATGTCTCCCAGGATTTCTGAGAGAATGTAAAGGTCACGTGGTCAGAGCCTTTCCAGCTCAGCGTGGATCAGCACAAAGGGCTGCTTCTGCCCCATCTCGTTTCATTTCTTCCAGACCTTCAATCCCCAGCGCGTGAAGCATCCCTGAGGGTTGCATGTGGACAAGGCACTCAGGAAGGGCATGCAGATGTCAAGAAAGACAAGCATTATTTAGATTCCATTTGGTTTCAAAGTTGAAACTAGGGTGGGGAATTGGGGCTTTACCCCCAACACTAAAATTTAGAAATTACAAAATTGGCTGGAGACTCCCAGGTAAGAGTAGGCATCCATCTGGCCTGGGATACCTTTGAATGGACAGTTCCACTGATTGGACGATGTATTCGTGCTTTTTGTCGTGGGGAGCCTGTGACTTTTCTAAGACTTCCGTAACAAGGTGGCACGGACTGAGTGGCTCAAACAATGGAAAGATATTATTTTACATTCTGGAGGATGGAAGGCCAAAATCAAGGTGTCAGCAGGGTTGGTTTCTCCTGAGACCTCTGTCCTCGGCTTGTAGATGGTGCCTTCTCCCTGTGTCCTCACGTGGTGTTCCCTCTGTATCCTTATCTCCTCTTCTTATGAGGATACCAGTCATATTGGATTAGGGCTCACCCTAATGATTTCATTTCACCTTAATCACCTGTTCAAAGACCCTGTTTCCAAAGACATTCTGATGTCCCGGAGATTAGAACTTCAGCATAAGAACTGGGGCGGGGATGGAATTCAGGCCATAGCAGTGCCCAAATGGCTTATTTATATAGTGAGTATAAACAAACCGCCAGGAAGCCCAAAGGCTGTGAAAATTCCCACCGAAGTTTTTCACCAGACTAAGAGTCCCCGACTGAAATAGACTTGCTGCTGCCTTGGCTGTGGCACCATCCACATTTTGCTGTTCGTCTCGGCTGCGATGCGCTGCTATAGAAAAGAGCCGATCTATACCCGCGTCTCTCTCTCTTTATCATTTTGCCAAACAAGTTTCGCTATGGCAACTGCTAACTGGGAGGAGATAACCCAGGGATGGCCAGTCAGCCCGTGCTCTTCTACCCTTCTCAATCTTGGATGGCGGACAGCCCCTGCAGTACTCTAGCTGCTGCATAAATCTCCAGAGAGGTGTTTATTGCTAATAGTTCTGAGTGTGTGTGTGTGTGTGTGTGTGTGTGTGTGTGAAAAGTGAGACCTTCAAGAAAGCAGTCTCGCAGATAGTAGGGTCCCCCAAAAGGGGAAGCCACTCATTCATTGACTGATGAGCACATTGGGTTTTCTGCCTCATGCCGACCTGCCCTCTGGCGATGTTGCAGCCGTTGCTTTGGTAATACTTCCTGGGAGATTTCAACAGGGCTCCCCCTGCCTCTCCTGCAGCTGAAAATAATGATCTTCAGACTTCCAATTCTCCTTACTCTCCTCTAGTCCTTTGAAGGTGGGTTTCATCCGTGGCGCCCCTTGGGGTTTGGAATCCAGGTCATTCACAGCAACCCCTCTGATGTGTCAGGAGCAGCGGTTAAGCTGTGGGTGGATGAGGCCGTAATTCAAAAGGACCTGACATTCAAAGAGGCATGTGACTCAATAACTCATCTGCCTGAGAACCATCCTCAGTGTCCCCAGGCCCCCTGGAGACTTTGTGAGGCAGGCCTGTGTGTGTGTGGTAGGGGGGCATGCAGAGCAGGGGGAGTTTGTTCAAGCCTCCCAGCATAACCCACATCCCTGTCATGTGGTCCCAGGAGTCCTGAAGCCTCTGGAATCTGCCCTGAGTGCCAGGATCTCCTCTGAGGGTCTTCCATTTGCCTGGTGATGTCGGCTGTCAGCCTTGTGCAAAGTTTGCCTGCCCAGCTCAGCTCCTCTGCCACAGTTTAGGAAACCTGTTAGTTGACAGAAATAGCCTTAAGCAGTCCCTGTGGCTTCCTGGGCATCTGTCAAAAGCAAACTGTGTGCATAGAAGCCAACAGAGGTCCCGTGCCTTCTCCCTCTTGTGCTCGGGACACCAGACGTGGCACCCATGGTGGGCACTTGAGATCCCCGGGCTGTTTCTCCCCCTCCCTCCTGGCCCCATTTGGATGTTTCTAGCATTCATTTTTCAGTCATTCATTCCACAAATATTTATTGAGCACCAATGGTGTGCTAAGTACAGTTTAGACTTACTGTAGTTCATTTTATGTGTCAACTTGACTGGGTCATCAGCGGCCCAGACACTTGGCGAAACATTATTCTGGGGTGCCTGTGAGGGTGTTTCCAGATGAGAGTAACATTCTTTTTGTTGAAGTATACTTAACTTATAATGTTGTATTAATTTCTGCTGTACAGCAACGTGATTCAGTTATACATACATATATATATATATATATATATATATATATATACCATATTATTTTCTATTATGGTTTATCTCAAGATATTGAATATAGTTCCCTGTGCTATACAGTAGCACCTTGTTGTTTATCCATTCTACATGTAATAGTTTTCATGAGATTAACATTTGAATCCATAAAGTGAGTTAAGCAGATTGCCCTCCCTGAAGAGGGTGGTCTTCATCTAATCAGTTGAAGCCCTGAGAGTACAAGAGGACTGACTATCCTGTGAGTAAGAGGGGACTCCTCCTGACTGCCTTCAAGCTGGGACATTAGTCTTCTCCTGCCTTTGGCCTTAGACTCAGACTGGAACTTACTCCACAGACTCTCCTGGGTGTCTAGCTTGCCAACTGCAGATCTTGGGACTTCTCAGTGTTCATAACCTTATGGGCCAAATTCTTATAATAAATCAGTCTCTCTCCTTCACACACACACACACACACACACTGTCTCTCTCTCTCCCCCCCCCCCTCTCTCTCTCTCTTTCTCTCTCTCTCTCTCTCTCTCTCTCTCTCTCTCTCTCTATATATATATATATATATATAGGTTCTGTTTTTCTGGAGAATCCAGACTAATACATCTGAGACCACAGAATTGAAATAAGCAAAGCTTCTTCCTTTGGGTGCTTACATTGTGTTTTGTGGGAGTGGGGTTGGGGGAGGCCTTACACTTGGTTTGTCATGTATTATGACAAATTTGTACACAATACTTTCTAACCAGAAAAGCAATTCCCTGAACACACACCTCCCTACCCACCCCTCACCCCAATCCCAGAACTCTGTCCTTGATGGGGAAGGGGTTATGAAGTGTGGGGATATATCTTTATACCATTTCTCTTCTGCTTAAAGCAGGGTTCTTAACCTGTTTTGTGCTAGGAACCCCTTTGGCAATTCTATGAACCCCTTCCTAGAATAATGTTTTAAGATATGTAACATAACATAGAGTTATGAAGAAATCCAATTATTTTGAAATGCAGTTCTCAAAGTATTTAAAAAATTGTGATGTAGTAACAAATGTGCTCCTTTATTCACATGTTAAATAACATGATTTAGCAGTGGGTTTAATAACAATTGTGTTTCAAAATACTGATGAGCATAAATGATATTTTGGAATATCTATATTACCTGGACCATAATATGAAGAGATCGTGATTCCCATTGGTGACAAAGTCCCAGATACTACAAATGTTACGGTGATTTTTCGCCCACTGTCTTGATTTGCTAGGGCTGTTGTAACAAAGTACCACAAACTGGGTGACCTGAACAACAGAAATGTACTATCTCTCAGTTTTGGAGGCTGGAAACCTGAGACCAAGGTATCAGTAGCTCCATGCTTCCATTGAAGGTGCTAGAAAGTGACCAAGATGGTACAGTAATCTACACATACACTCCACATACTGGAAAGAGGGGTGGGAACTGTGTTTGTAAAAAAAAGTAAAGACAAGAAAAAACACCTTCAACTAGCCCGCAGTCTGTCCCTAGGGTTGTGCTTTTTCCTTGTCAGCCCATTAAGCATCTGCCTCACTCCCAGTCCTCCAAAAAGCAATAATCAACTCAAGTGACCCAATTTTCTAGCACTGAAACCAGCATCCCCAGGAATATATGATGAAGAGGAACAACTTCTGTTTTTAATCTACAAGTCAAATGTCATCATGTTACCCCCTGGCACTACCTCTTTGATGACCGTCTCTTCACTTTCAAAATCCTTAAAGTGGCAGTCAAGACCTCCCCATAAACTAACCCCTGCTTACCTCCCTAGCCTCACATCACCTCCCATTAACCCCTGTGACACTACGGCACCTACCTTTTCTTAAGTCACTGAATACACCCATCTCCTTTCTGCATCCAGCCTTAGCTCATGCCATTTGCTCCACTGTGGCGCCAAGGATTTCTGAAGATGTTGGAGGAATGTGTCTTTCTTGCCTCTGTGAATCTGCAAGGGGAAAGATGGTGTGAAAATCCAAGAATTTGGAGACCCAAGGAAGACACTTTGTGTATGAGTGAGAATTCAGTTAAACTAAAGCATTGCATTTTTGAATGAAGCCACCAGTTTCCTTTCTTTCACCTTCAACTGGACTTAAAACTTAAGTTATAATGTGTGCATGTGTGTGTGTGTGTGTGTGTAGTGCATGTACTCCTTGGTAAAAATTGTTTCTAACAGACTTGGAATCATGAACTCCCCAGATGTGCAAGCTGCTGGAATAATAACCCACCTGTGCTATGTAAACTGGAGTCTGAAATGTTACCTGCTGAGACAAAAACGTTCTGAGAGGTGGAATTTGACTCGTGCGTGCGTGTGTGTGTGTGTGTGTGTGTGTGTGTGTGTGTGAAAGACAGACAGAAACACTTTAACCTAAAAAAGTGTTTCCTGAATTTTTTTCATTTGTGTACTCTCTTCAAAATTTTTATGCAACAACCATCTGTAGTTTCCTATAGGGATTTCCTATATTTTCATAATTTTTTTTGTTTAAATTGATCTACTTTTTGTAAACTTAGATTCAAACTAAAATGAATATCCAAGAAGCCGTACTGGGATAAAATAATTGCAAAATACATACCTGATAAAGGTCTGGTATCCAAAGTATGCAAAGAAGTTTTAAAACAAAAATAAGAGAACAAACAACTCAATTAAAAACTGGGCGAAAGGCCTGAACAGACACCTAAGAAAAGAAGATATACAGATGAAAACTAAGCATGTGAAAAGATGCTCAATGTCATCTGTCGTTAGGGAAATGAAAATTAAAATAACCAGGGGACACCACTACACACATTAGTGTAGAGTGAATGTTCATGTCCCCACCTACTCCCCAATTCATATATTGAAATCTTAATCCCCAGTGTGATGGTATTTGGAGACGGGGACTTTGGTAGGTGATTGATTAGGTCATGAGGGCAGAACTCTCTTGAATGGGATTATTGCCCTTATAAAAGAGACCCCAGAGAGCTCCCTCACCCCCTCTGCCATGTGAGAACACAGCGAGAAGATGGCCGTCTATGAATCAGGAAGTGGGCCCTCACCAGACACCAACTCTGCTTGTGCCTTGATCTTGGATGTCCCAGTTTCCAGAACTGCAAGAAACTTCTGTTGTTTATAAATCACCTAGTCTATGGTGTTCTGTTATGGCAACCTGATTGGACTAAGACCACTTATTAGAATGGCTAAAATCCAGAACACTGACAGCACAACACCAAACGTTGATAGGAGTGTGAAGGACAAGAACTGTCCTTCATTGTGGGTGAGAATGCAAAATGGTCCAGTTCTTTGGAAGACAGTTTAGCATTTTCTTACAAAACTAAACACAATCTTAACATACAATTCAGCAATCATGCTCCTTGGTATATACCCAAATGATCTGCAAAGTTATGTCCACAGAAAAGCCTGCACACAACTGTTTATGGCAGCTTTATTCATAATTGCCAAAACTTGGAAGCAAGCAAGATATCCTTCAGTCCATGGTGCACCCAGACAATGGAATATGATTCAGCTAAAAGAGAAATGGTCTATCACACCATGAAGTGACATGGGGGAAACTTAAATGCATATGGCTAAATGAAATGAACCAATTTTAAAAAGCTATATTCTATATGATTCCAATATGTGACACTTTGGGAAAGGCAAAACTATGGAGACAGTAAAAAGATCAATGGTTGCCAGGGGGCTGGGGGGAGGGACAAATAGTTAGGGCAGTGGAAACTATTCTGTATGATACTGTAATGGTGGATACCTGTCACTGTACATTTGTCAAAACGCATAGAATGTACAACACAAAGAGTGAACCCTAATGTAAATTATTAACTTTAGTTAATAATAATGTATCAATACTGACTCATCAGTTGTAAGATATGTTCTACATTAAAACGAAATATTGATAATAGGGGAAACAGGACTTTCAGTTTCCAGTTGGGAGTTGCCACTCTGTACTAACAATAAATAAAAAGATGAACAGACTGAAAAATCAAAAACTCTACTTGGATCTGTAAGAGAGGGGAAGACACAGGGCAAACTGCTGCCCTCAGACTGTAGGGACAGATAGGCAAACATAGGGAGTCATGGCTTTGCTGGAGCAGAGACTGGAGTGGAAATCACCACAGGAACCAGAGCTGAGGTCAGAAAACCAGAAGTGCAATTGATGGATTACTGGAGGCTCAGTGTAGACAACTCTGAGAGTAAAAACTCTAGAAGGACACAGTCAAGAGTGGGCCACCCACAGTTTTGTGAGGTTTACCTCCAGTAGTTTGACCAGGTTCCTACAGTAAATATTGGGGGAAAAATCCCCTGTGCTTCTAGCAGCGGGGAGGGGAAGAGGAACCATTCTGGAATATGCCAGAGTATTCTATTCTTCTTAAAAAAGCTTGCCCTTGGAAGAAATTGATCAATCAGAGCCTAACCTTCTGAGGTTTCATCAAAGCCTAACTGACCTGGGGAAAGGAAAATACCCAACTCCAGTCAGCTCTAGCCTTTCATGTGGGAGAAGGGAAATACCAACCCCTTAGGTGGGACGGGATGTCTTGATTACTGTAGCTTTATAGTAAGTTTTGAAGTTGAATACTGCCAGTCCTCCAGCTTTGTTTTTCTCCTTCAATATTATGTTGGCTATTCTGTATCTTTTTTTCTCTCCACATAAACTTTAGAATCTGTTTGTCAATATCCACAAAATAAGTTGCTCAGATTTTGATTGGGATTTCATTAAATCTATAAATCAAGTTCATGATAATTCTATTTTTAGTTTTTTAAGGAACCTCCATACTGTTCTCCATAGTGGCTGTATCAATTTACATTCCCACCAACAGTGCAAGAGGGTTCCCTTTTCTCCACACCCTCTCCAGCATTTATTGTTTCTAGATTTTTTGATAATGGCCATTCTGACTGGTGTGAGATGATATCTCATTGTAGTTTTGATTTGCATTTCTCTAATGATTAATGATGTTGAGCATTCTTTCATGTGTTTGTTGGCAATCTGTATATCTTCTTTGGAGAAATGTCTATTTAGATCATCTGCCCATTTTTGGATTGGGTGGTTTGTTTTTTGGTTATTGAGCTGCATGATCAGCTCGGTGGTTTGTGACCACCTAGAGGGGTGGGATAGGGAGGGGGAGGGGGAGGGAGACGCAAGAGGGAAGAGATATGGGAACATATGTATATGTATAACTGATTCACTTTGTTATAAAGCAGAAACTAACACACCATTGCAAAGCAATTATACTCCAATAAAGACGTTTAAAAAAAAATCAAGTTCAGAAGAACTGACATCTTGACAATGTTGAGTCTATTTATCCATGAACGTGGAATATCTCTCCACTTATTTAGTTCGTCTTTGATTTCTTTCATCAGAGTTTTATAGTTTTCCTCATATAGATCTTGTACATATTCTGTTAGATTTATTCTTAAGTATTTCATTTTTGGGGGTGCTAATTGTAACTGATACTGTTTTTAATTTCAAATTCCATTTATTCATTGCTGATATAGGGAAGCAGCTGACTTTTGTATATTAACCTTGTCTTTTGCAACCTTGCTGTAATAACTTATTAGTTTCAAGAGGTTTTTTTTCTTGTAAATACTTTCAGATTTTCTGCATAGACAATCATGTCATCTGCAAACAAGACAGCTTTATTTTTTGCTTCTCAATCTGTATACCTTTTATCTCCTTTTCTTGTCTTATTGCAATAGATAGGACTTCCAGTACAATGTTGAAAAGTGGGGTATGAGGGGACATCTTTGTCTTATTCCTGATCTTAGTGGGAAAGCTTCAAGTTTCTCACCATGAAGTATGATGTTAGGTGTAGGGATTTTGTAGATATTCTTTATCAAGTTGAGGAAATTCTCCTCTATTCCTAGTTTACTGAGGATGTTTTTTAAAATTATGAATTCATAGTGGATTTTGTCAAATTATGTTTCCTGCATCTATTGATGTGATCATGTGATTTTTCTTTTTTGACCTGTTGTTGTGATAGATTACATTAATTTCATTACATTACATAATTGATTTTCAAATGTTGAACCATTATTGCATACTTGGGATAAATCTCTCCTTGGTTGTGGTGTGTAATTCTTTTCATGCATTGTTGGATTTGATTTGCTAATAAATTGTTGAGGAGTTTTGCATAAGAGATATTGGTCTATGTTCATAAGAAATATTGGTAGATAGTTTTCTGATAATATCCTTGTCTGGTTTTAGTATTAGGATAATGCTGGCCTCATAGAATGAGTTAAGATGTGTTCTCTCTGCTTCTATCTTCTGAAAGAGCTTGTATAATTGGTATAATTTCTTCCTTAAACTTTTGGTAGGATTTATCAGTGAATTCTGGGCCTGGTGCTTTCTGTTTTGGAAGGTTATTAATTATTGATTTCTTTAACAATTTCTTTAAATAGGCCTCCCCCCTTTTTTTCCATTATAGGTTATTATAAGATATTGAATATAGTTCCCTGTGTTATACAGTAGGTCCTTGTTGTTTATCTATACCAATATTTTATATATGGCAGTGTGTATATGTTAATCCCAAACTCCTAATTTATCTCTCCCCTGCCCCCTGCTATCCTCTTTGGTAACCATAAGTGAGTCCATTTCTGTTTTGTAAATAAGTTCATTTGTATCATTTTTTTTACATTCCACGTATAAGTGACATCATATGGTATTTCTCTTTCTCTGTCTAACTTACTTCACTTAGTATGATAATCTCTAGGTTCATCCATATTACTGCAAAGGGCATTATTTCATTCTTTTTTATGGCTGAGTAATATTCCATTGTATATATGTACCACATCTTCTTTATCCATTCATTTGTCAATGGACATTGAGGTTGCTTCCATGTCTTGGCTATTGTAAATAGAGCTGCTATGAACATTGGGGTGCATGTATCTTTTTGAATTGGAGTTTTCTCCAGAGGCCTCCTCCTCTCTTTAAGCAGTAGACCTTTCCTCTTTTTTTACCTCCAAATATTTCTCAGCATGAGGACAGCCTAAAGCAGAACTGCTTGGACTGAGATTAGGAGAGGAGTAAATGGTGGCCTGGCACTGCCATTCATGCTCTCAAGTACCTGTCACATGTTATCTGAGGCTTGTAGTCTCTCAGAAGTGTCCCCTAGGTGTGCCCTTCTCACACTACCTATCTACCTGTCCTTCTGTACTTTGTTTTAAGCTGCTTAGGAGCTGGGTTCTCATCTCCCTCATTGTTCCACCCCAGCTCCTGGCCCATCATAAATAAACAACAAATGTTGTTGAATAAATGGATGGATGAACTAAGGTTTCTGGAAGCCACTCTTTAACAATGTTTTGCTCAGGGTCCTTGCCTTTGAGTCCTCCACTGTATTTGATGTCATCCAGGGTGCTGGCACTGGGTATATGGGAAATCAGAACAATTAGTAGAAAAGTTGAAAAAAAATTCAGTGAATGTGGGATGTTTCTTTCCGAAGGGTTACCTTACTCCCTCTGCACGTGGATGGGTTATTGAGCAAAAGTTGTAATGTTTTAGATAAACATCTGGCCCTTCTCACAAATCCATTTCTTTTGCCAACTGATTCCCACTCCACTTCTGGGTTCAATTTTAGTGTCACTTCTGAGAAGCCTTCTCTGGCCACCCCACCCCCTCCTTGCTGCTATTCTGCCTCATTATCACCATGTTCTATACTGAACTTATCACAACTTATAATTTTATATTTATTTGTGAATTCAGTCTTTCCGATGTCTCTCTGCCCCAGGAGACTGTAAAGTCCAGGAGGTTGAGGATCATCCTTGTTTTGTTCACACCTTGTCTCTAGGACCTGGCATGGAGCCTGCTACATAGTAAGAGCTCATTTGTCATCATGAGTCTTGTGGCTTAGCTGAAAGATATGTTACAGGGGTTTCCAAAAAAACTTTTTTTTTTAACAGCAGAACTCCTTTCATTAAATGAAATTGCTTAGACTTCTTTATATAAACCAACTCATTTGTGTGTTTAAATTGGGGGGCAACGGGGGAATCTGCTTGCCTTGCCTTCTCCTTGCTGCTCCAACAGGCACCTCCCAGACTGCCCTTTGGCAAGCTTTTCTGAGCCCTCCCTTCAAAAATGCCAGAATGGTCTCTTCACCAAGGGGGGCCCTCTTTGTAGGTTGAAAGGCTAACGATGCAGTCTCTTCTCCCGGCTCCCTACGTCAGCCCCGTGGAGCACTTTGCTAATAGAGCCATAAATCCCCCCTCTAAATAAGCATCCTTATTTGATTTGCTCTTCAGATGACCTCTTCCTGGGTAAGATGCTATGCCTTCCCTGAGTTATGGCAAAGACTCCAGTGGGTGGCTGTGTTGTGTCCTGCTTCTGCCATCTGATAGTCTAATTCCTCTCCAATTTACGGACATGTCACTTCCCCGGCCAGCTCCCACCTTGGCATAGCTGACCCAATAGCAATATTTACCTGTGTCATTTTGTTCAAACACGGGCATCCCCGCTGAGGAGGCAGCCATCCCAGCCCTAACATCTCATTGACTAACCCTGGCTAACTTTATGGACATCATCGCGGCAGGAAGGACAAAGCATCAGAAGGTAGAACAGGCGTGGCTCCCACGGGAGTGAAACTCTCCTTGTTGGCTTGAGCACGACTGCTTCCCTGCTGAGAAATCTCAGGATAACTTCTACCTTTCGAGGGGGTGAGGCTGCTGCCTGCCCTCAAGCCCTTCTAGGGTTTCCATGCCCCTCAACTCTCTGTCTGGAATGCTTGCTTGTACATTACGTGGCGGGTCAGGTGCAATCCCCTTGCTTTGAATTTTACTCCAAGAGTGGCAAGAAATGGAACTGGGTGTACTTTCTATATGCCTCCATTTCCTGGTCTCTGTAATGGGCATAGTCATATATCTCACACCACATTCTGTCTTGTTACCTAGGGCAGAAAAAGAAAACACATACACACATTTTGCATGTCATGTCAAGGAGCTGACAGAAGCTGTGAAGTCCACCCACTAGCCCTAGGTTAAAATATGATGGGCTGGACAAAAATTGGAAACAACCTAAACGTCCATCAACTGGCAAATGGATAGGCAGATGTGGTATATGAGGGAATACTATTCAGCAGTAAAAAGGAACCATCTACATATAATGCTACGACATAGATGAACCTCATAAATGTTATGCTCAGGAAAACAAGCCATATGCAAGAGACCATATATGGTATGGTCTAGTTATATGAAATAGCCAGAAAAGGAAAAACTATACAGATAGAAAGTAGATTAGTGCTTGAGTGGGGTGGAGACAGGAACTAACAGTAATGTGCATGAGGGATAGTATTGGAGTGATGAAATGTTATAAAACTGATTTATGGTGATGGTGGCGTAACTTGGTAAAAAATTATGCCACCAAAATATCTTGGAGACATCCCAGACCACCACAATGAAGTGAATATCACAATAAAGTGAGTCACACGATTTTTTTTTGGTTTCTCAGTGCATATAAAATTTATATTTACACTATATTGTAGACTATTAGGTATGCCATAACATTAGGTCTAAAAAAGCGATGTACATCACATACCTTAATTTAAAAAGTACTTTATTGGTTTTGATATCCAGTGGGGAGTGTGTGATTGTCCCAGGGGTTGGGGGCATAACGGACTTTCAGATGGGGTGGGTGGTGAGGTTAGAAGTCCCACAACCTACAAGGAGTTGCAGGAGCAGAGTAAGAGTGTAAGTATTTCAGGCTATTGGGTCAAAAGTTCTCTCACATACATACTTCATGTTGCCATTGCTGTGTAGAAACATTGTAGGGCCTCCCATACCTTTATTTTAAAAAAATACTTCATTGCTAAAAAATGCTAACCGTTATCAGAGCCTTCAGCGAGTCTTAGCAGTAACATCACAGATCGCTGATCACAGATCACCATCATATAATAATAATGAGAAAGTTTGAAATATTACGAGAATTACCAAAATGTGATACAGAGACATGAAGTGAGCAAATGCTCTGGAAAAATGGCTCCAATAGACTTGATCGACACAGAGTTGTCACAAACCTTCAATTTATAAAAAACGCAATATCTGTGACGTGCGATAAAGCAAAGCACAAGAAAACGAGATGTGCCTGTGTGTACCTGTGTCTCACGGGGCGCTGGGAGGCTACATGGGATGCAGGCATGGAAGGGTTTAGGAGCGAAGTGTCACGAAGGCTGTAAGCGCTTTCAAGCGGTTCAGCCTATGCCGACAGCTCCGTCAATATCTGTATCTATATTTAAATCTGTATTAGTTTCCTGGGGCTGCTGCAACAAATTACCACAAACAGGGTGGCTTAAAACAGCAGAAATGTATTCTCTCGTGGTGCTGGAGACCAGAATTCTGAAATCAGGATGTTGGCAGGACCTTGATCCATCCGGAGGCTCTAGAGGAGACTCCTTCCTTGCTTCTTCCAATTCTGACGTTCCTGGCTTTCCCCGGCTTGTGGCCACATCACCCTAATCTCTTTCACATTGCCTCCTCTCTCCTGTCTGTGGGTCTCTTATAAGGACAGTTGTCATTGGATTTAGGGTCCCTCTGGATAATTCAGGATGATCTCACCTCAAGATCCTTAATTCAGTCTGCAAAGAACTCTTCCAAATAAGGTAACATGCACAGGTTCCAAGGATTTGATGTGGTTATATTTTTTGGTGGGGGGCTACAACAGTATCCGTATCTACATCTATAATTGATATCATCTGTATCTGTATCTGTATCATCCATATCATCTACATCTATAGATCAATGGAAAACCAAAGACTTCGAAATGCTAACAGTTTCTGAATCTAAGTTGCAGGTAGATAGGTGCTCCTTGTACACACATAAAGTTCCTTATCCAAAAATCTTGTGCGCTTGAATTCAGATATTTCTAGAGTTTAGAAAGGCATTTAGGTGCATGCATTGTATATTATTACATCACAGCCTATATCATCAAATATATTAATATGTTTGCAATGATACTTTTGAATAGTCACACAAAGTGGATTAAATAAAGACATAGATAATTCATACTTATCTGGGCCAGGCTTTGCTACCAAATGAGTTTTAGCACCAAATGTATGATAAACTTCTGGATTTCAGAGCTTTTTGAATTTTAAAATCATGAAGAAGAGAGGGAGGGGACTGTGCTCTTCTTTCTCCATTTTTGTATGTTTGAAAATTTTCATAATAAAATATTTTGAAAAATGAGATCGCGCATGTAACATGCTTAGCACCGTGCTTGGCACATAGCAAGAACTCAAAAATGTATAACCGTTAAAATTAATTTCATAATTATTATTCTTGATGACAGTGTGATAAATCAGGCACTTAGGAGCTGTTGAAGGATTTTATGCAGGGGATTGATGTGGTCAGGGAAAAGAGAACCTAGAAGGATCCCTAAGGCACTGGCATAGGAGGAAATGGAATTGGGTGGGACTGGGATGGGAGGGAGACTGGTTAGGAGGCTCTTGTATGGTCCAGACAGGAGATGATGAGAACAGAGGAAGGAAGCTTGAATTAACCTGACAGAACTTGGTGAGCCTTCTGGAAAAGCAGGATGGATTCTTTTTTTTTTTTTGCGGTACGCGGGCCTCTCACCGTTGTGGCCTCTCCCGCTGCGGAGCACAGGCTCCGGTCGCGCAGGCTTAGCGGCCATGGCTCACGGTCCCAGTCGCTCCGCGGCATGTGGGATCCTCCTGGACCGGGGCACGAACCCGTGTCCCCTATATCGGCAGGCGGACTCTCAACCACTGCGCCACCAGGGAAGCCCAGCACACGGTCCTTTTTAACGGGTAATATTTCGTTGTATGCATGTTTCAACACTACTCAGTTCTCTCTTAATAAGCATATAGGTGATTTCCAGTTTTTCACTTACAATCATCATTGCAGTTAGATCCTGGAATGTCCATCTTTACGCTGATTTTTGCTTTAGGATAAATTGCTCCAAGCCGAGTTGCTGTGACAAAAGATATGTACATTTTTAGGTCTTTTGATATATAGCACCAAACCACCTGTGATTAGCCCTTCCTTTAACCAACCAATTCAAACTACTTTAAGCATCTTAACCTCTTCCCGCCCTCGGGCACATAATCCAGGCAGCAAATTCACAAAAGCAGCTATTGCATCAGCTCAAAGAAAATTAGACTCCTTTCATGTGAATGTTCCTCCCTGCCAATGCACTGTTTAAATCATCACTTCCGGACAATTTGTTTTATAATCACCAGACCTAATAAAGGGAATTTCCTAGAAGTTAATCAACTGAGGAAAAACTGCAAGGGTTTGGTTTGGTTTGGGGTCGTTGTTTTGGCTAGGGACAAATGGGCTCCTTTTAAAAAGTGAAATTTCCAGAGCTTTCCCAAGCCCTAGTGAATTTCACACCCTCTGGCCCTTGTTTTACACCAACCAGAGGTCCAGCTCAGGGTTGCAATCTTCCTAACAAACTTTCACTCTCCTACCCTCTAAGCCTTTGCTCACAAGGTAATTTTCCTCACCTGGAATTTCCTTCAGGTGGGGTTGCCAGATTTAGCAAATAAAAATACAGACACCCAGTTCAATTTGAGTTTCGGATAAACAGCTAGTGTTTTTAGGGATTCTGCCAGTTGCTGAGTATGTCTATTCCAATCATGCATTCCAGAACTGGGGAAGTAACCACAGGATGGGTTCAGGGGCCAACTGGACCCACTGCGAAATGAACCTAAACTAAAACTTTTGATTGAGAGCCTGACCTCCATAAGCCACTACTCTGACTGACTGGTGCACCACAGTGATGCCTTGTTCAGAGCCAGTGTCCAGTATCCCCAAAAGGTCTGATTGTTTCCTTTTTTCTGATACAAGTCACCCTGAGAAAAGGCTGTAGGTCCCTTTTTGGAAGGCTGGTAGAAAGACTAACTGTATAAATTTTGGGCAGTGTAGCAAGGTCCTTCCTCAAGGGGACACAGCCTCCCTTTCATTCAAAGGATTCTGGGTCTATTAACTGACTCCAGTCTGGAAATTGCTTAGGGGGCTGTGACTCTCTGTTTTGGTGATTCAAGTTAGACTTCTGTTCACTCGACCTAAAACTCTTCTGCTTGTGCAGATCAAGTAAGAATTTAGTAGATTGCCCATCTGTTTATTTTCTAGTTACACTGTGATCACTAGCCGACACTATACCAACACCATCTCTGTGAGGTAGACTATTCTGATTACTGTTTTGACCCTGCTTGCTGTCCATTACTGTAACCACGCCGACCTTGCCTTTGGTGATTAAGTGCTGCCACTTGGCCCCTGACACCCAGGATCCAATTATCCCCTCTACTTAAATGTTACTGAGTTTTCTTCTGTGCATCATTCTTGAATCATTCTTCTTTTCAAATGGAAAGAAACCAACTGAAGTAACAGTAAATTTATTTTTGAACTACCATGTGGCAGTGGATTGAACAGGAAGGTAAGATGGAGAGAAACAAATAGCATGTGGAATATGGAGAGGAGGTAGACTTTTCCAGGCCTCTGGAAAAAATGCTTTTCATCTAGGGACGTTCAGTTCTGGCACTCCCCACGTACACACCCGGGACAGACATTACTAATCAATCAACATGCTCTTTCCCACTGAACCAAAAGCTACATCAGAATCCGTCTTAAGATGATGCTCCAGGCACCCACCAACAATCGATAAGAGGTGACATAAGAGAAGAGACCTATTTATCATTCCTTTTATACCCTCTTCTTGTGCCTCAGGTAAGCAATACTACATACTGAGAAAGAAGAAAGAACTTTCTGAGATAGAGAAAAAGCAACTGGTTTTAAGTTCCTCAAAATCCACCACAAAAGACAAAGTCTTTCCCATGAGATTATCACAGGGCCGCAGGTCATTCTAAGACATGGACTCTGAGAATCCATCCAAAAACAGCGAAAGGAAAACTGCAAAACTTTAGGTCTGTCCTGGCTTGCTCTGTGTTGGCGATTAGTTTGAAATAAAAGTGTTCCAACCCTCTTCTGGTTACAAAAAATTAGCTTTGCCTCATGCTGCCAAGTAACTCTGAGGCTCACATATGTATTTTTCCAACTTTTAAGTTGAAGCAATAATAAAAAAAGAACGCCAGCTCATAGAAGAGAATAAGAACAAATAAGGTACATGGACCTAGGTCAGTGAGGGCCTGAAGATGGAATAGTAACACCAGTGACACCAATAACAACACAGTATTTTCTATTTGCCCTGCCTTGTGCTAAGGTGAACTGCATGGGTTTTCTCATTTCCTCCCTTTGAGGCGGGTACTATTATTATCTGCCTTTTACAGATGAAAAGCCTGGAAGCTCAGAGAAGTTAAGTACCTTGTTTAAGGTCAAGCAGTTTGCAAGTCGTGAGGCTGTGGGATTTGAACCCGTACATGTCTGGTTCAAGAAACTGTACTCTTGAAACTGTGCATTTCAGATCAGCAGAGTCTTTTCTCTCAGCATGGAAAGATGACCATTTCAAGTTCTAAGCATCTCTCCTACCACATCACGGAGGGCAAGGACTTATTCATCTTTGTATTTCCTATTGCATAGCATGATACCTGGCACATAATCCCATTCACGTTTGGTTGAATTAAAATTTGCTCCAGTTTGAGGTTTTCCAGTTCAGCAGTGAGCTCTGCAGAACAACCATGGGTTCTTCTAAATCTTCTGCCGCTTGTCCCAGAGCTGGGGTGGGTTTTGTTCCAGTGGCCGTGTCACTTGTACTATTGGATGCAGGCATCCGACACATAGTTGTTCAGCACCTACTGTGTGCTAGGCAGTATGATAGCAGGACAGCAGTGAACGAGACAGATCGAGTCTCAGCCTTCAGGCTTGCCTGCCGGAGGGAGAGACAGACTTAAGCAAGTGATAATGGTAACACGGGAAAGAATTAAGAGTGGGTAGTACAGAATTGCCTCAGAGGGGCTGTTCAACCTAGACCTGGGGCCTCATGGAGAAGACTCCGGTGGCACGATGATATCTGACACGTGTAATGCTAGCCAGGCACCAGGCACGGTCTCTTATTTTAATTCTCCCATCCACTGTCAATTCATGAGGTGCACCGTTCACCACCAGTGTATAGCTGAGAAAATACAAAGCCAGAAACGTTAGGAAGTGGCAGAGCTGGATTCAAAGCCAGCCTGTGACTATAATTCAGCCCCTCTCCTGATCTACTGCTCTGCTCTTTTTTTCCAGTGAGAGCTGCAAAATGAGCTGGAGTTAGCTTGGAAAAATAGGGGGAGAGGACTGTTCAAGCAAGAGGGAGTGGCAGCTGTGACACCCAGACTGCACAGGAAGGGAGGGGAGAAAGGTGGGACGGGAGGGGGCAAGATGGGCAGGAGTCAGAGGTGAAGGCTTTGTAAAGCCCAGTTAGGGAGTCTAGCTTTTATCATGAGGGTGCCGGTGAGCCATCAGAGGGTTTTCATCAGAGAAGTGGCAGGATGGGGTTTATCCTCTAAAATGATGACTCTGGCTACTGAGGACCCTAATGAGGGGAGAGGTTAGAAAGATGCTGAGGATGGAGGTAGGGGACCATCTGGCAGGGCTGGGACTGGGGTGAGCAAGTAGGGTGCCCAGGGTACTTGCACGCCCCAAGAGTCAGTGTCCCCTTAAATTTTGTGTCCTAGGTACCCCCCTTGTCTCACCCTAAGTCTAGGCCCTACTTCTCAGGCAGCTGCTATAAGAATCTAGGCCAAGGTTGCATAAGCCAGACCCACAAAGGACGTCAGGGAAGCTGGAAACTCACACAAATGGAAAAAATCCCTTTTCCCTCTTGGGTATTTATGTTCATTTCTGACTGTTAGCTCTTATCATTACCAGTTCGTTTTCGCTTTGACATCAGAAAGGGTGGAAAGTTTTATAGGATGGAAATCTTTTTGAGGTTCAGTTCTTTTTTTTTAGATTGACAGTGGAGTAGGGGAGGAAGGGGAGAGAGGAGAGAATGGTAGAGGTGGGAGGAAGTATGACATAGGATTAGATTTTTTAAAAAACAAGACAAAATACCTTCTGTGCAAGAGTAGAACCGAAGGATAAATAATAAAACCAAATTCCAGCAGAGTGGAAACGAAGCAAAAACGCTACCTTGAGTTATTATTTTTGAAACATGATCATTCTTCACCTACATGGGGTGACTCCTTTAAAATCACACCATTTTAGGGGGATTTGCAGTTCTTCACCTTAACAATTATTCCTCAATCCATATTCCGTCTATATCCTCAATCCAGTTTTTCTGTTTTTCTGTTCTCTTCCTCCATTACTGTTAGTTCTAAAGAGGGGAAAAGAGCAGAGGTAAGCAGAGGTTTCACCTGACAGTGTAAGTGCTTATTATGCCTTGTTTTTTGTATAATTCTTTATTTTGCTATAATTTCAAAGTTAAAGAACAATTGCAAGAATAACATAAAGATCTTTGATTATAGATTCATCTGTATCCAGATTCATCTATTGTTTATATTTCGCTTCATTTGCTTTATCATTCTCGCTCTTCATGTGTATGTATATGTGCTGTGTGTGTGTTTCTGAAGTGTTTGAGAGTGTCTTTTTACCCCTAAATACCTAAGAACGAGGTCATTCTTTACATAACCTTTGTTCAGTTATCAAGGTCAGGAACATTGATATACTACTATTGTCTATTGCACAGTTTATGTTCAAATTTCATCACATGTCAAGCTCTTCTCCACTTTGCTTCTAGTCCAGTATTTAACCTACAATCACAAATTCTATTTATATGTCTTATCTCTTTAATCTCCAATAATCTGGAACAGTTCCTTGTTCTTTCTTTGTGTTTCTTTTCTTTCTTTTTTTTTTTTTTTTTTGCGGTACGCGGGCCTCTCACTGTTGTGGCCTCTCCCGTTGCGGAGCACAGGCTCCGGATGCGCAGGCTCAGCGGCCATGGCTCACAGGCCCAGCTGCTCCGCGGCATATACACATTCTTCTAAAAATTCTTTTCCATTATGGTTTATTACAGGATATTGCATATAGTTCATTGTGCTATACGGTAGGACCTTGTTATTGATCCATTCTATATATGATAGTTTGCATCTGCTAACCCTAAACTCCCACTCCCTCCATCCCCGCGCCCCCCCCGCCCCGCAACCACAAGTCTGGTTTCTATGTCTGTGAGTCTGTTTCTATTTCACAGATAGATTCATTTGTGTCATATTTTAGATTCTACATATAAGTGATATCATATAGTATTTGTCTTTCTCTTTCTAACTTGCTTCGCTTAGTGTGATAATCTCTGGGTCCATCCATGTTGCTGCAGATGCCATATGCCACTCTTTTTATAGCTGAGTAGCATTCCATTGTGTATATGTACCACATCTTCTTTACCAAATGGACACTATTTACATGAGTACAGAGCTCCGTCTCTTGCTTCCTTGTTCATGCCCAGCTTCTGTGGGGTGACCGTTTATCACTGTGCATGTTAAGCCCATGTCTTTTTTTCTCTTCCTGCTTTCATTCAGACTCTGTTTCAACACCTAAGGCCATAGCCTTTCATTTAAAACATGTTGTTTGGTCACATACACCTGCCTTTTCTGCGTTTCTGCTGTGGAGGCAGCACTGCATAGTGGCCAGCGAGTGGCCTGTGTGAATGCGGTCAGGTTATCATTACCTTTCTGGGCCTCAGTTTCCTCATATGCGTGTTTATAAATGACCGTGCAAAAGCCGCATTTATTTGGGGGTTCCAAATATATTTTAGTGAGTAGGCAAATTCACAAATACAGAATCCATGAATAATGAGGAGTGACAGCACATCCTTAACTCAGACGAGTAAGTCAAACATTCATGGAGCATTTGCAGTGGACCAGGAAAATATAAGGCTCACCTCTTGCATGAAATATTACTCTTTATTTTATCTTAGTTTTCCCAGTTTTTAATTTTTAATGTAATTAGTCAAGTAATTTCATGAATACGTGTTCAGTGCAACAACATTAAAATGACACACAGCTCCAAAGAATTAAAAAAGAATAAAATGTATTCTTCACTTTATATTTGCATTAGATTCAATTTCTTTCTCCAGAGGTGACCATTATTAATAGTTGGTGTGATACTTTTGAGATTTAAGCACACACGTGTTTAAATGTACACACATGTGTACATCACAAAAGCACACTATCTTCAAAAGTAAATGAGCCATGTAAGAAACGGGATGTTTATAGCAGCTTTATTCACAATAGCCAAAACTTGGAAGCAACCAAGATGTCTTTCAGTGGGTGAATGGATAAACAAACTGTTGTATATCCAGACAGTGGAATATTATTCAGCACTGAAAAGAAACAAAGTATCAAGCCATGAAAAGACCATGGAGAAAACTTAAATGCATATTATTAAGTGAAAGAAGCCAGTCTAAAAATGCTACATGCCGTATGATTCCAACTATATGACATCCTGGAAAAGGCAAAACTATGGAGCCAGTAAAAAGATCAGTGGCTGCCAGGGATTAGAGGGGAGGGAAGCATGAACTGGCAGAGTACAGAGGGTTTTTAGGGCAGTGACACTACTCTATATGACACCGTAATTGTGGATACATGTCATTATACATTTGTCCAAGCCCAGAGAATGTACACCAAGAGTAAACCTTACATAAACTGTGGACTCAGGTGACAATGATGTGTCAGTATAGGTTCATCGTTTGTAACACGTGTACCACTCTGATGGGGGATATTGATAGTGGGGAGGCTGTGCATGTGTCAGGGTAGGGATGTATGAGAAATCTCTATATCTTCTGCTCAATTTTGCTATGAACCTAACTCTACTCTGAAATAAAGTCTCTTTTGCAAAAGCAAATGGGATCACAGTATACATAAAACTTGCCTTTTTCCCTTAACATTTCTTGACGTTCACTCCACTTCAGAACATAAAGACCTATACTGTGCTTTATTATAGCTGCAAAGCATTTCACAGCATGGGCATATGTGATCTCCTGTTGATGGATTTTTAGGTGGTCCCTGTGTAATAGGGGACCCTATTGCTAAACCATTTAACAGTGGACAACTTTGTGTGCACACATTTGTGGCACATTTGTGAGAGGTAGAACTGGGCAGGGGTTGAAAGCTGACCCTCTACCATCCCACAGTCTGAGCTGGAGTTCTAGTTCACCTACTTGCTGGGTTATCTTGTGTCAATTAGTTACCCTTTCTACACCTCCTCTTTCTCATCTGCAAAATGGAGATATTGATAGTCCTGACAGAGTTGCAAGCGTTTGTGAGAAAATCCACCCCTTAGCACTGTGCTTATGCATAGTAGGTATTCAGTGTTGGATAATATGTATATTTTTGGGGGGTAGGGTCCAAGGGACAGGATAGCATAATGATGACAGTATAGACTCTATAAAGTGCTTAGAACAGTGGCTTGCCACACCCTAATCACTGCATAAGAATTTTCTATTATTACTAGTACCCTAGAGGTAGAATTGCTGGGTCAGAACATATGTGCATGGAATATGTTACTACCTACTGCCAAGTCACAAAGCCCTCATCCGACCCTCCAAAACCCTCCAGAAGAAAGGCTCTACCAACTTCCATTCCCACCAACACATGGAGGCTGCCTGTTTCCCTACACCCTTGCCAGTACTGGATACAGCCGAGCAGTTTAATTTTTGCCACCCTGATGGGCTCATTCTCCTTCACTGAAACTCTGACAACTGGATCCTGTCATCAAATGGGTGTATATGGGCCTTTGAGAAGGCTGTCGATGAATGCAAGCAAGAGGAAGCATCCCTCTAATTTGCCACGAGCTCGTTTAGGCTCTTTGGAGGACTCACAAATGGTTGTCAGGGTAATTCTGAAAAAAAGTGGGGGCAGAGATCCTCAGAGAGAACCTTATTATTTCCAGGGGGCCTTTGATTTGATTGGCTGCAGGACCCTTTCTGCCAGATGTCAGCAAATCATAGACATTCATTCAGCTGAAAGCCAACCCGTTCAGCCTTTCTGGGCAACATATTCAGACAGAACCCAGCATGTTTGGCTCAGGTGGTAAAATAAATAGGGCTTAATTTATACTTTAAAGTCTTTTATCTCTCTTTAAGCCCCTGTGCCTCACTGAAATAAAATTTGATCGAGATGGAGAGAGGAGAGAACGCAGCTTTAATAATGCATGATCCGCAATCTTGGCCCGCCCTTTCTTCACCTGAACATTTTGTTGGAGGCTCGCCATTTCCCTGTGCTTTCCCTGCTTAATCTTGAACGGCAGTCTTGTCCCTGTTCTAAACCATATTGCCTCAGCATTCAGATGGTTTCAGATGGGACTGGCAGGTTTGATATCCACTTCGCCCAATGAGAGACACTGGGGACAAACTGGGGTCCTTACCCTTCTCTCCATGAGCCACTGTCTGCCAGTCAGCCCCCATATTGATCAGATTAGCTGGTAATTAACAGCCCAGCCCAGCCAAGCAGAGGAAATGACTCATTTAGCAGAATGTCACTGCATCTAATTTACTTTGCTTATCAGAGATTTATTCTCTAAGGACTACAGGAAGCAGAGCAGGGCACCTTCAGTGGAGGGATCTGAGGGGTTTAAAAGCTTAAATGTGGTCTAACCTCTCTCTGGGGTCTGTCTGGCAGTAAGGAGGCTTCTACTGCCAACCTAGAAAAGAGACTGTGCTGATATATGTGCCTCGAGCTTGCGATAAAAAAGATTGAATAACTCTCAGCACGAAAATTGGTGCTTAGATTACAAAGTCTTTGTTCCTTGTTTGTTTAAATCCCTTCTCACGTTCTTTTAAAGCTAAACTTGTTTATCCTATTTATTTGATGGGAAAACTCCTTCCATGGCTAGTTAGCTTTGGTTGTAGTTAGTAGTAGTAGTAGTAGCTAAAACATTACCTACAATAATAATAACAAAGATATTTATTGAATCCTTCAGATATGCCAGGCATTGTATTCAGCCTACCACCTTGGATGGAATACATTTCACCCTCTAAACCAGGGATTGGCAAACCTTTTCTTAAAGGGACAGAGTAAATATTTTAGCTTTGCAGACAAAGATCTCTGCGGCAACTTCTCAACTTTGCCATTGTATCAAGAAAGCAGTCATAGAATGTATGTAAATAAATGAGCACGGCTGTGTTCCAATAAAGCTTTCTTTACAAAAACGGGCATTGGGACCGATTTGAGTTGTGATTCATTAGTGATAGAATCAATTTAGTGTGCCGTAAAAATAATTTTAAAAAAATATGAAACGAACAAAAATAGAATAAAAACTATACAAATGCATCACATCTAATATGGATAAACCCCTATTTTAGAAATTTACATCTCAGATACAGGCATATATACGCACCCATGTATGCATATGTGTGTATATGTGTGTGTGTACTTATTTGCACGTGTGTTCTGGGTTTTGATGTAAAATGTATAATCTTATGGATAATGGTCATAAAATTTGAAAAATACTGTTCTTAACACCCCCCTGATGTAAGTCTCTCTATAACATGCATTTTACAGCTGAGGAAACAGAGACATGAAAAGACATTAAGTGACTTGCTCTAAGTCACACAGGCAGAGGGGCTGGGATTCAAATGACACAAAAATACATCAGTTCCTGGTGGTGGAGGGCAGAGTCTGAGGGGAAGAGCAAAATGCACAGGCTAGTCTAACAGGTATTTTATTCTAAGATGACAGCCTTTGAGATAAGCTTTTTCCCTTTTGCTTATTTTGGAAATGTTAATGAACGGTCAAATGGTTAAAATTCTTTCCAGTGGAAGGAAAATAAAAGAAAACAAAGGACGGGCATATTCCACCTATAGAATGGTTTCCTGCTGAAACAAACTGAATGTCTGTTTTCCTTCCTGGTATTTGCACTGCAATTGCTCTTTATCACAAGGTATTTTTTTCCCCTAACACATTTTAGAAAGTCAGTTGGAATTGATTTGAGACTCTAAACAGTCTCCTGAATGAAAAAAGCAAAGTGTAACCTATTCAAACAGCCCCTCTTCCTTAATCTAGTAACTTGTGAGATGCAATTTAAATGATAATGTTAACCAAAATGGGAGAAAGGCAAGGCTACAGTAAAGGGTAGTTTTTTTGTTTTTTTTTTAACCCCCACTAGAAAAGACAAATGGCTGAGACATTTATATCTGCAGCGCTTATTAAGTAGAAAATGCTCAACCCATTAATTTTATTGCTGTGGTGCCGAATATGGAGTGAGAATGAAGTTCAGAGGCTGTTACAAGACTCCAGTGGCTCATGCAAGATGGAGGCGAGCAGAGAGGGAAGCGCCAGCAAAATCCAAGGATTCTTCAGAAGAGTCTCCCCTAACTTTCCTCCTGGTGTTGCAGAACAAGTGTTTCTCTAAGTGCGACTCCTTGGAAAATTTTCTCTTAAATTGAGACTTAAGAGTCACTTTAAGTTTTTGTTTTTAAGGCAACCTTCCATAAGATGTTTGCTGATTAATTTAAAGACAGGTCTCCCTGGCAACCATGTTTTACTCGAGTGGATTATGCAAGCAGAAAATAGAACTTGGAGTTATTGGAAATAATGTAAGTAAATGTTAGTTTCAGTAAGAAAAACAGAAAGCAAGCGTATTAGGATTTTTTTTTAAGTATTCCTAAATTTAAAGACGTATGTAGGAAATAAGGAGGAAAATAAATTATGTGTCGTAATGTTACCTTACAAGGCTGCCGTTACTATTTTGTAATGGTCTTTTTTCCCAGAGTTTTTTCCTATGTGCCTTGGTTAAGAAGCTTCACAATTCCCCACAGTTACCACCTTAGTAAGAAAAGCAAAAATATAAGATGGAAAATGTAGCTATCTGCACTCAATTCTACCTTGTGCCCTCGTGCTCCAGAGTCTGGAATTTGTGTTCAACAACCAGGGATGCTTAGAAGAGGGTGTCCTAACTACCTTCACCCCAAAGCCTTCTCCAGAGCATCTGGGGTACTGATATCATGCCATAAAACTCTTACACATGCCTTGCAGGTTTTTGTATACCAAGGCTTTGTTGGCAAGAAAGCCAGAACTGAGAGAACCCCACTTAGTCTATTATTTCCAAGGCTATGCCTTCAAGTGTCAAGCTTTGCTGACAACAACTTCTAATTATCCAACAAACTCCGTATCTCCCATGGTCATGTGTGGCTCAGGGAAATTTAAAACTCCCTGTACTATGCATGACTGTTGATAGATTTATATATATACACACACACGCACACACACACACACACACGTATATGCACATACACACATTAATTTATATATGTATATATTATCATATATATAAACATACATACATATATGATCAAAATTATATGTGCATATACTTTAAAGAATCGAGAGTTCTGCAAAATTTGTTACAAAAAGAGAGCAGATCACACCAGTCAGAATGGCCATTATTAAGTCTACCAATAATGAATGCGGGAGAGGGTGTGGAGAAAAGGCAACCCTCTTACATTGTTGGTGGGAATGTAAATTGGTGCAGCCACTATGAAGAACAGTATGGAGTTCCTCAAAAAACTAAAAACAGAGTTGTCATATGATCTAGTAATCCCACTCCTGGGCATACATCCGGAGAAATCTCTAATTCGAAAAGATACGTGTACCCCAATGTTCATAGCGGCACCACTTACAATAGCCAAGACATGGAAGCAACCTAAGTTTCCATTGACGGATGAATGGATAAAGAGAATATGGTATATATACACAATGGAATATTACTCAGCCATAAAAAAAGAATGAAATAATGCCATTTGCAGCAACATGGATGGACCTAGAGATTATCATGCTAACTGAAGTAAGTCAGACAGAGAAAGACAAATATAGTATGATATCACTAATTTGAGCAATCTTAAAAAATGATACAAATGAACTTATTTACAAAACAGAAATAGAGTCACAGACTTAGAAGACAAACTTACGGTTATCAGAGGGGACAGCAGGGGTGAGGGGAGATAAACTAGGAGTTTGGGATTAATATATACACACTGCTATGTATAAAATAGATAAACAACAAGTACCTACTGTATAGCACAAGGAACTGTATTCAATGTCTTGTAATAACCTAAAGGGAAAAGAATCTGATAAAGTATATATATATCTATATATCTATATGTATCTATATCTGAATCACTTTGCTGTACACCTAAAGCTAACACAACATTGTAAATTAGCTATACTTCAATAAACAAAATAAAAAATGAAAAGCAAAAAACAAATGTATTCTGCTGCTAGAAAAAAAACAGAGCAGGAACTTGCTTCCCTTCATTTCTTCCCATTTCCCTCCCTCCATAGGCCACCACTGTTGACTCATTGCTGATTCTTTTGGGACCTCCAGATACCTAAATAATACTCTTATCATGTTACATACTGATTTGTCATATTTAGGCATGTTAGCTATTTATCTCAAGCAAAATGAGAATTTACCTCTTTGGTCACCCTTCCCTGCTTTCGCCACCACTACACAAACTATACACATTTCCTGTCTCTGAATTTCTCAATGATTTTTGATAGTTCAATATTTGTTTTTTCCAGTGTCATGAATGATCATGCCAAATAGCTTCCACAGTTGAACCATGTAATATATATTCTATAATTTTTTTTCCTTTACTGCACAACTTTTTGTTTTCCATGAAGTTAATACTTGCCTTCTAAAAATTTGCTCAGTTTTCCACGTTCTTGTCAATAATTTGACCTTCAGTTTTTGGCTAGTAATGACATCCATTCTCATCAGGTAAGCTAGCAATTTTACCTTCCAGGAGTTCGAAGCTCTTGGGGCCTTCAAACCTGCCCCTCTGCTCCTGATCGCAGGGAAACCAGCTCTCATTCTGGATCTCCTCACACCCCATGGCCATCCCCTTTGTCCTTGGTAGTAGATACTCGATTTCTCATAGCGCATGTATTCAACACTCCTGATTTAGCCTTTCAGTTTACTTGAGCACTTTTTTCACTAGGTTTCTGAGAAAGGAATTATCATTACTACTTTTGGAGATGTTATATATAAATGCTGGATATAGAATCCCAGATTGGAAATCATTTTCCTCAGAATTTTAAAGACATTACTGTCTTCTAGATTTTAGAGTTGCTACTGAAAAGCCACTCTGTTCTGACTCTTTGCATAGGACCCACATTTTCTCTTGGCAACCTTGGGAAACTTCTTTGAACCAGCCTTTTCAAATGCCATGACCATGTGCCTTGGTCATTACTCTGGCCCACTGGGGCTGGAAACACATGCTGCTTGGTTCTGGAGAATTTTCTTGAATTATTTAAGTGAGTGATTTTTCCCCTCCATTTTTTTCTGTTCTTTTCTTTCTTTCTAAAACTCTTGTTATCCAGATGTAGATTCTCTATTCAAAAAATCTTTCTTCTCTCCTATTTTGCATGCCTTTGTCTTTTTACTCTGTTCTGGACATTTTTGTCAATCTAATCTTCCAACCCTTTCATACTTTTCAAAGTATTTCTTTGTGCTATCGCATCTTTCACTTCTGAGGGCTCTTTCTTGCTCTCCGAATGCTCATGTTTTAATAGCAGGTAGAACAGTCAGTGCAGTGCCCTAAACACGTTAGGGTAACAGCAAAGAGGATGACATGCCTGGTGAGTGTCAAAGCCAAAAAGTTCAGAAAAGTCATGGAGATGAAAGCAGCTCTTTTGCCCCTTTCCCGTTTGCCCATGTCTATTCCCCTCTAACCTTGAAAGAACCTAACCGTAGGAATGAGATTACTAGGCAGTTTAAACTACCTCCTGACTTACGCTCTTCTGAATGCACACCGTGCCTTGCCTAACCTGTTGATTCTACGCTAGATTAAAAGAAGTAAGAATGAAGAATTAAGTAAAGAAAGACTAGCTCTCTACCCGCAACAGCCCCCTTAGAAATCCTGCAGGCAGATCCTGCAGGCAACATAACATTTGAAGAGAGAGTCAGCCAGCCTGCACGCAACAGAGAAGGATGCAGAACCCAATCTCCTGCCCCATGATTCACTGAGACTCCCCCCCCAACACACACACACACTGCCTTTTCCCTTTAAAAACTGTCATGGCTGAGCAGAAACTTTGGAGTTGGTCTCCGGACACAAGTCCACCTTTTCCCCAGACTGCCGGCTTTTCTGATTACAGCGACTTTCCTTCCTACTGATGCTTGCCCCTTGAATTATTGGCTTTTGAAGGGTGGGCAGCTGAGCCTGAGTTCAGTAACAGAGAGGAGGGGACACATCATGTAGGGGCTCGTGGAGCCCTGGCTGGAAGTCATGAAAGCTGGTGTCTAAGCCTAGTTTTGTCCCTTACTTAGAAAACTCGCTAGCTTCTCTGAGCCTTCATTTCACCATCTGTGAAAGGAGATGTTTGAATCTCTGAGGAGCCTCACAACTAATATTCTCATGGATCTTTAACTGCATCAATATTCTTTCCCCAAGGGAGAAAAATCATAATACTTACATTTGTGTGTATACACTTTATGCTTTCCTAAATGGCCACGTATATCTGACCCCTACCTCACCCAGGAATAGAACTTTGACCTCTGAGGCAACTATGGATTTGTGTTTAAGTGACTTGTCCAAGGTCACACAGGAATTAATGGCAGGGTCAAATTAGAAAGAGGGTCGTTTGTCTCCCAAACTGAACTTGGATGCAGAAGCCATGAGTAAGTCAATGCTCTCAGCCATGACCAAGTAGGTGCTAATTCATCAGAAGGAAAACGCTGAGCCCGCCTTCTGAGTCTTTCCAAGTAAGCCTGCTGCACCACCAGCTGAAGGAAAAGGCAGCGCTAGGAGTTACGCGCCGGAAGTACATCATTCCTCAGTCAGGGGCTGACGTTATGTAAGTGTCACACAGGCACAGCATGGATCCCACGAAGAAGGAGCCTTCTCAGCCAGCATGGGTTTTACAGCCACATGAACCTGGAGGGCTGGACATTTGGCACTTCAGCTTTCTCTGCTGTTTAAGAGGGATTTGTCAGACCAGGGACTAGCCTCTGCTGAATCCTCTCTCCTTAAAGGACTGTCCTCTCTACATTTATCCAATTGATAACGAGAGCAAAGAGGGCCAGATTGATGGCCCCCAAGTCCACTGGAGAGAGATCAGAAAGTACCAGGAAAACTGTAACTTGCATAATTAGAAAATACTGTTTTAAGGGAACAAGGATCAGGGCTTTCCATTTCAGAGTTGAAAATGCCCCCTGATTAATTTCCTCCAGCTTATTCCTTAATGATATGAAAAGTAATCAAAAGAAGTAATCAAGACAGTCAAAGTGTCCAGAGTAACTTTAAGGTAATAATGACAGTAACACCCAATAACAGCAATAACCAGAATTATATTTTACTTTTGCATTTTTAAGCTATGTGGCAGACACTGAGTTAAGTATGTCAAAGCCTTATCTTATTTCATATGCGCAAAGCATCATGGGGTGGGGACCATTATTCTCGCCGTTTTACAGGCAATTTCAGGTGAGTTGCTTGGAGCTTAGCTAGATGTCCAGAGTCACACAGCACGTAAGGGCAGAGTTGGAATTTTTTTTTTTTTTTTTTTTTGCGGTACGCGCGGGCCTGTCACTGCTGCGGCCTCTCCCGTTGCGGAGCACAGGCTCCGGACGCGCAGGCTCAGCGGCCATGGCTCACGGGCCCAGCCGCTCCGCGGCATGTGGGATCTTCCCGGACCGGGGCATGAGCCCGTGTCCCCTGCATCGGCAGGCAGACTCTTAACCACTGCGCCACCAGGGAAGCCCCGCTATATTGTCTCTTAAAGAAAGCCTTCCTTACTATTGTCAACTCTGAATGTCATCTGGAGTGCAGGAGAGGAGGTTTATCTTTTCTTTCCCAGTCAGCAGGAAAAGTCACTTACTTTGCAAATTTAAAAATGTGGTGAAATATACATGACATAAAATTTACCATTTTACCCATTCTTAAGTGTGCATGAAGCACATTCGCAGTGTTGTGCAACCGTCACCGTCATCCGTTTCCAGATCTTTGTCATCATCCCAAACAGAAACTTTTTACTCTTTAAACGCTAACTCTCCATCCCCTGGAGGGAACCAGGCCCTAGTAATCTCTATTCTACTTTCTGTCTCTATGAATCTGCCAGTTCTGAGTACTTCCTGTCAGTGGAGTCATACAATCTTTGTCCTTTTGTGCCTGGTTTCTTTCACTTAAGCAACTGTTTTCAAGGTTTGTCCATGTTATAGCATGTATCAGAATTCCATTCTTTTTTATGCTGAATAATATTCCATTGTATGTATAGATCACATTTTGTTTATCCATTCGTCTGTTGATGAGTATTTGGATTGTTTCCACCTTTTGACTATTGTGAATAATGGTGCTATGAACATTGATGTACAAGTATTTGTTTGAGTCTCTTGCTTTCAATTCTTTTGGATATTTATCTGGAAGTAGAATTACTAGATCATATGGTAATTCTATGTTTAAGTTTTTGACGAACCACTAAATTGTTTTCCATAGTGACTGCACCATTTTACATTCCTACCAGCAACGCCCCAGGGTTCCAATTTCTCCACATCCTCTCCAACATTTGTTATTTTCAGTTTTTTGATAATAGACAGGTGTGAAGTAGTATCTTGTATTTTGATTTGCATTTCCCTAGTGACTAACAATGTTAAGCATCTCTTTATGTGCTAAGTGGTCATCTGAATATCTTCTTTGGAAAAATGTCTACTCAAGACCTTTCTCCATTTTTGAATTGGGTTGCTTTTCTGATGTTACCAAGTTGTAGGAGTTTTTGTTGCTGTCGTTCGTTTGTTTTTTGCATATTCTTGATATTAATCCCTAATCAGATATATGATTTGCAAATATTTTCTCTCATTCTATGGGTTGTGTTTTCACTCTCTTGATAGTGTCCTCTGATACACAAAAGTTAAAATTTTTTTTTAAATAAATAAATTTATTTACTTTTGGCTGCGTTGGGCCTTCGTTGCTGCGCACAGGCTTTCTCTAGTTGTGGCGAGCGGGGGCCACACTTTGTTGCAGTGCACCGGCTTCTCATTGTGGTGGCTTCTCTTGCTGCAGAGCACGGGCTCTAGGCGTGCAGGCTTCAGTAGTTGTGGCACGCGGGCTCAGTAGTTGTGGCTTGCGGGCTGTAGAGTGCAAGCTCAGTAGTTGTGGCGCACGGGGCTTAGTTGCTCCACTGCATGTGGGATCTTCCAGGACCAGGGCTCGAACCCATGTCCGCCACATTGGCAGGCAGATTCTTAACCACTGCACCACGAGGGAAGTCCAAAAGTTTTTAATTTGATGAAGTCCAATTCATGTATTTTTTTTCCTTTTGTTGCCTGTATATTTGGTGTCATATGTTAAAAATTATTACCAAATACAATGTCAGCAGACTTTCCCCTATGTTTTCTTCTAAGCATTTTAAAGTTTTAGCTCTTAAATTTAGATCTTTGATTCATTTTGAGTTAAGTTTTGTATATGGTGTAAAGTAAAAAGCCCCAGTTTATTTTTTTGCATGTGGATATCCAGTTTTTCCAGTACTGTTTGTTGAAAAGACCATGTTTCCCCATTAAATGGACTTGGCACCCTTGCTATAAATCATTTGACTATATATGTGAGGGCTTATTTCTGGGCTCTTTTTTCTATCCCATTGGGCTATGTCTATTCTTATGCCAGTAACACACTATTTTGATTACTGTAGCTTTGTAGTAAGTTTTGAAATCAGGAACTTTGAGTCCTCCAGGAAAAGTCATTTTAATTCACATGAGATAAAAATTAAAGTGTAGATTAGTCTTAGATCAGTTAATGCAGAGGAGATGGCAATCAAACTAGTTTGAACACACAAGTTTCTGTTGGCATTATGCAAGTTGTAGACTTTCTCAGAGGCTGTGCCTACCAATTTTTAGTCTTTTAGATGGAGGAAGGGGTTGGGGATGAAGACCAAGGATAGTGCTGGCAGGGCTGTGAATTGGTCCAGTTGTTTTGGGGAACATTTGGAAATAAGAATCATAACCCTTGGAAATGGGCTACCATGACCAAGGAACAGTGTTTTCAGTAGATTAATAACAAATAGACTTACAGAAAAATTTGCCTGCAAAACTGTTCAACCCAGCATTGTTACCATAGTGGTAACCAATAATAAAAAATGGAGTGGAGCTGGTTAAATTACGGCACAACCATACAATGGGATACCAGGTGGCTGCTAGAAACATCTTGCTGAAGCATGTTTGTAGACATGGAAAGATAATAATGATAACTATTTAAATTAAGAACAAATTATATGTACTATGCAATTTCACAATCATCATATTTGGAGATCATAACATATTCAGACACACACACACACACACACACACACACACACACACAATGGCAGGATAGACACCATTATTCATTGTCATTACGTTAGGTCTGGCTCTCCAGACGCAGATCCTGAGATGAGAATTTGTGTGCAATAGATTTATTAAGGAAATGCCTCAAGGAGAAACTGGTAAGGGAATGGGCGAAGCGGGACAGAAAAGAGGAGGAAGCAAAGCGAGGATGCAATTTCAGGCCAAATGCCACCGAGGGTAACTCCAGCCTGATCCCCCAGAGAAACTCTGTGGTGTAAATTATACCTCAGGCTTGTTCTAACCTAAGGCAAGAAAGCGGGGCTTTCAAACTCCCTCACCCAGCAATCATTGGCCAAAGACCACTGTAGGGGGAGGTAAACTCCCAGGCAATCTGGATAAAGCCGCTTGGTGGGACAGTCCCCTGATGCAGAGTCACAGGTTACCGAAGTTGAGGAAGAAGTCTGCAAAAACGGGGTTCTGGGGTGTCTGAGTGGAGCACCCCATTTAACATTATCTAAACTTTTGTAGGCAAAGAAAAGGCATTATTTTTGTAATAACAAGTTATTTTTAAAAATATATGTAGAAACAAATAGCTTTCAAATTTCTTTGTAATCTCACTTCTGTTTCATAGAATTAGGCTTTGTATTCAGCGACAAGAGGCTCTTTCTAGCAGCCATGTTGCCCTGGCTGTTCTGGCAATACTTTAATAAAGCTTTAAGGCTTTAGAATCTTCATTCCAGGGAGATAATACTTGCAAACCATAAAGGGTTAATGTTTAAAATATATAAGGAACTCATATAACTCAATAGCAAAAACCCCCAATCATCTGATTTTAAAATGGAAAAAGGACCTGAATAGACCTTTCCCCCACCAAAAAAGACATACAAATGGCGACAGATACACGAAAAGGTGCTCAACATCACTAATCATCAGGGAAATGCAAATCAAAACTACAATGAGATATCACCTCACATCTGTCAGAATGGCCATCCTCAAAAAGACAAGAAATAACAAGTGTTGGAGAGGGTGTGGAGAAAAGGGAGCCCTTGTGCACTGTTGGTGGGAATGTAAATTGGTGCAGCCACTATGGAGAACAGTATGGAGGTTCCTCAAAAAACTAAACATAGAACCACCAAACCCACTTCTGGGTCAATGTCCAAAGGAAATGAAATCACTATCCCAAAGAGATAATCTGCCTTCCCACGTTCATTGACGCATTATTCACAACAGCCAAGACATGGAAACAACCCATGTATCCATCGACAAATGATGGATAAAGAAGATGTGGTATATATATATTTCACCTGTAAAAAAGAAGGAAATCCTGCTATTTGGGACAACAGGGATGGACCTTGAGGACGTTCTACCAAGTGATATAGGCCAAAGACAAGTGCTGAATGATCTCACTTATATGAGAATCTAAAGAACGCTGAATCATAGAAAGATTAGAGTAGTGATTGCCAGGGACTGGTGGTTGGGGGAAATGGGAAGATGTTGGTCGAAAGATACAAACTTCCAGTTATAAGATGAATAAGTTTTGAGAATGTAATGGGTAGCATGGTGACCATAGGTAACAATACTGTATTGTTCACTTGAAAGTTGCTATGAGAGCAGATCTTAAATGATCTCTCCACCACCACAACGGAATGATAATTACGTGAGGTGAAGGATGTTAACTAAACTTATTGCAGTAAATATTTTGTAGTATACACATGTATCAAATCATTTTGTACATCTTAAACTTATACAGTGTTGTATGTTAAATATATATCAGTAAAACTGGGGGGAAAAAATCCTCTATCCAGGGACTAACATATATCATTAATGGTAATGAAAACAATAATAACAACAGTGATGACTTTTGGAACCAGCCTGTACATTAGTGTTAGTATTAATAGTAACGTATTGAAGCTCTCTATGGGCTGGGTCCTGGGTAAAGTACTTCATTCATCATCTCATTGATTCTTTCTAATAACCTTATGGGGGTGGGGTACAAATGTTAACCCTATTTCCCAGATGGGAAAACTAAGGCTGAGAGAGGTTAAGCAATTCACTCCAATAAAACCAGTTAAAGGCAGAGCTTGGGCTCATTTTGCCTGGTGTCAAAACTCACACTCAGAATCATTGCAATGTCCTGTATGCCAATCCATGTATTTCTCCTCTTGTATTTTAAGACACTAAGTCTTGAATTCTGATCATGGGCCAGTTCTACTACTGTTATATTGTGCTCCTTTTTATATGTAATCCTGAGAACATTTCTCTGTTGGTTTTCTCAGCCTCTTTGGACAAGCCATTTTAGCTTCTTTCTGTTCATAATCTCTTGGGAAAAGGGCTGATGGATTTGTAAAATTATGAGCAAACCCATCATTAGCTACGGAGAATACCTGCCCCAGTGCCTGCTGGGTTGAGCATTTTATCATATTCAAGCTTCAATCATTGCATTCCCTAAATGATAGCTTTCTCTGATCTAAGGGGAAACCTTACCTTTTTGTCTGCTGCAAATATACATGGTAAGAGTGAACAGAGGCCAAGAGGTGTATTATAATGTGAGAAAAGCATTTTCTAGGACAGGAAAATAAGGGTGATAATTTTAGAAATTGCCAAATAGGATAAGCGGGTGGTTTCCTTCTTTTCTTTAACAGTTTTCCTTTCATCATCAGCTTAAGTCTAAATTCCTGGCATAAACTCTACATGACACAGATTGAAAGAAATAGAAACAAACAGATAGTTCAAGAGAAATGGAGAGGATTTAGTTGACACTTACAAGTTGAATTTCTATCCCAAGATTAATTTGCCTGCACCGCACTCATAACTTTCCAGGTTTGTTTACTTATGTATGAGAGAAAAAAAAAAAAAAAGCCAAGCTCAGCTAGACTGAATCTAGAGATTATTTAAATTACTGAAAAATCCATTATTGAGAAACCTCAATTCCACTTGGATTTGAGGTTTTGTTTAGTGTTGCCTGATAATAACTTTCTGCTTGACTGATGGCTACTAATTCTGATAGTGATACGTGAATGTCAATCACAAGTGGAAATAGACACACAAACTCTAGGACCCATTAAGACGGTTGCCATGATCGCATTCCCAAATGTGTGTTGATTCAAAATATAGGCTAAAGAGATTTAATTGCTTTCTGGATGGGAAACATTTATGATTTGAGTTTGCTGTTTGGGGCATGCAAAAGAGAAAAGAGGAGGAAGAGAAGCAGAGGGGCCTCAGGGGATAGGGAGAGCATCATGCCCTGCTGACAGGTGCAGAGAACAGACCCAGCATCTGTGGAAGGAAAGCTGAGTATTTAGAAACAAGGTGGTAGGAAATTAAAGCACAAAGAGATGGTTAAGATGCTCAGGGAAATAGGCCAGGAAACTGATTGAATTTGTCTCAGTCAGGAGCTGGCTGCATCTCAAATTACAGATGGAGCCCACCAGCCTTCCTTTTCTCCCTCTTCTCTGAGCCCATTGGTGTTGATTTGGTCTTAAAGCATGGAAGGAGCCCTCATGGAGCCCAGCTACATGTCATGCGGTGAAAATGAGCACTTAAAATGTAAACAGTTCTCCCAACTGCATGTGCTCCAGGCAAATGGGTTTGGAAGAATTTCACCCATTGTCCTCATGGAGTGGCTGCTCTGTGGGGTACCTCTGGGACCAACTAGGCTGGGGTTTTCACTGTGTTTGTTTTTTCTTTTCTTTTTCAGATAAGCAAACTGAGGCTTAGAGAGGACAAAGAATTTGGGTGGCATTCTACTGTTATGCTCAAGCAAATGGGCTCAAAATCTGGATCTGCCACTTGGCAAATCGCTGGGTGATTTGGGCCAGTTTCCATCTCCCTAAGCCACTGCTTGTTTTTCTGTAAAGCAGGGATGAAGACAAGAATATTGATGACATAGCGTTTACTATTAGGCTTTACTGGGAGAATGCATGCAAAACGCACTCCATTTATTTAACGTAGACTCATTGAGCACCTTCCATGTCCCAGATATTGTTTTAGGTGCTACCGTAGCCTTGCTTTTTGCCCTTGGGTGACAAACATAGCTAACAGAGGCAGAGGCTGACCTTTCTCAAACGTCTACTGGGGGCCAAGTTCCTGTGCTTATCTCTTACATGCACGTCTCATTCTATCAAACAGCAACCCTGAGAGGCAGGTACTATTTTTTTTAATTATTTTTAATTTTTTTAATTTTTAAAAATTCTTTCTTTCCTTCTTTCTTTATTTTTTAATTTTTTTTAGGCAGGTACTATTTTTATCTCCATTTTGTAGATAAGGAAACTGAGGTTTAAAGAGAGGAATCAAGTAACTTGCCCAGGGTCACACATCTAGTGGGTGGCTGAATTGGGATTCATTCAATGGATCCTTTCAATAAATATTTATTGAGCACCTACTATTGTGCTAGAGGCAGGGAATGCAATGATGAACAAACAGGACAAGTCCTAATGGGGCTTATGTTCTAGCTGGGAGTCAGGCAGCAGCTAACTGCTCAACGACAATTTAGTTCTGTGACAACTTTTAGGAAGGAGATATGTGAAGGCTAAGGGTGGGATCTGACCCGGTTTGAGGAGGTGACATTTAAGCTGAGATTTGAAGGGCGAGCAGGATCTGAGCAAAAGGGTGAAATGTAAAGAACATTCCAGGCTGGAGGCCATTTTCACAGTATAGTTGCTACTCGTGCTCATCCTCAGTCTATTAAAAAAACAGTACTATGTATAAAATGGATAACCAACTACCTACTATAATTCTCCACGCTCTACCTACTGTAGAGCGTGGAGAATTATACTCAATATCTTGTAATAACCTATAATGGAAGAGAATGTAAAAAAAGAATATATATATATATATATGTATATATATATATATATATATGAATCACTTTGCTGTACACCTGAAACTAACATGACATTGTAAATCAACTATATTTCCATAAAAATTAAAAAAAAATAGCGTTGGCTCCAACTCCAGTTGTGGGAGAATCCCGTTCCTTGTTCTCCCAGCTCAGCTGACAGCCCTGAGCCCTGGCAGACACGTTTTCTCTGTAAGTGGGGTCGACATCATCTTATAGAATGAATCTTTTTCCCGAGTGAAGGCTTGTGATTGGTCTTTGGCAAATTGCAAAACTAAAGGCATTGTGTGTGTGTGTGTGTGTGTGTGTGTGTGTGTGTGTGTGTGTGTGTGTGTGTGTGTCTTGTAGCTGTAAAATGCCATCTCCAATTATATCTCTTAACCATCCCAATTCTCAGTCCTTTTTCAGTGAGCAGGTAGTGAAGATGGTTGTTTTGAGTGACAGAGAAGCTGACTAGCTCTTGGCAGTGAAACCTGAAAAAACCCCTACCTTCTTAACCACAGACAGAGGAACCCACTTGGCCTCAGGGCCAAGGAACACTGAGCTGTCAAACATGCCTGGGAGAGTGACAGGGCCATCTTCGTGATTTCTCTTTGAGGGGGAGGAAGAGGACAGGCAGCAAACTCAGATCCAGAGGACTTTGATTAAAAATGAGGAGGGTGGGGCTTCCCTGGTGGCGCAGTGGTTGGGAGTCCACCTGCCGATGCAGGGGACACGGGTTCGTGCCCCGGTCCGGGAACATCCCACATGCCGCAGAGCGGCTGGGTCCATGAGCCACGGCTGCTGAGCCTGCGCGTCCGGAGCCTGTGCTCCGCAATGGGAGAGGCCACAACAGTGAGAGGCCCGCGTACCGGAAAAAAAAAAAAAAAAAAAAGAGTTTTCTCCTCTCCATCCTCCCGACCCTCCAGGAACTCTTGATCTAATGCAGGAAGCAGATGTGTTTAAACAAGCAACTTTAACAGGAAGTAAACTGTGCTCGGTGCCCATCACAGTGCCTGCCCCACAATGGCACCTAAAAAGGTTTTGTTGAATGATTGTCTGCCTCCATGAATGAATGAATGAATGAATGAATGTCTCTGAAAAAGCACCAGACAGACTCCAGTGTGCGAAAGCGAAGTATGTTGTTAAAGTGTGCACTGAGCTTGCGGGTTGATGTATATAGGACTTGACTGGATGAAGAAGAAGGGGAAAAGGAGAGATGTGGAGTCATGGGAAAACCTTGAAGTTCAGATTCGGGGGCCCACTTTTAAGCATGACTGCATCTCTACCTGCCTTAGAATATTGTGGCGGTCGTATTGTATTCTGCAGTGCTGCTTAAACTTGAGTGTGGATAGGATTTGCTGGAAAACTTGCTGAAACCCAGATTTGGCGACCCCACCCACAGTTTCTGACATAGTAGGTCTGGGGTGAAACCTGTTGACTGAAATAAAAATACCCATACCATCTAAAAGTCATGTTTTATTCGGGGAACTTCCTGAGGACTATAGCCTGGGAGGCAGCCTCTCAGATAGCTCTGAGGGACTGTTCCAAAGAGGTAAGAGAGGAGCCAGGATATATAGGAGTTTCTGCTGAAAAACAAACAAACAACAAAAACCCCATGTAGTCAAACATCAAAAGGTTACCGCTAATCACAAAAAATAGACACCTCAAGTTAACGATTTTAGCACTTTTCTGTATTTGGGAAGATGCAAGAATCTGGGCTCATTGAAATTATTCCTTAGATATGCATCTTATCTACAGCCAGTATCCAAAGCACATGCTTCCTGATTTTCTACATTCTGGATTCCCCCCAGGGCGCACCCTCAGGGCTCGGGGTATTGGGGGCCTGGGGAGGCAGCTGCCGTGGCTGATGGCTTGATGGCAGGCAATATTCCTTGTTTACTGGAATGACGGGTGACAGTTTTTGTTTACTGGAGTGGCAGGCATTTTTTGTCCGCAGCGCTTCCTCTTGGTCATAAGTATGACCAAGGTTTGGGAGGCATTTCTTGACCAACTAGTCCCACAGCACTAGGAATTCTCTTTCCTAGGTCAAGCCCAAGAACTTGCATTTCTAGCCATTTCCCATGTGATGGTGATGATGCTGGTCCTGGGACCACACTTTGAGAATCATGGGCAGAGTGCTTTAGAATAAGAGCTCTGGATTCAAACCGCTCAAGTTTAGGACTGCTGGATAAAAATCAAGATGCTCAGTTAAATTTGAATTTCATATAAACAACAAATGCTTTTTTAATATACATATGTCCCATGCAAAGAGACATTCTGTATTTTTATGGGCTGCATCTGCAACCCTATTTGGTATAATTCCCAGCATAGTGGCTCTGGAGCCTTGTTATTTAAGGCAAGTCATTTACGCAATTTGTGCTTCAATACCTCCATCTACAAAATGGGGACGGTAAGGATGCCCCCTACCTCCTAAAACGCTTGAGATGATGAAATGATCATGTAAGGACTTACCGCAGAGCCATGCCTGTGGCAAGTGCTCTGTAAATGTCAGCTGTTATCATTCACCATTAACCTCAGCTGAGTAATGTTTTGGGGAAAAAACATTATGCAGAGAGTGGTCTGTGAAAGGATTCTATGATTCAGCCTTTTAAATTTTAAACTAAAAAATATTTCTCTTAGAAAAGGTCCTTTTAGCTGCCCCCTCCCATTTCTGTAATAGGAGATTATAAAAAATGGATTGGCTGATTACATCTGAAAGCTCTCCTTCCAGCAACTCCTACTCTGGCTCAGGGCAGGATTTGGCTGTCCTCTCTGTTGTGCCCAAGTGTTAAATGTCTCAGGAGCTGGCAGAGGTAGGTCTTCAGGGCCAGGGCTAATTCCTGCCTCTGGGAGACAGACAGCCCCTCGCAACCTGCTGCTTGCTATTTAGAGAGAGAGAGAGAAGAAATATGAAGACGTTTCAGTGTAGAATCAATCTGAGTGTGACTCAATACCTTGGAATTAAACTTTCCCCCTCAATTATTCCAAATGTATGTCTATCTGGTTAAAAGCAACTGTTTTAGCATCATCAAAAAGCAAAATGGGGTGGGGTCTCAGCTGTTACCCACTCTCATGGCTTCCATGAAAATGTGTGTATATTTATATTATGTGTATACATATGAATCAAAAGCTAGGAAAAGCTTGGGATGCTTATTGGCCCTGTACTGCGTGGGCAGTGGAACCCTGGTCCATTCTGGAGGCTGGACAGCTGGTGAGGGTCAGCCTGCAACGCTCATCAGTAGAATGAGTGATGCAGGGGGCCCAGCGTGGGACTAAAATGTCTGGAGATTTCATTGGCCCTTGTTAAAATAAAGTTGACTAGATCAGTATCTTCCAACCTGTAGGTTGTAACCTATAAGTGGCTCATGAAATCAATTTAAAGGGTCATGACCAGCATATATATATTCATTTATTTATATATATTTATAATTTTTAGAAAAGAAACAGAATACAAAACAGTTGAAAACAGTGCATTACCGTGTACACAGGGTAAACACTGTATTGTGACACTTTTGATGCATATGTGTATGTATGATAGATATAAATGTATGCACATTTACATGGGTCATGGGTCATCGGACACAGTCCAAAGAATTTGGAAGTCGTCAGAAAAGCGGATATGTAGAACCCCTTCCAACTTTGCAATTTGGATGCTAGACAGTGGTTTTTAACCAGGGGCAGTTTTGCTCTCCCACGGAGATTTAGCAACATCAGGATGTTTTTGTTGTCACGGCTTTGGAGGGAAGGATATATGCTGTTGACATCCAGTGAGGAGAAGCGAGGGAGGCTGCTAAGCACCCTACAGGGCGCAGCACAGCCTCCCAACAATAGAGGATTATCCTTCCCCAATGCCAGTAGTGAGGAGGTTGAGGAACGCTGTTCTAAAAGCATGTGTGGATAGAGTGACGTATCTATAGCAGTCTTGTTATACTCCCTAGCACTTACTGAGCATTTAATATATGCAGGTACACTTCTAAGTGCTTACGTTAATGAGCTCTTTTAATTCCTACAGCATGTGGGAGATACAATTACGTTCTCATCCCCATTTTCAGATAAGGAGACTGAACAGAATGGTGTAAAGGGCTTCCTGAGGTTACGCAGTTTGCAAAATTGGGATTCAAATCCAGGAGTTCTGGTTCCAGATTCCTTGAATCAGCACATCACAGTTTCCAAAGCCTTTTTTTGGTGGTAAAATATACACAACATAAAATTTGCCATTTCAACCGCTTTTTTTTTTTTTTTTTGGTGGTACGCGGGCCTCTCACTGCTGTGGCCTCTCCCGTTGCGGAGCACAGGCTCCAGATGAGCAGGCTCAGCGGCCATGGCTCACGGGCCCAGCCGCTCCGCGGCATGTGGGATCTTCCCGGACAGGTCATGAACCCGCGTCCCCTGCATCGGCAGGCGGACTCTCAACCACTGCGCCACCAGGGAAGCCCACTTTCTACAATTTTTGACCACCCCAGGTGGAAACCCTGTACCCATTAAGTAGTCACTCCACGTTTCCTCCTCTCCTCAACCTCCTGTGAACCTATAATCTCTTTCCTGTCTCTATGAATTTGCCTACTGTAGATATTTCATATAAATGGAATTATATAATATATGGTCTTTGGTGTCTGGCTTCTTTCACTTAGTATATCTTTAAGTTCATCTGCGTTGTAGCATGTACCAGTATTTCATTCATTTTATGGCTGGTTAATATTTCATTGTACGAATATACCACATTTTGTTTATCCATTTCTGTGGATGGACACTTGGGTTGTTTCCACATTTTGGCTTTTGTGAACATTGTGACTATGGGTCCCAAATTCTTTCATACAGATGGTGGAGAAGGCTTATGTCGCTGAGAACAGAAAACGAAGACTGTTTTGGTTTCAGATACTGAGCCCTGTCATCTCACGGATTATTATCTTGTTTGATCTTCCCCACAACCCACTGAGGTTCACCCATTTTTACACATATGAAGAACAGAGAGAGTGAGTCACCTGCACAGGGTCATACAGCCAATCAAGGTGCATCACCCCTGTCACAAAGGAGAAAGTTGTGTTTACATGATGCAGCAGAACTCTGAGCAGTGGCTGCCTGCTGGAACGGGAGTTGAACTTCATTCCGATTTGCCCAGAAATGGTGGTGGGCAAAATTCCCTCACTACTCATATCGTACTGTTTCCAGGTGCTATATTTAGGCATATGTGAAGAAGAATATGGGAATAAAGAGTCTTTTCACTGTGCAAGAAGAAAACTATTTTTTATCCCTAAGCTTCCGTGTCGTAATTTCCACTCATTCTCAGTTTATTCATTCCTTCAGTGTTGCTGAGGGCCTACTATGTGCCAGGGACTGGTCCAGTCATGGGATACGGCAGTGAATAGGACAGTTGGAGTCCCTGCCCCCATGAACTAGTGGGAGAGTCCACGTAATGAACAAATGAGCGAACGCAGGAGGATTTCAGACACTGATAAGAGCAGAAAGTTACACCTTGCTCTTTATTTATTTATTTAGATTTTATTTACTTTATTTTTAATGAAAGTATAACTGCTGTACAATATTATACAAGTTACAGATGGACAATAGAGTGATTCACAATTTTTAAAGGTTATACTCCATTTATAGTTGTCATAAAATGTTGGCTATATTCCCTGTGTTGTACAATAGATCCTTGTAGCTTATTTTATACCTAATCTTTTGTACCTCTTACTCCCTTACCCCTGTATCACCCCTCCCCCCCTTCCTTCTCCCCACTGGTAACCATTAGTTTGTTCTCTACATCTGTGAGTCTGCTTCTTTTTTGTTATATTCACTAGTTTGTTGTATTTTTTAGATTCCTCATATAAATGATATCATTCAGTATTTGTCTTTCTCTGTCTGACTTATTTCACTTAGCATAATGCCCTCCAAGTCCATCCATGTTGCTGCAAATGGCAAAATTTTATTTTTTTAATGTCTGAATAGTATTCCATGGTATATATATATATTACATCTTCTTTATCCATTCATCTGTTGATGGACACTTAGGTTGCTTTCATATCTTGACAATTGTAAATTATGCTGTGAACATTGGGGTGCATGTGTCTTTTTGAATTAGTGTTTTTGTTATTTTCAGATGTATACCCAGGAGTGGAATTGCTGGTCATATGTACACCTTGCTCTTTAAACTTATCCATAGAATTTAATGATAGATAGAAGTCTATCCACAGAAGAGGGTTCTGAGCCCTAAGGCTGGAGGGCAAACCTAACCCCCTCAACTTTCAAACTCACCGTATTCCCAGAAATGACAATGCATTTACTGCAAGGAATTGAAAATAACATCTTCCCTGATCCTTGGGCTCCCTTTGGTGGGAGGAATAGAGCCTAAAGCTGGACTTGTTCATGTCCTGCTTTTTCCACTCACTTTTCTGGAGTGCTGTTTGTTTAGGAAAACACTTTCAGGTTTCAAGGTTATCTTCTAAATCAAGAATTGGCAGACTTTTTCTGTAAAGGGCCAGATAGTAAGTAGATTAGTTTCTGCAGGTCCCCACTGCCGTTATAACATGAAAGCAGCCAGAGACAATACACAAATGCGTGGACATGGCTGTGTTCCAATGAAATTTTATTTATAGGCCTTAAAATTAAATTTCACATAATTTTCATGTGTCAGAAAACATTGTTAAAAATTTTTTTCCCAATCATTTAAAAATGTAAAAACCATTCCTAGCTTGTGGGTGGAGGTCTGGATTTGGCCCATGGGCCATAGACCGTTAACCCCTGCTCTATAGCATCCCCCATAAAGGATCTTCTGGCCTCTGAACACCTCCTGTTCTACTCTAGTCAACTGACTACAGCTTAAGGGAGATGAGTCCATTTTCAGAAAGGTGTTGTTTTTAGAAAATATCGATCTTGTATTGAGTAGAAATATGCCTTCTTGTATCATTCATTCAACAAACATTTTAAAAAAAAGAACAAAAATGTTTTAGAATATACGTGAAGGTAGAGAGAATAGTAGGATGAATCTCATCAGGCCCATCACCCACCTGTGCAATGATCAACATGTGGCCAATCTTGTTTCATCTTCCAGCCTCACTCACTCCATCGTCATGCACGATCCTTCTAAAGAAAATCCCAGAAATCGTATCACTCCATCAGCTAATCATTCAGTACACACCTCTGAGGGAAAAGGACTGAAAAATTTTACCAAGTTGCCATGATAATAACTAAAAAATTAACCTTTATTTTTTGATATCATTTATATCCAGTCAGTGTCCAAGTTACTTCTACTTGTTTTTGTTTATAGCTGATTTGTTTAAATCCAGATCAAAATAAGATCTATGTGTTACATTTAGTTAGTAAATCTCTTGTCTCCTTTTTAAATAGGAGACTTATTGAAGTACAATTGGCACACAGTAAACTACACATATTTAAAGTGTACAGCTTGATAAGCTTTGACCTATGTATATAACCATGAAATCATCACCAGTCAAGACAGTGAACATTTCTCTCACCCTCTAAATTTCTTTGTTCCTCTTTGTAATCTCCCCTTGGCTTCTCCCAGCCCCACGCCATCAACCTCCATTGCAGTTCAACCGCTAATTTGCTGTCTGTCTTTATAGATTAGTTTGTGTTTTCTAGAGTTCTGTATAAATGGAATCATGCAGCATGTGCACTTTTTTGTGTAGCTTCTTTTGCGCTCATGACTAGTTTGAGATTAATCCATGTTGTTGGGTGTATCGATAGTTTACTCCTTTGTTGCTGTTGACTAGCATTCTATTGGATGTGGGTGCACCATGATTTATTTACCTACTCACCTATTGATGACCATCTGAATTGTTTCCAGTTTTTGGCTCTTCTAAGTAAAGTTGTGAAAAGAATGAAAGATAAGCCACAAATGGGGGGAGAAAATATTTGCAAAGCATCTATTCAACAAAAGACTTGTACCAAAAGAAAGGACCCTCACGTTTTAATAATAAGAAAACAAACAACCCAAGGAAAAAAGGAAAAGAATTTTAAACAGCTGCTTCATCAAAGAAGATATACAAATGACAAATAAGCACATGAAACGATATTCAGCATCTTTGCTTAGAGAAAATGCAAATTAAACCCAGAAATGAGGTATCACTGCATACCTATTATAATGGCTAAAATCAAAAGGGCTGACCTATCAGTTATCGGCAAGGATGGGGAAGAATTAGAACTCTCATATACACCTGTGGGGATGTCAAATGGTACAGCCACTTTGGAAAACAGTCGGGCAGTTTCTTAAAGTTAAATATGCACTGTCGTAGGCAGCATAGTTCCCTCCCCACCCCCACCAGATGACCTCATGCTAATCCCTGGAACCCGTCAATATGTTACCTTACATAGGGAAAGGAATTTTGCAGATATGTTTAAGAATCTTGACATGGGGGAAATTATCCTGGATTATCTGGGAAGCCCAAGGGTCCTTATAAGAGAGAGGCAGGAGGGTCAGAGAGAGAGATTTAAAGATGCTACAATGCTGGCTTTGAAGAGGAGGAAGGAATACAGGTAGCTTCTAGAAGCTGGAAAAAGCAAGAGAATGGATTTTTTCCGAGGGCCTACAGAAGTAACTCAGGCCTGCCGACACTTTGATTTTAGCCCAGTAAAATGCATTCCAGACTTCTGACCTGCAGAACTGTGAGATGATAACTTTGGGTTGTTTTAAGCCACTAAGTGTATGGTAATTTGTAACAGCAGCCATGACAGACTAATTCATATACCTACGTATAATCCAGCCATTCCATTTCAGGTTATTTACCCAAGAGAAAAGAAAACATATGTACATTTGTATACACATGTTCTAAGTCTTTTTAAATCTGTGAGAGTTCCCTCTCCCTCTTTGGCTTTTGCCATTTATAACAAACATTGAGGGCCTACCACTTCTCTGATCCTACTCCTTAGAAATAGGAAGAAAATAACACTTATTTATCTTTCTTTATGGGGTACCTGATAGGTGCTTCCAGGCCCTGGAGTTCTCTCTCTGTCTTCTGGTTTAAACAAGTTCTGTTCTTTTTTTTTTTTCTTTCTCTCTCTTTTTTTCTCTCCCTCTTTTTAAAAATTGAAGTATAGTTGATTTACTCTATTATATTAGTTTCAGGTGTACAGCATAGTGGTTCAGTATTTTTATAGATTATACTCCATTAAAAGTTGTTACAAAATAATGACTATAATTCCCTGTGCTGTACAATAGTACAGTATATCCTTGTTGCTTATCTATTTTATACATAGTCGTTTGTACCTCTTAATCCCAGACCCCTACTTTCCCCAGCCTCCTTCTCCCCACTGGTAACCACTAGTTTGTTTTCTACATCTGTGACTCTGTTTCTGTTTTGCTATATATATATTTGTTTGTTTGATTTTTCAGCTTCCACATATAAGTGATAGCATACAGTATTTGTCTTTCTCTGACTTATTTCACTAAGCATAATATTGTCTAGGTCCATCCATGTTACTAAAAATAGCAGAATTTCATTCTTTTTATGGCTGAGTAATATTCCATTGTGTGTGTGTATATATATATATATATATATATACACACCCCACACCTTCTTTATCCATTCACCTGTTGATGAGTACCTGGGTTGCTTCCAGACCTTGGCTCTTGTAAACAATGCTGCTTCGGACGTTGGGGTGCATTATCTTTTGCTCTGTTTTTCCACACGGTCTTCATCTGATTGTGTGGAAGTCTCTCATAAGGTGCTGTGATCCTGCGAATTTTACTCAGAACCCCTGTGTGGTTTTTCAGGGTGCTCAGGGTAATGCAGGATAGGATGTGTAGGATGTTGTTTTCCCTTCCCAGGATCCTTCAATTTTTTGAGTAAAGACACCCCAGTTTTCATTTGGGGCACCATCCTCCCTCTCTTTTTAGATCATGTGGCTTTGTTGTGGCTTGATTAACCTCACTCTATGGTAACAGGACAGCCACATGACCCGGGCTTGGCTAATCAGAGAACTCCATCACCTGGACAGTGGGGCTGGTTCAGAAATGGGCACTTGGCCTAAGCTGGGTCATTGTGGAAATGCTTGAGCTGTTAAATCACTCATCTATGGGTTTCTGGTGAACACAAAATCAGAGTAAAGGGAATTAGGTTATCCTCAAGAATGTTAACTCATACTGGGAGAATAAGATGGCAGGGAATCATTCTCAAGAGACACTGATGATGTGTTTCTCACCTGGGGACATTTTTGAAGACATCTAGGAAGAGCCTGGCAATGTCAGTGGCTTCGTTCATGTATTTGATCAGTGCACAAAGACACATCAGCCTCAGTGCATCACTTGGCTGGGCCACTGGTGATGGATTGGGACTGGCTTTCAGTTCTGTTTAGGTTTCCAGGCTGTCTGATCCTGGCCCTGCTTTACCTACCCAACTACTCCTTCCATCCCTTTTACTCTCTTAAATAGAGGTCTTCCTGCCAAATTCAGACCACTGTCCAAGCCCTGCTCAGCTTCTCCTTCTCCACTGAGAGTCCTCTGACGCTTCCACCTCCAGTGGCTTCGTCAGTCTTCCAGCCAAACTGCGGCTAAAGACAAAACTGTGGCAAACGCTTATTTCTGACTATTCCCAACCTTTCTAACCACATTTCAGGAACTTTGAGGTCAGATGTACCTCTTGTTTGTATAGAGATCCTGGCAGTTCTTTCACAAATATTTACTGTGTACTGAAGTTTCCAGATAGGCGAGGTCCCTGTCTTCATGGAGGTTGTGATATAGTGGCTAGGAAAAACATAATCAATAGGCAGATAAATGAGAATATGTCATGTAATGATGAAAATCAAACAAGGTAATGATATAACAAGGCATGGGGGGAGGGACCACAGTAACATGGTGGTGAAGAAGCTTCTTTGAGAACGTGGCATTCGAATGGACACTTAACCAACAGATTGACTGACTTCCTTCCCTGTTTTTGGTTTTAGCTTGGTGGTTTGTGGCAAGGACAGTGGCCAGAAGAATTTCTAACTTCCTTTCTTCTTGTGCTTTTGCTAAATTCCTTCTAAATAACCTGAAATGATCCAACAGAGTATGGTAGACAGCCTGGAAGAGGGCCCCCAATGATCCCTGCATCTTGGTCTTCATGCCCCGGTGTAGTCCCCACCCCTTGAGTGTTGGCTGGACATACTGACTTTCTTCTGACAAATCGGGTATGGCAGAAGTGATGGGGTGTCATTTCCAAGTTTGGTTTATAAAACGACTGTGGCTTCTATCTTGGTGTCTCCTCTCTCTCTTTCATCACTCACTCCAGAGGAAGCCAGCTTCCATCTCAGGAGGCAGCTCTATGTAGAGATCCACACGGCAAGGACTGTGGGCTGTGATCTGCTAAAATCCACCTGAGTGACCTTGGACATTGACCCCCCACAAGTTGAGTCTTCAGGTGAAACTGCAGCCCCGGCAGACATCTTGAGTCAGAGGTACTCACCCAAGCTGCATCCAGGTTTCTGAGTAACAGAAACCATGAGGTGATAAATATTGGTTGTTTTAAGCCACTAAGTTTTAGGTAATTTGTTACGCAGCGACAGGTAATAAATAGAGTCAAATAGGTGTGATCATCTATGGGTCAGTGTGAGTTTGCTTCTCTCTACTGATGAATGGGGCAGATACCACTGTATCCAGGCAAATCTTTATTAGACTAAACAGCCATCCCAAGGAACCCCTATGATGGTCATTCAAGTGTTTTCACACTGGATTGTAATTGTCTATTTAGGGTATTGTTTACATTACTAGAATGTAAGCTTCACAATAAACTCGAATGTTTTATTTTTTTTCTGTACTCCCAGAACTTCATGATCATAATTAACATGCTGAGAATTGGGAATGCTGACTTCTTTTACCTTTATAACAACCCTATGAGAAAAAATATTATGTTATCATTTTGTAGATGCAAAACAAAGACAGGAAACCGTTGTCTAGAGTGATGTCACATATAACTGGAGGAGCCAGGATTTGAACCCAGGCAGTCTGGCTTCAGAGTTCTTAACAAGCATTGGTGTTTAACTAAGTAAGGGAGTGAAGTTGACCTGTGACTTCTCAGTACTGTCTCTGGGAGCTTGAATGCGATTTGTTGTCGACATCTTGCAATCTAAGTTTGTTGGACTATTTGTACATATTCTAGAAGCATCCTATGCCCTTTTTCATCTTTCTGTTTACTCTACTAAGCCCTTCACAGAAGGCTAGGCTTTCCTCTATCTTTCAGGGTTATTTATGTTTTACGATACTCTCTTCACCAGGCATGTCAATATGCTATTTGCAAGCAAAGCCTCTTAGAGGCAAAATTTTGAACAATTATCACTTTAGGGAATCAGGTGACAACAAACTTCTCTTTAAACAAATCAGAAGGTCCCACAGGAAAAATCTTTAAGCTCGTCATTTTATTGGAGACTCTCAAGGGGCCTCTCTGACTCTGGGCTTCTGCGCTGAGACATTTCAAACACACTCATGATTTCCTCTGGTTGCTGAGGCCCAGACTTCAGAATAGATAATGTGGCTTCATGCGTGTTCCATAGGAATGTGCCTGGAAAAGGATGATTACATTTCTTTTAAAAAGTATTGGCATTTCCACTCTCCCCCAACTGGCCCCCCACTGGCTTAATGTGGGTTGTGATGTAAAGGAGAAGAGTGGAACAAAACTTTCAATAAAACATTTTGACTCACTCTCTGTAATGTGATGTTGGCTTGGTTTGGCCTTGATGAATTCAGCACTTTAAAGGGTATGTCAACACAGTAAATTTTATGCCCTCAATAAAACTTGTGAGTGAGCTCAGTGAGAAATTCCAAGGTCTGGGAAGGCAATTAACGTTTGAAATATATATTGAGTTGTTTACTGCGACATTTTATGTGGCCACCGAGCTGTACCCAGGACATCACGAGGGAAGATTTTCCCTAGGAAATGCAAGGTTTGCTTTTCAAATAACATTGCCATGTCAGATTGCTCCCTGAATACAGAGGAATGTAAGAAATGGCTGCTAATGAAAATCCAGTTCTCTAACCACATCATGCCATTCTTGTTTTCTGTTCCAACTGGCAGTAATCTCTTGGAGGGTATTTGTTGTCAACGTCTTAGCAACCTGATTTCATTGGACCATTTGTATCACTGTTTGCTGTAGTTCTCTGTGTGTCGGGGGTGCATTTGACTTGAGTACAAGCCCCGTCCCTATCTCTTAGTCAATGTGTGACCTTACAGGAGTCATATTACCTCTCAACTTCACTTTCTGTTGTGAGAATTAAACAAAAACAACATGTTCTCAAATACCCTGTTAATTATAATGTGATTTATAATTTAGGAAATTACTATTCTTTGTGTAGGATTAACACGCTCTTTCTGAGGATGGCACATAGAATGAGGGAAGATCCAAAAATATAGCTGTATGTATTACTCAGTTAGTGTTGCATCAATGCTGTGTGACAAACAACCTCAGAATCTCATTGGTTTACAACAGTATTTTTAAAGTATATATTATTTTATTACATACATTTATGTATTTTTGTTTATTTTTTGGCTCCTCGGTCTGTGGCTTGGCTGAGATAGCTGTACTTCAGGATGCAGACTGAGTTTAGGTCTACTCTAGGTGTACTGCCTGGGACGTGGCCTTTCATGGATGGTGACAGCAGTGCAAGGAGGGTGATCAGAAACACAGGGTGCCTCTAAGTCCTAGCCTCTAAACTCGTACACATTTGCCCACATTCCGTTGGCCAAGGCCAGTCATATTACCAATCCACCATCAACGAAGCTGGGAAGTACACTCCATTGACAGTGATCCCTTTCAAGAGAGAAGGGAAACTTGGGGAAATATAATATCACCTACCATACAATATTTGTATAAGTACAAAGAAGTAAGAATCTGAGGTCATTAATATAAACAAAAGGCACCTAAGAAACGTATTGTTTTCTCTCTTTTACATTGAAGCCTCAAATAATTTGAATTGACCTTCCATTCTACAATCCACATAAGCATTGGGTGCTTTCTTTTCCTTGAATTTGATGAAATTATGGATTCTGGTTCCATCAATGACTCATTTTTCCTTTCAGAAAGTCGTGTACTTATTATTCAAGTTCTCTGAAAACTCTTTGGCTAATCGTGAAATGTGTGGTTTATCAGTTCACCTTTAAATGTCAATGACCAGTCAAGACAGTAAAAGAGTTACGTGTTTACACATCTATTCAAATCAAGCGATACTACAGTGTGCGTGAGACCAGGAGTTAGGACGAAATCCAAGGTGGGGTCCCAGCTCTGCCACTAATTTTGGACATGTCTGCGATATTCTCTCAGGATAATCTATGAGAAAGGAAGTGGGGGAGCTCCAGAGCAAATCATTTAATGATGCTGACTCTTCTCAGTAATCTCTCAGGGCAGAAGTCATTGTCTAAATAAGCATTCCTTTCCAACTGCAGTGTAACCATTTTGCCTAAAAGTTGGCAGATGTTACTTGCCTCAGGGTGTGAATATCTTAAGGAAGATTTTTTAAATGTAGTGTTTAAAAAATCTATAACAATTATGCAGGTTTTTTTTAAAGTTCATATAACAATTTCACTGCTTTTTGCTCATTAAATATTTCTGTTTTTCTCATTGTTGATCCAGTAATTTGACTTCTAAGGAAATAATCAGAGATGAGGAAAGAGGTTTATGTACCAAAATGTTCATTGTGACACTTTAAAAAAATTAAAGTGAAAAATTGGGCAGAAGCTAAATGTCTAATAATAAGGGACTGGGAAAATTATTGTAAATCTACTTAATGGACTATAATGCAGATGTTAAAGTGATGTTTTAAACAATTTTAATGACTTGAGAACATTCTCATGATATAATATTAGATGAAATATGTAAAATAAGTAAACCATAATATTGTATAACCATCAGTTCTTTAAAAACGCACATAATAAGATTATAAGAAAATTCACAAAAATGTGAATAGTGGTTATCTCAAGATTGTGAGATTGTTAGTGCTTTGCATTCCCTTCTTTATATTTTTCCATGCTTTCTGGTTTTGACAACAAATATTACATCTTAATTTTTTTCATTTGTATTAAAGTAATACATGTACATGGTTAAAAAGCAAAAAATCTTAAAAAGACTAGTGCGAAATAGATCAAGTCTAGCGCCCCAGAAATTACTGTTCATTCTTTTTTAACTATTTCTTTGGGTATTTCCTTACATATGTGTATTTAATACGCTTATCCCTCTATTACTGGAATCATGAGTTTTAGAAATTCCCTATTGGCTTCTGGGTATGATGGTTGAAGGTTTAGCTCTTTTTAGTCAACTTTACCACTTTCTCTTCCTACCCTTAATTGTCTCAATTTACTATGTTTCAGTTTAATGATATCAAAATACTAGGTTAAATCAATAATAATGTTTATGTTATTACAACTATATAAATTTTGTTTATGGCTGAAATGTTTAGTTTCCTCTATATGTATTTCTTTTTTTTGTTGTTCTGAATTCCCCCATTACTCTGTTAATACCAGTCAATGATTTTCCTAATATACAGACACAGTTGCACACATTCGATCGGTTCTGTCCTTTTTCCTGATGACATCTCCTTGACCACTCTCATTGGATGACTCACTCTTTAAGCCCGTAGTTCAATATGGTTCTGGGACTTACTATCCCTGGTTTGCCATGTTGAATTCCTCAGATCCTGTTTCTTCCCCTTCCTTTATTTACCCTCTCCTTTTGGTGGAGTACACCCATTCAGTAGCTTCCCAAGAAAGAGTGCATGGGAGATAAATATTTTGGGTCCTTCCACATCTAAAAATGTCTTTCTTGTAGACTCCCATTTGATCGATGGTTGAGCCTGGCATAGAATTTTCCGTCAGACATTTCAAGAACTTTCCATCTCCTAGCACTCACTGTTGCTGTTCAGAAGTGATGAGCTTATGGGTCCTGAGCCATCAGGATACAGGCTGAATGGGACGGAGAGGAACAGAAGGAGCCTGGACCAAGAGTCTGGCTGGAAGGAAGGAGATGAATAGTTACAGAAGAAACATAAAAAGTCAGTGAATCACAGAGGTCAGATTCCAATGGATCGCTAAGGATGAAAGAACCAGGCAGGGACTGCTGTGAAGCAGACAAGAAATGTAGCTCAGAGAAGGCAGCTCAGGGATGCCCCACAGTTCCTGAGCCTCGGTTCAGAGTTCAGGCTGTCAGAGAAGCAGAAACTTCCTGATAGCCGGCCAGCTGAAGTGAGCTCTGATCTGAAGAGCGGCTCTGGACTCAGGTGTGTGCTCGTTGCTGGACATGGGTCTATCCTGTGCTGATCGCTCCCAGAGGGAATTCAGAAGCCTTCATTGAAACTACTTCTGATTGAGACAGAGAGGCAGAGCTCCTGGGAGCCAAGCAGAGGCTCAGAACTTGATCTTTTTTTTTTTTACATCTTTATTGGAGTATAATTGCTTTACAATTGTGTGTTAGTTTCTGCTTTATAACAAAGTGAATCAGTTATACATATACATATGTCCCCATATTTCTTCCCTCTTGCATTTCCTTCCCTCCCACCCTCCCTATCCCACCCCTCCAGGCGGTCACAAAGCACCAAGCTGATCTCCCTGTGCTATGCAGCTGCTTCCCACTAGCTATCTACCTTACGTTTGGTAGTGTATATATGTCCATGCCTCTCTCTCACTTTGTCACAGCTTACCCTTCCGCCTCCCCATATCCTCAAGTCCATTCTCTAGTAGGTCTGTGTCTTCATTCCTGTCTTACCCCTAGGTTCTTCATGACATTTTTTTTCCCTTAAATTCCATATATATGTGTTAGCATACGGTATTTGTCTTTCTCTTTCTGACTTACTTCACTCGGTATGACAGTCTGTAGGTCCATCCACCTCATTACAAATAGCTCAATTTCGTTTCTTTTTATGGCTGAGTAATATTCCATTGTATATATGTGCCACATCTTCAGAACTTGATCTTGATATTACAAAAGTATTCTACATCCCTCACTCTTTCCAGCAACTTCTCCTTGAGTTCCAGTTGGAGAAGAAAAACACTGGCTTTAAACACAAGTCTTCCTGCAGCTTCCAGATCAGCTCACACTCTGCCACCAGAGTCTGTAGGGAATAGTCAGCTCTACAGGGTTGCTGATGGCAAGGGTTATGCACACCCAGAAATCACTATTGTGATCTCCATTTAAACAGTGGTGCCCCTGGAACCAGTCCGTCTGGCCTTATTCTCACAGTGCCATATGGGAGAGACAGACATAAATAGGTTTGGGTCTGAGGTCACATGTGGTTTTCATGCTGAAAGTGATTTTGGTGGAAAGGTAACAGCTTAAAACCTTCTAATGTTCTTTATTGTCTTCAAACAGCCTAAACCAGACATGCAGGAAATACAAGCGCCCCTTTTAAAGCACTGACCTTCTTTCAAATTAGTTTCGCCAGAAGTTTGAACAAGGAATCAATGGGAAAAGAAAATGATTTGGGATCACAGTTGAATGGTGGGCAGTTTTTCAAAGTGTTTTATTGTCTTGCAAGAGTGGATACGCTTGTCTGGAGTTGGCGGCTGCCTGCCAGGGAGGATTTCGAGCTCAGGAACTCAGCACTTCTGTCTTTCTAGGGTTGCATCTGCTCTAATGCATATATTTTTGCCAAGGTCATTGCCACCATTTATAAGACGATGTGATGATATAGTGTTTGACGTAGCCTGGCAAATGAGTTACTGGCCCACAGAAGAAATTTTTCGGTGACCAGCCCCAGCTTCTTTTTAGGATAAACCCAGGTACCAAGGTACAATGAAGCAGCATTTCTTTGTTTCCTTAACGTGCTGCTAAGTTATAATGAGAGACTTTAGGAACGCATTTTAATTCTGTTGAGTCCTTGTTATGTGCTAAATTGTTGACAAGGTTATCAAGGATTCCTAAGATGGTCTTAGATGCTAGAAACTTATGAGCGAGAGAATATAGCTAGAAGAGTGTAGAAAATATTACCATTAGTACTACTACGAACACCACCATCATTACTACGACTACTACTTTACTACTGTGAATACTATGACCACTACCACCATGACTGACTTATTACTGCTGCTATTACTATTTTACTATTCTTACTACTGTTGCTGCTGCTATTACTATACTACTACCAGTACTGTTACTACTACTGCTACTATTATTACTACTACTTTACTATTATGACCACCACCACCATTACTACCATTACTATAGTTTTACTATTTTACACTCTTACGACTGCTGCTATTACTATTACTACCACTACTATTGATACCACTATTACTATTACTACTGCTACCGCTGCTATTGTTACTACTACTACTGTTACTACTTTACTGCTATGAGTACTACAGCCACCACCATCATGACTACTGTTACCACTGCTATTACTGTTTTACTGCTATTACTACTGTTACTGCCACTGCTACTGATACTACCACTACTGTTACCCCTGCTACTGTTAACTCCTCCTCCTCCTCCTCCTCCAGCTACTACTACCACTACTACTAGCAGCTGCCTTTTTATTTTCAGCACCTTCTATGTGCATGCCACTGTATATATCTGATGTAACTTAATACTCACAAACACCTACCAATGTGAGGAATGTTGACTCCATCTTATATAGGAAGATCTTGAGGCTCAAAGAGATTAAGGTAAATTGTTCAAGATCACCCAGAGTGAGTGGCAGAGCTAGGGTTTGAAGCCAGATCTCTTTGATTCTATTTATTAGCCACGATGGCCGAATGAAAACACACACACACACACACAACATACACACACACACACAACATACACACACACACACACAAGTGGTAACAGAAGACTCACCTGCCTGATGATTGTAATTCCCACGAGAGAAGACAGGAACAGGATGAAATCCCACAAGGAAGTTCTTGGTGTAAGGACACAGCACAGGGAAACCCATCCCTTCCGAGCTCCCCAGCTGGGTCTCTCTCTTTCCCCTTCTTCCTCTCACACACATTCACACTCAGAAACACACACAGAGCATCTTTGATTGAGCACACAATTTCGCTTAGCTGACCTATTTTATTTTAAAAAGAAAATGAGCTAATGCCCTAGATTTCGGAGAAGACTGACAAGTCTCCGTTTATCTTTCTACTCACTGCTCTCACGCTAAACCCCAAACTAAGTTGACAATTTTTCTTCTTAATAGGCTTGGGGAAAGGAAACCTGGGGACTCGCATCTGCCATCCCCTTCCTCCTTCCCCATCCTACTCTCAACATTTACACACAATACATTTACTGTCAAGCAGAGCCCATAAAAGGGAGGTCTGTTAATGACTCCATTTGACAAACACGCTGATTGAGCACCTAGTAATAATAGCTAATATCTACTGTACTCTTAACCATGAACCCTTTACACACCTAACCTTATCCTCACCACAGTCTTAGAAGATGGTCCATTATCACCAGTCTACAAAGGACAGACAGTGAAAGCTTGGATGACCTTGTCTAAGGTCACTCAGCTCTAAGCAGTAGAATTATGACTTCACCATGTTATGCAAAATAATAATTATAACTTGATGGGAATAGTTTTGTGTATGTATTGGAGAGAACATACAGATAAATGAGACTCAACTCCTCACTTCAAAATTTCTTAACACCTGATTATGGCAAAAGATGGGGACCCAGGTAAACAAAAGCTTGACCAGAGGACAAGGGTGGGCCAGGAGGTGGGGTAGGAGTTAGAAACTGGGCTGCTGAGTCTGGGCTGAATATGAAACTACTAGCTTCTAGGCCCCAACATGTGGGTCTAGGACCCAACAGTGGGTCACAGTGTTGAGAGACCGCTGGGTTGAATCTGATCTGGGGGCAGAAACAGGCAAGTCTGGAGGGTTAGCTGACTGATTGCATGAATGCTGCTGTAGACAGAGTTGGGTTTTTTTTTTTTTTTTATTGGTACGCGGGCCTCTCACTGTTGTGGCCTCTTCCGTTGCGGAGCACAGGCTCCAGACGCGCAGGCCCAGCGGCCATGGCGCGCGGGCCCGGCAGCCATGGCTCACGGGCCCAGACGCTCCGCGGCACGTGGGATCCTCCCAGATCGGGGCACGAACCCGTGTCCCCTGCATCGGCAGGCGGACTCCCAGCACTGCGCCACCAGGGAAGCCCTTGCCTGTACATTTTAATGGCACTCTTGTGTAGCTTCCTGTGTTCCTGTCAGCTCCTTGACTGGTCTGTGGGTTTCATGAGAATAGATTGTGTGCATTTGATTCATCTATTTGTACCCAGTGCTGAGTGAGCTGCCAGGTAGTAATTAATGAAACAAACAAAAATTTCTGGGGTGCCTCCTGTGTGCTAGATGCTGTGTTCTGGGACTGCGTTGCCATGATCCCTGCCCTAAGAAGCATACGGTCTAGTGAGAGAGACAGGCATAGGTGAAAGAATCACACAAATAAACTGGAACTAGCACTGGAGGTACACGAAGCTTTGAGCGCGTGTAGCTGGGGAGGGGGCTGATCTTGTTGGTGTAACCGAGCCCATGTCCTCTGCCTTCCTTCTGTCTGTAGAAAAACTTCAGTCAAAGAATAAATTTAATGAGAGAAGTGAGAAAATGTGGAAAGAAAGGAAAACAGTCAAGCAAGACAAACTAATAATAGTTTAGTCATTAAACAAAGAACATTTTAGTTCCTTCTCAAGGGCTCTAGATAATATTCTGAGCCATATCCTTGAGCTCTTTTGCAGATACTGGAACCCCTGCCAGGTGGAAGAAGTTAACTGTACCCTGCCCACAAGCACATAGACCCCAGACCAGTTGGAACCAGAAGGTTAATGATGCTGACTCCCGATTACCTCACCACCAACCAATCAGAAGAGTGTCCACAAGTTGATCACGCCCTGCTCCTTGAGCACTATAAGACTCCTCACTACCCGCGCCAGGGCGAGACATACAGTCTTGAGGGCCTTAGCCTGCTGTGGCCACCTTTGCCTGGCAAAGCAGTAAAGCTATTTCTTTCTACTTCACCCAAAATGTTGTCTTTGTGATTTGATCTGGCACCGGTATACAGAGGCTGAATTCTCGCAACACTGGGAAGGTTGGTGAGTGCTGAGGATGAAGTGATGTTAGAGCTGAGGTCTGCAGGGAGAGTGGCCCTGGCCAGGTGACCACCGTAGGTAGAGGAGAGATTGTACAAAGTTTCAGACCAGTGGGGTGGTTAGTACAGATATTGGGGGAAATGAAAAAAATAAAGGTCAGTGTGGCCAGAACAGAGTGTGTTAGGGCCAAAGAGAGAAAGGGGAGGCTGAAGTAGGTAGGGGCTTGAATCTGTGGGCCATGATCAAGAGGCTGGTCTATAGCCCGTGGTCACGTGCTGGACACAACATTAGGAGGTCTCTGAATATACAGATTTCTGCAGGATGGAGAGTTTGGTCCTCCACACAGAAAAACTGGCCCTCGTCACCCGTACAGTGTGTGCACTGCTGAAGTGGATGTGGATAATCTTTTTCACAACTCAGGAATCCCTCTGCGATGCTGGGGATGATATGATAAACAGAGACAATTCAATGGTGATGTCTTCTGTCTGTAGCCTGCCTTGAGGGAGGTAAAGGAAATACAGTCTAGAACTGGAGTGTCTTCATTTTCATAAGCAAATGCAAAGGAACTTAATTGGGCCAGGACCTCTTCAGTGCAGTGCCCATTTTTATGGTAATACAAACTGTCTCGGCAGACTAGATCCCCGCCCGTGAGCACAGAGTGTTGTGTCTGGCAGAGAAGGGAACTCACGTGCGGGACCCTCTCTGGGGCTAAAGTCTCCATAACTGCTGCTCAGATATTTTATGAAGAACTCTTGACCTCACTTCTGATCTAATATCAGTGGAGCAAGAGGAGGCTGAGAGAAGGGGTAGAATCAAGGATGACTTTCCTGATTAGTGTTAGGTGGACGTTAATGTCACAGACAAAGGAAAAGGAGATTTGGAGGGAGAAATGGATGAATTCAATCTTTGACTTATTTGGTTTCAGAGTCTGAAGGACATTTTGTTGGACACCAGAAGGTAGTGGGAAATAATGGCTCTGAGCTTAAGAAAGCAGAAGACTCAGAAATGTTAGAGCAATGCCTCCTTCAAAGCCTTTTGCAAACTGTGCTCTTTTCCCTCTCCTCCAGACTCTCCCAGTTCCACCTCTCAGACAGCTATGAGTGACACTTGTAGGCATTGTTCTCCTGTGATCCTAAAAAGAAAGTCAAGCAATCTAAACAAAACTGCATCCACACACGCTTTCCCCTCTTCCCCAACTATGTCATCAGGCAAAGCAGTGAATTATCCACCCTCACCCCCAAAAGGGTTCTTTAATTCCAATATGTGTGTGTGTGTGTGTCCCCACATAGACAAGCAATTCTCAGACGTCAGCTGGGTGTCAGTTCAACTCAATTCTGACTCTACCTACAGCAGATCCTACAAGGCTGCCCCCCGCCCAATCCCTACTTCAGATGCCAGTCCCAAGCCTGGGTTGTCACCAGTGCTTCTGACCAACTGGCTCTAAATTGTGGCTTCCAACAACTCCCTCATCAGGTTTGTTTAATTTCCTGGAGTGACTCACAGAACTCAGAGAAACATTTTACTTACTAGATCACCAATTAATTATGAAATGTTATAACTCAGGAACAGCCGATGGAAGAGATACACAGGGCAAGGCGTGGGGAAGGGGCACAGAATTCCCCTGCCCTCCCCAGGTGTGCCACCTTCTGTGTTAACCAACCTGGAAGTTCTTTGAACCCTGTCCTTCTGGCTTTTTATGGAGGCTTCATTACTTAGGCACTACTGATTAACTCAATTGTTAGGGAAACCACTGACCAAAACCGCCTGCCCTGGCCAGACCAATGGGAAGCACTTGCCTGAGTTATCTTACAACAGGAGGTCCTGGTAAGGAATGTGGACCTAAGATGCTACCACCAACAGGAAGAATTCAGTAAAGAAGAGAGGAGAATCCAGTCCATATGTCCCGCCAATCTCTCAGAATCCTTCTCACTGGAATCTCTTTTGGCTGAGTGATGCCCACGCACCAGGAAGGCCCCTGAGTCACCAACCCTGGGCCAAGCAAGGTGACCGTCCAGAGACAACCCAGAAACTAACCCCATCACCATATAACCCGAGACTGCGAGCCACGTGGCAGAGCAGTTCTCCCGGGTTCCCTTACCTGCTGCTCTCCTCCCAGGCGCCCCTTCCCAATAAAGTCTCTTGCTTTGTCAGCCCATGTGTCTCCTCAGACAATTCCTTTCCGAGTGTTAGACGAGAGCCCACTCGCAGGCCCTGGAAGGGGTCCCCCTTCCTGCAACACAATAATCATTGGTGATTGAACTCAATCTCCAGCCCCTCTCCACTCCCAATGGTTGGGATTGAAAGTTCAAACCCTCCCATCACTCACCTGGCTCCACAGGAACCAGCCCCTATCCTTTGGTAGTTTCCAAAAGTCACCTAATTAACATAACAAAAGACACCTTGATCGCTCTGTGCCAGAAACAGGGATGAAGGCCAAATATATATATTTCTTATTAGAAATCACAATATAATACTCCTTGACTCATCATTGATTTCAATTTTCATAACTTCTTAAAAGTTTCTGGTTGTTAACTGTTCATGAGACCTCCAACTCTTTCATTCATTCATTCATTCACTCATCCATTCATTCATTCAATACTGTGTGCCAGTCACTGATGAACAAGACACACAAAATCTCAACTTAGATCTTAGGGAGAGGGAGACACACATTAAACTAATAATAACCAAATAACCATTTAAATGTGGATTTTTCATAAATATTATAAGAAAGAAGTACATCTTCCAGTCTGGTCTCAGTGCCTGGATGGAGAGCAATGCCATTTTCTGAGATGGGAAACGCAGGAGGAGGATCAAGTGTGGGTGTGACTTTTGGGGGCAAATAAAACTCAAAGGCGTATGAAGCTTACTATGTACAGAGCGCCTTTCTAAGCAGGTTACAATTATTCCCTCACATAATCATCCCAGCAGCCTCTGAAGGAAGGATCATCATTATCCCCATTTTACAGATGCAGACCCAAGGCAAAGAGGGTTAAGTGAGTTTCCCAAGGTCACACAACTAGGGAATGGCAGAGCCAGGATTTCAAACCCAGACTGGCTGGCCCCAGAATCCATACACTTTACCATTTCATGTAATGCAGACTCTCATCAAACTTTATTTAGACACCTTCAGTTGAAGATTCTGGTAGGATAGCTGAGTGACAATTTGATAAACAATTTCTTTATCATTTAAACGAGTCTGAGCTGGGGGATTTCTGTTCCTAACACATACAGACCTGAATGGCTGTCTGAAATTGTAAGATTCAGGAGAGAAGTGTTGAGCTGGACATTCCATCTGGTGACACCTTCAAGGTCTACTTCTGGCAGTGCATTTTGGGCTATGCCCTCCCCTCAGGGGTCTCTAATCCTGATAGGATTTGCATGGACTATAGTGTCTTCTGGGAGACAAAGACACATAAGGGATGATTCTTCTTTTTAAAATTAAATCCAAAGAGAGTGTCTGCCTGCCACGTGGAGAGCAATATCCACTCACAGATTCTGCGTTCCTGTCCCCACCTGTACAGATACGTAAGCCTTAAGACCCTCTGAAATGACTTTGTTGTGTGTAAGCTAAGTTGGATGTGGTGATGGCTGTGAAAACTGGCAAGTCTGAACAGCAGGAAAAGCAAGTGGAGTGGAAACAGCTCTCTGAGCAACAGAGGCAGGATGTTCAGGCTGCCTGTCTTGGGCATCTTGCATCCCACTTGTCTTGTGGCAAATATTGTGCCTCTACCTTGTTCGAGATTGACTAAGACTGATTAAAGCCCTTTAAATGGCTCTTGTTGACAAGATTTGCTAAAGAACATTTTAATGACTAAACAAAATTATGGTGCAATTTCACTTGATTAAAGACGAAACCCAAGCCTGCGCAATTTCCAGTATAATGTTAAGAGAACAATGGAAAAACATATTTAAAGAATTTAGAACCTGGATTCTGCTGGAGAGAAGCATGACAGGGGGTGTGGTGGCATTGTGTGTGGATTTGCTTCTCTTTACCAAGGCCTCCTGCGTGGTTTTTGTTTCCTTTGTCCTTCTGGCTTTGCATGTTCGCAGTTGTCTAGATTGCTTGAAGGTGACCAAGAAAAAACAGATGTTATTTGCAAGTAGTGTTCTATTTCTAGCTGTTGTCTGGACTTCACTCAGTGCCAGACTTGTCACGTGTGTTTGTCGCTTTCCTGTTGAAATTCCCTCCATGGCTCCAGTCTGAAACTTCCTCCTCATATTGTTACTGAATCAAGTCCAACTGCTCGCTGCTCAAAAATCAATACTTGAGGGCTTCCCTGGTGGCGCAGTGGTTGAGAATCTGCCTGCTAATGCAGGGGACGCGGGTTCGAGCCCTGGTCTGGGAGGATCCCACATGCCGCGGAGCACATAGGTCCGTGAGCCACAACTACTGAGCCTGCGCGTCTGGAGCCTGTGTTCCGCAACAAGAGAGGCCTGCGCACTGCGATGAAGAGTGGCCCCCACTTGCCACAACTAGAGAAAGCCCTCACACAGAAACGAAGACCCCACACAGCAAAAATAAATAAAATAAATTAATTTTAAAAAAAACCTTTAAAAAAAAATCAATACTTGAGAGAGACAAAGGTAGAACAGAAAGTTGCTATTAATCAGAATGACGACAATCTGGGGACATGGCGAACTCAGTGTTCCCCAGAAGCCATCTCTGAAGAGTCTGCTCAGCCACAAAAGTTTTTAAAGGGAAAAAGGAAAGTGATCTCAGTTAGTCATTGGGATGGGGGTTCAGAGGCCTCGCCTTCATTGCCGTCCCCCACTGTGTGCAGGCTCGTGTAAAGGCTTGTAGACGTCTTGTGATTTTTCTTTAGGTGTTATCTTGTTCACACAGTTTGTTTGCAAGATTACTGAAAAGGGAGGCTAGGGAAGAGATCCAGTCCTCTGTTCATTACTTATTCTCCATTTCTACTTCTTTGATCTATGGAAAGAACCAACAGATTAGGCAAGGTATTGTGAGGTCAAAAGATTTGAAAGGTGTGCTAGGGCCAGAGATGAGTAGAGCATGGGGTCTCCCAATTTAAGGTTAGTGACAAGACAAAGGGGCCACCTGCAGAGAACTCTTTCCTGCCCAAAGCTGCTTCTGGTATCACCAACACAACCTGTTGAGAAGACAAAGTGGGTCTATTGCTTATGGCTGTAAGGAAGAATCCACCTTACAAAGCGATGGCAGTGCCTCTGCAGAGAAGGGAGGGTCAGAATTGAATGGGAACTGGAGGTTTGATTTAAGACGGGGTCTTTCAAAGTGGACGCTTACTTAGGATAGGTAAGGCTCACGATGCAGCAGTTCAGGGTTGGTGGACACACAAAGGTGTGGATTTTGAGGCAAGGGATGAAAAATCTTGAGTATAAACTGTCCATGTTTCTCACTGAAGAGGTGATGAGTCTTTTTCTCAAGTTCTTGTAATAAACGTCAGATCCTTTGCCTGAGCAGGAGACTCCCCCCAAAAAGAGAGTCACGCTAATGAAGTCAGAGGAGTAACAAAATCATGTTCATATATCAATAGATACGATATAGTTTTGGTTCTCAGAGTCCAGTCTGGGGGTAGACGATGTCGCTTCTCACTTCTCATGGTTAAAGTTCAGGATGCTTAACGTGGTCTCAGGTACCGTGTGACCTACCCTTTGCTTACCTTTTCAGTCTCCATCACGTCTCACACTTAGCTTGTACTCTGCAGTTCAGTTCCATTGGCTTGCTATTAGTTCCTTGTTCTTCCCCACCCCAGGGCCTTTGCACATACTGTATTCTCTGCCTGGAATGCCCCTCTCCCTTCTATGTTTAGTCAGCTCCTTGTAGGGCTCAAATGTCACCTCTTCAGGAAAGCTCTGCCGATTCCCAGTCCAAGTTGTGTTCCCCCTCCCCTCATTTCCAACTCCTTTGACATTCCCTACATTTTGGAAGTCAAAAATGCATTTAATACGCCTAACCTACTGAACATCACAGCTGAGCCTAGACTACCTGAAACATAAGAACACTTACTACATTAACCTACAGTTGGGCAAAATCTAACACAAAGCTTACTTTATAATAAAGTGTTGAATGTCTCACGTAATTTATTGAATACTGTACTGAAAGCAAAAAGCAGAATGGTTGTCTGGGTGCAGAATTGTGTTTTTTGTTTGTTTGTTTCTTTTTTTTGTGGTACGCGGGCCTCTCACTGCTGTGGCCTCTCCCGTCGCGGAGCACAGGCTCCGGACACGCAGGCTCAGCGGCCATGGCTCACGGGCCCAGCCGCTCCGTGGCATGTGGGATCTTCCCGGACCGGGGCATGAACCTGTGTCCCCTGCATCGGCAGGCGGACTCTCAACCACTGCGCCACCAGGGAAGCCCCAGAATGGTTTTAAGCATGGATTGTTCACCCTCGGGATCTTGGGACTGACTGGGAGCTGCATCCGTAGCTCAGCTTCATAAGAGAGGATTGATCGTACCGTATGTCGCTGGCCTGGGAAAAGATCAGAATTCAAAATTCGAAGTAGTTTCTACTGAAGGTGTACCATCACTTTCACACCATCATAGAACTGAAAAATTCTAAGTTGAAGCTTCATAACTTGGGGACCAGCTGTACAGAGGAGGAATTGGTGGGGGTCAGGAGTACAGGAGACGGGGCTAGAGGGATACCAGAGGCCAGGACAGAAAGAGGACGGGTAGAACCCCGTGTCGCCAACTCATCTGAACTTTTCACAGAGAGACCAGAAATCAGGATTTAAAGTAATATTCCTTGATTTTAAGGTTAGTTCAGTAATTTGAAAAAATAATTAAGTACGGCACAGCTAAAACCAGTGGTTCACTACTGGAAGTGATGTTGCCTCCCAGCGGATGTTGGCAATGTCTCGAGACGTTTGTGGTTTCACATCTGGGGAGAGGGGTACTATGGGCGTCTAGTAGGTAGAAGCCAAGGATGCTGCTAAAATCCTGCAGTGCATGGAATAGTCCCCAACAACAGAGCATCGTCAAGCCCCAAATGTCAATGATGCCCAGGGTGGGAAGCCCTGCACTGGAGAGAACGAGCCCACACATGGAGTCTGTTGATGTGGTCAGCAAATTTCTCAAAGGAGCAGTTGGACCAGAAGCTCAAGGACGGCCCTCTTCCCTCCAGGCCTCCCCAAATGCCCACCCATTTCCTTTATGCTTCAGCAGAAGTGATTTTCCACCACATGCCTAACACCCCTCATTAAGTAATCACCACCCACAGCCCCTCATTTCCACGTCTGTAACCACCCAGGTACAAAAGATGCCTGTTCACAAGAGGCAGATGGAGATCAGCCAATTACAAGGCTGTTAGACTAAACTCGGGTGCCTTCCTTATCTCACCTCCTTGGGCCGCACACTTCAGCTTGGTAGGTTTGTGCCTACTCAGCCCTTTAGCCCAATGACTGACCAGCTTGGTTCTCTAATTCTTGATGGTAGAGCACAGTTTCCGGTCCTAAGCCTAAATAGTTCCACTGATACTTTTTAAGCAGCAGCGGCAGCAGCAGCAAAATCCACTCTTTTGCAAACTGTATTCATAGCTGATTATATGAATCATGTTTCAATAGCCTTTGCCTCACTAAAATGAGAGGAAAGATAAGTAATTTTGGATAGACCTTTGTTGTTATGCCAGAGTATGTCTAAAGCAACCGTTTTTGGGTAGATGAACTAGGAGTTGCAAACTGAAAGATGCCCAGGCAGGTATGGGAAGGCAGGAAGCAGGTCCTAAAAAGACAGACTGGTAGAACTGGACGGGCTCGCCCAGCTAGAAGGGACATCTGTCCCTCGTGTCTGACCAGTGCTGCAGAGTGGCAGCTGGGTCCAATGTGGCAAGATCTTTTGACATTTCAATAGAACTAGAAATCTGAATTTTTAACTAAACTTATTTGTTTTAATAGACCCTGTAGGATTTCTCTGCAACCATTCATGTTGCCTAGATGTGGCTTGTGAATTATCAGATGGTGATCGCTATTTAGATACTTAGGAGCTGTTTGCTTTCTGCATATAAGAGTAAATCCATCCAGAAAGTTAAACATGGGCCAGGTTAAGAAGGAAGGGGTGGTAGATTCCAGACTTGGAAGAAGAAATGGTTTTCCTACCCCTGAAACAAAGCCTCACCAACCTCATCACCATCACAATGGTCACGTGCGTGCTGGGCATCTTATCAGGGTGACCTCGTTTGTTTTTTACAGCACCCTGGGAAATATCCCCTCAGTTTTGCAGATGAGAAGCCCAAGTCTCAGAGAAGTAACTGCTCGTGATCACACGATAATAGTAACTTCCCACCTGACAGTATTTGAGCCTAGGTCTATGTGAGCTTTTTATCCATTGCCCACTATTGACCATAGACGTGGTTTGGAATTGAGGATGAGTGTTTCAGAGCTTCAGAATGGTATTTTTGATAGTTTTTGACCATATCTATGCAGGTAGAATGGAACAAAGTCGATTGGATGATCAAATGAGAATCCTAGATTCCTGAAATGCAGGATGACAGCAGAGACAAAGTTGACCAATTCATCATTTTCCTGAGCAGTTCTCCACCCTTGACTGGAGGGAGTTGGTGTATAAATACCCCAGTTCCTTCACCACTCTTAGGTGCCTGTTCTACATTGTCACCTAGGGTTCCCCAGGAGGACTGGGCCCTGGTTGCCCACAGGAGTAACTTGCTTGGTACCCTGTATCGGCTTCTTTCCCTTCCCAATATCACTACTTTCATCTCTCAAATCAGCTCTGCATGTATGGCTCCTTGTCTCAGGATCTGCTTCCGGGAGCACCCAAACTAAGACACAAGGGCACCTCAAATTCTTTTGTTTTTGTGAAACTCAGATTATATTTCCTTCTGTTGGAACTAGGCATGTGACCAAGCTTTAGCCATCTGTATTTATTGTACTGTCTTATGTCATCACAGGGCAGATGATAACAGAATTTAGCAGTAGTTTTGACTCAAACTTATTAGTAGAACAATGAAAAGATGGGAGGGGACAGAAGATATAAATCAAAAGGATTTGGCCACAAAGAAGGTACTCGATTGCTGTGATCTCTGCCGTGTTTCCATTGGTTTAAATACGATTGATTGTCTACTGCGCAGCATTGCCAGTGATAAGGGGCCTTTTTCTTTCATCTTTCTGCTTAATTTTCTTTCTAATGACTTTAAAGGAAGAACTCTTTGGCACTGAAAATTACTTTGGATTGTAACGAGAGAGATGCAGAACTCTTTTTCTATTTCTTTTAATGGTCATTCAGGGACACAGTGTAATTGAATTAAGACACTTCCAAGAGGTGAATTATAGGATAATAATTCAGCCCTCTCTGTTTAATAGGAGCTGGCCTGTGGCCTTGTGTCCACTAGATCTGAAGGGGTGAATTACTGCTCCGTAACTCACAGGGTCCCATTTAAAGAGACCCTGGTTAAAGAGAATTAACGTCAAGCGCCAAGCCTGGCAAATGCAACCCAAGATCTAAGAGTGAGGAGTGAGAGGAGCACAGGAATGAATTTGGAGACGTGACTCCTCACTTCAAAAAGTCAGACATCAGACCTTCAGTAAAAACGAATGGCCTCTCAGCCCAGCAGAACTCTGGGTATTTTTCACCAAAGCCCTGGAACACATGTGTGGAAGTCTTGAGCACCCCACCTTTTCAGAACTGATAAAGTAACTAACTGGGCTTTAAACCTAGCCAGGACACAGGCCAGGTGTTCAGCAGACACCTGCATCCTGAAGGCAGAACGGACAGAGACATCTTAGGGTACCCTGATGTTTTTCTTCCTGGTTTCCCCACAAGCATTTCTCTCACTGTTGCCTGAAATGTCACCATTCACAATTCATTTGTTTGGGTTAAACATTCAAATCTATTTTCTCTCTTTTTTTAAAAATTTATTTAAATTAATTAATTAATTTATTATTTATTTTTGGCTGCATTGGGTCTTTGGTGTTGTGCGTGGGCTTTCTCTAGTTGCGGTGAGCGGGGGCTACTCTTCGTTGCGGTGCACGGGCTTCTCATTGTGGTGGCTTCTCTTGTTGTGGAGCACGGGCTCTAGGTGCGCAGGCTTCAGTGGTTGTGGCGCGCGGACTCTACAGCGCAGGCTCGGTAGTTGTGGCGCACGGGCTTAGTTGCTCTGTGGCATGTGGGATCTTCCCAGACCAGGGCTTGAACCCGTGTCCCCTGAATTGGCAGGCAGATTCTTAACCACCACACCATCAGGGAAGCTCTCTGTTTTCTCTTTTTAAAAAGCAGTCGACATTGTTCATAAATAAATGTGTGGCACTTAACTCACAGACAGATAGGAGTTCATATCTAAACTCCACAACTTACAATCTGTCAAATCTTGGGGGAATTGCTTACCCTCTCTGTGTTACAAGTTTCTCATCTGTAAAATGAGGATTATAATAATACCACCTTCTTAGGGCTGTCAGGAAGATTAGATAAAAGAATGAATATAATAATACTTAGCAAAATGTCTGACATAGACATTTTGATAAAGAATAAACATTATTGGAAAATATCCTTCAGAGGGCAATGTGCATGCCAAGAGTCACTTAACTGACTGCATTCTTCTTTTAAATTCTAGAATATGAATGTTGTTCCATGTAAGAAAAGAAAGGATCACTAATTCAGTAAAGTTCATAGATATCTCTTTCTGATGTGGCACTAATGGGTAGTTAGCCACCGCCTCTGAGGTAAATCTAACTTTTGGAAGTTTCTAGAAACCTAGAAGAAACCACCTCAACTCCAAAGTTTCCATCCAGTTTAGGAGGCCAGTGGCAGACAACAGAACCTGCCCCATTTTCACTTCCTCTGAGACCTCTTGCCTATCATTAGCCAACCTTCTGCTATCTGTCCCAAACTTTCACCTAAAGATAAAAAGAAAAAGCTTATAATTCACTACAGTTCATTAAAATGAAAATAAAATTTATTTTGCATAAAAATGAAAAAATATGACTCATTTATTATTAGCATATAAATGGCATTTTTAATGTCACTCTGCCTCAAAATCACTTACATTTCCAGTGATCACAGCACATAAAATTAATTTTTGATAGCCTTTTGTGATTTGGCTGAAAATTCCTATTTCTTTTTGTGCTTTAAACAGCAAACTGTATCCACCACTATTCATAGCAAATTTTAGATAATGAAGCAATTAAAAATACATGGATTTAAGATCTTATCTCATTTTTTCCTTTGGCCTCTTTCTGCTTCATTATTCATGAAGGGATATGTTTAATTCAGAGTTAGTAATTGCAGATATATCTAGTATAAATTGTGCCTCGTATTCTTTACCCATTTCAATTTATTTTAGCAAATAGACCTCTATTTGAAAAAAAGTAGTTGCGAGTGGGGAGAGTAGGATAAAAATGCAGAAATCTATATGTGTGTGTGTATGTGTGTTGATGGGCATGTCCAAACAAGATTTCAAAATGATTGCATTTCCTAAGCATTTACCAAGAGCCACGTACTGTGCTGAACAATTACATATGGCATTTCATTCCGTTCTGAGAGCCATCTTATTAGGGAGGTGAAGTTAGTGCTTCCATGGCTTACGTATAGAGACTGAGGCTCAGAGAGGTTGTAAAATTGACTGGAAGGCACACAGTTAGAAATGACAGAGAACCAGGATTGCGACCTGGTTTATCTGCCTCCAGAGCCTGTGTGTCCCGCCATCCATTACACTGTTCCCTGTGTCCTAGGACTACGTGCTTCCGAACCTCAGAGAGATTAGTCAAAGGCTTGAAATAGTCCTGCTGCTCCACCTTTAGTAGCGTCCCTGGTTCGTAAAGTTGACCCCAAATATTTGGAGAATCACACCATCTTAATTTGGTTTGTTCTTAGGGATGCACCCAGTGGTTTAAACCTGATATTCAAACTGGTTTGTAACATCTACATTTAATATTAGATAGATTGGCGGGTGAAATGCAAAAGGATTTCTCATGATTGGGCTTTTTTCAAAGAGTGTGTTTCCTTGGCACATGTAAAACGTTATTTGGGGTGGAAGAAAGCTTGATTTATGAAAATCCTACTTATGCCACAGAGAGGCAGAATTAAGGGCTGCCAATGACCATGTCTAGCAATCGTTTAGAGTGCAATCTAGAGTTTCTCAGCTGCAGAGAGGATTGTGTCCAAAAAATAGGTAGGATCCACTCTGCATGCCAATTGCTATACTGCCAGAAGGCCATGCCATCTGGATGTCATCCTAACATACTCCCTCCTTCACCCAGAGTAAATCCCTGTCATCATGTGTAAGCGTTATAACATAATCTCTGGGTCCCAGGCTTGGCTAGTCACTGCTTAGCTTGGGAAGGTGACCGTAAACCTTCTGAGCCTCAGTTTCCCTGAATGGAAAGGGAAAATAATTATTAAAATGAGGATAAATATGGCTGAGGATTGAAAAAGAGAATGCTTAGCAGAAAGTCTGGCCGATGGCAAACTCTTAATAAGGTTAGTGTTAAATAAGTGAAAAATCTATACCATCAGCAGAGAGCTACCTGTATTTTGTTCTATTTCTTTTCCTTTTTTTTTTTCTGGAGAAAAATGACAGGGACTCACTTTCCAAGAAATTACACTATGTTCAATGCCTTTCCATCAAGAGCAGGCAATGTTCCGTAGCCGGCCATTGGTAAGTATCAAATGGGCTCATGTCAGACAAAGAATGGCTTTTAATCTCCCTTTATTTGCCATGTCACCTGTCAGTGACCTCGACTGTTGCCGGCTGCCTCCTGTTCTGCAGTTTACTGATAACTGTGTTTACGGCTTTTGAAGTCATGTCTGCCGAAAACCACATCTGGCTCACCGCCGCCTCAACAGACACACAATGAAATATAAAGGCTAATTCTGCAGTGTACACAATCCGTGTCTGTTTTCCCAGAGGATTCCAGATGGAGTGAACTCAGCAGAGGCAGTTCATTGAGGGCTGGAGATTCTGGGGGAGGATAAGAGGACAGGGTGGGACTTGAAATCCTCAGTGAACTGACAGGGGTACCTTGACCTCAGACACAGGGATGGGAGAGGGTGCTCTCACCCCAGGGAGGGCTGTGATGTTTTGCAAAAGTCCTCCTTCCCTGTTAGTCTACCAGCCACCCTTTGTGCAGAGCGGGTCAAGATTTCTCAAATGAAGTAATATTTCCCAGCCTAGTTGTCTCACTTGCAAAACATAATACGAATATTGATGTCAGGAGGAAGTCTAGTGCTATAGGAGTGGCAGGCGAGGCGTTTTATACCTTATTAGGGTATGAATAATGGCATCTTTATTTAAAAGTCTAATAAAAATGTCAGCCACTGTTTATTGAACATCTGCTATATGCCAGATGCTAGTAGTCTTAAGTACTTTCCTTGCCTGGACACAATTCTGTGAAGTAGCTGTAGGTGTTGTTATGTCCATTTTACAGATGTGGAAATTAAAACTCAAAGAGGTAAAGCAGCTTGCCCGGTGACGGTCAGTCCTTAGCACTCGAGTTGCTTCGTGTTTTTGATTGTTGGCCTGTATCTCGCTGAAGTTGAATATATGCCTAGTAGTTTAATTGCCATGTCATAGGCTGTACATATGTTCACTGCTAGACCATTTTCCAAAGTCATTATATCAATCCAAGCAGCAGAGCCAAATGTGAAAGTGAGTCTGGCTGATGCCTGCTCTAAAATTTTTAGATACAACAATAGATCCCATCAAAGTGCCAGGTGTAAATAACAGGGACTTTCCAGGAAAACTTTGCTCCTGGCAAGTAGAGAGTTTTTACTATGGTGGCTGCTTTGTTTTGTAAACATTTTTATTAACATATAACCGTAACATACAAACAATGTGGATAAATCTCAAGTGAAGAGCTCATTGAATTTTTACAAAGTGATTACTCCCCCGAGACCTGATCAAGGTATAGGACATTACGAACGCACCCCACCAGCCTACCTCCAACTTAGTTCTTTTTCAAGACGATCTTTATCACCCCCTTGCATTTCCATACACATTTTGTCCACAACAAAAAACCCTGCTGGAATTTTGAATGAGATTGTATTAAATTGAAGCGTTAATTGAGAATTTTATTAGATTGGTGTTTTTTCTATCCTTAATACTCAGAAGAATTCACTGGTAAAGTTATTTGGGCCAGAAGTTGGTGTGTGTGTGTGTGTGTGTGTGTGTGTGTGTGTGTGTGTGTGTGTGTTGTGTACGTGGGCAGGAGGGATGGATTATAATTGCAGGTACAATTTATTTATTAGCTATAGGAGTATTCAGATTTTCTGATGTTTCTTGTGCCAGTTTTGCTAAATTGTTTTTCAAGGAAAGTTCCCATTTCATCTAAATTTTCAAATCTATTGGCTTAAGCCTCTTTTACAATACGTTGAAGGGATTGTCTTGTGTAATAGAAATGTTCTGTGTCTTGATTATGGCATGTCAAATGTTTACATGGGGGTATACACTTGTCAAGTTTTATTTAACTGTACACTTAAGATGAGTACATTTTATTATTTCACCTATAATTTTGGGAAAAAAATGTTTAAAGTCCGTTAAAATAAAGCGTTGGCAGTAAACTAGTGGACATACTGCGAGAGAAGGTGTATTATTGGTGCAACCACGTGAGAAAACAATTTGGAAATAACATTACAAATTGGAAATGTACCTATGTTATCACTTCGAAATTCCACCTATAGGTACATGCTTTAGGGAAATTCTCTTATATACGCTCCAAGAGATAACACAACATTTATTGCAGCTCTGTTTGGAACAGAAAAAAAAGTGGAAAAAATGTTATTATCATTCAGAAGGTACATGGTGGTGAATAGGCATAGTAGACACTCTTTTAACTTTCCCCCTCTCCTGTCTCTTCAGGAGAAGATGTGTGCATTTTATCGTGCGTAAGCTATGCCTCAAAATATACAAAATAATAAAAATTTAAGAGAGGACGATAATAATTGTATCTGCCTCTTAAGAGGGCAAGCAGAGCTTTTGGGTCCTGGAGGCTTGGGCGCCCTCACTCAGCACAGAGGGGAACGGTTGTGGAGTTAGAACAGAGAGGAAGTGATCCGCTGCTGGGATGGCTTGACCGCGAGCCTGGGAATGGAGGTTGTGCAAGGGATGGAAGCCTCAGTGACGACTGCTCGTGAATGTAATGAATGAGTCAAGAGTATAGAGTGGAAAGCTGTGGCTGAGTCTGTGGTCCATTGGAGACGAATCTCCGAGGGGCACCTCTGCATTATACAGAGTCAATGAATATGAAAGTCAGTTATATTAAATGATCTGTCTCAGGCCACACAGTCAGGAAAGGACAGGACCATCTGAGTCCAGAATCCTAGAATTTTCCATTACACCAGACTGTCCCCAAATGAATCCCTTCTTGAACCTACTTCTTAACTATGCATTTTACTTTGAATTTCAATGGAGATAGCTACTTGATTTGTATTCCTTTCCACTTCTCCAAGCAGTTCTAAAGTAGGTAGGGCTTGAGATGGTGTATAAGGAACGAGAGGTGACAGTTGGGAGAAATCCCAAGTAGAAATGACGAATCATTACTGTAAAATTTGGGCTATATGTCACCAGTAGGAGCAGTCACTGTAATGTAGTAGAAAACTCTGATGGAGAAATGAGCAATGCCCTGTTTACCTGTAGGCTGGGATAGAATATAAAAGAATGACAGAAATATTGGCAAGGCTGGGGACCAACCAGAACTCCCACACATTGCAGGGGGGAGTTACTCTGGAAAACAATTTGCAACTATTTCTAATAAAATTAAATACACCCCTACCCTATGACCCTGCAGTTTAAATTCTAAAATTATACCCAAGATAAATAGGTACATATGTCCACAAAATAATTTGTATAAGAATGTTCATAGAGGCTTAATTTATAATGGTCCCAAACTGGAAAAATGCAAGGTCTTTGATCGGAAAATAGATAATTGGGGTATGTTCATATAATGTAATATCAATTAAAAAGTATGAATATGGAAAAACATAATAACATGGATGATTTTCAAAAACATTATGTTGAGCAAAAGAAGCTAGATACAAAAGAGTGTCTACTGTATCACCCACTTTATAAATAGCAAAAACAGGCAAAGCTAATCTATAGTGATTAGGGTCAGACAGTGGTTACATCCAAGGTAGGGGCACTGGCTGGAAAAAGGTCATGAGGGATTTTACTGAGATGATGAAAATGTTCTATAACCACATCTGGATGGTGGTTACATAAGGCATATACCCATGCATAAATCCACTGAGCTGTACACTTAAGATGTGTGCATTTTGGGCTTCCCTGGTGGCGCAGTGGTTGAGAGTCCGCCTGCCGATGCAGGGGACATGGGTTCGTGCCCCGGTCCGGGAAGATCCCACATGCCGCGGAGCGGCTAGGCCTGTGAGCCATGGCCGCTGAGCCTGCGCGTCCGGAGCCTGTGCTCTGCAATGGGAGAGGCCACAGCAGTGAGAGGCCCGTGTACCGCAAAAAAAAAAAAAAAATAATAATAATAATGATAACAACAACAACAGTAACATTAATAGTAACAGTAGTTACAGAAGCCAAGAGTTATTAAGCCTGACACTGTATTAGGAGCTTATTTTATGCAGCAGGTATTTTCCCAGTCACAAAACTCAGATGGGTGAAAATGGAACTTTATTTTTCTCTAACTGAATTTAATTTCACTCTCAAGCACTCACTTCCACTATACACTGGAAAATTGAATTAGAGGAAATGAAATCACTTGTGGCTTATAAGTCAGTCTCTTTTGGATACTACTCAGTTGATCCAAGTTTCTCTCTCCAATTGCTTTCTGTCCTTCTCACCAGGGATGCTTGAAGGTGCTGGTGTGAAGTGGAGACTTAGCTTTGGGCCATGCCAGACCATGGGGAGGAGTGTCATCCTCTGCTGTCGCCACCTTGTATAGTTGTGTATGCCTGTTGCTTGTATTGCTGCTGACCATGTTTCTACAGTAACCTTTGGTTTTCAAGTCAAAGTGTCCACATCCCCAACCCCCAACCGTGAGGACATGTTTTGGTCTCCTGGTTCTCACAGCCACTTCTGAGCCTTTCTCAGGAGACTGAGAGCTCTCAACTGCTTTCCCCACACCACACTCGTACGATAAGGATTTACAGGTCTGCCCTCACCTCTGTCCACCCAGACAGTCCCCTCAGCCTCTCCTACTCTATGGCTTGGGTGCCATGTTGGACAAGGATCTTCTGTATAATTCTTACAGACTCCTGGGGAATGAGGCAGTGGCTTCTCTGCTCTAGGATTCCCCCAAACTCATCTATGGCTTTGTTCCTCATCCTAGATTAAATTCATTCTGTTTATCTAGAGTCAGCATGTACAATCCTAGTCGTTTCAAATGACCTTCAAAAAACATCTCCTCAAAAGATAGGCCAATCAGTGCTCCAGCTGAAGATGGAAAACAATCAATACTGCTTTGTAATCTGGATAATAACAATGTAAGTTCAGGACTGAAATAACAGCAAAGGCCTGAACCTGGAATCAATATGAATTAGGATTCTCTGTCCATTTATCATTAAGGCTAATCAGTTGTTGGCTTTGAACAGAAGACTCAGACCTTGATTAGAGCTGTCGGTGGTAAGGAGTCAATTAAAATGTGTTTGGCTGCACTAGTGTGTTTGAATTTCAACTCATCTGAAATCCTAGTGTGGCGTAAAGGGCAAGTTTTCTCATATGCAAAAGGAGGGAGTTGGAACAGACAGCTGATCTCAAAGTTCTCTTCCAGTTGTGAAGGATTCTCTTTGGTAATAGGAAGGTAAACAGAATCTTAATTCATTCCTTGTTGACTTTAGTTCTTTATTTTGCATAAGGGAGGAAAAGCAGCCCACGTTTGGTATTTAAGGAAAACATACATTTATAACTCATCTATATGCAGTCATATACATTATAACTGTGAGTCCAAAAGATACCTCCCTTAATAAGCAAGTGAGAATTTATAAGCTTGCTTTCACCCACCTCACTACCATTATTTATCTTATATTAATGGCCTTTCTACCCAGTAGACTGCTCTAAGTCAATTAACTTTTTTTTTTTAATGGCATCTTTGGATTTGGGGCAAGCCATTGGGCTCTCAGCTCATTTGCAATTTCTCCATTGTTTATGAATGCCCTGGTTTATGTCAAGAGGATGTGGTGGTTCATTTTGAGCCTAATTTTGGCTTTCACCTGGATTCAAAGCACCTGAGGATGTCTTATGGGCCTGGCAAGTATCTATTTGAATGAGCTAATTTTTATGATGGCAACAGAGTTGTAAGGGGCAATAGAGAAGGTGGTTTACACACAGGGTACCTCGGGAGAGCAACATAGTCATAAAGACTGCTGGCTTTGGGGACAGACATTCTTGGTCCCTCTTCCTACTTCTGTGATATTGGGCCAGTTGCTTAAACTTCTGGGCTTTGTTTGCATATCCACAAAGTGAGGACAATTCCTACCAACCTCCTGTGGTCATTCTGAGGGTTCGGAGTAGCAGTGCATACTTGGGGCTTAGCTTGCTGCCCTGCACAGAGTTAAGTGTTCAATAAACCTTAGCTTCTATTTTAATGTCTGCCCCTTATCTGGTCCCTTTAACTTGTTTCTGAGCCTTCCATCAGAAGGTTTTCACAAAAGAGCTGTTTTCACAAGGGACCATGTGAAATACTAAGGTGGGTCCAGAGATCCTGGATTTTATTTTTGAAGTCAAGAGCCAGGGAAATGTGAGTTATTACTATTCATGACCTCATTTGTCCCTGAAGCTGATGAGGCTCACGGGAACTCTGAATACATTTATATTTGCTTTCCTGTACACATACCTTTCCTTTTTTTTTTTACATCTTTATTGGAGTATAATTGCTTTACAACGGTGTGCTAGTTTCTGCTTTATAACAAAGTGAATCAGTTATACATATACATATGTCTCCATATCTCTTCCCTCTTGCGTCTCCCTCCCTCCCACCCTCCCTATCCCACCCCTCTAGGTGGTCACAAAGCACCGAGCTGATCTCTCTGTGCTATGCGGCTGCTTCCCACTAGCTATCTACCTTACGTTTGGTAGTGTATATATGTCCATGCCACTCTCTCGCTTTGTCACAGCTTACCCTTCCGCCTCCCCATATCCTCAAATGCATTCTCTAGTAGGTCTGTGTCTTTATTCCTGTCTTACCCCTAGGTTCTTCATGACATTTTTTTTCTTAAATTCCATATATATGTGTTAGCATACGGTATTTGTCTTTCTCTTTCTGACTTACTTCACTCAGTTTGACAGACTCTAGGTCCATCCACCTCGTTACAAATAGCTCAATTTCGTTTCTTTTTATGGCTGAGTAATATTCCATTGTATATATGTGCCACATCTTCTTTATCCATTCATCCGATGATGGACACTTAGGTTGTTTCCATCTCCGGGCTATTGTAAAGAGAGCTGCATACCTTTCCTTTTGTCTTGGTGCTTTTCATATTGATTGAGCCGCAAACTGCCTGGAAGGCACCCTTAAGAAAAATGATTTCTCTACTCACAGAACACTTCTGACATCAGTGTGTCAGGATTTTCCCCACACCAACCAATTCTCCAATTCTCCAGACACCAACTAGGTGTCCTACAGTTCATTTCTGTTACTAGTTATCCAGAGCTAGGGTGGATCCCACAGATCTAGTTATCCAGAGCTAGGGTGGATCCCACAAGACTGCCCACCTCATCCCCCAATTTAGATGCCAGTTGCAAGTCCCAGGTTGTCATCTGTCCTTCTGACCAACTGGCTCTTAATTGGCGGTTCTCACACCTCACTCCTCTATAGAATGGCTCAGAGAACTCAGAGATCCACTTTACTTATGTTCACTTGTTTATTATAAAGAATATTATAAAGGATACAAATGAATAACCAGATGAAAATGTACACAGGGTGGCATCTAGAAAGGTCCCGAGCATAGGAGCTTGTCCCTGTGGAGTTGGGGTGTGCCACGCTCCTGACATGTGGCTGTGTTCATTAACCTGGAAGCTCTTCAAACCCCATTGTTTAGGGATTCTCACGGAGGCTTCCTCACCTGAGCATGACCCATCATTAACTCATCATCTTTGGAGGATGGGGGATGGGGCCGAAAGCTTGGTCTTTCTGGTGACCCGTCCCCATCCTGAAGGTATCCAGGATCCCATCAAGAGTTTCCTTGTTAGAGCAAAAGACGTTTCCGTCACCCAGGAAATTCCAAGGGATTTAGGAGCTCTGTGTCAGGAACCGGGCGCAGAGACCAAATATATGTTTCTCAGGGTGTCACACACCCCAACATTCTCCTTATAACAGCTAACATTTGTGAACATGTACCGTATGTCAGGCACAGTGCCATGTACTTTGACATGAATATCTCACTGAATCCTCATGATAATATTTTGAGACAGGTCATCACTTTATAGATGAAGAAATGGAGGTTTAGGGAAGTGAAATCATTTCCTCAAGGTCACGTAGCCAATAAATGAGGGATCTGGGATTTGAATCTTGCCTGCCCGGAGCACCCAAACTTAACCTGCACTTTGTCCACACAGTTCCACGGCCTTCAAAGCCCTCAACTTTTCACCCACTAGCTCTGTTTGATGAGTTGAACCCCCACATCGGTGATTCTGCAACGTCAATACTCCACATGCTTTCTCTCCAAAGACTGGGACTGCTTAGATCATCTGCACAAATACATCCAGCCCAAAATGCTAGAGAAACGCTGCCTTGTGCCTCCAAGTCCCTTCATTTCTCCCACTCAGCACAAAGGCTTCACGTGAGAGAGGATTTGCAAATGATGTACACATACACCTGCTGACACTCGTCATTTTTAATCGAGACATCGTCTCCTGCTACCCAGCTTTGACACTCTGCTTACGCAGCCCTCTCTGGTATCCAGACAACAGCAATTTTCTCTGTTAGCCAATTACCCTTCACTGAATGTTCCAGTACTCTCATGCCTGCAGAAAACGTTTCTGGGGAAGGAGGCACTTTTCCCAGAGCCCGGATGGTGATGAATTGCCACCATAATGCTGTGTATTCACCTACACTGGGTAGATTTTCCTTTCCTGCTGAAAGAAGGGATCTCATTCTGCAAATACACTAATGATGTGTAATTATCATCACTGCAAGCCTTCTACACATCTGGGCTAATGGCTCCAGCTTCCATGATGATTCTCATATTTTTTCCCACTTCTGTACTTGAATAGTTCTGTGCTGCCCCTGGTAGTGGGAACAGTTGTCTTCCAGGTAAATTTAAACATCCTGGCTTGATACACCTGGGTTATAACATGTGACGATAATAGCATCATCACACGTTTCAATCATATCTTTACTCCTCTTGGTTGAATAGTTAATTCAGTTTTGTTAAAACGCAGTCATCTTTAAAACAGCCCTGCCTGACAGAAATAGTAACGTCAGGAATTCATGAGCAATTGGACCCCAAGGTCAAAAAAAGGGAATGTGTAGTCAAACCTAGCCTTGCTTGTCACAGTGGAGTGGGGCTTGGGGAATTATTATGCAGCCACCAGGAAAAGCAGAGGAGATAACGTTCTTTCCATGCAAGTGCTTTTTCTCAATGCAAAATGCTCTTTGGAGTCTGTACGGGGTAGTTTCCACTCATTTCATATGGAGGAGGTAGGCATCTAAGCCCTCAGACTCAAGTATGAAAGAAATACCCCTTTTTATCTTCCTTATTTTAACTCAACTTTACCCTGAACTCTCAAACTTCGAGGTTGGTAAAAAAAAATAATTTCAGTCAATACTGAGCTTCCTCATCCCTAGAGTTCATTTAGTATTTGTTGAGTTGAATACTTATTTGTAGGAGACCCACTGCTGAGAAGCACTGATCTGTGGACCTTCTGCTTCTATGTTAAGCTTGGAGCCCAAGACCCTTTGGTAGGGCTGAGGGTCCCTGAGCTTTGGGTCCAGCTTCCAGAGGGCTCCTTATAGCCTGTCCTGATTTTCCAGGCATTGCTCCTACACAGGCCGAATTTTCTACTCTTCAAGGGACCCTCATTCTCCATTTTCACCCTCTTCCTGTCTCTTGAGGGAATCCCTGACTCCCTCTGGCTGTTTCTCACTCCCCTGAATCTGGTAAAGCTACTTCATCCCTTTCTTCACGTGAAACTTTAGCAGAATATGGTAAACTTTACTGACTGTAAAAACTCTGCAGTCTGCTCAGTAAAGATCCCTGAGCTCTCTTTGGGATGGAAAACCAAACAAACATACAGTGAAAAAGCTACAGATTAATAATTCAAAAAAATGTATCTACCACAGGTAGAAGAAAACAAACTCAAAACATTAATTTCCTCCTATACTTTCTCTTGCAGTAGTGAACATACAGGGCTCAGATTCCATGGTAATTGGAACAAGAATCACAGAGCTGCATTCCATTTTTTAATTGGATCATTAGTACTTCTTCAACCATCTTATCTCATGGGTATCCACCCTGCCTTTTATGGCTGGGGTGGTCCCCCCCACCCCGGCTGCCTCTTAGATCTTAATTTTGCAAATAAGGACTGAGAAGTGGCGTTAAGATCAGCCTCATTATCACGTTTCAGTTTGGCACTGTGTTTCTCTCTCCATCTTTATTAGCAGAGTCTGATTCTTTACGCTCATTTGCATAATTCCTAACGTCATGGGTTTATTCAGGAGGCCCTTTGATGAAGGAATGAAGAAGATCCTCTCTACACCAAAGGGCTCTTCATTAAAATGCAGTGGAACATAGCACCTAGGAAAGCAAACTGTGCAGGTTGCTGGACCGCCTGGATTGAGTTCTGATCAGCCACTTCCTGCCTGTGTGACCCTTGGCAAGTTGCTTAACCACTCTGGGCCTCAGTTTCTCCATTTGCAAAAATGACAGGCATGTGGCAACAGCAGCTCCCTGGTAGCACATAGTTCATGATTTGCCAATCTGAATTAATCCATGGAAAGCACTTAAACAGAGCCTGGTATGTACTCCTAGGCATTATTACCATCATCCTTTTCATTTTATTAATGTAAACATTTTGTTGAAGAGTGACATACATACAGAAAAGTGCCTGAGTCATTAAGGTAAAGCTCAGTAAGCTTCCAAAAGGGACACATCTAAGTAAGCAGCACCCAGATCAGCAAACAAAGCATGAGGAGAATTCCAGAAGTACTTTCATGTCCATTTCTTGCCACTATCCCCTTACCCACAAGGGGTAACCACTATCCTGGCTTCTAAAAACTGCAGGTTTGTTTTTGCCAGTTTTTGAACTTGATATAAATGGAGTCATACAGGATGCACTATTTTTATTTGATTTATTTTGCTTAATATTTTTGTGAGTTTCATTCTCTGTTTTAGTTGGTAGAAATAATTCATTTTTCATTGCTGTGTAGTGTTCCATTTGGGGAATAATGGGCAACAGTATGTTTATCCATGTGGTGCATGTTTGAGTTGTTTCTATATTTTGTCTATGAAGTATAGCCATGCTACAGTACATTCTAATGCACACTTTTGGGCAGAATTTGCATATATGTGCATTTTTATAGATCCATATTTCAGTATGAAATTGCTGAGTCATAGGGTATGAATTTGTTCAACTTCAGCAGACACTGCCAACCAGTGTCCAGTTGCTCCACACCCTCACCAGCATTTGGTATTGTCCATCTTTTTCCTTTTAGCCAATTTGGTGGCTGTGTCGTTGTATGACATTGTATTTTATCCACCAAATATCTGATACAATATTTTATTTTTCCAATGTTTCATTTTGAAATAATTTCAACTTATAGACAAGTTTCAAGACTAGTACAAATTATGTATGCTCTTCACCTATATTTATCAACTGTTAATTTTCCACGTTTGCTTTTATTTTCTCTCTACATGTGTGTGTGTGTATATATATATATATATGCATAGTGTTTTTTAAACATTTTGTTTCATATATCGTGCCCCATTTACCATGAAATTCTTCAGAGTGTGTGTGCCAAGAACCATCTCTTAAGTCACAGCACAATAATCAAAATCAGAAAAAATTCAGTATTCACACAATATAATTATCTATAGACTTTATTGTAATCTCGCCAGATGTTCCTTTAACACCCTTTATAGTATATTTTTTTCAGGTTCAGTATTCAATCCAGGATCATGCGTTGCCTTTAGTTTTCATGTCTCTGTCTTTACTCTGGAATGTTGCCTCAGTCTTTCTTTGTCTTTGGGATATTGACATGTTTTGAAAAGTGTTAAGAATGTCCATAAATTTTGGTTTATCAGATGTCTCCTGATTAGATTCAGGTTATACATTTTTACCAGATTATTAAACGAGTGATGTTCTGTCCTTCTCAGTGATCGTGCAGTTGGTGTATGACATTGGTTTGTTCCACCACTATAGGTATTAACTTTGATCACTTGATTAAAGGTTTCTCCATTATAAAATTACTTTTATGCCTTTGTAATTAATCAGGAATTTTACGGCATATACTCTGAGGCTATGCAAGTATCCTGTACCTCATCAAACTTACACCCACTCCTTTTAGCATCTATTGGTGATTTATGCCCAAATCAGTTATTACTATGATGGTTGCAAATGGTAATTTTCTAATTCCCTTATTCCTTCCTCATTAATTAGTTTGCATTCTACAGTAAATGCTTTCCTTTCCCTCAATTACTTAATCACCTCCTGAAGAAATAATGTCATTAGACTAACAAGAGCAGCACTGTGATACATGCTGAGTTGTGGACACGGCAAAGGAAAGCTCACCTAAAGAAGCAACATTTGAGGCTTCCCTGGTGGCGCAGTGGTTGAGAGTCCGCCTGCCGATGCAGGGGACACGGGTTCGTGCCCCGGTCCGGGAGGATCCCACATGCCGCAGAGCGGCTGGGCCCGTGAGCCATGGCCGCTGAGCCTGCGCGTCGGAACCTGTGCTCCGCAACACGAGAGCCCACAAGAGTGAGAGGCCCGCGTACCGCAAAAAAAAAAAGAAAAAACATTTGAGCCTAAAAGGGGGCTGAAAGAGGACTAGAAAGAGTGAGGCAGTGGGAAGAGCAGGTCCAGAGGCTGGGAGTTAAAAGAGGGCCTGAGAGGCCTTCAGCCTGGTTGGAGTGTAGCAGGTGAGGGGATGTGGGTTGAGAGGGTGGAGGGTAAGCCTGGAGCAGTCATTAAGATTAATTCAGACATTACACTGGATTTCCCTATTTGGAAGACCTTTCTCACCATGCCTGCCCTTTCATGTCAGGCTCACCTACATTCAAATTCCCACCTCTTTCTTTTATCTATTGCTTTTCAACAAATAATCCCAAAATTTAGTGGCTTAAAACAACAATGGTTTATTATTTTTCATGCCTCTGTGGATTTTGAATTGGGACAGGGTTCATCAGGGTGGTTCTTCTGTTCCACGTGGTGTTGGCTGGTGTCTTTCGCTCAGCTGCCCTCTTGGCTGCCTAGGCTGGGATCAAATGTCCAAGAAGTTTCCCTCACATTTCTGAGCACTTCAGTTCTCCTTCCCATGACTCTCTCTGTGTGATATCTCATCATTCAGTAGTCCAGGCCAAGAGTCTCATATCATGATGGCTGCGTCTAAGAGCAGAAGTGGAAGCTGCCAGGCCTCATAAGAGCTAGTTCCATTTTCATTCTATTGATAAGTCACCAGGCAGCCTAGATTTCATTGGGAGGAGAAATGGTTTTCATCTCTTGGTGGGTGGAGCAGCATGTACGTACAAGCAGGGAAGGAATTGGTGGTGGCCATCTTTGAAGACTATCTATCATGCCACCTCTTCCAGGAAGTATTTCCTGACTTTTCCAGGCCACCTTCCTACCAATATATAACAACTATTGTTTTGGGCCTTAGTTGGGCTTATGTTATACAGTGCTTTATATTATTTCCAAATCATTCCAAGTATCGATATTTTAGCTTCCTTGATTCCCTAGAATATTAGTAGACCCTAATTTACTTTAATACAGTAATTAACAAATAAATTTGGGTAGGAATAATATCATGCCATTTATTGAATGACAACCATGTGCTAGGCCTACACTAGATACTTTACGTTAATTATCTACTATATCCTCTAAGGAATATATAAAAATCTCTATTTTTTAAGAGAAAAAAAAAAACAGGATCCAGAAAGGAAACATAAATTGCTTAAGATTATCCCGCAAATTTGGGTCAGTGTTAGCACTGATTTGCAGGTCTGTGTGATTCTAGAATTGTGTTGCAATTTTCCGACATGTAAAGTAGTCACTTACTGAGTAGTCACTATGTGCTTGGCCCTTTGCTTAGTGCTGGACATCCAGAAGTGCATAGATTTCTGCCCTTGGTCTAATGGAGAAGGAGGATTTGTAAACAAATAATGACAAAAAAAATGTTTAAAGGACAACATGTTAAATGCTAGAGTAGAGGTCTGAGACTCCAGACCTGGGGTCATCAACTCTGCCAGAGACAGTGGGGGGAGACGTGACAGTGTCAGAGACATTTGAACTGTGACTTGAAGGATAAATAGGAATTCACTAGGTAAAGGAGAATAAGTGGGGAGAGTGACTGGAGATGAAGTTGAAGAAGCAGATTGGGTTCAGATTGTGAAGCAAAGGAAATCAATATTATCGAGTAGCCTTTATAAGTGATCGCCTGCCTTGTCACTGAATACTAAAATATCTCTGACAAGGTTATTTTCTTTTCCCCGTTCTTATAGATGGGGAACTGAAGTTCAGAGAGATCAGTAAAATACCCAAGGTGACATTAAATAGTTTGGACTTTGTCCTCTAGGTACCAGGGAGCCAACAGATATTTTCAAAAGCAGAGCATGACCTGAGTTGATGGAGACATGAATGCTGGTGCCGTACAGAAGTGATAAAGAGTGGGTAGAGGCTGGCAGTGTAGAAACCAGACTTAGGAGGCTCTTCCTAGTACCATCTATGAATTGATGAGGACCTTGATGAATTTGATGGCAACAGGATGGAGAAGAGGGGCTGAATTTAAGTAGCATTTATGAGGCCTAATTAATGGGATTGAAGGACTGATAGGACACAGAAAGGAAGGAAGAGTCAAGAATGATTCAAACCTTCCAGTTTGTGAAATAGAGTCACAGATGTAGAAAACAAACTTATGGTTACTGGGGGGAAAGGGAGGGGGGAGGCATAAATTGGGAGATTGGGATTGACATATACACACCACTATATATAAAATAGATAACTAGTAAGGACCTACTGTATAGCACAGGGAACTCTTCTCAATACTCTGTAATGGCCTATATGGGAAAAGAATCTAAAAAAGAGTGGATATAGGTATATATGTAACTGATTCACTTTGCCATACAGCAGAAACTAACATAACATTGTAAATCAACTATACTCCAATAAAAATTCAAACAAAACAAAACAAAAGCTTCCAGTTTGGAAGATTACATGTTTGATATTTTCATCAGTGGAGACATGAAGGCAACAGAGCTCAGCAGTTAAGCAAACTCAGGGGTTTGTGTCCTGGTTCTGTCCCTTACTTACTTCATGACTTGATCTCTCTGAATCTCCCTTTTCCACACCTGAAAATGGGAATAACAGTATTACCGAACTCATTAGCTGCATTAAATAAGCTAACACACGAGCAGTGCTTAGCACAGAGCTCGGCTCATGGTAAGCATTTAATGAATATCAACTACTATTTGTTCATTCAGTGGATATCTGTCGAGCAATTTCCACTTTCCTAGGTTCTGGGGATTCAGACTATAAATAAAATCGTCAAAGTTCTTTCATTCATGGAGATTACATTCTTGAGGGCAACATGAGAACACAATAATACAAAAGCTAACTGCAGAGAATGTGAAATACATGAAAAAAAAAAAAAGATCCAAAAGGGCTAAAAGATAAAACACAGTTGTCAGGGAAACTCTAGGTGGGAAATAGTTCTTAACTGTAGATGACTTGTTCCATCCCCTCCCCAGGGGACATTTGGCTATATCTTGAGATATTTTGGGTAGTCACAACTTGCAGGGAAGTGCTAAGGGCATCTAGTGGGTTGAGGCCAGGGAAGCTGCTAAGCCTCCCACAATGCACAAGACGGTCCCCACAAGAGACAGTGATCTGGCCCCAGATGCCAATAGTCCTGAGGTTGAGAAACTCTGAGAAAGGATCATGAGAGAAAGTCTTTCCGAGGAGAGTGTATTTGATCTGGGAGTTCAAGGGGGAGGAGGAGGAACCAGTCTTGAGAATGGCTGACCCTAGAGCATTTTAGGCAGAGGAAACAACAGCATCTGCAAAGCCCAGAGGTGGGAAAGGGCACTGTGCATGGAAGGATCAGAAGAAAGGCCAGGTGGCTGGTAAACTGTGATAAATGGGAGACAATCTCTGCATTAGCCGAGACTAGAGAAAAAGTTAGCCGCCAGATCATACAAGATCTTGAAGAGTTTGTCTTTTATTCTAAGGATACATACCGGTTCAGGTTTACATTTCATGCTGCAAAAGCCTCATGCTGGCTCCATGTGGATTGCAGGGGGGCAGGGAAAGGAGGCTGCAGTGACTCCTCACGAGATGGTGACACCGAGGGTTTTATCAGTGGGGGTGGAGAAAAAGGAACAGAGCAGAGACACATTCTGGAAGCGGAACAGACGGCACTTAAGAGACATTGGATCTTAGAGGCGAGGGGGAGGGAGAGAAATCAAGGACTACAGCCAACTGTTCGCTGGAGGCGCTGAGTGGGTGGCGGTGTGTTAACGGAGTTGGAAAGATCAGGATGGGGTTCGGGTGGTGGGAGCTGGGGGGTCATTTGGGACTTTCAGGTCTGAAATGCTGATTCTCTATCCAAGTGAAGATGTAGGTACACAACTCAGTACACGAGTTTGGAGCTATAGGGGGAGGTCAGGGCTGGCTAAGTACCTTCCACTACCATCATATGTTATACATTATAACATATTTGATGGTACAGTTCTGTCTTTCTGAAATCTCCCTCTGTATCATCCTGCATGCAGATGTCTGAAGTCTCGCAGAGGCATTTCCTCAGAATCACTGCCAAGCCCAACACTGTCATATTTTTAAAGTGTCACATCCTCCGTGCCCCTCTGAATCAAGTCACACTTTTTTTTTAGTTTTATTTTTATTTTTTTGGGCTGTGTTGGGTCTTCGTTTCTGTGCGAGGGCTTTCTCTAGTTGCGGCGAGCGGGGGCCACTCTTCATCGCGGTGCGCGGGCCTCTCACTATCGCGGCCTCTCTTGTTGCGGAGCACAGGCTCCAGATGCGCAGGCTCTGTAGTTGTGGCTCACGGACCTAGTTGCTCCGCGGCATGTGGGATCCTCCTAGACCAGGGCTCGAACCCGTGTCCCCTGCATTAGCAGGCAGATTCTCTCAACCACTGCGCCACCAGGGAAGCCCAAGTCACACTTTTTAATTAAGTTTCTACAAAGCACCGTGCTGCGCTCTCTGCTTCTCCCTCTCTCTCTCTCTCGCTCTCGCTCTCGGTCTTGGATCTGCCAAGAACATTTTTATACTCGATTCCTAATTGGCTCTGGAAATGGGGGCCTTGCGGTGGAGTGCATTTAGAAAGCACTGTTCTCGAGAAGTGGAGTCTTCACAGACAATACAATCTATTGACTGAAATGCAGCAGGAGGATCACTGCATTAGGGGAAATACCCTAAAGAATTGACTCAGGAGACCCGTGTCCTCGGCTTGGTCTGACCACGTGTCAGACCTTGGGCAGGTGCTCAGCTTTCTGTCCTTCCTTTGTAAAAATGGAAGATGGTAATCCCTACCTCATTCGAGCCTTTGTGAAAATTGGACGAGGTGGTGTGTCTAAGGTCTGGAGAGTGTTACGCACATTTTACAAAATCCATCACTTCTCACCACCTCCATGGATACCACCCTAGCCCACATCTCCATCGTGGATCACCCCCGTTGCTGCAGTGGCCTCCTGACTCTCTCTCTCTGTTTCTGCCCCTGCCCCCTCACAGTCTATTCTTAACACAGCCAGAGTGATGTTACAAAAATATGTCACACCATGTCACTTCTCTGCTCAAAACCCTCCTACAACTTCACATCCCACTCATGGTGAAATTCAGAGTCCTTAGGGTGCCACTCCCCACTTTCCTGTCTGATTTCATCACCTATTCTCACCTTCCGCTCAATCTGCTTCAGCCACACAGCCTTCCTGATATTCCTGGAACACACCAGGCAGAATCCCACCCTGGGGCCTTTGCACTTGCTGCCTCCTCTGGCTGGAAAGCCCTTCTGTCAGATGGCCACATGCTTCCCCCTTCATCCCTGTCATATCTTTGTTCAAATGCCTCCTTCTCAGGAAGGCTCTACCTAATAATCACCTTAACGCAGAATGCCCCTCCCCACTCCCCCCGGCCCACATTTTCTGCATCTCTCTTCCATGCTTTAATTCCCAGTATCTTACATTTTCTTCTGTGTATTGTCTGTCTTCACCCAGTGGAAAATAAGGTGAGTGAGTGTGGAGATTTGGGTGGGGGGGTTGTCCTGTTTTGTTCAGTAGGGTATTTTTCATGCCCAGAATAAGGACTGGCACATAGAGATAGATATTTATTTAGTAGGGTATTCGTCGTGCCCAGAATAAGGCCTGGCACATAGAGACAGATATTTATTTAGTAGGGTATTCGTCGTGCCCAGAATAAGGCCTGGCACATAGAGATAGATATTTATTTAGATAGTTATTGCCCAATAGATACTTCCTCTGAGAAGCATGGACAGATGAGGAAATGGAAAGACATAATATTAAAATAATTTACCCCAAACTGCAGATCTAGCGTGTGGCAGGGCAGAATTAGAAGCCCGGCAGTTTAACATGAGAGAAGACTGTGTTATCACCTAGATTCCTTCATTTCCTCATGTCTTGACTGTTTTCCTCCCAAGTCGAGTGAGAAGCAAAAGAAATGTATGCACCCATCTTAGTCCATTCGGGCTGCTTACAAACAACAGAAATTTATTTCTGACTATTCTGGAGGCTGGGAAGTGAAAATTGGACTCAAGATTAAGGCACCTGGCAGATTCAGTGTCTGGTGAGAGCTCACTTCCTGGTTCAAAGATGGCCATCTTCTCCCTGTGTCCTCACGTGGGCAAAGAGCTCCCTTTTATAAGGGCACTAACCCCATTAGTGAGGGCTCCACCCTCATGAGCTCATCACCACCCAAAAGCCCCACCTCTTAATATCACACTGGAAGTTAGGCTTCAACATTTGAATGTTGAGGGCAGACAAACATTCAGCCTACAGCAGCACCTTCCCCTCAGAAAGTGAAACTCCTGTCCAGACGTATCCAGGGATCCAATGAGGCTGTGTGAGGGGGTACTGTTCACAGACACCTTTGGTGCCCGGACCAGCACACCTTTGGCTGACCTGATTTCAGATGTGGGCAGCTGTGTGCATGCTCCAGATGTCTCACCTCAGGGACAAACTACAGGTGTCTCCCCCCTCTTCCAACCCCCCACTTTCTCTGATCAAGGGGCTCAGCGCCTGCACAGAATTTACCTGGCTGCACGCAGGAGGTAGTGTCCCTGGGCACTAGCCCTCAACCAATGGACGTCGGGGGAGAAATGTCCCAGGTCCACCCTTCCTGGGGTGAATCTGAGGCACAGTCTACATGGGTCTGCAGAGGGTCTTTGCACGATTGCACCCACCGTGGTAACAGCCCTACTCTGCTGCCCGTCCCTCCTTCTCCACCTCACTCTCTCCTCTCACTTCTCCTGGCTCCTAAGTCACCTCCCAAGCATATTTCCTGCAACCACGCCCATGTCTCAGGCTCTGCTTTCATGGGAACCCAATCTAAGAGGATGAAATCAGACAGAACTGGCTTCAAATTCCTGTTCTGCCACTTGCCCCTGGGCATCATCCTTAACTTCCTTGCACCTCCGCAGCGAGTGGAGATAGTAATGTGCACCCTGCCTGCTTGTCAGGAGGAGGAAGGCATGCATGTAATTGCCTGTCCTAGTGCCTGGCACAGCATCGGCTATCAAAAAATGGAAGCTGATATTATGACGTGACTGATATTTTTTATTACCCATCTTTGTCGTTCAAGGCAAGAGATGAGGAAGAGGAAAGGGCAGGAGGAGGGATGTCCTGGGGGAGGAGGATGAGGGACCCTAGCATCCTCATGTTCCAAAGCTGCCACCGTAGAGGGTGCCCTTTCCCTTTCCCTGGAGACTTAAGGTCTCATCAATCCTTCAGTAAATACGCTTCTGACATATTCCATCAACCCAGTGTGTTAATGTGTCTCATATTTATAATTAACACTCACATGGAGTTTTCAACGTGGCAGAAACTAGTGCATGTTCTCGACATTGTAATAAGTTCTTTATCCCTATTGCACGGATGAGGTGTGTGAAGTCCAGAGAGGCTGGCCAACCTTTGCAAGGTCACACAGCTAGGAAAGAGCAAAGCTGAATTTGGACCTAGCTGGTCTGCTATATTGGCACAAGTTCAGCAGAGCCTAAGAAGCAGTTGGCTGCCATCCCAGCAGACTAGGGGGAAAGAGACATCATTTCCTTATTTGGTGACCTAATAAAGGATGCATTTAGCATAAAGCAGTGGTCCAGAAACTCCAAGCTTCTCTCCTCTCTGCAAATTTTCACCCAAGGTTTTTACCTCTGCTCAGACACTTCGGCCTCCAACTTCTTCCCCTGGCCAGCTGAATCTCCCTGCAAATAACAAGACTACGATATTCCTGTTGAAGAGAAGACTGTAGTTTTATAGAAGCTGAATGGCAGGAACCATGGAGCTTAAATGATCAGGCTGTGATGGCTCCCACTATCAGGCAGGTGGAGAGAGAGCGCCAGATGGAAGAAGCCCACTTCCAGGAGCTCTTGAGCTCTCTTCCTGTCAACGTCGACTTACATGATAGATTCGAAGTGGAAAACGGGAATTCAAAATTATAGACAAAGATGACAGTTAGTTTAACAAAAGCAAAAAGTGGGATTAAAAAAACCTAATGTTTTGCTAAGTAAGTCAGTGCTGGGAACAATTTTACCGGGAAGTAAGAATAAACTCTAGTTTATATGCATCATGGAATATGTTACGTCTTTTCTCCCGTGTGTTTATGGCTGTGTTAGGGCAAGAGCTGTACCAAGACCAGCTGGAGGCACTGCATGGGGATTAGAGATGCAGGATGTGAAGTCAAATGGCCTGAGTTCAAATCCTGACTCTTACCAGCTGTGCAGTCTTAAGCAGGTTTGGAATCCTCTCTAAACCTCAGTTTTTGCATCTTATAATTAGCATTTTGCATAGGATTATACTGAGGAGTAGATGAGGTAATCATCTAATCAGCACAGTACCAGGCACATGGTAAACTCTCGGTAAATGATAACTATTATTATGACAAATTTATAAAACGGGTGAAATCTTATACCTGGTTTCGAAGATGTAGACACACAGAAGGGATGACTGGATCTGGTTCTCTGATGCGACTTTTAAAAGTTGATGACAAGATGAAGAAACGATTAACAGCAATGATTAGAACCACCTCAAAAATAATCTGAACAGGAGGCCATTGAATTTACTAATTGTTTTTCCTACTGAAGACTGTAGCATAGTTGTCCATATCATTGACCTTGACTTCAGACAAACAAGGCTTTAATTTTCACTTTATTTACTAACCTTGGGCAGCTACTTAATCACTCTGAAACTTGGTTTTCTTATCTGTAAACAGGGGTAATCATAGTACCAAATTCATGAGGTTTTTTCTGAGGATTAACTGAGATAATATATGGAAAGCACTTTGCACAACAACCAGTAACCTTTATCAGTAATTATTATAAACATGTATACGTGCATGTGTTCATAAATGCTTATAGCATGTAAAATTTTTTCGTTTCTTTTTTACCCAACAGAATCAATTTTACTAGTTCTTTTGAATGTCTGGGTGATGGAAACCAATAAGCTAGCTCCAATCAGTTGTCAGTGTCTGGGTTACAATGGTGTTGGGAAAGATTCTGAGGTCATATCTGGGCTCATTAGGAGAGTGCCCTGATTGACTACTGATGTCTGCCACTGGCATGGAGATGGAGAGTGGCAATGTTTTTTTAAATCACATATTGGTCTTATGGAATCTAGATTGTGGCCTTCTACTCATTTGCACTAAGGAAAGCTCTATTATCTTTGAAGCGCGATATGATTTTCTTTCAATATCTCTCAGAAAGAATAAAGTTATTCTACCAACACTTATTGAATGCCAACTCTGACAAAGCATCTGCTAGGTGCTGGAGTTACAGAATTGAATAAGACATCACCCCTCAAGGAGCTCAAGTTCTGATAGAGGAGACATACAAGTAGACAGGAACCTTTGCTGGGGAGAGAAGTGGTCCCAGAGGGGATCTGGTGAGAGGGATCGCTGTGATGCGTGGAGGATGGAGCCATTCACCCTGTGTGAAGCCAACTGGGCCAGGAACAGGGGTTGGAATTGGGGCTTGAAGAGTGCATGGGGTTGCCCTGGGATAAGGTGAGAAGGGCATGGGAGTGTACGTGTGTGTTTGGGAAGGACGCCTGCTGGTTGGGGTGACGGCTGCATCTGGAAATGGGGGAAAGGCCTCTTAGAAAGGGAGTTAGGGCCACTTACAGAGAGGCCTAGGTTCGGGACCAGGGCAGATTCTCCCTGTGTCCTTATTTGATTGGCTCCAGGTGGCTCCAGAGAGTGGCGCGAGTCCAACAAGTTCTTCTCCTTCTTCACCTCCTCTGATTTCCAGTTTGACTCAAACGCTCTCTCTCTCTCCTCTCATTTTCCCCTCCTCTTTCTCCAGCCTCACACCTCCATCTCTTTCTTTCCTCCTCTCTCTCTCCCTCCCTCATCTCTCCCCCTATGTCTCTCTCCCAAGTGTGTCCAGTTCTTCTCCATCTCCCTCCTCTCTCCCCCATCTTCCTTTCTCAGCTCTCTCCCAGCCATTTCTTCCCCATCTCTCTCTTTTCCATCCCCCTCCCCATCTCTCTCTCTTTCTCCATGACTTCCTCCCCGCCCATTTCTCTCCCTCTCTCTCCCTCCGTTCCTCTGGCTGCCTCTCCCTCCCTCTCCCCATGCCTCACTCTGTCTCTGTCTCTCTCTGTCTCTTTGTCTCGGGATGTGCATTTTGGGTCTCTTTCTCCCTCTGACAAGTTCTTCTTTGGCTCCGTGCTGTATCATTTTCCTTAGCAGGTGAGATTCTCTGGCATTTCTAAGTCTATTTTAAACACTTTGTAAGGCTTGATTTAAAGGAAAATCTGATTTTCACAGTTTGTGCATCGGTGCCTCAGGGGACTCTTAGTTTGATCATGTCCTGGAAAGTTAGTGACACAGCTCAGGCTCTGGGAGCCCGGAGAGGGGTGGGCCGGTGTGCTGTCAGCTGCTTCCTGCTGGATCCTGGAGGGCTCTTAGGCGCCCAAGAGCCTCTGGGCCCCTCACGATACAGTGCCTGCCTTGTGTTTTCCCCCAATTTTAACATGCATATAAATCACCTGGGATCTTGTTAAAATGCAGATTCTGATTTAGTGGGACTGGGGCAGGGCCTGGGATTCTGCATTTCTCACAAGCTCCCAGGTGATACTGATACTGCGGGTCTATGGACCACATTTTGAGTAACCAGGATGTAGTGCGTGTGTCATTTAGAATGTTTCTTCTGCCACAAAGCACTCTAATTTCCACTTGGCAGACAGAGTTGCCCCTCCTCTGTGCTCCCACAGAACCCACAGAGTCTTCTGTCGTATTTCCAAAGGGCCTCTTCCCATTTTAGAGTCTAACAATCTCTGTCCTTGTCACTCTTCAGTAGACCGAATGCCACTCTGGACTTGCCATGGAAGAATGAGTAAACAAAAAGAACATTCCAGGCCAGTAAGTATAGTAGGACCATTGCAGGCCACGCACGCTAATGCTCCCTTCCCCGGTTGGGCACTGATCGCTGCTGTGAAAAGCAGTGGCTTTGCATCGATGCGTCACAATGCTGGCCTTGCCCAGCAGAAACATGCTGCCCTGGGATCCTTTGAAACCCTGGACTGGCCCCACATGCAGGAGATTTGATGTTTCCTCACTAGACTTCAGATGAGCTAGGGATCTGTGTAACTTCTTCCATTTTTTGTAATTGATCTCATTGTGTTCAACGTCCCCACCTCTGGGATGCCTGGGATAGGAGTTCAAGAGGTACTGGTTTTACGTCACTTTTTCAAGCTGACTCAGTCCTGGCAAAGCATCAGTCAACAGTCAAAGCCCTCTAGGGTGGTTGTCTCCTCTCTCCAGGGCTCTTTCTCCTCCATCTCTCGAAGGTGGTGTCTGCCCTCATGAAGGTCAGGTGTTTCAAAGCCAAGGAGAAGTGGTCTCTGTCCATGTGTTGTTCCCTGTCCTCTCTGGCTGCCACTGTGGGATTCTGGGTCTTGTCTTGGCCCCGCGTGTCCCGTGCTGGTGTCCACTGCAGAGTGACCACTGTGATGGTTAATGTTATGTGTCAACTTGACTGGTCTAAGGGATGCCCAGATAGCTGGTCAAAAATTATGTCTGGGTGTGTCTGTTAGGGTGTTTCTGGAAGATGTTAGCATTTGTTATTTTATTTTATTTTATTGATGTATAGTTGATTTACAATGTTGTGTTAGTTTCTTCTGTACAGCAAAGTGACTCAGTTATATTAGTACATATATATATTCTTTTTCATATTCTTTTCCATTATGGTTTGTTACAGGATATTGAATATAGTTCCCTGTGCTATACAGTAGGACCTTGTTGTTTATCCATCCTATATATAATAGTTTGCCTCTGCTAGTTCCAAACTCCCAATCCTTCCTTCCCTTATCCCCTCTCCCTCTTGGCAAACACAAGTCTGTTCTCTATGTCTGTGAGTCTGTTTCTGTTTCATAGATATGTTGATTTGTATCATATTTTAGAGTCCACATATAAGTGATATCATATGGTATTTGTCTTTCTCTTTCTCATTTCGCTTAGTGTGATCATTTCTAGGTGTATCCATGTTGCTGCAAGAAGTTAGCATTTGAATTGGTACACTGAGTACAGAGATCCACCCTCACCTATACAAATGAGGCTCACCCAATCTACTGAGAGCCTGAATAGAAGGAAAAGGCAGAGGAAGGGGAGATTTGCTCTCTGCTTAAGCTGGGACATCCATATTTTTCTACTCTTGGACATTGGTGTTCCTGGTTCTTGGGCCTTCAGACTTGGACTGAGACTTACGCCATCGACTTCCCTGGTTCTCAGGCCTTTGGACTCAGATTGAGTTACGCCACCAGCTTTCTAGGTTCTTCAGCTTGCGGATGGCAGATTATGGGACTTCTTAGCCTCTGTCATCATATGGGCAATTCCGCTAATCAATCAGTCTCTCTCTCTCTCTCTTCATATATATATACACACAGTAGAACCTATATATATCCTATAGATATATGTCCTGTTGGTTTTGTTTCTCTGGAGAAATATATATATATGGAGAGAGTGAGAGAGAGACAGGGAGAAAGAGAAAGAGAAACTGTTGTCTCATGATGGGCATTGCTGGACATCGCTCCCTTCTCTTTGTGTTTCTGCTATAATTATCCCAATCTTTCCTTTCCAGGGCAGTGGGCGCTCTGGCTGAGGAAAAGACACATTCGTGTATTTCAGAAACGATTGTAGTTCTATCTGGGGCAGTGCCTAGAGCAGACTAGCTGATCCATAAACATGATTCCTCCCGATCACTGCAGAAGATACGAGAGAGAGAGCTTCGGCGTCTAGAAACTTTGATTGGATATGAAACCCATCCAAATGGCGTGAGATATTCTGAAGAACCACCTCTTCTGTGGCAGGAAACAAGTTCTGTCTCAGAGACTGAAGCCTGGATCTTGAAACAGGGCCTCAAACCACGACAGCACGCAGATGTGGCCAAGCTGCTCTGGGACTCCAAGGCAGCTGGTTTCTCAGCGATGCATCCCCATCCCACCTTTATTTGACATTCAGCTGATCATTTCGGAAGAGCCTCCTTTTCTCGCCGTGGCTGCAGCCAGCAGACAGCATTTGTCTTCGATAATCACTCTTTACACTCTTGTTTCTAATTCCTGCTTCCTTGGAGGCAGAGCCAGCAGGCAGCCCTCATGGTCTCTCGACTCTCCAGCTGGCATTTCTGAAGGACACTGTGAGCCCACTTCACTTCCGCTGCCTTTAACCCTCCCGCTAAGTTCATGGCTCATGAATGAATGAGCAGCAGCAGTTCCCTGGCCCGTGGGCTCCCCACTGTCACCGGCAATGGGCACTCACCATCACCAGAGAGCAGGTGTTCCGAGAAGCCTGAACGAGCTGTGGGTGGTGAGGCAGACTCTGGGCTTGGCTCTGGAAGCTTCAGCTCAGAACATTGAGCTGAGCCATCTGAGGCTCCTCCAGGAAACAGGTTGTGCAAATCCCTCTTCCCCCTCTCTGGGCTCATGCATATTCATTAGTAGAACAACTCCAGGCCGAAGATAATGATTCATGCAGGAAGCGCCGTTCTGAACATTATTATCTGGGAGTGACAAATCAATTTCTAATTCAACACGTGTATTGGACAAATAGATCACAAGAAATTTAAAGTCAAAAGCGTCCTTTGGAGTCATGCAACTTCTGTTGCAATGTAGCGTAAAATGATAGAGGAAGAAATCTCCCCAGTGGTGGGCTGTTCATAGCTGTTCCCTTCAGAGCAAAGGAGAAATGAAAGGGACTGAGATTTCAAACACCGCTTGAGTCTAGAAGCCAACAATAATGACTGAGAATGAGACAACAATGACAACAACAAAGAGCCAGCCACTGGCACGAGCTATACCACTGTTTCGAGTTATTACTTGGGGATGAGCAGAATCCTCCTTTTCTTTCCCCAGGCTGGTAACAAAAATGGAGTGGAGGCCAGTTGGGTTCATTGGATGCCCAATACGAATCAGAGGGCAATAAATGCAAGGCAAGACTGAAGAGGGAGTGGTGGAATTGATTTGAGCTGCATTTCAACACCAGTTTCATGTTGAAGTTTTCATTTACGGCATGATAATGTGATCGCTACACTATCTGCCCGTCTGCAAAGATTGGCCACTTCCACTTGTCACAGCTGACAGTCAAGTATAAAACGGCTACTGCCAAGGAGTGGCAGCTCTTTGAAGACTGTCTTAAGCCATTCCTTAAAGTTCTGTATTCCTTTCTTCACGGCCACCCCACCCCCAATCCCTTTTCTTTCTAAGTGATAGAATAAACCGACTTCCCATTCCCCCATCTACTGTAGCATTCATCCAAAGCCCGTGGCAAACTCATAGCCTTCTAGAGCCTAGATAGCTACTCTTGGGTTTTGTGGGGTGTTTTTTTTTTTTTGAGCTAATAATGACATTTTAGAATATTTATAGGTTCCAGGTACTGTGATAAAGCATATACCTCTATGTCCTCATTAAATTCTCACAACAATCAATGACAAAAGTGCTAATATCCCCAACTTACTGATGAGGAAACTGAGGCTCTGGAGAAGCCAAGTGACTTGCCCAAGTTCATGCAGCCCATGATTGGTGGAGGCTGGAATAGAGAGCAGGTCTGCGTGACTTTGGAGACCACACTCTTTACCACAAAACTATGTAGATCTAATGCTGGGGAGGGGTGTCTTTTTAATGATGAGTATACAGATCTTGACCAAGTGGAACCCTGGTGAAGGATCTCCTTGAGACCTGGACAATCAGGTCCCCTGGCCTCTTTCAGCTGCTTTCCATCCATGGGACGAGGTGATGATGGGGGCCAAGGAGATGTGGTTATCTTAGACCCATATTCTTGCTACATCATGCTCTGGAGAACCAGGCTTGCAATCTCCCGGCTCAAGCTCAGCAGAAAAGCTTTTGTTTTTCTGTCTCAACTCTGATTAAGTCACCTGCCCCTAGTAAACCAATCACCAAGGCCCAGGGATGTGGTGCTCTGATTGGCCAGGCTGAGTCACATGCTTCCTGTTGGAGTTGAGGATGGCATCACCTGAGTGATGTGGTCTGAGAACACAAAGTGGTATAACCACAGGCGAAGCCTTGCCTGCAAAGACAGCTGACCGTTGACTGTCCCCTTTTTGACTTAGACACAGCTCTAACAAAACAGGTGAAATGTTTGTGATGAGCCGCTGCTTAATAATGACTTCACTCTTTCAACATTTATCAAGAGCCAGATATTTGCCAGTAATCTCATTTAAATCTCATAATGGCCCCATGAAGTGGATGCCACAATTAATTATTTTGCTCACGTCACAAGAGTTTAAGAGAGATTAAGCAACTTGGCCAAGGTCATGCCTCTGGTAAGGCAAGGCCAGATCTAAATCCATCTCCCTGATCCAAAGGTCCCAGTACTTAAGCACTCTGCTATTTTCTCACCACATCAGAGGGCATTTATGTTGGTTCTGCAAAAATATTGTGTTGGGGCTTCCCTGGTGGCGCAGTGGTTGAGAGTCCGCCTGCCGATGAAGGGGATGTGGGTTCGTGCCCCAGTCCAGGAGGATCCCACATGCCGCGGAGCGGCTGGGCCCGTGAGCCATGGCCGCTGAGCCTGCGCATCCGGAGCCTGTGCTCCGCAACTGGAGAGGCCACAGCAGTGAGAGGCCCGCGTACCGCAAAAAAAGAAAAAAAAAAATATTGTGTTGGCCAAAAAGTTCGTTTGGGTTTTTACCATAACAGCTTATGGAAAAACCCAAATGAACTTTTTGGACAATCCAATACCTCGTGGTTTAAAGTTCAGGCAACACAGTGAGAGGAGCATTGATGAACTGAAGCATCTTAGATGGCCAGGATGAAAGTGATGGAGGGATGGATGGAGAACCTTTGTAGGAAGTGAGTCTCTTTATCAAGGAGAATAAAAAGACTCTTGGGGGAATGAAGAGACCCTTCAGATCTCTTGAGAGCCATTGGGAGAAGGAGGAATTAGATGTGTTTGGGGTAGTTTCAGGGGTGGACACATCACATCTTCAAGCTGACAGATTTTTTTTTAATTAATGATGTGTGATTTTATTTAAATAATGAAAGAGCAGAATCAGGAAAAAAATAAAAGCAGTTTGAAATTCACCCTAGTAGTTTCACCAGCTTTCCCTGCCCTCGCAGCCTATGAAATGTTAGAGTCTCAGGTAGATGGGGACTATGATAGCAATGGGAAGCGACCACGTCACAAGGAGGTTACTGATGGGGGGTGGGCAGGCTTAGAGAAGAAGCCACCTGTCCTGCTTTTCCCATGAGCAAACAATGTGCCTCAGCCTCCTGTGCTGGGTGGCCCTTTTTCTCTGGGGAGCAGGTAAGTTCCGGTTGTGAAGTTGTTGGATTCCAGTCTCAGAATTTTCTCCTGTGGCTGTAAATCCAGGCTCTTTCCTGAGATTTTTCTGCACTTTCTGTGTCTTTCCTTCAGGCTCCGTGGACACTGAGCACCCGGAGTCCCGGACATAGAGAACATTTGGGTGTTGCAGCTTTGCTGGTCAACCTGTGAGTTCTCTTCTCGTTCTTCCCATGGGCATTTTCATCCAGGTTTCTAGTCCTACAACACAGGGTCATCTTTCTCCTCATTCTGCTACCAAATCAATCCAATGTTCTTTAGCTTTCAGTATCCACATTGAAAATCTCCTTATTTGATTGGATTGTTTAGATTGCTTGCTTTTAATATGATTAGCAATATATTTGGATGAAAGTGCCTCTTGCTCTTGTTTTCAACTTGTTCCCTCTACCCTATTTCTTTTTTTTTTTTTAACATCTTTATTGGAGTATAACTTCTTTACAGTTTGTGTTAGGTTCTGCTATATAGCAGAGTGAATCAGCTGTATGCATACATCTATCCCCATATCCCCTCCCTCTTGCGCCTCCCTCCCACCCTCCCTATCCCACCCCTCTAGGTGGTCACAAAGCACCGAGCTGATCTCCCTGTGCTATGCGGCTGCTTCCCACTAGCTACCTATTTTACATTTGGTAGTGTACATATGAATTGACAGATTTCTGTGCAATATGGAGGGTGAGCTTTCTAGAACAGCACTTCTTAAATATAAGTGTGCATGAGAGCTTGTTAGAACACAAATTCATAGGTCCCATACCTGGAGGTTCTGATCCAGTAGGTCTGGGGTGGGTCCTGGCCATTTGCATTTCTAATATGCTCCCGGATTCTGCTATTTCCCAGATCACACTTTGAGTAGCAATGCGCTAGACCAAGGGTCAGTCAACTTTTTCTGTAAAGAGCCAGAGAGTACATATTTGAGGCTCTGTGGGCCAGTCTGTGTTGCAACTACTCAACTCTGCCACTGCAGTGTAAAAGTAGTTACAGACAAAATGTAAAGAAATGAGCACGTGTTCCAAGAAAACTTTATTTACAAACACAGGCAGCCAAACCCTTCTGGTCAGTTAGGCTTCTTAGCTGACAGCAACGAAAATCACTGGGTAGTTTAATGAGACAAGGACTTCCTTACCTCTTTCCTTGGCAGGTCACCATTGAGCCTATCGCCACCATGGGCCATCACCTTGCCCAATGTTACTGATCCTTTAAGAACACCCAACATCTCCTTTCCATTGTACCAAGTCATCTCTGCATCTTTGATCTCAGTTGGAGGAAAGCAAAAAGGGATGTGCTCCATCTCTGCCCATGTGACGTCTGTGCACATGAGCAGCCCTCTGAAGCTGGAAGATGTCTACACAGGTGTAACTCATGAGCGACAGAGTGCTGGCAAAGCAACCACATCTGAGTGAGCTCCGTCCTCCCACGTCCTCGACAAGATCTGCCCTAGAGCTGACAGATCCAGACTCTTGTGCCAAGAGCCTGGGAAAGGCTCAGGCCCAGTCAGACAAGTCTTCAGGTCTAGAGCTGAGTATATGATTGAACCCAGCTCAGGACCAAACTCCAGTTCCTTGAATGCCAGAAAATACTTATCTCCAAAAGCTGAGTCTTTACCAAATCCAACTTACCTATTAGTTTGAGATCACAGTGACTCTGTTGGTTATGATATCAGATAATCCCAAGTGCAGTCTCCTGGACAAGAACTGGGACCTGTTTCGAAGATTTCCTTGAACCAGCCTCATTCTACTTCTAAGCCCCAATCAGCTATGTTGAACAAATACGTACTCACGCGCGCACACGCATGCACACGCGCACACAGAGATTTCATTAAAGAATATTTGTCACGCACACTCAAGGAATCTCCGAACAACCTGGCTTAGAGGCCATAGATTCAGAAGCATCGCTGAAACGGCACCACAGCCTTGTGCAAGGGCAATGACCAAGGGGCTTACCCTGACCCAGACATCCTGGTCCAATGGTTGGCACCAGGCAAGGGATGCAATTGCAAGGATCTCTGTCTTTCTGGCCTCTGGAAGCTGAGCATTCCTGCTGCTCCTCTCCCCAGAGTGGATCCTTGGGGACAACCAGCTTCCTCTTCAAAGTCTTGCACAGGTATGGCTGATTGGAGGAGTCTATGCCACATGCCTGTATCGTTGCTGCAAAAGTTGCCGGGAAAGAAAGTTTTAAGCTTATACCATAAAGTGGAGAAATCTCCCAACCGAAAAGGATATGCAAAGGAGCAGAGTGGTCAGAAAGAATGCCCACTACACCTCCTAAGACAGATTTTGGGGATTAGATTCAATGCATCTAGGGCCCCAATCCAGGTTTCTTCTACTTTTCCCCTCTTCCCAGATTAACTTCAATTTCCACCCGTGTCTTCTATGTTCTTTAGCCCTTAAAGCATATGCTATATTACCAATCACTCCCCACCCCCGGCCCCTCAGGAAGAGCTTATTTCTCCTAAGACTGGAATGTGCATTCTTAGCAGTGCAAAATTTGTTTTCCTCTTTCCTGAAGAGGAGGGAGTCTCCAGTTTTTAAAAACACATGACAGGGCTTCCCTGGTGGTGCAATGGTTTAGAATCCGCCTGCCAATTCAGGGGTCACGGGTTCGAGCCCTTGTCTTGGAAGATCCCACATGCCGCAGAGCAACTAAGCCCATGCGCCACAACTACTGAAGCCTTCACTCTAGAGCCCGCAAGCCACAACTACTGAGCTTGTGTGCCATAACTACTGAAGCCTGTATGCCTAGAGCCCGTGCTCTGCAACAAGAGAAGCCACCACAATGAGAAGCCCACGCACCGCAATGAAGAGTAGCCCCCGCTCGCCACAACTAAAAGAAAGCCCGCGTGCAGCAACAAGGACCCAACACAGCCAAAAATAAATAAATAAATAAATAAATTTATAAAAACACGTGGCAGGAAGCAGAAAAAAAATCAAGAAAGAGATGAGTTGAGCAATTCATATTATAACAGGTCATCTCCAGCTCATGTAAGAATCCAAACTGAAAACAAATTGGTTTAAATTGCGACAAGACAGCTTTCTGACGTTCAGGCTTGTGGCAACATGGAATTCTTTCCTGGAGATCTCTAGGGAATTGGCTGGATCCACCAAGTTGGCCGGCATAGCTGAGACATAGTTGGGTGTGGAGATAGAGATATACATTAAGTGACTCTCACATGTCCCTGCTAGCTTTGCATGCACGCTGTTAGTGCGTGGTACCAGCTGCACAGGATGAAGGTGCAAAGCTAGACACTCCAATGAGGCCAGGCACGTGAGTGTATGTGCGCCTGGTGGGGCGGTAGGGGGGCAGGGGTGCAAAGTCAGCTGGAGCCAGGAACAAAGGACTGATCCTTGGTGTGGCTTAACTGCTGCCGATTCTCCCCTCTCCATCCCAAATAAGTTTTGCGATTGCTAGAGAAATTGAAATTGCCAAAGAGAGAAGTTGGGGTGTATGCGAATATTTTCTCTGACTCTTACTTAAACACTGGCAACTTTCCTGAGACTATAAATGTGATTGGGGCTCAGCCATTTCTGTCTTTGTAGCCTATGAAAATTAATTTAGTCCACAGGGACTGCAATCACCGCCAAACCCCCCAAGTGTGGGCTCTTCTTCCACACTGAGAAAAATAACAGTTAATTAGGCTGCAACACCCAAAGGAAAGTGAACTTACACCACCAAGCGCGGGGCAGCATGCAAGATGTTGCCATGACAACTGGCATTTACCGACTCTTCAATTTTAATATATCAAAGGCTAGGGATAATTTCCTAGTGAGAATACATGAGGGTGGATTCCGCCCCCCACCCATTCCTTCTGCCAGCCTTTTGCCAGTACAGGAGCTCTACTCCTGTGGCAACCCGTTTAAAAGGAAGCCTTATGAGAGCATTAAACACCAGGCATGGTACTCCTGGAAATGCCCTCTGCCTTGGGAGGCCCAGGAAGGATGGCACAGCCTGCTTCTCAGAGTCCAGCCTGGGTGGAAAGAATTCCGAGGCAGGTGAAGCGTGACCTGTGAATCTTTGCCCACATTTCCAGGTGAACTTTCTGTTTTCATGAACTTTCCTTCCTTCCTCTCTCCCCTCCTTCCCTTGCTTCATCCATTCCTTCCTTTCTTTCCTTCCTCCCTCCCTCTCCTTCCTTCCTTCTTCCTTTCCTCCCTTTCTTCTTATTTTGTTGAGTGCTTACTCTGTACCAGGCACCTAATAGGCATCACCCCATTTATTCTTCATAACTACACTGTAAGATAAATGTGATTCTTATGTTACAGATGAGGACACTGAGATTAAGAGAGGTGGAATGCCCTAATCACATAGTAAGTTGCAGAGCCTGGATTTGAAGGAACTCAGATGTCGCTACCCAGGGCCCTCGTACGCTCCATAAATAGAAGTAAATATGTTTATTATTATCATCATTGCCCTCACCGCCATGTATTAGTCAGCTATTGCTGCATAACAAACATCTACAAAATCTCAATGGTATACAATAATAAGCATCTATTTCACTTCAGGATAGGGTGGCTCTGATCCTCATGTGTTTATTCGGGTGCCCAGGCTGAAGGGGAGGCAAATAAACAGGGAAAGCTCTTCTCATGGTGATGGCAAAGTTATAGAGGGTCTGCCCAACCACACAAGCACATTTCAAATCCCTCCTGTGTCATGTCTGCTAATATCCCATTGACCAAAGCAAGTTGCATAGTTGAGCCCAAAGTCAGAGTAGGAAATACACCCTCCCTTTCATAGGATGAATTGCAAAGTTTTATGGCAAGTGTGTGGATACAGAAAGAGGTGAAGAACTGGGGTCCAAAAGATCATAGAGTTATTGTTGTCATCATCATCATCCTCATCCTCATCCTCATCACATCTATGGACCAGGCCTCTCTTTACCTTGATCTGTGTTTAAGTAATGAGTGATTTCTTTACTAAGCTCTTCAATAGTACCAGTCATTACTGGAGCAGCTAGTCATTCAACTGGATTAAGTTTTCCATTAATTTTTTTTTTAAAGAACCTCATATATTGGTTTATCATAATTTAAAAAAATATTGTGATGATTGTAGTTCAATATAATGTTTCTTTTGAATCACTATGTACTTCACTTTATATATCTAAAAACCTAATTTTTCTGAGATGGGGTTCATAGGCTTCACCAGACAGCTGAAGATTTCTTCTGCACAAGAGTATTTAAGAACTCTTGGTCTTCATCGTGTTTTTCCCTGGCACAAGGCATCAACTTGATTTGTAATCACAGCTCTACACGTTTGTAGCAAGCTTTACAGTTGACAAAGTCTCTTTCCCCCATCTTTACATTTCATCTGCATAGCTATGGGGACCCGCAGGTGACATACCCACATAAGGTTTCTAAGAGCCATTCCTTTGGTAAATGAGGCATTTAACCAGAAATTGCAATAATTTCAGTATCTGAGCCTAATAAGTGAGGAGTGGTCAATTTTACTTAGAGAAAATCTGAAAATATAAGAAAGTAGACTCATTGTTTTAAAGAAATAAAAGCTATTTAAATTTTGTGTTCATTCTCTAAATTTCCACATTTGCAAACCTCAAAATGCTCAAAACACCTTACTTGTTCAGAAACAAATCAGGAGTAAGGACAATCTTGAACTATGAAATATAATGAAAATGCAGGATTATTTCTTATAGGTTCAACCAGGTACAAAGTGCTTTAAAAATGTTTGCTTAAACATTCCCTTGCAATTTGTTTATATATTACTGTAATCTGAGGAAAATATTTATTTGTCTTTTTTTCATAGAGTTCTTACTAGCCACTCTATCTCCAGCATTTAACACAATACCTGGTATAAGTATAAGCTCAATAAATGTTAAATGAATGCATGAATAAATGAGTGGGAATTTTTGGAAGGGCCAATCCCAGCTCTGGAATAGCTCACATGGCTCATAGATTCTAAATCCATGGGTGTTCTCTATTAGTAGGTAATTCTGCTGAGAGAGGTGGGGCAGATCTGGAGTAAATAGAAAAGCAGCAGATGAACAAGGCCATTCTTGTTTCAGTGACGCATTGGTACAAAGCGATTATTTGTTTTCTCTAACACAATGTAAAAAGTGCTAATGGGATTAGCCTTTTGTGATGAATACTAATATGATATGAAAATGAATGCTAATATGCAATGTGAAATTGCTAGCAAAGGAGAAAATTGCTAATAGAATTCAGTGGACCTCAGTGACAAACGTTTTGTACATCCTTCTGGTCTGGCCAAAGCTATTCTCGTAGCACAGGAATGGCAGTAGGCTGGGGGGAAATCATAGCATATGAGTTGCTTGGTGATGGGTGGATTTCAGTTGCTTCCTCTGAAATTACCTCTTTGTAGGTGGAGATGTGAGAGAAGGCACACACAGGATAACCACAAACATACCCACTTGGGCTTGCGGTGTGTGGAGGATCCAGTGGAGAGGTCTCCACAAGGCAGCTAGAGCATGGCCCTTTCCACCTCTGTGTCAGGCCTTTGAACTTTTCCAGTGTTCTCTCCCATCTATCATGCTGGTTGGCCTTATTACAACCTTGGGCAATTATGAGGCAGGCATGCAGATGGAAAAGTAGACACAGAGAGAAGTGTCTCACCTATAGTCACAGAGGTGGCAGAGCTGGGGCCCGATGCTACTTCTGGGTCTTCCCCTGGCTCCCGCATGTCCCCCTCCCATCTCCCCACCTTCCATCTCCTCTACTTCTTCCTCCTCCAGCTTCTCCCCTCTGAGTCTCCTTCCCTTCCTACCAGCATACTGATTTTCCCTCCTTTTGTTTATGGCAGGAGATGGCTTAAATAAATAACTTAGGTTGGTTTAAAAAAATCAGTCTGTGCTAACACAGGAAGTGACCAGGTTCTGGTCTCAGGTTCTGAGACCAGTGATGGCAGCATAGGGTGTTTTAACTCAGACGGGTGACGCAAAGAACTCTTGGAAAGTGAAAACTTTAGATGAAAGTCTTCAGGCAAAGGAACTATGGAAGGAACAAGAGGAGAAAGCAGAGATAAAACACTTAAAAAAATTCTGATGACCCAGATGCGAAGCGTGATTCCTTTGAGGAAGGGAAGTTGAGGCACCACCTCGGGGGCAGAGCGAAGAGGATCTCGCCCTACACGAGAGAGGATTCCGTGGAAGATAGAGGAGAGGACGATGATTCTTTGGCTATCAAACCACCCTAGAAAGTGTTTCAGGAAGAAAAGGCTTATCACAGGAAAGAGGAAAAGAGAAATGTAGGCATCGAAGTCATTCGAGGAATAGGACACCAGTGGACATGTGGTCGATAGGCTGCATCTTTGGGGGGGCTGCTGACTCAGAAGCCACTATTCCCCGGGAAGGTGGAAATCAGTTAGCTCAACATAGTGTCTGAGGACCTGTGGGCCCCCAGTGACAAAATCTAGCCTGGCTACAAAGACCTCCCCACAGTCAAGAAGATGACCTTCACCAGCACCCCTGTAACAACCACCTTTCTCAGACCTGGGCTTCCACCTGTGACCTACTTCCCAGGGTGGAGGGTCGACTCAGAAGACAGCCTCGTACACGAGTATTTCCATGAGATCCCCCAGCCCTATCGGCCCCCCAGTGTCCCCGATGTGGCCCATCAAGAGCGAGCAGCAAAGAGTGAAGTGAAGAGTGAGGAAAGCCTGGGTTACAGCTGGCTGGGCATCGGCCTCCACAGACCAGGGGGCCTCAGCTGCAGGCCTCGCCTTCAGCCTCAAGTTCTGAGGTTCAGAGTGGACCCCAGGCCAGCCCTGGGGAGGGCCAGCTGACGAGGTTCGGCCAAGACTAGGGGCAGGCGCTGGAAACAGACCCAGATCCTGCCCGGACTGGACACACCTGCTGCTGGTTTGGGTTGCCCTGGGTCGTGACCATGTAGTCTTGGATGGCTGGTCTTGTTTGGTCTTCCACGTTGCGTTTTTGTTTTATCTTGGCTTGTACATTTCTAGAATTAAGTCACGTTTTCTTTCTTGCGGGAAAACATCGAACTTACTCATCTATCCCCTTCCTGCTCTCTCTCTCTCTCCTTCCCTTCCATCCATACCCTCTCCACCTCCCTTATCCGTCAGGCTCCCTCCACATTTTCCTCCTCCACTTTCTACCCCTTCATTGTTTCTTTCTTTTCCACCTCGTCCCAGTCTTCTCCTTTTCCCAAATCCTTGGCCTCTACTGTTTGTATCCCAGAATCATTTGCTCCAGCAAAAGCTGACATTTATTCTGAAAACAGACTTTGGTTTGGGAGCAGCTCATTGTGAAATCAAAGTTAGAGTGAAAACTTGGCTCAGGTGCTCATAAATGCTGCGAAGATACAGAAATTCTCTGAGCCTCAGATTCCACATCCATCAAATGGATTTCCTTAAAGGGCCGCTGCAAATAGCCAACCTTTAATTGCACCTGTGATTGCAGCTAGGACTATATAGTTATGTGAACTATAATTGCAACTCTTCAAAAGTGGGTATGCGTGGGAGAGAGGAATGGGAAGGAAGATTGAAAGACTGAAAATGGCTGACTCGGGTGAATATTTTTCTTCTTCAAAATTTTCTTTAATAATGTTGTTTCATTGTATTTCTATGGTTCTCCACCTTGTCAGGCTCAATGCCCTTTTTTTATAACTAATATTTTGTGACGTCCCCTTTACATGAAATGAAATTCATAGGTTATATAACTCACACATAATTTCATAAAAAATTAATAGAATGCCTTAACTATATTATACAGGAGAATAACAGAAAAGTAATTTGTATAAAATAATTTGTACTTCAATAGATAACTGCTTGGCTGTGAATATAGAAGAGATGATGAAGGCAGATTCTTGCATCTCTATCTAGACTCACCGCGAATGGGATGCTTGCAGAAACCAACTGACACAGATGTGTTTTGCTGGGCACTCTCGTACCTTGAGTGGCTTCGCCACCAGTGATGGGGGTTCCTGAAATAGTAAAGGAACTGCTCGTAGTGTTCTTTTTGTTTGTTTGTTTGTTTTTGGTTTTTTTTGCGGTACGAGGGCCTCTCACTGTTGTGGCCTCTCCCGCCGCGGAGCATAGGCTCCGGATGCGCAGGCTCAGCGGCCAGGGCTCACAGGCGCAGGCGCTCCGCGGCACGTGGGATCCTCCCAGACCGGGGCACGATCCCGTGTCCCCTGCATCGGCAGGCGGACCCTCAACCACTGTGCCACCAGGGAAGCCCCTCGTAGTGTTCTTAATAAAACAAAGTGAGGTTTACAATTTAGTCCACAGACATTTCAGTATAAATTAAGACTGTGAAAAATGAAGTTTGTGTTTCTAGGGAAAGTAGACTTTATAAATAAATTTTTCATTGATTGAGTGTACAGAGGGACATTAGAAAGTCAGCTGGGACTTGAGCAGTTCTGCATGGGCTGAAGTGGTCCTCTCTGTGGCACGGATCCTCTCTGTGGCACGCTCTCAGTATGCATGGTACCATACCTCCAACAAGCAGACAACCCAAAGCTTCCACACGTTTCCAAGATGCCTTCTGGGAGGTGGAATCTCCCACGCTGAGGCCGCAGCTATGTTTTCATTAAAAAAAAGCGAATACTCCCGCTCTGTGAGGGCTTTGACAACCTCTGGGGTGGCGTCACTCTCTCTCTGAGGCTAAAAGCAGCAAGAATAGCGGCACTGATCCCACATCTAGAGAATTGAAAGTGAACTGATTTTTTATCATCTAACCTGACAGGTTCAGCACAGCTCTCCTGTCACATTCCTGTCTGTCCTCAGAACTGTTGAACAGAATCTTTCCACAGATCCGTGTTATTGCTAATAGGATTTGTCTTAAACTAAGTGTCCAGCCTCCTCTTGTTTCCTGAGACCATGGTGGATTCTCTCCTCTCCTCCCTGAGCCCAACCTTCATTGTATTTCAGCTAATCAAATAATTCCCTGCCAGATGGCAGGGAGAAAGCATGGCCCCTGGGAGAAATGATGGTGCTGTCACCAAAGGCTGGACTGGTCAGGACCAGTTTGGATTAAAGCCAGATACTCTCAAGGTGAGACTAACAGTGAGGTTTGCAACAGACAGTCCCATCTGGACAAAGCAGACGTTCCAGGATGCTGGGACTCTCCAGTGGCGAACAAGCTTTGGTCCATGCGATGGGCCTGTGGAAATCTCTTCTGACGTCAGTGTTCTGTCTGCTTCAGAGTTGGGGGGATCTTAGTACGGCTTGGGATTTCAAAAGGAAATGGTTTGGCTCAAGTGGAGAATTCAAGGTTCTTGAAAAAAGCTCTCTATTCACCCTGCGATTCTAGCACCATCCTGGAGGCTGAATCCTTTGTCCTAAGCCTTTTTTCCTGGAACGTATTATTGTTAAAAACAAGACAACACAGTCCCCAAATGGAGTCGCTTATGCTAAGCCCTGCATCACCAAACTGAGATTCAATTTAACCACAGTTTCAGCCCTCCCAGAAGTGCAATCTTAACATAATCAGGAATCACGTGCTCAGCGCTAGTGAGGTCATCTGCTGATAGACCCTCACCAGCCCCTAAAGGGAAGTGACCTTGCCATGACCAATCCTAGTTTGTCTAGTATAACTTCCTTGTTCTGCTCCCTTCTGCCCATAAACGTCTTTCATTTTGTACAGAGGCTCAGAGCTCCTTTCTATGTGCTAGGTAATGCACGATTCATGAATCATGGAATAAAAGCAAGAAAAATGTTAAAAAATTACTCTGTTGGATTTCTTTGTTTGTTTGTTTTTGCGGCACACGGGCCTCTCACTGTGGTGGCCTCTCCCGTTGTGGAGCACAGGCTCCGGACGCGCAGGCTCAGCGGCCATGGCTCACGGGCCCAGCCGCTCCGCGGCATGTGGGATCTTTCCGGAGCGGGGCACGAACCCGTGTCCCCTGCATCGGCAGGCGGACTCTCAACCACTGCGCCACCAGGGAAGCCCTGGATTTTGTTCTTTAACGTTATCTTTGGAGGTTCCTTCAGTTGCTCGGCCAAGACTTTGGACTAAGCTTCCTATTCTTTAGAATCTGAAAGGAAGGTACAGCCCCGACCCTGGAAATTCCTCCTCCTCACCCTCCTCTAAAGTATTGCCTTGTAACATTTCCCTAGGGTTAGTTCCATCCAACCACTGAAATATTATCTAAAGATTATTTAAAAGTAAAAAACACTAATCACTGAATTAATTAGTGTGGCTACCGATTGTGTAAGGTTTGGTTATTGTGGAGTGGGGATTGGATTGCATATTAATATTTAAGTCCTTTGGAAGTGGCACCGAAGGAAGACCCCTCCCCCAATCCTTTGGTTCCTCCCCAGCCCATCCCCCACGAGATGGGATTTCTTGGGGGCTCCAAACAGAAATCCCCTTATCCCAGGCAGCACAGATTACAGGCCGGTCTTGGACTTGCACTATTTGCATTTCTATGAAGGAAGGGCCTGGTATTATGTAACTGTGTGTGGGTTCTGAGGGCTTCTAATGGGCCTCCCTTTGTACAATTTCTTAGCAGCCAATTGAAGTTTGTAAGTTGAAACTAAGAGACTGGAGTCCATCACTCCCTGACCACACCTCTGAGTCTGGCCTGCCTCTAGGAAAGCTAGCACCTCCCCTTCTCTTCTCAGCAAAGTTCAGCAATCCTTGTTCAATCATGGTTCCTCCTGGGAAGAAAAAGCGAGGTAGGGACCAGCTGTGTTCTGTGGTTAGAACTTCAACTGAAGCCAGGGAAAGTCTTCAAAAGAGTTGACCTGCATTCATTCATTCTAAAATGAGGTAATGCTGCTGAATAGTGTTAAAGGAAAATTCAACTGAGTAAATTTTAAAGATCTAATTGGCTTTATTGAACAATTCATAAATCAGGTAGCATCCCATCCAGCAAGTAGAAAGGAGCTCTGAGGAGCTGTATAACATGAAAGGCTTTTAAGGGCAGAAGGGGGAAGGGATAAGGAAAGGGCTGATTCCCTCATCTTTCTCTGGGGGAATGGAGCGGGTCTATGTGGCAGATTACTGCATTGGCACTGTCCAGGAAATTCCAAACTGACTGGTTAAGGCTACATTCCTGGGGGAGGTTGAAACAGTAATTAGGTTAGGTATCAAGCTCTGGTTCGGTGGTGATGTGGGCTTAGCGCAAGTGACTCCATTTTGGGCCTGTTGTCTCTTTTTGACAATAGTCAAGAGTATCCTTTAGGGTCAGTAGGAATCTGGGCTCTGTCACTTATTAGCTGTGTGTCCTTGGACAAATGATACTTCTGGGTTTCAGTTTCTTCATTTGTCACACAAGAACAAAAATTGTACCTTCCTCATTGGTTGTCTGAGAGCATTAAGGTACATCATACATTTAACAAATATTTATCCAGGGTTATAGCTCCCTATTTGTCAGGTACTACACTTGGTGCTGAAGGCACCAAAGTAAATAAGATAGACAAAAAATCCCTGCCCTCATGGGGATTATATTCTAGTAGGAATAGACAGACAATAAAAATATATAAATACTATGGAGGGAGATAGAGAAGCTGATGGTATTTGTGAGAGCATGGTGGAAAGTATCACTGGGAATGAGACCATTGGGCAAGACCTGAAACACAATCCAACTAAAGACCTTTATATGGTGCAGAGAGGTTGTAATATACATGTTAGCTATTTTTTATTCATTAACTCATTAATTTTGTTAGCCACTCATCCATTCACCTCCGAATTCGTTCAGTAATTCAATGACTAATTCTCAATCACCCATCTATCTCTTCATCTATCCATTCATCCTTCAGAAAATGTCAAGTGAAGGGATATATGCATTGTGGATTGAATGCCCATCTTATCATCTGACCCGAGGTTCATTCAGGAGGAATTAGGGAAAGGAATTGAAGGCTTGGGATGGTTATTGATTAGAGTATTAGAGTTTTTCACAAAACATAGGATAGAAAGAGCCTAAGTGGTTTCTTTTCAAGCTAACGTTTATTGAGAATATACTTTTTGCCATGACCTGTGATAAATGCTTTATATGCATTATCTTATTTAGCACTGAGAAGTTAATTTGTAGTTGCTACTTAATTTGTAGATGAGAGAACTGAGTCTTGGAGATAGCTAATCAGCCTAAGGTCAGAGAGTGATTGGCAAAGTTAGTATTCAAACTTGGGTTTGACTTCAAAATTCATGGGCTTACATGCCTGGGCATATACCCAGGTAAAACTCTAGTTCAAAAAGATACATGCACCCCTATGTTCATAGCAGAACTATTTACAATAGCCAAGACATGGAAACAACCTAAATGTCCATCGACAGATCAATGGACAAAGAAGACGTGGTGTACACACACACACACACACACACACACACACACACACAATGGAGTACTATTCAGCCAAAAAAGGAATGAAATAACGCCATTTGCAGCGACAGGGATGGACCTAGATTTTATCATACTAAGTGAAGTAAGTCAGAAAGAGAAAGACAAATACCATATGATATCACTTATATGTGGAATCTAAAATATGACACAAATGACCATATCTACAAGAGAGAAACAGACTCACAGACATAGAGAACAGACTTGTGTTGCAAAGGGGGAGGTGTGGGGGTGGGAGGGAAGGATCAGGAGTTTGGGATTAGTGGATACAAACTAGTATATACAGGATGGATAAACAACAAGGTCCTAGTGTATAGCACAGGGAACTATATTCAATATCTTGTGATAAGCTATAATGGAAAAGAATATGAAAAAGAATATATATATATGTATAACTGAATCACTTTGCTATACAGTACAGCAGAAATTAACATAACATTGTAAGTCAACTCTACTTGGATAAAATTTTAAAAACAAACAAACCAAACCAAACCAAAACAAAACAAAATTCATGGGCTTAGCCGGTTTACTGCAAGGACTCCACCAACTCTGGGTCCGTAAGCCAGTCAGCTGACCCCTTTTACCTTCATGTTCTCAGTCATCACATGTAAGATTCCATTTCTGCTCAAATCTCAAGGTTGAATGAGAGGACGTATGTGTGTGGACAGGCATCAGGAATTAGCAACCAGAAGGGGTGCCATGATTGATTCACTGAGCTCCGGCTCCAACACGCCTGAAAGGGCTTGTTATTACATGACCTTTCATTTCTCAAGCCTCTGATGATGGTAAGACAGCAGTCTGCATGCAGGGTGAATTTGAACTGCTACCTGCTTTCCAATTCCCCCTGGAAGGGCCCTTAGCAGGCTAAGAAGCTGGAAGAGGTATTTCACTCTGGTTTCCAGTAATTTGTTCTGCTCTGTGAACTTCTGTGTCTGCTTGTCCAATTTCATGAAAATTGGATTAATGAGTGTTAACTGGTGCTGCTTAGCTAGTTTAAAAGGGATAGTGTCGGGCTTCCCTGGTGGCACAGTGGTTGAGAGTCCGCCTGCCGATGCAGGGGACACGGGTTCGTGCCCCTGTCTGGGAGGATCCCACATGCCGTGGAACAGCTGGGCCTGTGAGCCATGGCCGCTGAGCCTGCACGTCCGGAGCCTGTGCTCCGCAACGGGAGAGGCCACAACAGTGAGCGGCCCGCGTACAGCAAAAAAAATAAAAGGGATAGTGTCAAATGGAGGAAGAGCGTCCTGGTGTGATGGTTGGATCCCTAGGCTGCTAAGAATCAGGGTTCTGCATGAATGCCAATATCATGAGTTATTGTGGCAGCCTCCTCCAAGTTACTCTTACAGAAGGCAGTATCGCCCCAGAGACCTTTGAAAGGAGGAAGGACGCTTATTCCACTAGAACAAGGAGAGGATTTGCTTAAGGGACTGGTAGTCTTGGTCAAGATGTTCATTCATTCATCAAATCTTTTCCAAGCACCTGATATGTGTCAGGCTCTGTTCTGGGCTCTGGAGAACCAGTGGTGAATAAAACAAATTTTCTGTCCTCATGAAGCTTATGTTCTATCTGAGGTAGGTAAACAATAATCAAATGAATATATGATTTAATGTCAAGCAGCATTTCCATCCGATGCTTCTATATTCTCCACTAAGTATGAAAAAAAGTTTGTCTTTTTTTAAAAAACAGCTTTATTGAGATATAATTCACATACTATAGAACTCGACCATTCAATGGTTTTTAGTATATTCACACATATGTAAAAATCATCCCCACAGTCAATTTGAGAACGTTTTCATCACCTCTGAAAGAAACTGTAACCTTTAGCTATCACCATCTTGTATCCCAACCCTCACCTCCAGCCCCAGGCAACCGCTCATCTACTTCCTGTCTCTATAGATTTGACTATTCTGGACAGCAAAAAGGTCTTTTGAGAGTGAGGGGGCAAGGGAAGGAGCTTTTATTATCTCCACCTCCTAAAATGAGGCCTCTTGGACTCAGTTTCCCTTGGAGCTTTCTCCAAGGAAAGATGCAAATTTCCATAGCTTTGGTGTTTGGAGGTGGTAGGGGGTGCTGGCCAGTGTCCTGACAGAGGCATGACAGAGATATTGCAGGTTCAGTTCCAGACCACTGCAATAAAGTGAATATTGCAATAAAGCAAGTCACACAGATTTTGGGGTTTCCCAGTGCATATAAAAGTTATGTTTATATTATACTGTAGTCTATTAAGTGTGCAATAGCATTATGTCTAGAAAAATTATTTGCATACCTTAATTAAAGCATACTTTATTGCTAAAAAGCCTAACCAGTATCTGGGCCTTCAGTGAGTTGTACTAGTAACATCAAAGATCACTGATCACCAGCACAAATATAATAATAATGAAATAGTTTGAAATATGAGAATTACCAAAATGTGACATGGAGACATGAAGTGAGCAAATGCCGTTGGAAAAATGATGCAGTAGACTTGTTTGATGCAGGGTTGCTGCAAACCTTCAATTAAAAAAAAAATGCAGTTATCTGTGAAGTGCAATAAAGTGGAGCAGAATAGAATAAGGTGTGCCTGTCCACAATTACTCTTTTATTATCTTACCTTCCACCTCTGCACCCTGCCTGAGGTTACATGCTCCCAGCCAGAGTATGCATGCGCAGACACAGAAGACTCCTGTCCCCTGTGCCGTCACATCTGAAAGCAGTAATAATCATGTCATGTTTATAGAAGCCCTGCCTCAGTCCAGTTGCCATAGTTCCCCACCTGGACTCTGCAGTAGCCTGCTCTCTGGTCTCCCCATTTCCCATCATCGCTTCCAACCTGGTCTTCCTAAGATACCAGGATACATGTTCTAAAGCATGAATCTGACCACGTCGCACTGTGCTGATGAAAATTCTACATGGGCCTCATTATAGTCGAGGTTCCTCTTCATGGCCCTGTATAACCTGGTCCCTGCCAAACCTCTCCAGTGTTATCCATCACTATTCCCCCTTCACTATCTGAATCACTTGTGGTCCCTGCAAAGTACCATGCGCTCCCTAACAGACCTTTGCACATGCTGTGGGCCTCTCTGGAACACTCTCTCCTGTCTATATTGCCTAACTCCAGCTCATCCTTTAGGTCTTAGAGATTACTTCCTTTGGGGAAGGAATATTTCTTCAGGATGTGGTTAGGTACTTGTATTAGTTTTCTATTGCTGCTTAAAAAATTACCCCCAAATTTAGCACTTTAAAACAACAGATGTTTATTATCTCATGTTTTCTGTGGGTCAGGAATTCAGGAGTAGCTTAGCTGGCTTGTTCTGGATCAGGGTCTCTCGTGAGTTTAGTCTTGACATTGGCTGGGGCTGCAGTCATCTGAAACATGATGAGGGCTAGAGGATCTGCTTTCAAAATAGCTCCCTCATAGCTATTGGTAGGAGGCCTCAGTCCCTAGCCCCATGGGCTGCTTCGTAGGACTGTTGAGTGTCCTTATAACTTGGTAGCTGGCTTCCCCAGAGTGGTCCAAGAGACAGCTGGGAGGAAGCTACAATGCTTTTTATGTCTGCAGTGAACTAAATGTTTCTGTACCCCCCAAAATTCATATACTGAAGTTCTCACCCCCAATTCTAAGAGGTAGGGACTCTGGGAGGTGATTAGGTCATGAAGGTGGAACCCTCGGGAGCAGGATTAGTGCCCTCATAAATAGGACCCAAGGACTCCCTCTCCTTTCCGCCATATGAGGACATGACAAGAGGATCACAGTCTGTAACGTGAAAGAGGGTCCTCACCAGAACCTGACCATGTCTGCACCCTGATTTCAGTTCAGTCTCCAGAACTGTGAGAAATAAATGTTTGTTGTTTATAAAACACCCACTGGCATTCTGTTATAGCAGCTTGTGCAAGGTAAGGCAATGTCCCAGAGGCCGATGTCACATACTGTGGCTTCTATCATATTCTGTTGGCTAGAAGTGACTCATTAAGTCTGGCTTACACTCAAGGGGAAGAGAATTAAGCTCTACCTCTTGAAAGGAGGAGAGTTTGTGGACACATTTTAAAACCGTCATAGAGCCCCTTGTCCATGGTCCCACAGCGTCCTCCAGTTATCCTTACATTAGCACTTAGCAGACCATTTGTCACAGTCTGTCTCCCTCACTACTGCACTGGGGGTTCCCTGAGCATCAGGACCGGTTTCCATTTACAGTTATATTCCTAGATCCTACCACAGTCCCTTGCACAGTGCTTGGTAACCGTCTGTTTGTTTGAATGACTCAACGACCTGTCTGGACACATAAAACGTATAGATCAGTGCTTTTCAAATTTCCATGCATATACAGCACCTGGGTGGTTTGTTAAAATGAGGATTCTGCTTCAGTAGGTCTGGGGTGGAGCCTGAGATGCTGTTTTCCTAACAAGCTCCCAGGTGATACTGATGCTGTGCTTCATGGAGCAAGAATCTAGATCACGTGATCCTACTCCCAGACAAGCTTAATAACCTAGCTGGGGAGACACTTCATCCGGCAGGACAGCCCGGGGCCGCCCACAAAGCAGCGTCAGCCCAGTCGTGGGCACACCTACTGCATGCTGGGCTCCTGTTCCTTCAAGTGCCTAGGATGAAAGAGGACGTGTCAGTAAAAGACAGTCGAGAAAGCGTCTGCGGAATACAGAAAGGCGTCCAAGGTTTGTGTGTTCTCAGTTGGCTCTGCAATGCTGGGCAGGGGTCACTCACGTGTGGGCGAAGGGATTGTGAGGCCTGAGCAAGGGCCAGAGGGAAACTGGCTGAAGTGCCAGTGGGCAGCGGCAGGTGATGGGGTCCTTACACCCACCCCAGAGAACTTACGGAACCCAGTCTGTCTGTGTGATCCAAGCACCGCTTTGGCTGGAGGCAGGGAGATTAAGAAGACGATATATTTGTACCGCTCTTCACAGTTCTTGGGATGTACGATTCTACGAGTCACATTTTAAGGAAAATTGAGTAGAGCCAGACCATTGAGATGTTTTCCGTTAATCCCTGGGATCTCACTTTTATCCTTGTGGTTCTGATTTTAACAACGTGGGCCACTGGTGTATATGTGTAAAGTCTGTGGTCTTAAGACAGGAGATTTCTTCTTACGACATGAAGGGCTGATCTAAGCGTAGGGTAATAATGATACTTCCCAACATTTGGGGAACAGTTTCACATCCATTTAATCTTGGGGTTCTCAACCTTGACTGCACATTAGAATCACTGGGGAGCTTTACTGGTTACTGATGCCTGCGTCCCATCTCCAGAGATTTTGACTTAATTCATCTGGGGTGTGGCTTGGACAGCATTTAGAAATCCTCCCCAGGCAAGTCCACTTTGCGGCCATTGTTGAGAGGCACTGATTTAACCTTATAAGAACCCTTCACTAATAGGCAGATAAGATTATCTTTTCTTTTCCTCCCTCCCTCCCTCTCTCTCTTTCTTTTCTTTCTTTCTTTCTTTCTCTCTCTCTCTTTCTCTCTCTCTCTCTCCCTCCCTCCTTCCCTTCCTCCCTTCTTTTCTTACTTTCTCTCTCCCTTCCTTCCCTCCTTCCTTCCTTTCTTTTCGTTCTACAAATAAAAAGCTGTATCACGAAATTGACTGATTGGCTCAAAGTCACGCAACCAATAAGTGGGAGGTTCAGATCTCAAACCTATGTTAACTGGTTGTGCTCTTTCAATTTGTATCAGTATTGCCTCCAGGTGGCCAGTATTATGCCCGTTACAAAGAAAGAGAAACTGAGTGTGATGGTTGATTTTACGTGTCCACTTGACTGGGCCAAGGGGTCTTCAGATATTTGGTTAAACGTTGTTCTGGGTGTGTCTTGGATAAGATTAATATTTGAATCAACAGAGTGAATAAAGCAGGTCACTCTCCCTAATGTGGGTGGACCTCATCCAATCAGTTGAAGGCCTGAATAGAATAAAAAGACAGACCTTCCAGCAAGTAAGGGGGAACACCTCCTGCCTGACTGCTTTGAGCAGGGACATTGGTCCTTTCCTTTCTTCAGACTGGAACTGAGACATCAGCTCTTCTTGGGTCTCGAGTCACCAGCCTTTGGGCCTGCAGCTACACCATTGACTTTCCTGCTTCTCGGGCCTTTGGAATTGTACTGCAATTTACATCATCAGTTCTCCTGGGTCTTCAGCTGGCTGACAGCAGGTCTGGGGACTTAGCTTCCATAATCAGGTGAGCCAATTCCTTACAATAATAAATTTTCTTTATAATAATAGTAAATAATAAATGTTATTATTATTTATAATAATAAATCTTATATTCTAATAATATATCTCCTATTGGAGAACGCTAAGGGATGGAACAATTAGGTTTCTAGATAAAGGTCAGACTTTGAGCTAGGGGACAGTTAGTTAGGGTTCCAAGTCCCTTACGTCCCTGGATGTTCCTTCGTCTCTTGTTTCTAGTCTTTGAAGCTAAGTTTGGGCCAATACCCATATCAGATAAACAAATTCTAGACTCCTTGATGACAAAGTCAGTGTCAGTGTCTGCAGATGCAGGCCATGAATAGTCAAGGTTGGAAAATAAAAGTTGGCAGGAAGGACTGTACTTTATTGGGACCAAACCAAGGACGTCAGTGATCTTAGTTTTGAGCAATTCTTGATCCTGGAGTTCATCCAAGTTCTCCTTTGGACTCTTGCATCCTACCTGCCCATCATCCATCCCCAGTGAAATCAGCAGATGTTAATGATGGAATTTGGAGATGCTGAAAGGATTCCCATGGTGGTGAGGAAGATCCTAAATGTTTTACAAAAAAATAAAAATAAAAAGTATTATTTAAGGAAAGGAGCCAAAGTGCTCAGACACCACTTGGCAGCCAGGGAGTGTGTTAAATTGGAACAATCAGGAGGGAAGAGTACTTTGTAGTAATTTTTTTCGAAGCTGGTTCCAGAGCTCCTTCCTCTTAGGAGAGAACTGTCTATGTTTAGAACCAAGGAGAGTCTTACATTTAGAGGTTTCTGTAGGTGTGGAGTGTGAGTCCCTGAGGGACTGGTCTGCAAAGAGACAGTGGGATGATGAGATAATAGGGCATTGAGCAGGGAGGTGCCTGACAGCAGACAGAAGAGAATGAGGAGAGGGTGGCAGACACATGCCTGGATGCTGGAGAATGTGCAGGCAGGTGGCTGATCAGGGATTTGGGGATTTTGAGAATGGGAACATCTAATATTAAATCCTAAATCATTTGAAATGCTCTCATGCACTTTCTTACCTGAAAGCTTTGGTAAAATCTTCGGTTTACATAGTCTAGCCGTAGTATTTTGGGGGATTGATGGATTGGGGTGTTTATTAGGAGGGGTGATATGGTGCAGAAAGAAGAAAAAGTATGTCTGGTATTTTTGCCGTAAGTACTTTTGCTGCGTAACTAATTGACCATAAGGCAGGTTTGTTGTAAAAGATAAAATAAGGAAAAATAAAAGAGGGGCATTAAAAAGGACATAATGAAACATGAAAAATGGGTAACAAAAATTAAAAAGACTTTATCGCAAAATACAAAATATTTGAAATGTGTGTAAATTCATGGCAATACTGCGCAAATAACTGATTTTATTTTGCATGTTGTATTAAGCACTTGTCTTCCAAGTCTTTCATTCACAGTATTTTATACTATTTATTTATTTACTTTGTTTGCTTGTTGACTTGTCGCCTCATTTGGCATCACACGTCTTCTATTTTGATAAAATTCTTCATAGAGAGGCATCAGCTTCCAAATACTAGGATGTATATTTGTACCTGAGCTTTGTATCGCGTTGGGAAAGCTGTTTGTTCTTAGCAGGTTGTCACATGTCCACTGATAGACGTTCCAAAGTTTTATGGAAGGTGTGGGTTCAACTCTACACCTTCAAATCACTGAAGGATTTGCAACTGATACATTATCATTTTCTAGTACAGCACTCACTCTGGCTTTACGCTCTCTCTCTTTTTAAAGAAGATGTTGGGGGTAGGAGTTTATTAATTAATTAATTTTTGCTGTGTTGGGTCTTCGTTTCTGTGCGAGGGCTTTCTCTAGTTGTGGCAAGTGGGGGCCACTCTTCATCGCGGTGCGCGGGCCTCTCACTATCGCGGTCTCTCTTGTTGCGGAGCACAGGCTCCAGACGCGCAGCCTCAGTACTTGTGGCTCACGGGCCTAGTTGCTCCGCGGCATGTGGGAGCCTCCCACACCAGGGCTCGAACCCGTGTCCCCTGCATTAGCAGGCAGATTCTCAACCACTGCGCCACCAGGGAAGCCCTTTACGCTCTCTTAATCACACTTCCAGTAAGTTTTATCACCGTCTTTTCTACCAAGTCCATGTAAGTAGTTATCATCTACTATTTTAAGACTGCCATGCTATTCATCACTGTATAGACTATCACGAGGGCTAAGATTGATGGAATGTAAAAACTGGAGTCCTATGTCCACTAAGAAATGAAACCAAACTGTCAACAACTTAAAACCAAACTGTCAACCAGTTATCTTTTATGGCAAGATTGCCTTATGGCCAAGTAGTTATGAGGCAAAAATGTTTGCAGTAAAGATGTTTATGGCAAAGATGCTTACAGCAGAAGTACCTAGAACTGAAAAAAAGAACCTGCAGAATAGAGGAATGATTGGTACAATGAACCAATTTAGTGGAAGTGGAACCCAGGTTGTAGCTGAACTTGAGGCACCCCAAGAAGCTCCAAAGAGACTGGGGGCAGTGCTGTGCTTCCCTTCATTCAGGGCATTTGAGAAAATGTCACTTGCACCTTAGAAGTCAAGGTGATAGATACCACCTTGTCATGAATAGAAGACATCAATTCTCAAATAGAGAATAATTGTTCTGACCAGACAAAATGAAACGCCCCTGAAGAAATTATGGAAGTAGTGGCAGTCCTGTTCATTTATTCATTCATCAAACACTGGCACACCATTTTGTGTCAAGCCCCTTAATATGTGCTGAAAATATAGACACTGTCTCTGCCCTCAAGGAGCTTTACCTTGGGGTGTGAAGGCAAGGGGAGCTGACCTTTTTTGAGCTCCTTCTAAGTGTAGACAGTAGGCTTTGTATTTTATGTGCCCTGTCTTTCTAAAATTCTCCCAACAGCTTTATGAGTAAGTAACTATTATCACCAAATAGGTAAGCTGAGGCTCAGAGATGTTAGGGAATTTGATTCAGCTAATCTGTAATGAAATCTGTTTGAACACAGGATTATCTGACTCCAGATTTGGAGGAGGAGTCCTTATTTTGGTCAGTGGCACTGGAAAATTGGTAGTAAGGAGTTCAGACTTGATAATGTGATTTGAAAAGTACTCCCCATATCTGTCCTGAGTCCTACCCAATCTGCTGTGATGCCCAATCAGCTTATCTGCTATCAGTGCTTTTCAACTGGGTTAACCATTACTTTCCTCCTCATCTCCTCTTTTAGTACCTTAACACCAACTCAGCAAGGCTCTGTCACCTCATCATGGATGAATCTACTAGCATGAGGGTTTTGGGTGCCTGCTGCGGGGGCAGAGGAGAGACTGGGAGCCCAGGAGGTTGATGCTACAGAAACATGGAAAAATATATTGTTGTTCTTTGTCTGGTACAAAGACTTTGTGCCAGAGTCTTTGGTACACAGACTCTCTCTTTTTTGATGCAAGTTAGAACCATCTACCATAATTAGCAAAGGGCAGTAACATGAGCCTTTTAAATGAGTCCTGTGCCCGGGCTACAAGGAGGAAAGGAGGGATTCATCATGTTGTTTCATAAGCATAAATACAACTAATTAAGTGAAGGCGAAATCTCTACCATCTATATGATGTTTATTTAAAATGATTTGCTCAAGACATGCCCAGAATCCTTCTCTTTAGGAAGATAGCTAGGAGCTGGGTGGAGACAATTTGGGCATTTGAGGAATAGGAACAAATTGGACTGCAAAGCTGAGAAACCACCTGAGCCAGGAGTTGGCTGTGACCAGTGGATGGACATCTGCTGTTTTTTTTTTTTTTTTTTAACATCTTTATTGGGGTATAATTGCTTTACAATGGTGTGTTAGTTTCTGCTTTATAACAAAGTGAATCAGTCATACATAAACATATGTTCCCGTATGTCTTCCCTCTTGCGTCTCCCTCCCTCCTACCCTTCCTATCCCACCCCTCCAGGCTGTCACAAAGCACCGAGCCAGTATCCCTGTGCCATGCGGCTGCTTCCCACTAGCTATCTACCTTACTACGTTTGTTAGTGTGTATATGTCCATGACTCTCTCTCGCCCTGTCACAGCTCACCCTTCCCCCTCCCCATAACCTCAAGACCGTTCTCCAGGAGGTCTGCGTCTTTATTCCTGCCTTACCCCTAGGTTCTTCATGACATTTTTTTTTTCTTAAATTCCATATATATGTGTTAGCATACGGTATTTGTCTTTTTCTTTCTGACTTACTTCACTCTGTATGACAGACTCTAGGTCTATCCACCTCATTACGAATAGCTCGATTTCGTTTCTTTTTATGGCTGAGTAATATTCCATTGTATATATGTGCCACATCTTCTTTATCCATTCATCCGATGATGGGCACTTAGGTTGTTTCCATCTCCGGGCTATTGTAAATAGTGCTGCAATGAACATTTTGGTACATGACTCTTTTTGAATTTCGGTTTTCTCAGGGTATATGCCCAGTAGTGGGATTGCTGGGTCATATGGTAGTTCTATTTGTAGTTTTTTAAGGAACCTCCATACTGTTCTCCATAATGGCTGAACCAATTCACATTCCCACCAGCAGTGCAAGAGGGTTCCCTTTTCTCCACACCCTCTCCAGCATTTATTGTTTCTAGATTTTTTGATGATGGCCATTCTGACTGGTGTGAGATGATATCTCATTGTAGTTTTGATTTGCATTTCTCTAATAATTAATGATGTTGAGCATTCTTTCATGTGTTTGTTGGCAGTCTGTATATCTTCTTTGGAGAAATGTCTATTTAGATCTTCTGCCCATTTTTGGATTGGGTTGTTTGTTTTTTTGTTATTGAGCTGCATGAGCTGCTTGTAAATTTTGGAGATTAATCCTTTGTCGGTTGCTTCATTTGCAAATATTTTCTCCCATTCTGAGGGTTGTCTTTTGGTCTTGTTTATGGTTTCCTTTGCTGTGCAAAAGCTTTGAAGTTTCATTAGGTCCCATTTGTTTATTTTTGTTTTTATTTCCATTACTCTAGGAGGTGGGTCAGAAAGGATCTTGCTGTGATTTATGTCATAGAGTGTTCTGCCTATGTTTTCCTCTAAGAGTTTGATAGTTTCTGGCCTTACATTTAGGACTTTAATCCATTTTGAGCTTATTTTTGTGTATGGTGTTAGGGAGTGAGCTAACCTCATACTTTTACATGTAGCTGTCCAGGTTTCCCAGCACCACTTATTGAAGAGGCTGTCCTTTCTCCACTGTACATTCCTGCCACCTTTATCAAAGATAAGGTGTCCATATGTGCGTGGGTTTATCTCTGGGCTTTCTATCCTGTTCCATTGATCTATCTTTCTGTTTTTGTGCCAGTACCATACCGTCTTGATAACTGTAGCTTTGTAGTGTAGTCTGAAGTCAGGGAGCCTGATTCCTCCAGTTCCTTTTTTCGTTCTCAAGATTGCTTTGGCTATTCGGGGTCTTTTGTGTTTCCATACAAATTGCGAAATTTTTTGTTCTAATTCTGTGAAAAATGCCAGTGGTAGTTTGGTAGGGATTGCATTGAATCTATAGATTGCTTTGGGTAGTAGAGTCATTTTCACAATGTTGATTCTTCCAATCCAAGAACATGGTATATCTCTCCATCTATTTGTATCATTTTTAATTTCTTTCATCAGTGTCTTATAATTTTCTGCATCCAGGTCTTTTGTCTCCTTAGGTAGGTTTATTCCTAGGTATTTTATTCTTTTTGTTGCAATGGTAAATGGGAGTGTTTTCTTGATTTCACTTTCAGATTTTTCATCATTAGTATATAGGAATGCCAGAGATTTCTGTGCATTAATTTTGTATCCTGCCACTCTGCCAAATTCATTGATTAGCTCTAGTAGTTTTCTGGTAGCATCTTTAGGATTCTCTATGTATAGGATCATGTCATCTGCAAACAGTGACAGCTTTACTACTTCTTTTCCGATTTGGATTCCTTTTATTTCCTTTCTTCTCTGATTGCTGTGGCTAAAACTTCCAAAACTATGTTGAATAAGAGTGGTGAGAGTGGGCAACTTTGTCTTGTTCCTGATCTTAGTGGAAATGCTTTCAGTTTTTCACCATTGAGGAGGATGTTTGCTGTGGGCTTGTCATATATGGCCTTTATTATGTTGAGGAAAGTTCCCTGTATGCCTGCTTTCTGCAGGGTTTTTATCATAAATAGGTGTTGAATTTTGTCAAAAGCTTTCTCTGCATCTATTGAGATGATCATATGGTTTTTCTCCTTCAATTTGTTAATATGGTTTATCACATTGATAGATTTGCATATATTGAAGAATCCTTGCATTCCTGGAATAAACCCCACTTGATCATGGTGTATGATCCTTTTAATGTGGTGGTGGATTCTGTTTGCTAGTATTTTGTTGAGGATTTTTGCATCTATGTTCATCAGTGATATTGGCCTGTAGTTTTCTTTCTTTGTGACATCCTTGTCTGGTTTTGGTATCAAGGTGATGGTGGCCTCGTAGAATGAGTTTGGGAGTGTTCCTCCCTCTGCTATATTTTGGAAGAGTTTGAGAAGGATAGGTGTTAGCTCTTCTCTAAATGTTTGATAGAATTCGCCTGTGAAGCCATCTGGTCCTGGGCTTTTGTTTGTTGGAAGATTTTAATCACAGTTTCAATTTCAGTGCTTGTGATTGGTCTGTTCATCTTTTCTATTTCTTCCTGATTCAGTCTTGGCAGGTTGTGCCTTTCTAAGAATTTGTCCATTTCTTCCAGATTGTCCATTTTATTGGCATAGAGTTGCTTGTAGTAATCTCTCATGATCTCTTTTATTTCTGCAGTGTCCGTTGTTACCTCTCCTTTTTCATTTCTAATTCTATTGATTTGAGTCTTCTCCCTTTTTTTCTTGATGAGTCTGGCTAGTGGTTTATCTATTTTGTTTATCTTCTCAAAGAACCAGCTTTTAGTTTTATTGATCTTTGCTATTGTTTCCTTCATTTCTTTTTCATTTATTTCTGATCTGATTTTTATGATTTCTTTCCTTCTGCTAGCTTTGGGGTTTTTTTGTTCTTCTTTCTCTAATTGCTTGAGGTGCAAGGTTAGGGTGTTTATTCGAGATGTTTCCTGCTTCTTAAGGTGGGCTTGTATTGCTATAAACTTCCCCCTTAGAACTGCTTTTGCTGCATCCCACAAGTTTTGGGTCGTTGTGTCTCCATTGTCATTTGTTTCTAGGTATTTTTTGATTTCCTCTTTGATTTCTTCAGTGATCACTTCATTATTAAGTAGTGTATTGTTTAGCCTCCATGTGTTTGTATTTTTTACAGATCTTTTCCTGTAATTGATATCTAGTCTCATGGCGTTGTGGTCAGAAAAGATACTTGATACAATTTCAATTTTCTTAAATTTACCAAGGCTTGATTTGTGACCCAAGATATGATCTATCCTGGAGAATGTTCCATGAACACTTGAGAAAAATGTGTATTCTGTTGTTTTTGGATGGAGTGTCCTATAAATATCAATTAAGTCCATCTTGTTTAATGTATCAATTAAAGCTTGTGTTTCCTTATTTATTTTCATTTTGGATGATCTGTCCATGGGTGAAAGTGGGGTGTTTAAGTCCCCTACTATGAATGTGTTACTGTCGATTTTCCCTTTTACGGCTGTTAGTATTTGCCTTATGTATGGAGGTGCTCCTATGTTGGGTGCATAAATATTTACAATTGTTAGATCTTCTTCTTGGATCGATCCCTTGATCATTATGTAGTGTCCTTCTTTGTCTCTTTTATTTTATTTTATTTTATTTTTTTCTTTGTCTCTTTTAATAGTCCTTATTTTAAAGTCTATTTTGTCTGATATGAGAATTGCTACTCCAGCTTTCTTTTGGTTTCCATTTGCATGGAATATCTTTTTCCATCCCCTTACTTTCAGTCTGTATGTGTCTCTAGGTCTGAAGTGGGTCTCTTGTAGACAGCATATATAAGGGTCTTGTTTTTGTATCCATTCAGCTAATCTGTGTCTTTTGGTGGGAGCATTTAGTCCATTTACATTTAAGGTAATTATCGATATGTATGTTCCTATTCCCATTTTCTAAATTGTTTTGGGTTCGTTATTATAGGTCTTTTCCTTCTCTTGTGTTTCTTGTCTAGAGAAGATCCTTTAGCATTTGTTGTAAAGCTGGTTTGGTGGTGCTGAACTCTCTCAGCTTTTGCTTGTCTGTAAAGGTTTTAATTTCTCCATCAAATCTGAATGAGATCCTTGCTGGGTAGAGTAGTCTTGGCTGCAGGTTTTTCTCCTTCATCACTTTCAGTATGTCCTGCCACTCCCTTCTGGCTTGTAGGGTTTCTGCTGAGAGATCAGCTGTTAACCTTATGGGGATTCCCTTATGTGTTATTTGTTGTTTTTCCCTTGCTGCTTTTTTTTTTTTTTTTTTTTTTTTTTTTTTGCGGTACGTGGGCCTCTCCCGTTGCGGAGCACAGGCTCCGGATGCGCAGGCTCACCGGCCATGGCTCACGAGTCCAGCCGCTCCGCGGCATGTGGGATCTTCCCAAACCGGCGCACGAACCTGTGTCCCCTGCATCGGCAGGCGGACTCTCAACCACTGCGCCACCAGGGAAGCCCTCCCTTGCTGCTTTTAATATGCTTTCTTTGTATTTAATTTTTGACAGTTTGATTAATATGTGTCTTGGCGTATTTCTCCTTGTATTTATCCTGTATGGGACTCTCTGTGCTTCCTGGACTTGATTAACTATTTCCTTTCCCATATTAGGGAAGTTTTCAACTATAATCTCCTCAAATATTTTCTCAGTCCCTTTCTTTTTCTCTTCTTCTTCTGGAACCCCTATAATTCGAATGTTGGTGCGTTTAATGTTGTCCCAGAGGTCTCTGAGACTGTCCTCAGTTCTTTTCATTCTTTTTTCTTTATTCTGCTCTGCAGTAGTTATTTCCACTATTTTATCTTCCAGGTCACTTATCCGTTCTTCTGCCTCAGTTATTCTGCTATTGATCCCATCTAGAGTACTTTTAATTTCATTTATTGTGTTGTTCATCGTTGCTTGTTTCATCTTTATTTCTTCTAGGTCCTTGTTAGCTGTTTCTTGCATTTTGTCCATTCTATTTCCAAGATTTCGGATCATCCTTACCATCATTATTCTGAATTCTTTTTCAGGTAGACTGGCTATTTCCTCTTCATTTGTTAGGTCTGGTGCATTTTTATCTTGCTCCTTTATCTGCTGTGTGTTTTTCTGTCTTCTCATTTTGCTTATCTTACTGTGTTTGGGGTCTCCTTTTTGCAGACTGCAGGTTCGTAGTTCCCGCTGTTTTTGATGTCTGTCTCCAGTGGCTAAGGTTGGTTCAGTGGGTTGTGTAGGCTTCCTGGTGGAGGGGACTAGTGCCTGTGTTGTGGTGGATGAGGCTGGATCTTGTCTCTCTAGTGGGCAGGTTCACGTCTGGTGGTGTGTTTTGGGGTGTCTGTGGCCTTATTATGATTTTAGGCAGCCTCTCTGCTAATGGGTGGGGTTGTGTTCCTGTTTTGCTAGTTGTTTGGCATAGGTTGTCCAGCACTGTGGCTTTCTGGTCGTTGAGTGAAGCTGGGTGCTGGTGTTAAGATGGAGGTCTCTGGGAGATTTTCGCCCTTTGATATTATATGGAGCTGGGAGGTCTCTTGTGGACCAGTGTCCTGAAGTTGGCTCTCCTACCTCAGAGGCAGAGCCCTGACTCCTGGCTGGAGCACCAAGAGCCTTTCATCCACACGGCATTCTTGTTCCCTCCTATAGGCATCTGCTGCTTCCCATTGGTCAAACCTAGAAAAACTTTCTGTAGCTTGGACTTTTCCTGGGCTAAATCCAAGGTACTAGCCACATCTGCTGTTTTTGTCTGTTCAGCACATCCTTGGGGAAATGTTCTTCTTCCACTCTGACCATGTGATTGGGATGGTGCTGCCAATCACAGTTTCTTACCCAATCACCTGGCCACAGGGTTTGGTACATGATCCACACTCAGCCAATTATAGTACCTTGTTTGCTTGGCCCCAGTGATAGGTCCAGTGCTGGGCATGTGACCCAAGCTTGCTTGTTGGAGCCATTTCTTTTGGCAATGAGAACAAAGGACATAGATCTTTTTCTGTCGTGCAGCTTAAAGGATAAGAAGGAGGGACTTCTAGGGCCTTTTTTTCTCTATCACGTGGCATCAGCTGTCTGTAGGGGAAAATAGAATCAAAGTGGGAGCAGCAGAAATGGAGGAAAAGGGGACCAGGAGTGTTGAGGATCCAGTTCCCATTCTTGAGTCTCCTAGAGAGGCTCTCATTCTTGTCCTTTGCATTTTAATTTTGTTCTTTTCTGCAATTTCATGAGTCAATAGATTCTCTGCCTGATTAAACTTGTTTGATTTGGGCTACTGTTACTTGCAAGTGAAAGAACCCTGACTAACGTAGATAGGAACATCAAAAAATCATATTTTGAGAACATTTTCTTGTAAGGAGCTGGCACCTTACGTGTTCTGTATCGAGTGCTTGGTTGAAACTTGGACCATGTAGGTTGGGGCAGCATGCAGCTTCCCAGCAGAGAAGGAGATCAGACCAACTAAATACGGAGGCACAGCATCAAGAGTGTCCAACACCTGACCTCAGGCCAGCCATACCTCCTTTGGGCACCAATTCTAAAATCCCACCCTTTTGACTTTCCAAGACCAGGTAAGGGGTGAATTATTCTTAGTTTGGTCTCATTCTCAGAGATCCAGCCTAGAACTCATCTCACAGCACCCTGGCAGCCAGGTTTCCAACCAACCCCACCAAAGGTCTAGAGGTAAGAGTTTTAAAGCATGGTCGTCTACATACCTACCCCCTGGAGATACCAAAGGGACTGGCTGAGGAGGAGAGAGGGAGACACTGCTAAGACAATTTCCACTCCCACTTCAAATGCACCAGCCCTCCCAGCCCCCGATTTCTTTCATTTTGTTTTATTCTATTATTTTAAATTGAAATATTTAGTTGATGTACAATATCATGTAAATTTCAGGTGTACTACATAATAATTTGACATTTGCATACATTATGAAATGACCACCAAGCTAATTCTAGTAACCATCTGTCCCCATAAAAATTGAGCACAGTATTATTGACCATATGCTTTGTGCTGTATATTACATTCCCGTGACTTATTTATTATATAACTGGAGGTTTGTATCTCAATCTCCTTCACCCATTTCCCCCGCCCCCCGCTTCCTTCTTCCTTCTGGCAACCGCTGTTGTCCCCTGCCAGCCCCAATTCCCCCCGCCCCCCGCCGGCCCCAGTTCCCCCCGCCCCCACCGCCTTTTTTTTCTGGCTGCGCCACACGGCATGCAGGATCCTTGTTCCCTGACCGGGGATGGAACCCGTGACTCCTGCAGTGGAAGCACGGAATCCTAACCACTGGACCCCAGGTCTTTTTTATATAATATGGGGGTTTAATGCACAATTTTGTTTGAAAATGGGTTCCCTTAAAATAAAAATAAAACCTTTAAAACCATTAATCTGACGAACTTAAGCCAACCACTACTGTTCTCTGAACAAAAGGTGACATGTGACATGTCAAATAAATCAGTAGAAAGGAATTCCAACCAACTCTTGCATAAGAAAAGGCCCAGAAACATCCTTACTGAAGGGAAAAAAAAATCACTATTTACTTTACAATAACGCATGTTTTGCCAAATATTATCATCAAATGTTAGATGTAAAGACAGCATCTTGGACAAATGACCCCATGCCCATATGTTAATTAAGAAATATGGCTTTATTCGCTTGTTCATTCACTAAATACTCACTGAGTGCCCATACCTTGGGCTTACTGTGCTAAGTGCTGGGAACACTGGGTGAACAAGGTCTTTGATCTTTCCGCCCATGGAGATTTTGGAAGTTTATCCTTCCCTTGCAAGAAAACCCTTTTTTTTTTTTGGAGGACTTATCTTTGAGCAAAGGAGGGGGAGATTGGCTATAAGATCCAACTGGAAAAAAGGTTTTGACACTATACCTGGGGTCCAACCGTCCTTCCAAACATAGAGTCACTTACCTTCTCTAACCAACTTTGCTCCAGATATAAAGTCCCATCTGGGTCTCAGGGCCAACCTTTGCCTTTAGGATTCTGAAGGATGATTTAAAGGCATGTCTGTGACCCAGCACCTGGGCACTCTCAATCCTTGGTTGTGGCCATCAGGAGTCACTATAAATGTCGTAATGAGGCCAACCAAAGGATGGAGAACCAGTCCTCCTAATGACTTGTGAAAGTCTCTGTGGGATAGGAAACCTTGGTTCTACTTCTGACCGTGATACTCATATCTTGGTAGCTTCACCCATCTGAGTCTCTGTATCTTTACCTGTGAGATGAAGGGGCTGAAACTTGGACTTTCCCAGAGGACTATCTGAGTTTCCATATCTGGATGAATTAGTTAAGGTAAGGCTAGCTACTGTAGTAGATAAATTCCTGGTGGCATGACATAATGCATGCTTCTTTCTTTTCACATCATAGTCAGATGGGGTGGTCTTCCATGTCACCATCTGGGGCCCAGCTCCTCCCATATTGTGTCTCTGCCCTCTTAAGTTGGGGGCTGTGTGAAGCTTCCAAGAAGAGCAGTAGAATAGACAAATTTATGAATGCCCCAAATCAAGATGATTTAAAACACTTGAGCTGGTAAATGGGGAAAGAGAGAGACAGAGAGAGAGAGAGAGAGAGAGAGAGAGAGCGCGCGAGAGCTCTCTGGGAAGTTTTATGGGCCAGGCCTAAGAAGTGTCTTACATCCATTCCACCCACATGCCATTGGCCAGGAGTTGGTCACATGACCACACCTGAGAGCAAGGAAGTCTGGGAAGTGCAGTCTAGCTGTGTAGTGAAGAGGAAAGGAAAACAGGTTGCTACACAACCGGCCAGCTGGGTATAGAAAACGCTTGCCACTTTAGATGGCAGTCCTCCTCACTACCCTCTACTTAACAAAGGGATTTAAAACCACACTTCTACCTTAACCAGGGGTATCATTTACAGGAGGGTGTTGCAATAATCTGGTTGGGAGATGACAGCAGGCTTGATTACGGAGTGTGTGCACACATCGGGTTTTCCCAGGAGAGCCGGTCTCAGCAGGAGGACCGTGCAGGGAGGGGGGCGAATACAGGATTGCATGAAGATGCAGTTATCACTAAAAAGTCATACACCCACTGTTCCATAAAGACAGTATTTTTTTTTAATTTTAAAATTCTGCATCTGAAAACACAGTATGACAGAAAGCATCTATATACAACCTGCAGTGTTTTTGGTATGATACAGTATTCAGTACATCCACTGTTTTCTGCAAAAAATTTTGCTTTGTCAGACAGAAACAAACTCCCCTAGACAAAAAAATACAGCTAAGGCACAATTTCGTTGTTGTTTTTCCGCTAAATGAAAAGACAGAAAAGGTGCAAAAATGGGCCGGTAGTGCAATTGTTTCTGAGAATCACATTCTACTGCGAGGAAAAGCATTCGGATGATTGGAACTTTGATTACTGGTCAATTTCAGATAGTTCAGTATCTCTTAAAATACTCCTTTAAATAAATAGCAAAATATCTACATCTTTCAGTGTGTGCCTTTCGAATTCTCTCTCTTTTTTTAAAAACTTTATTTACAGTCTCTCTTTTTTTAAAATCAATACATTACAAAATATTTCTGTACAGTTGTATGCGTATTATGATCTATAACAAAATAGTTATTTTTTAAAAACTATATCACCACATGTCTTTGAAAAACAATGAGGGGGACGGTAATAACTTATTGTGACGCCTCTAAAAAAAATACCCAAACGTCTTTGACAACGTAATTTTATATATATATATATATATATATATATATATATATATATATATGTATATATATAAAGACAAAGGACGACAAAGACGATTGCGCTCAATTCCAGTGAATTTCCTATGAAAACCCTGGGGTTGTCTTTGGCCTCCATCAGCCCTGGAGCGATGGCAGGGAAATGGGGGGATTCTGCAAGTAGGTAGAGTGTGATCCCTTTGAGAACATGACCCATCCGCTGGGACTATTTAATGCTATCACTTTCCAGGCAGGAAGGATGAAGAGATATATTGAGAAACTCTCCTGATTCACCCATGAATGAAGTACCTAAAGTCACCAAGTTTCGGGGGTCGGGGGAGGGCTGGAAAGCCCACGTCGGCAGCCCATCGCAGTGGCGATATGCTCTAGGAGAGTGCTTCGGGAGTTGGTTGAGGTTTAGATGAGCACCCAAGCCTTCATTTTACCCATAGGAAAAACAGAACATTTTTCTTCAGGACGACAAGAGACGCCATTTCTATCACATCTGCAAGCTACAGCTTGGCAGCCCCTGGCTTAGGGGGTTGCCCTGAGAGCTTCAAGATGCTCTTTCTTCTCGGATGTTGGTGGAAATGGGAGGGGGAGGGGGGTTAGCTTTCCCAAAATAATTTTAAGGCTTCATTTCAAACAGGAGAAACCTACGGCTTTTGGGGGTGGGGGAAGGGAAGGATAGGGAGGCAAACGAGGGGTGGAGAGGATGGAGCTGTGAACGGAGGTGGCAAGGTGCAGAACCTGCTTTCCCGCCGGGTGTGTAGGCAGAGGCGGCTGGAGCGTTCCCAGCCAAGGGGAGGGCAACAGAGGGCTGCTTTCTGGCTGCCTGGGGCTTGGCAAGGACAGAACCAATGACAACGTGAGGGGCAGACACAGGTGGCACGTGAAAGCCCTCCTCAGTCTTAAGAGGGGTCTGTACAGTATCTTGTTTGCCAGGTAAAAAAAGTAATACTTCTGAGAGAGCGAGAGAGAAAGAAAGAGAAAGAAAGAATTTGCATAGATTATGCATTTAGCTCCAGCAGATTTTGGACACCTTTATCCCCCCACCCCCCACCCCGGTAAACTTCTCAGCAGACACATGAGGTAGCGCCTGTGGTTGACCCATGGGCATAGTAAGGTAAGTGAGGCAGAAGCAGAGGACCTCCCGTGAGCATGGCTTCCGAAGATGTTTCCGGACATGTGGCAAGATGGCTGCTAAAACCTGGGATCTGGAGAGAGCCGGGCTGTTTGACACGCCAAGCCCTCCTCCTGAAACACATCCTGGACCTCTCCGCCTGCTAGGATGGAATTCTGGAAGGCGGGGACCAGGCCAATGTGGACCTCCGTACGTCTAAGGGGCAGCTCTTGGGGTCTGCAAATTCTGTGCCATCTTCCCTTCAGTACAAACTGTCTTGAGACCAGGAGAGCTGAACACGCCAGTTATGAGACACTTCTCCTCTGAGGGACCGTTTCTTTGGGATGGGAATGACTAGTAAGAGGTCCCCATTCCCTTCGGAGCTGGACACGAGCTGTTAGTTTTTTGCCCCTTCCTAGTGGTGTCATTTCCCTCCCCCACCGGGACAAGCCTAGCTTCCTTTCAAACCACGTCTCCAGAGAGCAGAGGTCGCTGGCAGCGCACAGGCTGAACTGTGAGGTTTCTCTTTGCCTACACTCTGGAAAGAAAAAAATGCCAACATTTCAAAATCACATTTCCTATAAAAATATGGATTTCTGGCTTCCCTTACCAAGTTAGATGATTCTGCTGCACTGTGCCCGTATTCTCACATGCAACTCAGGCTGGAGCTGAGATGCAGCTGTAGTTTTTTGTCTGTGTCATGTGCACACTGCGGACTACAGTCCCCACCACTCCCTAACGTCTTACACCGACGGCGTCACTCATCTATGCTAGTGTTCTGGGCCCTATAGCCACTTGTAGCCCCTGCCAGAGGGTGTGGCTTCTATCTGGCAGGTGTTTGCTAACAGCTGTTTCTAGCACAGCCCCCTTGGGTGCTGCTGGAGGAGCGTGTCCTGAGTCCCCAGTGAACTTGGCTACGAAAGGGATCTTTGCTCAGGCCCAACACCCAGCAGCTACCGCCCTCCTTTCCCCTGCACCCTCTTGGCAAAGAGATCAAGGTTCCAGCCAGCATCCTCCTGGCACCTGCAAACTGGAGAACCAGAAGGAAGCATGGTCCCCCCCAGTCCCGGCATGTGCCCAGAGCAGCTGTAATCTGCCCTTTTGGGGCGGCGTGCTCATTCCTTCTCAACTCCACTGGCATTTTGAAAGTTAAACTAACAATGGCAAATGAAGTCGGAATGATTCCTGATGAGATCAGAACGGCCTTTCTCCAAAGGGAGGAGCATCTGCACTTCTGAGAACATGGGGGTCCTAGGAACTGCTCGTGCCCTCCTTGGAGACAGACCGCCTTGCACATGGCCGGGGAAGCGGGACTCAGGAAGGCTGCCTGCCTCCTGAGCGTGGTTTCCACCTGAACGTCACAGGGGTGAATGGGAAATTGGACAGTGTCGCAGCTTATTCAATGTGTCCTTCTCCCCCGAGCCCACGTCCCACCTCTAAGCCCTCCTGAAGTCCGAGGACCTGGTCAGTGACTCAGCCCACAGTCACTTTGCTTCTTTAATAGGATTTCCAGAGACCATGTTCTCAGGTTTTGAAACCCTCAGGCAGCCACAGCTCAAGGTTGCCTGACCAATGGCCTCTAACTAATAAATCATCCTCAGGTAGATTACAAAAATGAGTTAAACTATTTCTCCTGGGAAAACATCACCTTTGCTCAAATCATCCTGGGCTTTGTTTGAAATTCTCCCTTTTTTCCTTAAAGCCAAATGTAACATCGTCAAAGTGATTCTCTGGTTCAAAAGCGGAGGATGTTGAGGAACATCCCATGAGGCCCCTGAGCGTCCCAGTCTCCTGGCGGTGAGTAGGGAATGGGGCCTGGGCCGTGGGGGTGGGGGCCGTCCCCAGAGTAAGCCAGCTCTCCCATTTCTCCACTTGTTCCCGGATGGAACAGGAGTCAGCAACGTCAGGGTGCAGGTGGGGCCCCGTCGAGGAGCCTGCAGGCTCATGGGTGCACAGGGACGTGCCAGGGCAGAGCCCCCAAAACCATCACAAATGACACACAGGGCCCTAGTGGCGAGAAGGGTGAAAGGGCGGCTCCCCGGGCGGCTTCCACAGGCTCAGGGAGGCCCTGGCCAGAGGCAGAGGCCGGGGGCAGGAAGTGGATGTGACACGGGCCTCTTGGCTCCCACAGAACTTGCGAACCCATGTGGAGCTCGTGGGCTTTCTGAGAAAGCCACGCCGAGGTCCCTGGAAACACTGGGCCAGCTCCTGGGCTCTCCTGGCCGGGTCTGACCCCCTACCATCTTCCTAAAATAGATATCTTTTCCTCCAGGGCGTGGAGGGAGCCTGCTTTCCCTCACATGGAGGCCCACGGTTAGACTGGCTGCGGGAGGGCAGTGACGGAGGAAGCGGGGACGCCCCAGGTTCTGCAGCCGGCACAGCCTCCCTCCGCAAGTTGCTGGCCTGTTGCGTCCCTGGGCTGGGGGCGGGTGGCGGGGATGGCTCAGGAATTCCAACACCCCCAGAGCCGGAGGGCTGAGTCACGCTAACACCCTGCATGAGGAAGAGCGAGGCGCCACTGTTCCCAAGGACACCCCACTTCTGGCCAGTGGGTGATGCTGGTTGAGGCGTTCTCCTCATGGTGTCCAAGTCCCCTGCTTCCCACTGAGGACACGGAGAACGCAGGGCAGAGACAGAGATGATAGACAGATAGATAGATAGATAAAGCAGCAGAGAGACAGAGACAGACATGAGGGGCTGGGGGATGAGAGGGGGAGGGAGTGGAAGGGTGGGGGGAGGGGCCTTTAGTGAATAAAGGCAGCTTCAGTTAGTAAGATAACGTAATTGACAAGCTGCAAAAACAGCACCTACTAATTAGTCATTGACTAAAACATATAAATAATAAATATCTAAAGTGTCCCTTCTCTATATCCTCCATGGCCCATAGGACATTCTGCCTTGCTGGGCTGGGGGTGTGAGTAGGGGGCGACAGCTGACAGGTCACTGGGAGCAAACGGCGGTACCTTCAAACCCACACTGGAGGGGAACCGCCAAGGACCAGCTCTCCGTGGGAGGACTTTTCCAAGAGAACCCTGTCCTTGGGGGAGGGTGGGATCAGCGGAGGAGGGGGCCTCCGGGGAGGGGTCTGCGGATGAGTAGGGCAGCCCTCCGATGTACACATGGCAAGGAAACCCTTTGCGTTTCTAGTAACTCAAGCAATTTGAACAACACTGTTCTTTAGGTTTCAAACCACCAGATACTCAAGCTTCCCACTTTTCCACTGCGTGTCAGATGGGCCTGTTGGCACCCTGGATAAGAAAGGGCATGAATTTAAAAACTAGATCTAAAATGCTCTTTCCTGGCCGTGAAAAGTCTGTTCCATGCGGTTTGGTCGCTCCCAGCAGCACCGAGTGTGCGATTCACAAATGTTCCAAACACCTGACCTCAGAACAAAGGGCTCAGGCACGTGACAGGTATTGCTGTACTGACCAGCTCAGGAGTTTTGCTCCCAAGGATCTCTATGAGTTTCATGGCCATGGTCCCCAAAGTTCCCACTGTCAAGGCCCAGAGGGGTCATGGTCTTGATCTCCTCGCCCACGAACGGCTGGGGGTTTGACCCTCACGCTCACGAGCATCGCCCAATTTCTGCCTCGAAGGAGGGTGGCCTGGAGCCCAGGATGTCTGGCGGTCACAGTTTGGGTGGACCTTGGCCGTGGCACATCAGAAGGCTCTCCGGCTCATCTAGTTACGAAGGAGGATGGCTGAACCTGAGAAGGGCTGGTGGGAGGCCCTGCGAAGCCCGCCACCTCCCTGGGGACGGGCCCACGAGAGCGTGACTTTAGTGTCCTGTCACTTCAGGGCTGGCACAAGGGTTTCCTGGCCCAGAGGAGCTGAAGGGCGGGGCTGGAGAGCAAACCCACCCTCTGGGCAGTGCTTTTCAAACTAGGTTTTGTAGAGCCCTTGGGTTCTGACGAGGTACCTTAGGAGACGCCCTTGGCAGGGGACTGCCCGGTGGGCTGAGCTTTGAGAAAGAATCTCACACTCGCAGCTTCAAGCAGAGCAGCCTGGATTTCCTCCTCAGCCGGGACCTCCCTCCGCCTACGACTTAGTCAACAAAGCTCTGCTGCTCAAAATAAAAGTTTTGGAATCACTTGTCTGGGCGGGGTGAGGGGGGGGCGGTCAGGTCATTGAGGGGGAAGACAAGGAACCTGTAGCACTCGAGGATCAATCAGAAGAGGTAAGACCACCACGGTGCTGGGACTGAGCCATCCCCACCCCCGGGAGCCGGCCTGCTGGGTCAGGTGGCTGGCAGAACCTGCTTCGGCCTCCAAACCTTCCCTCCCGTCACTTGACGGCCAGGAGAGCCCCGCTCACAAAAGGCACCCCCCACCCCCGGGGGTGGGAGCCCAGGGTCTGGCTCCCACTGGCCCTCTGGCTGCTTCCCCTTTGAGATCCGCTGGGGCCCCCACGTGCCCGGTGCTACCTGAGCCGGCCGTCGGGTTTGACTGCGCCCAGCTCCGACTTGGGGTCAGGGCTGAAGGAGCTCCAGGCCGTCTGGCTGCAGGTCTGCATGACTGGGCAGACGGTGGGGCCTGTGGCACAGATGTCCATGGCGGTCCACATCCCGCCCACCAGCGAGTCCAGCCAGCGCTCCAGTGCGGCGCCGGTGGACGCGGCGTTCCTCCGAGCCAGCTCCACCTGGGCGGGGTTGATGGGCAGGCTGAGGACGGGGTTCAGGCTCTGGAAGCTCTGCTCCATGTAGGCGCTGCGGAGGGGCCCGTTGTGCAGCCTCAATGCCTCCTCTGAAAGCCAAAGGGAACAATTACATCATTAGAAGAGCCATGGACCGGTCACCTACTACTGTGTGCTGGGCACTGGGTAGCACCATTCAGTTCGCGGGACAATCTCACGAGGAAGTTCCTTTAGCACTCCCAGTGTACAGACAAAGAAACTGAGCCTACGAGGACATTCCTTCAACAGGTACGAGCCCACTTTGTGCAGGGCATGGTCCGCTCACCTATTCATTCAGCATGTATCTACGGAGCCCTTTCTATAGGCCAGACGATAATTCATTCAACACATATTTACGAAACATCTACATCTGCAAGGCATTCATTCATTTATTTATTTGATACAGATTTATTAAGTGCCAGGCTCTACTCTGCGGTGGAGCAGACCAGACAATGAAGGAGACTGCAATCCAGGGGAGGAAGAATGATGACAAGAAAGAAAGAAAGAAGTAAATAAATCAGGTCATTCCAGAAAGTGATAAGTGTCATGAAGGGAGTAAATGGGCTGTGTCGAGTCAGAGCAGGGGCTTGATAAACTACGGCCCTTGGACCAAATGCGGCCCACCACCTGTTGTAAATAACGTTTCATTGGAACATGGCTATGCCCATTTGGATACATATTGTTTATGGCCGTTACCACAGCACAGCTGAGTAGCTGAGACAGAGATTGTATATGGCCCACAAAGCTGAAAAATTTGCTATCTAGCCCTTTACAATAAAAGCTTGCTGATTCCTGGGTTAGAGAGTGACAAGGGTGTTCATTTTAGCTGGGATGGCCGGGGAGACCTCTCTGCGGAGATGACATCTGAGCTGAGCACTGATTCACGGGAAGGAAGAAGCCACATGTAGATCCTGGAGAAGAGAATTCCAGGCATTGGGAACAGAGGATGCAAAGCCTCATTAAAGCTCATTAAAGATGCAAAGCATCTTTCCCTGAATCATACAGGTGATGAGTCAGAGCCAGGGCTGGAACCCGGGTCTGTGGACCTCAGAGCCTGGCGAGCAGCCCCACCTTGGCTGCTGAATGCCCACCATGAACTCTGTATAAGACCTGGATCTCTGCTTCGGTCCAAGATGTGGGGCATGAACGGCCCACAGCAAGGAGTCCTGGAAACCGCGAAGCTGGGACCAGAGTGGGGTGGGGTGGGAGGTCCAGCTGGCTCCCAAGACGGCTCTGCCTTGCTGAGCACTGGGGTCTCACGCCAGAGCTCGGGGACAGCAGTCAGGCTGTCTGGGTTTGAATCCCCATGTCCCGCATACCAGGTGTGTTACTTCTTCCTCATCAATAAAATGCGTGGAGAACCAGTACCTTCCTCGTAGCTTTGTTTGTGATGATTAAACGTGCTGACTCATGTGAGGTGCTTAAAATGGTGCCTGGCATATTCTAAGTACTTGGGAAAGTTTAGCTCGGATTATTATTATTGGCATTATTAGTACACAATACACACACACACACAACTATAGGGCGGATTTTATCATGCCTATGTTACAGATGAGGAAACGGAAGCAGCTGTAGTTTAGAGACAGACCTGGAGTTAAATCCAGGGCTGGCTGACTCCAAAGCCCATTCTTGTCATTACGATACTCTACCAAGAGGCTCCTACAGCAGCAGGAAGCTAAAAGAATGCTTTTGTTTTTTATTTTATATTTTTCCATCTGGGAGCTAGTCTTTTGCAGACTTGGTTTCCCCATCTGCAAAATGGGGATACTCACCCTTCCAGCAATTAGACTCACTTCTACCTGGCACGAGGCTCAGGTAGAAGTTCACGTGCTTTGTAAACAGTAAAGTAATGCATGAACAAGAGAGACAGTGACTGTTTCCCAGGGCTTAAAGATGGGGAAGCAGAAAGTCTAGACATTTGGACTGAAGGAAAGAAGCTAGATGTTTCTATCTTGAGGAAGTTCCCACTCATGGCTTATTTCATTGCCAAACACAAGAATATATTTTTTTGAAAAGACGACTGGCTAATGATTCTGGTAGGTCGTGTTTTACCAAATCAGGTTTTGCTATAGCCAAGATCACTAGGATTAGAAGAAACCTCCTTATAAGACAATGTAGCATTCAGATGACAATGCTTCCTCTTTGCTTGATGGTGGCTGTCACCCTCGGAGACAACCAGGAGAGCCTGGATAATCAGCACGTTACTTTCTAATATGTGTGGTCCTGAGTGAGGAAGAAAGACCGTGTATATATGCCTGCCCTTCAAAAAGCAATGGGAGGGCTTCCCTGGTGGCGCAGTGGTTAAGAATCCACCTGCCAATGCAGGGCACACGGGTTCGAGCCCTGGCCCGGGAAGATCCCTCATGCCACTGAGGAACTAAAGCCTGTGAGCCACAACTACTGAACCTGCGCTCTAGAGCCCATGAGCCACAACTAATGAGCCCGTGAGCCACAACTACTGAAGCCCGTGCTCCACAACAAGAGAAGCCACTGCAATGAGAAGCCCGCCGACCACAACGAAGAGAAAGCCCGTGCGCAGCAACGAAGACCTAATGCAGCCAAAAATAAATAAATAAGATAATTAAAAAAACAAAAAGCAATGAGAAAGCTAGTTGAACTAAAAATATGCTTTGACTTGCATGTACGAGAAAGTCATTCCTTTAGTTCCCAATGCCCCAGGAAGCTGGGGGGCTGGACTCTGGTCTGGAGGGGAACCGGTGGGAGAAAGCTGAGAAGCACGCCTGGAGCACATGTCCTATCTTGCTATACTTAGCAGAGCTTCTCTTTCTCGAGTTCCTTAAGGAGTCTGGCCCACCTCTCCCTGATGCCCACCAAAGGGTTTTCAGGAAAAAAACCCCTGTTTTCTTTTCCTCTGTTTTTTCAGGAGGACAGAGCCTGTTCTCTTTGGAGCAGGTCCTGACTTCCCTACTAGAGCCTCTCAACGCCTTCATCTCTGCAGGGACTGCAGAGATGAGAAGCTGGGGACTGGGGAGACACCCAAACTGAGAAAAGGCAGGACATTCAAAGTGAAAAGAGGAGTTGACAAACACTTGAACGCTGGTAACCAAATATTGTGGTTGTGCAGAAAACCCTTATGAAAAATGAGGTTCATGTGGGAAATGCTATTATAGCATCAGCCCACAATGCTCGCCTCTATAATTAAATTTCCCTCAATTCCACCTCATCAGATTTCTTGAGATTACCAGGGATGCATCAATAGCAAATTACTCTTGATGAATCATTCTACAAATTGCATTGCTCGCACCTTCGTGTTCCCTGTCACCAGAACATCATTAACAGATCCAATTACTGATGACTGGGGGGCTGCTCCTGGTGGGGTAAAATGACCCTTGGCTCATCCTGGGCATGCGTGGGGAGAGCCTCGCTGTCCTCAGAAATCCCAGGAGAAAAGATCGGGAAAATCAGGACCCCATGAATGGCCCCGGGCTATTTTACTGAGGTAGGGATGGATTCAGGGTCACTCGTTTTCTGTCCGATTAGCTGTATGGGAAGCAAAGAGGAGACGGCCACTTCCATCCCTCTCCTCCACGTCTGGCTTTGGGAACCCTTAGAGAGGCTAAGGACGTGAGCCTCATCCGTGGGACACTTGAGGACCCTAAGTGGGGGGGCTCTGGCCCCGCTAGTTCTGGAGGAGCTGTCTTTTGCCTGTTTCATGGGGGAGAGGAGAAGCAGACTTCCATTACCTGAAAACATGAGGTCCAAATCTTTCTGCTTGTTCAGCACAGAAACTTAGCAGAAAAACTTAGCAGAAATGGACAGAATTCACATCAACACTCCCTTCTTAGGACTCCAGGTGCCCCTCCCCATATCTATGTCCCCCTCTCCTTGTGTCACTGGCTAAATGACACCCAGCCCAGAGCTCTTTTTAGCCAACAGAGGCTGTAATGCGTTTCTGGCTTCTGGGTTTGCGATCTGTTAAATGGAGGTGAACGATTTCAAACACTAAGAGACCTGGAAATCCTTTTTCTAGGAATCTATGTTATGGATGCATCTTCATGGGCACATACTATCTTAGGTTCAAGAATCTTCTTTGCAGTGGCATCTGTAACAACAACAACAAAAGAAGCTATGTGTCTACCCAGGCGGGGGTGGGGTAGGGACAGACAGATTGTGGGTCCTTAACCCAAAGGAACACTAGGCAGCTGGCAGCTTTACGTATATTGACTCGGAAAGTGAAAAAAGCAAGTTTCACTACGAAGTGTGTCATTCTGTTCTTAAAAGAGTGACAATGTCTTTGTGATTTATGTCAATGCTTTAAAAGCACTGAGAAACCTCTAGAAGGACTGTAGACCAAACTGTTGGCAGTGGCCACTCCTGGGGATGGGATTGAGCAGGGAGGAAGACGTTACTTGTGATAAAAGAAAGGGGGGTGGGGAATAGAAAAATAAAAGAAACCCTTTTGGAAAAAAAAGAAAAAAGGCAGGCATGCTAGGAGTCTGACACCCCTCTCCCTGACCCCATGCCCAGTGGGAACCACCATCCTGAATTTCCTGTTAATAACTTCCTTCATTTCTTGACAGCTTTCTACTGATACATGAACCCTGAAATACTGTATGGTTGGCTTGGCCTATTTTTGAACTTTAGATACATGCATGGTAATTCTGATACCCCCACCCTAACATTACGTTCTAGAACACGTCCTACGCCGTGTTCCCTGCTGCGTAGACCTCCACTGTCGGAACAGACCACACTGTCGGTCCATTGGATGTCAGATATTTGGACTGGTTCTGGTTTGGTGCTATTATGAACAACTTGCTGTATTTCTGCACAAGTCTCTATGGCCTCTACCTCGGGTGGAATTTCTGTGCGGTAGGGCGTGTGTATATGTTCAACTTCACCAGCAAATGCGAACTCATTTTATTACATGGCTCTCTCACTAGCACTTACGTGGACAGTTATTATTCTCCATCTTGACCATCAAATGATGTTGTCTCATCTTCAAACATGTCCTAAACATGGCAGATGTGAAGTGGAATCTCTTTTTGCTTTTACTTTGCATTTCTCTCATTCTTCATGAGGCTGAGCATCTTTTTATATGTGTGTGTATATGCTCTCTCTTTTTTCTTTCTTTTGTATCAGGGATCGGCCCTTTCTCTAAAGGGCCAGATAGCAAATACTTTTGGCTCTGTGGGCAGCTACTCAATGCTGGCGTTGTGGCCCCAAAGCAACCACAGTCGATATGTAAATGAGTATGACTGCATTTCAATAAAGTTTTATTTACAAAAACAGGAAGTGGGCTGGATTTGGCCTGTGGCTTGTAGCTTGCTCTGACTTCGGGGATTTCCGAATTTGAGTACTTTTTTGTGTGTGCAAATATTTTCCTTTAGTATGTGATACGTCTCCTCACCTAGTATCATGCTTTTGATGAACAGAGATTCCTATTTTAGTTCTTTTTTTTAAAAACACTGAACAAGGTTTGCTGAAACTCAATCTCAGCTTGGGTTTATTTCCCACCTGTCTTAAATATGATCAGGACCTTCTAGAAGTCCAGTGAGAGAGCATCTAATAAATAGGTGTCTAATACAGAGACAGATGACATCACCTCAGTGTGCAGAGACAGGCAGAAAATTAGAAGGTTCTGTATGACAGATGAGCAGGAAAAAATCCTGAGAACAGAGAGCACTGTTCTCGAAGGTGGCCCACATGCCCCATGTCTGAGCAACACCGCCCGCCCGGGTGAAGGACCCAGGAGGCCTCGGGCAATGGAATATTACCCCCCAGAAATAGGGGAAGTACTCACCCGGTTTGATGGGCTGCCTGTTTGAGAAGGTCAGAGGCGCGACGAGGAATTTGGTTTCTGCGACTGGCACCCAGTGGTGGAGAATTTTCACTGTCCAGACCCCAGGCCTCAGGGGCAAGTTCAAAGGGGGCTTGTAGTGGGTGAATTCGGCAGTGGACTCAATCAGGATGTCGTAGGTGGCTGCGATGATGTTGACGGGATCCACCCAGACGACAGTCACAGTCACGTTGGGGCCCTTCCCCCATTTCTGCATGCCTACTGGCTCATCCATGGGCCCCAGGAGACCCCCAAAGTTGCGAAAGAGCCGCTCCTTGGCATCCCAGTCGGTGCCGACCTGAAACAGGAGAGCGAGTTCTGAAATCACTGGGCCTCTTAGGAAGGCCTAGGCTACTGCTTACTGGGCTTCATATACCCATATAACAGATGAGGAAACTGAGGCTCCAATTAAGTTACTTGCACAGTAACTTAATGTTGGACAGGCAGTAAGCAGGAGACCTGGGATTTGGACCTAGTCTGAAGGATTACGAGGCCTGTGGTCCATTTCACTAAACCTTTGGGCCTCCTGTGCCTACTGTGTGGTGTGTACATGGAATGAATGAATACCTGCTTGCAGGCCATTCCATGGAAACATACACCCTGCCACTCAACAGGTGCAGGTGATTTCCACTTTAGTCACTGGCTTTCCAGATAATGTGCCTCTTTTTAGTACAATCATTCTGAACAAGAGTGGAGCTCAGGATTTGGAGCTGCCCTATTATAAGCTAGGAAACGTGAGGGCCCCTTAGTATCGCCCATCATTTGCAGGAGTTCAGATAGCTTTCCAGGGAAGACACAGCTTCGGCTTCCCTAAAGCATTCTGAGCTGGACTCTAGGGGTGGGAGATGGTTGTACCATATCCATCCTTCCTGCCAGCCAGCGGGGGGTGTGTATGGCTTTGACCCCCCAGAAATCTGCTCTTGGCTTCCATCCTTCCCCTTTTGCTGCCTGCAATTTATTCTCCACCCAGTAACCAGAAAGACCTTGTGAAATGTCCTCTCACTGCTCAAATCCCTGTGGCTGGTCCCCTGCTGATTCCTGGTGCCCAGCACTGTGCTTGGTACACAATCAATGCTCCATCAATCACCCATCAAATGAATGCATGAATGACTTGGCAAAAAATGAATTAACCACATAGATCCCTGATACTGAGCTTTGATACTATTTCAAGTCAGATTAAATTAGGGGCTCTTCTCTCCCCCAGGAGGTTTAATAATGTTCTGAAGACACAGCCTGTGGGTACATGGTAGCAGGAGATGAGCACACTACAAGGACACTGCTGCCGTGGTCCTTCTGTGAGCAGCGTCTCTGATGTGTGTGTGTGCAGGCTGGGGTGCAGGTGTGGCTAAACATGTCTACACCCTCAGCAGACTTCACATGTGCAGTGCAAACATGAGCTGGTTTACTTTCTCGTTGTTCGGGCCACAAGTTACTATACCCAGGACACAGGGCTCCACGGCTCATGTTTACTGAGAGCTTCTGGTGTGCCAGACCTACTGCTAAGTGGGTGGGTGCATCGATCTGGCTCACATTCCCAACTCCACGGAGGGGGGACCCTTGACGTTATCCTCACTTCACACATGAGGAAACTGAGGTTCAGAGCAGTTGGATGACTAGCTCTGATCAGTGAGGGGGACTCAGGAAGTCTGACCCCAGAGTCTGGGTTCTTATTCACTCTTCTATATATTGCCTCCCATTCACTCACTCACTCACCCACTAATCCATTCATTCATTCATCCATCCAAAACACATGTGCCGGTGCCTACCACCTACTGGGGTGGTTGTAAAACGTGCATGTTCCTGGCCCACAACGTGCTTCAGGTTTCCATCTTTAGGCCAAGATTGGCCTTGAGGAGCTGTCCTAAGGGGCAGCAGAGGGAGTTACGCTGGGACAGAGGCGGCCGTCCCTCCCAGCCTTGGGAGATCTTGGCCTGTTCTGCCACCCTGCCACCCTCTCCAGGTACTGGCTCCTACTGAGGACCCCTGGGGCCTAGCACAGCAGCTGAAGCACAGGAGGAATGAAAACAACACTGTCTATTGAAGAAATAAATGAATGAGTGGGCAGGATGCAAGCTAGGCCTCAAAGTCAGAGATGGTTCTAGAGAAACCTGATCCTGTGACCTCCATCCATACAATCCTTTCTAGCTCCTTCCCACTGTTCATGAGTCCAGTCTTTCCTCCTGTCCTATCCTGCGAGGTCTGGTCCTTTACGAACTCCAGCTTCATCTCCATCCCTCTCCCTCCCCTCTCCTCCCCCATGCTCCAGGCCACCCTGGAACACTCTCGGCGCCTCTGCCAGAAGGGCTCTCTCTCCCCTGATCTTCCGTCCACGCCCGGCCCTCTTTCGGGCTCCGTCTTCCTTCCTTCCCCGCCCCCCTCCTGGCCAGTTCATCATCTAGCTCTCAGCCCAGGTGTCACCTCTACCTGGAAGGCTTCTTTGCTTACAAGCACCCCTGATGTGCTTGTCTAAGCAGTTGCCCAGCATAGCCTTTTAACCTATCTATCTATCTTCTATCTATCTATCTTCTATCTATCTATCATCTATCTATCTATCATCTATCTATCTATCTATCTATCATCTATCTATCTATCTATCATCTATCTATCTATCATCTATCTATCTATCTATCTTCTATCTATCTATCATCTATCTATCTATCTATCTACATATCTATCATCTATCTATCTTCTATCTATCATCTATCTATCTATCATCTATCTATCTATCTATCATCTATCTATCTATCATCTATCTATCTATCATCTATCTATCTATCTATCATCTATCTATCTTCTATCTATCTATCTTCTATCTATCTATCATCTATCTATCTATCTATCATCTATCTATCTTCTATCTATCTATCATCTATCTATCTATCTATCATCTATCTATCTTCTATCTATCTATCATCTATCTATCTATCATCTATCTATCTATCTATCATCTATCTATCTTCTATCTATCATCTATCTATCTATCTATCTATCATCTATCTATCTATCTATCATCTATCTATCTTCTATCTATCTATCATCTATCTATCTATCTATCATCTATCTATCTATCTATCTATCTGTTTTGCACAGTATCACAACTTCTAATTTACACGTCTCTCTCCATAGCTCAAAACTGTCATGTGAAGAAGAATATACACATATATGTGTGTGTGTGTGTAACTGAGTCACTTTGCTGTAGAGAAGAAGTTAATGCAACATTGTAAATCAAATATACTTCAATAAAATTAAAAAAAAACCCAAATTGTCAACTGCATGAGGGCAGGGACTACATCTGGCTTGTTCACTGCTATATCACTAGTGCTGAAAAGAGCGTTGAGCATGTGGTCGGTGCTCAATATCTCTACCTATCAATCCATCTGTTATCTACATGTGTCATGAAAGATTAGGGGCCGAGCACATGGACAAATGGATCAATGATCACAAAACCACTCTGGGGTCCTACTTAAGGAAGGGATGTATGACCCGTTAGGGGAACGGGGGGACAGTCCAGAACATCATCTTTGGATCCCCCAAAGAAATGGGGGTGAACAGGTCTCCTAAGTCTGAGTTCTAAAACCAAGATAACCCAGGTGGAAGAGCTGTGGAGCAGCTGACGGTGGGAAACTTGAATTTGTCCTATATCTAGGAGAGGAGGAGGACATCAGCTGCAGCCTCCAAACATGAGGGGAGGTGGGGCTGCCCGAGAGGGAGCCCCATTGCTGTCACATCATCTGTGGCCCTCAAGGTCTTCTCACCAGGCCTCACTGTGGAAGTCCACTGCCATTCACTGCCAAGTGGTCAATTACTCAAATTTAAGTACGTGTTGAAGTTCAAGCTCAATATACTGGTCCCCAGCTTCAAAGTCACCAAGGCTTCCTCCCCACTGCACCTGAAATGCAATTCCAACTTCTTTCCAGGGCCTGCGAGACCCCTCATGATCTGTCCTCTGGCCCCCCTGAGACCTTCCTCCTTCTCACTGGCCACACTGGCCTTGCTGCTCCTTGAATATGCCAACCTCCTTCCTGGAGCCTCAGGACCTTTGTGCATGCTCTTCTCTTGGAAGATCCAAGAATGTTCTAGGTCTTCCCACCATTGACTCTTTCACAGGTTTCAACCCTAAAGTTATCTCATTAGAAAAGCCTTCCCAAATGAATCGTTCCATCAAATGTAACCCAGCAGGACTCTATGGGGCCTTCTCCAGACAGATCCTCCTAGGTCCTCCACCTGCCTCTTGTCTGGAATAAAAACTTTATAGCCTCCTAGGCCTTCCTTGAGTTCCACAGAATAAATTTAATTAGAGAAGTGAGAAAATTCAGAAAGAAAGGAAAACAGTCAAGTGAGACAAAATAATAATAGTTTAGTCATTAAACAAACTCAAGGACCTTTTAGTTCCTCCTCAAGAGCTATAGATAATATCCTGAGCCATATCCTTGAGCTGTTTTGCAGATACTGAAATCCCCACCAGGTGGAAGAAGTTAACTGTATGCTGCCCACAAGCACTAGCCCCCAGATGGGTTGCAACCAGAAGGTTTATGATGTTGACTCCTGATTACCTCACCACCAAACAATCAGCTGATTCACCCAACAACCGGCCTCCCTCATCCTGTCTTTAAAAACCTTTCCCGAAAAACCATCAGGGAATTTGTGTCTTTTGAGGGTTAGCTGCCTGGACTCCTTGCTTGGCGCCCTAGAATAAACGCTGTGCTTTCCTTCACCACAACCCGGTGTCAGTAGATTGGCTTTGCTGTGCTTGGGCGAGCAGACCCAAGTTTGGTTTGGTAACAGAAAGCTGTCCCTACCAGCCTCTCAAGTCCTCAGGAATCACATGAATGAAGTTTTATTTTCTTTATAATACTTGCCTTTAACTGGAGCGTTTTTGTTCATTTATTTGCTCACTCATTGGCCGAGTGCCCCACTAGACTGCAGTTCCACAATAACAAGGGTCTGGTCTGTCTGGTACACTACTGCCCCTCCCACACCTCATGTATTGTAGGCACTTGGGGGCTGCCTGCTGAAGGAATGAGCATGTTTCCTCTAAGCCACTAACATGGGACTCCCAGGGATGGAGAAATCGGAGCTATTCAATGACACTGGCTGCCTGCCACGAGCCAGGCCCTATGCAAAGCCCTGGGACAGTGCTGACCCGACGGAGGTTCTCAATAGCCCACAAAGTGGCCCTGCAGTTCGTTCCCCCCTTCACATCCAATTTTACACTGTTTGCCTTAAAACTAAGGGGAAAAAAAAATCAAGACACAAGTTTCAGGGTTCCCTGCATCACATGCTGTTACTCTGCCAGAGAGCTGGGTGGTTCCCACACCAAGGGCACCAGAGCTGTAGCAGAAAGCCTCACAAATCACTAGTCACAGAGGGGCCAACATCCGTCACTGCCGAAATGCCCAGTTACCCACTGGCAGGCTGATAAACAGGGAGAGCCCAGCCACCAGGCATCCATCTCCCTAATGGGACATTAATGTCTTCAACTGGCCTCTTGGGCCCCCAGCACAGAATCCAACTGGGACAGCGTCTAATTGCCCCCTGACGCCAGTAATTTATGGAGTGGGCTCCCATGGCAGCTCGGATCCGGCCAATCCATGTGGAGCCTTAACTGAAAATGGTGGCTGAACAAGAAACTTCCACTGAACATGCCTGTTCAGTGCCCATCCAGTCGGGCACAGGTCGGCCAGGCGGGGCCAGAGGGACTGGAAAAGGACCAGCAAGGAAAATGGAAGCAACTCAGACACTTCCTCCCACCCCACTCCTGACCTTCAAGATTCTCCATATTCTAAAACAGGATTCTTCATCCCTAACACAGCAGCCAAACACATTGGGGATGTTGAACTCCGGGAATGAAATCACCCGTTTAGCTTCTTGCTGACGTGGGGAAGTTAGAAATCAGGTGCTGGAATTCTGTGTGGGCAACGCTCACCAAGCTTGATCATGTCTCCCCTTCCCACCAGCATCGCTACCCAAGCACGTACACTCACTCATTCAGAAATCTTATTCAGCATCTACGAAGGCTGTGTACTCTTGTATGTGCTGAGGGTGCAGCAGTGAGCCAGTGCTGTGATCTCTGCTCTCTTGCAGACAATCACCAAGTTATCAGAGAAATCAACAAGATCACTTGAGATGGTTAATGCTAAGAAAGAAATAAAATAGAGATATGTTGGGTGTAGAAAGGTGGCCTAAGTGGGTGGGCACGGAAGGCTTCTCTGAAGGTGCACTATTTGGACTTAGAATGAACAACAACAACAAAAAGGGTGAAAACCTGGGGGACAGTATTCTAGGAAGGAGGATCACCACGTGTCAAGCCCGAGGCAGGAATAAACTTGGCATGTTTGACAAAGATGCAAGAAGAGTGAGCGGGAAGAAGAGTGGTCCTGGATGAGGCTGGAGAAGCAGACAGAGGCCAGATCATGTAGGGCCTTTCAGGTCTCGAGGTGGGGCTGATGGTACAAGGGTGGGTGGTGTTAGGTGAATCCATCTCCCCAGGCAGAAAAATAACTAAAAGCCAATGCGGTCCTGGGGAGGTGGGAACTGCATTCCATGGATCCGTGCATCAGACCATCTGTCCATCCACTGACACCTCTGTTCATCCCTCTATGCACGCATGCACCCATTCACTCATCCATTCAATGACTGCTCTGGTGCTTACTTTGAGTTAAACCCTGTGTTAGGAACTGGGGAAACAAAAGCACAATTAAGCACGGGATTTGTGGCCTAAGAGACCTGGATTCAATGTTGAGCCCTTCTGCTTCCTCGCTACGATCCAGAAAATCACTGACTCTCTACAGGCCCCAGTTCTCCAATCTGTAAGATGGGACTCATGCCGCAACTTCATTAGGAAACTGGTTTGTTACTGGTTTATTACTAACATAGGTTTAGGAGGAATCACTGGTTAGGGTGAAAAATGAAAAGGAATAGAAGTTCTACCATAAAAATATACCAAAGCTCCGGGTTGGTTGGTGCACTGATATTGACCACCCTGAACCTTCTCCAGGCACAGGGCCAGCTTATCTTTGGGCCTCTTCAAGTCCTCTTCTCCTCCAGCTCCAACTACAAGTGTCAGAGCAGAAACAGAACCCAGCAAGTGGACTGCCAGAGGGGATGTCGTGTGGTAGTTTCTGGCCTCTTACCTCAGAAAACTGAAGCCTCCCAAAGTCGCTGGGTGGGCTGGCGATCTTGAAGACTTTCTTTGGCATCACCCATGTCTCCAGGGTCTCGAGTTTGCTCACGGCCAGATTGGTAGCATGATGCTTGATCAGAAAGCCCTGGAAACGGTCAGCAAGGAAGTAGAGGTGGACAGAGGCTGGGTGGCCCATTGGATAGTACCTGAAAAACATGCACAGGCTCATGCAAGCTCATGGGTCAGGGCTGGACGTGTGTTGGATCCCAGTGGGGTTCCCCACCCATCACGCTGGTCCTGTCCTTAAAGTAATCCCCATTTTATACAAAGCTCGCTGTGTTCCTGAAAGCTGCTTCCTGTGATTCTATGATCTCAATAACTGTTAACAGTAACTTTTTGCTGATCATAAACATAAAACATGCTGACTGTGAAAGCACAATCAAGAAAATAAAAACGACGACTTCTGATGCTTCCTTCCATAGACGATGTCATTTCACACACATTCACTGACCCTCCAGCGCTAGGTACTGAGAAGCGACAACGGTGTGCAAACAATGTCATCATGACGTATTTCTTTTCAGCCTTATTTTCTACACACATATTTACATAAATCCTACATAGCTGGGACCATAATATACACACTGGCTATATCCTGCTCTTGCTTCATAGTATTTCCTGAGCATTACCATGTCTTTGAATAGTCTCTGAAAACATGATTTGTGTGTGTGTGTGTGTATACATTCTTCCATTGTATGTAATACCATGATATGGAAATATAATGCCAAATATGGTATTATTATATTATAGAGAAAGTTCCCCATCATTGGGTGTTCAACTGGTTTCTAATTTTTTGCCATTCTAAACAATGCTGCATTAACCGTCCTTGAGCAAAAATGTTTTGGGGAACATCTCTCTTCCTCTCTAATCTCCAAGGGGCTCTTGATGTCTGCTGCCCAAGTTTATCAGAAAGGTTGTCCTGATTTACACTTCACTGTCCCTACCAGTGGCACTGGGTATGGTCCTTAAAAATTATTGCCAAACTGAGATAAATTCGTACATACACAAGTAGGTAGCTCGTTTTAAGATGCATGCCTTTGATCCGCAAAGGCTTCTCGCTGAAAGGGGCAGGGAAGCTAAGCAGAGATGCCCAGAGGAGGGAGGAGCCTGGACGAGCCCAGTTCTTTGTCCTTCCTACTTGTGAAATGAAAAGCTGTCGGCTTCTGCAGCGTGTAAGGCGCATGGTACTTAGAGGGTGCTTGTGGTTCCTTAATGACAGCATTCCACAAATCACTGTCCCTCTCAGCCTTCCTTTCCTCTGGTCCTGCTCTGGAGTTTAAGTCTTTATGTCTGATTATAACAGTTAGGGAAGCTGCCTTCCTGTGTTACGCATCTCCCGAAATCACTGCCTTGTTATCGGATGCCTTCGGGGCTTTGAGAAAAAAAACCTGCACTGTCTTCAGACTGCTTGCTGGGCATTCCTGGCCCACGCAAGTCCACTTTGGTCTGGACTTTGGAAGCAGAAAACCCTCCCTCTGGACTGTGCTGCAGAACTCACTGCCATGATGGAATGTTCTGCATCTGTGCAGTTCAGTTCAGTAGCCTCGGCCACTTCTGACAACTGAGCACTTGAAATGTGGCTGGTGTAACCGAGGAACTGCATTTGAAATTGTAGTTAATTTAGACTTAAATGTCTCCTTGTGGCTAGTGGCGATTGTGGACAGCACAGATGGCACTGTGAGAGTGTCCTGGGGTTGCCTGCATTAACGTCTGCAATTTGTCACCTCTCCTGTCTCTTTCCCATGTGACTCTGTAGGTTTCCTTGCACCGATGAGGTGAGTCTATTCCCCCATCTCAAATCTGCTTTGGCCAGAAGAGCGGGATGTATCATGCCAGTTCTGAGCCAGGGCCCCAAGTAGCCTTGCACGTTTCCACTCTCTCTCTTGCTCTTCTGTGATCACGAGAGCACGCCTAGAGTAGCCTGTGGAGGGATGAGACACTCAGAGCAGAGCAGAGCCACCCCAGGTATCCCAGCCGAAGCCATCCTAGACCCGCCAACTACTCCCAGCCAAGACCTACAGCTGGCTGCAGATGCAGGAGAGATGCCAGCTGAGCCCAGGAAAACTGCCCAGCTCGCCCGCAAACTTGAAGGCTCTGTAAATGCTTAACGTTTCAAAGCACTGATTTGGGGCTTGTTACACGACATTATTGCAATAGGTAAATGGTAGGTCGTCAGTGTTTGTTCTGTAAGGTCGTCAGTGTTTGACTAGTAAAGGTGGAAGAAAAGCAGGACAGATTGTTGTCATGGGAGTTAAAAGAAGAAAGTGTTTCCAGAAGGCGGTGGTCAGTTGTATGGGGCGCTGCTAAGGGGTCAGGCAAACGAGCAATGGTCAAGTGCCCCAGAAATCTAGGAGTTAATCTTGGGTTGCTCGCTTTCCCTTATCTTCTTCCAAGAAATCCTGTTTTCTCCACCTGAATCCATCCTCTACTGTCCTATGCACCGCCAGCATCTTGGTCAAGCCAACATCACGTCTTGCTGGACCTTTGCAGAAGCGTCCTTACTCGTCTTCCTCCTACTTTTGTCTGCTATAACTGATCCTCATAGTAGCAATATGCATTGTCCCTTCCTTAAATACTGCAAGGGGTTTTGCTTATGCTTGGGTAAAACCCAGACTCCTTACCTGGTCTAAACCTCCTACCTCTTTCTCTAGCCTCATCGTTTCCCTCTGTCCCAACCTACCACCTTCTAGCCACGTGGACCTTATTATTTTTTTCTTTGCGGTACGCAGGCCTCTCACTGTTGTGGCCTCTCCCGTTGCAGAGCACAGGCTCCGGACGCGCAGGCTCAGTGGCCATGGCTCACGGGCCCAGCAGCTCCGCGGCATGTGGGATCTTCCTGGACACGGGCACGAACCCGTGTCCCCTGCATCGGCAGGCGGACTCCCAACCACTGCGCCACCAGGGAAGACCCACGTGGACCTTATTTTGGATTCTTGAACATGCTAAGCTCATTTTCACCTCAGGGCCTTTGCATAGGACATTCTCTCTGCTGGAGATGCTCTTTTCCTCTTATGGTTGCATAGTTGTCTCTGTCTTATTTTGCTTAAATGTTACCGTCTCAGAGAGACCTTCCTTGACCCCTGAACTTAAGTCACCAGCTCACTGCTGTTACTTGAGTTTATCTTCATTCTTCATTCTCTATAGATCTTTTGTTCTTGTTTCTGTGAGCTGGGGTACAGCCTGCTTTCACACTAGCATGGGAGGGCCTTGAGCTCGGGACCTGGTCTGTCTGGGTCATTGGCTGAGAGCACCCAGTGCCTAACACAGCCTGCCACATGGTAGGTGCTCAATCCATACTTACTGTTTGAGGGAAGATTCTAGAAGGATTTTCTCTTGAACCCTTTGCTTCTAAGGTACATCTAGGAAACCTGTAACCCAGGACTGAACACAAAGCCCACTGGTACCTCCTCTAGACTCTATATGGTAATTAAGTAATTAAGACTAAGAAGGGAGTTGTAACAAGATGCCAGGTGCTATACAATAGGACCTAAAGGATGCCTCAGGTGCGTTCACTTGGCCCAAAGGTGCTTTTGCTTCTTATTTAAACGAGGTGGGTATTAAAAAAATTAGGAGGCTCACACAAAACTGCGGATTTCTGATTTGTCTTGAAAATTCAGGAGATGTGACTGGCAACTCCAAAGGTACATTCCTACAAGGAATGTGCCGGAGGGCAAGGATATGCTGGCGTTCAGCCCCGGGGCCCCGGCGGGGGTCCCTGGTTTACAGGTCGGCCCACCCCGTGCGGAGGATACATGCTTCCTGCCTGGTCCTGATGGCATCTGAATTTGAGGACATGTAATAAAATACTGACTTCCTTATCTCTGGACGGGGCTCACAAGAAAACTTTCAAACTGCCATTTTGAGATTTTCTGCAATGAACAAATGTTACTACCTAATGAGAAAAAAATCAATAAACATTATTTTTATGAAAGGTTATACTATAGACTAGAAAGACACAATTTGCATGAAATGCCCAGAGGAAATGAGACTCCTGAAATAAAGTTTTCACTTGCTGTTTCCCCAGAGAGCCCAGGGGTAGAAATTTACTCTTTTTGGCCTTTGGGACAAGGGTCCTTTGTCCTGATTTATTTGCAGGCTCATATTCATAAATATATATTGGCTTTTCCCACAGCCAGGCACAATGGTTCCATTATAATAAAAAATGTGGTAGAAGCCAAAGGATTCCGGGCCTGAGGCAACTTGATGGCTTGCTTAATCCCAAAACAAATACCAGGTGAAAATTTCAACAACTATAAATCAATTGGAGGAATCTTCTGAAATTTTCTGTAAGATTATTTACCTTATAAATGCTATGCAGCCTGGGATTAAAACTACTCTTAAACGGCATTTGCCTCCCAAGCATCGGGCACTGTGCCATCTACTGGGGACACACATGTGGTTCCTCGGCCAGGGATTCTAACCCCGGACCAGCAGGGGCAAAAGACATTCACCAACGGCCTTGATCCAAGACACTGCTGCTAAGTGCAGTGGGAGTGTTGGAGGCTGCTTTGGGCTCAGGAGAGGCACGGGGTGGGCTATCAGGGGAGCTCTTAGCAAGTTTCACAGAGGATGTGGCACCTGAGATGACCCTGGAAGACTGGGAAAAGGTAGAATGAGTGGGGACAGTGGCGACGGTCAGCAAAGAACAGCGCAGAGGAAGCGATGAACAGTTCATGTAACCAGTGATGGAGCGTGTAGCTCGCACAGCCGGCTCCCTATTGGCTGCTCTTGGCAGTTTAAGAATATTGGCAACTAAGATACCAACAACAGCATAAACATGTACCAAGCACTTCATACGTAAAATACTGTTAAAATGGGGCTAATAATAATAATACATAACTCATAAGGTAGCTTTGGAGGATTATCCCCTTTAAACCTCACACCACCATATGCTGTAAGGCTTATGATCACTCCCATTTTATAGATGAGAAAACTGAGGCTCTGAGAGGTTCATGACTTGTCCAAGGTCAATAGCTAGTAAGTCGAGTGGAGTTCAAATGGCAGGTCCTGGGTTCCTAACCCATTCTGGTCTCCCTTTTAACTAAACCAGAACCCGCAGGGAGAGGAGAGGGAAGGCTGAGGGAAAAACTGGTGCAGCCCTGTGGAAATGCAGCTGGTGTGCATGCATGGGGCCCCATGTTTTCAGACTTTTAGGGAACAAAATGGTTCCTTTCCTCTCTTTCTTCTGTTCTTGAGAAGAGGGAAGAGCGGGGCAGGGAGGGACACAGAAGGCTCAGTGGGAAGAGACTGATATTAATACTTTTTTTTCTTTGTTATTTAAAGAGGAAGGTGGGAGGCAGAACAAGAAGGAGAAGGAGAGTGGCTAGAGGCACTTCTAGGAACCCATCCTCAGGAAATAATCAGAAAAGAGAAGGGGGATAAAAGAGGCTTTCTGCAAAAAGATATTCATCAGAACATTATGTACAACGGTCCATTACTGACAATAGCAACAGGAAAGGGCTGAATTAAGCAAACTCCGGAATTCCTACTCAGTGGAATACTAGTGGCATTAAAAAGGGTCATTAGGGTTTCCCTGGTGGCGCAGTGCTTGACAGTCTGCCTGCCGATGCAGGGGACGTGGGTTCCTGCCCCGGTCCGGGAAGATCCCACATGCCACGGAGCGGCTGGGCCCGTGAGCCGTGGCCGCTGAGCCTGCGCGTCCGGAGCCTGTGCTCCGCGGCGGGAGAGGCCACGATGGTGAGAGGCCCGCGTACCGCAAAAAAAAAAAAAAAAAAAAAAAAGGGTCATTATCCTTAAGGAAGCTGCAGAGCAGCAAGGAGAAGACGGGCTAGTATTATAATGCCGAGCGAAAGAAGCAGGACACCAAATCCTCGTTGTCATTGTGGAAATATCTGCAATGTACATTGCTAGAGAACAGAAGAGAAGGTACACAAAACGAGAAGGGTTGGCTGGCTTAGGGAAAGGCAGGGGAGAGATGGGGTTATGTTGAATCATTTTCCCACCTTCCGTCTTCTATTCATATATTCTAGACCATTCTTTCCTGAAGTGTCAACTGGTACCCACTAGTGGTAGGTGAGATGATTCTAAAGGGTACATGAACATTTTAAATAATAGTTATGCCTTTTCATGATGTTTTTGGTTATGTTTTTAGGTGTAACAATGATAGTATGGTTACATTTTAAAAAGGAGTCAATTTTCAGAGATAAAATATTTATGGGATTTGCTTCAATCAAACTGATCTGGGACGAGGGGAAGGTGAGTGAAGGCGCAGATGAAACCGCATTGGCCGGGAGCTGGTAATTGCTAGAGCTGGTGATGAGAGATGGGGTTACACTTTTCTCTCAATTTGGTGTATATTTGACATTTTCCATAATAAAAAGTAAAAAAAAAAGTTCTGTATTTTCATGATTACTTTCCATGTGGAACAAAAATAACTATCTAATACGGTGACATAAAGCTTCCTTCTAAAATACATATATCTAGCACAAAGAATGAGTCCACAGAAAGGAAATAATTAGGTAAATATTAGATCTGCTATCCTGCGAAGGTAAAAGGGTGACGAAGGCTTAGACAGGAAATGCTCTGAACGCTGGGATGTCTGCGTGGATGGTTTTAGGGAGAAGCTTGGGTGGAGCCGCAGCCCCTACAGAGGAGGACGTTCCCTCATCCCTGGTCCCCCTGCTCCCTGGCTCACCTGCAGCTGTTCTCCCCGGCGTCGTGCAGCAACAGCTCCGCCCGGCGGAGGCCCAGGCGGGAGAAGGAATGATACAAGGTCAGTGTCACGTCGCTCAGGCTGTGGATGCCATCAGGCTCATCGTAGACATTCTCCCAGTACGCGCGGAGGCCCGGGGTGCCCGCGGGGTAGTTCCCATACAGGTAATAGTCCAGCTGCCCAATGATTTCCTGATTCACCACGGCTTCGAACTTGCGGGCAAAGAAGGTGGGCCGGGCTGTCTGCTGCGCTCATGAAATAAAAAGAACACTGTCAGCAAGTGGGGATGAGGGTAGGTGGGCATTTAGGAGCCGGGCTCTGCAGCCGGCCTGCCTGGATCCACATCCCAGCTCTGACACTTACTGCCCTCTCTGTTCTCAGTTTCCTCATCTGTAAAAAGGGTGTTAGGATTGAATGAGTTAACATTTGTAAAGCATTTAGAGCAATGATGGACATGTAGTAAGCATCACTTAAATATCTGTGAAATAAATTATATCCTAGATGTTTATAGCTGGGATGGATCTCAGAAATCATTTAGCTGGAGGTCTAATACCTCTTACGGATATATTTTAGTTGTCCAGAAGAATGTTTTAAAATTGAATTAGCTGACAACATTTAAAAGGTAGAAGACTTTACAGAAGCAACTTTTGGTTTCCCTCTGAACAGAAACGATCTGGCCCCATGTTCCTACACGGTGACAAGTAGTTAAAGCTGAATAGCACCTGTCCCTTTAGATGGCCATGGGGTTTTTGGCTCACCACAGTCCCTACCATTCCCTATTGCCTCCTGGGCATTGTAACTGACTTACAGACTCACAAGGAACACCCTGGATTTACCGATCGGAACCTTCAGGAGTGGGGCTTAGAAATCCGTATTCTTCACAGGCTTTGAAGGTGGTTCATTTGCTCACTAGGGTTTGAGGCTAATGCGAAGGACACCTGACCTGGCTGCACATCAGAGCCACCTGTGGAGACTGCGGAGTCCTTCCCGCCGACCTACTGAACCAACATCTCTGAAGATGAGGTTTAGGAATCCGTATCCAAAAAAAGCCTCCCAGGTGACTGTGCTGCAGTGTTTGAGAACCATTTATGTAAACCAAATTTTCAAGGAGGCTGAGTCCCAGAGAAGAAAGGGACTTACTTATCTAAGGTCACACAGCAAGGTAATGGCAGAGCCAGGATTCAGATACAGCATCAAGGGTTAGAGAAATAAAATATTGAGCCCTTATTATCTACCAGGTCTAAAACTACGGTCTGGGGCAGAGATCAATAAACCTTTTCAGCAAAAGGCCAGACAATAAGTATTTCCAGCTTTGCAACTACACAACTCTGCTGTCATAGTGTGAAAGCAGCCACAGACAGGTAAATGAATGGGCAGCGGCTGTGCTCCAGAAGCACGTTAGTTACACATACAGGCAGTGGGCTGGAGTTAGCCCAGGGGCTGTAGTTTGCTGACCTCTGGTCTAGGGCTACGGAAACAATTAAAACACAGACCGCTCCCTTGAGGAGCCTATGATCTAGTGTAATTATTGACCTTAATTTGGGTCTAGCATTGTTCTCACTGCAGTGGATTCATAGCAACAATAATGTCAATAAAAACTCCTGAGCACGTGCTATATATAGCGCACTGCATTTTGTCATTACCTCTAATCCTCCCAACTCTAATCCTCGTAACTCTGCAAAGCAGGTGTTACGATTCCCATTTTACAGATGAGGAAACTGAGCTTGGAGAGGGCAAGTGATATGTACAAACTCACACAGTTGTAAAGATTTGAACCCAGATCCGATGACTCTAAAACCCAAGCTCTTTCTTCTGCATCATCCTAGGATCACACTGCTAGTTGGGGGAACTCGAAGCCTCAATAACAAAAACCCTTGTTAGTATTTGGAACATCCCACCTGCTCTCTGCTTCATGACCCTTGGGAACCACACCCCCTTCTCTGTGGTGAAGGGGTCAGGTCAGTTCCCTTATAGCAGCACTGAAAAGAGCCAGACCACGTAGGTTCAAATCCTCATTCTGCATCTTTCAAGCTGTGTATGTCTTTGGGCAAGTCATCCAGGGCCTCGGTTTCCCCATCCTTAAACTGGGTATAATAATATGGGTACTTAGCATAGAGTCTGGCACACGGTGTTAGCAGCTATGAGTATGTGACTATTATCACTACACCCTTAAGCCTGCTACCAGGGGCTTCCAAGTCTTCGTTTTCTGGAGGCAGAGAACCAGACTCAGTGGCAGGGCAGCCTCCTTTCTCCTCCCGAGATTCTCTGATCATAGCTGGAGCTCCTAAAGGGCACGTTTCTATATTTACAGTTCTCTTCCTCGGAGTTCTTTCAACAAGAACTCAAGAGTTCCGTGCAGGCAGCAGCTTCTTGAGTCTAGATGTTGGGGGATATTCTTGATCTTTGTTTACTGCGAATTAAAGAGCTGTGAGCATGTAACTCAGTCTCTATGTCAGCTCATCTTTATCAGAGACCACGATGTCCCCAGGATGCTGGGACTGGAATACAAGTGCCGGCGCCCAGGAGTGGCCCCAGAGGGGCAGTGCACCCAAGAATCACCCGGCTTCTTGCTCTAAATGATGAAGGTCCTTTGCAATGAGGGTGATGACTGGTCCTCTACGAAAGTGGGAATTCTTCTCTATTTTCTCTTTTGAATAGGTCAAATATTCCCCTCGCCACCCTCCTTCTGCTCAGCAGATCCTTTCTGCACGGACAATGGAACTAAAATGTCACCCAAGTTCATGCCTCAATTAACATGGGTTTGAGGAGGCCCCCGGGTAGCTCTCAATCTGCCACCCAAAACAGACTAAAGAATACCTATTGCAGCGACTGCTTACGCAGGCGGAAGACGTTAGGTGGGAACCTTGAGGGAATAAGAAGGATGGGATGAAACCTGCTGTGTATTCTGCACCCGACCAGGCATGAGACCAGGCTGGCAGCGGGGTCTGATGGAAAAAGCCCAGGTCTGGAACTGGAAACACCTGTGTGGGACCTCCCACCCTACGACTCCGCAAGCTGCATGTCCACGGACAAGAAAGTCCCTGCCTCTGTGCCTTGGTTTCCCCACCTGCACATGGAGATGATTTCTACCCGGTGAAGGCAACGCCCACAGGGGACCAGGCACAGAGCCTGGGATAGAACAGACCCGTACCCCGTGCTTCTCAAACAGAAGAGCCTTCTAGTGGCTTGGGGGTCTCGTTACGATGCAGATTCTGACTCAGCAGGTCAGGAGCAGCAGAGATCCTGCATTTCTAACAAGTTGCCTAGTGATGCTGCTGCTGCTGGTCTGTGGACCACACTCCTAGGAACCAGGCTACGAGGGTGGAAGCTTCACGTGGCAGTCCGTGTCCTCCCTGGACGTTTCCGTTATGTACCAGAGCAAGGCAGCAGGGGCACCTTGTACTGGGTTACCAGTCTGGCACTGTTGTCCCCCCCCATCCTCCCCCACGTTAGTGGTCTGCGAAGCAGCACATCATCTCCACGTGGTGGCTCTAGTGACCTCAAAGTGACTTGCTTAACCACTTTGTAGCCTTCTGTTATGTGCTCTGGGCAGTTGAGGCTGGGCATGGTGAGGGGGAGAGGAGGAAGAACTCAGGGTACTGGCCTAAAGGGAGTGGGAGGTGTGCTCACACGGGGTGGGAAGAGGTCGCCATCCTGAATAGCTCTGGGGTCCAAGGCACCCTTGGTGCTCACGGGAAGCAGATGGGGCACTGGCCACCCTCCTGTCTCTGCTCTCCCCAGAACTATGAATCGATAGGCCTTGCAGAGATACCTGTGAAGGCAATAACGTTTCTTCTTGTTCCTCCTTTAAAGTTCACAGAGCGCGGTGTTTTACAAACTTGTCTGCTCATCAGAATTTCTCAAAGTGTAATATATTAAAAATAAAAATTCCTGGACCACACTGGAGATCAAAAGCTCTCAAATGGGGATGAGTTTGCCACCAGTGGACAGCTGGCGATGTCTGAAGACATTCCTGGTTGTCATAACTGCAGGGTGCTACTGGATCCCCACAGGGGACATTAGGCAGCATCTGGGGACGTCCCTGGTTATCACAACAGGAGGCGCTCCTGGCACCTAGTGGGTAGAGGCCAGGGAAGCTGCTAAACATCCTACAGCCCCCTCACCCCAACATAGAATTACCCAGCCACAATGTCAAGAGTGCTGAGGTTGAGAAACTCTGCCCTCTAATCAAGTTTGTACCCAGAAATATATTTTTAACAAAAATTTCAGGAGATTCTGATTGAAAGGCAGTATAGAGAAATGGATACAAGTATGGGCTTTGGAAACAGATATGTTGGGCTATGTGACGTTGCATAAAGTTATGGAACTTTCTCTGCCTCAGTTTCCCTATCTCTAAAATGGAATAATAATCTATGTATGTATGTATCTTCCAAGGCTGTTGTAGGGTTAATGGGTCAATACAGGGAAAGTGGTTAGAACATGCCTTGCATGGTGTTAGTGATCAATAAACGTTGGCTACTGTTGACGTTGTTATGATTATCATCAAGAACCAGGGTTGGGGGTCTTCCCTGGTGGCGCAGTGGTTGGGAGTCCGCCTGCCGATGCAGGGGACATGGGTTCGTGCCCCGATCCGGGAAGATCCCACATGTCACGGAGCGACTGGGCCCGTGAGCCATGGCCGCTGAGCCTGCGCGTCCGGAGCCTGTGCTCCGCAGCGGAAGAGGCCACGGCACTGAGAGGCCCGCGTACCGCAAAAAAAAAAAAAAAAAAAAAAAAAAGAACCAGGGTTGGGAATTGCAGGATCCAATGACCTGCAGGGCTGCCTTGGATGCCTGCGGGCGCTGGCCGGAAGGCGCGGCTCACCTGGAAGCGGTGGAAGTCCTGCGGCTTGAAGTCGTTGGGGGAGCAGCCGCACCAGTCCACGATGTGCTTGTACTGGCACTTGCAGCCCAGCTTGCGGTTCCAGTTGGTGATGCGCAGGTTGTTGTCCACCATGGTGTCGCAGTGGGGACTGTTCTCCAGGACCGTGTGGAAGAAGGACTGCGGGGCAGAGAGGGACCAACCTGAGACCTCGTCCAGCCTCCCTCGAGTGGGCTGGAGTGAGGGGTCCTTCCCGAGGGCCACCTGACAGTGAAGGGACTCTCCTGGAGACTCAGCTGTTCTCTCTGCAAATGGGGTCAGTGCCAGTCGAGGCCAACCAAGGGTACCCTGGAGGTTTTGTCCAGGGTGGCTTAATGCTGCTTAGAAGTTACTGCTCCGAGTGTTTCTCTAAGATGTCTCTCCCCAGCAGCCTAGAAACTGATTTCAAGACATCTCTTATCACCCAGGACATCCTCTGTCCGCTCAGCAGAGAGAGAAAGTTCCTTAGGTTATGTCAACACATGGGGACCAGAGAAAAACACTGGGACAAGTTTGTAGAAAACCCTGGGCCAAAAGGGCTCTTGATTTTGCAAATAGTTAGACCTGAAACCAAAGAGACTCAGGTCTGAGATATCTTGAAAACAAAGATTGAAGCTCTGGAATTTCACTCCTGGGAGAGGGAGGCCAGAATCACGGATGCCCTCCTGCCCTAGTCACTGGAGTAGCGACTACAACACTGGGAGGGGAGGAGGTGGGGGTCCATGGGGCTTCCTACTGTCCATGGTGCTGAGCCAAGCGCCGTAATCTCCCCCCATTCCTGAGGCTTGGTCAACTTCTCCTAGGAATCTGAGAAAGAGGCAATGTTCAGAGTGAAAAGAGAGACCAGAGAAGAGACACATAGTTGGAGCTGCTGAAAGAGAGAGAGACGGGGTGTGTGTGTGTGTGTGTGTGTGTGTGTGTGTGTGTGTGTGTGTGTGTGTGTGTGTGTGTGTGTGTGTGTGTGAGAGAGAGAGAGAGAGAGAGAGAGAGAGAGAGAGAGAGATAGAGAGAGAGAGAGAGAGACTGACTTCTATTTGGACAACTGTTTTATAACAACCTCAGATACCAGGCAGACACGTTCCCCCCTGCTCTCTGCTTCCTAGGGAAGCTGTTGGGGAGCACGTGTCTTCCTGTTACAAACTCATGGCACAGCCTTCAGATTTCTTCTAAACTGGTCCCCTGGAGGTGGTCTGGGAGAAGGGCAGGACAGAAAGGCTGGGATGGAGGAGGTGGGATCTAACAGGGATGCTGGAGTGTAAAGTGCCTGTGTGTGCTGGGAAGTGGGTGATGGCTGGGACAGAGAGAACCAGCATTGGGATGGGCACCTTGATTAAACAGCCAAAGCCCCAAACAGTCTCTTCTCAATGGGTGAGTGGACAAAATGAGGCTCTATCCACACCCCAGCTGCCCTTCTTATGATGTTAAATGACATGCCTGTGAACCTGCATTTTAAGCTTGAATTGTCTACAAGCCCAGAGAGGCACATATTCTCCATCAAGCAGTGGGGGAAAGTACCCAATTATCGATCGCCCTGTGTCCTTTTGTAATGATACAGAAATTCCCTGCAAGATAATGGATGAGGAGCTTATCAGACTTGATAGAAAAGGTGATTTTTGCTGAAATAGGATTAAAAGCTGATTACTTAACATGTGTGCAGAATAGCAAAACCTGGCCCAGTGATGACAAGCCCATCATCCCTCAGGATTGAAGTGGGCAGTCAGCCTTACTCAGAGCTTGGCCTTGCCCCAGATGTCGGTGAGGGATGTGGAAACCATCAAATGAGTTGCACTGTCTTGTCTGGCCTAGAAACACACAATCTGAGTGGTCCAGAGATGGGGCACAGCCAGGAATGGTGGGCCATTCATGGGAGGTGTTGCAGGCTCAATAGAGACAGAACCAGCTCTGGAATTTTCTGAAGTTGGAAATTAGGGTGGAAGTGAACTGGAGGTCAGGGAGGTAATCTAGAATCTCTCAGTCCAGGTCTGATAAGAAGGCCACTGGCGTGTCAGGGGCAACACTTCAGCACTGAGTCCCGACCCATTTCCAGATGGGGCTGGGGCTGTTTCAGAATACCCTGCAATCTTACACAACAGGACTTCTGAAATGGACTGAATGTTTGTGTCCCCCCAAAATTCATAGTTTGAAATCCTAACCCCCAATGTGACAGTGTGAGGAGGTGGTGCCTTTGGGAGGTGATTAAATCATGAGGGTGGGGTCCTCATGAATGGGATTAGTGCCCTTATAAAGGGGACCCTCACCCCTTCTGTCATGTGAGGACACAGCAAGGACTGTCAGTAGTCAGCCTGCAACCCAGAAGAGGGATCTCACCTGACCATGCTGGCACCCTGATCAAGGACTTCTAGCCTCCAAAACTCTAATAAGTACATCCATTTTATTGTATTTTGTTTTAGCACCCTGAACTAAGACAGTTTCCCATCCTGAGGTCTGAAAAGTGGTGACAGACTTCCCAGAGCTTTTCAAATACTTCCAAAAGCCGACAGGAAATGCCGAGTCCCAAGCATTTGGACACAGTGACTGTCAATGCAGGGGGCTAGTGCAAACCTAACAGAAGCCCTGGCTTTGGGATCACTGGAATTTCTGGTGTGACTGATGAGGCCAAAACTACTGTCTGTCAGGGAATGATAGAATACTATTCAAAATTAGAAAAGGAATTCTTGGTGTTGAAAAGTTATTACAGGATTGGTAAATGTGGAGGATCTGTCAAAAGTTGATGTGGGTGTTTCCTGAAAAAGCCAGCATATACAGTTGTGCAGGTTACACACTGCACAATTCTAGGGGGCACCATTGCTACTGTAGGTATGAGAGCTTTGTATTTATATAAATAACAGTTTCCTGAAAAATGGCAATAAAGTGTCTTGTTCTAACAAAATCAGTATATGGTGATGGTTTTATGACCAATGGGAGCCAAGTGTCTTGAGGAAGAACTGCCTTTTTTACTTTACATCTTTAAAGATGTTGTCTAGATTGCTGGTGGCAGCATTATGCATCTACTCCATACAACCTCTATGTAGACTGGAGGGGACCAGGGGCCCTGCTGTGACAGCAAGGTCCCTGGTAGCCAAAACAGTTCCCCATCTTCCTCTGGATGTTTGGAGGACAACGTATTGAACCCTGCGTGGCTTTGCCAAAAATTCAGCAAAAAATTCAGCATCCACTTTGCTCCAAAGGCTAGAGCCAACCCCTACCTTTCTCAGGGATTTTTTCCTGGATACTCACCTCTGCAGGAAGCAGAGTGTAGGAGTAGAATTGCTTCATTTTGGTCACCAGATCGTCTGTGGAGAACGTCACATACTCAACAAACTTCCGGTTTAGCAGGAACCAATCTGAGCCGCCATCCACGGCAATGCCCTCTGGGATCCGCCGGTCCCCCAGGCGCCACATGTGGGCATCACACTCCAGAAAGAGCCTGTCCAGGCCCTGTTTCCGGATGAACCTGGGCAAGACAAAGTAGTGCTTAGCCCTGAAAGAGCGCCACCTAGAGTCCAAATGAAATGGCACAGTCTCGGCAATAAAGGCATTTATTGAGTACTTACTGTGTGCTAGATACTGAGCTAGGGGCTCTGTGTGTAGTTTTTCACTTGATCTTCACAAGTGAGGCTGGTGTCTATAACCCTATGAGGTAGGTACTATTATTATGCCCATTTTACAGATGAGGACACAGAAGCTTAGAGAGCTTAGGGGACTTGCCCACCCAGCACGATTAGATGGCAATGATCATCTGCTACATCTGCTTCCTCTTTAGAGAACTTCTGAAATCACCTTTTCATGCCATGGACGCCTTGGCAGTTTGGTGAATACAGCCTAGGGACCCTCATCTCAGAATAATGCTTTTATTTTTTTAATTTATTTTTTAAAATTAATTAATTAGTAAATTAAGTATAGTTGATTTACAATATAGTGTTAGTTTCAGGTGCACAGCAAAGTGATTCATATATATATATATATATATATACACACACACACACATATATATATATACACATATATATATTTCAGATTCTTTTCCTTTATAGCTTATTACAGGATATTGAATATAGTTCCCTGTGCTCTACAGCAAATCCTTGTTGTTCATCTGTTTTATATATAGCAGCGTGTATCTGTTAATCCCATACTCCCAATTTATCCCATTGCAGAATAATGCTTTTAAATGCACACAACAAAAATACACAGGGTTACAAAATATGTTCACAAACACCAAAGTGATGATATAGTAATTTACATGATTCTTGATTCACACATTAAAATGAGTATTATAAAATATATTTTAAAACACCACATTTATGATAATTACATGTGTTTCCATTTTAACACATTTAATCACAAGGTCTTGTAGTAGGTCTAAAAACTACTGTAATTTTGAAGAAGAGGTGAGCATATATGACATTTAGAAGTGGATGCCTCAATTATAACGCGATTTGAAAATATGTGATTCCTGGGCCTTTCCTGGCGGTTCAGTGGTTAAGACTCCACGCTTCCAATGCAGGGGGCAAGTGTTCGATCCCTGGTTAGGGAACTAAGATCCAATATGTCATGTGGCATGGCCAAAAAAAAAAAAGTGATTCCTAACAGTAACTGCTAATACTGTGGTGGTTTGTTACCCTACATTTAGCTAGATTTCAGTTAGAGTTTAGTGAAAATTAAGATCATTTTCTTCCTATTCAAAGTCACAGACCCCTGAATTCTATCCATGAACCTCAGATTAATAACTCCTGCTCTAGGACACACACACACACACACACACACACACACACACACACACACACACACACACACACACACACACACACTCTTGGGATTCTGCAAGCCAGGCAAGGTGGAACTGGCATTTCCTAATTTGTAGATGCAGAAATCAAAGGTCAAAGAGCTGGTAAGGTGGGTGTGTTGGGAGGGTAGACAGAACTAGGGCCAAACTCTCTGGCCAAAACTCTCAGTTCATTTGCAGTTAGCACTAACTTCGCACCTACTATGTGCCAGGCATGTGCTGGCCTTGAGGCAAGGAGAAGTGAGGATGGTCCCTCCTCCTCAGGAGCTGGTTATCTCGTTGGGAGTTTATAGTCTACAGGTCTCCCCACCCAGGGATCCTGCTGCCCCTCCAGCTCATACAACATAAAATCAACCATTTTAAAGCATACAATTCAATGGCATTCGTTCATTCACGAGGTTGTGCAATCGTCATCTCTAGTTTCAAAATATTTTGTCACCCCCAAAGGACACCCCCATCCTCATCAGCAGTTGCTTCCCATTCCCCCTTCCCTCCAGTCCCTGGCAATCCATCTATGGATTTTCCTACTCTGCATATTTCTTATAGAGAGAATCACACAAGTTGTAGTCTCTTCCACTTAGCTTCGTGTTTTCAGGGGTCCTCCACATTGTAGCAAATAACGGGGCTTCATTCCCTTGTTTCTGTCTGCCCAGCATCCATTGTCTGGGAACCACACCTTGACTTTATTTTGGACACTTGCTCACCCTCAACTCTCAGTTCACTTGGCTTGCCTCACCCCCAGCACCAGGGGTGGGAACACGACTCAGCCTGGTCAATCAGAGTATTCCACCCGCTTGGCTGCCATAATTGCTTCCTGGATGCGCACGCACCTCAAGCTGAGTCTGAGACTAGGTTCCGGAGTTTTGCTGGAAATACTAGGAAGGAGCGCTTTTCTAGGGGATTTTTTTCTGGAAGAATGCAAGCTGAGGGCTGCTGACAGCCATCTTGTCACCATGAGTACAGAGGTTGTCTGATCATGAAGGTAACATAGAAGAGAAGACAAAAAAAGAGAGATGGAGAATGGGAGGGAGGGAGGGAGGAAGTAAGGGAGGGGGAGAGGCAGACAGACAAGGCCTTGATGACTTTGCTTGAGACCCTGGATCCTGCTATACCCGATTCACCCCCAGACTTGTCAGTAAAGTGCGTAAGGCATTTTAAGATGGGATTCCGTGACTTGCAATTGAAAGGGTCCTGACTAATACATTCCCGAATGATGTCACCTTTATCATTACCGTGATGAATGCAAATGTTCTTAGGCTCCAGATGGGGCAGGTAGCCATGGCTGTGGCACATTAATGCCACCTCTTCCACTAGAGCAGGCTGCATCCCCCACTGTGTGTCTAGAGGTCTTTGTGCCTCCACGGCAGACCTCATCTCTGTCTTCACATTAGAGTTACCTGTCTCCTCTGAGGTAGATGCTGTGCTCACTAGAACTGATCTTGGCTTCCTCCTTTCTGCCTACCTTACAGGTCCTGGAAGAGTGCAAGGCATCTGCTCAGGAAAGGTCTATGGTGATGACCAGACGTCAGAGCACAGAAGCTGAAGACAGTCCCACCCTGTTGGTCATGCTGAATTCTACAAAGAATCTCTCCCATTGGGCCTCCCACAAATCTACCAAAGGGAACTGCCTGAAACCTCACTAATGAACCCACATCCCTAGCATTTTCTTCTGCATAAATAGAGGACCTGCTTCTTGACGTTGGTCACTCACTGAGCACGATGGTGTAATATATTTAATTCTTAACCAAACTGATGCTAGTGTAATAAAAATGGTGACAACAATGATGCTGGTGGTGAACGGACTTAATTCTGCTAAAATGTGCTTTTCATCTACATTGCAATGTGGCTCTACCAGTAACCAGCTGGTTGAATTTGGAAAATGATGACCTTGACTCAGTTTCCCCCATGGGAAACTGACAAAGTTGGGCTAGGTCTAGGTTATAAAATTAAATGTCTACAGGGGTCAGACAAATAATATAAGTTTGTGAGGGGGGCTTAGTATAAGATAACAGGGTAGGTGGAGTCAGCAAAGACGTAGAGACTGCATTTTCTGAAAAGCACTCAAATCCCTTAAAAAAAGCATTTCTGGCTAAATAAGACATATCTCTAGGCTGAATCCAGCCCACAGACCACCAGTCCTAATAACACTGGGTTAGGTAATCTCTAGGGTACTTTCCAGCTGTGACATTCTCTAAGTCCCTCTGTTATACTCAGCAAGAGGTGTGGGGCAAGCATTAGACGGACGCATGGGAGCCCAGAGAAGGCTGACAGCTTTTCTGAGGATACAAACAAGGGCAGAAGCCGACCAGAAGACCCACGTGCCCAGCATCCCTGGCCCTGTTCTTTCCCTAACACACCTTTCCTAGTGCAAAATCCAAGTTCGTTAGCGAAGCCATGTTCTCTCTGGGGAGCGACCTGGTGAAGGGTTTTCAATACGCTCACCACAGCACTCACTGACACTCACGGACCCACTGAAGGAAGCCGCCGAGTCTGAGGAAATAAAATCCTACCTCGACTCTGGCTGGTGCCAATTATATGATAATGTCCAGTGGGCACACTTAACTGTGTTTAAAACTTTAAATTTGACATACTCTATATCAAAACTTACATGGTAATCAAGACCAACTAAGAATAAGAGAGAGAGAGAGAAGAAATACAGGTGGGACGACTTGCAGAATTTTTCTTTCCGTGGAGCAGCCTTTTAATTTCATGTTCCATTAGATGGGATAACAGCATCATCTTGCAATTTTAATGTGATGACCCGGACCGCAATATCCAAATACAATATTTATGCAGTAATCTCCAAAATGAAATATTCACGGGGTTGGGAGATTGGCCGCTGTACTGACTGCCTTCAAAAACTGATAGGCTGCAAACACATGCTTTGGTTAATTATGAGTAAACAGGGACCACAGATTGCCTAGGTATCAGAAAGGGGCTACCAGGAACTTAGGTCTGGACTCAGATAAGGTGGCAGACGCCCAGAGTCTGGGTAGCTAGCAGGCGAAAAGAATCAGCTGTTTCAACAGTGATTTGCTTTTTATTCTTCCCTGTGGATTTACTGTAACTTGAAAAGGTAAAGGTCGGAAACCATAGTAAGTTTGTGAACACCCGGGTGAGTCTTGTCATCAATGCTGGCTCACCAGGAAAAGGTGCACGGCTCTCTCACCTGAGGGATGGAGGGAAGATTTGCAGCAATGGGCCCAATTCACAGAAGGTGACCAATGATGCTGCCCTCCCTTCAGTTTTGTTTCCAGTTGACCTGGTTACCTGGTAGAACTGGGCTCAACAGGTGATACCATAGAAAAGCAGACATGAAGAGGATCTGGTAGCGATGCTGTCTCTGCTTTCACTGAGCAGTGGGGCTGGCTTAACTTCTCTGAATGCCAGTTTCCTCACCTGTAGGATGAGCTCCACGACACCTGTCCTAACAAGTTCCCAAATCAGCTGCAAAATTGTGATGGGTGACTGTTTACAAAGGTCCTTGCAAAGTAAGCACTCTTCACCCAAGCAATGGGCTGAGCCAACCATCAGTTCTTTTTTTCATAGAGACACCATGCCTCCCCAATCCTCCTTTGGTGTTTTATTTTTCTCCATAGCACTTTTCACTTTCTAATATAATATACAAGGTATTTATTTAGTTTATTGCCTATTTCTACTACTGGATGTAAGCCCCAAGAGGGCAGAGATTTTGATCACCTCTGTATTCTACTACAGTGCCTAACATACGGCCAGTGCCCAATAAATATTTGTTGAGTGAATGAATGAAGGGAACAGTAACAGCCACGTCTGTCAGGCAATCAGGAGGTAGCTGCCATTACTTAGCCAGGTATCAGATTTTTCTAACACACGTTCGACAGACAAAGGAACTGAATCACAGGAAGGTTAAGTAATTTCTCCAAAGTCACGCAGCTAACAGGCCTAGACTTGAATCCAGGTCTGGATGAATCCAATGCAAATGCTTAACTACTCTGTCATTTTTCATCTCAATTCGCCAGGGTCCCTCCAAAAGGACCCAAATGAAGGATCTGAGAACTTCTAATTCCTCAAAAAGACAATGCCCGGAAATGAGTGAACCAAGAGAAAACGGCTCATTGCTGGTTGGAAGAGGCTTTCAGCCAGTCCTCACAAGGGCTACTGTCTTCAGAACAGGTTACTTGAGGGCAAACGTGGTATCGTTTGCATTTGGTTTTACCTCCTGGGCTCTCAGGGATGGTTTGCCTCCCTGAGATTTTTCTCTACTGTCACGATATGGGACAAAGTCAGAGCTAAATATGCTTCGACTAGGATGTCACAAGGACCAAATCTACTCAGTTGGGCATCAAAGGAAATCAGATGGAGGATGGCAAGGGGTCCTGAATCTCCCCCGTGGGATAAGAGGTCAGTTAAGAAAGTATCTGTAGCCTTTGGAAATGGCCTCAGAAAGGGCAGACAATGAAGAAGTCTCTCAATTCAGTTAATCCCCTGGCTACAATCTCGGTATATTCATCAAGTGTGGAATTATTCCAGAACTGTCTTGTCCTGTAATGAATTCTGAAAGGAAGAACACTGCCCCTCAGATTTTACAGCACGTTTGAGCAAGAAGGAATCTCAGCAATCAGCGAACATAACTAATTTTACAGATAAAAAACCCCAACACACCGAGACTCAGAAAGGACGTGTGATCCAAAGTCACACAGCCTAGAAAAATATTTTCTCTTCTTCTATTTCTCTCTCCAGCGATCTCCCACTGAACCCAGACTACTCCTTTAGCCTAAGTACAACCTAAGCATTTTAGTTTAAAAATAAAGTCACGGAACAAAGCATGAAAACACAATGTATGGAATCAGCCAGCTATGTGAATGGACTCACACAAAACAGCCATGTCACACAGGCGCCAAACTTTGGGCTCTGGAGCCAGAATATTTGGTACAAGTCCTGGATTTGCCACTAACCTTGGGCGACCTGAACATGGATGCCTCAGCTTCTTACATGGAAACTGGCGATCGTCATAATATCTGCCTCCGAGAGTTTAAGTGAGATTATATTATATATGGAGAGGGCTTAGCATAGTGCTCGGCACTTAGTAAGTGCTCAGTAAGTGTTCACCAAGATACTTAACTTTTTCCCTCATCAAGCCAGGAAATTAAAACTTCTATCTGTCCTCTTCTCTGTTCTGGGATTTGGTAGACAGGCATGTGTAGGGCACCTCCACAGCTAAGGAGAAACCCTTTATGCTCTGAGAAGAATGCCTTTTCAGCACCAAGGACAGAAGCCCCAAAGCCCTCACAGCGCACCCATGTCCTGCAATTATTTTAGTTCAGCAATGCCCATGGCTGTGGTGGTAGAGGGTGACAAGCAACACGGGCACCCTGATTCTGTCTGAGAACCACAAATTACAAAACCCTCCCATCTTTCCAAGGCACAAGTCAGTGAGGATTCAGGTCACTGGGTTCCTAGTTTGGCAGCTCCACGGGCTCTGCTGGCCATTTCTCACATGTCCAGTGTGGGTTATGCCCCTTCCCAAGACGGGCTGGAGTCAGCTGTCAGGCCTCAACTCTGCAGTAGTTGGAAGAGAAAAGGGGCTCGGGGTATTTGCTCATTCAGCAACTCTCCAAGTCTCTGTGCTGAGAATATGGTTGTGAAGAAGACAGACATCATCCCTACCCTCTCTCTTCTAAGATGAAAAATAAAACCATAATATTTACCATTTATTGAGCACTTGCTACTTTCTAGGTCCTGTTCCTAGTGCTTAACATATATTCTCTCAATTAATCTTCATCACAATCCTACGAGGGTTCATTTTCCAAATGAAGGAACAAAGACACAGAAAGGTTAACTAATTTTCCCAAGGCTACACAGTTGGTTGGTGGCAAGGAAGGGATTCACACCTTAGCAGTCAGGCTCTGGATTCCACACTCTTAGCCACAAGACTATAACACTACTCTAGTAAATAGGTAAGTAGTCATAAACAGCTATGAAACACATGCATATGTAACTAGATGTTTGTGACAAGTGTTATACAGGAAAACTTAGAGTGCAATGACAAAATAAAGAGACAGGGACTTAATTAGTGGAGACTATTGGGGAAGACTCTGCTGAAGAGGTGGCACTGACAAGAAGCATGAGAAGGAACCAGTCATCTGAAGAATTCTGGGGAAGAGCTTCATAGGAGACAGAAATAGTGTGTGCAAGAGCCCAAATGAATGAAAAGAAGCTAACGTGGTAGGAGTGGAAGCTACAGGGAGAAGCTCAGCTTCACTATCTCACACCAGAGCAGACCAGTCACAGGAGAGGCAGACTCTGACCTGATTGGTGGAAGGAATGTATTAGCCGTAAGTACACGTGGCCTGGACATGGCAGGAAACTCCACAATGAACATACTTAGGGAAATGGTATAGCACGGTGGCTAGGAATGTAGACTCTGGAGCCAGACTGCCAGGGTTCGAGTCTCTTTCCCCGTTCCCAAGCTGTGTGTTGTTTAATCTCTCTAGCCTCAGTGTCCCTATCTGGAAAATGGGCATGATAATGACTGCACTTACACCATGGGATTGTTGTGAAAATTGAAAGAATTAATATCTCTAAGGCATTTGGGACAGTCTCTGGAACACAGTAAACTCTACCATTACACATGCCCTGGGCAAAGAAAGCTGACTTGGTTTTGACATTCAGGAATGGAAAAAAACCCAGCCTGAGCAGAAATGCAGAGTTAGGGGCCCAAATCCTGGAACTGAGAATCCCAGGCTTGGTGGCCCATGCTCTTCACATGGGCCCAAATCAGCTTGCACCTCCAAGAGTCTAAAGGTCCATTGAAGGCTGACTGATCTTCCCTATTTCACACATATTTATAAACGAAGTCTACTGCCTTCTGTTCTTGTTGTAAAAGTAAAGGGGGCTTCCCTGGTGGCGCAGTGGTTGAGAGTCCGCCTGCCGATGCAGGGGACGCGGGTTCTGGGAAGATCCCACGTGCCACGGAGCGGCTGGGCCCGTGAGCCATGGTCGCTGAGCCTGCGCATCCGGAGCCTGTGCTCCACAGCAGGAGAGGCCACAACAGTGAGAGGCCCGTGTATCGCAAAAAAAAAAAAAAAACGCAGTTCCTCCATAAAAGGCATGGAGCACAAAAAGAAAGAAAAGAAGGAAATAAAAAATCATGCTCTACGTCTCAGAGATGACACTGCACATATCGTCCTTCTAGCCTTTGGTCCACCTTTGACATGTATTGTTTTGAAAAAAGAAAAGATTGAAAGTCGACCTCAAAACTCATACGGAGGCCCACAGAGCGTCTGTGTACACAGCCTTGTATGGGTGCCCGTGTGATGCTAAGCTTTATTTTGACATGGCTACCATAACTGGATTAAATAAAGTGAACATGCAAACAGGGATAAACTCACCGGTTGGGTTTAAGAAAAGCAAGAGGGAAATGCAATCTGCTTTCCCCATTGGAGATGAGATATTAGTTACCTCCTCCCATCAATCATGGTACTAGGAGACAGATGGGGAGAGAGCTCTTCTCCTGATAAGCAAGTTGGCACCAAAGGGCCTCCTGAAAGCAGATTTGCTTGGAGGAGGTTCCTGGCCAGGCTCTCGATGGATTTGACAGCTTTCGGTTAAACAATTGCCTATTTATACATCAAGAGAGGTTTGGGCCTGAAGATTAGTTCAATGTCAGAGAGAAGAAGCTGCTGAAGCTGCTTTAGCTGCCATTCTGGTGCCCAGCGAGGGACTGCCGCCTCTAGCAGGGGGGGCCCGGACCAGGGAACAGGAAGAAACTTGTTTATGCCACTTCTGACCTGAGGGCTGGGACCCCTCCCAGCTTCCTTCTGGTCTAGTCTTCCTACATTTGAAATGCTAGCTGTTTCTCTAAGAGTTGTAGAAAGTGTTTTGAAAACATTAATCACGTGTATATATACCATCTTCAAGGCTTTTCCACTGTTGTCACCATCACCACTATCAACATCACCACCATCATCAACTTCATATGCGTAACTAACTATTCCAAGAGCTTACTCACATATTCACTCACTTAATTCTTGCAGCAATTCTATGAGATTGGTTTTATTATCATGATTCCCGTTTTACAGATGAGGAAACTGAAGCACAAGTGATGGATGTAACTTACCCAAGGCCACACACCTAGTGAGTGCTCAGCATACGAACGCTGGCAGTCGGGGTCCAGGACCCAGATTCTTAACTGCCATGCTATAGGTTTTATGACGTCTGTATGAGACTTTCCTTAATATTTCTTTTCTAAACCAACTTTAGATAGCTTCAACTGTCTTCTTTTAAACTTAGTCTTATTCTAAGCATCATGTCCATGAAATCATCGATTAGATGCCTAATTATATAAATTTTCGTTGATATACATAAAATCAGTACTAACTCTCCCATGATGCCCATTCGTGAACACCCCAAAACAATCTCACATATCACTGGTGGACTGTGAACACACTTTGGGACAGGGTGACTCTAGAAAGCAGGGGGAGGACTGATTTTCCTCTCTTGCTCCTTTACAAATGATTCTGCTTAAAATCAGCAGAGCTTTGCTCTTTCATCCACACACTCCAAGAACTGAAAACAACAGGTCCTCTCAGATGCAGTCACTAATCATGGGGGGATAAAAGTCAGACCTAACCAGACTCCACTGCCAGCTGTGTGGAACCCTGAGCAAGTTAAACCAACTCTGCAAGCCTCAGTTGTACTCTTTAAAAGAGGATAACACCACTCGAAAGCGCCTGGCTCGGCACTTCCTGTGGTCAGCGAGGATACTCAGTCCTCCACAATCCCCGCATCACTGTCCGGATCTTATAAAGAAGAGGACATGAAGACATGGAGAGCCAAAGCCATTTGTCAAAGTCCCCTGGCTGCCATACGGCAGAGCTGGCATTTTGGCACAGGTGTCTGGACTCCATTGCCCACGCTCTTACCACCACACCACACTCTGCCCCAGGGCTAAGCACTGGGGCCCTGGGGACCTTGAATTATTTGGAGAACTTAGACCAATCAAGGCCGGAAAATTCCCAGAGGAAACTATTCCGGCTGGGAGTGAGGGAAATGATTTTCCCTTTCCATCTCCCCGTAAGGGGCCTGTTCCTACACACTGGGCTTTGATCAGGCTGCCGAGATTTGGGAAACTTCTCCGATACTCCCCGAGCAGAACCCAGGAGTTCCTGGGGATGTTTGCCAAGACCTGCTTACTCAGGGCACTTACTTCTTTTAGCCCTGCAGAGGTTATCTGGGAAACTGATAATTGTGCTATATGTCTTTCAATATATCTAGCTACTTCATTTTTGGAGGAAGGCAAGGAAATACAGTGAACACAACACTCCCCTTGATTTAATTATAGGAACAGTCAGGACCAATTTGGCAGTTATTAAAGTACCAGTTTGCCTTTATGCCATCTCTTAGCAGCGGGAGCTGGAAGTCCAAATTGGCTGCTAAAGGCTGAAGTTGGGGACGGGAAGGTCAAAACTGCTATTAGGAACCACGTGGAATTAAAAACTAAGGCGCCCTGTGGCCTATTTGGTATCTCACTGCTTGCTTTTGTCCCTCTCCATCTCTCTGTCTTTTAAACTCTCTTCCTCTGTCACACTGTCTGGTCCCGAAGCATGAAGCATCAGAACGGGAAGGCATTTGGAGATCATGTCATTCAACCACTTTGTTTTTCAAAGGGAGAAAATGAAGCCCAGAGAAGCAGAGTGGCTGCCTCAAAGCCACCCAGCATATTGGAGGAAAGCAGGACCAGAACACAGACAGGCTGCATCACGCAGGGATTTGCGCTTGGGCTCTGGGGACACACTCACTTAGGTTTGAGCCCTAACCCTGCCCTAGTTGCGTGAGCTTAAGCAAGTTACTTCACCTCTCTGAGTCTCAGTTACCTTATCAGTAAAATGAGGCTAATACGTTGAGAAGGGTCGCCGTCTGGAGCCAGAAAATTAAACCAACACAAAGGGAAAGAGAACAGAAGTTAATGGGTGGGGGTGGTCAAAAGGTACAAACTTTCAGTTATAAAATAAGTAAGTTCTGGGGATGTAATGTACGGCACGGTGACTACAGTTAAAAATACTGTGTTGTACATGTTTGAAATTTGCTATGATCTTAAAAGTTCTTATCATGAGAAAAAAGATTGTAACTATGGGTGGTGATGGATATTAACTAGACTTCTTGTGGTGGTCATTTTACAATATATACATATATTGAATTGTTATATCACTTACTTGAAACTAACATAATATGTCGGTTATATATTAATTAAAAAAAAAGATTCTTGCCAGTGAACTACTTGGCTATTTGATGTGATGTGTTTATTTTACTTTAACCCTCTCCAGAAATAATAAGAAATAATTAAGCAGCCAGAAAAAAAAAAAAAAAGAATTAACAGAGTCTGGGCTTGATGATATCATTTGAACTGCCTGATTCAGCTATGCCTGAAGTCAGATACTAGTGTTTTAGTTGCATCACCCAATAACTTCCCTTACCCTTTAAGCGAGTTTGAGCTGAGTTTCTGTCACTTCCCACCAAAAAAGGGTCCTTCCTAACATGCCATCAGTGCAGAGCCAGAGCGAAGCCCCACCCAGGCTGCGCCCCTGGGAGACGTGAGGGCAGATGGGCGTGGCTAGGTTTGTTCACTCAGCAGGTGAGGCCTCAGCTGACAAAGAGGAGAAAGTCACCGCTGATGGCTCATTTTACTACTGAATTAATTCTAAATTAATCTCCTGAATTCATCTAAGTGAGAGAATCCCAGCTGAGGACTCATGCGTGAGTGTTGGAACTTGTGAGCTGTTTTGTCCAGAGAGCCTTGGGTTTTAGGGTTTTAGAGGGAGATGCAAGCAACAACTCCTCAGCCTGCGTCTTTATCCTGCCCTTTATCCTGCTGTGCCGTTTGGGTACCACCTGTCAACTGCTGATGCACATCAACTGGACAAGATGTACTCATACACCCAGAGGCACAACTCTGGCCTACACACCATCTATTTATTTCTCCCACCTGCAATATTTGAGTCCAATGTTTATCATGGCAATGACATCATCACTACCACCACCACCACCATCATCATCTTCACAGGGCATTTATGATATGCCAAATGCTTTACATACAACATCTCATTTAATCCTTCCAACAATCTCGTGCGCATAAGTCCATTAATGTTTCCTTTGTACAGATAAGGGAACCGGCTCAGAGAGGTTAAGTCACCAGTCCAGTGAAACACAGACAGGACGTGGTGGATCAGAACTTCAACCTAGGAGGTATGACCTCAAAACCTCATGATTTTAACCTCTGTGTTGTAGCCAGTTCCTAGCACAGGGCCTGGAAATAGTAGATAGAGAATAAATACTGAGCAGGCTGAAACCACAATACTAGGGTGGATGTAATTCAGACACAAGTCTATCAACTTACAGTGGATTCCTTTCTAACGATATGACTTTGCACAAAACATGTATTATAAGTTACTTGGAAGTGAAGAAGCATCTTCATTCTCTACCTAAGGGTGGGGATACCAATATCTGGTCTAGTTCTGACAACGTACCACCTGCATGGAATCTTGCTCAGCTCTACCCTGCTTCCATGGGCTTTGGGGCCAGAGAATTGGGTTCAAACTCCAGCACTTACCAGCTGTGTGACTTTGGGAAAATCATTTGGGCTCCCAAAGCTCCCCTTTCTTCTCCTGACAAATGGAGATAATAATACGTAGTTTTACATTGAGTGACTGTAAGAATAAAGTTGGATCCTGTGCGAAAAGGGCCCAGCAGAGCGATGTGCACTTAGCAGGAACACAGCCCACTATATGTCTACCATTCTTCTTTATCCACCAGGCCTCTCCAGTGTAGTGGCCAGAACATGCTATAGTAATCTGTGCTAATTTACAGAGCATCTTCAAGTCTGGGGTTAAGTGTAAAGAATGCAGGCTGCCAGGAGGACAGGCTCAATCTAGAAATAGACAGCTGGATGCCATCAACGTTAAAATTAAGGAAAATGATACAACCCAAGGATTCTGGGGTTACTTCTTGAAAGCTCAGGAAATGGAGCTCACTGCCTGCTTCTGTCCCTCCCTTCTGTGGATATCTGGGTAAAGGGGATCACAGAAACAGCTAAAATGACACCTCCATCGGCAGTGGCAGAGAACACCTACAGCAGAGCCGGCAAACTGAAATGCCAACAGGGTGAGGTAGGGGAGAGGGCAGCGAGGACTGCAGCAACCTGTAGAACGTGGGCTTTGTCTAAGAACCAGATCATAACTTCCGCGACAAAATTCAAGCACAGATGTAGTGGACCTTTGGCTCTTTTAAGATGAGCTGGAAATCTGGATTTCCCTGGGAAATATTGCTGTTTTTAAATGGGGCTATTAACTTTCAAATGAAGCACCTGAATTAAACAAGACAAAACCAGCACGAAGGCCAAAGAAAACACATTAACACGCTAAAGGTATCCTGTGAGCTGCCAGATTAAGTTCTGAAGGCAACGCTAGGAAAAGGCTCTAAGATGGCAGAGCGATCCTGGGCAGTGTTTTATGTCCAATGGTGGAGCGGACCCTGTGGTCTCTCCTACAGAGGGTGCTCAAGACTGCGTCCCTTCCGGCTGATCTCTGGCCACGGGGATTTAGGCTCAGCTCAAAGCGGGACTGCAGTGATGCTGTTTGGCTCTGCTCAGTCTAAGTGAGAGAGGCACAACAGATCCAGGTTGGGCTCCTGGTGCCTCCAATCCCTGCCAACATCTTAGGCAGCAAGAGTGAGGCAATGGTGAGGGCGCAGCGCTGGGAGTCGGGATACTTGAGTTCAACTCCATGCTGGCATGAGACTCTTTCCTGCTAGAAGGTAAATTCCATGAGAGTGAGGATTTTGTCTTGTTCTCCTCTAGAAGGGTGCCTGGCACATGCTTGGCACTAAGTGAGTATTTGTTGAATGACTGGCTGACCGAATGAATGATCTGGGGACATCATTTACTTAAACTATGGGCCTCAGTCTTCCTACCAATAAATTGGGTATTAAAATGACTACCCTAGTTTCCTTGAAGGACAGCCATAATGTGATAATGGACTCATGAAAGGGCTTGGGGGAAAAGGTGTAAAGGACTAGGACATGATGAGACACATTCACTGTGATCTCTGTCCCTGGCTGGCAGAAGACACCATTTCAGATGCTACAAAGAAAGGGCCAAGGCCCATCCACGCCATGCCTCTCTCCCATCCTCAACTTTTCTCTGGCTGCATCAAACCAGCCTAGAAGGAAGCCCCCAAATGATCACTCAGATCTCCATTTCCCTTTTGCACAAGGGTAGGGGGAGGATACACTACCTGGCGTTGTCCCGGCCGTGTGACTTCAAGAAATTCATCTCTCGGTATCGGGAGAGAAATGCCACCAGCTGGTCATTTGTCCTGTGGAAGCAAACCGAGAGGAAAGTCAGGGTCCTCCGGAAATCATGCAGACTTTGTGTCCTGGCTCCTTTCTTTGTCACAGAAACCAGGTCCCCTCCCTCTTTCACACCATGCAGGTAGGGAAGGCATCTTCTTTCATATGTCGCCATCATTGAGCTTACCACAGCATGCTAAAATGGACTGTCTGTCTCTTACATACTCCATATGCTGTGAACTCCTTGAGAATAAGCCTAGTACCTTATTTGTTTTGGAACCTCCAGTGCCCAACACTGGGCTTGGCAAACCGTAAGGCATCAGTGAATACTTCAATGCCAGATACAGAGTAACCTCAGGGCCTTTGCACTTGCCGTGCCTGGGAAATTCTACCCCATATCTTTCCATGTCTGCTCTTGTCATCCAGGTCTCCTTTCAAATGTCACCTCTTCGGAGAGGCTTTTTTTTTTTTTGTTGCCCAACCTAAAGTAGCACCTGCCTCCCCCCACCCCCATCACATCACTATATTCACAACATGAGCTCCTCACCATCTGAAAGAGCTATATTTGCTTCCATTAGGACGTAAGCTCTGTGAGGACAGAACCTAATGCAACTCACTCATCACTGGCACATGGTAAGAGGCACATTAATGTTTGTTGGATGAATGGATGACTCAAGGTGAGATGAGTTTAAACTGACTCCTTCAAATGTGTTTTGAGGAATGAATGAGTCAATGAATGGATGAATCCATAACCCCCAGGCTGATTGAGAGAGCTTTAAGAAATATGAAGTGTGATGCAAACGGGTGACATTGTTCCCGACATTGTTATCCCAGATTTATCGCCATCTATCTCAGCACTAGCGGTGTAGTCACAGCTAATCAGCTTGTGCATACAGCTGTGACAGTACTTTAACAGGCAGTCACACGGGGTCTCCATCTGCCAGAAACGCGGTTGCCTCTTACGCTGAATAAACCCCAACAGGTAAACGGTGCTGAAGTGACAGCTCCTTTATCATCTGGCTTCTCCGCTCAGGGATTTTTACTTAGGAGGAAAGGGTTAACCATTGTTTCAAATTGGGAGAAACGGTGAAGGCGCATCTCTGGGAAGAGAAAGGAGGCTAGACTCTGGGGGGCAGGTGGGTGCCTAAGAAAGCGATGCCTGTGCTCTAGAAGCAGAAAGGGCTGGGGAGAGATCCCAGCTCCACTTCTGACCCAGTTGTGTGTCCTACGGTAAGTCATTCAACCTGAGTGGCGGCCTTCACCTGGCTGCCCTTCACACAGTAGGTATACATACTGATGGATAACTGGGTGGACTTAAAGGGCATACAGTAGGGGCACAATAAATGCGAGCTGCTCTGCTCTTGGCCTCCCAGCACCCGGTCAGGGCCGCCCTCACCCCTCACCCCCTCCTTCAGTTCCCTGCATCACCTGCAGTCGTGCCACTCCAAGCCCCTGCTCCTCTGGTTGGACAACTATTGTTGACCGACTCATAATTTCAGCGGAGGGGGACGGAGAAGTTAACAGAGGCTGCAGTGGAAACGAGCACTGCCGACATCCCGTCCTCGTTTACAGAAATCAACACCACTTCAAAACCTGCCGTTCTAGTGGCTGCAGATGCCAGAAAAACCCTGTGTCCTACAGCAAGGTAAACCCGCCCAGACACAAATGCAGAAAGCTTAGTCCTGCGGATGCGCAGAGGCGAATCCCAGGGACACAGGCAAAAGGCCAAGTCCACGTGTCCATGCGCACGTGGAGCATCTCCGCAAACAGGCGACGTAAAGCCCAGGCGTGCTTCCCTCCCAGTTACGGGTTGCTGTGGGCAGAGGGCCTCTTGAAGTTGCTGGAGAGGTGGAAACTAAACCAGCCTGCAAAGGAAATGAAAGCAATCTCTCTTTCCAAACCATAGAGGCCCGTTCCATCTCCGCGTCTTAGCAGTTCCTGTTTACCAACCCCCTCTCTACTCTCTGCGACAGTTCATTATTGTCCTCCTGATGAATACCGGGACAAGTTAACCTCTGAATGGGTCCCTGGCAGCAGGAATAATAAAGAGGGGCCTCTCAGCGGCCTCAGTGGCAGGATTGAAGGGGCCGGGCCGGGGCTCCTGGGCCCCCTCTCACGAAGCCTCAGGCCTCCCAGGGTCAGCGGCTGAGGCTCCATTTAGCAGCCCCAGAAAGCGCTTTTCAGGGCCCCGAGCTGGGGCCATTGTCACATTTACCGCTTCACTGCGTCCCCATCTGACGGGGATGAATAGGCATTTAGCGAATTTACTTAGCGATGCTTCCACATGAAATCGGCTCAAAAGATGACATCTTAGGGGAGGGAGCGTAGACAGGGAGGGGGCTGCGGATTCCAGGCCCAGAGCCTGTGGGTAAAGCGATTTTCAAAGCACAGCGCTGGGTCCTGGCTGGGCTGGACACGGAGGGGACCCTGGCTCCCCCTCCCTGGGCGAAGAGCCTGCCCCTCGAGCTAAAACCTGTCCCCCAGCCCTTCTGCAGGGGGAGACAGATCGGCTGAGGACCAGGTTTCCCTGTGGGGCTTTCCGACGCCTGTTGGTAATTGCCTACATAATATTTAGTTCCCTCTGAATAATTAACAGCTTGCGATCTGTTGTCATTTTACCCAGTTCCGTGCTCTCTCCCACTCTCTCCCCCTCACACGCATTTCTCACTCCTTTCTGGTGGAGTCATTTGCCAAATGAATTCCACAGCTCATCGCTTGTGTCTGTCTCCTCCACAATTTCCTTCCACCTTTTGTGGAAATGATCAGAAGACACGTCTATGCCAGTTCCTCCGATTCGTGGTGGGGCCTCCGGGACCCATCACTGCGGCCTTTGGAGCCACTGGGACATCTTTATGGGAATATGTAAGTAAATAAATATTATAGTAAATAATTTGTTTTAATAAATACATTTATTTTAATGTAAATAAACTTACTGGAACCATGTGGGAACCTCGGTTAGAAGGAAATACATGCATAGTAAAATGAGCTCCCGAAGCACCACCATTATGAAATGTCCACCACGCCCTAGGCCCCTGGGCGGACTTTTGCTACAATTTATTGCATTGAATAATCACAAAGAGTCTCTAAAATGCGAGTTTCATTCCCATTTTACAGATGGGCAACTGAGACTCAGAGAAAACACCCATTTAGTGAACAGTGCAGAACTAGGATTGGAACCTGGTTCCAAATGCAAAGCTCGTGTTCTTTGCTACTAGACGGCTTCTACAAATGAATGAATGGATGAATGAGTGAATGAATTCCATCCCAGGTACAAGAGAAAACACACATGTGTTCCACTGCCTCCTTGTTCAGAGCCTGGTCTTGGGACCAGCAGCGTTAGCCCACTGCTATTAGACATGCCCTACCTCAGGCTCCACCCAAGATACACTGAGTTAAAATGTGCCTTTTAACAAGACTCCCAGGGCATGCGTGCGCCCTTTAACGTTTAGGAAGTGCTGCTTCACGCCAAGCATGAATATCGGTAGTTAATTCTCCTCCTCTTCATCTTCTCGCCACGGTCTCTTCCTGAGAGCCCAGACTTCAGGCAGGTTATTTCATCTCAATAAGCCTCAGGTGTTGGGAGTATTAAATAAAATAATGCATGTAAGACCCGTGCGGTAGCACCCAGCCCCCAGTGAGCCCTTGATAAAGGTTAACTGCTGTTTAATAGTATTACTATTGCCATCGCGAGCATCAGAAGCTTAAGACATGTTGAACTGAGGACAGCAGTACAAAGATCCAAGCTGATTTGAACTCGGAAATCTCTCTGTGCCTCATACCCACGAATTTTCTGCGGAGCATGGTTTGGGAGACGCTCCACAGAAGGGAACCTGTCTACAGTCTCCCAGCTGGCATCACAGTTATGAACTGGCTCCCAGAGGACCGCCACACTGCTGCATGTGTCAGATACGCATGTAGCTCTGGGCATGAAGACACCCAGGAAGAAGGGGGATAGCTCTTAGGTCCTCGGGTGCCCAGAAGTCCAGTCACAGCCCAGCCTGTCTGCAGGCAGTGAGTGGCAGGGCAAGGAGCGTTTGGGACCTGCTCGGTTTCACTTGGAAGGAGCCCATCACAGAGCCAACTGCCCTCCTCTGGGTCCCTCCTGCCTACCCCGATAGCCCTTCCCTGATACAGGATGCTAATACGCTGCCAGAGGTGTTCATGGCTGATGGCGAGGCCGACGGCGCTAAAGCAAAGTTTAGCACAGAGTTTCGTGAATGTCAGGACTTCAAACCCCTGATGCTGCCAGGTATGCCCAGACCCCAGAGGGCACCGGATGCAGCCCTCCTGGAGGCAGTGGGCGGGCCATTTGTGGAGCGAAGTGTGTGTGAGAGGTAGTGGTTGGAGGCCTGTGGAGTCGGGCAAGCTGAGCATTGAGGCACCTTCAGTCTGAGCTCAGAATATACTACAGTATTTCCCCAACTTCTTCCACTAGTGTATCATCTGTACAATTATTTCCTATATATGTTCACTTTAAGTACCACCTTTGCATTACCCTATGCGACAATATTTGTGGTAGCTGATGTACCCTTCTATTTTTCAAATTTCAAACGGCAAAATACACATAAAATTTGCCACCTTAACCAGCTTAAGTGTACAGTTTAGTTGTATTAAGAACATTCATCTTGTCGTGCAACCATCACCACCATCCACCTCCAGAACTCTTTGCATCTTGCAAAACTGAAACTCTGAATCCGTTACACAACAACTCCCCGCTTGCCCCTGCCCCCGGCAACCATCCTTCTACTTTCCGTCTCTGCATATTCAGAGCAGTCAAACTCTAGGGACCTCACGTAAGTGGGACCATACAGTATTTATCTTTATGTGACTGGCTTCTTTCACATGGCACAATGTCCTCAAGGTTCCTCCCTGTGGTGGCATGGGTCAGAATTTCTCTCCTTTATAAGGCTACATAATATTCCATCCTGACGTACCGTTTTGATGTTTTCTCCTATGACATGTGAAAAGCAACGATGCCTTGTCCGTACTCCTAAAGCCACTGGGCCACCAAAGGCATATGGAGAGTGGCCCTCTGCCCCGGGGGGCCCAGGACACAGAAGTTTTCATTTTAAACTCAGATGGTTCTGGGCACATGGACCTGCCACAGGATGTGTGACCCCGGGAGAAGCGTCATCCTCCATCTTTCTATGATAAACCTGAGTGCAGAAAACCACAATGATGGGAAGGCCAGCTGTAACCCTCTCCTGTGCTTTTAAAATTATAACTATGACACTCAGGCTACAGCAAGATCATGAAATTACAGCAGAGGCAACAACAGCACCTAACAACAGCACTTGAGTACCTACTATGTGGGAGACACTATTTTAAGCACTCTGTACCTATTAACCCACTTATTCCTCATGGCGACCCTATGAAGTAGATGCTGTTGTATTTATATCCATTTTTCATTACAGAAACGGGAATATGCATCTTCGTGGCCTTTTTTTTTTTTTTTTTTGCGGTACGCGGGCCTCTCACTGTTGTGGCCTCTCCCGTTGCAGAGCACAGGCTCCGGACGCGCAGGCCTAGCGGCCATGGCTCACGGGCCTAGCCGCTCCGCGGCATGTGGGATCCTCCCGGACCGGGGCACGAACCCGTGTGCCCTGCATCGGCAGGCGGACTCTCAACCACTGCGGCACCAGGGAAGCCCCAGACTTCATCCTTTTAATGGCCGCACAGCCTCCTATGGAATGGGCACAGCCGATCCCCTAGTGATGGACATTTAGGTTGTTTCCTCATTCGCCTCCCTGCTTGCAGGTATCGCTCCTACGAACATCCTTGCACATTTATCTTTCCACATGTGGGTATGATAGATGTTTGTAGGATTAAATTCCCAAATGTGGAACTGTTCATGCAAAGGATGCCTTTGAGTCTCTCTTTGCTTTCAGAAAGACTCATTACATGGACTGAGGCTGCCCCAAGGGTTGAGGGCATGGCTGGGGCTCACATCATTACACAGGAACTGACCAGCTGGCTACCAGTGGTGTGGGCAGGGAGAAGGAAACTGTAAAGGGGATGGAGGTGGGGAGGCTGGTGGGCTTCTCCAGCAGGGTGGCCAGGCCTGAGCAGGGGCCTTCTTGTTTCCCCAGGGTACCAACAGCCAGTGGGACCCAAATGAACCTTCTGTCGAGCAGCATGGGTGTGTGGGGCACGGCAGAAAACCATCCTCTTCAGTACTCGGGGCAGCTGTTCCAGCTGGTGCCCATCTGTCCGCTAACAGCCCCGGGATTTTCAGTCGGGCACCTTGGACGATACTTTTCAGGAACCTGGCTAGAGTCATGAGGCGAGCAGGCATTGGGTCTAATTCCATTCTGTTCCTCCAGGACCCGGTACACAGTAGGTGCTCAACAGTGATTCAGCGCAGCGCCCGCCCCACGGGACGGGCTCAGCTCCCGAGGGCGGAGAGCACAGGCATTCACTTCTACATCTGTGCCTTTGCCCATCCCATTCCCTCTGCCAGGAATGCTGCTCCCTGTGTCTCTGACCTGGGAGAGATGTGGGGCAGAAAACAATGAGGGTAGAAAACATGCCTTTTGTTGCCTGCAAAGTGCTAAGTGCTCCTCCTTCTTTTAATTTCACAGTAACCCCATCACGTGGGTACTAGTTTATATGTGAATAAAGTGGGACACAGAGATTTAACAGTTTGGCCAAAGTCTTAGAAGAGGTGGAGCTGAGATCTGGACCTCAGCACCCCAGGTCGAGAGTGCAGGCTCTTTTCAATCCTGCTTTCCCCATGGTGAACAGGCTACAGGAATGTGCTTCATTTCTTTAGAAAGAGTCAGGAAACAAGCAGAGGAAACTGCAGCCACCTTCTGACGCCTCCTACTTCCTTCCAAGGGGATCGTTGTGGAGCATAGGTTGCACATCAGGCGTCGTCTGTCCGGGGTGTGGGCCTTTCTGTGGCGCCGTCTACAATCTGACCCCAGCCACGTGATTCCTCTCACTGCACTCCATCTCACAAGTGGATTCAGACCCATTTTTCCATCCGGCTTATTTCTTTTTGGGTTGGGGAGAGGCACTCCCATCACTGTCCTCGACTTTCCAGATGGCTCATGCGTGAGCCTTACTGAAGTCTTATCTGCTAGGAAATCTCTCAGGAAGGCCAGAACTCCAGAACAACCAGAGGAAAGGCCAAGTTCAGGGTTCCCTGAAGAAGAGGCAAGAGCAAAGGCAACTGGAGACAAGAGAAGGCAACCCCTGATTCAAATGTAGTGGAAGCTCATAGCGAGACCTGAGTGCTAGCATACTGGGAAAGCTAGATGCTGTAATTCTTCCTGGACCCTGGGGGCATGATTACAGCCCTAGTTGGGTACCTGAGGAAAAGTGAACTGGATAAAATGCAGCCCCAGCTTCTAGACTCCACTCTAATCCATCCTCGGGGAAGCAGTTGTAAGATCTTCTAAAACGTAAGTCTGATCGTGCCCCTTCTTCTACTTAATACCCTTGGTGGTTCTCCAGCCCCTGCAGGACAGTGTCCTAACTCCTTAGCAAGGCTAGAAAGTGGGTTGTCAGCTGGCTCTGCCTGTTCAGTCTCGAGATTACTTGAAGTTCTCTAAACGTTCTGTGCCCTTTCATGACTTTAAGATTTTGCAAGTTCCGTCTGCTCTCCTGGGAAACATGATTTCCCAGTTTGATAGGTCAGAGGCCAGACCCCTGGAACCTCAGTGGGTAAGGCAGTCATGGTACCTGTCCTCCAGTGGCAGGGACAGTGGGGCAGGCAGACAAACAGGGAGATTCTTGGGATAGGGGGTGAAACAGCAGGTGAACTAAAGCACAAAGCATTCTGGAGGCACCAGGGGACAGCTCTTCCCCTCCACACAGGCAGACAGCGAACTAGATAACCACCTGGATAATAAAACCCAATTGCTTTTAATTGGATGCATCTTTTCGTTACTGGTGACAATGACGCAGAATTAAAACATGCTCACTGCGTTTCTAGGAACTGGCAAACCATTTCTCAAAGCCTCAACACTTTCACAGAACATTTGTAAAACACACATTTTTCATTTTAAGCATACATCAGCCATTCTAAGAGGCAGTTTATCTGACTTTCCATCGGTGGGAACTCTAAACACGTCAGCCCTTCCTCCAGATGGCTGTAACGGAAAGGTAACTGACAAGAATCAGAACCCAGAGAGCCGGATAAAATAACATTGCTGGAATCATGAATGAAGAACTGAATTGCCATTCAGCTGCGCGTGCACGCGTGTGTGTGTGTGTGTGTGTGTGTGTGTGTGTGTGTGTGAAGTCTGTTTGATTGTATTTTAATTCTCTGAAATCTGGTTGTCCTCATATGCCACGAGACATCTCAAATGAGCAGAACATTTGGTTAACTAAATCCTGCATCCCTTTACAACGACGGATTACAGCCAGTTATTTGATTTGGTTTTGAGGGGGACAAGACAAGACCTCCTTTGGAGGACATCAAAAGACTGAATCTTAAAAGTAAATGCGATTTATGTGGGAAAGCCAAAACTTCGCTGCAATGAAAGCTGTTTTTAGAAAGGTGTTTGTAGAAGTTTCTCTCTGATCTTTGCCACTTTCTTGCTGTTTGATTTTAAGCAAGCTCGCTGAGTCTTAGTTTTCTAATCTGCAAAACAGGAATGACAATGGCCTCCGAGTTGCCTGTGTGTTGGGGGTATGGCCCGCGCAGTACCTGGCCCATAGTATGTGTTCAGTAAAAGGGAGCCTTCAGAAGGAAGTCCCTAGATCCTTTGCTTAGAAATGCTGGAGGGAAGGCATTCCCACTCCTTACCAATCTTCTATCAAGCTGTGACATTTTAACTCTTATATGCCTTGTGTTCCCATTTGTAAGTTATATATGTTCAGTTCCCTTGACTGTAAGCTACCTGAGGACATGAACCTTGTCTGATTCGTCTCTCTTTCCCCAGTGTCCAGCACAGGCCTGAAACAGGGCAGGTTCTAGCAGCCACATGCCTCTTCCTCTTTGGGGCCTCATGCCTGTTTTAGAGTGGTCCACAGAAACTGCTCTAAACACGTGTGCTGCATTCCAGAATGAGGGCTTTTCTGTACCTTCCCTTATGCTGGCGACACCTTTCCTACACATTTGCCTGGTCAATTCCTGTCTGTTTTTGCAAGAATCAGCTCAGTGTCAGTTCAACTGGCAAGGGATAGAGTATAAATGAGTGTTAAACTAAACTGATCTGTATTGATAAGTTCAACTTTCCTTCTGTGTGTATGGCTAAAAACAGATATCTTACACCATTTCACATTCCCCTGGGTTCAAAGGACGGCAATGACCTATTATCAATTCCAAGTCACCAGACAAGTGTCCCAATGCACCAACACTAACACATCAGTATTTGAAGTGGTTAAAATAATACAGAGAGATGTAGGTTCAAGTTCTGGTTCCACCACTTATGAGCTGTGTGGCCTTGGGCAGGTCATTTCATCTATTTGAAGCTCAATTTCCTCTTCTTTAAAACTGAGGATGGGGGCTTCCCTGGTGGTGCAGTGGTTGAGAGTCCGCCTGCCGATGCAGGGGACACGGGTTCGTGCCCCGGTCTGGGAAGATCCCACATGCCACGGAGCGGCTAGGCCCATGAGCCATGGCCACTGAGCCTGCGCGTCCGGAGCCTGTGCTCCGCAACGGGAGAGGCCACAACAGTGAGAGGCCCGCATACCGCAAAAAAAACCCAAAAAACAACAACAAAAAACCTGAGGATGATAACAATACTTACACTTTATGGGGCGGCTATGAGGATTAAATGAAATAAGAGGGCATTAACTGTTGCTTGCAACCGAACAATCCTGGCTGATACAGAAACCGGTATCAGAAGTGGGATAATGACTGGTGGGCAGGGGAGAGCAACAGGGATCACTCTAGGTTGAGTAGCTTAGCCCACAGAAGGCTGAAATGCTAGCTATCATTATCGTTGTTATTATTATTACTTCTCTAGGACTGAAGTCTGCGTTCTGCTGGGGGTGGAATACAACAAGGATCTCCATCTCCCAGAACATCAGGGTTAGGTCAGTTCAGATTTCAGCCCTGGGGTGAGACTTAGCTCAGAGGACAGCTGACTGTCCCTGAGCACCTTGGCAGCCTGCCAGGTTCACTAGCCTGTTCGTATTGGAACCAGGTCAAGATGCAACACAGAAGAGAAGCCACACACTCCTCCACGGAAAAAGAAATGCTGTAGCCACCCTTGCAAACCTCAAGCAGACACAGATTCTTGGCTCAAGAGAGATTCTGGAGGATCAGGACATGCTGCACCCAGGGTATTCTTTTTTTTTTTTTGCGGTACGCGGGCCTCTCACTGCTGTGGCCTCTCCCGTTGCGGAGCACAGGCTCCGGATGCGCAGGCTCAGCGGCCATGGCTCACGGACCCAGCCGCTCCGCGGCATGTGGGATCTTCCCGGACCGGGGCACGAACCCGTGTCCCCTGCATTGGCAGGCGGACTCTCAACCACTGCACCACCGGGGAAGACCGGATTCAGCTTTTTCAACTGGTATCACTGAGTTGTATGGACCCATTTCAATGGGGGTAACTTAAGCCCCGCTTTTATTTGACTGTCCGTGAATTCATGCATCCTGCTCATTGGGTAACGCCTATCCATTTACAGGCACTCCTGATGTGTTTACTAGGGGTAATGCCTTAGTCCCACTCCCTTTTGTTCTTATAGTGACAGTGTTTCTTAAGAAAAAAAGCTTAAGAAATGTCACCTGGGATTATTCCAAAGACCTGTTCACACATGGCTATGCTGGAAAGGTACTGGTACAAATTCACTGATCATTGATAAATTATCTGCAGTGCGAGGTCCTCGAATATTTGAACGGTTTGGATTATTAAAGAGGACTGTATTGTAAATTGTAAAACAGGATGTAGGTATGCTGCATGAGGGGGGGAGTCATGTCTATTTTGTTCCCGTCACTCTGTCCCCGCTCATCCATTCAGCAGATATTTATGTTAGACCTACTGTGTGTCAGGCACTGTTCTAGATGCTGGAGACACAGCGATGATTGACTGAGACCATGTCTCTGTGAGAACTTAGCCCTGCTCCCGGGGCATCCCCTGTATGTCCTGGATTAGCTTCCCCCCTGTGTATCGGGAACGGTACTAGTTATGTTCTATACTTGCAAGAGTCAAGAACATAGTCACCCTGATGATCTGCTGTGTTCTGAGGTTCAGATGAGGAACTCCAGCTGAGAAAGGCTTGGCTGGCACAATGTCTGGCACATAATAGTCGCTTAATATACACAGGGACAAAGGTTGAATGAAATCCCTGAGGCTGTGCGAGGTCCCTGAAATGGAATTGCCAAACGTACATAGAATCCCTTTTACACCAAGGCAGATACCTGGGCAGGTCCAACTGAGATGAGTCCAACTGAGTGATAGCCAGATGTGCCACTGTCCTGCAGGGACATCACTCTGCGTTGGGTGACCGGGTTTGAAGCTTGCCTATCTGCTTCCTTGCTGTGTAATCTTGTAAGTTACTTTACCCCTCCGAGCCTCTGTTTCCTTGTCTGAGTTGGGCAAAGACTTCATGAGATCACGTATGTGAAAGGCTCAGCCCAGTGCCTGGCACACAGTAAGTGCTTGATTATCCCAGAGCTCTTGTTGCCTGTTCCCTCTGAGGGAGAGGAAGGATGACTGGCTAGCTGGCTTCCCCAGGCACACCAGTTACAGTCATCAGGGCTTTCCCCAGGGGGATCTGTGGCCCTTGGGGCATGGACAGCGCCCAGGAGCTCAAGAACAGCCCGGAGATGGAAGCAACCTAAGTGTCCATCATCGGATGAATGGATAAAGAAGATGTGGCACATATATACAATGGAATATTACTCAGCCATAAAAAGAAACGAAATTGAGCTATTTGTAATGAGGTGGATGGACCTAGAGTCTGTCATACAGAGTGAAGTAAGTCAGAAAGAGAAAGACAAATACCGTATGCTAACACATATATATGGAATTTAAGAAAAAAAATGTCATGAAGAACCTAGGGGTAAGACAGGAATAAAGACACAGACCTACTAGAGAATGGACTTGAGGATATGGGGAGGGGGAAGGGTAAGCTGTGACAAAGCGAGAGAGAGGCATGGACATATATACACTACCAAACGTAAGGTAGATAGCTAGTGGGAAGCAGCCGCATAGCACAGGGAGATCAGCTCGGTGCTTTGTGACCGCCTGGAGGGGTGGGATAGGGAGGGTGGGAGGGAGGGAGACGCCGCAAGAGGGAAGAGATATGGGAACATATGTATATATATAACTGATTCATTTTGTTATAAAGCAGAAACTAACACACCATTGTAAAGCAATTATACTCCAATAAAGATGTAAAAAAAAAAATAATAATAATTAAAAAAAAAAAGAACAAAGCCAAGACCAAACTCTCTGTGGTTGGTTCCCTTGCTGGCTCCCAAACAGCCGAGGTTGGCAGAAAAAGGAAATCCAGATACAGAAGCCGAAATCCCTCTCTTCCTACTTTATCTTTTTACTGTTTCTTCCTTTTCTTACATAGCTGAAACACATATGTTAAAAAGCCAATAATACTCAGACGAATTGAAAACGGGTGTTCAGAAAAACCCTTGTATATGAATATTCATAGCAGCACTAGTCACAGTAGGCAAAAAGAGGAAACTACCCAAACATCTACTGACAGACGACTAGATAAAGTAAATGTGGTCTATCCATGCAATGGAATATTACTCAGCCATAAAATGTGACGATACTGACACACGCTTCAACATGGGTGGGGCTCGTGAACACGATGCTCAGTGAAAGAAGCCAAACAAAAAAGACCATATATTGTACGATTCCACTTATGTGCAATGTCCAGAAGAGGTAAATCTATGGAGACAGAAAGCAGAGCGGTGATTGCCAGGGGCTGGGAAGCGGGGGAAACGGAGAGTGACTGCTTAGTGGGCACAGGGTTTCCTTTGGGCTGATTAAAGTGTTGGGAACTAGAGAGTGATGGTGGATGCACAGCGTTGTGAACGTGCTAAACGCCACTAACGGTAAATTTTACGATATACGTATTTCACCACAATAAAAAAATACCCGTGGAAGCCCCAAATTCCAAACTGAAAAAAAGTCATTATAACATAGCTACAATAAGAATCATGCTTGGGGGCTTCCCTGGTGGCGCAGTGGTTGGAAGTCTGCCTGCCGGTGCAGGGGACGCAGGTTCGTGCCCCTGTCCGGGAGGGTCCCGCATGCCGCGGAGCGGCTGGGTCCGTGAGCCATGGCCGCTGAGCCTGCGCGTCCGGAGCCTGTGCTCCGCAATGGGAGAGGCCACAGCAGTGAGAGGCCCGCGTACCGCAAAAAAAAAAAAAAAAAGAAAAAGAAAAAGAAAAAGAATCATGCTTGGTATTTCGTATTTTGTATGCACTATTCACTTGATCCTTGAACCACTCCAGAAGGTAGGCAGCAGTAGCTGTATTTTACAATGGAGCAAACTGGGCTTCTCAAAGCTTGGATAACGCATCTAAAAATGGTGATGATGGTGATGATAATGATATTGATGATGATAATGATATTGAAGATGATGACTACTGAAGATATAAATCATGTGTTCCAGGCACCTGCCATATATTGACTCATTTTGCCTTCTCAACGACCGCTGTGATGGGTGCTGTTATCATCACCCATTTTGCAATGAAGGAGTACAGAGAGGTTAAATTACTCGTGCCAGGTTAGACAGTCCACATATAACAGTAACAGGGGTTTGCACCTGGCCACCTGACCTCAAGGGCTTCACCAAAGAGGCCTGGAGGATACATGGCGTGGTCATGGAAACTGGAGGGAAAGTGCTGCTATGTCTGCCTCCCAGCCCCCTCTTGTGGAGACAGGGACAGCTGAGATACCTGCCTTATGACATCAGGGAATTACATGTGATATCGGACCCTCTCCCGGCTGCAAGGGAGCCAGCATGTGGCCGGACAGGTGTGATGTGTCACCATCCCTTGGCCTGCTGGGCCCCCAGATGGGGTCCTCTCTATCTGTGCCGGCACCTCCAGTTAAGGGGAGAAGTGGCTGAGCCAACTTTAGGATTTACGAGAACCCACCATGGCTCATCGCTCTTCTGAAATTGACTCTCTGGCTCTTTGGAATGTTTTCCATTTTAATGGTGGAGAGATCTGAAAATGCCTCTGGTGGAAAGAAATAAGTAAAGACAAAAACCTTTCCACTGGTCTTCAATCTAGGAAAAAACGGAGATGCTTTTAATAATCATGGAAGTAAAAACCATGCAATAAAGGATCAGCGAGTCTTCCACCACTTGGGAATAAATGGCAACCGGCACTGCAGCCCCAGTGGTGTTACATGGGATGGCCATGGATCCATTTGCTCCCTGATTTCTTACTTCAGTAAGGACTTACTGAGCTCCTACTATGTGCCAGGCACTGCCCCCGGCACCGGAGACACAACCTAAGTGAAACAGATGTTGTTTCTGCACTTGAAAAACTGTCAACCTAGTGGGTTTACCCTCTTGTCACCCTCTTGTCATCATTTATTGATTGAGCACTTTCTCTGTGCCAGGCAAGCACTTCACATTTCACAGCTTCATCCCCACAGCGAAGGCTGAGGTAGGTGACTGATGGTTCCCATTTGACAGATGAGAAAACCAGGGTATGGTAAAGGATGAGCAACTTGTCCAAGGTTTCATGACCAGTAAATGGGATAGGCTGGCTTCAGACTCTGCTGACTCTGCAAGTGTACACTCGGATCCCTTTGCTACACTTCCCATGGCCTAAGTCCTGGAAAACTTCTGCCAAACAGAGATGAGAAAGAAGGTTTCTGGGTCCGGCTCCAGGTTACAGTGTCCCTACAGGAAACCCAGGGGCCTGGGGACTAAGAAACCGGAGTGGGGCAGAAAGGCCCAACAAAGAGAGAAAAATAACTGTACCGAAACAACAGGGGGGACTGGCCTGATGGAAAATAATTACCTGAGCTATAATGTATATATCCACTAGCAGAAAATATTAGCTATTGTATTTCCCCTCTTCCAGCAGCCTGGTATAGCTCTCTACTTTTTTTCCTTCCTTTTCTTTTCCCACTGCCAAGCAATTGATTAAGAACTAAAGCAATCTCATCATGGTGCTTTCCAATAAAAAACTTTTCACAGGTAACCTGATGCTTTTAGGATAAACTGGGGCTTCTTAACATGGCCCTCAGGGTCCCACAGCATCTGGGTCAGCCTACCTCTTCAGCCTCATTCTATTGGCTTATCCCCTTACCATACCCTGTCCACCTAACACTCTCAACTTGCTGCATGGGCCATGTTCCCTCATGCCTCAGGGCCTTTGCACACACAGCCCTCTCGGCCTGGAATACTCGGCCCCTATTTTTTTTTTTTCACCCGATTAGTTCTTTCTCTACTTTTCTCAGTTTAAGGACACTTTTCCAGGGAAGCTTTCTCTGATTACCTAGAAGAGAAAAGGTTATATACATGTTGGTTTCTTATAATATATGTATGTGAACTTCTGTCCTAACAATGTCATAAGGATATAATTATTTAATGCTAATCTATGAAGACAGGAATGTTAACTACCCTATTGGTGGCTGTAACTGCAGATCCTAGCAAATGTCTGGCACATTGTATGTTCCCGCTAAGCATGTGCTGACTAGTCAGTCAACAGACTGACTATATGAATGGATCAATCAATCAACAGTGAGGAACTTATATGTATGTGTATACCTGAATCACTTTACTGTACACCTGAAACTAACACAACACTGTAAATCAACTATACTTCAATAAAAATAAATAGTGAGGAACTAAAGCTGATATTTCATTAGAGTGTACTTTGCGGTCATCACCTTGGTTAAAAATTCATCTCTCTCTTGTCAAATCAACATTGCAACCTGTGGCAGACTCATGGGACAAATTACAGACAGGGAGCCCAGACACATCCAGGCAGAAAGATGGTGGGGAACCAGACACACAAAATCAACCAGATTTACAGAAAGCACTACAGGAACACGCGTCCAGTCACTCTGGGAAATCTTTGAGAATTATCTGGCTTCAGGGCATTAGTCAGCAACCTGCCTGATAAGCCAAGGAAAGACAAACGAGTCTTGTGCTTTGAGGGGAAGCGGGAAGCTGGGGTACGTCCTGAAATCAATGAGTCTCAGGATTCAATGTCATTAACCTTTTTGATTCAGATTGAGGTAGGTAGCGCAGGGTGATTTAAGTGCAAAGGGGCACCAGCTATTTCTGACAGGCTTATGCAGAGAAAGCTGAGTGGTAAGAACATCCAATTTGCTCTGGTTGACACATACTATGAAGGGCTGGATAGGCCTACAGTCCTGTAGGCCCCTCTGTGAACACATGACCAGGGCCAGGCAACACTGACGGGTGAGCTGGATTTCATGTGCTTCTTTCTAGCTCAAGTTCAGTACTGGTAAGCCATGCAGGTTGGGGAAAAATAAAGTAAAAGAAGACTGCTGTTTTATGTCAAGTTCAGCCACCCACGGCTGGGTGGGGGTCCAGGCCAGGCTCCAGAGGACGTTGACCAGAAAAGACCCTGGGAATCTCCACCACCCTTTCTCTATCCAGGGTCCTGAAAGTTGAAGCAAGGAGTCCATCAACCTTGGCACCTTGGGTGACAGACTCATCTGTGATAATGCAGGAAAGGCCTGCCTGGTAAGATGGGTGGGTGGACAGGGAACTAAATCTGCAAAGGCCGAGACAGGTGTGTTCTGGGCAAGGCCATTATCTGAATGTGGGAGATCTGGCAGAATGGTCTAGTGCAGGGGTCTGTGAACTATGGCCCAACACATGTTTTCATATATGAAGTTTTCCTGGAACACTGCCACGCCCATTTGTTTACATCCTGTCTATGGCTACCTTATTGCTGTAGTGGTAGAACTGTGTCATTGTGACAGAGACCATACAGCTTGCAAAACCTAACCTAAAAATAATAAATATTTTATTTACTATCCGGCCCTTAATAAAAACGTTTGCTGACCCCTGCCATTATGCTGTTCCTCTTTTTTTGGTCATTCATACATTTTTCTCACAACTTTTTGGCATATCCACCTTATCAAAGCGCCTTCCTGGCCCACCCTCCCTTCTCTTTCCGATGCTGTAATTTTCCTCAGACATATTTCCACTCTGCACATTACCCATTCTCTTATCTATTGTCTCTTTCTCTCATCGGCACCGGGTGGGGTGGTGGGCACACCATGAATATGCTTTATTCATTGTTGTATCCCAGCCCCCAGAAAAGTGCCTGGCATACATAGTAGACACTCAATAAATACTTGTTGAATACTCGAAGAACCACTCACCCCTTGTATTTTGCTTTATTAATATTTTCTTATTTAGATCAACTATTTTTTTAAAAAGAAAACTTCAACTTCAGAAAGCTGGGGCATGCTAGTTTTTCCTTACACGTGTTAATATAGATAAATATTGCCATTTTCAAAAACTCAACTGCGTACTCCTTTAAATCATCTGGCTTACTGCGGCTAAGACTTGGGAAGCCCCGGCTTGTGGTTAAGGACAAGTGGGTTGAAGCCTGAGCTCCATCTCTCAGTAGATGAGTGACCTTGGGTGAGTCCTCACATCCCTTGTCTCTCAAATGGGAGTGATGAGGTCCTGCCTCACCGGTAGCTGAGGGATGAAGTGAGACCACAGGCACTGGCACAGCACCCTGCGCACACTTGGGGCTGGATGAACAGAGACGGGGACACTGGGGGAGCGGGCATCTCCTGGCAGATCAATTCACGACAAGCCGCACCTCGGCTCTGCAGCCGTCGCTCTCAGTGAAGCCCATCTCGGACACTGCCCTCTGCTGCACCGCATCCCCGCAGAGCAGTTTGGATTAATGGGACCATTTAGCTGTAGGTGTTCAGAGAATGCATTGTTTAAAGTAACTTGTTAGAAACTTCCCCAGGGCGGCAAAGTTTTAAACAAAGATTGACTCTGTAATAAAAAAACTGCTTGGCCTTAAACCACATTCCAGCATCTCAAAGAGCACATTTATGCGCAGAAAGGAGTGGCAACGTTTGTGCCCCTGGCTGGGTTTGCCAAGTAATGTTGACTGATGAACACAATCAAATTGCACCCAGGACACTCCTTCTCTTGGGGGAGGAAAGGACACAGGAGACAGCCGGCGGCTCTCGGGGACACAGTTTCCATCCCTCCTCCATGAGGGAACAAAACACTGATGTGGGATTCCACTCGGGCCCTACCCTGGGAAGGCTGGCCAGCACCACCAAACGGCCTCCTCTTTCCCACTCTCCACTTTCCGACTAAGCAGTGTTATGGGCACTGGGCCAGGGCTGGAATCCAGGTTAGGTGTCCAATCTGGCCTCAGTGGGGCTGTTTCTCTTCAGATGGACAAGAGTGTGTGGGAGGAGGCTTGCGACTCTGCTCTCTGCCTTGGCATCTACTCCGTGACTGTTTCCCAGGCTGGGACCCACCCAGATGTCAGAGCTGACATCTGACACATTCAGAAACTGCCTGGGAGCCTTATAGTGGCCAACAGGCTGGTCAGGGACAGATCGTTTGAGCCTGGTGATGGGGTGGGGGAAGTGAGGTTGAAGAGGAGGTCTAAGGTAGAACTTTGGAGAGATTGCAGCTGCGATGACTCAAGAGTGTTGCTTCAGCCCATTGCAGTCGAGCAAGCTGATCAACACCAAGGCTCTTTTCAAACAGCCTTGCAGCAGGGAGGGGCAATGGGGGCCGGGCTGCTCAACTACAGACTGACCACAAAAAAGGCCAGACCAGGGCTTCCCTGGTGGCGCAGTGGTTCAGAATCTGCCTGCCAATGCAGGGGACACGGGTTCAAGCCCTGGTCTGGGAAGATCCCACATGCCGCGGAGCAACTGGGCCCGTGAGCCACAACTACTGAGCCTGTGCGTCTGGAGCTTGTGCTCTGCAACAACAGAGGCCGCGATAGTGAGAGGCCTGCGCACCGCGATGAAGAGTGGCCCCCGCTTGCCACAACTACAGAAAGCCCATGCACAGAAACGAAGACCCAACACAGCCATAAATAAATAAATAAATAAATTTAAAAAAAAAAACAAGCTTTTAACAGAAAAAAAAAAAAAAAAGGCCAGACCATGATTTTGGTGCAGAACGAATAACTGTCCAGGATTTCTAGCTATCATAAGAAGAACAATAAGAGACCCATTTTCTCGGAACTTGTAATAAATGCCCAACTCTGCACTGGGCCCTGTATTTTACTATCTCTCATTTTTATAATGACCCTAGGAGGAAAGTGTGGTGGGGAGAGGGCTCTGGCCTTGCTTCGCATATCAGGCCCTCCTCTGCCCATCTCCTTAGGTTTACCCGAAGGGAGAGGAACTGATGGTATGATTACTCAGGGCCGGAGAGATTGCTTGGGCATGGTTACTAGTGGGCTGGGTTACTGTTTGGTGAAAGCCCCTACCTGGATTCCACTACTTTTTCTCATGTTTCTTGCCTCAAACCTAGGCTGCATCTGAACACTTGGGGCCTGAATCAGTCATGCTTTCTTCTTCTGCCTCTTCCGTTCATGGAACCAGGTGGTCTCCCTGGCGGACCCGGCCATCTCTGTCTCCTCAGTGCCATTACCATGGCTGAGCATCCTGGGCCCAACGTTTAGACGGTGCGAGAGATGAACACGAGGACGCACGTGGGTGCCAGGCCTGAGCCTTTGTGCCCACGCCTGGTTGCATATCAGACAGCTTGCAGAGCTGGACCTCAGGCAGACCTTGGATTCCCACCTGGCCGTTGGTAACACTATCATCTCCCTCTTACAGGTGAGAAAATCGAGACTCAGGAAGGTTGGATTCACCTGTCTTGAGATCACACAGGTGGAAGGGGCTGGAGAGAGGATTCAAATCCAGGTCAGGATGACACTGCGTGCTCACTCACGTGCCCTCGTGGAGCGAGTGATGGCGCAGAACACGCCAGCATCGTTTCGATTCTGCAATGGAACAACTGCACACTTTTGGAGGGATGGCAGCCATTCGTTCTTAATTACGCTGCTTGAGGCTAAGGTTTAAACGAGTGAGAATTCCTTCAGCTCTGCAGTTTGGCAGTTTGGGGAGGGGTCTGGACGGTCTGAGATAAAAAGGGACAGGATTATAAAGGAATTTGAAAGCTAGGCGTTCCCAGCTAATGCAGAACAGCTGGTTCCTCCGTCCACGCTTACAGCAAACACAACTGGTAAAGCCCGATCTTCCATCAGCCAGAGGGAGACAGCCCACAAGTGTGGAAATGGGACCACACGAGCCATGGTGGTCACGTGGTGCGGTTTGCGCTGTTGTGATTGGCTTTTTCCCCTGGGGTCCACCGCCGGCCAGCCTCACAGTGGGGCAGCTGCGCAAAGCCGAAAGAGGGTGCATTTGCGAGTCACCTGCACCTGCCTTCAAACCAGGCTGGGCCACTGCCAAGCTGTGTGACTTCAGGCAAGTCACTCAAACCCACTGAGCCTCAGTGCCCTTCTCCGTGCCAGCCCCCTGGGGATGCTGTGGGGACCAAAACAGAAAATGACGGCTGAATGCTGGTGGCTCTGGATTCAGGTTCTGATGTGCACTGCTCCTCTCTTGGTTATTGGACATCTTTGCCACCCGGATTCTCTTCCAGATGAAGAGAGCGAGGGTTTAGATGGGGAAGGAATGAGCAGGAGAGCTTTGGTCCACAACAGCTCAGTGGGTGCAATACGACCTATTGGTGAAGAACTCAGGTTATCTTTCCTTTTTCCCCCGGAAGCATGAGTGAATCTTGGTTCTGACCCCCACCAGTTGTGAGGCACAGGGCAAATTCCTTAACTTCTCTCGGCCTCGGTTTCTTCATCTGTAAAATGGGATGCAGACGTAGCCTCTACCTTCTGGGGTTTCTGTGACTTTAGGTAACACATGGAAATCTTCTGGCTCAGGATGCCACATACGGTGAATACAGCCATCCTTCAGCATAGGCAGGGGACTGGTTCCAGGACCCACTGCGCACCTACCAAAATCCGAGGATGCTCAGTCTCTTACAGTCGGCCCTCCATAACTGCGGGTTCCACAACCAAACCACCTGGCTGTGGACCTGTGGATACAGGGGCCGACTAGACTCATGAAATGCTAGCGAATATTATCAACCACTGCAGCCTGGCAGATCGTGAAGGGCTTCCCCGGGCAACTATTCTGAGAGGCCACTAGTGACCATTCTCCGTGCTGGGCAATGATTCAAAGTGGCAGCAAGTGGGAGGAAGGAAATGAATGATGATGATGATGAAACGCACAGAGTTTCCATCTATCCACCCAACAACTGGACCTTAACCCTGTCCATTGGGTCCATGTTCATCTAAGTCTCTGCTATCATCAATAAAAAGGGGTAGAAACTCCCCTCCTTTATCCCACTTGACCTTTTAAGACATGCCGTTCCTCTACAATGCCCTTGAGGATAATCTCCATCTGCAGTTACATGTGAGGGGGAGGCAGGGGAAGAATAACAGGCTCTGCAGTGCTGATCGCCCACATTGTGGGCCACCTGGGCTCACACTCAAATTCCCAGGGTGCACTTGGATGTGCTTAGAGCATCCCAGAGTGCACAGCATCCCTGCCCTTTGCCACTGGTGGACAAGCCACATCATTGAAGCTTTCTCGAGACGCAAACATGCTCAATGCACTGGACAGGAAGATGCCTAGGGCTGGAAATGTCCCATCAATGGACACGTAGAGAGCTTCTGCCAAGAGGAAGAACTATGAGATCTGAGGAGGGAGGAGTTAGGAAGAAAATACCTTACAAAATTCATGGCATGGTCAGTCTGGGATGTGGTGAGACCATCAAACTGGCAGAGCATAGAGATCACATTTGTTTCTGAGCTGGTAGCATCCACTCTCTCTTGTTTGCTAACAGCAGTGCAATTCTCTCTAGTGGAAGTATTCCTGCCCCACGACAAGGTCCACAAGGGCAGGAGTTTTTAAAATCATTTTCTTTACTACTCCATCTCGAGCATCAAGGACTGTGCCGCTTAGTATGTTATTTGTTTACATTTAAATTAAAATCAAATCACACTGAAGATTTGGTTCCTTGGTCCCACAAAGCACATTTCAAGCTCTCAGTAGCCACATGTGGCTGGTGGCTACTGCACTTGGGCATCAGCACAGTAAGTTCCACTGGACAGCGCAGGTCTAGAGCACTGCCTGGCAACCAGTAGGGCCTCAATAAGCGTGCGATGGATGAAGGAAGGAAGGAAGGAATGTCTGAAGTGCTCTGCCCTGCTGGCCAAAGCCAGGACACATGACTCAAGATAAAACCATCCACCTCCTTTCCCCAGGACTGAACTTTTCTCAGTAATGAAAGAAGGGAAAACAAAAACAGCAAACATACAATATGGCTGGGAAGTATTTAAGCCAAATGGCGGTATCCCTTGGGTAAAAAACGTCATGTCATTCTTGCCTTGTGTCCTGCCACCTTCTGTACCGATTATGTGAACTCCCTACATCCTCCCAGGAATGTCCTTCCTTACCTACTTTAACCAACACAGTGTTCTACCTTGACTTTCTGAGGAGTCTCGGTGCTTTTCATCTGTGTCCCATGAGAACTCCAGCCTCCCTCTGTCCAGGGGATGCTCTGGGTCGGTCCTCACCTCCAGAAAGGCTGAAGAGCTGTCCAACCGAGAGTACAGCTCAGGAGACCCAGACGGGCCAGCAAGGGGAAAGCAAACTGAGTTTCTGCAAAGGCAGGAGTGCGACCCGTCAGGCTGGAAAATAACAGGGCTGAGGAAATGATTATTTTGCTACTCGATGCAAACAGAACTGTTAACGGCATAATTACTGGCATGTTTTTCCAGTTCCCTCGCGACCAACAGCCTGAGTGGACACACCCTTTCCGACTCACACATTATCTGGGCGGAGCTTTCCTTGGATGGTGTCCACGTGGGTTTTGGGGTCTCAGGAAAGAGGATGCGCATCTCTGATCATCCAAAGAATAAAAGTGGCTGGATGCTGAGAAAGCAGCCAACAAGAGAGATGGTCGCACCCAGAGATCGGGTGTCGGGCTGCCAAATATGACCTCCCACGAAGTAGTGAGGTTAACATATTTTCCACCCTAGCACTCACCTTGCTATTTATTACTGTAATTAAGGGATGAATGTCTATGTCTCCCCCAGACCAATAATCTGCAACTCTCTCTGTGTATTCCAATCACCTGGGGAGCTTTAAAAAAGAGATAGATTCTTGCTTCCCGTAAGGAATTTATATTCAACTGGTCTGGGTTGGAGTCCTAATATTTTAAAGAACCTGATACTTGAAAGATGTTTTAGAGGAAATTTCTGGGAATCACACAGAACTCTGATTTTCCCTCATTGAGAACCATGTCACGGGATGCCATGCTCCCTGTGGCAGGGACCCTGTCTGTCCTGCTGTCTGCTGTCCCCCAGGGTCCGGAGGTTGGTAGGTGCTCGGGAAATGATTATTGAATGAAGGAACTGGAGAACGTCAGCTCCATCCCCACACAGAGCTGAGAGGATGGGTTCCTTGAAAGAGCTGCCTTCAGAGGGGGCTCCCAGCAATGCCCACTCCAGATGCTGCTGGAGACCCAGGACAGCACCGTCCCCTCCCGCAGAGCAGCTGCGGGCAGGCCCAGCAAGGGGCGGAGGGAGGCTGTACCGGGTTTAAGGGTGTTTCCCCTCCCCAAATTCATATCCACTTGGAACTTCAGAAGGTGACCTTATTTGGAAATAGGATTTTTGTAGATGTAATTAGTTAAGATGACTAGGGTGGGCCCTAACTCCAATGACTGGTGTCCTTATAAAAAGGTCATGAGAAGAGAGACAGACATACAGGAAAGAAGGCCAAATGAAGATGGGGGTAGAGATTGAAGTGACGCATCTACCAGGCAAGGAACACCAAGGGCTGACGGTGACCACCAGCAACTAGGAAGAGGCAAGAAATGTTTCCCTTTACAGCCAGTAGAGGAAACGCGGGCCTGCAGAAACCTTGATTTCAGACTTTGAGCCTCCAGAACTGTGAGAGAATAAATTTCTGTTGTTTTAAGATACCCAGTTAGTGGTCATTTCGTACAGCAGCCTGAGGAACCCACGACACAGGCTAAGGGCACGGAGAGCAGAGGCAGGTGGGCAGAAGGAGGAGTCAGAGGGCTCCTGTGTTTCTCCAAACTCCCCTTGCTCCACCCCCCGCCTCCATCACTCTGCTCCACCTACTTCTCTTCTCTTTAGTTCCTGGACGCGCTGGGCTCTTCCCTGCCTCAGGGCCCTTGCATGTGCTGTTCCCCTTCACCTGGTACCTCCACTCCCTCTTTTGCACAGTGGGCCCCATTTCAGGAGTTGGCTTAAACAGCACTCTTTAAAAGCATCTCATCTTCCCTGACCATGCTCCTTAAAGTAGGACCCCCTTCTTATTCCCCATCACGGCACCCCAACATGACTTTACTGAAGTCATCACCATTTCTCCCATAGATTGTAAACCCCCTCAGTGAATGAGCGAGTCCGTTCCTCTGCTGCACCTCCCAGTCCCTAGCACAGTGTCTGGCACTCAGCCTGGCTCAACACCCAGTCGGTAAGTGAACTGCACACTTGCTTGAGTAAATAAATGATTATATCCTGCAAGCTGCTCCCAGAGAGGGTAGTGGCCGCTGCTTTTCCGAACGGCCCTGGAGAAGCTCTAGCCTGTTTTCAGAGTCTGGCTCAGACTATGTCCTCTTGGGGAACTCTGAAGGCCCAGGTGTGAAGCAATGAGGGTCTGAATTGGGCCGAGATAGAAGAATCATAGGTGGAAACACACATGAGAAAGATATCAGGGTTAGAATGAGAATATGCAGGCCCCCATGGAGTGGTGAGATGGAAGGCACACAGGTTTCCAGCTGCTGGTGAACCGGTGGTCTTATTCAGAAGGATGGGGAATGAGAAGGGGGACTGATGTGGGCTGGGAAGAAGTTCTAGAATAATCATTTGAGGGCTATGATCCTGTGGGGAGACAACTGCCTGTAGCTAACCTCATGGGTCTACTGAGAGTTGTACCAGCTACTGAAAGCTTCCAAGGGTTCCAGGGCCCTTGTTTTGGGAGTTTATGTTCCTTAAAAAGAATAAGAAATAAACCAGTCACAAAAAGACAAATACTGTCTGATTCCATTTCCATGAGGTACCTAAAGCAGTCAAATCCACAGAAACAGAAAAGAGAATGCTGGTTGCCAGGGCCTGGGGGAGGGGCGATGGGGGTTTTGCTTAATGGGTGTGGAGTTTCAGTTTTGCAAGATGAAGAGTTCTGGAGCTTGGTTGCATAACCATGTAAATGTACTTAACCACTGAACTGTACACTTGAAAATGGTAAATTTTATGTTACGCATGTTTTATCACAATTAAAACCAAAAGAACAAAGAGGGGTCTCGAGCCACTTTCTTTCTCAGTCCTTAGCTGTCCCCTCCTGCCTCACACTCAGTCCTCTTCTGAAACTCTGGCCTCAGGCCCCCGGGCGTCCTGGGTCCTCTGCACCAGCCCTGCTCTACGGGTCTCCTGAGAATGGGGCTGTGCCGTGCAGATGGGGGGGCCTGAGCGCCACACAGGAGGCGGCCTGGCTCTGTGCCTCAAAGGCTGAGCTGCTGCTTGGATTCAGGAAGCTCACGATGGCTTACAGGACTCAGGCCTCTGCCGGAGGTGCAGGGAGGAGGGGGCTCCCTGAATGTGGTTCTAGGTCAGCAGCTGCAGCCCTCATCCTTCCTCACTGGCCTCCCCTTTCCCGCTCCGTCCCCTCCACACTCTTGTTTCACAGTAGCCAAAGTGATCCCTCCACATTGTAAATAAGGTTACTTCACGCTGAAACCACACAGCTCATGGGCTAAGGATTCAACCACCGGACAGGTGATCAAAAGTCCCTGCAGGAACTGGCTGGACCATCCTCCCTGGTAGTAAGGCAACCCCTGGCTCGCTGTGTTTCAGCCACGTCAGCCTTCTTTTAGCTCCTCAGGCATGCCAGCATCCCCCCTCCCACCAGGCCTTTGCCCATGCCATCCCCTTTCCTGAACACTACCCCAGGATCATCCTGCACACTTCCGCTAGCTAAGCCCAACCCATCTCGCACACCTCAGTTCACGTGCTGCGTCTTCAGGGAGGCCACCCCAGGCTCCCTGGTCCAGGTGAGCTTGCTTGCTAAGTGCTCTTATATCCCTCCTTCCTTTCAGAATACTTGCCTCACTTTGTGACCACGTGTTCACTCGTGTGATCATTCTGGTTAATGTCTGTCTTCTCCCATCAATAACAATGGCTGCCACACAGACAGTACTTACCAAGTACTTACTAAGCACATTACACACGTTAACTCGTTTCATCCTCTAACAACCGTATGGGGGTGGTACTGTTATTGTACCCATTTTACAGATGACGTAACTGAGGCCCAGAGATATTAAGCGATTTTTCTCAAGTTCAATTTCACACAGCTAGTAAACAGAAGAGCTGGGATTCAAGCTCAGTTGGTCTGGCTTAAGTCTGCACCCTTGACCACTAGGATGAGGGCAGGGACTGACCATGTTCTTCTTTCCCGTTGAACACCTGGTACCCAGCACAGTGTCTGGCACATAGTAGGTGCTCAATAATTATCTGTTGCATGACTGAGTGAAGTCAGAGGAGCCCTGTCTCCTGATCTCATCTGCGAGACATTTTCAGCTGGCCTCACAGGCAGGCCTGAGCTCTTTCCTCCCCAGGACACCCCCAGGCTGCCTTCAGAAGGGGCTTGGATGGTGAAAGAAGAAGGAAGGGAAAAAGGGAAGCTTAGAGCTCTGACCCTAAGCCTCCATCTTTCCATCTTCAACCTCAAATCTGCCTCAGCCAACCGGAATCACTGGGAGCTTTTCTGCTAGAACTAGGCAGAGGTGGGCCAGGCTGAATGGGAAAGGTCACCAGGCTTCTGTGGACGGCGGTGCATCAGATCAGCACCCCTACCCCGACCCCAGCATCATCAGGGATCAGTCAACGAAAGTCCCTAAGTACCAGTGCTGTGCAGAGTCCCACGTGATGGACCTGCATCTTCTTCAACCTGATGAGGTCTTCACCTCGGGACATACGGCACAATCCAGGCTGGCCAAAAGACACGGCTTTCGGGGAGCTCTTAAGAATCCCGGCTCTACCGCCTGATGAGTGGGCAAACAAATCGTGGTATAGCCACACGATGGAATAGTATTCAGCCATAAAAAGGATGAAACATTGGCACATACTACAAGGTGGGTAAACCATGAAAATATTATCCTAAGGGAAAGAAGCCAGGCACAAACATCACACGCTGTACGATTTCATTGATATGAAATATACAGAGTAGGCAAACCCAGAGAGGCAGATTGGAGATTGACAGGGGCTCATGGCGGGAGGTGAATGGGGCGGGATGGAGCTTCCTCTTGGGGTGATGAAATTGTTTTGGAACTAGATGGAGGTTCTAGGGTGCACAGCATGGTGCATGTACTAAAAGCCACTGGATTGAGCACTTTAAAATGCTTAATTTAATGTTAAGTGAATTTTGCCTCAATTTAAAAAAAAGATCACTGGCTGGAACCTTGTGGTCAAGTTCCTTAACATCTTTGTGCCTCAGTTTCTTCATCTGAAAAATGGGATCCCCAAAGTATGTATGTACTTCATGGAACTGCTGTCAGGACCATGGATAGCACTTAGAATCACGCCGGGGATGTACTAAGTGCTGTAAGTGCATTTTCCGTGGTTGCATTTGCTGTTAACAACAGGATTTCCGTGACCCACTCGAGAACCACTGAACTGACTAGAGGAATGAAAAGCAGGGGATCGACTGTGCACAGATGCCTGAGTCCTCTGCCCAGATCCCAGGGCGACCAGGCTCTGTGCCGAATATTATCAAGGGCTTAACTTTCCTGCAAGGTTCACTAGAAGTTCTGTTTGAATACTAACCTCTTTAAACGTTTTTACACACTGGAAGTCATGTTTTAAGGGATGAGGATTAAGACACACACGTGTTAAAGGTCCCAGCAGAGGGCCTGGCACACAGTAGGTACACAGGAAACAGCTGCTGGATCTGGGCTCTAGTCTTGCTTGATCAGTGCCATGGAGACCCTGGTCTTGGGGACGCTGCAAAGAAGCCAGGACACCTGCTTCCTGTCTGTGCGAGCTGGCCTTTCCTGCTGAGGAGCTGCAGAAAACCTCCTAGGTTCCTGCTCTGGGTCCCTGGTGGTATGTCAAGAGAGAGGTCTGGGTCTAGGTCAAGTGTAGCTTAAATATCCACATGGTAGGTCCCGCTAGGTTAGACCTTGTTGCTGTGGATCCCCAAGAGGCAGAATTAGTAGATCCTGGGTTTAGCTTGAAAAACTGAAATACTGTTTTCCCCTACCACATGCTCGCACACACCTACACACACGCATGCATGCACCCACGCACGCACACATACACCACAGACAGAATATGAGCCCCAGAGGGGCCGTGGACACACTCGGCCTTTACATCTGATTTGCTCTGGGACACAGAGCCCAGTGACAGACTGTGTGGGGTCTGTTGCTACTGGCCCAAACCACGCAGACCAACGGCGCAATGCTTTAGGGTTTCATCCCTTCCTGTGGCCCATCTAACCGAAGAATGCTAGCGCAGTGTCCAGCCTTACTCAGTACATAGAACATATTAAATAAAACCATCATGTCCTTTGAGGATTCCAGACCTAGTAGGGTCTCAGTGCTTGAAAGCATCCATTTTCATTCACACGCTGGATACGTAAACATCTCCAACCAGAGCCTACGTGGGCCAGGCGGTCACATCAACGGCGAAGGAGGAAGACCTGGATTCTTTAAACACACTTCGCTTGCATATTCCAAACATGAGAACAGTCTTCCCATTCATAGATGAGTTGGTTCTATCCTGCTTCTCTTGAAACATTTTAGCCTTCAAGTCTAACTCTGATTTTCCCACTTTTGAAAGAGATGTGGGTTCAAGAAATATTTTCCTGGTCTTCTCACGAGTGAAGGGAAAAAGGAAAGCAACTCAGTTGACGGTGAAGTCCAGACCATGGGGTCCACGCTACTCCACCACTAATAATAACAGCCTGCATTTAACGAGCACTTTCTGTGTCAGGCACTGTGTTCAGCCCTTGACATGCAACACGTCCTCTAATCCTCCTAACTGTCCTATGAAGTAGGTACTGATACTGTGCCCCCTTTCAGGTGCTGACGCTGAGATGCAGAAGGCTGAAGCTGATTGTACCAATTCACACGGCCGGTCGGTGGTGGAAGATTCTGCAGCCAGGCTGTCTGTGTCCAGGGTCTCATCGAGGCTACTGGCCAGTGAAGACCAATGAGTCTGGCCAGCAGTCAGAACTAGGCAGCAGATCGGGCAGGCGATGTCAAGTCACAAACAGCTCAGAACAGCCACGACAGGTGGCCTCTGCCCTTGGATATCCATCCCCCCAGGTTTTCAGAGTCTCGTAGAAGCTACTGACTTGGGCACTCACGCCCCTTCGAGAAGGCTCCTAAGTTTGCTCATCCTTCCTGGGAGGGGAGAAGTCATGGTTTTGGAAGCTACAGATGGAGCGGCAGATGGGAAGTGAAAGCTTATCAGAGTTGCCCAGGATAAAACCATTCATCTGCAAAATTCATATGTTTCTGTGTGGGGCGATTTTACAAAAACAACAGCAAGAGGAAGCAGCAGTGCCTGATGCGTGAAGTGCCTCTGGCCACGAGGCTGGCAACGTGAGTGGCCAGAAGAGCTTGGGGTGGGGCGCATGGGAATGAGGGCCGTGGGGGGCAGAGGAGACACAGACTGACAGAGATGTCGAGACAACTGAAGCATTAAAGCTAAAAAAATGACGACTCCCTTCTCTGAACCCCCAAATGGGTGCGGCGCACGGTCTGAGAAAGGATTTCTGGATCTTTCTTGGAGGTTATGAGGTGCAGCCTTGGAGACAGCATGGGAATTAACAGTTGACATTTACTGAGCTTTCTAAGTGCCCAAACTCTGCTCGGTTCTATTGTTATAACCTGATTTCACAAAGATTGAATTTACTTGCCAAGGGTCACCCGCTCGTAAGGTGGCAGAACTCAGAGTCAAACCTTAAGCCATCAGATGGAAGCCTGAGCACTCATCCTCCTGCCTACGAAAGGCTAGAAATCCTGACATCCTGGCCGAGGTGACCTGGCTAAGTGGCCGCTGTTACAGCTTCAACTTGCAAATCAACAGAGGGTCTCTGGGGGGCAGCACTGAGACCTGATGAGATTCTTTCGGGAAGGGCCATGGGCTGGCCCACCTGCCCTTGAGATCTCTGGCCAAGTGTCACCACCTGACCGAGGCTGAGATGAACTCTGAGGCCTCCACAGGAGGTCCGGAGGTGGGAGAGTGAGACCCTAGACCCCTGATGGGAGTGCCTGCCACGCTAGCAGCTGCACTCAGCATGCTGGGATATTTCTGAATGCGGTCCTTATTTGGAAGGTGGAGGGAGAATGTTCTAACTCACCCATGCCTTGTGCTTCTCTACACTCACCTCTCCTCAGCGTTTTGTTTATTATACTCCAGCCGTGTTTAAATTTCTCAACAGCAACTAGTTCATCTCTGACCCGAGTCCAGGCTGTTCAGACGGTTCTCAGTTGGAGGCGATTTTGCTCCTCTGGGAACAACATCTGGAGATGTCTGTGCTTGTCACAAGTGATTGGGGGCGGGGCCCACTGCTGGCATCTAGTGGGTAGAGGCCAGGGGTACTGCCAAACGCCAGCAGTGAGCAGGGCAGCCCCCAGGACACAGAATGATCCAGCCTGATGTCACTCGTGTCTAGGTTGGGAAATCCTCGTCTAGAAGGATCTTCCTGTTTTCCATTTGTCTGCCGATCCCTTCTTATCCTTCAGGTCTCAGCTCAGAACTGCTGCCATTCTGACCCCCTGGTTATGCCCCTCCTCCACTCACACCATCTTCCTTTCTTTACAGTTTGTTCACACCTACTATGATGTGCCGCTTGCATGATTATCCAATTCTATCCTCCCAGCTAGGATCCATGCTCCACTGAATGCCCAAGGAGTGCTTGTAGTACTCAACATAGTAGTTGCTTAATAAATGTTTGTGGAATGAATGTTTGAATGAATGAATAAGTAAGTAAAAGTCTGCCAGAGATACTTCATAATCACCCCCTTGGATTCCTGCCACCCTATGAATAAAAGAAAACTGGTATCTTTCTAATCCCCATCATTTTCCTCAGGTTCAAAGAGTGCCAGGAGTATCCTACGTAAACTAACCAAGGATTGTGCTTTCCCCTGATCTCCTCCAAGGTCCAGATTCTCCCAGCAGATGATGGGATGCCACCAAGCCCAGGACTGAAAGGGGCACAGGAAAGGAGACAGAAGCCATTGCTAGTTTTAAAGAGAGGTCTTCCCTCCATACCTGTATCTTATATGCATCTTGATTCAAAACCCAAACTCCTGGGAATATGTGATCTCCACATTTGACGGCATTAAGAATGACTGTTAATATTTTGGGTGTGATAATCAAATTGATGTTAAATTCCAAGAGAGACTTTACCTTTTAGATACGTTTACTGAAGTATTTGCAGATACAATTATATGATGTCTTGGAAATGCTTCACCAAGGGTTGGTGGAAGAGGGTGAAAGTCTGTACTTGTATAGATACAAGGTGAATGGATTACAGTTGAAACTGGGTGCCGTGGGGGTCACTATACTAGTCTCATATTCTTGTGCATGTTTGAAAGTTGCCCGGATAAAGGAATATTAAACAACAAGGACAAAAACTTTTATCTAGCTCTTCTGGGAATGCTATACCCAGTGCCAGGAGAGGAAGGAAGGCCCTCTCGCCTTCACCCTGTTCACCTCTCCTTTTCAGCCTTGTCAAAAATCAAGATGGGGGCTTCCCTGGTGGCACAGTGGTTGAGTCCACCTGCCAATGCAGGGGACACAGGTTCGTGCTCCGGTCCAGGAAGATCCCACATGCTGTGGAGTGGTTAGGCCCGTGAGCCATGGCCGCTGAGCCTGCGCGTCCGGAGGCTGTGCTCCGCAACAGGAGAGGCCACAACAGTGAGAGGCCCGCGTACCGCAAAAAAAAAAAAAAAAAATCAAGATGGAAGACACAAGTCAAGCAAAGAGCTGCCTTCTTGATTGGAAATATAGTTCATTTTCTTGCCTTTTTACCCCTCTACAGATCTCCAGGGGTTTTCTTTGCTTACGTCTCTTTTAAAGAGTAGACCAACGTTCGTGCAAAGGGACAGGCCTTCCTGGTGGCATCTGAGTTTCTCTCTGCCTAGGGGCTGCTGGCTGTTCCGCCAGCTGCCCACAATTGTGGCCAAGCAGCCTGCAGGTTCAGTGGGAGGGCTTCAAGAGAAGCTAGAAATCTGGAGTTTCAGTTGCAATCTCCCGGTTTTAAAATGTGGGCAATCAACTCATGTGTTAAAATCTGAGAGGAGCCAGGTGAACACACCACGGGCCTCCAACAGCCCGGAGACGCCTGTCTGTGATTCTGCCCGAGCCGTCACAGCACTCCTCCTCCTTCCATTTTGTCCCTTTCAGATTAACACGTAAGTCAGACCTTGACCCTCTTCTGCCCCAAACATGCCAGCGATTCCCATCTTTCTTTGAGTAATGGCCAAATTCGAGAACCTCCATGATCTCACCTCAATTTTCTCTCTGGCTTCTGTCTCTTACCACTTTCCCCTCACTTACTCTGTTCCAGCCACCCTGAGCCCTGTTGTTCCTGGAACACACCAGGCATCCACAGGGCTCGGCACCAGCTCCGCCCTCCTCCTGGACCACTCTCCCTGTCTGGGTGGCTCAGTCGGCGTCTTCCATTCTTCTTGGGAAGGACGTTCCTGGCCACTCTCATCTTGCTGCTCTCTGCCTTATTTTTCTGATGTACCATTTTACTTATTTTATGTGCTGTCTGTCTCCCCCACTGCAAAGGTTTTGGCCTTTGCAGTGTGTTCTCAAACAGAGCTGGAAAAACCATGTACTTAAGAAATCTCTGTTGAACGAGTGGATGAATGAGCGAATGCTCACATGATTCTCAGGCTCAGGGTGGACCCTGTGCAGAGAGATCTCATGGAGACAGTGCATAAGCATCTCACAGAGGCACAAAGGCTTCTCCAGACAGGAGGCAGGCTGCTTCTGCCTCTGGCTTCCCAGCTGTGACAGGGGAAGCAGGACTCCAGAGCAGGCTGGCCTGGGGCCGGGCCGCCTTACCTGATGGGGTAGTCAGCCGCGCTGAGGTTGATGAAGAAGTCCCAGGGCCAGTCGGTCATCTCCAGGAGGTCCCGCATGCTCTGCAGGTACGTGGACAGCAGGCTGGCTCCCCCCCAGATGGTGGCCATCCTCCAGGGGGTGACGCGGACGTTGCCGTACTGCCTGGCGAACTGGAGCACTTGGCGATGCAGGTAATTAGAGCGCTTTTCCCAGGAGAGAAAGGGTGACATTCAGCAGCGCAGAAAACACCAAGACCTGTCCCTTGGCCCCTCTCTGTCCCTTCCCTTCTGGTTGACAGGGCTTTTGAACTTTGCCAAGTAACTGATTCAGGCCTAGGGTGTCTTTCTGCATTGCTATTTGAACTTCATTATTTTTAAAATATTACTTTAGCTATCTGAAATGCAGATTCCCTGGCCCTGCCTCTAAGCCACCGGTTCACTAGGTGTAGGTGGGTGCCTGGGAGTCTGCATTTTTCTACAAGATGGATACATATGGTCTGAGGTTAACGAGCTAAGAAATATAGCTGCATCTAGACCTGATGAGTATTTCAAGAGGTAGAATTTCTCCATTACCCTCTCGCAGGCCTGCAAGAAGCAAGCTTTTTGCATAGGCATCCCCTTTGCCTTTCTTGACCAAAGACATAGTCATGTCACGTCAGCAGACCGACAGAAACCTCTGGAACAAGATGCTCAGGGGTCAGCAAGCTGGCTGCAGGTTTTTTGTAAAGTTTTATTGAAACACAGTCACACACGTCCATTTACGTATGTTTTTTATGGCTGCTTTCATGCTACAATGACAGAGCTGAGTAGCTGCGACACAGCGTGTGGCCCACAAAGCCTGAAGTACTTGCTCTCTGACCACTGACAGAAACAGTGTGCCCACCCCCTGGGTTAGCTATCTTCACAGAGCGACAGGCACTGCATCGGGCAGTGGGACAGTGAGGAAAAGAGGCACGAATGACAGTGTTTATGGAGAAAGTCTAAAGTCACAGCTGGGAACTTTGAAACCAACACACACACACACACACACACACACACACACACACACACACACACACACACGGCACTTCAAGACCAAATGCTCTGGGGGGAAGCAGGGAGGTCAGCTTGGAGAGAGGCAGACAGACCTGCAGAGAAAGGGCGGTCCTCACCTTGTCCACGTGGATGTAGTAGAAGTGGTCTCTGTGGTAGATGGCCTTGAACATGCGCTGCAGCTGCCGAGAGGCGCGGCCGTGGACCACCAGGACAAAGGCGATTCTGACCCGGTTGGCCAGCATATACTCCACTGAATCCTCATCCCACTGAATGTTCTTGTTGGCTTTGCCTGGGAAAACCCGAGAAACCACAGAGGTGGGGTGAGCTCGGTCGTCCTCGGGGGGCGTTTCTCTGATGCTTCTCCCCGGAAACTATTTGAGGGGCAAAGTAGTCATATTGGGCCCTGAAACCTGATTCAACTTAATCAAGCAAGTCCTGGACCCTTACGCTGTCCTGCTACAACAGGAGTAGGAACCCTGAGGACCTGAAGATATGGTTTCCATCCCCAGGAAGCTGAAAAGAACGGACGGAGACATGTGTACACATATTAAACTACTGAACAAGGCAGGAGGAGATGAGAGATGTAAGAGGTGTATTTCTGAATCACAGAGGAAGGAGCAGTTAATTTCAAGTTGGGAAACGCAAGATACACATGCTGTTTTTGCCTGTCCAGAATACGCTCTCCCTTCTCCTCCTAAGAGCATCCATTTTAAAAAAATTGTAGAAGAACAGATAACACGAGATCTACCCTCTTAACACATTTTTAAGTGGACAGGATAGTACTGTGGACTATAAGCACAATGTTGTACAGCAGATCCCTAGAAGTTATCCATCTTGCATAATGGGAAATTCATCATCTGATATTTGGGGGGGCATCATCCCCCTCCTCAATTCTCAGTCTGTGTGGAAGGAGAGGGTCTCTCTCCATTGTCGATTTCAGGGGTGGTCACAGGGATGAAGCTTGGTTAATCAGGACACCGCCTCTCTCTGGCCACAGCAGGTATGGTTCAGCCCTAACCAAGCTGTTCAGCTAAGAAGACAGAATTCTGGACTTTCGTTGGAACTACTAGATGAGAGACGTTTGCAATCCATGAAACTGGCAGATGCTCAGAGCCCTCTGGTCCCCACGTGGAGAGGAAAGCCAACACGGAGGGAAGCACTGCTGAGCGATGGAGGGGGTCTAGGTCCTCATGAACCCACCTGGTCCCCTGGATCAGCCCGGGTGGAGATCAGCCGCGGTCAGAGCTTCTTTTTCTTTGAAAGCCCAGAACCTATACCAGAGGCTCCTGGATAAATGATTCCAGACATCTTTTCTCCTGGAAGCAGCCTCAAAGACACCTTTTCTCCTTTTCTTCCCTTGCAAATGCTCCAGGGGCAAGGTTTCAGGGAGGAACACAGCTTACTGGTTCAGTTCATTACAGGCCCAACTAGAAATATCCTGGTTTTCCTGAGTCGAATTTCCTTTGGGTCTAACCTGATTTCTTGTGGGTTCTAGGTTTGTGGGACTCAGAACCTTGTCAGGGTAGCAGCTGCAGGTGTCTCCGACCGTCAACTGGGAAAGCTGAGAATTAGGACTGTTTAGCCTGGAGGTCAGGAGATTGGGAGCCTGTCAGCTGCCACTGGGAAGCTGAATGGCCACCAAATGAGCGAGGCTCCTTCTATGTTGCCCCAGAGGATGGAATGAGATTAGTGTGTATCGTGTCCATGGCCTGTGGGACCTGCTTCCCTCAGATATGACTGCACACCCCTGTGCCTTGATCGCCCCTACCATCTACCTCGCCCCCTGGCCTTTTATCTTTTCCTTGAGCAAGCTCGTCTCTGCCTTGGGACCTTTCCACTGGCCATTCCTGACACCTGGGACACACTCTCCCTAGATCTTCGTATGGCTACATCTTCGTGTCACTAGTTCACAGGTCACAATAAGGCCACCCGGCCCCCACCAACCACATCACGCTCTTTCACCTCGACCTATTTCGATTTTCTGCATAGCATTTAACACCATCTGAAATTGTTTCCTTGTTTATTGTCTGAACCCCCCTACTAGAATATAAACGCCAAAAGATGAGGGACTGTATCAGAATGTTTGCCATTGGATACGTAACACTGTAAGAATATCTGGCACACATCTGGTTTTTGGTGAAAATAAAAGTTACAGGTGGGTACATTTTGGTACCATAACGATTACAGTACCTCTTCTTGAGCATTCAGCAGTCCTTACCGTTAATTATGTGATTTAATCCTTATAGCAACCCTGAAAGGTAGGGCCTTTATCTCCGTTTTGCAAATGAGGAAACCACAGCTTAGAGACGCCAAGCGACTTATTTGTTCAAGGTCACACTGCTTTAATTAAGTTAAGCTGAGATTCAAACCCAGGTCTGTTTCCAAAGCCTATGTGCTTAACCACTAATATACACTACATTACCATACCCAGAATTTGGAAATGTTTATAACAATTCTGCTTAGTTAATGAAATATCTTGTAAATTAGTTATTGCAGGTAGATCGGCATGTACTTGAGGAAGTCAGAGGCATTGCAAGGTGGATTCCTGTATCACGTGGGAGGCTGACTCTAGGTGGCCAATAAGGTTACATCTTTTCATCCACCCTCCATCCACCCACCCACCCATCCATCCGTTCAAATTCAACCACCCATCCAACAAACCATTTAACTACCCACCTAGCAAAGCATTCAATGGCCTATCACCTCCCCCCAAAACAACCCAACCATCCATTCATCCACTCACCCATCCTCCTCCAAGCAAATCATCCATGCATCCACTCTTCCAAACATCTAACGATCAACTCACTGATCCTCGCAATATTAACTTAGCCTATACTACATGCCACATGCTGTGCTAGGTACTAGAAAATTAAAATTGGGGGAAAAAATCCTTGCCTTTGAGGAGCTCTCAGCCAAGTGGGAAAAACAGAAGACAATGCTCAATTGTTTTATGATAGAAGTGTGCTCTTGGAGGGTGGGGGAGGAGTGAACAATCTGCCCGCAGGGACAGAGGAGACCGCAGAGAGTTTAGCCCAAAGCTCCGGAGCCCACTTCCCCGCGCTCTCCTGATACCCCACCATCTTTGTCTCCTTGACTGTTGAATCAGTAGCTGCGATCCTGGGGATAATTAACAGCTTGGCTCTGGTTGAAGACAAACTGGGGAGCAAGCAGAGGGTTATCCTAACCACCCTCTAATCTCTCCAAACCACTTGCAAATACACTGGGCCTTCCTGGTGGTCATACGAGAGGTGTGCCTGGAAGGATCATGTCCCTTTAAACACTCACACAACAACCTATTCATCCATCCATCCATCCATCCAACCAACCACCCAGAATCCTTAAACTCTCCTACTTGCCAGTCCTGGACACAGTCTTGAGCACAAAGGCACATGGGATGTGAGGCTGTTTTCACAAATGGATTATGAATGGATTAAGGAATGTGAGAATCCAAAGTAAAAAGATAATGACATACGAGAAAAGCTTACATTCTCTTTCCCACAACCACAGCCCAAAGGCAGCGTAATTATCACAGGCCTGGCTGTAACCTCTCTCCGCCTCCCTTGGAGACTCTTTATCAAACAAAGGGAGGGATGCTTAAAAACAATGGCTACCGGGCTTCCCTGGTGGCGCAGTGGTTGAGAGTCCGCCTGCCGATGCAGGGGACACGGGTTTGTGCCCCGGTCCGGGAAGATCCCACATGCCACGGAGCAGCTGGGCCCGTGAGCCATGGCCGCTGAGCCTGCGCGTCCGGAGCCTGTGCTCCGCAACGGGAGAGGCCACAACAGTGAGAGGCCCGCGTACCACAAAAAATAAAACAAAACAAAACAAAAACACAATGGCTACTTGTGTCACTTTTTTCTACCTGGATTTCATTGGGTGATTTTTCAAAGGTTTAAACGTGGATACGATGCTTCATAGGAAGTCCACTCTGTAGGAGTTCCCGGTGGCACTCAGATAATACTGCTCACCCCTGCCCCAAGGCCTCTGGGTAACAATGATCTGGAGTTCCCAGCAAGTGAGCTTTATGAGGCCTTTGGGAACAGCCACGCTCTCCAGCCCTGGATGTCTCTTGCCATGTTGTTGAATGAGTGAGTGAATGAATGCATTCTGGAGAAGACGGGCTGCTCTGGTCCAGAGGAGCTGACGTCATCTGAGTGCCAGTCCTGGGGGCTCTGTGTGGGTCATTACTTAGCTCCAGGAGGAATTCTATGTCATACCTGAGACTCAGAGAGGTCAGCACGTTTCCCCGGGTCACACAGCGAGTGCGCACAGAGGCGGGAGTAGGGGCCCCAATCCAGCCCCGCTCCTGCCACCCCCGCTCTGCTGCACTGGAGAGCAGTACGGGGAGTGAAGGCCGCTGGTGTCTAAGGGGACTTGGGTGTTGACGATGAGAAACGCCTTTTGTAACTTCTCTCTAGGGTTTTTAGAAAGCAGAGCAGATTCACAGACAGACAGACGCAGACATGGATACACTGCCACACCAGCAGCAGAGGCTCCCGGGCGTGAATAGCATAAAGCCATCCTTGGGTCAGACGGTCGGTCTGGGGAGCAGTGAAGACAAGGGGGAACAGAAACCTAGAGTTCTTCTGGAGCACAGCTATCTTGGGGATAAGGGTGGGTGAGAAAGACAAAAAATATCTACAGAAAGGAGACAGAGAGATGGAGATGGGGATGAGAGGTGGGGATCAGGGGAGGGATACAGAGAGGACACACACATCGAGAGAAACGCAGAGAGAGACCTGCAAACAGACAGGAGGACCTTCCCCTCCCACACATACGGGGGACCACGCATGTAAAGAGACCCACACAGGAACGCGGGGAAAGACAGACACACGGACATAAATGGAGACAAACACACATAACCAGACACACACACTGAGGCAGCTTAGGCAGAGGGAAGGAGGGGACCACGCTGTAAAAGCTGGATGCACTCGACCTCAGAGCACTGTAGCTATCCTTAAAAGCAAAGGCCAACGAAAGTTCCAGAATCTCAGAGTCAAACAATGCCTCCAGGCCTGAGACGCTGCCTGCTCCTCTCCCCCTGCCCCCCAGTCTACCTCCATCCTTTACACACCTGCCCCTCGCCTGTGCCCTGACCAGCCCTGTCCGCGTATGAGCCCAGAGACAGAGGAAGAAGGTGAGGCTCAGGGGGGCGAAGCGCCTTGCCGAGGACCCATCAAATTGGTGGGACAGTCTCGGGCTGGCTCCACGACCACAATGGCAGTGTTCCCCATCTGGCACATGGTTGGACCCTGATGGGTTTTATCGAATAATCAGGAGACTGAATGTGCGAGTTCTCTGCCCCGAGTTGCAGCAGGGTGGGGTACTGTTCAAAGGGGCCGAGGTTCATGGTGCCCTTTGCCAGGTGCCAGTAACCAGCTTCCTATAGTTGCTCCACATCCCCGGCTCCTGCATCGCCCTTTCTGGCAAGCTGCTCAGACACAGGGTTGCTGGAGAGGACAAGAAAACACCCCGTAGACCAGGCAGAGAGGCCCCCCCTGGGGGTGGGCCTCCCCCACCCGGGCCACCGTTTCTGGGACTGTGCTCCTGAAAAGCACCCAGGCTCCTGCACCAGGAGTGGGATCGTCAGTGGGTTGTGGTGAGATTCCCAGTGGGGCGGGAACTGGGGATGGGCTCTCTCCCACCCCGCTGGAGGGAGTGGCAGCTGGCACAGCTGGCTGTGATGTGGCAACAGCATACAGTGTTAAATATGCAGTCCCCTTGACCCCGTAACTCCATGCCTAAAAACCTATCCTGGGGGGAGGAGAAGGCAAATATGCCCATCTCTATGTATAGGATGTTCTTTGTTCAATTAGTTACTCATGCGGCATCTCCTCTGTGCCAGGCACAGTTCCAGTCCTGTCAGTGGACACAACAGAGTCCTTTCCCAAATGCTGCTTAGGCTAGTGGGATAGAAAGCCACTAAAAAAGTAAGCAAATAGAGAATACGATTGCAAACAGTGACATAGGTTATGAAGAAAAAAATTTAAGCATGTTCAGGGCGGGGTTTATTTGGCTATGGTGGCCAAATGTAGGCTGATGTGAAGTGGATACACTTGAACAAGCCTGAACGAGTGAACTGAGGGAGTGAGTCATGCAATTATCATGGATGGAGGAGGATTCTGGGCAGCCGGCATAGCAAGTGCAAAGGTCCTGGGGCCTCCACCTCAATAGTGTGTATAATGGTCCAAAATAGGAGTCGACCCAAAGGTCTTAGTAATACTTGTTGATACAGAACATTGCCTATAATATATTAAGCCAAAGAGAAGTCTTACAATGCAATCCATAACAATTTAAAAGACATGGACCCAAATATTAACAGAGGGTCAGATGGTGGCATGACGGTTTTCATTTCTTCTTTACACTTTGCCGTGTTAACTGCATTTTGTAAAATGGATTACTTTTATAATGGAACCTAACGATAAAGGTGATGCTTACTGCTAGTTCTGATACTGTTTACTGAGTGCCTACTATGTGTAAACCAATTTCTGTGCATGACTTTTTTACTTCTATCCAAACCACTATGAGAAAAGAGTTATTACCTTCCTCTTATACAACTGAGGAAGCTGGAGCTCAGAGACATCCCAGTTAGGAGTTGGCTGAGCTGGGAACGGAGCTGGTCTGTGATGCCACAGCCCTAGCATGGCCACTATGCTCGATCCAATTGTCCCCATTTCCAAAAGACAAAAATCTGTTCCTAGAAGCCTGTCAGTTGACTTTTTTCCAGCTGCAGGACAGAAAACAATGGCATGTGGTCAGAGCTATGTGTGTCTTTACAGACGGAAACCCAAACACTGCCCGGCTCCTAAAGAAAAGCTATGAATGTAACAGCATAATCAGATTCCCGTGGCACAAAACAGAAAATAGGTGGAAGAATCAGAGTGATTAGAGGCAGCGGGGAAAGCTGACTTCAGACACATGTTAAAAACCCAGGGTTGTAGGGAAGCATATCAAGTATATTTTTGTGATGCAGGTGTGGAGGCCAAGGACTCACGGAGGGCTGTGGCCTGTTACCCACCCAAGCTCTGTGTGTCTCTTTATCATCATTTGGTCAAATAAGGACGACGTAAACCTTGGGCCCTAAAGAGATGGCGAAGATGAAGGTACTTGGCAAGGGTCAATGGGTTGTGCAGATGTCGTGATGCTAGCAAGGATCGCGCCTGTGGTACCTTGTAGGAATATGATCTGGGAGGAGAAAGTTAAGCTGCAGGGGTTAGGAGTGTGGCCTCTGGTCAGGCAGGTCTGCGTGACCTTGGACCAGGTAAGCCACCTTTCTAAGTTTCGGTTCTCTCATCTGTAAAAATGGGTATGTTATCATCAGAGCCTGTCTCTCGTGGACGCTCATGTCCATTAGAATAGCTATCATCACCATCAGTGTTACTCTATTTGGCTGTTCGTCCCCAAGGATGTGGATCAAGTCTGGTGGACCCAGTGGGCCCGGCTCCAGCGTCCTACCCAAGGCGGCACAGTCTCCCAGGGCTGTGTAGACCCCAGAGCCCACGGTTTGCAAATAAACAGCCACACCCTGGATCTCCCTCTGCAGCGTCTGCCTCTGAAAACAATGACTAAATAACAAACGCAAAACGAAGGAGCCTCTTGACTGGAATAGTTATTCCAACCAACAAAGCCCTCGATTCTACTGATACTCTGAAAGGGGCTCTTCCGGCGACTGCGAGGGGGAGCTTTCTGACTTGGTTCCAAACAAGAGGGGAGGCTGGGTCTTGGAGACCAGTGGAGACGAGGCTGTGTGCAAACGGGGCTTGGATCGGGGTGGGCCCAGCTCCCTGCCGCCAGCGAGGCACGGGCTCTGCGGCTCAGAACTGGGTCCAGCTCTGCCTCTTCACCGCGGGGGCTTTGGAAAGACACCTCTCCGGTTGTCACTTCTTCTTCTATAAACTGGGTTAGTCACAGGTAGTTCTACTTTTAATATGTCGAGGAACCTCCATACTGTTTTCCATTGAGGCTACTCCGTTTTGCGTTCCCACCAGGATGAACGCTGAGGACATGCGCAGAGCGAAATAAACCAGTCCCAGAAAGACAAATCCTGTGTGATCCCACTCATATGAGCTATCTTACATGGTCTAATTCATAGACTCAAAGAGCGGAAAGATGGTGGCTAGGGGCTGAAGGGTTGGGGAGATGAGGAGTTATCATCAATGGGCAAAAAGTTTCAGGCAAAAGGCAGATGAATGAGCTCTAGAGAACCTGAGTACAGCACTGTGTCTGCAGCCAACAGCACTGTATTGTGCACTTAAAACTGTGCTAAGAGGGTAGAGCTCATGCTAAGTGTTCTTCCAAAATACAATAAAATTTTTTTAAAAATAAAGAGGGATGAGAGATCCATCCCTGGCCCTGCTGACAGTGGGGTGATACGTGCTTGTGGATGGGGCACCTTTGCCCACCAGGCACACCGCACGGAGTGGGGTTCATGTCATCGGAGGGGAAAGCCTGACAGGCTCCAGGTTCTTTGTCAGACTTGGGCCGAAGGGCCTTTCTCTCACTGGGCAGCACACCAAGGGCCACAAGTCTGGGTCCAAACCCTGCTTCTGCTGTGAATCAGCCGTGGGGTCCTAGGCGAGTCATTTCCCTTCCTTGGTCCTGAAGACTCTTCTAGAAAAATAATGATGCCTGAGGCATCCTGAGCCCTAAGCACTATGCATACATGATTTCATTACTTAATTTTCCTCAGGCCTACGAGGCAGGCACCGTGATTATTACCCCCATCTCACCATGGAGGACTCTGAGGCTGAGAGGCCCTGAGCAACTGATGAGTTACCCTCTCTGTAGAGTGTCGGCTCAGAGACAAACCCATGCTTTATTCTAGCAGATGAGTAGATAACATTCCCATAGTCTGGGATTCTAGCCCAATCATGGAGTTAGCATCACTGAATAGAAAACTGTCCTCCCTTGAGACACGGTTGGTTTTTGGTAATTCACTTAGTTTCTTCCTCCCTCCCTCCCTTTTTCAGGTTTATTGAGGTATAATTTTTTATTATTGAGGTACAATTGACATATAAAGTTGTAAGATAATTCAAGTTGTACATTGGGGTGATCTGATATACTACACGTTGTGAAATGATTCTCCCCATCTAGTGAGTTAGCACATCCACCACCTCACTTATTCGTTTGTTTATTATGTATTTTGGGGGTGAGAACATTTAAGTTCTACCCTCTCAGCAAATTTCAATTGTACAACACAGTGCTATCAGCTATGGTCACCAGGATACAGTCACATTAGATCCTCAGACCTTATTCATCTTATTGCTGAGAGTTTGTATCCTTTGCCAACCTCTCCTCTTTCCTCCACGCCCCAGCCCCTGGTGACCATTTCTCTACTCCCTGTTTCCAAAAGTCTAACTTTTTTTAAGTCCACATATAAGTGATATCACAGTGTTCGTCTTTCTCTGGCTTATGTCACTTAGCATCATGTCCTCAAGTTCCATCCATGTTGTCGCAATGGCAGGGTTTCCTTCTCTCTCGAGGCTGAGTGATACTCCCTGGTATGTACCACATCAGGTGGGCTTTCTTGATAGCTGGCAGTTCCTCATGAGCCGAGGCCAAGGTTTCATCTCTCCTAGCATGCCATCCCCATCGCCTACGCCCCCGCCCCTGCCGGCTCAGGGGAGAGGCCCTCAGAGAATGAACGATTCGGACTGATGGATTCAGCCGGACAGCTCCGTCCACGTTCAGCGCCCAGGGGGCCGAAGTGGAAGCCTCAGGGCTGAGCTGTTGCGTGGGACGGTCTCCGCTCGTGTGAACTGGCTGAGGGCTGGACCCCGCTCTTCCCTGTTCAGGAGCCCCAGGCCTCCCTGGGAGGAGCCGGGCAAGTGCCTGGTCATGTCTCTAACATCAGGGCTGCTGCTCTGACTCCTGTGGTCATGTCACCTCCAACCTGACCTGATGGGAAGTGAGGGGAGGAGATACTAAGCAGGGATTGTGGAGTCGGGAGAGGGGAACTGAGGGAGCAAGTCCAAGGATAAAGCTGGCCAGGCCACACGCTTCGGGGCTCAGGAGAAATGACCCTTTCTCTGCCAAGCCATCCCTGACCCCCTCCCCCATCCCTTCCTTGCACCACCCTCCCACAGGCCCTCCAAGAATCCTGAATTTCTTCTTTTTTAAAAAAAAACTGTGGTAAAATACACGTGACATAAAATTTACCTTTTTAATCATTTTTGAGCATACAGTTCAGTAGTGTTAAGTACCTTCACATGGTCGTGCAACCGTCACCACCAACCTTTTCGTCTTGCAAAACTGAAACTCTATACCCATTAAACACTAACTCCCATTCCCCTCCCCCAGCCCCTGGCACCCAGTATTCTACTCCTGTCTCTATGACTCCTCTAGGTGCTCACATAAGTGGAATCGTATAATATTTGTTCTTTTTGCAACTGGCTTCTTTCATGTAGCAAAATGTTGTAGCATGTGGCAGAATTTCCTTCCTTTTTAAGGCTGAATGATATTCCACTGTGTGTATGTACCACATTTCGTTTATCCATTCATCTGTCAGTGAACAGCCGGGTTGCTTCCAACATTTGGCTCTTGTGAATAAAGCTGCTATGAACATAGGTGTTCAGATATCCCTTTGAGACCCTGCTTTCAATTCTTTTGGGTATATACCCAGAAGTGGAATTGCTGGATCATATGGTAACTTAATTTTTATTCAGTTATTTTTTGAGGAACCCATCCTGCACTACTGAACTCAGCCATCCCATGTAGGGGCTCAGCCTGGGTCTGTATCCTGAACCCACCACTTACTCACAGGTCATTTGGCTGCTGTGTGCCTTTGTTTCCTCATCTGTCGAAGTGTGCTCACCTCCAAGGGATGCTGTAAGGACGCAAAGCTATAACACAGGCAAAATATGGTCATGCAGCTCGACAATGGAGAAGCCAGCTGTTGAGCCCATGTGGGGTGACTCTGGAACCCTTGCCCAATGCAGTGAAACTTGTAATTGTTCACACAGCTCGGCGGGGTGGGGGGGGTGGGGGGCAGGACCTGACCATGAGGACTTCAGAGCTGGTGTTCTTCCCAAGGGAAGATTTACATAGCCCACACACAGGACATCAAATGGCACTAAGTGAGAATGGGAAAGGGATTCCCTTTTCAATTCTCATCCAGCCTTTCTGATTAGCCAGCCCACCAAGGGAGTCTCAGATCAACGCAAACATCTCCTCAACAGCAAGGGGACTGAACTTCCTCTCCCAACAAGGGGAGATCTGCCCACAGTATTGGTGTCTCTGGCAGAAAAGAGAAGTAACTACGGGCACTGAAGACCACTGTTGTGATTTCACCGATTCATTTGCATGGTTGCTGTCTCTATGGCAAGGGAGAGAGAGATTTCCACTTCTGGCAGTGATGCAAAATGACTTTCAAAATACAATTGACTTAAGTAAAGATGAAAGTCTATTGCAATGAAAACATTATGCAAATAATAGGGCATAATGGCAAATAGGGATTTGGCAGAATCGTGAAGGTGAGAGAGTGTGAAGGAAGCTTGGAGAATATTAATTAGACTCCACAAACTTGCTTTCCAACTAGGATGTGCTGAGTTTGCTAAACAAATGAGGGCAGGTGAAGGCCAGGTACAGACTGATGCCCAAGCAGCCTCGTATTTCATGGAAGGACCTGTAGGTCCAGATGACATTTGCCTTCCAGGCTTCAGGGGCCCAGGAGGGTTTCGTTGGTAGTTTTCTGGAGTAGCCACTGGGAGACCACCTTCCTGCCACACAGAGAGAGAGAGACAGACAGACAGACACAGGGGTCTGCTGAGAAACACTGTCCTTTTGACTTGCACTCCAATATGTTGAGCATTTAATATTTATAAAGTTTTTTGCACAGACTTCTTACCTCTCATAGCAATGCTGCATATAGAAATTATCCCCATTTACAGATAATTGGCCCAGGCTCAGAGAGGGTGAGGAACTCACCCAAGGTCACAGAGCTAGGAGGTGAAGAAGAGATGAAGAAACAGAAACAAACTGACCTGACTTCAGATACTAGGCTCCATGCATGCTCCTAGCAAGAATCTGGGCATCTCTGTCTCCACTCAGGCTCCCACTGCCAAGCTCATCTGGACCCAAAGCATCATATTCCCTGAATGGCTTCTAAACCACTGTCTACTTTAGAATGGGGTTCTGCAGTCTGGGCATGATTGATATTTGGTACCAGATAATTCTTTGCTGTGGGAGATGAGCGCCGTCCTATGCACTGTGAGACGTTTAAGTCACATCCCTGGTCTTTAGTCACTAGATACCAACAGTATCCTCCCGCTTGTGAAAAGGCAAAAATGTCTCCATTCATTGACAAGTGTCCCCTGGGAGGAGGGGCAAACTCACTCTCGGTGGAAAGCATTGCTCTAGAACAGAAGTTTTCAAAAGGTGGTCTCTGGTCCACAGCAACAGCATCATCTGGGATCTTGCTAGAAAGGCAGAATCTCAGGCCCTACCCCACTCCTTGTGAATCAGAAACTCTGGGGTGGGGACCAGCAATCTGTGTTTTAACAAGCCCTCCAGGTGATTCTCATGCAAGCTGAAGTTCGAATCCACTGGCCCAGGCTAGTGAGGCTCACCTCTGCCCATTAGAATGACCTGAACGTGGTAAAAGAACAAAACAAAAAGCAAAACCCATGCCTGGGTCCCACCCCAAGAAATAATAATTTAATTACTTTGGTGGGTGCCAGTATTGGCAAGTTTTTAAAGCTCCCCAAGGGATCCAACATGCAGTCAGGGTTGAGGACCACATTTTGTACCTTCTTTTCCTTTCAACCTCCTCTTAAAACCTGCATCTCTCAAGGTGGAAAGAGTTTCACCCAGATACGTCTCTGGGTGCCACCTCACACGCTCACAGCCTCCTGTTCCGCTGGAGGCCCAAGGCTGTCTCACTCATTATTTTTCTCCCGCTCTGAGAAATGTCTCCCTCCATTCCTGATCAAGCACTCAGGAAACTTTCCTGCTCACTGATTTTTTTTTTCCCCCTCATTCACGTCTGGAGTTATTAAACCACAGCCCATGGCTGAAGCGTCTTATTGATTTTATTATCAAGAGCCCTGGGATATTCTAATGATGTACTGCTCAATAAATGGAAACCAGTGGGATAAATATTGATGGCGTATGGTGCATTTCGCCGCAATTCACTGGGTCCCAGTCACTCTGCCGGTTACCCAGCAAAAGCACTGTGCTGAGGCCTGCAAGCTCTTGTCCATCCTGCTGATGTTACTTTTCCCACACATCAAGGATGAAAGTGCTATTATGATGAACAGCTACTACTGTGTGCCAGGCCCGGGCAGAGTGTTTTAAAGCAGATATTATCTCATTTACTTCTTACAGCAGACCTCTGAGGGAGGTATTCTAATTATTCCCATTTTACAGATAAGGAAGTCAAGACTCAGAGTGGTTATGTGACCTGGGGCCCGCTAATACACTGTGGAATTGGGATTCAGATCTCCATTTGTCAGCCACTAAAATGAGGGCTTTTAACCCCTGCTATGGTGTGAATGTTTGTGTGCCCCCCAGAATCATATGTTGAAAACCTAATCCCCAAAGTGATGGTATTGGGAGGTGGGGCCTTTGGGAGGTGGTTCAGTCATGAGGGTGCAGCCCTCATGAATCAGGTTAGTGCCCTTATAATACAGACCCCAGAGACCTCCCTTATCCTTCTGCCAAGTGAGGACACAGGGAGAAGACAGTGCTCTATGAACCAGAAGCAAGTCCTCACCAGACACCAGATCTGCAGGATCTAGCCCCCAGAACCATGAGAAATAAATTTCTGTTGTTTATAAGCTACTCAAGTCTGTGGTATTTTGTTATAGTAGCCCAAATGCACTAAGGCAAGCCCTAAGCTAAACCATGCACGGAAAGAACAGCTTCTATTGTCATCTGAGTAACCTTACAGACGGTTTTGGTACAGATTAATATTTCACACATTTCTGCCCCTTCTCAAGCAGTGTTTCTCAACAGGGGCCACTGGCATTTGGGGAGAGATAATAATTCTTTGTTGGGTTGGGCTGTCTCATGCCTTACAGGACATTTAATATCCCTAATCCCCCAAACAGCCTCTTCCCCTTTACATTTCCCAGAGTCCCCTATAGCAAATCAATACAGTTGTTGCTTGAGAACCACTCTTCTTACTGGGAGGCAGAAGGTTCCCTGCCAAGATGGCCTACTTCACTTTTGGCAACATGGGCAGTCACTCTGGAAAGGCAGCATGGCAAGTGGAAAGAAGTTTGGCTTTGCAATCAGAGAGATCAGACTTCCAACCACAGCTCTTCACTCTCTAACTCTGTGAGGCTGGGCAAATTATATTACCTCTAAGATTCTAGTCCATTATCAGTACAAAAAGGGTAAAATATTGACTCCTGTTTCATAGGGAGGGACCCATGGAATCATGTGCTCAGAAAAGGGCCTAGTAAGAGTGGTGGTTCTTAACCTGGGCTATTTTGTCCATGCCACCACCCGTCTCCTAGGTATTCTTTCTGAATTCCCGATCCCACAGAATCAATGTGCATAAAAAATGAAGTGTTCTGTGCCACTGCGTTTGGGGTGGTTTTTTTTACTCAGCAGTAGTAACTGGAACAGGCACCTATGACATTCCAGGCAGGCAGTGTTCTAGGTGTAACAGAGCAAAGCACGTGCCACCGAGAGCCTGGGCTTCTGAAGAGCAGACCTTCCCAAAGGGAAGACAGACAGTAAACACATACAATTCCATGATATGAAGAAAATTAAATGGCGGCTGTCACTACAATTACCTTACATAACGACATGCAAGGAACTGCATTCCATTTCTCTTCTCCCCTTTCCAGCTCACTTCCCACTGTACTCACCCAGTTTCCCTTTCTGGGAAGCTGTAACATAATGTCATCAAACCCCTGTTTCTGTTCCTAACTGTTCTGTTCCTTTTTCAAAGATATGACTTGCTATGAAAGGAACTGTGTCACTCACCCAAATTCCTATGTTGAAGGGCTAGCTCCCATGTGACTGTGTTGGAGATGGGCCTTTTAGGAGGTGATGAAGGTTAGATGACGTCATAAGGGAAGAGCCCTGATCTGATGGGATGAGTGCCCTTATAAGAACAGATGTCAGAGACCTTGCTCTCTCTCTCTCTGCTACATGAGGGCACAGGGACAAGGCAGCCTGCCAGCCAGGAAGAGCGCTCTCACCAGAACCCAACCAGCTGGCACCCTGATCTCAGACTCCCAGGGTCCAAAACTGTGGTAAGTAAGTGTCTGTTGTTATGTGGTATTTTGTTATGACAGCCTGAGCAGACTAATATATTAGTCGGAGCTCAAGGGATGCATTCCTTGGAGTAAGATCTACAGGTTGAGTAAGAAGTTGACTAGGTAAAAGGGGGGAGCAGAGAGTGTCCCCAGGCAGAGGGAACAGCATATGCAAAGGCCCTGGGGTGAGACAGAGCATGGTAAGTGAGGGGACATGCAGGAGGGTCAGTGTGGCTGGAGCACAGAGGCCACGACAGAGCACAGGGTGAGATGGGGATGGAAAGACAGCAGGGGCCCCATGCAGGGTCTTGGGCACCATTTTAAGGGCTGCAGTGGAAGAGAGTGACAAACCATCACAACAGGCTTGCTAAGGGTGGCTGAGGAGTGGACTGTAGGTGGAACCACAGGTGCGCTGGTGTGAGAAGCCTGGCTTCAGGGTGCAGAGTGGAGCCTGGGCTGCAGCTTGAGGTGTTAAGATCACCTGCTCCCTCCCTGCCTTCTGAGCCTGAGCTGCTGTTCACAGGTTCTCCTAAGAGCCTTCCCGTCGCCTGACACTTTCATCTCTGTCCTCCTTTCACCTCTCCTGAAGGTCCTTGAAGGCTCCATAAATCCTGCCCTAGAAAAACACAGGGACTCATCTATTTTTATTACAAATGGAGCCACTGGAGGAGAGAACAACACTTACTTCTCAGGAAAGGGTTTGAGAAAATAACAGGTTTATTTTCTCCAACTCTCCAAGGACTAGAAGGGTAACACGCTAAAGTAACAGTACATTAATTAATGCCAAATTGGTTGGAATTTTCCTAATAAAAATCCTTATAGTAATTACATTAAGGGCCATTAACACTGCCTCCTGATCCTACACCATAAATATGCCCTGCAGGTGCCTTCTATTTAAACAGGGATGTTTCCTCCAATTGTTACCCATTTGTCACGTTAATGCTGTCACATCACGGCACGCAGACGGGAGTAATGACCTCGGCTCACGTTTGCGCAGCGTTACTCTGTGCTGGTCACTCGGCCATTTAGTCCTTGCAGCAAACTTAGGAGATGAGTGCCACTGTCATCCCCATTTTCCAGATGAGGAAACTGAGCCACAGAGGGGAACTGCCCAGGGCCAAACAGCTAGGAAATAATGGAGCTGGGCTTTGAATCTAGGCGAGCTGATTGCAGAAACCTCAGCCATCCTGCCTCTGAGAAACAAGTACCCGTGGGAGCCTCTTGGCTATCCCCAGTGCTAACAGGCTGTCCAGCTGATTTCAACAGCAGTGACAGACACAGTTACTCCAATACAACATTAGGTTTTGTTCCTACTGGGCAGGGATTACGTTTTTCTTTACTTCTACCTCCCTGGGGCTCAGCCCAATGTCCAGTGACAATGCCAGAAGCACCTGGGACACACTGAATACATTCCCATTGAAGGAAGAAACAGATGTCAAAATACACGTGCAAGAGGGCTCATGGCAATGAGTAACACAGCATCGCAAGTGCACCTGGGATCACGATAGACCCGTTTCCCTGCACTGGTGAGACTAGGGCACGGGGACAGACGCCCAGACCGGAGATCATGGCACTTGGGAGCTGCAGTTACAGGATTAAACCAAGAAGAAGCCCATCTAGCTTTGCCAGCTCTGGGTGGTTTCTTTGGTGTCTCTATGTAGATTAACAAATACTTACTATAGGAAATTCAAGCATACAGAAAAATATGAAGAAAGGAAAAAAAAAGAAAAAACTCAAATAGTAGAGCATCCAGATATCACTATTGTTAACATTTTGGTGAACGTTTGCCAAATATTTTTATGCACACACATTACATACCATTGTGTACATTCTGCTTTGTCATACGCGTTCTCTTTTCAACAATATGCTGTTGACACCTTCTCCACGTCAGTGAGCACAGATGTGCTTTCTTTCCTTCCTTCACAAATATTCACTGAGCATCTACCATGAGCAATGTCCCCGCCAGGAGCTGGGGGATGCTCACAAGAATGAAACAGATATTGAATTTGTCTTCAAGGAGCTTACAGTCCAGTAGTGGGGTGGGTGAAGGGAAGAGACAAACATATTTTACAAAAGATGTTTAATGCAATGAAGAAAAGGTGCAGAGTACCAGCAGGAGGAAGACGGGGTGGGGGGATCAATGCAGACCAGGTGTTCAGACTTTTCTGAAGAAGCAACAATGAAGCCCAGATCTGAAACATGAGGTGGGAGCCAGGTAAAGAGGGTGTCTCTTCAGGCAAAAGAAAGGCCGTGAGTCCAGGTCTCAAAGAGGTAAAAACAGTACTTTGCAGAATTTTTTAAAGGGGTGGGGGTCTCCGTTTGGTTTTTCACAATCCTTTCCTGTGTTTGTTTGGGGTTTTTAAATTATTTATTTTTAACATTTTTATTGGAGTATAATTGCTTTACAATGGTGTGTTAGTTTCTGCTTTATAAGAAAGTGAATCAGCTATCTTTCCTGTGTTTTTGAAATTTCTCTAGTGTAATGACAAAAAACATAGTGAAAACATAGTGAAGGGTCTGTCAGTTCTTTCTTGAATGCCTCCAAAGATGCGCACCTCAGTGCCTTATGCAGCAGCTAGTCACGCTTGTGGACAGTGTTGAGCTGTTTTTTTTCCAAAATACGCCTGCCAGAAGGTTTCATCCGCTGGTCCTAATTCTGCCTTCAAAGACAGCACTGCAGCCTCTCCGGTACTTGGAAATTGTTATTATGCAATTACCCCGCCCCCGACCAAACTCCAAGTCCAGGCCAAGTGTGCGCCCCCAGCTCACTTCAGTTCGCTCCTGCTGCATTTAGGGTGTCTTCGTCACGATCTTTCCTGAGACTGAGTAGACGCCATCAGACTTTGGCTGACATCTGTGGCACAAGTACAGCTTAAGATCACTGTAAAAATTTTTTTAGAAGTCTCCTGAGCACGTGACACCATTCATTTGATACATAATTATAAATGCCCGTGAGTGCTATGCCCTGGGGCGGGGCAGCGCACAACAGGATGGACACAGGCCCACCTCGTTTTATTGCTCTTTGCTTTATTGCACTTTGCGGATACTGCGTTTTTTACAAATTGAAGGTGGGTGGCGACCCTGTGTTGAGCAAGTCTATCGGCACCATTTTCCCAACAGCACTTGCTCACTTCGTGTCTGTGTCACATTTTGGTGATTCTCGCGATATTCCAAACTCTTCCATTATTGTTATATTTGTTATGGTGATTTGTGATCGGTGATCTTTGATGTTACTGCTACGGCTCAGTGAAGGCTGAGAGACTGGTTAGCATTTTTTAGCAATAAAATATTTCTTAATTAAGGCATGTACATTGTTTTTTTAGACATAATGCTATTGCATACTTAATGGGCTACAGTATAGTGTAAACATAACTTTTATATGCCCTGGGAAACCAAAAAATTCGTGTGACTCGCTTTATTACAATATTTGCTTTATTGTGGTGGTCTGGAACCAAACCCGCAATGTCTCCAAGGTATGACTGAGTATCACGTATTTGAGAAATAATTATCAGATGCCTGCTACTGGGGACACACTGAGGGGTCCGGCATGGACCAGACAGGCGCAGTCTCTCTCCTAGCGAGTCTCTAAATAAATGTGGAATGAACAAATGCTATGTCTTGTCTTTCACCACTAGAGCTTCATGGTGGGATAACCATTATTTGCCATGGTGTCTGTATTAATCAAGTCCCCTAACATGTTGGGTTGAGACTTCTTGATCAGCCTAGAAGGCCAAAGAGACCCTGGTTTCTCAACCGTGGCTTGGAAGCTTCATTTAAGCCAGGGGACTTCTGAGAATACCCTTTCGTAAATAAGAACCCCTATAAATGAACTGGCAGACGAAGCTCATCTTACATGTGGACTAGACATTAGACCAGAGAAAGCAGAGTTGTAGCTTTTGAGACAGGATGGGGTTAAGATAAGCCTTTGAGGAGACAAGACCCGCACTACTGCAGCTCTGGAAGGCCACTGACAGTGACAACAATTTAAATTAAATTAAATTCAGTCAGCTCCAAAAGGAAACATGTGTAATGTTAATTTCATGGGGGTACCAATGTGTAAATCGAACAGATGATGCTTAAATGAGAAAGGCAGAGAAATGACATTTGGTTAAATAATGCATCAGTGGGTAGAATTTGTTAAGACTGTCATAAAAAATATACAAGCACAACTGAAAGTTCAGCAAGCTGTCACCCGGGCCAGGGCCCCTAAGCGTTCTCAGTACAATGTGCTTGAGAGAAGCAGTGGCAGCTTGGGCTGGAGGTGGTCTGGATGAATTGAGGGGACTCTGGCCAACGTCCCTGTTGAATTTCTCATATTTTTCAATTGACATATAGTTGATTTACAATGTTGTGTTACTTTCAGGTGTACAGCAAAGTGATTCTGCTATATATTTATATACACACATATACATACATATATATATATATTTTCAGACTATTTTCCCATATAGCTTATTACAAAATATTGAGTATAGCTCCCTATGCTATTCAGTAGGTCCTTCTTGTTTATCTATTTTATTTTATTATTTTTTTAGATTTTTTTTTATTGAAGTATAGTTGATTTACAATGTTGTGTTAATACCTGCTGTACACTCACCTCAAGAAACAAGAAAAATCTCAAATAAACAATCTAACTTTACACCTAAAGCAACTGAAGAAAGAAGAACAAAGAAAACCAAAAGTCAGTAGAAGGAAAGAAATCATAAAGATCAGAGCAGAAATAAATGAACTAGAAACAAAGAAAACAATAGCACAGATCAGTAAGACTAAAAGTTGGTTCTTTGAGAAGATAAACAAAATTGATAAATGTTTAGCTAGACTCATCACGAAAAAAAGGGAGAGGATGCAACTCAGTAAAACTGAAATGAAAAAGGAGAAATTACAACTGACACTGCAGAAATACAAAGCATCATAAGAAACTACTACAAGCAACTAGATGACAATAAAATGGACAACCTCGAAGAAATGTACAAATTCTTGGAAAGGTAAAATTTTCCAAGACTGAACCAGGAAGAATTAGAAAATATAAACAGACATATGACAAGTAATGCAATTGAAACTGTGATTAAAAATCTCCCAACAAACAAAAGTCCAGGACCAGATGGCTGCACAGGTGAATTCTATCAAACATTTAGAGAAGAGCTAACACCTATCATCCTCAAACTCTTCCAAAAAATTGCAGAGGGAGGAACACTCCCAAATTTGTTCTACGAGGCCACCACCACCCTGATACCAAAACCAGACAAAGATATCAGACAAAAAATGAAAATTACAGACCAATGTCACTGTTGAACATAGATGCAAAAATCCTCAACAAAATACTAGCAAACAGAGTCCCACAACATATTAAAAGGCTCATACACCATGAACAAGTGGGATTTGTTCCAGGAATGCAAGAATTCTTAAGTATACCCCAATCAATCAATGTGATAAACCATATTAACAAATTAAGGAATAAAAACCATATGATCATCTCAACAGATGCAGAAAAAGCTTCTGACAAAATTCAACACCCATTTATGATAAAAAACTCTCTAGAAAATGGGCATAGAGGGAACCTACCTCAACATAATAAAGGCCATATATGACAAGTCCACAGCAAACATCATTCTCAGTGATGTTTTGAGAAAGTATTTCCTCTAAGATCAGGAACAAGACAAGGATGCCCACTCTCGCCACTCTTATTCAACATAGTTTTGGAAGCCCTAGCCATGGAAATCAGAGAAGAAAAAGAAATAAAAGCAATACAAATTGGAAAAGAAGAAGTAAAACTGTCACTCTTTGCAGATGACATGATACTATACATAGAAAATTCTAAAGATGCCGTGAGAAGACTACTACAGCTAATAAATGAATTTGGTAAAGTTGCAGGATACAAAATTAATGTACAGAAATCTCTTGCATTCCTATACGCTAACAACAAAAGATCAGAAAGAGAAATTAAGGAAACAATCCCATGCACCATTGCAACAAAAAGAATAAAATACCTAGGAATAAACCTACCTAAGGAGGCAAAAGACTTGTAGTCAGAAAACTATAAGACACTGATGAAAGAAATCAAAGATGACAACAGATGGGGAGATATACCATGTTCTTGGATTGGAAGAATCAATATTGTGAAAATGATTACACTATCCAAAGCAATCTACAGATTCAAAGCAATCCCTATAGAATTACCAATGGTATTCTTCACAGAATTAGAACAAAAATTTTACAATTTGTATGGAAATACAAAAGACCCCGAATAGCCAAAGCAATCCTGAGAAAAAAAAAAAACAGAGCTGGAGGAATCAGACTCCTTGAGTTCAGACTATACTACAAAGCTACAGTAATCAAGACAATATGGTACTGGCACAAAACCAGAAATATAGATCAATGGTACACGACAGAACTCCCAGAGATAAGCCAAAGCCCCTATGGTCAACTAATCTATGACAAAGGAGGCAAGGATATACAATGGAGAAAAGACAGTCTCTTCAATAAGTGGTGCTGGGAAAACTGGACAGCTACATGTAAAAAAATGAAATTAGAACACTCCCTAACACCATATACAAACATAAACTCAAAATGGATTAAAGACCTAAATGTAAGACCAGATGCTATAAAACTCTTAGAAGAAAACATAGGAATAATAATCTTGGACATAAATCACAGGAAGATCTTTTCTGACCCACATCCTAGAGTAATGGCAATAAAAACAAAAATAAACAAACGGGACCTAGTGAAACTTAAAAGCTTTTGCACAGCAAAGGAAACCATAAAGACAAAAGGACAACCCTTAGAATGGGAAAAAATATTTGCAAATGAATCAATGGACAAAGGATTAATCTCCAAAATATATAAACAGCTCATGCAACTCAATATCAAGAAGACAAACAGCCCAATCAAAAAAATGGGTGGAAGAACTAAATAGACATTTCTCTAAAGAAGACACAGATGGCGAAGAGGCACATGAAAGGATGCTCAACATCTCGAATTATTACAGAAATGCAAATCAAGACTACAATTAGGTATCACTTCACACTGGTCAGAATGGCCATCATTAGAAAATGTACAAACGATAAATGCTGGAGAGGGTATGGAGAAAAAGGAACCCTCTTGCACTGTTGGTGGGAATGTAAATTGATACAGCCACTGTGGAGAACAGTATGGAGGTTTTAAAAAAACTAAAAATAGAGTTACCATATGATCCAGTAATCCCATTACTGGGCATATACTCAGAGAAAACCATAGTTCAAAAAGACACATGCACCCTAATCTTCACTGCAGCACTATTTACAATAGCCAGGTTATGGAAGCAACCTAAATGCCCATCGACAGACGAATGGATAAAGAAGATGTGGTACATATATACAATGGAATATTACTCAGCCATAAAAAGGAATGAAATTGGGTCATTTGTAGAGATGTGGATGGACCTATAGACTTTCATACAGATGAAGTAAGTCAGAAAGAGAAAAACAAATATTGTATATTAACACATATATGTGGAATCTAGAAAAATGGTACAGATGAACTGGTTTGCAAGGCAGAAACAGAGACACAGATGTAGAGAACAAACGTATGGACACCAAGGGGGGAAAACGGGAGGGTGGGTGGGATGCACTGGGAGACTGGGATTGACATATATACACTAATATGTATAAAATAGATAACTAATAAGAACCTGCTATATAGCAAAAAAAAAAAAAAAAAAAAACAACCAAGAAACAATGTCTACATTGAACCTGCCAGAAATAGAATACTGAGAAAAGCTCACATTTTGTTGAGCCCTTACAATATGCCAGGCACAGCGTCAAGTGTGCTTTTTGGTTTTCTGTTTGTTCTGTTGCACTTTTTCCCCACTGAATCCTCATGAAACACCATGAGGCAGGTACCATCGGCTAATCTGATTTCAGAGACACTACCCGCTTCTGCTTTAAATGTATTGTGAACCTGTTTCGGGGGACAGGTGAGGGAAAGAAGGTGACTGCTTCTCACGTGGAAGCCTCTGAGCACTAGATCTTGTATTAGTCAGGGCCACACAAGGCTCTGCTGCAGTAACGTGTACGCCCTCAAATCTCAGTGGCTTGACACAGCCAACGCTTATTTCTCACTCGTGTGCCATGCTGGCAGCTCCTTCCAGTGCCTATCCTCCAAGAGGTGACTTGAGGACCCACCTTGTTTCCACTGCAACTCCACCATCTCACTCAGAGTCCTCTTGCTGCACAGAGGGGTTAGGGATCAGGGTGGGGTTCACACCCACCCTTAACTGCCAGGGTCAGGAAGTGAACCATCACTTCCACTCATGTCCCTATTAGGGAGACCCAGCCCCAGGAACCCACCCAGAAGCATGGGAGTGGGCAACAGACAGGAGAACATGGGTCCCTGGGGAGCATTTACAGTTTATGGCACAGAAACACAGTGAGTCATGTTCTAAGCCAACCAGGGGCAATTCTGCCCCCTCTCGGGAACATTTAGCAATTTGTCTGAAGACGTTTTAAGTTATCATGACTGGGGGAGAGGGTGCTACTTGGATCTAGTGGGTAGAGGCCAGGGATGCTGCTAAACAGCCTACCATGCACAGGACAGGCCCCAAAAGGGATGCATCAGATTCAAAACATCAAGTGCTGAGGTTGAAAAACTCTGCTTGAAACCAGTGATTTGCAACAGATTCACTGGGCAGCTTATCAAAAATGCAGATTCCTGGGCTCCTCCCAGGAGCTCACTCTCCTGGCAGCTTTCACAAGGCCCTCTGGTGATCGTGATGATCACTATTTGTGGACCCCACGCAGGGGAACCTTGCTAGGAAAATGAGACAAGAACACCAAGGGTGAGGGGAAGAAGTGCTGATGGAACGGTGCCGAGACACTGCCCGAACGTGTCAGGGTCAGTGTGAGACAGCTGTGCCAGGGAAAAAAAAGCTGACATTTGTTCAGTGCCTCTCTCCGTCTCTCTCTCGCAAGCCTTGAATTGCAGGGAGCATATTCTAAGACTAACCTGTCAGCCAATGACAACTAAATTACTAACCTCACCTTCTCCCGTGCCCCGTATCCCTGTCAGACATGCAGCCACATTAACAGAGGAATGCTTCCTGGAGATGCATCCCCAGCATCGGGGAAGGTGACCCTTTTGCCGGAAAAGAGCCACGTGGTCACATACTTCAAAGGGGTCAGGGGACTTGGGCTTGGATAGAAATAACCCAAAGGAGGGGGAAGCAAGACCAGAGCAGTAGAGGAAGCAAGACCAGAGCAGTAGAGCAAAGCAGGCTCCTTGGTAAACCCATTTCTGCTTTTTCCTTACCACTCGTTAGAACTGACTTCCCAGCATCCTCTGCAGTTACATCTGGCTCAATGACTGCACTTTAGCTAATACAGTGCAAGTGTAAGTAACAAGCATGCATTTTAGGCTTGACCCGCGGGTACCCCCCTCTCACTCTCCTCCATGCTTTCCCCCCTCCACTTCTGGATGCAGAAGAGCACGGCAATGTGTGTGTTGAAGCTGGTGGAGCCAGAGGACTGAAGGGGCCCGGGTCCCTGAATCACCAGTTGGAGGGGAACCAATTTCCGGAACATCCATTTTGGATGGCATAGCATTGAGAGACAAGCCTCCTTCATGTTTGAGGCATCATACGTTACTGGGCCTGTTTCTTACAGCAGCAAACGTTGCCCTAAGTAATATACTGACTGCACATTTGGGCTCTGAAAGCAGAAAAGTCTAGGACCAGTGCCTGCTAACAGTGTGATCTGGAGAAGTTACAGGAACCTCTCTGAGCCTAATTTCCTCAGATGTAATGGAAATAATATACTTGGGAGGATTTAACCTACATCTTTTAATTAAAGGGTGTGACACAGAGTAACCATCTAGTAACTGGTAGCTATTACATATGCGCTCAGCCTTGGCCTGTCAGCAACCAGTCGGGGACATGAACGGAAGGCAAGGCACCGAGCCAGGTACAGGTGCAGCCTAAACTTTCCAAATGGGCTTGAATGAGCAAACACCTTCAGCAGCATCACCTTTTATGAGGATCAAGCATGTGCAGGCCTCATCTGCCCTCCAGGGCAAGATCCACTGTGACTCAGCTAGTTTTCTTTCTCAGTCTATAGAGTGCTGTGTGCAGATTACTCAGTGCATGTCTGTTTGTAACCTGATGCAGGTAAACTACTACAATTTAGAAAACATGGACTTTAATTAATTACTTATACCTGGACAATTTATTCAACATCCTATCCCAAGAACTTAGCCCAGGGCCTAGCACATAGTATACCCTGATTCAGTATTTATAGAATAAATTTGTAGTATCTTTTTCGACACAAGCGGACTTCATTTCTTATTTTACATCCCTCAAAAACCATGGTGTCAGCTCCTGGAATAAGAATGACAAAAGAGAAACTATGCATGTTTATTTATTGAAGAGAGGAAAAGGAGAGGATGTTGGAGAAATGGGGAAGTGACAGGTACATGTTTTTATATCAGATCAAAAAAAGAACATGCACTTTAATACTTTCAAGTCAGGTGGACCTCTCTCTGTGAGCAAATGGTTCAATCTCTTGAAGTCAATGGGTGTGGCAGAAACAGCTAACCACCCATGAAAATCCATTCTCCCCTCTCTTCTGTAGATGGGAAAGTGGCTGCCCAGCTGAGAGAGCACTTCTGAGCCTCTCGTGCAGCCAGGTGGATGAAGCTCCCCCCCTCTTGGTTTAAGACAGGGCTCAGCAAACTTCTTTTGTAAGGGGCCAGAGAGTAAACATTTTGGACTTTGTGGGTTATACAGTCTCTGCTGCAACTACTCAACTCTGCCCTCGTATGAGAAAGCAGCCCCAGACAACACCTAACCAAACGCACGTGGCTACATTCCAGCAAAACTTGACTTACACGACAGGAGTGGGGGCTATAGTTGAGCAGCCCCGGGTTTAAGAGAAACTCAGCCACCCAAATATAGTCACTCGCCTTCCAGAAAGAGCCATCTGATTAGACATTCTGCCCTGCCTGACCTCACAAGCCACCGATTCTTACGACACACACACGCACACAAACAGATACACGTATTTTTCCAGTTATAACCGGTCTGTGTCCCAGAAATTCTCACCATTTCCTTTCACATCAACTCTTGCCTCACCTTTGACCACACCTCCACAGGCCACATCACTGCCCCGTTCCTTCCCCTTTTGCAGGTTGGACTCCATAATTTGCACGGCCCAGTATAAATGAAAACGCGGGGCCTCTTGTTCAAAAATGATGAAGAATTTCGAGAGAGTGAAATCAGAGCAATAAGTTAAGTGCAGGCCCTTCTGGGCGTGGGCTCTGAGCGACTGTCCAGCTAGCACGTCTGTCCATGAGCCAGCCCTGCTCATTTGTATCACCATCATCCAGCCCCAAAAGTTTTCTAACTTCTTGACAAGTAAAGAAACTTTCTACCTTCTTGCTGCCTGAAGGGTTTCGGCAATGGTTTTACACATCACAGGAAGAAGGAGAAGAAGAAGGGAAAAAAAAGAAACCCAATTTTCTTTTAGTATATTACTTGTCAGACAGCGAAATGGGATATAATTACGGTGTGACATTTCCAACAGCAAATATGTTCCAGTGTAAGCAATTAACACCAGTTCTTTTGGCAGGCTTAAAAAGATTACTCAGAGACTGTGGTAAGTTACAGTGCCCCATGAATAATAAATAATGTAAAATTCCGGCTAAGTTGCACACTGGGACCAACGTTCAGATTTCTTCATGAAAATGGATTGAGTACTGTTAACCCTCTGCCGACTTCATAGGGTGTAAGCACATCGGATCATAGGTTCTCTGCATTTATCTAAATTACTTATTTACCTTGCTCCTAAGAGCATCTGCTCCCTCCCCCCACCCCCCCAAAATTTGCATGTATTTATTTCAGCTGCTGGAAATCTGCATAAAGCAGTGGGTTTGGAGGTGACCCCTCAGGGGTGGACAGACTGGGGAGGAGATAGCTACACTGAGACCTATCTATCGTCTTTGGGTGTTGTCATGGTTTAATGTCTTTTCAGAAGTCCTATGATTTAGAATGTACACCTGGATGTGTGTCCCCATCCAGTCTCGATGTCACCAAAGAGAGGGCGGCTCCTTCTAACTGTATTTTTGCAGTTTGTAAGCCAGTGAAAACACCAACAGTTCAAAGGTACACATACTACAGAGAGGTGCTCAAGGCCATGATTATCTGCGAAGGGTTACGGGCAGGGTTTCTCACCATTGGCACTATTGACAATGGCTGCTGGGTAATTCTCTGTTATTGGGGGCCTGTCCTGTGCATTATAGGACGTTTAGCAGCATCTCTGGACTCTACCCACTAGATGCCAGGAGCACCCTCCATTCGGTTGTGACAATCAAATATGTCCCCAGACATTGCCAAAATGTCCCCTGGGGGAACAGTAGTTTAGACAGAAATGGGTCCTTCCTGGGTGTGGCCTTGAGCCCATGAGTGCCTTTATCTCTCTGAGCCTTGGTTTCCTCTCATGCAAAATGGAAAAGAAGCCTGACTACCTCATAGAAGAATGGAGGATGGTGATGCATGGAGGTGCTTAGCCCAGTGCCCGGCACAAAGTAAGTGGTCAATAAAGAGATGCTACTTATCCAATCACTTCCTTGATAAACAGCTAGTGACCACCATAAAGCCATGATAGGTGCTGAGGACGTAGTGATGCATGGGCCAAGCCACTGTCCCTGTCCCCACTGCGGGAGCTAGAAAAACTAGTGGGCAGCCAGACATGCCAACCAACCATGTCAGGGCAATGGGACACTTGCTGAAAAGGAGGCACAGGCAAGGGGGGCTTAGAGAAAAATGCCCACATCTTGGGGACTCATAGAGATGACACCTGAGTGAAGGAAGAGTTTTCCACGCAGACACGTGTGAGAGAGGGCATTCCAGGCAGAAGAAACTGCACATGCAAAGGCCTGGCGGTATGAGTCGTTCATAACTACCCAGAGCTCAGGATTGTTGGGAGGTGAATTCCACAGTAGAGGTGGGGGAAGGGCTGGAGCAGCAAGAGACAAACAAGACCGGCAGGCAGACGGCAGGTGACGAAGGACTCTGACATATCAGTGCCAATGAGCTCATAGCAAAGCTCTGTTCAAATCCTGCTCAGCAGGAAACAATGCAGTGATTGATCAGTAATGTCTGCTTGGGCCCTGGAGGGAAGAGGAGACCCAAACACGCAGTGTTTATTTACTGGTTTTGTGATGGAAGGATCTTCATCAGGCGAGTGATATGAGCAGAAGGACGTTTTTAAAAACTCATTCTGAGGCCTCCCCTGGTGGTGCAGTGGTTGAGAGTCCGCCTGCCAATGCAGGGGTCACGGGTTCATGCCCTGGTTTGGGAAGATCTCACATGCTGCGGAGCGGCTGGGCCCGTGAGCCATGGCTGCTGAGCCTGCACGTCCGGAGCCTGTGCTCCGCAACGGGAGAGGCCACAGCAGTGAGAGGCCCGCGTACCGCAAAAACAAAAAAAAACTCATTCTGAAAGCCATGCTTTTTGTTATCTTTTTGTTGTTGTTATTGTTGTTTTAATTGGAGAGGCATAGAGGCAAGAGACAGAGTGGGGGAGTGACAGTAATACCATAAGAGAGAGCTCATAAAGGCCTAATGGGGGGAACACGGTGGGGGAGGAGGAGATGGACACAAGAGATGTTTAGGAGTTTAAACTGAGAGTGACCTCATGGATTTAAGGGAGTGGAAGTAACAGAGACTCCTGGGCTTCTGGGTAGATCCCAGGGTAGAAACGTCCATTGACTGTAGGATGGTTGGAGCAGGAATCCAGATGAGTGATACGGACCAGGGTCATTGGCTTACACACGGCAGCTGTCATCACCAGGCAATCAATCACCTATAACCACCCTGCTCCCCCAACGCCCGGGAAGGCCCAACTGTAAATGAGGAAGACAGCTCCTTCCACTGGGATTCTCTCCTAATCTAAAGCTATTCCCAATTGACAGGATTAGTGAAGGACGGTAGAAGAAAAGTCATTACTGAATAATCCCCTGCACATTTCATAGTCAATGCCACATTCACAAGATCCTTGTAATCCAATTAGGCATTGCAGGAAGCTATATCTTAATTCCTGTCTTCATTGTGACTTGCTGGGTCACAGGCAGACCTTGTTTAACAAAGTGTCACCTAAACACTGGATGGTGCATATGAAATGAGCACAGAACATGGGTGGGGGTGGGGAAGAAGGGGATGGGTGGTAGCTGCTTAAAAGACTTCCTGTTTGAAACGGCCAATGGGTGACTTAGAATCCTGCTGTCCTCCTTACTGAGGCTTGTGGTTGGGGGAGGCCTCGTCTTCCCTCTTCTCCATCCACTTTGCTCTCCCTGACCTGTGAATGCGATATGCCATCTGTCTGGTGACTTGGAACTCATCTAACAATAGAACTGGTAATAATTTTTCACGGTTGCATTTATCAAGTGCTCATTTCAAACCTGGGACAGTCTGAGGCACTTTACATACATTATTTCCTATTCTCACGAAATTCTCATTCGAAGGCCATACAGGTACCTGGGGCTGGCCTTAGAACTCAAAGTCAGATCTGTTTGATTTCTAAAGCTGGCACCATGCCCTTCTGCAGTGCGATTCCAGAACCACCACCATGGCCAAGGGCCTCCTGAACTTTAACCGGAGAAACACTAGCAGACCCAGCCAGTCCTGGTCCAACACCCACAGGAGGGCCCAGTGGGGTTACCCGCTTGTGTAATCCCAGCTGTGTGCTCTAAGCTGGATGGTTGAACATGACTGTGGTTAAACCTAGGATCAGAAAGAACATCAGGGGAGGATGACAGCTGATCTCCATCAGACCGTCAGGAATTTAGAAAATGGGGCTCTGCCCCCAGGGCTTTGGCCAGGCACCTGAAACTCCAGCCCATACCGGGGCCACCCAGGTAAGGTCAATGAGGGAAGCAGGCTGGGCAGGAGCTGTGGCAGGTTAGAACGAGCCCACTCACCCTAACACGGGCAATCACTTGTCTGCGCCAACTGCTTTTGCCATGGGGGATACAGTCCAGTATTGCTAAAGCTTCTGGTTTTCCAGAAGACTCCAGAAATACTGATTCTTTTTTTTTTTTTTCTTTTTGCGGTACACGTGCCTCTCACTGCTGTGGCCTCTCCCGTTGCGGAGCACAGGCTCCGGACGCGCAGACTCAGCGGCCACGGCTCACAGGCCCAGCAGCTCCGCGGCATGTGGGATCTTCCCGGACCGGGGCACGAACCCATGTCCCCAGCATCGGCAGGCGGACTCTCAACCACTGCGCCACCAGGGAAGCCCCAGAAATACTGATTCTTATGTTCCATATCCCAATGTTTAAAATGGTTATTGAGTCAAATCTGTAAAAAATCTGTACGTGAATATACTGGGTTGAGTAGCTGTCTCCTCAAACTTCATATCCACTCGGACTTTATTTAGGGTCTTTGGAGATGTCATTAGCTAAATTAAGATGAGGTCAGCTGTGAACCCCTCTGCTAAACTCTAGCCCTGTTCTCCTATGTAGGTCAGATGGTCAGCCTCTGGGCTTGGGAAGAGAAAACTCTGCCATGCCAAGAACCCTCAGGCCCTGGAGCTGGGTATTGGCTCTTTTAGCCAGCTTTTGTGGGAACTGCCTTTGATTGAACCATTAAAGGAGCAAAGGCAGTATGAGGCCCCAACTACCCAAGACAGACCAGATGTCCCTCAAAATCAACTGGGGCTCCCAGCTACAGACCCTAGGAAGGTGAATCAAACCTTTTTCCTCACTGGTTTTTCTTTTCAAATTTATTTGCTTTTAAGAACTATAAACTCTGGCTGTGGTTTCTCTGTTCTCAGGGCCCCTGGGTAGACAGACAAAGCTTGATGATTTCAGAGCAGATACAGGCCAAGAAACCATGGCATTGAGTGTGCTGAGTCCAGACTAATGATATTTATATACACATCCAAATTTGAAGAGAAAACGTATTTCATCAGGTTTCAAACCCTGTAATACATATAAAGCAAAAATAAAAACCTGTTGCAAAGAAAAAAAATGATGAGGTCAGCTGGATTAGCTGACCTAAATCCAATGGCTGGTGTCCTCATAAGAATGCCAGGTGAAGGCACACAGGAAAGACAGCCCCGTTAGGAGGCAGAGATGGAGTGGTGCGTCCACAAGCCAAGGGATGCGAGGGTGCCCAGCAACCACCAGTGGCCAGGAGAGAGGCGTGGATTCTCCCTCTGACCCCTCCCAGAAGGAACTGACCCGGAAGCAACCCTGCTGACAACCTGATTTGGGACTTCTGACCTCCAGGACTGCCATTCTTTAGAATGAACCAATACATTCATGTTGTTTTAAGCCACCGAATTAGGAAACGAATACAGTGGGCTAAACCCAAGATGTCTGTGAGTCTGTGAGAAGCAAGTGCCCACCGCCCCTCTTTTGGTGAAAGGATCACGTCCTTGAACCTTTCTCTGCCTATCCCCTCTTCTGGATCTTCATCAACCCACTTCCTCCTTGACTCCCTCTCCACCATGCCCTCCTCCGTCCTTCTCTGGACCAGGTCAGATTTTCCCATCTTAATGGCATTTTCTGCTATTGGCTGAGCTAGTCCTTCCGTGGACTAGAGCATACTGTGCCCTCAGCTGGAAGTGATTTTGTCTCCCATTATGTCAACGTGTGGAGACATTTTTGATGATCACAACTGGGGGAGGGGGTCCGACTGGCATCTAGTGGGTCAAGGCCAAAGCGCATCCAACGTGTATACTGTAGCCCTGCCCAAAAAGAAGGATTCAGCCCCAAATGTCAATAGTGCCACAGCTGAGAAACCCTGAGCCCACTTAACCCCACTTTGATGCTCTTGACTATTTATCTCATGATCTGTGTTTCTCAAGGAACCCTAATCTTGACCATATGCTCAGGGCGTAAAGGTTCCTGCATTGCTTCTTGGAGATTCCCAATGTGTGTTTACACTTGGAAGGCTCTGACAAGTTCTGCAGCCAAACTTGCTTCACTTTCTTTGAGCTACCATTTCCTACAGGTATTTGACTACAGAAGCCCTTTGACTGGGCAATAGCCATTAACATTCTTCTGAAAGAATCTACAGTCTCTAACACTTATTGGGCACTTACTATGTGCCAGCAGCACCCTAATCCCTTCACATGTACTCTGAGGCCTTTGTCCCCTTCAGGTGTTGGTGTACGGCCGGCAGTGAGATGCAGGGGTTGAGTGCAGGCTCTGAAGTCAGGCAGTTGGCTTGGAATCTGGAGTCACACTAATGAGCTGTGAGAAGGTAAGTCCCCTCATTTCTCTAAGCCTCAATTTCCTCATCTTTTTTTTTTTTTTTTTTTGGTGGTACGTGGGCCTCTCACGTTGCGGAGCACAGGCTCCGGACGCGCAGGCTCAGCAGCCATGGCTCACGGGCCCAGCCGCCCCGCGGCATGTGGGATCTTCCCAGACCGGGGCACAAACCCGTGTCCCCTGCATCGGCAGGCGGACTCTCAACCACTGCGCCACCAGGGAAGCCCCAAGGACTTTATTTTAAGCTCTCAGTAATGTTGGCTATTGATTCACTGAGGATAGTGAAGATGGTGGTGGTGACGGTGGTGGTGATATGATGGAGGTGATGATGATGGTGTTGGCGATGGTGTTGGCGATGGTGTTGGTGATGGTGCTGGCGATGGTGTTGGTGATGGTGCTGGTGGCGATGGAGATCATATGATGGTGATGGTTAGTGGCTGATGATGGTGTTGGATGGTGATGGTGTTGGCAACAGTGGTGGCAATGATGGTGATGGTGGTAGTGTCTCTGCCTGGACTGTCCTTCCTCTTCTCTCCTGAACTGGTGAAATTATATCCACACCTAGCGATTTAGCTCAACGACTATGACACTTGCACTGATTGCCTCCTTTGGGCATAATTCTTCCCCACTTGTGTTCTGTAGCATTTTGTTAATGCCTCCACCATACTTGCCGTATGATCTCAGGATTCCTGTACCTACTTGTCTCCCCTGCCCTACAGGGCACCCCTCCCCTCACCTGGCCCATGCAAAGAATGGTCATTTAGTAAACACATGCTAACAATGAATGGGGTGGATTACTACGGCACCTAAATGGTCCAATTTGTTTCTCTCAACCCAAAGAAACAACTCAGGGGAAACTTGCATCCCTGCCTGCTTGAAGGAGACTCCCCCCACGCCCCCCCCGCAAGGCAAGCCCATCCCCAGCTTCAAATCACTCTGAGAGTCGGGGCAGCCCCAGAAGACAAGCTTCCTTACAGGGTGGAGCCTGACCATCCTTCTTGTGAACAGTGAGTGATGGGTGCTGGGGCTGAGCCCCCCAGAAAGAGGGGCTGGAAAAGAAGCAGCCCGGCTCCCTGCTGCCAGTCTGTGTCAGAGATTTCTCACTGCCCGGAGACAAGCAAGAGTCCTCCAAGCAGAAACTGAAGTAGGACGAAGTGTGCAGGAGGCTTTTAGGGCACCTAGTGGCCTGCAGAGAGGTCTTCCTTCACAGCAGAGCTTGCAGGCTGGCAGCCCCTGGGCCTGCCCCATCTGCAGACAGGTTTTGTTGGGCTCACACTCTGTTTTAAATTAAAATAATTGTCAGTTAAATCAAGAGATTTTGGACAAAAAGTCAGATTTCTTATTTTCAAAAAAATTAGAAGAGTGAGCAAGCCTGAGCCTGTAATCCACAAGGCAAGATCGTGTGGGGCTTTAGATGGACCTGTGCTATTATTCAGTCAGTCACATCCCCGCCTGCCTGCTCCAGGCATTCACGTCCTGCCTGGCCCCTCAGGGTATTTTGTGACCCTTGCATTAAACAACACAGATGTATGAAAATGCTCACTTCATACTGGTTCAGAGCATGCACTTGGGAGGACAGGAGACTTGCCTTCCTCTCCTGGTTCTGCCTCAGGCTGGCTTGGTGACCTCGGGCAAGGTGCTTACTCTCTCTAAATGCTAAATTTCTTCCTGGGTAAAAAGCAAGAATGCCATGACACTGGTTCCTCCATACCGAAGACTTCAACAAGACAATACACAGGAAATGCAAAGCATTCATCTACATAATGGAACCACAGTGCGGGAGTCCTGTTATCACCCCCAGCTTGCAGAGGAGAAATTTGGGATTAGAGGAATGATGTAATTTGCCCAGGAATTCCTAGCTTGTGAGTGACGGGGTCTGGGTTCAAATGCAGAAGGCCTGCCTCTTGCATTCAAGTTCATCATCACTGCTACTCTAGGGGCTACACTTCTGAGGCTGCCTGCATGCAGTGGCAAAATCACCTCTCCAGTTTTGCTATGAGCAATCTCTGTGCATATCTCTATCCCTGTATAGCCTAACTGCTCAGCTGCGCCCTTGCCTCTCCCCTTAGTCCGTGAGCAATTCGAGATCTTGTGATACTGATGTCTGCAAGGCCAGGGTTGGGCCCTCCGCCATACCCTATCACCTGTTTGCCTAATGAATAATGAATAAATGAACCTAATGAATAAATAAGCACATGAGAAATCAATCAAATCCACTATGGGGTATGGAGTAGATAAAAACAACAAAAAATTAAATAAGCTCACTGATTACCTTTTTTTAAAAATATTTCTGCAACCTCTATTGGATCATTGTAGATTACACAGCAGTACTCCAAGCGTCCTCCACCTGAGAACCCAGCAAGCTGAGCTATGTGATAAATACGAAGAAAGTAAACTATCTTCTCCCCTCCCCAGCTCAAAGGCTCCATTCCACCATGAACAAAATGAACCCAGTGCTCTTTGGTGAGGATCCACAGTAAATGATTACTTAGCCCACAGAGAAATGTCTGTCTGCAAGACTGTGTTAGTGATTATCCTATCATAATAAAATAGATTATGCTCTAGTAACTAATATGACCATAACGGTTTGCTGGCAGCTTAATCAACGCATTCCTCAACTGCAATTGAGCAAAAATAGGTAATAGAGTATCATTTGATTCACATTTTAATTAATTTGATGCCATTTGTCTTCTGGTTGTTTTAATGATCTCTCATTATGAGAAAATGGGGAAACTCCCTAAAAAAAATAAATAGAGTCACAATGCTCCATTTTAGTCATTGTTTTGTTTTAGTGTGGAAGAACAGCTCACTCCAATTCAGTTTGGGAACGAAGGCTCCTGATGCCAAATTAAATGAAGTTCTGGATTTCAGAAAGAAAAACTCCCTGATCCCAGACGCATCAAAGCCATTCGAATCACACATAAGATGAAGTGTGTTGAAAGTGGCCTAGAGTTGGTAGAATCAAGCCTCCAACACCATCATGATGCTGGTTTTTTTGAGGACCTACTATGTGCTACGCATAGTGCACAGCGCTCTTCCTAGGCCTCCCACCGAATCTGCAAAGGGAGGTACCAGTATCCTCATTTACGAAGGGATCAGAGAGGTGAGTGGCCTATTGAAGGTCATACAGCTAGAAAGCGGTGGCAGCAGGATCTGAACTCTTATACACATGAGAGGGATTGTTTATTTCTCAGTCCCCAAAGATGCGCTGACTCAGGGCAGGAATTATGCATTTGAGATATTGAGTGGGGAATTATAACAAATGCCTTCAGAGTAGTTCCTTTAAGGATTGTGTCTCTCTTGATCATGGGGCTTTCAGGCTGGAAACACGTTTGCGTAGTGCCTGCATCTATTTACAGAAAATCTGATGTGTTGATAAAGTGGCACCTCGAGCATCCTTCAAGAAACAGCCAGTTCCTAGGTGCTATCATCCTTATATTTTTAACCATGTACTTTATACTTGATTATTTTATCCAAGACTGTATTGATGGGGAGAAGGAAGGACCAAAGTCATTAAGAGGTGGGGGAGATTCAGTGGAAACTGGGGGGCTCACTGGCTGATGGGATGGTTTCATTTCTCCTCACCATGGAAATTCTGGAGCCTTGTCCCCACTTATCCACTGTGCTGGAATTGGTCCCCTGGCATCCTGCCAACTGCTGTTGTCAGGGGTCAGGTGGGTAACCTGATGAATGAGGAGGGCCCGGGGTGGGGGGGGGGGAACCAGACTGAGTGGTGGGGACTGCAGGAGAGAGAATCTGTGTCCCAGCAGAAGAGGTTACTTCTCAGAAACAGATAAATGTTGCAATATGGGGCATTGCAGGCTTGGGGCTGCCAGCTCTTCCCATTAATTTCAAGGGAATCTGGAAATTTGGAAATTTAAATGAAGATCTCCAATTTTTAATTATTAGCAACTGATTCAGAAAATTTAACATCTCATCCAGACCTGCCAGTCGACGAGCCCTAGCCCCAAGGCTAAGAGTGACAGTCAGAGGGTGTTAGGGTTTAAATCCTCTCTTTTGTTTACTAGCCTAAATGGCTATCAGGAAGCAAAGAAGACATCTGGGTTGTTAGTTAGAGTGAATGACTGAAAAAGAGAATACCAGACGGCTGGATTTGGTGGAGGGTTTGGGGTGCCAGAGGGACCTCTGGGAGGCGATGTCTACTCTTTCAGTTTCCTGGGCTGCCCTACCAAAGTACCACAAACCAGGGGCCTTAAACAACAAACTGCCTCAGAGCTCTGGAGGCTGGAAGTGGAGATCCTGAGGGCTGTGAGGGAGATTCTGTCCCATGCCTCTCTCTTAGCTTCTGGTGGTTTATTGGCAACCCTTGGCATTCCTTGGATTGTAGATATATAACCAGCATCTCCACTTTTATATTTCATGGCATTCTCCTTGTTTATCTCTATGTCCAAGTTTCCCCCTCTTATAAGGACACCAGTCAGATTAAGGGCCCACGCTAATGACCTTATCTTAACTTGATCATCTGCAAAGATCCTACTTCCAAATAAGGTCACATTCACAGGTACTGGTGGTTAGGACCTCAACATCTTTTGGGGGAAATGATGCAACCCATAATATCTACCTAGCAATTGAGTGTAGGATTCTGTAACTCTGGGAAGAGGCCTGATTTGGGACTCACCAGGATTGACTGTTCACTGTTCATGAAGATGGAGAACAACCTTCAGGAGAATCTCATTCAGGGATTTAAAAAATTAAAGATCCAATTATGTGTAATAACACTGCTTGGTAATAAAGCTTTGGTGCTTCTCAAACTTTAATGTCCAGAAGTGGAAATAATGGCTATCAATGAGCATTACTATTATTATTTTCATTATTATAATTACTATTATTTGAAAGGGTTCCAGAGTCAGATCTGTATTTTCCAGTATTTTCTTTCCCAGTCTCGCTTTGGAAAGAAGCTCAAAGAAATGGAGGAGAAATTATTCATCTTTTTTCCAGATGGAATTTTCTCACCCCACAAGCTGGTGTGCCCTCCCCTCGCCTGCCGGGCATAGCACTGTGTCTTGGTTGAAGATACCAGTGGTGTTCAAGGTTTAAGATCAATGCCCTTTTTCCTGACAGGCGGTGAGTTCGTTTGTCAGAACCTTTCTCATGGTTTCAGGAAGTGCACATGTAATTAACCAGAGCCCGTTGGGTTTCAGATGAGCTGCGAAGTATGCCTGTGGCAAAAGGTCTCTTCCTTCCTGAGAGACGCAGTGGTGTAATTAGAATCCGGAGACCATAATCATCAGCATTTCTTACCAGCATTTTAAAATGATGATACCATATTCATCTGGGCCCAGTTCTGCTCCCTGTGAGACCACAGTGGTGTCGATGATGTGTGTCGTCTGCTGGCAAAATTCAGGGCCTCCTCTGGTGCCACTTAGGTGAACACTGGGGGTTTAGGCCATTCAGGACAAGTTAGCTGATAGAGAGCCCAGGTAAAAGGCAGCAGCAGGCTGGTAAGTCTTTATCCTATTTCCAAGTCAGTATTAAAACACTCCAGGTGAGAGGCCAGCTCCAGACTCCTCTGAAAGTCATTATTCATCCATTAGTCATTCCGCAAACATCTGCTGAGCATCTGTTATGTGTCAGGCATCCTGCCTTCTGCAGCATCTCTCCAGTGAGTGTAGGTGTATCTGGGACACAGGGTGGAGGTTTTCTTTATAATGAGCTAGAATCAGAGCATTTTTCCTCTGACTTTTCCATCCATCCACCCCATCCCTGAAAATCAATTGAAACCCTGCCAAAAGGTTTTAGTCATACCTTGTTACATTTTTAACTTATTCCCGTCAATCTGTTTTGAAGGCTATGGCAAATCTGTAAAATGCTGGAATATACACAGGACATAGCAAGCGGGAGCTTTTATCTTAGAACAAGGGTCAGCAAACTTTTTCCGTAAAGGGACAGACTGTAAACAGTTAGGCTTTGGGAGCCATTCAGCCTCTGCTGTAACTACTCCATTCTGTGCTTGAGTCTGGGAACCAGCCACAGGCAGTACGTATGTGAATGGGTGCAGCCGTGGTTTTACAGATGCAGGCTGCCAGCCCATCTGGACCAAGGACTCCTGTCTTTGAGAAATCAGGCGTGGTTTTTGTGATGCTGTTGGATCCCACCAAAGAAAAATTCTAAATTCCTTTTCACGGCCTACAAGGCCCCGCCCAATCAGACTCTACCCTACTCTTTGTCTTCAGTGGACCCCCCCTTTCCTTACTGATCCTCAGTCACCCATTCCCCCCCGTCTCTTCTTGGTCCTGCCAAGTGCTTGGCTACTTCAGGATTTTGCACAGCTGTTCTTCCTGTTTCAAAAGCTCCACCCGAACTGGACTCCAGTTTAGTTCAGAATCTAGGAAATTTTTCCCACTTCCATCGGCTTTTGCAAAATAGCCAAGGAGTTTACATTCTCTTGTTTACCTTCACAACAGTGATGTGGGTGCAGTCATCAGCTTCATTTTCCAGACATGGTAAACGGTAAATTCTCCATTTCAGCTGGTTTTTACCAACACCAGCCCGTCACTCTAACGAACAATCCAGGCGTCTCCTTTGATTCCTCTCCATCCTTCGTCTCTACAGCCAACTGACAAGTTCTATCAAATCTGCCTCCTGAATTGTTCTCAGATCCAACCTCTCCTCTTTCTTAATTGAACCCATCGTCATTTCTCACCTGGACTAGCTCCGAAACATGTTTATGGGACTCTCTGCCTGCAGATTTCGATTTCTCTAATCCATCCATCCACTTATTCATCCATCTGTCTGTCCATCCATTCATCTAATCCACTCATCTTTTCATCTATCCACTCATACATCCACCCATCTTTTGATCTATCAACACATCCATCCATCCATCCACTCATCCATCCTTCCTGGGTACCTATTTTGTGCCAGATGGGGTAAGTAGTGAATAAAAAGGTAGGACCGACCTTCCTGGATATTTGAGTCTAATTAGGAAAAAGATGCTAAAGAAACAACCACAAAAATATATATCCATCCATCCATCCACTCATCCATCCTTCCTGGGTACCTATTTTGTGCCAGATGGGGTAAGTAGTGAATAAAAAGGTAGGACCGACCTTCCTGGATATTTGAGTCTAATTAGGAAAAAGATGCTAAAGAAACAACCACAAAAATATATGTATGTGACAAGCCAGAATAAATGTTATAAAAGAAAAGTAAAGGTTCCCTTGAGAAAGCATAACTTGATTTAAACTCAGGTCCAAGGAATGATGGGAGCTTGTCAGGAGAGACACGAGAACAGGGGTCTGGACAGGGAGATCAGCACGTGGGCTAGGCTTAGGCTGAAGTCTGCTTTCTCTAGGGGCTGCAGGATGCTGGCGGGCCCTGGCACCGTGAGCCATGGGGGAAGGACGGGTGAGAATGATGGGAGATGAAGCTGGAGAGAGAGGTGGGGCTCCGAAGGGCGCCGTAAGGAGGCAGATTTGCCCTAGTGCCACGGGCAGCCTTTGGCAGGTTTTCGGCAGACAAGGAGCAATGTCCACAGTATACCTTAAGAGGAACGCTCTGGATGCAGACTGGAGAATCACTTGGCAGCAGGGTAAGGGGGGTTGCGGCGGAGCAGATGTGAGAAGATGAGTTAGGGACATATTGGCCCCACCCACACAAGAGATGTTGGCAACTCGTCCAGGAGACAGAGAGACAGGGACCAGGGAGGGATATTCGGGAGGCAGAAAGGAAAGTTTTCAGTGCTGGGTGAGATGTGAAAATAAAAACTGACTTTTTACATCTCTTCAGAAGCAAGCCTGAGCCAGCCTCAGTACCTGAGCTCCTCAGAAGGGAATACTAATCCAAGTGAGGACGGCAGAAATAGGACAGTTACTACTGAACGAGCACCTGCTCTGTACGTGCCAGGTCCTGTGTTACGCGCTTTATACGCATCCCCTCATTTAACGGAACCTATGCGTCAGATACTATCTTTAGTCCCACTTTACAGATGGGAAAAATGAGGCACAGAGAGGTTTGAACAGCACGCCCAAGGTTCCATAGCTAGCCCTGGAGAACCAGGCTTCACCTCCAGAAGCCCAAGGATCAGAACCCCCGTGTCCTTGTCCAGCAGCTCAGTAGTCCCATTTCTGCAATTCTCAATTTCGCAAGGATCCTGCCCAGGGTAATTCAAATCAGGAAACCCCAGTGCCGACAACCCCCTGGAGAGGAGGCTTATAGGATTCCAGCTGCATAAATAAAGTTTGGAGGCTGAGCTCCACTGATCTGCTGGAGTCTTCACTGTTCTGCAAATGCATTATTAATCAGCCACTGGGGTCCTCCCCATAGAGCCTTTTAAATTACAGTTAAATTCCTTGATAGCGTTCCATGCCCCTTCACAGTGCATTTCCTGTGTTCACAGCAATAAACAGGGGGAGGCGGGAGGCCTGGATAACCAGGGTGATTGCCCCTTGAGGTCTAGGCTGAGAAAGCGATGGCAACAGCACCTCTAAATTCTCTGGGTCCCCAGCTGCAATGTTAATAAAGTCTTGAAACAAACAACACTGTCAAGCCAGCATCCAGGGCCCAGATGGCTGGCCTGGCTGCTGTGGCTTCGCTGGGCCTCCAGGTCACCTTGTCAGGGTCCTGCCCCCTGGGGCTTTCAGTATAATTAGGGGGAGCGGAGGCTGCACCTAGGTTGGGACCTATGGGCCACCAGTGGGGGCTTGCTGCTTCCCTGGGAGGCTCGTTACAAGTTCCAGGTGATGACGTGGGGGACTCCCTTGGGCGTATGGTTGGGGAAGAGGCAAGGAAGTATCCTGTCTTCTGCAACTCTTTTCCCAACCCACCACAGCTGAGAGGTTACAGCAGTCAGCTCATTATGAAGTTGGGGTCAGCAAACTATGGCCCTCGGGCCAAATCCAGCCTGTCTGTTGTGTAAATAACGTTTTATTGGTCACAGCCATGCCTATTCACCTCCATCCTGTTTGCACATTGAGCTGAGTAGTTAAGACAAAGACTTATATAATACGCTGTAAAAGACTAACTGGCCTTTTATGGAAAGTTTGCTCCTGTCATAGAGCATGCCACTGTTCCTACTCAAAACCCACCAAGGGCGCCCTACTCTCCTAGGGAAATGCCTTACCCAGACTTCAAGAACCTTCTAACTGGGCCCCAGTCTAATGTCCCACACTTTCTCCGTCATTTGTCTGTATGTGTAGACCAATCACCCAGCCTCGCTTGGTCTTAGGATCCTGGTCTATAAAATGAAGACAACGAAGCTGACCTCACTGAGGCCGAGGGAGGCTCACATGAGGCGACACATGTCTGTAGAAGAACTAACTTTACTTTTAATTGTGGTAAAGCACACAGAGCATAAAGTTTACCATCTCAACCATTTGTAAGCTTTTAAGTTTAAGTGCCGTTCGGTAGCGTTAAGTACGTTCACATTGCTGTACAACCAGTCTCTAGAACTCTGTTATCTTGCCAAAGGGAAACTCTACCCATGAAACGGCAATTCTCCATTTCTCCTCCCCCAGCGCCTGGCAACCAACCACCGTTCTACTTTCTGTGTCTATGAACTTGACTTCTCTAGAGGCCTCCTATAAGTGGAATCACATAGTATTTGCCTTTTTTACACCTGTCGTATTTCATTTAGCGTAATGTCTGCCAGGTTGATCCGTGTTGCAGCATGTGCTAGAATTTCCTTCTCTTTTAAGACCGAATAATATTCCATTGTATGGACAGACCAACTTTTGTTTATCCGTTCATCTGCCGATGGACACTTGGGCTGCTTCCACCTTTCGGCTCTTGTGATTAATGCGTCTATGAACATGGGTGTTTAGAAATCTCTCTGAGACCCTGCTTTCAATTCTTTTAGGTATAGACCCAGAAGAGGAGAGCTAACTTTTATCAAGCGCTTCCTAGGGCCAGCCTCTGCGTGAACACTCCACATAGATCACCTCACTCAGTGCTCAAACAACCCTACAAGGTTAGACTATTATTATCATGAGAGAGACCACAGAACTTTATTGCCCACACTGGGTAACTCTAGAGAGGGAAAGGGGGCACTATGAATAATTGTACTGGGACAACAGGCACAAATCGAGACTGTCTGGGATAAACTGGAATGCCAGTCATCATCCCCATTTTACAGATGAAAAATGAGGGACAGAGAGGTGAAGTTACTTTTTCAAGGTCACACAGCTGGTGAGTGGCATAGCCAGAATTCAAACCCAGGCCAACTGACTAAAGCTTTCATTGTGAAGCACAATTCCACGTACACAGCACGCAGCCTGGCAACAGCTGGTAATCAATACATGGTATCTAATTGTTATTGGCTCTTCAGACTGGGGAGATGAGCCTTCAGGGGGAAAGGAGCCAGCTAAGGGCTCAGAAGGGTGGTGGTGGGGGGGTGAGGTTGGAGGTATTCCATGGCCAGGAACCAGGCTGGGGATGCGACACAGCCATGCTGAACGTCAGCTAGGCACGTGGAGGAGATGAAGGCCCCCGGAGGGAGGCAGATGGCCTCAGACACACCATCCCGGTAGGACCACAGGCGGGTTTCTCCACCAAGGCACTATTGACATTTTGGGACGGAAAAGTATTGTGTGGCTGTTCCGTGTATTGTAGGACATTTGTCGGCATCCCTGGTCTCTACCCACTAGTTGCAAAGAGCACCCTGCCCCTCCATCAGGTTGTGACAGCCAATTACATTTCCAGGTGTGGCCCGATGTCCCTTGGGGGGCACAACTGCCCCATTCAGAACCAATGACCTGGAGAATGGGCAGAACTAGAGGGGATGAATCATTCTTCCAGGTCAGTAGTTCTCAAAGTGTGGTTCTGGAGCAGCAACTGCAGCATCTGTTAGAAATGTAATTTCTTGGGTCCCGCGCTAGACCTGGACCAGCATCTCTGGGGGCAGGCCCAGGTGCCCACATATTCAGGAGTTCAATGTTCAAACTACTGTCCTGGGTCATGGAGGAGACTTGCTAGGATCTCAGAAGGTTGGGATGCAGAGCCGTTACTAATTTGAAACCTGACCAGGGCTCCTGGGAAGAAAGCAGATCCCTTTAGGAGGAGGAGGATGTTCTGGAAACTTCCAACATCCTGTGTATGACTAACACAGGATAGAACAGGCTGCCATAATTGGTACAGCATGTTTGCAGGATAGTGTGATGGTATTTACTGAAATTTAAAACAGACAAGCCTTTGGACCCACCAATTCCATTTCTCAGATGCTCCGAGCAGCCAGTCTCAACTCAGGGTCCCCAAGAGAATTAAGCTCTAATGTCCTGAGGCACCCACCATAAGCAGCAATTAGCTTTTCTCTGATGCACCTAGAATGGTAGAGGTTATGCACCATCTTTGGGAGAGTTGAGAAAAGAGCCACCCAATATACGAAAACCTGGCAACAACCTTAAATGTCCACCAATAGGGGAATGGCTAGTTAAGCTGTGGTGAGGCCATACTCCAGAGTAACAGTCAGCCATGACAAAGAGTTATATAGGCAATAAAAGAGACTGGGTAAATAAACATTATACTGGGAAACAGAAAAAAAGGATTATACAGTTCTCCACCTCCTGACAGGGATACAGGTCTCAGACGTAGATACACGCCCAGATGAAAAGAAGCAAGTTCCAGAACCAGATATCAATTTCACATGATTTTTGAATTTTCCCATGCCCCAAACCAGATTTGATATTTTTGTAAGTTCCAGATTTATACATCAGTTTCTTATTATTTATAAACCCTCTGTTCCAAAACAAACTCTATTTTTGCAAGTGCTGGTTTTAAAGATCTAAACAAAACCAAAAATGTGCTTGCAGTCGTTACCTCTCCGAGGGGACTGGCCAAGTTTTTAAAGATTTTCCAGTTATCTGCTGCGTTTTCCAGTTTTTTGAAATAATGAGAATGCATATGGTCCCACTTGAATAAAGGTATTATAACAAGCATGCTTTCTGTATTATTTGAGCAAGTTTTAAAAATTAAAAAAAAAAAAAATTCTGCTTCCCTTCCCGCTGCCCTGTCTTCTCCCCATCCTTTCACTTTGGCCGCTGGAAACACCACCAGGGCCAGGCTCCTGGCAGCATCCCAGTTACTCAGACGAGGCGTCTCGCTCAAACGGTGCCACGCTTTGAGGTGAGCTATTAATTTGCACTTTGTGCCTCATCCTCGATTCTGATTTAGGGCAACATAAACCCCCCTCAAAATTCCGAGAAGTAAATTAATTTACTAATTTCGCCATTAAGAGTTTCTCAAAGCGAGCCCTATTTCAACTGTCCTCTAATCAATCACCATTTCCCATGTTTATCTCCTATTCAATTTTTACCACAGGGTTCTCCATACATCAATTTGCCTAATGCTCTTCCTACATATGTTTTAAATTACTTTATCATTGTATAAATTTCACAGCCATTAAAAGGCTCTAGTACCAGAATGGCTGACATGGTGTTAAAAATTGGATTCAATTCCATGGGGTAATAAATTGTGACCTAAATCCAATCTCTCATGGGTGACTGAGGGATACAATGAAAAATGATTGCTTTGTCATTTTTACACTAACACAAATATACCATGGAAACTAGAAACTGGCAGAAAAATGGGAGGCCACTGCCACTGGCTATTTCTCACCCAACGCAGCTTTGCAGGTGAGACCTGAGGTCTTTCACAGGATCAGCCCCCCTCCAGCACCAGGTAGATCACTTGACTGCGTGGTTCTCTTTGCGACAGACAGACAGAGCTTGAGGAGGAAAACTGCAGCTAAAAGGCAGCCGCTGCTAGAGGGATAGAAGCACGGTGGTTCAGCATTTCGCCGCTGGCACCAAAGCCTCTGAGCTCAGAGCCTGGCTCTGTCACTGAGCAAATGTGTGATTTTAGGCAAGTGTCCTCCCTCTCTGTGCGTCAGTTTCCTGGACTACAGAGTTGTCAGAAGAATGAATGACCTAATATGGCTAAAACGCTTAAGATAGTCCCTGGCACTTAGCAATCCCTAGGTCAAGGTTAAGCATTATTATCTAAGCACAGGTTCTTGTACGGAGACCTCGGCGCCCTGCTCTTTCTGGTTGCAGGGAAGGAGAGTAATGAACAGCTAGAGATAGGTGTTACCATTGCCTCTGCATTTCCCTTTATCTTTGGAGAAACTGGATTACTCATTCGACACATTCCGATGGCAGGTTTACTAAAGGCTCCACAGAGCAGAGAGGCTGAGATGTGGGTTTTGAAGTCAGGCAGACAGAACTGAGTCTGAAAGGTCTCCCACTTGCAAGTGTGACCCCGGGCAAGCTACTCGACCTCCCCAAGCCTCAGTTTCCCCACCTGTAACATGGGGTTAGCAAACAGACTTTGCTCCAGCAGGGGCTGGAGATATGACCTGGAACACAGATGAGATTGGCCTCGTGGCTAAATGGGGGCTGCAGATGACCCTGGCAACTCCAGGATAATGTGATGTGTGCTCCACTGGTGAGCGGGTAAGGTGATTTGGGGGTACACAGTCTGAGAACCTCATGGAGAGGTAGGGAGAGAGTCCCAGAAGACTTCCAGAAGGAAGTGATGTTGAAAGAAATTCTTAACGCTTAATTGACAAATAATTTGAGAGAGGAGAAAAAGCAAGCTGGTTTTATTGATTTGTGCAAAAAGGAGGGACTAGCTCAGACTGACTGTCATCCACCAGCCGCCTCAAGGGCCACGCCCGGGCTCTCCTTCCGCACCAGGGCTCTGATTTCCAAGCCCTGGGCGGCTGACACAGAAGCAGCTGCACCCAAAGGAAGGAACGGCTCAGAGCACAAGAAACTGTCCTAGTGACTACCTAGTCCCAGGGCAGGTTCTGGGCGAGACACTCACGGAAGCTGAGGAAAGCATCCTAAACTGCCCGGCTGCGTAAGCGGGTCCACTGTGCCCACCCTGGAGGCTGGCTTCCGAACCGCAATAATCTAATGCTGACTTGTAACAGGTGCTTGTAAATATTCGCTGACTGAACAGAGGGCAAATTTTAAATATTCTCAAACACGGTATTTCATACAGCAACCCGAGGAGGCAGCAGAGGCATCCAACAACCCATTTTACAGGTAAGAAGTGAGGCTCAGAGAAAACAAGTGCCTTGTCTGAGGGTCTGGCAGCTCACTCAGTGGTAGAGGGGCCGCCAGGCTTTCCTGGGGAGACTGGTTCAGAGCCTTCCCCTAAGCGTGCACTAGCTCAGTGCCAGTGGAACACCCCTGGGCACACTGCCTGCTTGAGTCTGTCTCACCGCTGGAGGCACTGAGGATTCCCCTCTGTGCCCTGGATGTCCTGGAAAACAAAGGTGCCACAGAAGGTGAGGCCCCCAGGAGTTGGCAGCCCGCGTTCAGGCTGGGGTGGAGGTGGGGGTCAGGGCCCAAAGGTGGAAGGAGCACGGTTCTCTGGAGGGGATGTGGGACCCGTCCCCGGTCCCGGACTGCCAGAGCCTTGCCTGTCTTTCGGGCTGGTCTTCCCTTGGCTCTCCGGTGATTTCGGTTTGGTCCCTACAGATGCCTCTGCTCCATTCTCCTCACTCAAGACAAAGACATAGATCATCTAGACCCAGTGATTTGGGGAATTAAAATCCGGCTGGGAAGACGACAGACCAACCCTCCTGCTCATAGTCAGAGTTCCCCAGGTGGTCTTGTTAGTTCTTCAACCTCCTTACGCCTCCTACTGCCTCAGAGCCTTTGCACACGATGGACCCTTGTCCTGGAAGACTCCCCCTCCTGCTCTTTCCCTAGGTAATTCCTCCCACTCTTCATCTCTCAGTCCCACTAAAATTCAACCACATGTCTCTGCAGAATCGGTGGTGCGGTTGCAATTCTGCACTTATTTTTGTGCTCACTGGATTCGTGTGTCTCCCCTCCCACGTTTAACAGGCTGGAAGCTCCATAAGGACAGGGATTCTGTCTGTTTTCCTCCCAAACAGATCCCGCAAACCTAGTGCCCCGCATAGACAGAGGACGCTCGGTAGGTAACTGCTGAATGAGTGAATGTTGAAGGGAGTGGGGGACAGACACTTTCAGTCCCCAGCTGGTGGCTATGCCACTCACAGACTTCTAACTGTTCCATTCCCATCCCAGTGCATGAGGGCCTCTGCATAGCTCCCGGGACAGGTAGCTTGAGCCACTGAAGCTCAAAACCACCGTGTTATCTTCTTACCCAGGGAGGATAAGATTGAGGCCTATGACATGCGAAGCAGTGCTATTCTCAGATGAGTAAGATAGAGCCCCTGCCACGTGGAGGGTGGCTCTGGGGCAGAGACAGATAAACAGTAGGGGGCGCTTTCTTCATGCCCCATGTGCAATCTCAGAGCAAATGCTGACCAGCGACTCCCAAGAGCTCTCCTGGCTTCCGTCCTCACCCCTAGCATCTACTGTCAATACCGCAGCCCGGGGATCCTGTTACACACGTCAGGTCAGCCCCCACCCCCAGCCCTGCTCAAATCCCTTCAGCAGCTCCCCCTGGTCACCCAGGTAAGAACAAAATCCCTAGTGGTCTGCAAAGCCCCCGATTAGTCAGGCTCTCTGCAGAGCTGCTCCAAGCAGTGGTCCACAAATGCAGGGTTATCAACATGCTCCCGGTCCCCTAGTCTCTAGATGTCATTGTGAGCACATGAGAAGGAAAAAAAAAATCCATCTAACCATGATCCCCTTGTCTCAAATACACTGCGGAAGCCTTGGGAAATGTCTGCCTGAAGTTTCCGAACCGGTTGCCCGGGTGAGGCCGGGGAGGGCGCTAATCCCGCTCTTTCAGGGCTGGTGTTTTCATCTTCTTTCCGGGCCTAAACCTTTCAGCTCTGCCTTCTAGGCATGGCAGTTAGGGAACAAACACACCCTGATGACAACTTTCAGAGTGAAGGGCAGAGCCTGCAGCTGGCAGGCCATTCCGGGAGGAGGAAGGTGGGAGGGAGGTGGGGGGGGCATTTATGATATTTCCCATAACTGCATATTTCTCTTTCTAAAAAGCCATGTGGGCAACAGCTGGCTTTTTTTTACGATTCCCAAATGGGGAGGGGGTCAAATACCACGGTGCTTTAGCAGGAGAAGGCCACGTGGGATTGGCCTGTGGAGACCCACCTTCCGATGGGGGGCCTTGGGGGACTGTTGGCCACACGACCTGGCACACAGCAGAGCTCAATAAATGTTTGCTCAAGGGTCAGGCTTGAGTCGTCTTTGTGCCCCAAAGGAACCCCTCAGCCCAGAACACCAACAGTTGGTCACCCCCATCCAGTCCATCGGCCAATCCTAGCAGCTTTTTCCTACTACCCTATCCTCTCACTGGGGCCGCGGCAAGAACCTCTCCACAATTTCCCTGTTTCTACTCCTTCCTTAAAGCTAAATCACGTGAGAAGCAGGACTGGTGGATCGTACAGTAGTTCTGTTTTTCATTTTCTCAGGACCCTCCAAACTGTTCTCCACAGTTCCTGCACCATTTTGCATTCCCACCAACAATGTACAAGGATTCCAATTTCTCTGCCTCCTCACCAACACTTGTTGTCTTTTGTGTGGGGTGATACCTCACTGGGTATTTATCGAAAAGAAGGGAAATCAGCATCTCAAAGAGATACTATATTAGCACACCCACATTCACTGCAGCATAGCCAAGACGTGGAAACAACCTCAAGGTCCACTGAGGAATGAAGGGACTAAAAAATTCGGACTTACAATGCAGTATTATTCAGCTTTAAAAAACGAAGGACTCCTGCAATGTGTAACAACATGGACGAGCCTGGAGGACATCATGCTGAGTGAAATAAGCCAGACACAGAAGGACAAATACTGAACGATTCTACTTAGACGAGGAATATAAAACAGTCAAACTCATAGAAGCAAAGAGCGGAATGGTGGTTGCCAGAGGCTGGGGGGATGGGGAATGGGGTTCCATGGGTATAAGGTTTCAGCTGAGCAAGATGAATAAGTTCTAGCGATCTGCTGTACGACCCTGTGCCTGTAACCAGCAATACACCATTGTGCGCTTGAAAATCTGTTCAGAGAGTGGATCTTACGTTAAGTGTTCTTATCCAAATAAGATAAGGGCTTCCCTGGTGGCGCAGTGGCTGAGAGTCCGCCTGCCGATGCAGGGGACACGGGTTCGTGCCCCAGTCCGGGAAGATCCCACATACCGCGGAGCGGCTGGGCCTGTGAGCCATGGCCACTGAGCCTGCGCGTCCGGAGCCTGTGCTCCACAACGGGAGAGGTCACAAGAGTGAGAGGCCCGCGTACCACAAAAAAACCAAAAAAACCAAAACAAAAACAAAATAAGATAAAAAAATGTTAAAGTAGCATAAAATTAAAAAAAAAATTCAAAATCAGATAATGTTAAAACTCTTCAGTTCCTCCAATGGCTCCCATCTCTTTGACATCAGTATCCGAACCCCCTGCGGTGGCCTGGCCATTACCTCTGGCCTCTGACCCTTCACCCTTCTGCTCCCCTCACTGCTCCCTCTGCTTCAGCCATACTGACCTCCTGGCTGCCTCTGGAACAAGCCAGGCTGTTTGCTAGGACTGTTTCCTCTTCCCGGTGACACTGCCGCCGCGGCTCCTCAGAGGGGCCTTCTGGCCACCTACCTAAAACGTCCACCTCCCCTGTCCTGTCGCCTGCTGTGCTTGTCTACGAGCTCTCGTCACACCAGACGGTGGACTGTAGGTCTACTGGGTCACCGGTCCCCTCTGGCCTCTCCCATTAGGGCAGAAGTGCTACCAAGGTGGGGCCTCAGGCTGCACGCCTCCCAGAGTCACCATCCAGCTTGTGGCAACAGACATGGTGCTCTGAGCTGTGTAGGGCAGAGGCCCTGCGGGGACGAGGCGTCCTGTGCTTTTGTTCACTGTTACGTCCCCAGATACTAGAATAAGAGCTGGCAAAGGGCAGCTCACCACTGCCTGTTTTGGTATGGCCTGCGAGCTAAGAGCACTTTTTACATTTTTAAATAACTGAAAAAAAATCAAATGGATGACCTTTCATGACACATGAACATCATGTGAAATTCACATTCTGATGCCCAGAATCAAGTCTTATTGGAACACAGCCATGCTGGTCGTTTATGTATCGCCTGTGGGTGTTTTCATGCAGAGTTGAGTGGTTGTGACAGAGACCCTGCAGCCTGCAAGGCCTCATACTGTATTTACTATCTGCCCCTTCGCAGAACACGTTTGGAGAGTGCTGGCCTGGGACGTCCAATGGCACCTAGTGGGCGACCAATGAATGGGGTCTGCTGATTTTTTCTGGACTGACCGTGGTCAGGGTCCTACCCATCCCTCAGAAGCCCAAGGAGGGCCTTTGGCATGAGGTTACTCCGACCCCGATGAACTGTTACTGGAAACCTCCTTTTCACTGGGGTTTGACGAGAGAAAGCCGAGAAGGAGTCCTCTGCAAACCTGGCCTTCGGGCACGTCGGCCCCATTGGCTTCGCTGAGCCGCAGGAAGATCATCTGGCTTCATCACGGCCACCCCGGTGGCGCGGTGTCTCTGAGTTGTCCACGGCTGTTCCCTCATTGTCTCATCCTGAGCGATACAGCAAAGACCCGGGAGAAAGCAGTGTTCCTGCCCCGACAGATGGGGAATCTGAGGCGACAGTCTCCCCTCAGCCACCTCCATCCGGAAGCCATCTGTCCAGAGTCTCTGGCTTCCTGCAAAGACTGATGGGTAAAGACGGGTTGCTGCGTCCAAGGACGGTTGCCTTTTCATCAGAAACCTCCTCCGGTCCGTCCTCACTCCTAATACTGGAGCCACTGCCCCTGCCACGTGCACGTGCTTGCAAACCTGCAGCCGGTCAGCTGACTGAAAAGGGAGAGCCCCTGCTCATCACTCATCGGAGGACCACAAGCCCACTCAGCGGCTCGGGCCCGGAGCCCCCGCTACGGTGGCCCCCAACCCCGCTCTCAGTGACTGCTTTCCGTGGAACCTCTCCGTTTTCCTCTCTCATTCTTCACCTGGACACCTGGGCTGCAGTCACTCCACTGGCTTTACCTGGCACAGCAAAGAGTGAGGAGGTGTCAGAGGCACCCTGGTAACCGGTGGGGCCTCTCTTGAGATGTTGTTTTTTTTTTCTCTTGAGGCATTTTAACTCAAGATGAAAGGAGGCTGGTGGCCTATGAGGGCTGTTGGAGAGAGCATCTTGACTTTTAATTGTTCCCAATATAATGAGGCATTGCCTGCTTAGAATGCCTCCTACAGGTCAAATGGTCTTTATTGGGAAAGCTACCTCTGCCCCTCACCAGGGTTGGTGTGTCCTCTGTGGCCGGGGCTCCCCGCGGAAGGTGTGGTCCAGGAAGGCTTCTCTGAGGAAGAGGCATTTAGGCTGAGGTCTGGAGAGGGAAGAGCTGGGGTGGAGTTTGCAGTGGGAGCAACAATGCAGGGGGCTGGGACGAGCAGGAGGGAGTGGCTGAGGCACGCGGGGCCTTGTCTGAAGACCAGAGCGAGACATCTAGGGCTGGGCAAGGGGTGGTCACCCTACAGGCGGGCCTTCCACTCTTCTCAACGCCACCACCACTGCCTTGCTACAGCCGACAGCCAAACACATTCGCCGTACCCTACCCCCCTCTGCACCAGGGGTTTCATATTCACGGCCCCATGTCAGCCAACAACCCTATGAGGATAGGGTACGAGTATCTGTGTCCATTTTACAGATGAGGAAGCTGAGGCACTAGGAAGTCAGGGTCACACCACTAGCAAAGACAGAACCAGGATTCAAAACCCAGTGTCAGCAGATCTTCTGATGGAAAAGCTTCTTCCAGCCCAGGCCACCCTGGGCCTTCCATCCAACATGGTTTCATTTCCATGAAACTCTGGGAGGTCCGGTTGGAGTGCCTGGAGGCTCTTGGGTGATTCTGGAGCCTAAGGAAGGGACAGGAGGCCTAGGCAACTGTGGGAGGTAAGGGGGGCCACCGGGGGCTGGGCCACCTGGGTGGGGAACGTGGGCGGGGGTGGGGTCTGGTGGCTTGGCGGCTGCAGTGAGCACGGGGGGCTCTGGGAGGAAAGAGGGGCGCTGCGGGATTAGAAACAACCTGCTCGGAGGCCAGGCTTGGGGGCCGATGGGGTAGAGGACCCCGCCTGACCTCACCGCATCTCACTCCTGGGGGCTGTGAGTGGATGGTCCGCAGATCTGCGTTTTCCTCCTGAAAACATGTCACCATTCCAACTGCTTCCTCCCAGAGGCTGGCAGTGAAGCAGATGAGTCACAGGGGCAAGGTATCCGTGCAGAGCACACCAATCCGGGGGTTCTAGACTCTTCCTTTTCCCTGAAGGTGCTGGGCTGCGGGGACTGGAGGCATGGGGATCGGAGGAGGAGCCCTTCAACAAGCCAACATTTCACATCGATCCCCTCGTAACTTTTCAGACTTCAAGCCATGAGGAATTGTGTCCTTAGGGATATTCAACTTCCGGCATCCTGTCAGCTGAAGTCTGGGTGACGCTGAGTTCGGCAAAATGACAAACAGTGCGTACATCTGCGTGCGGACGTGTAAGTGTATGTGTCTGTCTGTTTACATACATACCTACTTCCCCTCCCCTCCCCTCCCCACTTGGCTTCCTCACTGCCCTCAGAGCTGGAGCTCAAATCCCTCCTGAGCGGAGGGAAATCCGGCTGTCATGGTTTCCAGAAAGGGAACGCGATCTCCGTATGGGGTGTAATTACATCTTAGCTTTCTGCAGAAGAATAGTTTACGGTTTAAATGCTATTAATTGTAAGCTGTTTTGTTCCACGGGAAGTTGTTCGTTGATAACTACCCAATTAGGGTTATTTTGCAATTAGTCTATTCACAGAGAATTTATTGCAAAAGGGGAAGGCTGTGGTGCAGTAAATGAAGGCACTGCCCGGGCTGGTGTGCCAAGGCTCAGACGCCCATCTTATTACCCAGCTCCCAGCTCCCTGGAGGGTGTGCCACTTTGGCGGACGCAGCAGAGGCCACAGGGAATCCCCCAGGCTGCACAGCCATGCTGGAGGTGTCTCAGCGGGACCAAGACAGGCCACATCAGCCCGCTCGCTCCCCCATCAACACCCACCCTTCTCCTTGCAACTGTACTGATGGCGGAGAGAGACAGCCTGCGGGCTCAGGACATCCCCGAGCTCGGACCGTTTAGGCTAAAGTGAAACCTTCTGCCTCCTGAAGAGGGAAAGGCTCTCGGGAGGACTCAGCCTCTGTATTCCTGAGATATGATACCAGCCCTGCCATCTACTAGCCATGCACCTGTGACCAAGGACTAAACCTCGTTGAGCCCCCATTTCATCATCCATTAAACGGATTGATAAGAGACCGACCTCATAGGGCTGGTGTGAGGATACAGTGGGATGGGCGGCACAGTGCTGGAGGTATTACTACACAGAACTGGTACCTTGCAGGGGTCAGCACACTATGGCCCATGGGCCACATCCCACCCACAGCCTGTTTTTGTAAATTGAGTTTTATTGGAATAACGAAGTGCATTTGCGTATCTATCGTCCTGGCTGTTTCTGAGATATAATGGCAGAGTTGAGGAGTTGCGACAGAGACTGCACAGCCTACAAAGTCTTAAATATTTACTCTGGCCCTTTACAGAAAAAGCGTGTTGACCCTTGGTACACAGCGAGGACCCACTGTCATTCTCATGGAAAGACATTCAGCTCAGGCCTCTGCCGGGCCATGCACTAGCTAAGAAAAAGATTTTGGAAACATCTCCACTTATTTATTCTGCCACAATCTGCCAAGTCGTGTCAAGAGTATGACGGGGACCCCGGGACTGCTTAGACAAGGTTTAGAATGCAAGAGAGAAGCAAACCTTTTCTTTTTAGACCTTTCTATTGAAAAGAGAGTATAGTACAGATACATGTTTCCAACAGAAGACTTAAAAAATACAGATGAACTTGAGTAATGAGTTGAAGCTGTCCCCACTGCACCCCAGCCAGAGGGCCACGTGGAGGGCTTGCCGCGGACACTTCCAAGCCTCTTTACACGCTTACCCACGTGGCCATCCCCCACCTGAGCCACACCCTCCGTTCTGTGACCAGCGGTCAACAGAGAAGCATGTGTGAGAGATGAGGAGGCCTGAATTTTAGCCCAAGTTCAGCCTCTAACTGATTAGGTGACCTTGTTGGTTAAGTCTCCTCTCCTCTGTGGACCTCGTTTCTTACCTGTCCAGTGGAGAGACGGAATTAGGATTTCTCTAGGGGTGATCTAGTCCCCTTTTCCTTGGGAGCCATTCTTACCATGCACATCCTTCTCTCGAGAGAGATGGGGGATTGAGGAAGCACTAGGCATCTTCCTGCCTGCCAATGTTGGGGGAACTGAGAGCCCCCTGCCCCCACCCTGCCTCTTGGTCCAGCTCTGTTGCCACCTTTCCTGATGCTCTGACCTTCTGTCTCGACAAAGAGGTGGACCCAGCCGCTGGGACCATGGACCCATTCCTCTTCCACACGTGGACCCTGTCCCTGCCCCATGCAGGTCTTTCCACGTGTCCTCCCCCAACCCCTGCCCTCAGGACCTCTGGAGAGAGAAGGTCGGGGACCTTCTCTCTCCACTTGAGAGTGAACTAAAGCATTTGGTGGTCTCTGAATTTAGAAGCAACAAGGAGGTATTTTGAACGCTTGACCATTTAGTGAGGGATAGCGGGGTACCCCTTGCACTGATTATGGCCAATGAGAATGAGGGGTGACCAAGAGCAAATTGGGAAATGGGCCGCAAGGGAAGACCAAGTGGGAAGACCCTTCGAGCATTTAACGCAGGGCACTCCCTGGACAGATAAGGAAGACGGAACCAGCGAGCGGAAAGGGCTTTTCCTATCAGTTCATGGCTGAACTCAACTAGAACACAATCTCTCCATTTCAAATGCATCCCTCCCTGCCTGTTCCCAATGACACTGGCTCTTTCTTTGTAGAAAGTGTCTTTTGGATGCAGTTCGCCCTCTGCATGGAGAAAACCACTGGACGAACTAATTCACAAACTATTTGGGACGTAACGTCTTCTGCAAGGAAAAATAAAATCTACTGGCTTACAATGAGCTTATGTGGGGATGAGGGTACATGGGTGAAACCGTAGTGACCACCACGAGTTAACTGTAGCCAGATGATGGGAACATGAAGGTTCTCCCTACTCTGAGGTGGGTTTGAAATTTTCTGCCATAACATATTTCTTTTTTTTAAGAAGGGATCTTGACAAAATATGACCTAACCCAGGATGGCAATATCTCTGTCTCAGGATGTCTCTACCTGCAGGCTTGTAAGGCCACTTCCAAGCCACGTGACCTTAGGGAAGTTGTTTTACGTCTCTCACGTGTAAAAAAGTTATGCTGACGATGACGGTGCTAGCCTCACTGGGCTGTGGGTGAGATGAGCTGATTGAATGCAAAGTGCCCGTGCTGTGCCCGGGACACAGTGAGCACTTGGTAATTGTTATTACCCCCCTTTCCCACGCGCTGGAAAAGGTGAAACCTGCCAGCAAGGACTACGTGTCAGAGGCGTGAGGTGAGATGCAGAGATGCACGGTGATGCCTCACCTGTGCAAAACTGTCCCCCCCCCAGTTTCTGAGGACCCTCCCCTGTGCTTGTGAACGCCGCTGTTACAGCTCTGACTCGCACTGCATCGCAGCAAGAGGTCTGATTTATCACTGGTCATCAGCACAGAAAATAGGGCCCAGCACAGGGCAGGAGGGAGGGAGGGAGACAGAAGACGGGAAGGAGGGAGAAAATAAGGAAGGAAGGAATGTTAGGTGGAGGAAAATGGGAAGGATGTTTTCCAGAGCCTCCAAGGTCAATGCAACCAACTAGAAACCTTTCAAATCCTATTCAATTACAGTAACATTGGTGTCAATTTTAATCCCAATATTCTGCTGAGACAGAAAACAAACCATATCAATACCATTGCCTCCTACGACTTCCACATTAGCCCCGACTGCACTGTATTTTATCCTTGGCCACCAAAGCGACAGGTTAAAGCTGTAACAAAAGGTAATTTGATTTTGCGAAACTTTTCTCACACGAGACTTCTGAATTCAGGGAGGCCCAAAACAAAAGATCTCCTGTCTTCATCTGGGGTTTGAAAACTAGGGCGGTTATTCTGAGAAGGTCTGAGAATGTGAGCAGAACGGGGCCGGGACTTACCTTCGAGGGGGCAGAACCGAGTGACCTTCTCGGGCATCAGCAGCCCAAGCTTGTGGCGGCAGTAGGTCTCCCCGATCTCCTGGCGGCAGTGCTTGGACTTGGAGCGGGACAGGGCGGAGATGGCCTCTTTACCCGAGATGTCACACTTGAGGGGCCGGTCAGACTTGATCTCGGGGGAGCTGCCCCCACTCTTCCGGGCGTGGGGCTGTCTGGGGGCATCCTTCCCTCGGCTGCCGTTGACCGGGGCTCTCGCACCAGGAGGCAGCACCTCGTTGGCGCCTTTTCCTGGGGACAGATGCCCCTGCCCCTTCTCCTCCTGCCCCAGCTTCCTCTTCAGAAGCTCCTTCTGTCCTCTCGGGGGCTTCTTCGTCAACTCGGGCTGGTGCTTTTGCTTTTGAGTCCTGGGTGCGAAGTTGCTGTTGTCCACGTTCTCAAAATCCTTGGGTACAGAGTTCTCATTGTTGCTGTCTGTTCGCACTTTCTCTTTTGGCCGGTGAGAGAAGTAGCCATCCTGGAGAAGACAGGAAGGAAACACAGAAGAGAAACTTGACTTTGCCATCACTCTAAGCAGGCCCTGGAGGGTGGGGCACGTAGGTTTGGAAGTCTGGGCCCTGGTTCCACGCCCTGCCTTTGCTACGAGCTTAATGTTAGACTTCATGTTAGGTTTTTCTTTTTGAACCTCAGTTTCCCAACCTGGAAATAGAAGATGTTCCAACTAGAAAATAAAGCTTTTGCAAGCTCTAACGTGCTATGACTATGATCCTCAATGCTTGTTATTAACCACACCCCCTTTTCATATAAGTCTCCTTGGTTGTCTCTGCTACTGGAATCTGGACAGTTTGTTCCAAGCTTCCTGTTTAAATTCTAGCAGCAAGCACTGTGATGGTTTACTTAATGGCTAGAAATGCCATAATAAAGCTCTAAGGGGAGAAAATATTGGTAGGATAGTACATAATTTACATTGCCTTTAGGACATGCTCGTAGATCTATGCCCGTAAGAGAAATCAGACCGTGCCACAGTGAATTCTGAGGGGGAGGCATCACCGGCTATCTTGAGGGGAATATGCCCTTTATAGGACAATCCTATGCAAGGATCCTACAGTGAGCCCCAGGGGGATGAAAACTTGTGACAGTCTTATGTTTGAGCTTTGACTCTTGATGTCTGTACCTACAGCAGAACTGATTAAGTCACGGGGTGGGGGGGCAGGGTGTCAAGAGAAAGGCCAAGAATCATTCTGGAGAAAATGAGTCTTTCTGGGAAGGCGGGCACCCCAAACTCAGCTTCTCCATGGGTAGGTGGGCCCTGGCCATTTTGACCTTGGATCAAATGCACTGGTCAACTACCATCCTGCATCACTTCCAAAACACATTGCTTCTGCTTAGAGCCCATTATCAAGGCCTTAACCTGAAAGAGAATCCACTGTCCCAAAGCTAGTCAGAGGGGACACAGAGGCCACAGAGAACGCTAATTGACTCCATAAATCTACACCCATTGCTCTAGAAACACACTGGCAATGAGTAGCAATTCTGAGGGCAGACATCCTCGTTCGTTTTCCTAAATGTGCCAATTAAAGGTTCTCAAGGAAGAGGGTGGTGGAGAGCAGTGGAGGTAGTGCTGGTGCCCAGGATCGGCTGACGTGCAGCTGACACTGAGCGTGGCTCCTCCTTCAGCAGGTCTGCAAACTACTGCCCTCCCCGAACCAAATCCTGCCCGCCATTTGTTTCTGTAAATAAAGTTTTATTGAAACACAGCCACGCCTGTTCATTTATGGACTGTCTATGGCTGCTTTCCTGCTACAACAGCAGAGGTGAGCGGTTGCCATGGAGACTGGTCTGCAAAGCTTAAAGTATTTCTAGCTGGCCCTTTAAGAAAAAGTGTGCAGACCCCAGCTCTCCAAGAACTGTGAGTTTAGAAGGTTCCCCCGGGCTTGGTTTGACTGCCCTTGTCTCCAATGTCCCCATTTGGCCCAGCAACGTGTCTGCCCTCTTCTTGCCTTTGTCCCATCTCCCCTAGCATCAAGCACCAATTTCAAGAGGCCGTAAGAATGAAGACTACACTAAGATACCTCGTGGCCATTCTGTAAGTTGATGTTACTTTTATTCTCATTTTGCAGGTACCGGGCATCAGTGACTTATCCAAGGTAACTCAGCTGGTTGGTGGTGAAGCTGGGATTCAAGCCAGATAGACTGCAGACCCCATGCCCTAGGCTACCAGCTCCACCAGCCACTTCCAGGAAGCCGCAGAGCCCTTCTGATCCCCATCACTCTGTCCCCTTAAGCACTGTAGCCTGGCTCCCTTCCCATCCACTCCCACCCAGCTAAATGGATCTGGGATAGGCATGTCATCTCCAAATAGCCGTGTCAAGGCTGGTCAGTGGCCATTAGGTGGCAGGGAGTCACAGAGAGGGAGAGGACAGTAAGGAGGGGCTACGAAGCAACAGGAGCTTGAGGTGGCAGGAGCTGAGAGGCAATGGGTAGGAAGAAGGAAACAAGGAGAGGCCGAGGGAGAGTGGAGTCTGTGACGGGTCCTGGAGTGGCTACTGGTCATACACAGGAGCTGCTATTACATGCTGGTCTGTGAAGGGGAACTTCTGGTTCTGACACCCGTTTCCAGTCTTTCTTACCTCTCCACGTATCTTGCAAGAAATCCCCCTCAGTGAGGGGCCATTCCTCTGTTCTTATAAACAAACCACACTGATATTCCTCTTTTCCCTTCTTTCTGTCCAGAGGCCCTTGAAGAATCCCAAGCAGCCTCTCAGATGCACTTTCTGAGCACTCGCTGTCAGCAGGCACCATATGCAAACGACACACAGGTATTACTTACTGGATACCAATAGTCGTCCCATAAGGGGTACCCTCCTCACTATTTTACAGAAAGAGGCGTCAGGCTTGTTGCTTTAACACTCTCAGGCACGGGCACGTATCAAGTGCCAGGCACTGTGCCAAGCCCTTCCATGTTTAACCTTCAGAAGTAACTTTCAAGACAGGTATTACCATTCCCCCATCTTACAAAAGAGGGACAAGGCGGACTTGGGGATGTTCAGTGATTTGCCCGACATCATTTAGGGGAGGCTGTGAACACGTACCCGTTTAATTCTAGAACTTGCTATGGTTTCATGCCTCTTCTGTTTGGCTGAGAGGTCAAGGGAGGAGCATTTAGCTCCCCCCTCTCTGTGGGGGAATGGATGGGGTATCTCTCTCTTTGCTCATATTAGCCTAGGTTGGGATGGAGCTGGATTGGGGGGGGGATGGTATTCAATAAAGCCCTTGACAAATATTCCAGTTCTCTTCCTTCTAGGCACATGATACAATTGTACTTCCCATCCCCTGCAAATGAGGCACAGCCAATCAACCTGCCGTGGCCAAGACCAGTGACTCGGGCCAGGGCACAGTTTGCCATGTCCCTCCTTCCCCCATAGCATCCAGCCACACTCCTGATGGTGAAGGCCCTGCATTCCTGAGTGAGGCCAGGGTGGAGGATAGACTCCACCAACCCTCCATGGGCAGAATAAACCTCTGCTGCTGTCACGGAGGTGTGGGGATCTTTGTTACCGCAGCAGAGTCTAGCTCATCCTGATTAATACAGGAGCCAACCTGATCTGCTTTCTTCCTCTTAGCTGCCCTCAGATACAGGAGCCAGTTTATTATCATTTTTTGCCTCTAATGGTAGGAAAATCAGTTCGATTACTCCTGCTGCCTGAGAATAAGAATTTAAATTCTGTCCCTACGCCCGTTTTCTAGAAGTTAACAAGAAGGCAGAGAGTTGAGCAGAAAGGCCTCTGCCCTCATAGCCATCTGCATCCTCTCTCAGCAAACACATCCTCAGTACTGTTCCTGGGTTGTTCTCTTTCCTCATCATGAACTGATGATCACCAGTTTGTCCCCCAAGCAGAAAACCTCCATAAAACCACTAATTTCAAAAGCTCACGTTCTCTACCACCTTCTGGCAGAAGTTCTCCAAGCAACACCAGTCGCAGGAAGCACTGCAATCAACGAAGCTAATGTGGCCATCAGAGAACGGCTGGCTCCTCTGGTTAATTTGTGATATCAGGACCAGGCGCCACCATCAATTCTAACAGGACTCCTGATTAATAAGCGTCGTCTACTTAGAGACACCCCCGCGATGGGGATGGTGAGCTCACGGTGGCCCCTTGGCCTTCCGCCTGGCCCCAGGTGCTACTCAGCTGCCAATCAAAAGATTCCAGTGTAAGAGAAAAGGGCAATATTTTGTCTTCTGGAATGAAGAGCTCACAGATATTCGATAGCTTCCAGAAAAGCCACTGAGCCATAGTCGGTGAGAACCAGGCATCACTCAGAGGCCTGGGATGATCTGTCACGCTGAGTCAGGGTTGCTTCCTACAATAGCTGATGAGTTCTCCTACACCTTCCCTCCACAGTTTTCTTTCTTTGCTTGTACATTTTATTTTATCGTGGCAAGAACACGTAACATGAGCTCTACCCTCTTAACAAACGTTTTAAGTGCACAATACAGTATTGCTACCTACAGACACAAGGTAGTACAGCATGTCTCTAAAATGTATTCATCCTGCGTAAGTGAGACTTTATGCCTGTTGATTAGCAATTCCTCATTTCCCCTCCCCCAACCCCTGGCAACCACCATTCTACTCTCCGAATTTCTGAGTTTGGCTATTTTAGATTCTCATGTAAGTGGATCAAGCAGCGTTTGTCTTTGTCTGTCTGGCTTATTTCACTCAGCATCACACCCTCCGGGTTCATCCATGGCATCACATACGGCAGGATTTCCTTCTTTTTCAAGACTGAATAATATTCCATTGTACGTGTATGTCACATTTTCTTTATCCATCCATCCCTCGATGGGCATGAGATATCACCTTACCTTCCCTCTAACTCTTCACCTGCTCGCCAAGAGGCAAACGGGTCTCAGCTTTTCTCTTCTTCCCCTGGAGAATCAAGATCCAGACATCCAAACCCAGGCTCCCTTCCCTGTAAAAACCAATCTTGGGAGGTTTCCAGGCAAATACACGCGAGATGACTATCATATCCTCAGCACCCATGTCCCCTCATACTCTGGCCCTTCACACACCTTGTGTCTCTAATCCTCTCGAATGCCCAGTGAAGCAACAGCATGAGTCCTAATGAAGGGGAGGAAAGTAAGGCACAGGGAGGTTAAATAACCTGACCAAGGAATGAATGTGATGCTAGAAATGACAGGATTCAAATTCTGCATGCCTCAGTTTCCTCATCTGGAAAATGGGGGTGTGAAAATAATACTTATGTCATGGGTATTTGGTGAGGATGAATGTATGTCAAAACGTCCAGAATGTGACCACCACACCCAAAGCAGGAGAAACAATGAGCAAAGAAGTTTCCCTACTAATCAACACTGGGCCTCCACCACCTCACCCCTGATGGTCTCCACCTGGAGGACAGATCAGTTAGTATTTCTTCATTACGATCGCTAGCTGTGTCCCCTTTATTCTTAAGCAACCCAACACTCTCACCTTGGGTTATTTATGCAAATGCAACCCTTCGACTTATTTTATTTTAATGTACTTATTGCAATGATTGCACATTCAAATGTTTGCATGCGAGCTCCAAAACTCTAATTGCTCTGCTGTTGCCTTACCCCTAAGCTGTTGCTAGAATCCATTTTTATTCTGGAGAAATAATTAAATGCAATAATGTCCTCTATTCCCACGCAACCTTGGGCATGTTTAGAGTCAATTTCAATCAGGTAGAAATATGCCAAGCACAAGATGGCTTCGAGAGGCAGGTTACAGGACCCAGGCTGCTGTTTCAGAGACGCCTGGGTCTGCTCTGTCCTTCCTGGTTCTCTAACGTTCAGACTTCAGGATGGATCTCTCCTCACTTGATCAATTGAATCGGCCCAACCTCCTCCCCTGTACCCAGGTCCTGTTTCCGAGGGGTGGAGGTGGGCTGCTGTGTTTTCAAACTCTCCACTCATTGATAAACCTTTGCTCTTATTTTTGTGTAGAAAGAACACCGAACAAGAAAGGAGGAGACCTGGGTACTTGTCTTGCTTTAGCGACCATCAGATTTTCTCATCTGTAAAATGACAGGTCCTGTGTGTGTGCTGCTGAACATTCTCTGAATTAACCGTTAATCGATACAATCGATGAACAAAGCTCTGCCATTTCAGATCATTGAGAAATAACTGATGGATTTTAAGAGACCAGGGACTGAGGGATAGATGGACGCTCCTAAGTGCATCGTCTTCTCCCCCTGCCTCATCCTGTGATCATTTTCTCCAGCAGCTCTTTGATCTGGGACCGACCATTTCATCTCCCTGCACCCTGACGTCCTCATCCATCCCAGGGGCTGAGGCTGGCATCTAACTCCCTGGAACTGAGAGAACAGATGAAGCACAGGACACAGTGATTGACACGTGCAAGGTGCTTACGAAACATGCATCTATTAGAAAATATGCATACAGTGCTGGCTCTGCCCCAGGCTCTGTTCCCAAGCCCTCTGCAGAGACTAGTTCATTTGATCCCCATGAGGACCCTATGAAGGAGATGCTATGTTATTCTCCCCATTTTTTGGATGGGATCACGAAGGTTCAGAGAAGTTAAGTGACTAAATCCAGATCTAGGAAGTGGAGGAACCAGGATTCAAACCCAGGCAGTTGGGGTCCAGAGGCCACACCCGCCAACACTGCACCGCCTCTCTGCAGCTATGAGGAATAGAGATGGTGTCAGAGGGGAGCCCCGGCCAGGTGCGCTGTGCAGGCGTGAGGGCGCCTGTCCCACCTGCTCACTCATCATGACCCGTTTAGGGCTTTCTTTTGTGCCATGTGGCCACACTGCCAGCTGAGTAGCTGTTTGCTGTTGAACTCAGTGTCCGAGGCTTCATTCCAATCACCAAGGTGATCAAGGCCATTGAGAGGGGCACATGGGGGAGAAGCCCACACCTGCTTCCAGAAGGACTTCTGTGCCAGGGCAGTGGAATGGAGGAGGCGCAGTGTGCATGGCTGCACCCAATTAGGACATGCAATTACCGGGCTGCCAATGCAAATAGACCTCACAGAGGCCCGGCGCCCACCCGCCTGGCTCATTTGCATGCACAAAAAGTGGCAGGGCTGGCCAGAGCTTAGAAACCCGTGGTCTTTGCTGGGCACGGGCAGGCCAGGCTTTAACAGAACCCTCAATAATAAGCCTTGTATAACTTAGCAAATTTAGTCATGTTAACGGGACGCCCAGCATGGGGTGAGGAGGGAGGGAGCTGGATGGATAGAGCTGGCTTGGAATCCAGCCTCTGCCCCTTAACCCTGAGATACAGAGGAAGAAGCTTAGCCTCTCACAGCCTCAGTTTTCTCATCTACAAAAAAAAAGGGGTAGGAAGACCTACTTTGCAAAGGTGCAGGAGAGATTAAATAATAGGGCACACTCATATTTAATTCTAGTTAACAACAGAACAATTAGCATGAGGCTTGATATGTACTCAGCCCTCAATCAACATTTTTACCTGGCACCCCATCATTTGAGGAGCAGACCTAAATCATTTGGAAAGGCAGGGTCGGGAGGTGAAGTGCGTTCAGATCCACCCGGCCTCTGCCACTTGCTCACTGAGTGACCCGGGGCACAGTACCTACCTTTGAGAGCCTCAGTCTCCCTCTCTGTAAAATGGGCATAATAACTAGTACCTACCTAACCGGGCTATTACAACAGCTCAAAGAGTTAATACGTGTAAAGCACTTAACATAAAGCCTAGAACTTAATAAATGTTAGCTACAATTGATTTAACTGGAATTAATGCTTCCTGTGATGATCTAATGAGGTAGATCTCAAAGTGTGCTCTGGGGACTCCTGGGGGACCCTTTCAGGGGATCTTCAAGGTCACCATTTCCATCATAATTTGAAGACGTTATTTTCCTTTTTCTCACTCATCCTCTCACACAAGCACACAGTGGAGTTTGTAGAGGCTCCATGATGTGTGAAATCGCAACAGATTGAAAGCAGAAGCAAATGTGAGAATCCAGCTGTCTTCTATTAAGCCAGATATTACAGACTTGCAAAAATGTAAAACAATGCCTCTTTTCACGAAATTTGCTTTTGTTGTACAAAACATATGCATTTTTCATAAAATTTTTTACTTATATAGATAGGTAACGGGTTATGGTTAATTTTTTTTTTTTTTTTTGCCGTGTGCGGGCCTCTCACTGTTGCGGCCTCTCCCATTGCGGAGCACAGGCTCCGGACGCGCAGGCCCAGCGGCCACTGCTCACGGGCCCAGCCGCTCCGCGGCACGTGGGATCTTCCCGGACCGGGGCACGAACCCGTGTCCCCTGCATCGGCAGGCGTACTCTCAACCACTGCGCCACCAGGGAAGCCCGGTTAATTTAAGTAAATCAATAAATAACCATTTTAAGAATGCCCTAGTTTCAATTTCAATATATAGCAAATAACTGATAGATATAACCTGTAGGGCGCGGTCAGCTAACTGCTACGCAGCAGGAAGCTGAAATAAGCTGAGTCATCCTTCCTGTGGCCACTGCGCTTGCGCTAAGTATACTAATGAGGTTTTAAAGTAGCGACCTATCCGATGCTGGCTCACAAATCGCACCATCGGCGAAAGCCAATCACAGAGCGACACATGTTCTTAATCCCTATATAAGCAGACTGCTATAGGATTGCGGGGTCTTCCTTCCATCTTTCTTCAACCAAGCTGTGCTCCAATAAAGTGTGATACGAGAAGAATCTTGCGTGTGGCGGCTCGTTATTCTGCCGGTCAGAAACGGCTCGCCGCAAGTGGTGCCGAAACCCGGGAACTTCGCGCCCTGCATGGAGGACCGATTCAGAACTCGACACACGGAGTGAACCGTCGGATCAAGATCCGATCTGGGTGCCATCAAGACTGACGAGAATTGTTGAAGAAAACTTCGGAGAAGATGCTGAGTTGGATGTTCCTGATGATTCTTAATCGAAGTCTTTGTATTAGTTGGAATTCCACAAAGGATTATTCAAATTGTGCAACTGAGTGCTGCCGGGCTGGAGCCCGTTGCCTTTGGAGATTTTGCCTCTTGGCTCTCTTCTGCCTTTTCCTCCTTTGGGGAGTGGGTGGGGGTAGGAATCTTTGGAGTCTGCTGTGTATTTGGGATTATGCTGTGTCTCTGGTTGGTCTGTCGTGTGCGCATCAGGGCACATCGAGATAGGGTCCTGCTCACTCAGGCACTTCTGGCTATTAATGAAGGAGATTCTCCCGCAGCCTGGCTCTCCGCCCTGAATAATTCGAAATGATTGCCCTTGCACAGAGAGGCCTTGTTGCCATTGCACCTCTATAGGGAGTCATCCATTGTCCTGATTGCCCTTGCACAGAGAGGCCTTGTCGCCATTGCACCTCTATAGGGAGTCATCCATTGTCCTGATTGCCCTTGCACAGAGAGGCCTTGTTGCCATTGCACCTCTATAGGGAGTCAGCCATTGTCCTGATTGCCCTTGCACAGAGAGGCCTTGTTGCCATTGCACCTCTATAGGGAATCAGCCATTATTCTGAGTCAGCCCTTGCACCCTGCGGCCCTTGTTGGCATTGCACGCAGGAGGGTGCCTCAGACATGCCAACAGAAAACTGCCCTCATACGGGCTATGTTCTGCTTGGTGTTCTAATAAATAAAAAAGGGGGAGATGTAGGGCGCGGTCAGCTAACTGCTACGCAGCAGGAAGCTGAAATAAGCTGAGTCATCCTTCCTGTGGCCACTGCGCTTGCGCTAAGTATACTAATGAGGTTTTAAAGTAGCGACCTATCCGATGCTGGCTCACAAATCGCACCATCGGCGAAAGCCAATCACAGAGCGACACATGTTCTTAATCCCTATATAAGCAGACTGCTATAGGATTGCGGGGTCTTCCTTCCATCTTTCTTCAACCAAGCTGTGCTCCAATAAAGTGTGATACGAGAAGAATCTTGCGTGTGGCGGCTCGTTATTCTGCCGGTCAGAAACGGCTCGCCGCAATAACCTACATAAACAAAAGCTCTTTGGGGGTCTGAAATAATGTTTGAAAATATAAGGGGGTCCATGGAGACCACCAAGTTTGAGAATTGCTGAAATACTTGTCATCTGAAATATCTACTCATTGAGGAAATAAAAAGTTGAGGGCCTTTTTATGTTGGGTCTTTCCCTATACACCAAGCCTGTGCAGTTACATTTCACTCTCACACACAATAAATACACACACACAGATAGAAATCTAGGGCAACTGGAAATGGGGTGCTGATAACTACTTCTATCTAGAAAGAGTCAGAACCCTGAAGCCCTGGGCCACCCTCCTGGGGGGAGAGTGACCTGCTGGCAAAGATTTCCCCTTTGACCAAACTCTAGCCCAGCCCCTCCGAGCCCCTCCTCAACCAGGTCTCAACCTTGGCCTGTAGACTTGAGCAAACACTAACATAGTTTCTGACATTTCAAGGACACAGCTCTTGCATGACATGAGCCCCCCGTATAGCGCCTGCCTGAGAAAACTCAAGGCTGCTAATAGAATCTAGTTTGCTCCAGCCAACCCCCGACGACAGGGCCCCAGCATCCGTCCCAGCCTTTGTGGGAGGGAAGAGGACTAACCTGGAGAAGCGCCAGTCAGCAAACCCAGATGAGTTTCCTGGGGACAGAGCCCCCCCTTTCTGCTTTCTGTCATTTTTCACTTCCCTGACTCTACTGAGCCCCTGCTCACCCCCGCGCTATTCCCTCATGCTCCCTTTAAAAGACCCAGTCACGCTGTACAAATCACAGCGGAGTTCAGTTCACACTGGACCCTTCCCCCTAGTGCAATAGTACTTTGCAGATCAAAATCCGTCCTTACGGTCTTGTTTATCTCTGACACTGCCCAAGGCCACATGGTCTGGACCTCAACCCCATAATGCCGCGTCTTTGGGGCCTCAGCACAGGAGTCCAGACTTGACTCATGCTGTCCTTCCAGCCCACCAGGAGGATGTGACAGTGACAGTGACAATGAACAACCCAGTCTTGCTTCAATAACAAAGCCTTCTGGATTCCTCTAAGACGGACTTTCTTAACTATGATATTATGGACATTTGGGGACAGATCATCACAGCTCTCGTCCAGCCTGGCCCAGGTCCCCTTACCCACCCCGCATGCCGTGAGCCTGCTCGAAACCAAGGACCCAGGATCTTCAAGGAACTCAACTTCAGAGCCTTGCCTCAAAGACCTCAGAGCCCTTAATGAATCCTTTAATTCCAGGGTCTTCCATGGAAGTGGGACCGCCCCCCACGGGGTGTTCTGAAAACATGTGATGCCATTTTGGTTGCCACAATGACCGGGGGTCGCTCCTGGAAGAGACTGGTGGCAGGACACCAGATCCCTGGCCATGCATGTTCCCAAAGCAGTAGGGAAGTGTCCCACATCCTGCAGGACTTCTGAATGTCTCTACATGTCATGTGGGTGAACAACTCATTTTTCATTTTGCAGGTCAGGAACCTAATACAAATTTACGTATGACAGAGCACTTTTGAATGCTTTTAATGTAACTGAATTTTCTAGGAAAGTAACTACCTTTAACTCAAGGGGAGATCCTACGTCATACAGAATTTTAGTACGATTTCAAAAAAATCCTATCATCAACAGCCATGCAAGCGGTGTGTAACTATAATTCTTGGCGATTCAACATCCAGCACGGGACCTTTCCATGTGTCTTCCAGGCCCGCGACACTCAAAGTGAGGCTCGTCAGCCGGCAGCATCAGCATCCCTGGGAGTTTGTTAGAAATGCAGGATCTCAGGCTCCCACCTGGACCCACTGCATCTGCATTTTAACAAGACCCCCAGGGGGTTCATCTGCACATTACAGTCTGGGAAGTGCTAGTCTGGCGGTGTTGTGCCTGATCACTTACAGAATGAAATACACGTTGTTTTTATTTTAAATTACTTTTATATATTCGTTATATTATTATCAGGGCAGTATAGTGATACGTTTCAGAGTTGTGAGTGTAAGTAGGTTATAACAAGTATGGATTTCATTTCATGAGAGACAAAAGGAACATTTTCAAAGATTTTTTGCAGGAAGAGGGGTTGGGTCCAATAGGGTTGAGAAGCACTGATTTATTCACTCTATGTACTTTAATTGGGTGGCTACTCCCTGCCAGGCACGGCGGAGGCAAAGGATAGGAAAGTGAATTAAGACATGCTTCCTGCTGTTGCTGGAGTTCAGACACAGGACAGGGGAGTGGGTGTGGACATACATTATTTCAATACAGGACGGGAGTGAAGGCGGGCGGGGGGGGGGGGGCGATGAATGAGTGCCAAGGGTTTCATCAAGAGTTGGAACCTAACGTGGTCCGGGGTCCAAGGAGAGTAGAGGAGGCTTTCACAGAGAAAGCAGTTTTCCTGCCCAGTTTTGAGAAGAAAGAGCATGTTCATGAGGCAGACAAGGGCATCACGGGCAGGCGAGCCCAGCACAACCGAACTTGGTAACAACAACGAGCACAGCTAACACTTATAGAACGTTTATTCCAAGAACTGCGCTAACACTTGACACAGATTATCTTTAAAAATCCCAGAACCATTTGTTAATGAACTCAGTGGGGTTCCCACTGAGTTCCTTACATTGCACACTTTAAATATCTTACAATTTTATTTGTCAATCATACCTCAACACAGCTGAAAAAGAATCCCAGAACAACTCTTTTGGGTAGGTACTATTAGCATCCACATTTTATAGGTGAATGAATGTATGGAGGCACAGAGAGGTTAAGTAACATGCTCCAAATCACACAGCATGGCTATAAAAGCTACACTCCACTCCCTCAGGCTGTTAACATCCAGGCTTGGAGGAGCGTCCGACGTGTACCCAAAATGACCCCTAGGGGGTGACACCACCTCCACCAAAGACCCTGGAAGAGAGCAATCACTAAGTGGGCTGAAATCTTTAAGCGGGGAGAGAGGGTCAGCAGGCAGAGGGTTACTTGAACAACTTGAGTCCTTGGTGTAAAGTCGTCTTGCGCCGCTGCCTTGTCTCCGTTACTTGAGACTAACCCCAGCCTTGTACCCGCTGGCCTCAGTGTGCTATCTGTTGTGGTTTTATTTCCCTGTACACTGTCTATGTTTCTCTTGCCCCAAGTCCCTGGAAGCCCTCGTGGTACCGGCATCTCCTGCTTGATGTTCTCCCATCCAGGTCCTCCGGGGAAGGGGCACTTGAGGAGACAAACAGGCCTCCTGTGGATGAATCAAACTCATCCTTTACATCTGCCGGGTCCCCTCCTCCCCACACACCCTGCCACAAGTGGGTAATGAATGACCCACTTGTAAGCTCATTACTGCAAAGTCTCTAAAGAAATGTAAATGCTCACGGAGGCAGCAATATAAATAAGGAAAGATGCCTGTAAATAAATAAATATATATGCACAAATACATGCATACAAACCCAATTAATTTATACCATCTAAAAGCCAGAGCCATTTGGGGTGGGGAGAGGAAACAAGGGAAAGGCACCTGACATTACCATCCACGTGATTTCAGAGCTGAGCTTCCCAGCAGCTCCCAATAAATCATCTTTATTATGCAGGGGTACAAATGAGTGTGCTGCTCTCACCCCCTAAATCTCCTTTATGAGCGTGCGTTTGCCTTGGCCCTACCTACCAGGGATGGGGCCTCCATGCAAGGTTTCACTGGCTAAGTTCCCAAAGAAGGCTGCCTTTTTGCGGGCCTACCCCCTGCCAACCGTAGGAGCCCCACCGGTACTTCCTGTTTACGTGTGGGTTTGGCGTGACATGGAGAAGAACAGCCATCTCCATCCAGGGCCATGGGGATGGAGGTGACAGTGGTACCCACTTCAACAGCTGTGGAAAACGGCTTCTGCCTCCTGGCCTGAGGGGGCTGTGTGATGGGACATGCCATTCACCGCCACACGGCCCACGAGCCCCTGACATTCTCTGTCAAGCTTCAGGATGGAAAACCTCCTCACAACTAACTTTTGTGTGCCCTGTTCTCTCCCTGCAAAGGAGAGTTCTGGTCACTCCCTTCAGATGGGATGTGTCTGATGTTCATCTCTCAAACTGTGCTGAGTCAGAGGGGGCAATGGACAATCACGGCCACTGTGACATGCTGGCGGGTTACAAGGGCATGCTCTGGGGTCACTCTTCTGGGTTTGAAACCTGGCCCTGCCCCTTCCTAGCTGTCTGACCTTGGGAAAGTTAGCTAACCTCTCTGAGCCTTGGCTCCTTCCTGTGTAAAACGGGTATAATGATATCTAAACCTCACAGGGTTGATGAGAAGATATACCGACTTTGTGCAAAAGCACAGCTCAGAGCACAGACAATGGAAGCTGTTATCAACATCATTTCACCCAAACTGCTAGAGTAACTTTCTGTGGTGCACCAATTCATGCGTATTTACTGAACGCCAAGTACACGCCAGCCGCCGTCCTTGGCAGCAGGGCTATGTCTATCACTAAGATACAGCGACGCCTGCTCCTGTGAAACTTACATTCTAGTAGAACAAGACAGACAACCAACCTACCAACAACTCAATAAAAAGACAAAAATAGACGGGACGTGCTGCGGATGCAATGCTGAGCATCTCTTACACGTTTTTATCCACCCGTTTTAAAGATGAGGGAACTGAGGCTGGAAGAGGTTCTCTAAGCAGGTTGAAGAGCCAGGTCTGTCTGGCCCCAGAGAGTTGGGAAAGCGAGAAGAGGAACTGGAGAGAGGCTGGGTGCCCGGGCGACAGGTAAAAGGGCTGTTTCTGCTTCCTCTTGCCCCTCCTGTCCTGGAGAGTGACACTCCTCCCCCAGAACACGTGCCATCTGGGTTGGGGAGACGGTTTGCTGTTGGACAAGTTCCTTATTCAAGGAGCTGTTCAGCGGATCTTTCCTGGCAGACGTGCCCTGACTTCTCAAGTCGGGCTGCAGTCAGACAAAGGAGCTCCCCTTTATCCTCAAACGACCCACGAAACAGACCCAGCAGAAGGTGGTTCTGGGAGACCCAATGGACCACAGTGGTTCAGGCCACTAGATGGCTCTTCCCGTGAACTTTACAGAGTGCGACTAGCTGTACGGAGGTTCTGAAGACAGGCTGCCTTCTCTCTGGACGGGACACATCTCTAAGTAGTCCTTCTGAGTCCTCAGCTTCTGGGGAGCCCTCTGGGGTCTCCTCGGGTCTCCTGGCTGCCTGACTGCCCCAGGGCGGGTCACTTTCCTTTTCCTCCCGTCAGGATTTTTCACTTAAGAAAAGTTTAAGACAGCAAGACAGGGACTCCCATGCTGACTACTACATACAGGCCAAATGCCCGAGTCATTGCAGCTGCCTCAGTAAAGCAGGCCCTGCCCACTTTCCCAGCTTCCTGCTTCATCCCACCTCCTGCCATTCTGTATGTCTGCTTCATCCCATCCCACCTGGCACTCGCTACACGGGAGAGCGCCTGCACCTTACCTAACACTTTGCAAAATTCCCTCCGTTGACCTTCACGTTGATCTCTGACATACGGGATGTTATCATCCTCACTTGACCTAAGAGTAAACTGAGGCCCAGAGAGGAGGTCACGTGACTCACCCAGCGTCACACAGGTAGTAGGAAGGGGCAAGGCTGGGATCAAACCCAGGCCGGTCTGATTCCAAACCTTGTGCTCTTAACTTCCCAGCCTCATCTCTCAATAGCCTCAGAAGTGTCCGAACTTGGACCAAGGCCACCTGTGAACTTTCCCCTCCCGGCTGGACCTCAGGAAGACAACAGAATATTACCTGTTGTATCCACACGCCTGTAGTTGAGACTAGGAGAATCCTAGCTGACAGCAGGTGTTCATGATTTCATGACGCAGCACCACTGCTAGGGCAGCATTTTCCATGTGGTCTCCCGCTGAATACTCCCAACAGCTTTACAAAGAGGCAGTGTTGCCAGCGGCCATGGCCATGAGCACTGCAGTGGACGACCTGGGTCCCTGTGCCATTTCAAAGCCCTGCGATTTGGGGCAGGTTTCCCAGCTGTAACCAGCTCAAAAAATTACTAGGAGGATGCAACAAGTCACTGCTGGGAAAGCGCGTAGGACAGTGCCTAAAACACAAATCACAGCTGTAAATAATACTCCTATTAGTCGTAGGATATCCTTTTGGACAAATGAGTAAACAGAGGCTCAGAGAGGTAAAGACACTTGCTCAAGGCCACACAGATCGGGGATTTAAACCACAGTGCCTGACTCTGGAGCCTCAGCTCAGAGACACTTCCCAAAACAGCCCCATTCAAGCCACAGTCTGGGAATGAGCTCTTCTTGTTGGGAGTGAAACACCTAGAAAAAGGCTGGCAGTTTCTCTGGGGACGGCCATGCCTGCAACTTCAGATCTACCCTGGGCTCACTCTCCATGCGGAGAATGACCGTGGAGGTCAGCTGCCCAGCACTGTCCGTTCCATCCACCTCCAGGCCACTGACGGCTCCATCAGGATGGCCAAAGCAGTTCATGAGGGTCAGGCTGGGCCTCCCCGACTTTCCCCTTCCTGTATTAATTACCGCTTGTAGCCAAGGCTTGAGGTGTCCACGTCAGCAGTAACAGGACAATTCCAAGTCCCGGAAGAAGTCAGGTGGAGAGCGCTCACCTTCGCTGGGACAGCCTCGCATGATAAGGACCTTGACTTCATTCACACCCCCAGGGGGTCAAGCTGTCTCCACCTGTGGGTCTCTGCCCTTTCTCTGTCCCTCTGTCTGTCCATCTCTTCCTTCTCTCTCACCCCACTGTCCTGCGTCATTCCCCAATCAAAAGGCTGCCCGTGGCCTGGGACATTTAAAAGTTGTTAAACTTCGGAAGTGAGGTGGTCAAATTATGGTTTTTACATCATTTTCTCAAATGGATCTAAATAGTTTCTTAACACAAATGTTTATCAAATTTCTAATAGAATCATCATTTAATTATGAAAGATTTCAAAACATACTAAAAGTACAGAAAAATAACATAACGCCCCCATGTACCAGTCTTGCCATGCTTTTTTCAACTCTTTAAAGGAAGAAAACTTTAGATACAGTTGAAACACCTCTCATCACTTAATCCCCTTTATCAAAAACCCAGAGGTGGGCTTCCCTGGTGGCGCAGCGGTTGAGAATCTGCCTGCCAATGCAGGGGACACGGGTTCGAGCCCTGGTCTGGGAAGATCCCACATGCCGCGAAGCAACTAAGCCCATGCGCCACAACTACTGAGCCTGCGCGTCTGGAGCCCGTGCTCCGCAACAAGAGAGGCCGCGATAGTGAGAGGCCCGTGCACCGCGATGAAGAGTAGCTCCCGCTTGCCACAACTAGAGAAAGCCCTCTCACAGCAACGAAGACCCAACACAGCCAAAAAGAAAGAAATTAATTAATAAATTAAAAAAAAAAAAAACCCAGAGGTCACTTCTACCCTTCACGTCTGTGTGTCTATATCTTTAGTAAATTTGTATGTTTCCACATACAGTATGTAATACTGTTTTTTGTGTTTATAAGTTTGACAAAACGGCACCAGGCTGGCTGTAAATATCCCCTTTGCAATCTGTTTGTTTCATTCACTATTTTTTTAGCGTTCCCCACCCGCCGTCTCCCCTTAATTTTTGTTCTCAATTCTTCTTCCCTCAGATAACATGAGGCATTGAGAATGGGCAGAGTTTAGCCCACTGGTTCTCATCTTTGCTGCCCACTGGAATCACCTGGAAGCTTTTAAAAATACTGATGCCCACGCTGCAAGCTGGGAGATACGACTGAGTTAGTCTGGGCTGGAGCCTGGGGATGGAAACGTCTCAAAGCTCCCTAGGTGATCCCAATGTGTAGCCAGAGGTGCAAACCCCCGACTCAGCCCCCTCCAGCCTCAGGTCCTGTTGTGAATCACGGTCAGCCCTGCCCAGACACCAGTGTGTTTTGGACGATGGTTGGGGAGAAGGGGTTGTGTCCTTAAAGGTGTCAGTGTGAACTTTGCTATAGGTGACCATCTTTAAGACAAGTTGTAAAGCTGTAGAAAGAGGATGAGTAACACAGGTGGGGAGCTGGGAATGAACATTCTTACTGAAAGCAAGAATTAGTATTTACTGCATACTTACTCTATGCCCCCTGTCCATTGCAAGGGATTCAGATACATTATATCATTTCATGCTCACAATGATCCTTATATGTAGCTGCCGCTATTGCTAAGCCCATTTGACAGGCAAGGAGACTGAGGCACAAAAACGGCATGACACCTGCCTAAGGCCTGCTAGTAAGCAGCTGATCCAGAGTATGAACTCCAGAGCCCACCGCCTCCCCACTTGTTGCATTTCATGCATTTCCCCACATTTCCAAAACACCTAGGACGTGCCCAGTCCTGCGTGAGTGGATCGAAATGAACGGGCACATCCTGCCCTGGCTTGGAAGGAAAAAGGAGCGGCCGTGGAGAGCTGACAGGCTGGCACGGCTGCAGGGGAAGCCACGCCAACGGGAGCAGATGGGGCCCAGGCGGCAGATGTTAATGCAGTTTGCTTTTTCCATATGCTTTTCTGTTTAGCCGAAATAAGTGAATTGTTCTTTAATATCTGTCAGGAGCTTAAACTCCGAAGGCCAGTGGCAGTCACAGTCACTCAGAAAGACACAAAGGAATCTGGTTGGGCCGTCCCCCCACATCACAGAAGAAGGGTGCGGAGCATCAAGAAAGAGGCCGCAGACAGCATGGTCCAGGCCTGTGTACCCGCGTGTGTGTGCTCACACACACAGACACACAATGCTGCCTTTCCCTGACAGCCAGGTTCTCACTTGACATTCTAGAGTCTCTGAAAGCCCGTATCAGCGTCCTTTGTATTCAGCAATGAGATTCAAGTGGAGTTTCAAATTTTCCCTTTGGAAGAAAAAGCTCCAATTTGAAAAGATGTAAATGGCTCAGGCTGCTTAGCTGCTTGGGACTTTCAAAGCAAACACAGCTCATCTTCTTAATGAAGTAAAGCAAGAAAACTCTGGAACCCTGTCTTCTGGCCTGTCTCAGGGTCCTTCGTGTGTCCTGGGTCAGACACACAACCCCACCACCACCATTCCAAGGGGGTGGGGTTTGATGATGGTGGCCGCAGGCAGTATTTTTCCACTTGAAAACCACTTGAACTTCCAGACAGAGCCTCACCAACTTCACTGTCTTTCATGGAGCCAGCTGTGATTCTGTCGACAGCAATAAGCCCCCCTGAGCCCTTCAGCCAGGGAAGGGGAACAGAGGGCATGGCCCCCTGTCTTCACTATTCCAGATCAACACAGAGCAGGGGTTAAGAACGGAACTGAATCTCAGCATCACCCCTTACAAGCTGGGTGATCTTAGGCGAGCTACTGCTAACATCTCCAAGCCTCAGTTTTCTCATTTGTAAAACGGGAGGAAATAGCACCAACCTCAATAGGCTTGTCGTGAAGATCAGATGAGAAAACGTAGGTAAAGTGCTTAGCCTGGCGACAGACACATGGCATGCACTTGAAGAGTAGTAGCTAGCGATCGTTATTATTATTACTACTACGATTCTATCTATTGTTACTACTACCTCTTATTCATTCATTCATCCCTCCAATATGTGAGCACCTTCTAAGCAATACCTAGTGCTCTGGGTGCTGGGGAGTGAACAAAATAGACCCATGGAACTTACATTCTATAGTCAGAGAGATAACAGAGCAACAAATGGTTGTAAAATATGATGTGATATCACGCTGAGTCCTTTAAAGGAAGACAGCAGGAGAGAGGTGGGGAATGACAGATGAGTGTCAGGGAAGACGTTTCCAAGGAGGTGGCATTTGGGCCTGATGTCAGGAAGAAGCCGACATGAGAAGATTCTGGGCGAGAGGCACCAGGCAGCGGGAACAGAACAGCAAAGTTCCCGAGGCAGAAATGAGCCTATGTAGGCAGCAGAAAGAGGCCGGTGGGGCTGTGATGGGGTCACAGGGTCCGAGGTGCAACAGCTGAGGAAGGGAGGGGTCTGATGGGGCTGGGCCTTGCTGTCCACCTAGAAGGACTCCAGATCTCATGATAAGGCCTTGGGAAGACACCAGGCTTTTCAAGCAGGAGAACGTGCCACGATCAGACTTATGTTTCACAAAGGTCCCTCTAGCCAGTGTGCAGAGGGGCCCTGTCACTCACCACTCACAGACGCAGGCAGAGAACAGAGGAGGGGGGACAAAGGTGCAGGCAGCCCCCACCAAGTCCATGATGATGAGAACACATTTCCCGGGTGCTGCTCTGGCCTTTCCCCGACTCTGGGGTGTTGTCAGGGACGGCTGGGGACAGGCACGAGTAAAACCGGAAGTGATGGGAATTTATTTAATAGTCTTCGGCTGCAAGCTTGGGTGGCCATAACCACCCAGCACCCCGCTGTGATCTCACGCCGGTCAATGGGCCTAAATCACAATTCTAATGAGTCTCAAGTACCAGGGCAGCGCTGACTAATTTGAAGCCCCCCAGAAGCCCTGGCTGCCTGTCCTGGAGGGGCTGCATCTGACCTATCCTCAGGAGGTCCCTAGTGGCGAGTCGGTGGCAGAATGAATGACTCTGTCATTTCCCACCCGACCTGGGGCTCTGATCCCTGGTGACCTGGGGCAGCCCCTACCCTGTCACGGTCTCGGAGTGGGAGATGCCTACCTGCTGGCATGCAGCGGCTACTGTGTGTTCATGCCCAGAACCCAGAATCAGCATTCAACCCAGCTGCACATTTCGCCACCACCTGGAAGGGCTGCTCTCTGCCGTTGCCTTGGCTGAGAATGTAGTTCACCCACAAGCTAGCATTCAGAGGACTCCCGCTTTCCGTCTCCCCTCTGCTTTACAGCCCTGTGCTCACCAGACATGCTTCTCCTCCTCTGCACCTACAAAACTCTGTTCTCACCTCCGCACTGCATGCGGGTCACTGGTTAGCATAGGGGTAACCTCCATCCAAATACGTACTTCCGAGAAGCAGATCTTACTTACGTGTATAACCCCCAAAGGTCTAGCCCCAAACCTGCTGCGTGTATGTGTGTGCACGTGTGTGCAAGTTATGCCAACAATAACACCAGCAGCAGCTAACATACGAGGCTGAGCCCATGTCCCTCCCCACATGTGCTAGACACCTGACTTGCCCTCACAGTAAACCTGCGACCTCTCATTATTCCCATTTTATAGCAAAGAAACTGAGGGTTAAGATGGCTAAGAAACTTGCCTAAGGTCACACAGCTGGTCATCGGTAGGACTGGGGATATGAACCAGGCTCACTGAAGCCCATAAGTCAAGCCCCTTCATCACGACTCTGAACCTCAAAGGGTGGACCGAGAGCGGGTTATGGGTGGGTAGTAGCGTGTGGTACTGGCTAGAGCATCAGGAAAGAGGATGGCAGATGGAAAATTAGAACCACTACGTCAGAGACTCTCTTCCCTCTCCTGGTGGAACAGTGGAAATGCCCATCGGCTTGCCGACATACAAGCTGCTGTTTCTTGCATCCCAAACCACTCACCTTCAATTATCCACGGCTGCTTATTCATGGCGAATGCTCTAGCCCGGACTGACCTGTTACCCACATGGACCCTTGGTCACAACAGCACTAAAACTGGCTTGCGTGGCAGATACTTACGCGCTAACTAAATCAGCACTTTATAGATACTAACTCGTTTAATTCTCACCATGACTCCATGGGAAGGTAATATTATTATCATCCCATTTTAAAAGATGAATAAACGAGAGCATTTAAGTAACTTGCCCAAGGTTTCACAGCTAGCAAGTGGCAGAACAGAATTTGAACTCGGGTCATCTGCCCTCTTAACCACTAGGGGTAACCATTATTATTTTTTACTTATTTATTTATTTTTTTGGTACATGGGCCTCTCACTGTTGTGGCCTCTCCTGTTGCGGAGCACAGGCTCTGGACGCGCAGGCTCAGCGGCCATGGCTCACGGGCCCAGCCGCTCCACGGCATGTGGGATCTTCCCGGACCGGGGCACGAACCCGTGTCCCCTGCATCAGCAGGCGGACCCTCAACCACTGCGCCACCAGGGAAGCCCTAGGGGTAACCATTATTGATTGGGCCTTTTTACTATTCCAAGCATTTTACAAATACTTGATGTGATCAACAAACTCATGATGTGGTACTATTTTCATCTCTGTTTTATAGATGAGGAAAGTGAGGTTTAGAGAGGTTGAACTCTCCCAACGCGACCCAGCCCAAACTGTTGCTCTCTCAAACTACAGTTCTGTAAGAACTTTTAACAAGAATTGTCCCTTACTCTGGGCAACTTTAGTGCCGAGTTTAGGTGCACGCCTTGCTGACTAAACTGCAAGTTGAATTTTAGCTCCAACTTGTTCCCTTGTGCAGTGTACATCCTGGACAACTGTACACGGAAGTAGTGACCCAGCAGATAAATGGCAGACCTGAGATTCCGACCCAGGTCCGACTAGCATCTGGCTCTTAATCACTATAGGTGTTCCATCACCCACCTCAGACACCACACCCCTCTTTTCTAACGCAATTCTAGATTCAATCCTATCTAAGGATGTTCAGAAAATGCCCAGTCCAGTATCCTTAAGTGGGCAAAAGCTCAGTCAAGGTGTACTGGTTGAGAGAGATCCTTCCAGAACAGACCCCTTCCATCCCCAGGAGCTGTGACAACTTCATCCCAGTCTCAGAGAGACTCTGGGCTCACAGACGGTGACTCTCCACTGCAACAAGACAATTGTCGAATTCTTGCAGTGGGTACCTCGGTGGCGCTATCTCCCCACCTCAGTCAGGCAGCCACTTTGCACAGTGACCCTTCCCGATCTACACTGTCCAGCTACAATTTGGCCATTCCTGGGACTCTGCTCTGCTTGAGGCTTCTGCAGCCCAAAGCGCTTGTGACCAGGGAGCACTCCCAGGGCCCTGGACTCGGAGCAGATGTCACTTTGCATTAAAGGCTCACTGGCCTGGGCTCCCAGAGATAGAGCACAACGGCTCTCTGCTAAATGTCGCCAAGAGAGAAGCTAAATGAGGAAGAGGGAGAGGGTAAGAGAGAGAGAAAGAGGGAATGAGAGACAGAAGGGGATAAAGGGAGCGAGGTGAGAGGTAGGGAGAGAGAGAGAGACCGGGCATCTGAAGAAGAAAAACAGAGACACCAACCCCAAGTCTGTGTGGAAGGGAGAGCCTGGTACTTCTGACGAGCAGTAGAAATAATAACAAGATATCAAGTTTATCAATCACTTATTAACAAAGACTAACACTAAATGGGGGCTTAACAGGTGCCAGGCGCAATATTCAGTGCACTTGTTCAATCGCGGACCTGCAGCAGTTACCTGCCCTTCCCCAATATAAGCGTGATGCCCTGCCCAAGCAGGGAGGCCACGAGATACACCCATCGCAGCCACACCCCTGGAGTACAACCCTAGGTGTGCAGCCTCACTCCTGCAGCAGCTGGGATTTCTTACCCGCCTCCTACTTGTCAGTCATGGTCATGACTCTTTTGTTCCTACTGGGGCCTGTCTTATTAGGAGTAGAGTAGACCCACTGCACTGATGGCCCCAAGCCACAGTCTGCTGTATCCCTGCCCTGGGCGAGGTCACTTTGCATGTCCTACCATCACGGACTGGAATCTGTTTCCCCACATCTTAAATGTGGGGCTGCCTGGAGCTTGCTTTGGCCAAAAGAATGTGGCGGAAGTGAGCCCGTTCCAGTTCTAAGTCTGGCTTCAGGAAGCCTTGCACACTTCCTGCACTCTCTCTTGGAACCCTGCCACTGCCATAAGGACAGGCCCAGGCTCCTTTGCTGGAGGATGAGAGACCACACGGAGGACAGTCCGCATTTCCCGGATGAGACAATCCTAGAGCCGCCCATAGTGAGTCGATCCCCAGACGTGAGAGCCCGCCAAGATCAGAGGAGCCGCTGCAGAGACCCGAAGAACCATCTAGCTGACCCAAAGACCTGTAAGCAGTAACTAATAACAAAAACACTTACAGTTTTATAACACCGAGTTTGGAGTGCTTTGTTAAATCACCCCAATGATATAATGAGCATTATACAGACAAAGAAACAGACTTGGAGACGTGAAGATACTTTCTAAGGTCATGCAGCTAATCAGTGATGGAGCAGGGATTCTGCACCATTCTCAGAGTTTTTATCCATGATGATCTAGACCATCTAGACCATAGGGGTCAACAAACTATTTCTGTAAAAGGCCAGCTAATAACTATTTTAGGTTTTGTAGGCCAGTCTCTGTGGCAACTATTCAACTCTGCCATTACAGAGCCAAAGCAGTCATAATCCATATGCAAACAAGTGGGCATGGCTGTGTTCCAATAAAACTTTAGTTACAAAAACAAATGGAGGGCCAGATTTGGCCCATGAGCTGTAGATCACTTCCCTACACCACCACTGTTCGCACCACCCTTTCTTCCCTTTCTTTTCCCTGTAATTTCACTTCTTCCTTTTCTCTAGGATTTCCATGCAAAACCCCTCATTACATTGTGCCATTTTTATATTCTACTCCACGACATGTGACAACTAACTCTAAACTCAGTGGCTTTGTTTTCCCAGCATGTGTGTAACTCCACTCCCTAATTTTGCAAATCTCTGTCATTTCCAAAAATCAATTTGACTGATATGTTTTCCTAATGTTAGGTTGATAGCTCTCCGGATTCCCCAGGTATGGGAACTTTAAAAAGTTATGATTATATTCTAAATCCAAGACCCAACATCATCACCGTGACAGTTGGGAATGCAAATTACTCCTGTTCAGAACATTTCAAGAAGTTTCAGATCTGTAGCTGTAGAAATTTGACTCACTCCAAAAAAGTCCCCCCTCCCCCCCCCTCAAAAATCCAGAGTGATACAGTAGTAATTCTGAGAGCTTTTTCATCACTCCACACACCCGGTCTCTGGGGCAACCTCTCTCTAAGAAGCAGACGAGGCATGTGATGATGACTTCTTGCAGAGAATAAAAACTGGGGTTGGAACAAATGAAATCTCAGCGATTTTCAGTTTTATGGATGGACATCTCATCCAGAAAATAAAATGTTATAACAGATTTCAGTTTTTCCACATCTTTCTTGAGCCCTTTTCACTTCTTTGCTGCCCCACTTAAAATACAGAACCTTGTTGGCAATGAAAGTGAACTCTGAGCTTGGCTATTTTTTTCCTTCAATTGGAAAAAAAAAAGTAGACTTAAGAGTTTAGCAAAGGAGCTCATCCAACTTAGAAGCTGAGAGCCACGTCTTGAAAATTTCATCCAAGGTTAGTCAGGGTTAGTGTCAAACTTTCCAGAATTTTTAACCTTCTAAGTAAAAATAAAGATGTCTATCTGGACTGACTTAAGTTTTAAAGTCCTAAAACTAGGAAGGCAGAGGAAGACCCATCTCATTTTTCATTATGGTTAAATTCAATTTCCAAGAACAGCCGCCCTTGGTCCCAGGACCTGGCAATGAGTGAGCTGTTTCTGGAGCCATCATTACCACGATGGCCAAGGGTGAAGAGAAAAGAGATGCCTCACAGAACAGGGTCCTCAAGTACGTGGAGCTACGTGTGCATTCCATGTCCAGAACCCTCTACTGCAGTTGGGGCACCCTAATTAGTCTCATCCACTCAACGAAGAGCCCAAAGCCAGCCACAAGCATGTACTTGTCAATGGCTCCCAATGACGTAGGCTTGCTCTGTGCTAGAAGCTGTGTTAACCACTGTGTACATAATTATCTCAGTTATACAGATAGAGGAACCGAGACCAAGGTCCACAGCTAGCGAACGACAGAGCTGAGATTCACAGCTAGCTTGTCTGACTTCAGAGACTTCTCTTAATCAAGACGAAATAACTGACTTAGCAAAGGGTCGTATTTGTGTGGGTGATGACAGTGTCCAGGTGTCTGTCAATACCTCTGGATCTCCCACTAAATCCCGACCATCCTCGGGCCACCTGCCACTGTCTTGTTTTAAAAGGACTTTCATTTGATGAGCAGCATGTAAGATATGGGACCTATGAGGTCAGCAGGTAGGGGTAATTATTTCCCACTACAGAGATGTGGAAACTGAGGCCCAGGGAAGGGAAAAAAGCCTGCCCACAGTCACCAGCCCGTTAGTGGCACAGTCAAGAATGGACCACACATGCTGGACTTCCAGCCCAGAGTCGATAAAGGGGTGTGGATTTGGCTGGGGGCTGGGGGCGGGGTGGGGGGGAGTGCCCACCTTGCACAGCCTCTACACACTCCAAGGCCAGGAATCCTGTGAGCCCTCTGAACTGTGCTTTCCTAGACCTCTGAAGACCAAAATACGCTTCTGAGTGCCTCACATTCAGAATATACTGAAAAGGGGTGCAGGGGGGCAAAACATGCTTAAATAAAAGGCATACGCACGCAAAAGATATAGCCGCAAATTGTATTTTTATCTCGATATCTATTTATCCCTGCTCTTCCATGTTAATAAAAGGCTTAAGCAAAACACACTATTCCACTGACCAAAGATTACAGACAAAACACAGGACGTAGGGGGACGTAAGCAAGGGAATCAAGAAACAGGAAACTTAATTTGCCACCAGGAACTTGGTAAGCATCCAGAAAATTACCACACGTCCTGGGCACTTGTGAGAGGTATGAATTCTGTCTCTGAGCTTCCTAGTAGGCAACGCAAAGAGAGAAACAAAGCTGGTTATTTGCTTCTGTGTCACAAATGGGAGTCCTCATTTTTTCAAAAAAAGGAGACTCTGTCACCCCTCATTTTTCAGTGTCATCAGCTCTGATTGTATTGCGTTTCCTATGCGTTAGTTTTGTCTCGGTATCTGCTGAGCTGATTTGGAATGATCTGCTGCACGGCTCTACAGAAAAGCTCAGATGAGCTGGCCGGCTCACATCCCTGCACCCCTGGTACAGTCAAGTGTTTATTTACTGAGCGTCACATGAACAAACTGGTGATAAAGGAGAAGTCTAAAACCTCTTTGGTAGGAGGCTGCGCCACCAGAATAGCAATCAGAAGTGAAGTAGAGAAATCTCTTACTTTAAAGCGGAGGTGAATGAAAAAATGAACGTTTGGGCAGATGTCATATCTATGCGCCACACAGATTTTCTGAAACCCTTTTCTGTACAAAGTGAGGCACCTGGGGATAAGGGGCCTGCTCCCCACTTCTCTCCATGCCCTACCCAGTCCCTCTGGTGAAAGGACGTGAGGCCCATGCAACTGATCTCAGCGCCGAGCACTGAGAGGGCCACGCGGGGCACCGCATGTGAGAGGCAGGGACCAGCCTCTGGCGGACACTGCTCTGCTGGCTCCACGCGCTCGAACCGTAAACTGAGCTGGGCTCGCTGACCACGTGGGAGCATTCCAGGGCCAAAATTCAGGTCTGCAGCTGCAAGCGAAGGAGAGCCGAGAATGCCTTTCCACCCTCCAAGCCCTGTGCACCAGAGCAGCCCTTTTGGGAGAACGCTGCGCTAGGACACAGGGAAGATGATTCCCTGTCTGCTATTCTAGGTGACGTCCAGAGATCCTAGGAAACCAGGAGGGAGGACGGGTGATGGGCGAGACAGGTATCCTGCCATCCCGGACTTTAATGCCGTCAGACAGCTCCAGAAACCTCTGTTTAATACCCAACAACTGCTCTTTAATCTCTCATTCTGTTGACCTGCCCGCATCTCCCTAATGTAACCTCCACTTAGCAAAGCCACCGTGGTTCCCTTAGGATAGTCGTACCAATTAAATAATGTGACACTTTAGAGGTGTAAAGCCGTGTATTTACTCCCAAACCAGAGGCCTGAGGGCTCTACCTTAAAGATTTTAAGTGGAAAAAGAATCTCTCTCTGAAGAGTCGACATTAGTGACTACTGTTTGCTATTCAGAAAGGGCATCAAAAAGCAGCTGCAGGCCAGAAACCCTGGAGAGCTCTGGGGGAAGGGCAGAGGGCAGGGCGGGGCCAGGACGGGGCCCTGCTCCCAGCGTGGGCTGGAAAGGAGAGGGTGGGATCCCGGCTCCACCTTCTACTGCCCGCACCCAGTGTGATCCTGAGCTGCTCACTTCACGTCTCTGCACCACGCTGTCCTCTCATCTGTAAAATGGGGGCAAAGACAGCTACCAACTGGTGGAGAAAATTAAAGGAGAGAAAATGTTTCGGCCAGTGTCATTAGGCGTCCCCAAAGCAGCCTTGTGGCTGGAGGCAGGAGCAACTACAAGGGTCAGGACAGTTTCCCTGCATGGGTTCTGCTCAGCACAGCCTCCAAATTTGCTTCTGTCGTATTCTTTAGGGGTTGCTGACAAAGACGGGGGACGGAAGGGGAGGTTTCTGGAAAACCTGGCTGCCAGGGCTGGGTCCATCTGGCCGGTGTCCCTGGCAGCTGAAGATGCATGCCAGACAACGGGGCACCTGGAGGCTGTCTCAAGGCTGCTCAACGCCAGGGAGAAATGATGAGCTTGCGGGCCCGACCTGTCAGAAGACGTGTTACTGCTGGAAAGTACAAAATAAGCAGAGTGCGGGTAACTAAACACTATTTTTATCGCCTTTCCCACACTCTCAGGCCACAGGCAAGAGCTGCTGCCTAAGGCTGGATGACAGGGAAATGTTTATTCAGAGCAAGGGGCGGCCTGAATATCAATGGGGCCCGCAGGAGGCTGGCTGCGGGGAATCCCAGGGGCCAGGGCCCTGCCCTGCCAAGTGAGGAGACCTGGCGGGGAGAAAGGCCCTTCTCTCCAAACTCAGCCCTGCTCCCTGCTGCCCCAGGGGAGGGCCCTGACTTCTAACTGCCCAGCCCAGGAATCGTCACGCTCCTTCTTCCTGTAGCACCGGGGACAAAACTTAATCTTCCAGCTCTGGGCAAGTGGGATCTGTGTGATGACCGTTCTGACCTCTGTCCGGGCAGGACCCCGATCTGCCGTGCTCACCATTACCTTCCCAGTGTCGGGATAACGCCTGGTGCACGTACACAGCAGGCACAGCAGAAATCTATCACAAAAGAAGGGCGTATCCAAGGGCCTGGGAGGCATCGGTGAACAATGCAGACAAAACTCTTGCCTTCGTGGAACTTTATTCCAGCGTAGGGAGACAGACAATAAATAACAATAACAACAATAATAATATGTACAAATAAGGGGGGGAGGAGGGGAGAAGAGAGCAGGAGAAAGGGGGTTAGGAGGCTGGGAGGGGTGCAACTTTTAAAAGAATATTCAAGGTAGGCTTTGAACTGAGAGGGTAGGATTTGTGCAGAGGCTCAAAGTGGGTAAGTGAGCAGGCTGTGCGGATAACTAGGGGAAAAATGTTTCAGGAAGACAGAACTGCAGTGCAAAGGCCCTGAGGGGACAGTGCGCCCCGCAGAGTTCACCTTGCCGGTAAGGTCCAGCAAGGAGGCCAGTGTGGCTGGAATGGAGGAAGTAAAAGAATGAAAAGTAGATTAAGTCAGAGAGGGGGATCACACAAAGCCTTCTAGAACGCTGGTTCTCATGGGGGCGGTTTCACCCCTCATGGGACATCTTGCATGTCTGGAGACATCTTTGGTTGACACAGCTGGGGGTGGAGGGTCCTGGCATTCTAGTGGGTAGAGGCCACGGAATATGCTAAGCTCCTACACTGCACAGGACAGCCCAGCAAATAATTATCCAGCCCAGTAAGTCACCAAGTGCAAATCCAGATCACTGTAAGGACTTTGGCTTGAGTGAGTCGAGATTATTTGTTGAATGAATGAACAACCCTACACCTGCACCAACGATAACACAAATCGTAAGTAGGGAGGTGTGTTCCATCTTCTTCAGAACCCTTTCTCCTATTAATAGAGTCAAAATGAAAGAAAAGGGACCTTTCTTCTTGCCAAAAGCACACAGTGGAACTCCTGGTTTGGAAGTGTCCTACTTTATGTGCAGCCTAAAAGGAGGCCAGCTGTCCTCTGGTCTGGTGACAACAGAAGGAACTTCTTGGAAAGCTGGCTGCGGGGACATGGAGGTGGCCAGGAGCTTCCCAAGTGAAAAAAGCAAAAATCAACAATAACAAACATGATTGCTGGGACCCGGGGCTGTGAGGGGGCCCCAGAGGAGAGCAGATCAATGTTTGTTCTCCCCCTGTGAAGACTGAAGGCAGGGGCTTCCCTGGTGATTTCTTGTGTTTTCACCTCTGATCTTCAAATCCTGGCCAAGCCACTTCCAGATACCTAGAGTCTTGCCTGAGTGTCACGTGGGTGATTAAAGCACGGACGACTCGAGTCTCCGTTCCTGCCTCTGTTGGTGAATAATCAAAGGCTAATTAGCCATGGTCCCATGGGACGAGGAACTAGCTGTGCAAGACATCTAAGAAACTCTGAAAATAAAACTGTGAGGTGGATCTGAGACAAATGTCAGCGGGGATCGCTGGGGATGAGGTCAGCTGGGGCCAGAAGCCCAGAGCCCAGGGCCAAATGGGGGTGGCTTCTCCAGGGCCAGGCTGACCCTTTAGCTCAGACCAAAGACACAAGGACAGATGAGTTGCTAAGGTCCAGCCTTCTTCTGTCAGCTCACGGGTAAATCAAATCAAAGCAGCAAGAATCCAGAGGGAGCTTCGAGATGGGAGAGGGCAGGGGAAGGCTCTCCAGGCTGGAGTCAAACCATCAGGGTTCAAATCCTGGCTCCTTCACTTCCTGGCTGTGTTAAATAGTCTAACCTCTTTGAGTCTCAGTTTCCTCGTCTGTAAAATGGAACCAAACAGCAACAACCAGGAATTACCCTTGGAAATCACTTTGGCCAGGAAGGGAAGGAATGGAGAAGAGAGAAGTCATATTTACTGATTCTAGGGTGCTGGATGCTGGGCTAAATGTTTAGACTTATTAGCTTGTTAAATTCTCATAACAACCCAATGTGGTATTGGGTGTCCCATTTTAATACGAGAGTGCTGTGATTTCGAGGGATTAAACCGCATCTTGACCAGGGAGTGGAATCCCCTTTTCTCCATGTTCTGTTAGTGACACTACCATACGCAGAGCACAGAGAACTTCCCACGTGTGCTGCCAGGCCAGGTCCTTGTAACACACCTGAGAGCCAGCTATGAGAATCACAGCTCCCTTCCACAGAGGAGGAAACCGAAGCACATCCCTCACTGCTCCACTTGCCAGAAGTCTTCATCGGGAAAACAGAGCCCCCAAAGAAAAGTCCAAACAAACGCAAATGTGGTTTGGGTCAGGTGACAGCCACGTAAGGAAGGATGGGTATCATCCCTGGGGGTGAGGGAGTAGGCTGGGGGGGTGGTATATTCAGTACCAAGAAGTTTGGGGCCCTAAGATTCACTACAGACTAAGCTACTGCACATCACACACGGAGCCCATGTGTTACTTAATCCTCACAGTGATCCTGAAGGTAACTGCTCTCATTATTCCCATTTCACAGATGAGGCAGCTGAGGTCACTTCAGGGGAAGTGAAGTAATTTAAGCCACATAGCTGGTGAATGGAGATGTTGGGAGTTGAGCCATGTTGGTTGACATGACACTTGAGGCCCCTCAAAGTGTGAGGATGGGAGTCAGTAGTCCTGAAAAACTGTTCCACCAGCAGCTGTATGATTTGGGGACAGTCAGCTACCCCTGCTCTGGCCTCAGTCTTCATCTGACAGGGCAGGGGCTTCACTGAATAGCCTTCAGCTCTGACCTCCTGTGGTGCTCTTTGCAGACCTTACACTGGTGCTTCCCAAGGCAAATGCTGTAACCAACCTCAGGGCCTTTGCACTTGCTGTTTTCTATACCTGGTAAAAATCTCCCCCTAAATATTCTCATGGTTCACTCCTCATGCAACTGCTCAGAAGACACCTCCTCCAAGAACCTCCCCCTGGTTAACCCCACCACCACCCACCGTGGAACCCAGCTACATCCAATTTTCAACTTGGCCGCCATGTTTAATCAGCCAAGCTGAGTTGGAGAAAGTTTACAGAATGGGAGTGGGGTGGCAGTAAGCGACAGCCAGACTTCACAACCAAAGTAGGCTGCGAGGTTCTATTTGTACCAAATACTATTCATGCCTTCCCATCCCGTTAACCAGTCTTCCTCATGGAACTTAACAGAACAAACCACTGCCAGACACCCTTAGGCTTAATTACTCAGATGATTTTAATAGTGCACAGGCTTTAATCACAGCCCACGCTGCAGCAGAGAGCGGCTGAAGGCACCTTCCATGAGTTTCCAGTCCCCTTTCCAGTCCCCTTTCCACCTCAAGGTTTTCTCATGGAGATCACAGTATATGGGGGTCGATTTAGTCTTGACTCAGCCATAGAAACTCTACCACTAAGGTCTAGGAGAAGCGATTTTAATTTGCCCCTTGCAGATACTGAAGCAGGACAACTCATGCTGGATTTCCCTGACTGCCAAAGGACAGCCCTATCCCATATAAGTGAAGGTCAAGGAAAGTCTGCAGACTGAGACTTCGCTCTTAGAGAAAGTTTCAAAAGGACTAGCAACACGGGAAGGATTTTGCTTTGCCCCCAACCCGAGAGGCGTCAAGACCTGGGAGAAGCCATGTGCTGCCTCCCAGGTGGCAGGAATAAAAGCTGGCTGCCCAGGCTTTCTTTTAATGAAATGAGAATTGAAGTTCAAAAATAACTGTGCAAAGCCTCGTAGGGAAATACCAGATGACACAAGGACAATCCAGTGCCCAAATGCATAAAAGGTGGCAGGGGTGGGGAGCGCATATCTAAATCAATAACCAGGTCAGGCGGAATGAGGGGGTCAAAACAGTACCTTAGAAGTTGAGAAAGTCGTCCAAGTCTACTTTGGATGGCTCGGTAAGAGTTTCAGCAGTTTCCACACTCCCATCCAAAATGCTATCTTTTAGCAAGTGTGCAGCGATTCCATTTCGAGGAATTTAACCTTCAGGGCTGCTTGCACTTAGGTAAAATGACATATACGCAGGGAGGATTGTTACAGCTGAGTTTGTAATTGCCAGAGACTGGAGATAACCCCAATCTTCATCAGCTGTGGCCTGGATAAATAACAGGCTATGCTGATGCAAATGGAAAATTATGCGGCAATAAAAAGAACAAGGTGACTCTATATGAACTGAAACAGAGCAGTGGACAAGGTATACAGAGAAGGGAAAAAAGCAGGACACAGAACAGCGGCACAGTTAGTTGGCATGTGGCTCAAAGCACAGTCTAGAGTCTGGCTGACTCTCTAAGATTGAATTCCAATTCCCTCTCTCTAGCTATGGGACTTTGGGTAGGTTATTTTACCTCTCTGGGCCTCAGTTTCTTCATCCACCAAATGGACTCTTAAGAAGCAGCAATATCTCTACAACACACATTCTCATGGGGTGATATCATCCCCACAAGGGAGCAAAGACTGGCTCAGAGAAAGCAGTGGTGAAAAAAATCTTAGCTATTACAATGGTTTGTGGTCCTCCAAAGCTCAACATTACATGATCAATCTTATCTCTTATTATTTAATTTCTCTCACTAGGGAGAATTTAAATTAAATTAAATTTTTCTTCTTGGGAGGATACTAATGAAAAAAAGGTTGAGGAACCCTGATCTAAAGTTCTCAGCAGCACAAGGCAAATGGGGATGACATTTACCTTACAACATGGCTGTGAGGCTTAAACAGAATGAGAGCTGCAGAGGCCGCAGGGCTGTCTTTCCATCCGGGTGCTGAATGCTAATATCAAGCCCCATTTCTCAGATGATGAGCCTGAGGTCCAAAGAAGTGATGGGACTAGGCCAAAGGTCAAGAGCAGAGGCAGAATGTTCACCTGGTCTCCCTGACTCAGAGCTTCCACTGAAATGCTCCAGTACTGCTCGGAGGCCGCAGGGTCCAGGTGTTTATGAAGCTGCCCTGAAATCCACTCTGGCGCTTGCCAGGTCAGCCCAGGCCCAGATACCCAGATGTGTCTTCACCCATCTGAGCAGCAGCCCAGGGACCGCGGTACCAGACGGCCAGGAACTCCCAGCATGTCCGCTGTGCAGAAGGCTCAGAGCTGCTATTCCTTTGCCCTCACAGTTTCCTCTCGTGAGTCCCTTTGGAGACATTTTCAACCGACCTGAGTGCTGAGAACAGCTTCGCCTGCCACGAGCAACGATCTGGGTCAGTTATTTGGACACAGAGTGGTGGAAGGGAGTATATTTGCTTTTCCTGCTGGCTGCCCAGAAAGCTCTGAGCCGAATCTCCAGTTTCCGCACAAGCCGGGTCTTCGTGGCCTGTGTTCTAAGTCAATTCTGACTCCCACTTGAGGCCCCAGCATCGTGTTTCCTTCCTTTGGCCTCATTTTAATTTATGCAATCGTATTTTGCTTTGCTGACTGCCACACGCCCTCCCTAGGACAGGAAGGGGTGTAAAGAGATCAATCAGTACACACACAGAACTCTGAGAGGTTCCAGAAAAAGCCACTACTGGCAGAATAACTCGTTGGGCTACATCACCCAACTCCCTGGGGCCTTTTGAGGGAGGCTGGGAAAGTGGGAGCGGTCTCCTGGGCCTAGAGTGGGGAGAAGGAGAGGCAGGCCGGAGAGAAGGTCCGGGGAAGGAAAGGGAAGTACGTGTATGAAGAGGAAAAGCGAGCTTTAGTCACGGGGTCTCAACAGGCAGAAACCACAGGTCCCTGGTTCATTCATTCATTCAAGACCTACCATGTGCAAAGTACTGTGTTCCCTAAACGGGATACAATGATGAACTAAAAAATGGCAGGGTCCTTTGCCCTCATGAAGATTATACTTAGTTCAGAAGTCGGCACGCTCTACCTGCTGGGCCCAGTCTGGCCTGACAGCTGCCTTTTGTAAAGTCTGATTGGAACACTGCCCCGCCTGCTCCTTTGCATGCTGTCTACAACTGCTTGAGAGCTACACCGGCAGGCCGAGCAGTTGTGACAGAGGCCATCTGGCCCACAAAGCTCCCAATATTTACTATCTGGCTCTTCACAGAAAGTCTGCCCACCTCACATTTTATTTGTGAGTATTTAAAAATGTTTAAATCAACAAAAATGAAATTCTGATACCCTCTCTCCCCAGTTTTGCCTTCTATTAAACTGGTACGATAAGCACGCCATCGTGGGGATTAAATGGGAGAATGCATGGGAAGTACTCAGAAACAAGCCTAGAACACAGGCGCCCGCAATACTTTTTTATCCTCCTTATTTCTGATATTACAGTGGTTGGAAGAAGAGAAATGATTTCACTCCAACACGTCTTTAAAATACATTCCGCGTTTTCATCCTGATTCCAGGAATAGGTATGACTAGTTGATCTAAGCGATCCAGGCATTTTTCAGGATACTTTACTCTGTTCTCTTGATTTTAAGGCAAACATTTTTTCCCTATTTTAACATTTCTGAAATTAAGGCTTGTCTTATAACCAATGTGTACACATGATTTGTTAATTCTTATTTGTTGCAAACCAATGATGTGGCAGACTCTCAGGATATATGAACAAAACATGTATGTGAACAATACATATATGTATGTGTACATACACGGGGGTGTGTATATACGTGTATATATATAGTTCATAAGACATAAAGTCATGTTCGCATGGAGTTTACATGGGAATGGGGGAGCAAACAGTGACAGCACATAGTAGGGCAGTTGCTAATAAAAGCTACGAAGAAAAACAAAGCAGAGCAGAGGGACAGAGAACAGTGGCAGTTTTGCAATTTAAAAGTGGCGATGTGGGGATGGCCTCCCCAGAAGACGACCCAAGACAGGGGAGGGAGCGGGCCTGCTGGAATTTGGGAGCACAGGGCTCCAGGCAGAGGAAAGGGCAGGTGCAAGTTCAGGTGCAGAGATGCATATCTGGCAGTGTGTCTTTTGTTCCCCCTCCCCTCAGCAAAGCAGTGACCAATGGCTCACTCTCCTTGGATTACAGAAGGACCATACGTGGACGGGACAGTCGAGGCGTGAAACAAGGGACTGGGATTTGGGCTGGGAAGGGGAGAGCGGTCAGTGACTGCAACACACTTTATTTCAGCTGACTCCTCTCAGCTCCTCTGAAACAGCTGACATGTGTTCTTGGTCCTAAACCTGCTGTAAGCCTATGTCCAAATGAATCACCTGCCAAAAACCTACTCAATCCACAGGTAAGACTTTTTTTTCCCCCAGAAAGTCGTGGGAACTGGATGGGTTGTCATCGAAATTGTAGGGCCAGTTGAGCAAGTTCCTTCTTTGCACCTGGCCAGTAAAACTGAGCGAGAAGGTGTCTGTTTCCACAGAATGTTTGCAGAGCACTCAAGACAAGTAAATCAAAGTGTGTACATATCCCCCAACTTTGCAGAGACAGAGGAAAGGATGGGGTAATGAGGTCATGGCTCCGACATTCTTCTGCAGGGATTCTCGGTTGGCAAACTCACTGAGAACAAAGCCACAGACCCAGAAAAGGCAGGGTCATGGCATCCGGGTGGCCACGAAGTCTTGACCCCAAAGCCCACGTGCATGTGTGCAGTCACACTTCCTAGTGTCTCCCGCGGTCACACCCGGCGACCCTGCACATTACCCCCGTTGAACAGGGAGGTGCTGACTCCGAAGCTCGTTCAGTTCCCTACGTCAGGATGCCCTGGCCTTGACCAACTGGGACAGGAGCTCAGCTCACTCTCAGATTGGGATTCAAGCTCACGTGTCCAATGTGAGTATAAATCTACGGCTACTCATCGAACCACTTTCTCTGGTTTCTAAAAAAATGTCCTTCTGGATGCAGATGAGAATGTGTACGTGAGTGTGAACGAGAGAACAAGAGAGGAAGGCTGGGGAGGGGAGATCAATACGGCCTCCTAGAAGCAAGCGCACTGAGAAGGACGCTGCAGAAGGGAGGAGAGGGCGGAGTCAGTAGGAGTAGGTGCGGGGAGAGGGGCCTTCAGTGGACAGGCAGAGAGCTCTGTCGCACCCTCATACCTCCTTCAGGTATCACAAACCACAGCACAGCACAACCATCAACGATGATAATGAGGATGCCATTGAGAACGCTGCATTTTGTTCCAGACCATGTTTGATAAAGCACAGACGTGACACATCACGTTAGAGGACAAGTCAACTAAACCGCGTGTGTGTGTGTGTGTGTGTGTGTGTGACTTACAGCTTTTGGTCTCTGAAACATTTATTTACAATACAGAATACCTTTCTGCTGAACAGATGAGGTGTTGCTCTACTAAAGCAACACCCTAGGCTGTGGCTTCCAGACAGTTTTTATTTCCAGGTGAAAAGAGCCAGGTCTGGAGCCCACCCGTGTGAGAAACAGTCAGTCCTGTGTGCTGACCCCCTTCCCGCAGACCAGACGCTTGGGCAGCCATGGGGAGCCTGGGCGGGGGTGTTAACTCACTGCTTCTAACCTGACTGTGACTCACCCATCACTCCTTCGGCCTTGGGTAAGGCTAACTATGGGGGATGGGGTGCCCTCTCCAGCTGGGGAAAACTGCCGTGTTAAGCCCCTTCCCCGACACACGCAGAGGGAAGTACACCTGACCCAGGAAACAGCTATAAAGTCAACCCCGAGGGCCTCTGAGAAGCAAAGGGCAGCTGAAAGCTCTTCACTCTCCTTTCCATGCGGGCGTCATTTCCTGAGTAACTTACCAAGAGCATTCTTCTATTAGGAGGTTACGTATGCCGGTTTCCCCCAAAATTCATGTTAAAATCCTAACCTCGCAATGGAATGGTCTTAGGAAGTGGGGCCTTGGGGAGGTGATTAGGTCATGAGGGTAGAGCCCTCATGAATGGGATTCGTGACATTATAAAAGGGACCCTAGACAGTTCTTGCCTTGTTCCTGCCACGTGAGGACACAATGAGAAGTTGTTTGTCTGAAGCCAAGAAAAGGGAAGCTGACCATGTTGGCACCCTGATCTCAGACTTCCAGACTTCACAACTGTTAGAAATAAACGTCTGTCGTTTACAAGCCGCTGAGTCTATGGTATTCTGTTGGAGTAGCCTGGGCTAAGACGGGGCGGGGATACAACATATGTGTATTCGAATTAAGAGCATTCAAATGTAGGTCACTGAGGGGGGAAAAAGAGTGAAAGAATGGGAAAAAAGTGAGAGAAGTAAAGAGAGAAGGAATGAGAGAGGAGAGAGAATATACAGGATAGAACAAAAACTCAGACCACACAGGATTCTTGCTGACTTTTAAACCTAAACCCCAAGTAAGATACAATTCCACTGTACACGTGTGTTTCACTTTATGCGGTAGATGCTCTTCTGAAAAATTGGATATGAACAGAATTGTTAAAAAGTCCTCTTTGTATACATCTTTGAAAGCTCACAACTTGAAGGTATCCATCTGTCTTAGCCCATGTGTGCTGCAATAACAAAATACCGTAGACTGGGTGTCTTAAACATCAGACATTTATTTCTCACAGTTCTGGAGGCTGTGAGTGTGAGATCAGGGCACCAGCATAGCCAGGTGCTGGTGAGAGCCCTCTTCCTGGCTTGCAGATGGCAGCCTTCTCACCGTGTCCTCACATAGTGGAGAGAGAGTGCTGGTAGCTCTTCTTTTATTTACAAAGGCACAAATCCCATCTTGGGGGCTCCACCCTCATGACCTCACTGAACCATAATTACTTCCCAAATGCCCCACCTCGAAATACCATCACATTGGGTGTTAGGCCTTTGACATACGAATTTGGAGGGGGCTGGGGTTACGAATGTTTAGCCTCTAACACCATCTCCAAACCCACTCGCAAAGACAAGGGTCCTCTGGGAAAATGAACACCAGTTCCCAGCCTCTAAAGAGTATCCTTTTGGTAAGTTTTGAGTTTCCAAGTCTTGAATGTCCCTACATTCATGAAACCAAAGCATATCAGAGGCATGTATTCCAGCCTCCTCATTATACACAGGAAGAGTCTAAGGCCCAGAGAGGCAAAGTTACTCGACCAAGGTCACACAGATGAAGTGAGTCATAGCTGAGTCTCGAACCTGAGAGTATGGTCTCTTTGGCGGTACACGTTCGGGTGGTTACTCACTCGTGCTGCCTGAAATAAGTGGGCCAGTGCCTGGGGCTTGGGAATCCGTTAGTTATATGAGCCTGTAGTTTTAACATCCTATTTTCTGGAAGTCAAAACTACATCACCAGGGTGTTTCTCCTTTTCATTACAGCAGTCATCTCTATTTTATTTATATTTTGCAGTGAAATGATTTAAATCAAATGAGCTTGGGCACAGAGGAAATTTGACCTGAAAGAGGGTTTCTGTGGCAGGATGACAGCCAGCAGATACTTATTTCCCGAGGTCAGTAACATCCTGGTGCAAGGGGATCCATCAATACATCTTTCATAAGGGCTTCTCTGAACAGTGAGGTAGAAAATCTTTCCAATGACTCCGGCCCATTTGTAACTTTGCCCTGAATAAAAGAAGGGATTGATCGAGGCTTGGACTGCTTCCATGCCCAGGGGCCTTCCTGCGCTCTCGGAGGCAGAGTCTACAAATGGAACTCAACTGGGCAATTGCTCCTGGAGGGAGTGCCCAGTAGGGGCAAGCATGGCCTCTGAAGAGTGGGCAGTGACGGGTCGATCGTGCTCAGCCTCCGTCTGCTGGGTCTGCAGAGGGGCTGATGCCTGGAAGTCTCTACAATAAAGAAGCTTGAAAGGGATCACAGGAAAGGCTTGCCATTGGGAGTTCAGAAACAGCAGATCTGTCTCCCCTCTTGGTGATCACCAACGCACGGTTGGTGTAATAGAGCCTGGGCGCGTCCATCAGCCAGTCTGTTGGCATCGCTTAAGAATCCACAATGGGCTGGGCAGAGTGGGAGAGCCCGAAGGCTCCAGAACAGGGCAAAGGGGTGTAGGGGGTTGAGAAGGATGGCCCATTCCTCCAGACGACCCCAACTGCCCAAAATGGCGGCCGATGCCCTGAGCGCTCCATTGGCTGGGAGCCCAGGAGGCCTGAGTTCAGTCTTAGATGAGGCTACTGGCTAACTATCGCCCCTTGAGCAACAGACTTCGCCCTCTGGGCAGTGCTTGCCTTTCCTACAGAACTGGTGTGAGGCTGCTTATCTTACGGCAGTGGTTTTCGATTTGTGGGCTGGGGCACTTTTACCTTCCAGGGGACACCTGGAACTGCCTGGAGACATTTTTGGTTTTCACAACCGGCGGAGGTAGGGTGGGATGCTACTGGCTTCTAGTGGGTAGAGGCCAGGGGTGCTGCTAAACATCCTACAGTACACAACCCCCTTGCCCCCCACAACAAAGAGAGATCCAGCTCGGAATACCAGCAGTGTGTCACAGCTGACAAAACATGCCTTAAAGTTGCCGTGTGACGTCCCCAGGACTATGAAAGATGCGCACAGACCAGGGCCAGGCACAGCACAGACCCAGCATGAAGGGAGCTCCTGCCCTTCTCCTCTTCAGAGCTGGTGAGGGTCGGACTCCACTAGCACCGCCACTTCTCGCTTGGTTTCTCTAAGGTGGCCGAGGATGCAGAGAAGACGGAAGCTCTGTCTGCCTCTCACAGGCTGGTTTAGTCCTAAGACACCTGCCCATGCTCTGCAAACCAGCCTAAAGATCGCCCCGATCCCAAGCTTCTTTCCCACTTCCTAGGCCCGTGAACTTGACTGAGATGCTTCTCTCATCCAAGCGCCAATGTTGGGATAAATTGGGATAAAGCGCCAATTGTTGGGATTATAAAACCTAATTCATGTCAGAGTTGCCATGAGGTGTAGAAATCAGTATCCTTCCCACTGCCTGGCACACGGATGTTCAGTACATGGGATTCATTATTTTCTGTGGGGAAAAATGCCTATTTCCTCTAATTGCCGTGAGAATTAGAGGTAAGGTAGGAAGAGCAGTTAGCATGGTGCCTAATGCCATGACTGATGCAAATCTGGGTGGATGGAGACAGGGGAATGAAAACCTGAATGACCAAAAAAAATGAAGGTTCGTGGAAAAGCAAATCTGCAACGCGGAGCCTAGCATGAAGGAGAGCTCAAAAGACATCTGCCCAGTGCGGAGGAGGGGCCAGGGAGGCTCAGGGAAGCGCAAGGGTCTACAACAGGGCCTCTCAACCTCAGCGTTACTGACATTTGCGGACAGATGATTCTCTGTGGTTGGGGGGCTGTCTGTGCACAGTAGGATGTTTACCAGCATCCCTGGCCTCTACCCACTAGATGCCAGCAGCATCCCTCCCTCTGCATCCTGGAATGGAGACAACCAAAACTGTCTCTGGCCTTTGCCAAACATCCCCTGGGGGGCACAAGGGCCCCCTGGTTGAGAACTACTAGTCTGAAGCACCCGACGCACAGTGGGCCCTCACTCAGCAACTACTTGTTGGAAGAAGGCAGGGGCAGAGGATCGAGGGCACTGAGCCGCCCCTGCCTGCTTCAGCCGGGAGAGAGGCTGTCCAGGGCAGACACCAGCTCAGTTTCTCTGAAACAGTCGGCTGCTACGAGAGTGCATCATTCGTGCTCTGCCTTGTGAAGAGAGACGCTTTTCTGAGAACCTACTTTTCCAGCCCTGAAGATTTCACGTGGATATCGTAGTAAACATCCCCGCCACTCAACCTGCCTCTCGTTCCTCTCCCTCCAAAGCGATTCTTTCGAAGCACTTCTCGTCCCCAATGGTTTAATGTTCCTATTTCGTGGAGGAGCCTCTGCAGTCGGGAAGATCAAGAGGTACGGAGTTAAGCCGCAGGTTTGTGGTTTGGGCTTAGAGGTGGCAAAACCCGCGCTTCTCTTTAGCATCTGAACGTAACCTTTCAGAGGACGCTCAGGGAGGCTACGGAGAGAGAAAGCAAAGTGCAAAGGTCACAGGTACACGGGTGGAGGGACCCCAGGGGAAAAGGGTAGCAGGGGAGAAAAGTCATGTGAGCTCAAAGGCAGCTGGGCTTGGAGGCTGGCGGCAGGGCGTAAAGATAGAATTAGACTGAAACTTCCGGGATCTGCCTTTAGGAATGAGCTGCAACCGAAATGAATTACTGGACACTACCTCTCTCTCTCATCCCAACTCCAATCCTTTGTCAAGGCCTAGGTCTCCCTTGGCCCCATCCACTTCCCTCCAGCTCCCCCATCACCTGCACCTGATGAGAAGTGCAGATTCCTGCATGTACCTCACCCACCCATCCATCCCTTTTCCCCTCCGGCAGCCAGAGCGATCCTTTGAAAAGACAGGTCAGATGCTACTCCTTCACTTAAAAACCTTCCATTCTCCCTATTTTTCTTGGGACAAAGATGGAATTCTGACTGCAGCCTGCACAGCCCTGCTAGATACAGCCCCTGCCCACCCTCCCCTTCCCTTCTCCACTCTCTCCTGCTTCTTAGCTTTCTCTCCAGTCATTATGAGTTGGAATGAGTTCCCACTGAGCCTAGGACCTTTGCCCATGCTGCTTCCTCTTCCTCAGTTAATCCTTACCCAGTCTACACTTCGTTGTTTCAGCTTAAATGTCACTTCCCCAGGGAAACTCTGTTGACCCTCCCTGGCCAGGTCCTGCAGCAGAACCCCTCAGAACACTCAACCTTCATCTCACTGCACTTATCACTGTCCTGCTCAATGACCGACATCTTTCCCCAAACAGACGATGGCACTGTCTGAGGGCAGAGTGGGAATCTATTTTGCCCACTAACGTGACTTTGCTCTTCTCAGTTTCAATAAACGTTTGCAGAATAAATAAGTGCATAAATAGGAGGAGGAAGAGAGAGGCTTGCTCCAAGTGTCGACAAAGAGTGTCCCTTTCAGGGGTCACGTCCCATGGCTCCACTCCCAGACACCATTAGGATAGAAAGGGGGCCGGGCAGAGCGTGGTGTCTGCCTGCCTGGATGGTCTGTGGCCAACCCTTCTCCCGCCACTTTACAAGCTTCCCTCTTCCAGCTGCAGCCACATGAGGACGAGTCCTGGCTGCCTGCCCCCCGCCCTCCACGAGAAGAACCGCCCCTCAGTCCAGGATCACCAGTCCCTGCAAATCCACCCGCTGTTTCAACAACAACAACACATTGCCAAGTTCCTACTGCCTGGGCAGTGGAAAGGAGATGTGGACTGTGGCCTCCAGGAGCCCAGCAGCAACTGCATCACCTGCGGGCTGGTTTGGAAATGCAGACTCCCAGGCCCCACCCCAGACCAGCTGAATCAGAATCTGCGCTTGACCAAGAGCCCGGGTGTGATCTGTGTTAAAGTGTGAGAAGCTCACCTGGGGGGTTTGTTAAACTGTGGATCTCCCTACCCCCCCATCCCCCCCAACTTTCTGATGCAGGAGGTCTCCGGGGCGTGGCAGGAAAATCTGCATTTGTCTCAGGTTCCCGCATGATGCTGACGCCGCCTGTCCAGCCAGGACCATGTTTTGAGAACAACTGCTTTATAAACTTGTGAGGGTCCAGGCAGAGGTCACGGGGGCCCAGGAAGGTCTTCTGAAAGAGGCAAGTGTGAGCTGGAGCGCACTGGACAAGAAGGGTTTGAGGGGCATTCCAGACAGAGGGCACTGCAGGAGGGCCGCTCAGCAGCACAAGGCAAGGTGTGCACAGGGAATGTCCTGCACCAGCCAGGGGGAGGGGGAGGGGGGAGGGGAGAAGGGGAGGGAGCCTGGCGGCCACAGAAGCTCTGCTTCCTCTTGGCCCGTAAGATCTCTGTGGCCCAGCGCCATAAAGGATGGACTGAAATGTCCTCACACCAAGCCTTGTCCTAAGGCTATTTACATACTTTAACATATTTTCCTTTCTTTCTTTCTTTCTTTTTTTTTTTTTGGCGGTACGCGGGCCTCTCACTGCTGTGGCCTCTCCCGTTGTGGAGCACAGGCTACGGACGCACAGGCTCAGCGGCCGTGGCTCACGGGCCCAACCGCTCAGTGGCAAGTGGGATCTTCCCGGACCGGGGCACAAACCCGCATCCCCTGCATCGGCAGGTGGACTCTCAACCACTGTGCCACCAGGGAAGCCCTTTCCTTTCTTTCTTTTTCAACTTTTTTTTTTTTTTTTTACATCTTTATTGGAGTATAATTGCTTTACAGTGGTGTGTTAGTTTCTCCTTTATAACAAAGTGAATCATCTATACATATATCCCCATATCTCCTCCCTCTTTTGTCTCCCTCCCACCCTCCCCATCCCACCCCTCCAGGCGGTCACAAAGCACCGAGCTGATCTCCCTGTGCTATGCGGCTGCTTCCCACTAGCTATCTACCTTACGTTTGGTAGTGTGTATATGTCCATGCCACTCTCTCGCTTTGTCACAGCTCACCCTTCCCCCTCCCCATATCCTCAAGTCCATTCTCTACTAGGTCTGTGTCTTTATTCCTGTTTTACCCCTAGGTTCTTCATGACATTTTTTTTCCCTTAGATTCCCTATATATGTGTTAGCATACGGTATTTGTCTTTCTCTTTCTGACTTACTTCACTCTGTATGACAGAATAATTATAGACTCACAGAAGTTGCCAAGATAGTCCAGGGAGGCCCATGTTCCTTGGCCCAGCTTCCCGCAAAGGTGACATCCTATGTAACTGCGGTGCAATATCAGAGCGAGACAATGAACATCAGTCCAGTACTGTGAACCAGACCACAGGCCTTAGTTTTCAGATCTTCCTTGCACTCACTTGTGTGTGTACGCGTGTATTTACTATTGATTCCTCACAACAACCCTATCAGAACCTCATTGTGCAGATGAGGAAACTGAGGCGCAGAGAGACTAAAGCAACTTGCACAGGAGGGGCAGGGGGCAGAAATATTAATAAATTCCAGAAGTTTGGCTCAAAGCTGACACTCATTATTGCTTCTCTGGCAAGTTCTGACATGCATGCAAGCTCTCATGGATCAGGGATGTTTCTGGGACCATCCACATCTGAGAACAACTGCTGGGTGGCAAATGGAGGCTCCAGGTTTGTCCTGAAGGACCAGGTCCTCTGGGAAAGAGCCCACTGGCAGAGGCTGGGTGGAGAAGCCGGGGGAGAGGGCTGTGGCCACAGATGCCCTGTCCCATTGGCTCCCAGGCAGTCTCGCTCCGGCTCAAAGGTGCTCCTGTCTGCCAGGTCTGCCCCCAGGTACCTGGTCTGGTGATGTTTGCAAGGCTGGCCTGGGCTGTCTTGCCAACATCAGGACCAGACAAAAAGCTGCAGTTCCATGTCCCAGCCCCTGCCCTGGCGCCTGGCAACCCCACAGAGGCCTGCTTGTGAGGGCAAGAAGCAGGAGGCTGGGCTGCTTGGCCAACCTCTCAGCCCCTGGCTGCTGGGGTTAGGGTGGGGTGCAGGAGCGGGGAGAGGGGATACACAGCGAGGCCTTACAGCACGGAACAAGGCCTCCCTCACCAGCCAGGCCTCCAGAGACTGCCTCGTGGCCAGCGACCTACCAGACAAGGCTCCCCTTTGCTGCTGACTTTTATGGCATGTGGGGCTCCTTGGAAGGGAGCGTTCGTTGTGCTTAGAAATCTGTAAGCATGATCTATGTGTGTGGACAGGGACTGCCCAGACCCATGTACGCTGCACTTGGTTTCTGGCCAGATAGGTGGGGCTGCGGGTGAGTTCTTTCCTTCTTCAACTTGGTGCTCTGTTCCTGTTGCTATAATGCTATTGGTGTAGTTAGGTAGAAGAGGTTTCTTTTCATTAAGAAAAAAAAAATTCAAACCATATGGGAAAAAAAGTTTGAAAAACTCCACTACGGCACTGGGAGCGAGTTTGCGTCGACGTGGAGCAACTACTGTCAGGGCCCGATCAAGAAGCTCCTCTCTTAACCTCTCTGATCCTCAGTTTCCCCAACTGGAAAGTGTGCATCAGGCTGGAAGGATCCACCCTAGACTGTTAACCCACAGAGCTCTGTATGGGAGAGAGTAGGATTGAGCGGACAGGTTTAAGGGGGAGGGGCGGTCTTTTACTTCTCTTCTGTCCAGAGATTCGAAGTGCAGCCCCAGACAGGGTGCAGCACTGAGTCATGGTCATTGATCCGCTGTAGGAGGGCCGGAAGCACCGGACAGGGCTTGTCCAGCCAAGAGAACATGGAAACCCAGTTGTCTAAAAAAATTCTACGGGTCAAAGCAAACTTGTTGATTCACTAGTTACTGGTTTTGATTTCTAAATAACCCTTTTCCAGGAACCATTTCAGGAGCTCTCCATAACCCTCGGACTGGGAGATTCAGAGAAAGTTCTGCAGTGACAGGACCGGGGGTAATGAATGGCGGCCCTGGAGTGTCCCCCAGCTTCCCACTCCCTGGCAAGGAACCCGATGGGGCTCTGACTTCAGAAGCCTCCGGTTCATCACCCACACACCAGCACCTTGGGTGCTGCAGAAGAGGAAAAGTCAGCCCACCCCAGCTGCACCAGCTGTGTCAAAGTCATTTTTAGAGCCTTCTAGAAACTACTAGCTTCGATATCCCAGAATATGCATCCCCTCAGAGTGCTAGAGGGTTCCCTCTCCCCCCGCAACGCCAACAATTGTTTCTCCATGAATGGCATCGATGCGCCTGCTCTCCAAAAGAACCCATACTGGGGGGAAACGGACACACCGTTAGGTTACTGCAACACGTGAAACCAACTTACAAGTTACACCTTCCCATTCCAAAAAAAGGCAGGCCTGCGATGAAAGACACAGAAGCCAGACAAGGACTGCACTAGAGGCAGAAGTGATGAAGGGGAAACTGTACAAACCAAACCTAACAGAATGATTACGACTGACATTAGATGAGGCTCTGAGCTTCCTGGCGGCCAAAGCAAAAAGGGATGTCTTGTTTTATATAACTCACGATCCGATAACCTGGAAGCTTAGGCAAAGAAAAGAGAAAAGCTCAGACCTGGTGTGATGTGCCTGCAGGGAGGGAGGAGACAGTAGGTGATGAAGTCCAGAGGTGAGTGGCAGCCTGGCCGAGGATGCACCTTTGGCTTCTACTCCAGGTGGCATGAGAGCCACTGGAAGGCTTTGTGCAGAGGCATGACCTCATCTGACTCATGATTTAAAAGAGCAGCTCTGGAAGCCGTGCTGAGCATATCTGTTGAGGGGAGGGGGGTGGAGGAGGGAAGGGAGAAAGAGGGAAGCAGATGTGGAGGCTAAAGCAAGAGATGGTGCAAACGCTTAGAATAAAACCATGCTACTTCCTGGGACCTACCAGGCTTGGCATGCTCTGAACTCACCTCTCCATTCAACCCCAACTCATGCCTCTTTCCTTCCGTCCCCTCCCTTCCGCTACCTTGACCTCCATCCATTTCTTGTCCTGTGTGTTTATCACTTTGGGCATTTGTGCACCCTCATCCTTTGCGTCTCAGCTCAAAGTTAGCCCCTGGAGAGCCCTTTCCCAAACTCTTATCTTATGTAGGACCTCCCTCAATTCCAGACCTGTTCTCTTCTTTCCTAGCACCCAGTCACAGCGGGTCATTATGATCTCCACCAGGACATCTGGTATCTCATGAAGATCAAGACATGCCTTCCACTGCATTTCCTCCAGCATCACAGCCCCAGACCTGACACATAACAGGTGCTTAATAAATTCTGGTGAATAAGTGAGCCTTAGGAGGTAGACAGAGAATGATTCCTAGATTAGGAAACAGAAGCTCACAAGGTCACCAACCTGCTGGTGGTTCCCAGGTCTGCCTCCAAGGCCAGGGCCCTTGATCCTTCCCTCCAACTGCTCTGGACTCAAATCAGAAGATCCGGCCCTGATGTTACTCTGCAAGATTCTTGCCACTGAATTAAATCAAGATCTTTGTGCTTTGACCCGGGGCCAACGAGAATGTGATGACGACCTGCAAAGCTCCCAGAAGAGGGTCAGTAAGTTGCAGCCATACCTGGGTCAGGCCCCAGCAGAGTGCGAGAGCAAAGAGGGATGAGGCAGGATCCCCACTCATAACACAAGCTGTCTTCCCTGAAGCACACAGCCTTTATCTGATCAGTTTTCTAGGCTGCGGCAACCAAACAGTGGAATCCACAGGAAATTAAGCTTATTGACTCAGTCTTTGGATACCACGTGGAGAAGAGACACTTACACATGTCATCTGGGCCTGGGGTGCTGTAGGTTATTGGCAGCGGGTATGTACTGAGTTTTGAATGACAGCTGGGGGCGGGGTGGGCGTGGGGCACAGTGACCCTGCTTCCGCACTCCGTGCAGATTTCTGAGTCGGGGTCCCTTCTCCTGAGGCCCTGTTTTACCTCTACTTGGCTGGCTTGGAGACTGGAAGGATTTGGGATAAAGCTAATTCTCCACAGAACCTGGTATCAGAAAGAACTGACTTTTAAGCTCCAGACAGATTTAATGGGCATCTCATCATTGGCACGAACTGTGGATGAACTGTGATGGGATTCCATTTCTAGGTGTTTGCCTCGTGCCATCTCTTCATGGCTCTTTGAGCTGTAACTTCTTAGGTCATTTAGGACTGGAGAGAAAAGGCAACCTTTGAGATTCATGGCATATACTCCAGAGGTCTGGGGAATGAATGTCCAAATAAAAAGTAACCATAAATAAATAATGAAACAAATAGTTAATATTCAGAGGACCTAGCACACGTGCCAGGTACTGTGTGGATATTTATATGCAGTATTGCATTACCCTCATGTGTTCTTTTGTAATTAAAATAAAATCCCAGCTCCCTATCACAGCCTGCAAGGCCCTATGGGATCCGACGACGGCCCCCCCACCTCGCCCCGTCAGCCCCTCCCTCCTCCCCTCACGCATCACTATGTTTCAACCACCAGGCCAAGCTCATTCCTTCCTCAGGACATTTGCACATTTCACTCCTCTGCCTAGAGTACTCTTCCCTAAATCCCTGAATGTCAGTCTGATTGATTCTCATCATTCTCTCAAAGCTAGGCTAAATACCATCTACCCCACACAAGTCGTTAGTCCATCTCATCACCCTTCTTTTTTAATAGCACCTTACCACATCCCTGAAGTTTCTTATTTATGACTTTGCTTAGGTGTTCCTAGTCTGTTTCTACTTATTGAGCTCCATGAAGTCAGGGACCTTAGACTCCCAGTACGCCCAATGCCTGGAACGATACCGACACACAGTAGATACTGAATAAATACTCCGGGAAAGAATGATAGAGAAAGTGGAACCTGGATTTGGTTGATATCACTCCAAAGCTTGAGTTCTTAACCACTGGGCCACACTGCCTCAGCACAGGACATCCTGCTAAGTCTGCTGGACTTCCAAAGACACCACCATGTTCCAAAGACATGCTGGTGCATGTGGCTTTGGGCGGGGGGGAGGGGTACCTTTCACCAGAAGGCTGAGATCTTATTTTGTTTTGTAAACCACTGCCTAAGAATCACCTTGGCTCCTGTGTCAATACTTCCCTAACATACGGGATCAGGGGCTCCTGGCTTGGTTCTAGCTAGAGGTCCCTTTCCTGTATGCTAGGACCAAGTTGGTGACTTAGCAAATGCAATGTTAGGCAACACGGAAATCAATGATGTAGATCTCAAGCGCTACTGCAGTTCAGTAGCAAGCGCTACTGGCCCATGAATTCAACAACTGATGCTACAAATGTATATAACGAACTTCTAGGCGTCACGGACAACGCAGGGACAATTCAGAAAAGCAGAGTGGAAGAAAGCATGGTGTGTTGTCAGGTAGCCCGAGCTTCCTCCCAGGGCTCTGCTTACTCCCTTACTGGGTGAGCTTGAAAGAGCTGCCCCCACTTTCTAGGCCTTGGTTTTCACATACGTAAAATGGGGACAATGAGAGTCCATTTATTTTAAAGGGCTTACCTCCAATGCCATGTCCAGAAATACATGGCAAGTGTCAATTACAGAGCCTGGCGCCTCACAGGCAGTGGTCACGAAAGATGTATTACATGCCTAAGAAGTTCAAGTGCAGTCGGTACCTTGCCGGAGTTTTCTCTGCCTCTTAGATCCTAGAAGCATGACAGGAAGAGCCCTGTCTTCACTGCATTTCTCAAACTCCACATCAGAACATACAGGCTGACCTCGGGGCAGAGTAGGAAACAGGGACCATTCTGGACCATGTCACGTCCAGGCCGCACAGCCTGGATTTGAAATCGGCTCTGACACCAGCTGTGTGACCTTGGGGAAACAATGCACCTTCACCCTGTTTCTGGCCGTTAGTTTCCTCAGCCGTCAAGTAGGATAACGGTCGGTGTCATCCGGTCCCTGTCCACCTCTCTAACCTCACATCCTACTCCCCTGCCCACCCCATGCATAACGCCCCTCCCCGCTGGACTTCTTCAGGTCTTCAATCTGGGCCTTGAGAATTTACACCTGCCATTCCTTCTGCCTGGAACAGCCTTCCTTCTGGCTCTATGGTGTCTTGGCTAAACTGGTCCCTCTATGAGATCTGACCACAGCTCTGTATTAATTTTCTTATTACCACCCCTCAACATGTGTGGTTATATACTGAGTGCCGTTCCCTGGTTTCCATTCTGTTTCTTCCACAGACTGTGAGACTGTAAGCCTCCTGAGGACAGGGGCCATGCCTTTTGTAGTCAGCAGTGTATTTCCAGAACCTAGCACAGTGCCTGGAACACAGCAAGTGATCAATAAAGGTTTGATGGGGCTTCCCTGGTGGCGCAGTGGTTGAGAGTCTGCCTGCCGATGCAGGGAACACAGGTTCGTGCCCCGGCCCGGGAAGATCCCACATGCCGCGGAGCGGCTGGGCCCGTGAGCCATGGCCGCTGAGCCTGCGCGTCCAGAGCCTGTGCTCCGCGACGGGAGAGGCCGCAGCAGTGAGAGGCCCGCCTACCGCAAATAAATAAATAAAAATAATAATAAAGGTTTGATGAGTGAATGGATGAGTGCTTGGCATTTCTGTACACATCAAAGCCGTCACCCAGCCCAGTCCCCCAAACTCCAACCAAACCACCCCCAGTGCCCCGTCCTGTCCTTTTCCCGCCTCACATCCTAAGGCAATGGGGGCATGGGCTCTAGGGCAACGGACGCGTCTCCTGGTTCCACCGCTTTTAGCTGTGTGACCTCGGAAAAGTTTTTAACCACTCTGTGCTGTGCCTTAGTGTCCTTACCATTAAAACAGGGGTAATGATACCAGTACCTACCTCACAGACTTGTTTTCAGCATTAAACGAGTTAACATATGTAAAGCACTTAGAATTAGGTCCTGTACGTGAATAAACGACGTCTAGTAGTAGTAGCAGCAGCAGCAGTGATAATACTCCTGTCACTACCATTTTGTGGCACAGAAACACGAGGTCCACCCGAGTACCTTACCTTTCACACAGGTATGTCCACTCCGAAACCAGGCAGTGGTTCTCAACCCGGGCAGCCCATCAGAATCACCTGGGGAGCTTCACGTTATCCTCATGCCTGGGCGGCATCCAGCTCAATTAGAGCTGACCCTCCAATAACACGAGTTTGAACTTCGCGGGTCCACTTAAACATGGATTTTTTTCCCATAGTAAACACTACCATAATACACAATCCATAGATGGTTGAATCCGAGGATGAAGAACCTTGGGTACCAGGAACTGTGGACGCCTGGCAGCACGGATACACAGGACCGACTATAAGTCATAAGCAGATTTTCAACTGCGTGCAGGGCAGGCGCCTCTAACCCCCGAGTTGTTCCAGGGTCACCAGTACATTGGCGCCTCTAGCGGGGGGCGCAGGCATCAGTTTTTTATCCTCCCTAGGTGATTCCAGTGCAGAGCTGAATTCGAGAACCACTGTAAACTCCTTAAGCTCAAAGGGCCTCAAAACCATCAGTTGTATACTCCCTTCTCCAATAGGTTTTTACCATTTTTATCCTACTATCCAACGATCATTCCCAAAGTAACAGCTAGTCTACTTGTTCTATTTTTCTCTAGAGCAGTGGTTCTCAGCTGGGGGCAATTCTGCCCCACAGGGGTATTTAGCAATGTCTGGGACACTCTGGATATCACCCCTCAGGGGAGAAGGATGGTATCAGCACCTAGTGGGCGGAGACCAGGGATACTGCTAAACACCCTACAGTGCACAGGACACCACTAGAGAAAAGACTTATCCAGCCCCAAAAGGCAATAATGTCGAGGTTGGGAAACCTTGCTATAGAGATACCCTTTCTGTAGGTGTGGGGAGGACCACAGACAATGATAAGAAAGAAGAAAACTCCAAGGGAATTTGTCATTACTGAGTATCAACCTCGAGCCCTGTGCCAAGCAGATGTCTCATGAAAAATGACAATAGCTACTAGTCTCTGAGTATCTACAACAGACTACAAGAGGACTAAACCACAAGGCAACGTCCCCACTTCATCCAAAAGCAAGCAGGGACAGCAAGGGCAGGTAACCAGGCTAAGGTCACAAAGTTTGCACACAGCAGATCTAGATTTTAGCCCATTCTGTTTGATTCCAAAGTCGAGGCTGCCCTGGCTTACACTCCCTGAGCCTCACCACATGCCAGGCAATGTTCTGAATGCTTAACATGTATGATCTTAATCTCCACAACAACATTGTGAACCAGGTACTACCATGGTTATCATCATCATCCCCGTTTTACAGCCTGGAAATACTGAGGCAGAGTGGGGGGAAGTGACTTGAAGAATTTCACACGGCTCGTAAGTAGCAGAGGTGGGATTTGCACCCAGAGAGCTTGTATCCAGAATCTGGCTCATTGCCACCATACTACTGCCTCCAAGAAAATGATGCAAAGGAAGGATCAAACTCCTCCCTGCCTCAGGACCTTTGCATAAGCTGTTCCTTCTGCCTTAAACACCCTTCCTCTGGCCTCTGGGTTCAGCTAACCCTCCTTCCCCATTAGCACTCAGCTTATATACTTCACTTCTCTGGGATACCCTCCCTGACCCTCAGACCAGGTGAGTTACCTCCGTTAAACCCCCTCCTAGGTCTCCTTCACAGCATTTCACAGTTTACAATGAACTAAAGACTCATGCAAGTGTTTGATCAACATCGGTCTCCTCCTCTAGACTACAGACTCTGTGCAGACAGGGACTGTGCCTGCCTTGATCAGAGCTGTAGCCCGGGCGCCTGGCATGATGCCTGGCACAAAAGAGGTGCTTAAGAAAAGCTTGTGGTTGAATGCATGAAGCAGAGGACCAGAAGCCAAAACAACAGCTGGTGCCTGACCTGTCCATTTCCCCATCCCCAGAGAGGGACAGAGCCATCTAGCGGGGCCTGTCCAAGCGCCTCCAGGACAGGGCAGGGCTGAAGAGCGCCCCAGGCCAGCCGGCAGTGGGGGCCATAAACCAACTCGCCGGAGCCATTTCTTCTTCATGGTCGCTGGTCTTTATCATCTTCCAATCAACGCTGGTTGAGTTCTAATTGATTCTCTCTGATATCCCTCTCCAGAAGGGAGAAAGGCTCTGTTTACTGGGGCAGAGCGTAGAGGACAGGCCTTTTCTTCCTGCTGTATTTAATGCTGCTGCTAATCACGGAGATTAGACTAAAACAATTACAACAGCTAATTAAAGAACAATGCAGTTTTTGGCATCTTCGCACAGACTGCACCATTGGGAATTCCTAACTTGGTCAAAGCAGGGATAATTAAAACCCCTGCTCGACTCTTCCCACTCCAGCAGCTGGACCACTCTGATTAAACTGCAAATAAAACACATGAAACCAACACTCTGTAGTCTATCCAATTTCACTTAAAAGGGCTTTTAACTGATTCATAAACAGAGAAGCCGTAAACAGCAAATTATTTAACTAAAGCCAGTTATTTTGGCATCGCGGTTTGCTTTATTCTCAGCACTGGCCTTGTGCGTGTCATCCAGGGGACATCAGGCTGGTGGAGCCTGAGACGCACATTCCAAAGCGTGATGTCACTCACTCCTGCTCACCGGCAACAAGACGTCACCAACGTGCAGCTGTCTTCTCTGGGTTTGAAGCCCGCTGAGAAAAAGATCAGGTACTGCATATGCCCCCCAAAATGCCCAGTTAGCTCTTGACTCTCCATCAAGGAAGGATGGCAGGGATAGAGAAGGTGACAAAGTGTAGCTAACGTGGAAAAAAATGTTCAGCTGTAAAACACATTGAAGTTATTCAGAGACGGCCAACTTCAGATCTAAAATGCAACCCGTATCTACTAAACAAGAAAAAGCCTCGTTCTCCAGCTGTGGGAGGATGTGTCACAACAGCTGGATGAAAAAGCATGTTCGCTTTACACGGAGCCACTCTGAGACCCCAGTTAGACACACTTCCCAACTCATTCTAACAAGCGTAAAACTGGGGTTTGCTATCCTCCTCCCTTGTTACAGGAGATAAGAGGGGGAGAAATGAGAAGAAAAAGGGAGAAGAGGAAAAGGCAGGAACAAAGAAAATGAAAGACATCCTCAATGTGAGCAGCAAAAAGGGACAGAAAAAGACAAAAAAGACAGCAAGAGAGCAAACCCAGGAATTTTAAAAGCCTGTACCACACGTGTGGTTAGGATCAGAGAAGAAGCATCTGCCCTCCCTGTGCTGGAGCCCGGGCGTTGGCTGGGTTATGTAGCAATGCTTCTTCATCCCGCTGGGATGAAGGTCTTTTTCCTCCTCTCTATCTCAGACTGATGGCTTTGTAAAATAAAACAAAAAATGAAGTATCGGAAAAAAAGGAAAAAAAAAAGAGATGCTTGGCCATGCTTGGGCGCCAGGCAATGCCCAATTACTATAAAAGTTTCTAAAAGCTTGCCCGCAGTTTCTGAAGCTGTCTCAGCACAGACGGTGACAAACAAACGCTTCGTGACTGGCCCTGACCCATGGACCTCACTTTGAGGAGTTCTTTTCCCACAGTCACTGGGAATGCACTTAATCAGATTCATAATATTCTATGTAATGTTCACCACATGTTGTTCAGCGACAAAAAAATGCAGGCTTTCAAATGCATACAAACATAGGAAACCAAGACCAGAAAGAAATGCCCCAAAGACTATATTTCAGGATGATGATTTTACTCCTTGCTTTCTTTCCACCTTTTTTAAGCTTTTTAAATAAAACACCATTTTTTTAACATAAAAAAGAATCAAAGTGATTTTTATCAAAGAATATTCCATCTATGAAGGCAAGGGGATAAGATGCTTTATCATAAGACATAGTTATTTGTGTATAATTATGTATGTATGATGTTATAATAAGTATATTAATTACTACATAAAATAGGATAATACTGTTCAGTAAAAGTTACATAACTGCATGCAGACACATGATGGAGTTTTATACAGCCAATAAATATGACGTTTACAAAGAATACTCCATGATTTAAGGAAATGCTTTTGCAATTTGGTTGAACGTCAAATTGCCAATACAGTATTCAACCCTTTTTGATCTACAAAAACAGCAATTTCATATGGTTTAAGCTAATATAATGTTAAACGGAATATAAAGGTTCAACGAATAGACTTGGAGATCAACTATTTAAAAAATGTGCATGCATGGAAAAGAAGATTGGAAAAAATACACATCAACTGTGGCATGGTGACTTGTTTTTTCTTCTTGGTCATCTTCCAAATTTCCAACCATGAGAATGTATTACTTTTGTAAGTAAGAAAGAAAATGCCATTCACATTTTTAATTCAGGGAAATTGCTAGCATTTTTGAGTTTTGTCCTAATTTTTATACTATCAATAAGAATTCCATTATACCACTTTCGAATGTTACAGACAAAACTGGTTACTTACTCTGTGTGCATGTATGTTGGGGAAAGGGGGATAAATGGCAAATTTAAATTCATCAGTATTAACAGCTTAGATTATTATTAAATTCGCTCATCATCCCTAATCATGAACTGGGCAGGAAGCACTGCCTCTGTGTAGGAGAAAGGGGCTGTAATCACAGGGACCTGAAGATCGGGGGTCCCACGTCTCTGAATCTGCCATCCATTGCCCTGTTTCCTTGGGCAAGTCACTTCCATTTTTGTTTTGGCCTCAGTTCCTCCGTATTTAAAATGAGGGGTTTTATATGATATCACTTGTATGTAGAATCTAAAATACGACACATATGAACTTATCTACGAAACAGAAACAGACTCACAGATACAGAGGACAGACTCGTGGTTGCCAGGGGGGAGGTGGGTGGGGGAGGGATGGATTGGGAGCTGGGGATTAGCAGATGCAAACTATTATATATTGGATGGATAAACAACAAGGTCCTATTGTAGAGCACGGGGAACTATATTCAATATCCTGTGATAAGCTATAACGGAAAAAAATATAAATATATATATGTATAACTGAATCACTTTGCTGTACAGCAGAAATTAACACACTGTAAATCAAATATACTTCAATAAAAAATACATTAAAAAATTAATAAAATAGGGGGTTTGGAAGGCTGATCTTGAAGCTCCTTCCAACTCTGATATTCCACGCTCCTATTCCATAACGGCCAAAATCGGCTACGTAATGTGCGGGGCCCAGTGCGAAATGAAAATGCATGGCCTCTTATTAAAAACTTATTAAGAATTTCAAGGCAGTGACAAGAGAGCATTCAACCAAGTGCAGGGTCCCACTGAGCACGGGACACACGCCCATCTAGCCCTGCCCTCATCTCTAGCTGTTGCCATCTACCAGCAACCACCCACCGAAACAAAAGCGGATTTAAAAGTGTCTGGCAGACCAAGTGTGTACACTTCAGTAAGAATTACTCACAATTCTTACTTTCAATAAGAAACACTCACACATGTCAACAAAAATAGTTAACCACACTCAGGTCGGGTGATTAAAAAACGAGTAACAATTGCGTTTTCATACTTGATTACAATCAGTTTCTATTTTAAAGACACGTCTCTAAATATGAAACTGTGCTTGGACTTCAAAGGCAACTCTGAGTTTCCCAAGTCTTACATTCCACCATGTTGAGCCTTATTTCTGCTACCATCTGTGATGAAGATGAAAGTAAGTCAGTCAGCTCTGGCTACTGAAGCTCAAACCTGAGGATAAGATTCGGTAGTTTGCAAAGTGAGAGGCGCCAGCCACACTCACCATCCGCTTCCGGTGCTTGCTGTTTCCTCGGCTACCGTCAATCTGAACCCTGGGACACCAGGGCCATCATGGAGAGGGAAACACGGACCACTTCCTGCCTTCAGACAACAGCAGGAAACCAACACATAAGGTGTCAACTCGCTTCCATGGAGCTCAGCTACACAGAACAGCCAAGGACAAGAAGGATACACAGGTGTCAGCTTCTGAACCACAACCTATTTACTCTCTGTACATTTCTAATGAGTGTGATGATTTCTGGAGTTGAGAAGCAGAGCCAGCTGAGGGTTACAATCAGCCACATTGAAAGCGGGGAGAAATAACAGTGGGCGAGAAATGTAAGAGCAGGAAAAATGATTGAAAAGCAGACAGAAAGATTATTTTTAAAACAAGGACTCTGGGGCCGTTGAGTGAAGAGCTGCAGCGTTCTCGATTCCATCAGGAGTCATTAGTGCTTTTAGCAGAACCCAGAATCTAGTGCTTAAAATGATGGTGACATTTCTTCAAGGAAAGTTTAACACATGCCCAGCATACTCTGCCTCAGAAGGTAGGAAAGGGGGTGATATAATTTAGAAATATTCCTTATGGGTAAAATGTAACTTGAGGAAATGAGGTTTGTCTTATCTCCCAAAGGCTCCAGAGGGCTGGAGTTTTTTTCTGTACCCATGCAACATACACAGTATAGGTGCATGTTCGCATTTTTTAGCATTTCTCTTTTACCTACTTTGAAAAATCATTCTTACCACAGGCCTTATATCAGAGTCTAGAATAGGAGTTTGCAAACTTTTTCGGTAAAGGCTCAGATAGTAAAGTCTTCCGTCTCGGTCATAATGGCTCGGCTATGCTGTTGTAGCTCAAAGCAGTCACGGACAGTCTGTAAGGAATGGGCATGACTGTGTTCCTAATGAACTCCACTTACAAAAACAGACAGCTGGCCGAACTGGGCCGGTGAGCCATCGTTTACCAACCGTTGGTCTAGAGCAAAGAACATGGGCTCCAGCAGGGCCAGACCTGGATTAGAACCCCGTCTCCACCATCTTGTTACTCAGAGGCTCATTCTCCCTCTTTCAAATTGTAACATGGGGGACAATAATACCCACTCGGCTGGGTGACTATGAGCTTCAAATGGAAAACTTAGTAGAGAATTGATAAAAATTAACTTTCTTCACCCAATAGTTTTTCTTTCCATCTATAGGCTACTTTTCTTGGTTCTTTATCCATATGATTCTTTTCAGACAATGGCCTTTCTTGAACATTATCTCATTGCCCCCAACCCCCCTGCCCATATTCCATGAGGCTAATAGACAGACATCATCAACTGATTCACTGATAAGGAAGCAAAGACTCATGGCAGTAGATACTGTAGCCGGAGGGATAAAGTATACTCTCAAACCCAGTAAACTCTGGCTTTGGGGCTACTCATACAAACACGGATGCACACGAATTTGCAGACATGCCCACTGAGAAATCTATCCACGTATACAGACGAGGCACCACGGTTAGGGGCATGACATAGGAGTTCCGGCTCGGCCACTTACTGGATGTATAACCCCACGCAAGGCACTTGACCAACTCAGCTTGGGTCTCTTCATTTGTGAAATGGGGTTAATAACAGGATAGGTTCTAGAAGGCTCTACCTTGAAATGCTAAGCTTAGTATTCAATATAATGTCTCGCACATATTGTAGTAAGTGTTCCACCAACCTCTGTTGCGTGTGGTCGTGAGGATTAAATGAGAACAGTATTCTCAGGCCCAGGGCCTGACATTCAGGGAATGTTCCATCGATGATCATTGCTTTGTTAGTGACAGGCCTACACACACTTAACACACACATGCAAACACATGCACACACATGCACACAGGGATGTGAGTTCCATGCAGGCAAGAACTATATCTGACACAAAGCATGGGCTCACTGAAGAGCTGTTTGCTTGTTTATGAACAAACACATGCATGTAAACAGATAACTGCAAACAGCTGATAGGTGGGCTGGGCTGGGCTACCCAAGGTCCTCACAACTGTCCACCCACAGCCATTCGTCCCCTGGAAGGCGCTGAGGAGTGACCCAGGCGTGGGATTATGAAATTCTGCTGGCTGCTTGCCGGATTCCAGAACACCACCACCCACATTGCTCAAAGAACCACACCAGTGGAGTCCCCTGAGGTGCTCAGCACAGCTGCGAATCCAGGATCCCAGGACACACCAAGGCTGGGGTTTCCACGGAGAATGTCCCTGCCAAGGAGGAGGGTGAACAAGGAGAAGCAAAATCCTCAACACACAAATGGAACTGAAGCAGCAAAGGAGGCTTGAGGGTGGTCCCTTGAACTGCTGGGACGAGGTTCTGTCTTTGAAGAAAGACAGTGTGTGTATTTGGAAGGAAAAAGCCAACGGATGCCCCACTGCTCTGCATGCAGGGGGTACTTCTGCTCAACCAGGTCCCTGCTGGTCCCCTGGGTGTCTGTGCAGGTGAGGCCACCTCTAAGCTAAGAAGGCAATGGCTCACCTCTGGAGAAGCTGCAGCGTACAGGGCCATCGTGCTACGGGCTGCCTGGTTCCCAGGCAGCTGCCTTCACTATGCCAAGGAAAGCCCTTGGAGCTTGGCCTTCCTTATCTGAACTAGGGCGGAGGCTGTGTCCTCTTAGCATTACATAAACTAACAGCCTGGCTCCTTGGCCCTGAATCAGAATGAGCCAATGTCTGCCTCTGTCCATGCAAAACCAAATCCTCAGTAAGTCAGTGGAAATAGTACATGGAGGGCCAGATGTAGCCTTTGGCTGGAAGAACTCAGCTTGCTTAACTGACGCATCTGCTCTTCATTAAATGCTGTTCTTGAGTTGGTTGTGGTTATGTTGTTGTTTAAAGCTGGTGGTGGGGATTAAACCACCCTTTTGGAAAGGAGAAATGTGTGTGTGTGTGTGTGTGTGTGTGTGTGTGTGTGTGTGTGTGTGTGTTTGTGTGTGTATCTATGTATGTGGGTAGATAGGTAGATAGCTATACGGGCAGACATACATACACACACACACTCACACACACGGTAGATGTTAACATCCCCGATGGGCTTATTGAGGATCCATGAGCTGAAATGCTAATCAGTAACACAGCCAAGATTCAAACCCAGATACGATGATTCCACCATCCAGTTTTCCCCCCACCACGTTGTGACGTAAGGGCTAAAATTAATAATATGCACTGCCGTGATATCTGGGGAAAACCTGGAGGGACTCAAAGGGCCTGAATGTAATTCCCCCTCTACTCTGCTCCCCGGGATAAGGTCCCCTAGCCAAAGGACCCTCCCTATTACAGGCACCAGGTGCAATTCCTGCTCATCCCTCTTCAGTTCCCTGCCAGTCCTCGGAATTATTCAAAGAAGGTAACCACGTCCTCCTGTGGGAACCAGTGGTCCCCTCATCCTCTTGATACTACAAAGTCAGCCTCCCGGAGGCCCTGGATGGTCACTCTGTCCCTGAGTGCAAGTCCCTGCATGGCTCTTCATGGCATGTGACATCCTCCTCCCTGGGGCTGTATCTGGGACTAAAAAACTGCTGCCCGTCTCACCTGTTGGCACTGGGTGTCGTGCATTCGGCCATCCCCAGGACCCTGGGTGGGAACCCCAGCCTCGCACGCTGCCTTGCTTTCCTGAGAGAATATATTGTTGCCAAGTCCCCCTCAAGAGGTCATCTGGCAAAGTGCCTCCTCGCAGGTGCCGAGGGCTCTGGCATTCAGATAACCGGGTCTCGATTCATCCCCAGACTGGGCACTGACAGCATCCAGCAGTCCTACTTCTTTCAACATTCCATTGTCACCCTACCACGTGTCCACAGGCAGGAGCCCTGAATTCTGCAACCCGTACCTTTCTTAATGGAGCCTGGGCAGGAGCCACAGAGAAAGCGTGAGCAATTGATAACAAGTGGTGTGCCCTGTACCTGGTGAGAGGTGACAGTAGATGCAATTAGAGGCAAAGCCCTGATTAAGTGAACTCAACTAACCAGAACCATCAATTAACTGAAATCTTTTTGCTTCCTCTCAGGAGACCCCGAGCTTAGGAACTGAGAACATTACAATTTAAAAAGAAAAATTGGAGAATTCCCTGGCGGTCCAGTGGTTAGGACCCAGCGCGCTCACTGCTGGGGCCCTAGGTTCGATCCCTGGTCGGGGAACTAAGATCCCACAAGCCACGTGGCCAAAAAAAAATTTTTTTTTAACTCTAAAAAAGTAAAAAGAAAAATTGTTTTTTAAGGTTTGGCTCTGATCCAGCCCGATTTCCTTCATCATTGTGTGAACCATGAATGTAACTTCATGGTTACATTTCTAGTAGCCAGTTTAAAAAAAAAATTTCTAGTAGCCAGTTTAAAAAAGAAAAGAAAAAGAAATGAGAGAGATTGATTTGAATCATCTATTTTATTTAACCTAATATATCCAAAATATTATAATTTCATCATGTAATCAAGATGAAAAAGTATCGATGTGATACTTTGGTACTTGTTCTGCTAGAGCACAACTCAACTTGAACCAGCCTCATTTCAAGTGCTCAGCAACCCCCATGCTGGTGGCCACCATCCGGGACAGGGCAGTTCTGGAGCAGACGTCTGAACTGACTGTTGAGAACGCTGGTTCTGGGTGTTTACAACTAATTGATCGTCAATCAACAACTGCTTACGTGTCTCTTCCCAACTGGTGCGTCATAATGGACAAGTTGAATTTGGGCTCTAGTGGGTCTATTAGTACCTGGAGAAGGGGCTGCCAGGGCCTTTCGCAGCAGAAAGGTGGCTGCAGTAGGCGCTGCCGACCATGGCCTCCACCAAACCACCTGCCTCTTTCTCAGACTCAGACTATGACAGTATTTGCCCCATCTTTCACTTTAAATGAACTCACACGTTATAGCCAAAAAAAGTAAATCCTTCTCTAAAAAGACCTTTTTCCTACTGACCACCCAGGAATGTATAGAGTTTGATGATGCTTACAAAGACTTTCCCCAAAGGAGCCTGCAGTCTAGCAGGGGCAGTAACAAATCACACGTGAAAAAAGATCAATTAATTATGGGTCCAATAAAAACTGGCTGCTGGCTACCTGGAACGAGGGTTGGACGACATATAAGGCAGGTACCATGATGAGAAAACTGAGATCAGAAAAATGAATGAATTACCCGCCGCTGCACTGGGAATTTCAGGAGGAAGAAGACAGCAAGAAACAGTCACCCCTTCCAAATTTTAATCATTCATCTGCTAACTTTTCCGATTTTGACCTATCCATGTAGCGTCTGCTGTTTTCTTTATTTACCAATGCTCTTTACATCAGCTCATCTATCTTTATCTTTAATGAACTAATTTAAAAAGCAAATATTACCCATAAACTGGAGGAAACACTAGCATAATTTTTGCCATAAATAGAATGTAACTAGAAATTTAAACAGATAGCAATTAATTTCTTTGAAGTTTGTTCATGCACTGCTGGGAACGATCTCGTGCTCTGCCAGTTCATGCGGCACTTTGGAAAAGGCTGCCATCAGAAGTCGAGACCTAGCTTTGCCTGGCTGGCTGGGAAGACTTTGTGTAGGAGGAGGGGGAGGAAAGGCACCCCAGGCGGGGAGCACAGCATGGAGAAAGGTGCAGAGGTGGACACGGATGGAGTGTGGAGGCATGTAATGTGGAGAGGAAATTGACACCTGTGTAATTAAATCACTACAAACAGGTTCAGTTACCCACAATGCATTTACCACACCGGGAATATGGACTGACATACTTTGGAAATACTTTAAAAGCAAGGGTTGAAACAATAGTGTTCTCATAACTCCCAGTTAACCAGAAAACAATTAACCCAAGCCCCCGCTGCCACTCCCCCGTGTTTCCCAAAACTGTCATTAGACTGCACTTTTCTGGCAGGGAAAAAATCCTGTTTTCTGGAGGATGGTGAATTCTGAATGCAGATGTCCAAGGTCGGGGTGTGGGGGATAGGAATGGAGAAAAAGGCGGGGGTAGTCAAAGGCCAATGAGACGATGTTGACACTGGAATCCCATTCCTCGTGTGTGTGTGTGTGTGTGTCTGTGTGTGTGTGTGTGTGTGTGTGTGTGTGTGTGTGTGTGTGTGTGTGTGTGTGTGTGTGTGTGTGTCTGTGTGTGTGTGAATTCTCCCAGGGCTCCTCCAGGCCATCAAAGACACTCATATCTTGTAAAAGGTCAACTTCTAAATTGGTCACAGAAAGTCCAGCCAGGCTGAATGCCATGGGGAAGAGCCAGCCTGACCTTTGATCCAGCTGAGCTGACATCCCCCAGACTTGAGGGCTTTTGCATGTGTGTCAGATCAGCACCCCGCTCCCTGCCAGTGGCTGCCTCCTCAGGGCCTGGAGACCTTGACAGTGACAAGCAGTCCCAGAGAAGATGCTCGCCTGCCCACTCGGATGAAGTGCAGTGAGGCTTTCCTGCCTGCCCAAGCCACAGACGATGCTTTAAAAAGCCCTTGGAAAAGAAATTCATATATTCCACGATACGATATTCGTTAGACGCTATCATGGCGTTTTATAAGGTCATATATAACGCCAGCTGTAGCTGTAAAAAATTTATTATTCAGCCGCAGAAAGGCATATAAATCCCTGCGAAGTGCAGGTTTTTCTTTTAAAAAGTGGTTTAGTTCTTACTACCCTTTGCCTGGGTTCATTCCTGGGAGATAGTGGCCTGTATTAAACTTGCAGCACTGCAATGCCACCCCAAATAGGTCCTAGGTGCAAGATTCCATATTGCTAAGTCCAGAGAGGACCCCCTTTCAAGGCTTGGGCTTCTGGGCAAACAGGCATAGGAGGCTCCTCAAGGGCTTTTCCACTCCACTTGCTCCTCGACAGCCCCACAAGATTTTGCACAAACTCCCGTGTCCAAAGAAGATTTCATCTTCCCTCCAAATTGGTCCTTTATTTACACATCCTTACCTCAATTTTTTCTGTGCCCTCCCTATCCCGTGCTCCCCTCAACTGCTTGCCAAAATCCTGCCCTGTCCACTCTACATATTAATGGCCCTTCGATCTGTCCCCTCCTCTCCTTTCCCACTGTCCCTGCCCCGTTCGGGCCTTCATCATAGCTCTTCTGGACTGAATGCCCCTTTTCTGGTCCCCCTGCCTCCAGGCTCACCTTTCCAATCTATTCCCCAAGCAGCAGCCAGAGTGATCTTCTCACACTGGTCTTGGACCATGTCATTCTCCTGCTCAAACACCTTCAATGGCTCCCCATTGCCTACCTGATAAATCTCAAGCTCCCTGAATGGTCTACATCATCCGGGCCTGTTCTCATCTCATCAGGCCCAACTCTTGCCATTCTCTGCTCCTCTCCTTGTTCACCACTAATATCATATTTCTTGTAATTTCCTGATAGAACCCATCATTTCAACTCTGTTCTCTCTGTTGGCAATGGCCTGTACATCCCCTCATCCCTGCCTCTCCTGGCCTACTCTCACTCACCCTTCAGGACAATGGTGTGGGCAACGGCTCCTCCAGGGAGCCTTCCAGGAGCGTTCTGGGTTGTACTGGGTGCCCCTACATTATTACAGACCTGACAGCACTCCACAGGAAGAAATATCAAAAGTCCGTTTATCTTACAACAATTTCAATTATAAATGGTCAGGAAAAACACAAAAGGGCAGAGAGACAGAGAGACAGCAAGACAACTCATTTAAATAATACAGGTGATCCTGTCCACCACTGCGCTCAGTGAAATGAGTATACACCACCTTGCAATGATTTCTCTCTCCATCTAACCCAGGGGTCCTTGTCCATGGACTTGGGGGTCTGTGGAGAGAATTCCGGGGGTCTTGAATGTGTACGTATTTATTTTCATAATTATTTTCACTAAATCTAACTGAAATTTAGCATGTCCTTCAGTTATGAATGTAGGCACCAGGCTGCAGAGGTATTAGCAAGACCTGAGACTCCGACACCAATAGAAATTACAGATATTTTCATATCACATTGCTTTGGTACCAGATGTCTCAAAATATTATTCACACTTGTCACTACTTCAAAATTACCATAGTTATTAGACCTGCCACCAAATCTAGTTACTTAATGTATTAATAAAGATGCAAATGCATTATTTCTCAATGTATGTTATTTTTATATATATTTTGATAGCTGTACTTCAATATAACTGCTTTCCTTTGTAATCTTATGCATTTATTTTTTTGCATTTAAAAAGATTATTAAGGAGAGGGGGCCACAGGTTTTTGCCGGATGCCAGAGGAGTCCACGACACAAAAGGTTTAAACACCCTGCTCTGGATGTGAGCTCCCTGGGTGCAGGGCACTGGGTCCGTCATCTTCCAATCCCGGGTACCTGAAGCAGTGGTCAGTGTATAGTAGGGATTTTTTAATATGAACTGAGATCTTATATCTATTAATCTATCCTTCCCACTTTCCTTTCTCTTCCTTCCCCTCCTTCCATCCTTCCTTCTTTCCATCTGTCCCTCCGTCATCTTCCATTCGTCTCTCCAGCTACCTGATCCAAGCCACAGTTCTAACTACTGACATCTCTGCAGTCAGCCCCCAGATCCAGTTCCAGGAGGAGATGTGTTCCTGGGGGGAAAAAGGTGACCCCGGTCTCTTGTGTGGCCTTGGGCAGGGCGTGCCTGGCTCAGAGCTGTGTCTCCAGCTCTCACCCCACGGGCTGGGGCCCCAGGCCCACGTGCGGCCACGTGCCAGGTCCAGTCCATTTATTCCCTAAAGCCAGGGAATGCTTTGGCTTGTTTTCCAAATATCAGGCCAAGTCTTAAAGTGGGGGATCGTGGCCATTACCAAATCCACTGATCTGTCTGGCACGGCGGGTAAGAGTTCTGCCCAGGTCCAATGCAGGCACACCTCGGAGATGTCGTGGGTTTGATTCGAGACCACACAGTAAAGCAAGTATTACAGTAAAACGTGTCACACGAATTTTTGGTTTCCCAGTGCATATAAAAGTTGTTTGCACCATACTGTGGTCTATTAAGTGTACAATAACGTTATGTCTAAAAAAACAATGTACCTATCATAATTTGAAATTTTTTATCGCTAAAATGTGCCCAAACAATTATAATAGTAACATCAAAGATCATGGATTGCAGCTCACCATAAAAAATGAAAATTTTGAAATATGGTGAGAATTACCAAAATATGACACAGACGTGAAGTGAACAAACGCTGTTGGAAAAACGACCCCAACAGATTTGCTCAAGGCAGGCTTACCACAAGCCTTCAATTTGTAAAAAAAAAAAAAAAAAAAACAAAAGCAGAAAAAAACCCCACAGTATCTTCAAAGTGCAATAAAGCAAAGTGCAATAAAACGAGGTCTGCAAGCTCCCCACGTACACTCCACATGACACACGACCTCCGAGGACTTATTTAACTCCTCCCTGAGCCTCATTTTCATTATCTGAGAGGGAGGACATAACCACAGCTCCTTCACAGCGTTTATGGCGCATGATCACAGGAGTTAGCGCACGTGTAGCACTCAGCACCGTGCTGGCACAGCAAGCGCCCGGCAAGTCTCGGGTATCACCCGGCACATCTCAAGGAGGCCAAGGATGAGAGTGCTGCCTCCGGCACCCAGGAAAACAGAGCGAAGGGATTCGTCAACAGATACGACTTTTTAAAAATGCTCCAACCCACTCATATCTAAAATGCAAATCAAGACAGTAAGTACTGTTTTTACCCATCAGTTTGACACAGATTATACAGGTTGATAATCCCCAGTGCTTTTGAGAGAGGAAACAGGAAATCACTTCGATAGGTGATTTGAAGAAACCTCTGTATAGGACAGATCCACTATGCCTGCCAAAACCTAAAACGCACATACGCTTTGAGCCAGCCGTCCCAGATCTAGGCATTCACCCTACAGACGTACACGCTCAATTGTGAAAAGGTATGTGTACAAGAATGTCAGCATTAAGACAGGAAAAAAAAAAGGGAGAGAGAAACAATCTAAATGTCCACCAACAAGAAATCAGTTAAATAGATGATGGGATATTTAATTCATTTGAATCATATTTATTGAACAGTTACTACATACCAGACACCATGCTGGGTGCTGGGAATACTTGGAGAAAATGGAAGGCAGTTAAAAACAATGAAGAAGAGTGATGGGTGCTGATATAAATTGACGTCTAATATACAGAGAGAGGAACAGCAAGTTATTATAAAATATGTTTCTTCAGATTCAGTTTCAAGGAAACAAAATCCTTGCCTATGTACCCTTCCCCACACCCCCCCACATTAATATGCAAAGGAAAAACCTGGAAGGAGAAATAAGAAAACTGTTAATAGTGGTTACCTCTGAACACTGGAAAAAGGGGTATAAGATTTACCTTTCACTTGATACTCTTCTGTATTATTTGATTTTATTTGTTATTGTGTGCCTGTATTGCTTTATATGTGTTCAACCCCCAGTGAGTCCAGTTGGCTCTATTCTCAGAAGTGTCCAGAATCAAACCACTTCTCTCGGCCTCCACTGTGAACATGCTGGTCCCAACCGCCACTGCATTGCCCTGGATATTGCAAAGCCTCCTCCCTCGCCCGTCTTCCTGTACCTGCCGCCCTTGACTAACAACCGTGCATTTTCACCAGGGCAGCAACCAATCCCATTTTCAAAAGTCAGGCCATGTCGCTCCTCTGCTCAAATTCCTCCAGAGGCTTCCCAGCATGGAGTGTAAGCAAAGTCCTTTCTAGGTTCAATAAGATCCTAACGCTCTGGCCCCACCTCCACCCCTCTTTCCCTTGCTCACTCTTGCTTTAGCCACACTGGCTTCTACGGTGCAAAAACCACGCCAAGCAAGACCTACCTCAGGGCCTTTGCACTGGCTGCTCTCTGTTCCTCGCCCACCCATACGCTTTAGGACTCTGCTCAAACGCTGCCTCATTTCCAGGCGGCCCTCCCCAGCCCCACCACAGTCAAAGGGCAATCCCTCCTCGACTGACCTGGCCTGGCCCACCCCTCCCCTGCCTCACTTTCCTCCTTAGCACTTGTCACCATCTGACATAACACTGAAACACACATCTCTCGTTTACCATCTGTCTAGAATGAGGGCGTGTGAGAGCAGGGACTCCTGTCTTGTTTGCTATTGTATCTCCAGCTCCTAAAACAGTGTCTGGCACAGAGTAGGCACTCAATAAATATTCAATGAATGAACTAATCAATAATATAATACTAAACGGAGAATACAATATACTACTGATCATAGCAACAATGAAAAACAAATCCAGAAAGAGATCTTAAGTCCCAAAAGGAAAACCTAAAAATAAATAAATGAATAAAAATTAAAAACCAACATGTTTCTAGCCATAGAGAACAGGGTGGAGAAACGCTCAAGGGCAAACTAACACGTAAACAAGTAACCTCCGGCGCGGCACACAGCAGTCTGGTTGTTCTGAGCTGATGCTCCGCACATAGGACCCTTTCACGGAGTCCAGGGAGTGAAGAGCAGCTTGTATGAATGCGGTACAGTTAGAGTTAGTAACTGGGGAGTAAAACCAGCCGGTTTGGACACGTTACAGAGTCAGTCCCAAAGCCACAGACTATTTCCGGGTGTCAGGCAAGCCCACGCCCTCCTGAGAGCGCCAAACCACAGCAAATCTGCCAACCCCACGCTTGCAGGCTTCGGGAGCCCTGCCTGGAACTTGGCCCTCACTCACCAGGCACCCAGCCTAAAAGCAACTCGGCCAGTGTTCAGAGCTGGGGTTAGGGTCTCCAGGCCCCAGGAGCACGCCGGGCCCTTCACCTTTCTGTGCTCAGAGTTTGCTGGGACATTTGAGTTTTCCTTCGTATCTCATCTAGCCAGCAATGAAAGGCTTGGCATGTGCCGGTTTGTTTAAACTCTCCCTCTCGCCCCACCCATATAAAGTCACTTGAGAGCCAAGACGTCAAATCCAATGACATTTATAGGAGGTGTCCAACCCGTGGACTTTACCTAACCCTCCCCAGCACCGTTTCATGACATGGTCCCTGCAAACCACACTCAGGCCAGTGGTTCTCAGTTGGGGTCAACTTTGCCCCTAGGGGACATCTGGCTGTGTCTGGAGGTATTTTGGGTTGTTGCAACTGGGGAGGGGGCATCACTGGCACGTCGTGGGTAGAGCCCAGGTACGCTGCACAGAACAGTGCCCACAGTGAAGTCCAAAACGGCAGGAGTGCCTCGGCTGAGCAAGCTTGGTGGGTGCGCAGGGTGAACGACGAGGCTGCCCTGGGGAAGGGAGACCCTGAAGTAATGGGCAGACGGGAGGCAGAAGAATTGATGAGACCCGGCCCACACTCGGCCTGAGGGCTACTGAGATGCTCGACGTCTGGCCGTCTAGCCGTCTAAGGAAGCTGTGTGGGGCTCTTAACCAGGGGCAGTTCCACTGGCCGGGCTAGTGGGAGAGCCTCAGCTCCCCTCCCCTCCCCTCCCCTCCAGAAGATGCTTTTTCATTAGAAGAACTGTGCCTGCCTCTGCCACTCTGCTGACCACTCGGAGTCCAGGCAGACCTGGGCTTTGCTTATGTGGTGACAACACAGCCTGCCCTGTCCCGCGTGAAGGCAAACCTCCCAGCCCACTCACAGGACGCAAGCACCTGGCTCAGCTGCCAGAAACATTCCGGTAATTTAACTAATGCTACTTCCCTCTCTGCAAAGAGGGAAGCAGCCATCCGAACAGAGAAGGAAGAATGTTCCAGAAAAAGGACAAAGCAAATTCCTGCACGGGGAGACAATGGAAGGAGACTGAAGAGCCCTTGCTTCTGGGGTCTGCTCCTGACACAAGAGAGAAAGCGGGGTGGGGTCAGTGTTTATAAGTGACAAGTGGGCATCATCACCCCAGCCTCTAAAAGTCCAAGGAGGTAGGTGACGTGGTTGCTTTCACCAGTGGGGAAACTGAGTCTCAGGAAGCTGAATACCTTCTCAAAGGTGATGCATTCAGTAAGTGTAGAGGTCAGGATTCGAACCCAGGACACTGGGCTCCATCCAAAGGGGGCAGCTGGTCCTTGCCACTAGCTGACATCTAAAGGCTCAATGTAGTTTTACCTTCCAATTTTTCAAAAACCTTTCAAACCCCCTCCCTGCCCCCCAAAACCCCGTGGGCCAGTTGGAGATGCCACCAGGAGGCCTGTGTATGACTCTGGGTCTAGGATGATGTCATGAGAAAGTTACCTCCTGCCACCGCATAACTGGTGCCGGTTATAATTGGGGCAGGGAGCGTGTGGCAAAGAAGTTGCTTTAGGCCCCTTGTATAGCTGGAGTTTCTTTCTTCTAGCATTGAGCTGGCTGGGCTCTTCCTTCTCAAGATGATAAAACTGTCCCACTGTCCTCAGCCCCACCCATCTGGTACCACAGCTAACTTGAGTTTTCCATCCAGTCCCCTTCCTTTCAGTGGAAAAATAAGTGCTATAGTTCCCAGAAGAAAATCAGAAGGGGTTATTATTAATAAGATGTTCCTTTTCAGAAAGGCACTTGAACCCAGCAGGGAGGGTTGCATTGAGGTTGGAGCTGGGACCCCACCTCTCCAACCTCCTGGGAGAGGACAGCCCAGTTCCCCAGCCAGAACCACTTGGACTGGAGAAATGGCCACGTGCTGGCCCTCCCAGGGCCTCTCAGAGGCAGAGGCGAGGTGGTGGCACTTTTGAGAAATCAGTTTCAAATGCTAAGACAGTTAATTTCCTGGAGGTGTGATGGAGAATGAGAAAAGGAGAGTTTGCAAAGGCCTTCCCTGCCGGCAGGAATAGCCTGTTTGTCTCTGTCTGCCTGTCTGCTCTGGGGTTACAGGGAGGAGCTGAAGTCCTGCCCTCCCCGCCTTGTCAGCCTAGACCTTGGTCCCTCCCGGGTGAAGGAGTCCTTCACTGTCTCAGAGCCAAGACAGACAGAGGGGTGTGAGTGACAAGACTCAGAGCAAACTGGCCCCTGCCTGGGGCCTCTTTCTCACGCATGTGGGTCCTCTCGTGCTTTACTTAGCGCAGCGGTGTTGAGAATGTTTGCTTCTCGATTTGGTTTTGGGGGGAGGTTGTCACAAATAGAATGACAGCTCTGATCCTCTGCCCAGAAAAATGCTCAGATACCCACAACTGGGCATTCAGTCTCAAAAGAATCACTGCTCCCTCCCATCCCTTCTGGGACCACCCCTTGGTTTGAAGACCCCCCACTTTATCACAACAGGACAGGAAACGACAGTGACTCACCCTGGGAAAACCCACTGGCAGTGCTATGGGAAGAAGGGGCTGGAGGCTCCGTGTCCAGGCCCCGAGGAAACAGAGGCCACTCTCCTAGGGAAAGCTGAGGACACTTTACCAAGAGACACTTTCTAAGGGGGACCGACAAAGCAGCTCTGGCCACAGCGGGGAGCTGTCACCACCTGATCCGAGTGATCAGGTCCTGGAGAGAACAGTTGTAGCTGTGGGACAGGGCAACCCTACAGGAGCTGTGGCCCTCCCAGGCGACTCAGCCAACCCACAGAAAATGACCCCATCCCACTGTCCCCACCTCCTCCCATCTCCTGCCATGGCCTCCCCTGGACCGAAGCAATGAGAAGTGCATGCTGATGAAATCCATCGAGGTCAGCCTCTGGGGGCCGAGGGAAGGGAGGATGGGTGGAGAGTGGATCTGAGGCGGGTGGGGACAGAATACAGCCAACACACTTCATCTCAGCTGAGACCTAACATCCGAGGTGGCATCAGCAAGAGGGTACGTGAGGGAGACGTGGGGCTGTTGACCCTCCACACGGAGCCTGAACTTCCTGTGGCCAGGAACCACGTGTGGCTTATCTGACTGGCAATGGTGAAGTGTCACCTGAATCCGGGTCTGCCACTAACGTGCTGGGTGACCATGAAAGCTGTGGAGCCACTCTGGGTTGTTCCACATATAAAGCACAAAGGTGAGCCCTGAGGGGCAGGGGGCACAGCAAACGCTGCAGGAGACGGAGGTCTGGCTTCGGTCCTCCCTCTGCCATTCAGGAGGGCTGTGGCCTTGAACCAAGTACTTAACCTGTCAATGTCTCAGTGTCTTCACCTGCAAAGGAGGGGAACGCGAGCCCCTTCCCCAGGTGCTGCCATCACGATTAGATGAGATGATACATAAAAAGCACTTAGCAGGGCTTCCCTGGTGGCGCAGTGGTTGAGCGTCCGCCTGCCGATGCAGGGGACACGGGTTCGTGCCCCGGTCCAGGAAGATCCCACATGCCGCGGAGCGGCTGGGCCCGTGAGCCATGGCCGCTGAGCCTGCGCGTCCGGAGCCTGTGCTCCGCAACGGGAGAGGCCACAACAGTGAGAGGCCCGCGCACCGCAAAAAGAAAAAAAAAAAAAGCACTTAGCAAAGTCCCTGGTGTGGAGCAAACATGCAGGCGATGTTGCAGAAGCAGCACCCAGATCCCCTCTGGTTCCTAAATCCTCCAGGTCTGGGCTCTGGGTATTGACTTTGATGTCCCTCCTCCACCTGGACCTCTGTCGTGCTATTTTATGTGAAAGCGATTTTCTTGACTGAATTATCTCGACAGCTAGAACCTTCAAACCCAGCCTGAACATTCTTCTCTTTTTAAGCTCCTGGGTTCACACCGCCCTGCCCAGAAACCTCACGGAGCAGACACACTAAGCCTCAAAGATCCTGGTCCATGTGCTACGGGTGCCAGACAGGAGCAACGCCTGCTCACCCAGACTCCAGCTTGTAATTCGATGCAAATCTGGCGACACTGCCTTGTTGCTCAGCTGGTGGCACTGTGGGCTTCCCCTCAGTGCTGGAAGTTGTGTGGGCGGGTGCTCTTCAAGAAGGTGCATCTGCTGGAAGGGAAACGTGAGTGTCTCCTTCTCACTGTGAGACCACTCTGCTTGCTCTCTGCAGGGGGACCCTCCCGCTGCATGGAACCTCGGCTCCGCACCTGGAATTCACTCCGTACGGACAGATAATTCCAAACCCGTCTGCTGGGGAGGGCCAAGGGAGTGATCTCTACCTCTGTCTCTATCTCTACTTATATCTGTAACTATACATATATCTGTAGCTATATCTGTATCTAAATCTCATCTATGTCTATATCTACATTTATTGCTACATCATATCTGTATATGTTCTCTATCTAATTTATCTCTCTATTCCTAATCTCTGTATCTTTCTAATCTATATGTAGCATATATATGCTATTTGTATACATTACACATACATGCATTATAATAATATATGCACTATAATACATATATACATTAGATATAGATTGGACAGACATAGGTTCAGATATAGAGATATAAATTAGATATATTGATAGATACAGAATTATATTTTCTAATGTACAGTGTATAATATATGACATCTAATGTATAATGGATATCATAATGTATACATGTATTATGTGTATACAGTCGTCTCTCAGTATTTCCAGGCGGATTGGTACCAGGACCCCCATAGAGACCAAAATCCATAGGTGCTCAAGTCCCTTATATAAAACGGCACAGTATTTGCATATAACCTACACACAACCTCCTGTGCACCTTAAATCATCTTTAGATCACTTACAACACCTCATACGATGTAAATGCTACATGAAGAGCTGCCAGCAAATGGCGAGTTCGAGTTTTGCTTTTTAGAACTTTCTGGAATTTTTTTCCAGATATTTTTGATCCATGGTTGGTTGAATCTGTGGATGGGGAATTCAGAGGGCTGACTGTATACACTGTACATCACATACACATTATGTAATTAAGTTACAGACCTGTAACTACGCCTACATCTCTACCTCCTATACCTATCTATCATCTGTATCTATTCTCTGTCTATATGTCATCTATGTCTTAGCAACATAGCAGCGAAGGAGACGGTGCTTCATTTGTAGCCTGGCTCTAATCCAGCCTCAACCACTTACTGACTGTATAACTTTTTTTTTTTTTTCAGTACGCGGGCCTCTCACTGCTGTGGCCGCTCCCGTTGCGGAGCACAGGCTCCGGACACGCAGGCTCAGCGGCCATGGCTCACGGGCCCAGCCGCTCCGCGGCACGGGGGATCCTCCCGGACCGGGGCACGAACCCGTGTCCCCTGCATTGGCAGGCGGACTCTCAACCACTGCGCCACCAGGGAAGCCCTGACTGTATAACTTTTACAGGAAACTCGGTCTCTCTGGGCCTCAGTCGGCTTGTCTGTAAAATGGGGCTAAGATCTGTACCTGCTAGACTGCCAGGTCCAAATCCCGGCTGCTCCACTTGGTAGCTATTGGACAAGGAGCTTAGTCTTGTGATGCCTCAGTTTCTCATCTGTAAAACAGGAAGGATTTAATACCTCCCATCGAGGGCAGCTGTGAAATCTGAGCGCTTACTTAGAAGAGCACCCAGCCCATGTTACCAGTGCTTAGTGGATACTGGCTAAATGTACTAAATTTACAAATACACATACAGTGTGCAGTTCTCGGCTCATAGTAAACTTAGAGTCGATGTATGTTGGTCATTACTGACAAGAGCAATAATTTGAAGTGTTCTCAGTCAACAGCTAAACTCAAACCTCCAATGTCTCGGGAGAAGCCATCTCGCATGGAGAATAGAGGAATAATGACCCTCAACACGATCTATTTTTTGAAACGGCGCATGTGGCTACACTTTGGGGAACTTGCCGGCTATTTATGGAATGTTGCATCACTTCGTTTGCCCTGAGTCATACAGACTAGAGAGGCACCATGGCCATAGGAACGCAAATCCTCCCTGAGAACGTTTCTACCGCCAGGTCCGGCCTCCTTGCCTGGCAAGCCAAGTCCTGGCCCGGGCAGTGGTCCAGCTGGTCACCTCCCTGCCCCACCTCTCCCACCAGGTCTAATTACAGACCCAGCAAATCAGAGCCAGAGGAAAAGACTGTGGCGGAGGGATTTGCCTTGTCCCCAAAGCAGCCTTGTTTGCTCTGGAGAGGAAGGCAGATGGGCTGAGAAGCAATTTGGTCTCAACGTCCTCTCAACAGATGCCGGGCACCATAAGAATTAATGGGCTGGAGACTCAGGTAAGAGCCATTCAGAAGCTCCCTGATCACTCCCCAAACCGCTCTCCACGGAGGAAAAGGTTAATCGAAGCCCAGAGCTGGAAGCGAGGCGAGGAGACAGCAATTGCTTTAATCCCGGGAGTGGGGGAAGAGCTTCAGGAGAAAGAAGTTTGCACAGAAGAGGCTGTGGTCTGCCTCTGAAAAAGGAACTGAGCCTTGAAGCTGAGGCTTTCACAAGTCCTGCTCTGTTGGTCCAGAAACCTTAGCCCAACCCTCTCTGAACTCAGCCACGTAGATGGGCTTTTTCATTTTTTTTATTTAAATGCTGCATTTTTCTCCAAATGCCGTTGGGCCCTAGCATCTCTCAGAAAACTAGCTCTAAGAGGTTTTTTCCCCTTTCCACACACTGTGCACATGCTCACACACATCATGAATCATGACCCTGTGTGCAGTCACTCCCTGGCAACTCAGACCTAGAGGCTTTGGGGGATGGAGGTGTCACGGCCAAGAGCCTGGAGGCGGAGGTGGGAAGGAACAAGTTTCGCCCTTCTACACGGTCACAATTATGTGGCTGGGACTGTCTTTGTACAATAAGCTGTCCGCGTAGCACATGAGGTTACACCACCACTTCTTAACCTTGGCACTACTGACATCTGGGGCCAGATAATTCTTTCCTGCATGCATGGTAGAGTGTTTAGCAATGTCCCTAGCCTCTACCCACTAGATGCCAGTAGCACTCCCCAGCCCCCAAGCTGTAACAATCAAAAATGTCTCCCAAAAAAAAAAAAAAAAAAAGTCTCCAGACATCACCAAATGTCCTCAGGTGTGAAGGTAGTAAACTTGCCCCAAGTTGAGAACCACTGGTTTAGACTCAGGCTTCAGTTCAGCTGAAAGGGAGCCAGCTAATTAGCTAATGATGAGTATTAGCCGATTTCTCACATAAGCCCCATTATCACAGCACAACATTGTTCAGGTCAGAAGTTCCCTGTCAAAATGCTCACCGCGGGTGTTAGTTTGACTGGATGGTCCCAAATTTAAGCCCCTTTTCCTCTGTCCCACCCCCTCAGTCCTTGCCCTTCACCCTTGTCTGATAAGGTAATTCCTTATTCATCCTGACGTTCTAATGACACCGAGGCATTGAAGGAGCTCCAAGGAGCTAAAACTTTTAATTGATTCTACGGAGAACTGGCATTATTGATACAGGAACCCAGATATAATATGCAAAACTCTCAGAACACAATTACTGCCAGCTCTTTGCCTGGTTAACTCTTTCTACTGTAAGCTCTCAGCTCAGATGTCACCTCCTGAGCTTAAAACTCACCTCCAGAGACAGACTTCCCTGAACACTCTCCCCCTTGTGGCGCCCGGTCACTCCCACTTACAGACACGCTGGTCTTGTTTTCGTTCACTCATTACTCCCTGAAACCATGGGCATATTTATTTGCTCTTAAATTCACTGTCTGACTCCCCCAAACAGAATGGGGGCTCCATGGGCAAGGTACCTTCTGTCTTGTTCACTGCTGTACGTTTAGCATCAAGGCCTGGCCTCTTCCTGGACCCCAGACTATTTATTAAATAACCAACTGCATGAATGGATGAATTTCTCACCGACTGATTTCCTTCCACCCACTACTCGTTTTCTTTGTGAGTTTTGTTCACAATCTTCAATGTCCCCAGTATCATCATTAAATAATGTGAATGTAACTCCCTCCCCTTATACCCCCAGCTGGTTGATCAAAGAAATTCAAGTTCCTGGTTGGTTGTTGAAAGCTGAGCAGTCAGGAGTTTTCCTCCTGATGCCCCTGATCTTCAGGTCCTGAGAGTTCCTTTATGACACCTCCCAGGGGATCTCACTGTTGGCGCAGAGGCCATGAAGTAATTGACAGTGAAGATGTTGGGGGAAGGGGTGGCAGGAAGGGAGACAGAAGCTACAATTGAATAACGAGAGGCCTTGCCAATTGGAGTGAATTCAGAAATGATAAACCATCGTGGCGATCAATGAGAAAGAGAGAATCAAATAATGAGCATTCATATTTACCAAAACACTACTGATGCACGGGGAGATGTTTCATTTGTGTTGTTTTAAAAATAAATTTTCTATTGGGTCCATTGCTTAAACCCTTTTACCTACCAGCCTTGTGGCAAAACTATCGGTCAAAGAATCACTCACCATGTAAAGCATTATTATCTATTTATTTATATATCCACCCACCTATCATCTATCTATCATCCCTCTACCTACTTACCTAAGTACATCTGCGGATACTTGTACAAAGCACTATCCATCCGTCTATCTATTTATCTATATTGAGCTTGGGGTGCATACGTCAGGCTCGTCCCTCCAGCTTTTCTGAGCATCAGCAAATCTTTCTAGGCAACTTTTTTTTTCCTGGAAAAATAGGAGAGAGGTTGAGAAGGTAGATTCTGATGTCATATGGCCCCAAGTCTGACACTCACCAATGTTAGGTCCTGTGTGACCTTGAGCAAGTTACTTAACCTCTCTGACCCTTAGGGTCCTCATCTGGAAGTCGGGTATCATGAAAAGACCTATGTAATAACGGCACTTGAGGATTCAGTGGGAGAAGCCAGTTCTTGGCAAGTGGTAAATATCAGTAAGAGTGGGGATCATTGACGATGCCGCTAACCAAATTCAAATTCCTTTCAGACGCTTTTTTTTTTCATCTCTAGGTCACTTGGTTCCCGGGTAACCACCATCTGGAGACTAGAAAAGTATTCACCCCTGCAAGTGAGGGAGTCCTCGGTACCGCCCAGGGGCAACCTGCTGAGGGAAAGCTGACACCAGGGATTTAAACCTTACTCGACTCCCTCATCCTATTAATCTGGCCGTTAAGCAGAGACAGTCCTGCTGATGCCAACAGATGCGAAGCTTTGCTGTGCCAGTGGCGGAGCAATAGAGGAGGCCTCAGCAGCCAAGCAATCCCACGCCCCCTCCAACTCAGAACAGCTGCCCGGGGACAGATGCACTGAGCACTGGGCGGGGGCTGATGCAGTGAGGACTAGGGAGAGAGGGAACGCGTGGAGGGAAGGGTCCCTGGCTGGCCCAATGTCCCTATGCAGACTGGGCCCTGGACAGGCACGCCACTGAAGCATGACGTACGGACATGGCTCACAGTGAAATCTCAAATTCAGGCCCACCTGTGGCACCTGTGCTCCAGGATGGAGCAGGTGATGGCTTTCTTGGGAGCAAAGGGCACAGGGGGAGGAAGTGGGAACTGACCCAGGGCTCAGAGCACATCTACCACTCACCTCTGCATGGCTGGCTCTTCCAAGCGCGGCCACATCTGCCACCTCGCTTGTGCTATATGGGTAATATTGGGGGTGCCATGTCCTGCCAGAGAACCTTTCCCTGCCCCTCTCATCTGACCTGCCTGCAGGCAGCTGAAGAGGATCCCATCCTGAGTCCCATGATGGGCTGAGGCCCAGCACAAAGTCAGATCTGGCCACGGGCTTGTGCCAACAGTTACAAAAAAAAAACAAAACAAAACATCTGCACTTTGGTTGGGTTCCAACGTCCCTTTAACATGGGAAACCAGAACTCGGGGAAAGACAACAGCATCCTACGGCTCCCCGAAGACCGAGCTCCAGAAAGCCGGCCACGTGCCACAGCTGGCTGTGTGTGGCCCAGGGCTCAGGTCTCTCAGGCCGATGGATGTGACTTGGGGAGAGGTCACTGTGTAGGTAGGGGTGAGCTGTCACAGCCCAGAGCCAGGGCATGTGACTGTTCTTTCCCATGGAGCTTCTGAAGGGCTGGTGGGGCGAAAGATACAGCAGGGCAAAGGACAGAACCATCCAGGCTGCAGCCACTCCACCTCAGATTTGGCTTCCAGAATTCTGGGTGCGGACTATCTGCCCAGGGGTCTCCCTGAGTCTAGTAACTTTTCCTTCTGGGGAAAGACTGATAAAGAAGAGAAGGGCCAGCATTTCAAAAACCCGCCCTGAACGTTCTGTCAAAATACGTGGGGAGAGACACGTTTCCCAAAGTATGGCTCACAAACTTCTGAGAGGACGTTGCAGAGATTTTAGCGGGCACCCAAAGGAGCTTTTCAACTGTATTAATTTAACATTTAATGTTTTGCAACGCAATGTAACTGGCACGTCGAACTTGTGATTTCACCATATTATTCTTTGAGATGGCATTTCTCAAGCCCGGCCCTACTGCCATCTCAGGCACGGTAATTCTTCCTGGGGGGGCCTCCTGTGCCTTGTAGGCCATTCAGCAGCCTCTCTGGTCTCTACCTATTAGATGCCAGTAGTAAACCCCCCTCCCTCCCAGCCCGCCAAGGTGAGATAACCAAAAATGTCTTCAGACACTGCCACAAGTCCTCTGGGGCTCAAAGATACCCCTGATCGGGAATCATTACCTTAGGATAAGTCTACTTCTGAAAGTAAAATATGTTCATTTCGGGGAGGATGTGTTTCTAGGTGACTTGGCACAGGTACAATTCACATTTGCCAAACGTGGCCGAGGTGACAGGTGACTGGCCGAAGTCTGCCAAAAACCAGACCAGAGGATGGCCAAACAGAGGCTAAAAACTGGGCGTTTATCCCCTCCACGTCCCCCCGCACTGCTCCTTCCTGCCAGCTTTGTTGTCTGGTCATCCCTGAAGCCGACATAAGTGTGTGTGGGGAGAGCGGGGGTGGGTAGTGAGAGGCCACAAGAGCCCAAAGAAACCCTGAGAATCCACTGTCCTCCCAACGTCCGGCCTTTCTGATGAAGGAAAGAGGGGCAGGGCAGAGATGCCCGCGATGAGGGTGAAGAGCAGGGCGCAGCTGGTCCCAGGATGTGCAGGAGTCACCGAGAAGCCTTGAGAAGCTCAGCTGCGTTCGCCTGTCTGACACGCCGTTAGCTGTGGGGCGCTGGTGGCATCCACCCTGGCTTCTCTGTTTATTGTCTGACCAACCCCCAGAGCTAAGGAAACCATCCATCCAAAGATACAGCCCCTTCAAGTCCCGTCAGAAAAGCACCGTTGTACTGGTTTAAAAAGCTAACATTCTTGTTAAATAGCAGAAACTAACACACCACTATAAAGCAATTATACTCCCACCATAAAGATGTTAAAAAAAAAAAAAAAGCTAACACTCACAAGCACTTAGCCATACTGATGACTTCACAGACACCCTGTCCTTTCCTCCTCACCACAGCCCTGCAGGGCAGGCACGATCCCTGTGGTAATAATATTCCAGATGGGGAGACAGAGGCTGAGCGGTTCAGTGACCCTCAGGTCCAGAAGACACAGCTCTGGGGCTCTACCTGGGTCTGCTGGACTCACAGCTGCCCCGCTGTCCTAGCTCCCCGGAAAGCAGAAAGTAGACAGTAAGGGCCATTCCCTCCTTACAAGGCCCACTGGTCACCTGCCCCCCCCCCCCCGCCCCCGCACAGAAATGCCACCGTGATTCACATTCCTCAGAATGGCCCATCGCGCAAGCAGACACAAGCACACGACTAACTGCCCGGGGAGAAAGTTCTCCAAACCCGAGGCATGAAAGGGCAGCCATCCCCCACTGCATGCCTCCTCTCTGCCTTCCCTCTCCCCCTGCATTCACCTCCTCGCCACTTCTGGGCGGAAGCAAAGGGCAGAAGAAAACTCAAAAGAAACACGTCTGGTTCTTCCCACGGTGCTTTCAGAACCTGGGTACATGCATGTGTGCACACACACTCATGAACAATCAGCTGGTGTGTGTACACATGTGGGTGCACGCACATATCCCAACCAGGCAGGAGGATGGCCTTATGTGTCCGTCCAGCCTTCCTGAGTCCTGGAGCCAAGAGGATGCACGAACGCTCCCTGGAGAGCTGGTCCGGGGACATCAGTGCAGAGAAAGTGACAAACACCACGGGAAGGTACTCACCTGGGCCTCCAGGGTGATCACAGGGCTTGGCTGTGCGGCCTGTGGGAAAAGAGGAGAAAACACACGTGAGCGGTGGGAGAAGTGTAACCTACTGCCCCGGCATCAAGCAACCCCGCGGGGAAGCTGGCCCCCCTCTGTCGCCCCCATTCCACGTGACAGGAGGACAGCCCGGCCCAATCTCCCCCCACCACACCTCCTCCCACACCCACAGGACGAAGGAGGCTGTAATCTTTCATTAGGGGGATACAGGGACACCCGCGTGGAGATCGTGCACAACCATGAAGTGTCAGCGTAAAGAAATAAGAAACAAAGGCCCCTCGCCGAGTATCTCAAAGCGTGTTCAAATCATTGATGTGAAGGAGAAGATGGGTCCGTAAGAGGATTAGAAATAAACCTGAAAGAATATAAAATCCCCATTAGGGGCAAGGCCACCACTTTGTGTCTGATCTTGGAAAGAATGAGGGAAGGACTGAGAGGAAAAGAAGAGCTTAATTCCTGGTCTGTGTGGCACATTCCAATGGGCTGGGGAAGACTCCTTTCAGGCGAGAGAAGGCCAGAGAAAGTCCCATTCATTCACTGGCTACAAAAGCCAATTGACTGGAAATGCTTGGTGGTAATGTCTCGGGTCATTAAACGTGAACTCTTGGGTGGGGGGCAGGGTGGGTACGGAGGAGGAAGGGGCAGCTGGGGAGGAGGTAATGGTTTTCAGCAAGTGGATTCCAAAGAAAACAGGAAGCTCGGCACATAAAGGCTATTTTTGTCTGGACTATGTCAGCTCTGAGCTTCATCATCTTGGATTCCTGATTCTGGGAAAGTAACCTCAAGCTGCCTCTTACAGAGAATGGGCGTGATTTTTACAACCCCTCAGTGCGAACTCAATTGGAAGCTTTGCTTTATCCGAGCAGATTTTCCAACACAGGCTTCAAGGAAGCCGTGCAAATTAGCCCCAGCTCACTGGCCTCTGCTGTCAACAAGAAGGAGATGTAGGAATCACACCCTGTTTGTCTGTGAACGGCTTATTTTACTTAGCATGGTGTCCTCAAGGTTCATCCATGTTGTCACAAACGGCAGGACTTCCTTCTTGTTTGAAGGCTGAATAATATTCCTCTGTGCAGGGCTTCCCTGGTGGCGCAGTGGTTGAGAGTCCGCCTGCCAATGCAGGGGACACGGGTTCGTGCCCCGGTCCGGGAAGATCCCACATGCCGCGGAGCGGCTGGGCCCGTGAGCCATGGCCGCTGAGCCTGCGCGTCTGGAGCCTGTGCTCCGCAGCGGGAGAGGCCACAACAGTGAGAGGCCCAAGTACCACAAAAAAAAAAAAAAAAATTCCTCTGTGCATGTACGTACTATGTATTTTCTTTATCCGTTCACTTGTCAACGGACATGTAGGTTCTTTCCAGGTTTTGGCTATTACAAATTTGGCTGCCATAAACATGAGAGTACAGATTTCATGATTCCACTTATATGAAGAACCTAAAATAAACTCTTATAGACGCAGAGAGTAGAAGGGTGGTTGGCAGGGGCCGGAGGGAGAGGGAAATGGGGAGGTGCTATTTATCGGGTACAAAATTTTGTTCACACTAGATGAATAAGCTCCAGAGAGCTGCTGTTCGACACAGAGCCTAGAGTTAACAAACTATATTGTACACTGAAAATTTTGCCCAGAGGGTAGATTTCATGTGAAGTGTTCTTTCCACAACTTTAAAAGAAGGAAGTGTAGAGAAAGCGGAACATCTTAAACCCCTACCCCAGGTGAACTGTCACTCATTTCTTGTTCATTTCTCTTTGGTACCTAATTGTGATGAGCGTGGAGTCCTGACCCCAGGATCATTTTGCGTTCTGGTCTGTACTGACTTTTCCTTCAAGACGAGGGAATGCTCTCTCCTGATTCCTGTTCTAATTCCCAGCACTTCTCCAACAGTGCAGCTCAAAGACTGTTGCCAAGAGAACGTCTCACTCTAATTTTCACATTCCACCCTGGCACTGAATATTCCTCGTACTCAGGAAGAGACTGAGGGGCATTTTCTCTCCCACGTTGCAGCCTTGGCCCATAAAGGAACTTGGAGAAGTCTTAAGAGAAATACTGCAGGCCTCTGTCTTCAAACCCTTACTAGCTCCTTCTCAAGGGGAAAGCAGTGGCAACTATGACGGGGGAGAACCTTCACTGAACCACTTTTTTTCAAGTGAGGTTCATTATTTTAGCATCTCTCACGAAGCCCCCCAGCCAGCTCCTGTATCACTCGTATGCAGGGAGAGTGGACCCTGTACTCCCAGTTTCCCTGTGTCAGGCAAGCATGCTGGGCAGGGCCCATGCTAGTTGCCAGGAGGCAAGGCCATCATCCTGGTCTGTGCCGGGCAGTGTGGGTCAGATCCCACCGTGCTGTTCAGTGAGTGACAGCAGGCAAGTCTGTGCTTCAGCTCAGTCTCCGTGTGTCTGTCTGTCCCTCTTTTTTTTTTTTTTTTTGCGGTACGCGGGCCTCTCACTGTTGTGGCCTCTCCCGTTGCGGAGCACAGGCTCCGGACGTGCAGGCTCAGTGGCCATGGCTCACGGGCCCAGCCGCTCCGTGGCATGTGGGATCCTCCCGGACCGGGGCACAAACCCGTGTCCCCTGCATCGGCAGGCGGACTCTCAACCACTGCGCCACCAGGGAAGCCCTGTCCCTCTCCTTATTCAGATCCTACCATCCAGATTTTGACTAGAAGAGAAGAAGCTGCTTCTCAGACTCAGACATTAGCCTCATTTTTAAAGCCAGGTCTTTGCAAAGCATTGCACAGGGTGTTGGGTGCGTGCCCAGATTAATTAAGCTGTACTTCACAGCCCATTCGGCTATTGTTTGGGGATTACTCTTCACTGCTCAGAATCCCACTGGGTGGGGTGGGGTGGAGAGGGGAGAATGCCATCCTGAACCCCTATGAACAACTCCACTGGAAAAAACCTTCCTGGGAAACCACAGGGAACCTCTGACAACTGTGTTGACAAAACCCAGAGCCTGATCCTTGGATACAGTGTCGCACCAACTCTTTATTTGGTGTTCCAACGGAGAGGAAGACCCTCTGGGCTCAGGGTCAGGGGACTAATATTCATTAAAAAGCTTCTGAAAAACAAAAGCAAAAATGCTATCTATTTAGCATGTTAATCACCTAGCCAAGAAGAAGACAAAGTAACTCACAAATGGCCATGTCATTGACACTTGGGATTCACTTGCCAAGAAAGCTGTGTTCCCCTCCTCTGTGCACATTTGAAATATAAGACTCTCCCTCCGGAGGCTCAGTCCAGAGGATTCAAGGTACGGCAGCACCTCTGTGAGGTCTCACTTTCAGTAACATCCTCCTTAATTGGAAAGGCTAACGAAGTGGAACCAGGTCATTGATGCTGTCTGCCTAATCCATCCTGTCTGTCTAAATTGGGACTCTTTGGTTTACAGTAAACTCCTGTCTGTCAGAGGAAAGGCTCCCAGAGACCAAAGGGGAACCTGCAACGTGCTTCGATGCTACAGTGGAGTGCTTTTAGAATCTTAATGTGGGGACTGGGAACCAGGGAACCACCTAAAGCAAGGAAAGCCCTTTCATATCATCTACTGCGATGACGACATGGAGGAAGTCAATTGGGGAACTGGGTAGGTTGAATAAGTGGCCCTCGTTTTCACCACTCCCTAGGTCCACACCCTCTGGTCCTGCGATTTTGCATTTCTTTGCCAAGCGTGCTTCCTCATCCCTTGAACTTGGGCTTGCCCATTAGCAGTTATGACATAAGAGAAGCTTGAAATGTGGCTGCGTGATTGAGCAGGACCTCTTGTGCTTTTCCCATCAGCACAAGAAGAATGTGCCCAGGTAGCCTACTGGTCCAAGGAGGATGAGAGACAGTCGGGGCAGACCCCATCCAATCTGCAGCTTGAAGCTAAGCCCAGCCTCGATCAGCCAACCCCTAGCCAACCTTCACACATGGAGAAAATACATGCTTGTTCTTTCCAGTCATTGAGTTGCAGGTTGATTTGTCATGCTGCACCATTGTGGCAGATACACTCTCCAAACACGGACCTTGATAGAACCAAAACGTACTGTACAGACAGTCCAGCCTTGGAAACGAAATGATGCATACTCTCCCTGAGTCTGCAAATACATCCCAGGAACCGGAAATAACCAAACTGATAGCTATCATTTATTGAGGACCTACTACGTGCCAGGCTCCATGCGAGATGTACATTACACCAAGCAAAGAAATTACTCGACCATCAGGATCTTGCACTACTTATGAGTTAGCCTTCAGCCCTCTTTGCTAAACATACCAGTCCTTCTGAATTTATTTAGATGCCATTACAGACACATTAATGGAAATCATCACTCAGAGTGCCCTTGCCCTGAGATGAAGACATTTTTCATTCTTTTGGCTTATTCTAAACCTTATCCCATGGGCATATTACTTGACCACAGTTCAGAACAGTCATGAATACTAGTAGTAACTATTAACTTACCAAGTTACTTGTTAAGTAATGGCTAATAATTTGTTAGGTTCTTACCATGTTCCAGGCACTGGCTTAACCTCTATACATGCACCATTCCATTTACCACTGTAACAACTTTATGGTAGGAACCACCATTACTCCCATGATAGAGATGGGGAAACTGATGACCATAGAGACTGAATAACCTGTCCAAGGCTACACAGATAGTGTTGAAGCCTGGATTCAATCCCAGCGCCCCACACTCAAGAAACCTGTGCTCCACTATTTTACACTAGCTCTTATCTGAGAATATCGTCCCACCTTAGACAATGTAATCCTGCAACCTAGAGAATGTCTATCTAAAGGAAGAATACAGCAAATGAAAGGTAACACCTTAACAACTACTGGAATCCTTTTTTAGTATCTGTATTTTTTTAAAAACGTAGTGGACATGGTTGATCGAAATCAGTACATGTGAGGTGACTAAAAACAAAATGCAGTCACTGTGCCATGGCAGGAACCACGCAGAGTTCGCCAAACCCGTCCACAAATGTTTACCGTGTTCCAACTCAGCAGCTAGCGCTATGCCTGGCAGGTACCCTGAGGGAGACAAAAATGAGTTTAAAGGGACCCTGTGTGCCCTTCCATCCCAAAGCTGTTTAAAAGAGAGGCAAGAGCCTGATTACAGCTCCTGCAGAACTGAAACTTGTCTGCACCTCGAGTCTTGCCTGTAAGACAAGGAAGCCAGGCTCAAAAACTTTCGAGCCCATCAGGGCCAAAGCCCTAATTTTAACAAGCAATTAAACTTTCATAAAGAAAGCAGAGAGGAGGAAGAATTTGTTCATTTTCATTCCAGGCATGCATCAAACATTTCTGGCTTTCCTGGTTATGCTGAGACCTGCGTAAGCCTTAGTCAATGGAAGGGGCGTTCTCCTCCTTGGCTTTGATGATATCATAAGATAGCGTTTGCTCTTGCGTGTTGAGTGATGACTTCGGTGTACAGGTGAGACAATCCTGTGATTCAAGCCTTCTGAGCCAGTTTCCCCGAGGCCCATCAAGTCAGCATATAGACAATGGGCCCCAATAGTACAGCCTCAGCACAGACACACCCAGGACAACACTGCAGAAGGCTGGGTGGTGCTCTCCCCGGGAGCCCTCTGCTTGGCGATAGAAGGAGGAAGCTTCCACCATCCAGAGACTGGACCTTATTCTGGTCACTGTCAAACACCAGGTGCCTTGGGAAATGCAATGAGCTCTTCATGGGATCAAAAACTCAGCACCCTTGCCTGCTGGAGAAACTGGCTCACTGGAGACCACCCAGTGGAAGCTGAGTTTGGATGTCAGGCTAGAGACCTAAACGGATAAGGTCACTTGTACTGCAGCCTGGCATGGGGCAAAGAAGGTTCATTCACGGGAAAAAAGTGCAGGTTTGGGGTCAGCTCTGGATTCAAATCATGCATAACCACTGTTTTAGTCTGCTCAGGCTGCCATAACAAAATACCACAGGCTACGTGGCTTACACAAGAGAAACTTATCTTCTCACAATTCTGGGAGCTAGAAGTCCAAGATCAAGATGCCAGCAGGGTTGTTTTCTTCTGAGGCCTCTTTTCTCGTCTTGCAGACGGCCACCTTCTCACTGTGTCCTCACGTGGTCTCTTTCCTCTGTGCAGGAGTCTCTATGTGTCTCCGTGTGCCCAAATTTCCTCGTCTTACAAGCACACCAGTCAGACTGGATTAGGGCCCCCCTAAAGGCCTCATTTTAACTGAATCACTTTTTTAAAGGCCCTGTCTCCAAATACAATCATGTTCCCAAGTACTGGGGTTGGCGAGTCAGCAGGTAACAACCACTTAGACTAGTGACCTCCACAGCTTCTGTGAGCTTTCCCTTTCTCATTTACACAATGTAAACAGGTGGGTCTGTATTCTCCTACAGAGCTACTGCAAGAAAGTAAAGCACAGAGTGTATTGTCTGGCCACTTCTGTAAGTGAGAAGGAGTACTGATAACTATTACACCAGCTTAACAGGTGTAAACCTGGACTGTCTCACAGGAACCCAGATACACAGTCACCTCCTGCCTTGAAAACAGGATACCACTGACATCACAGGTTGCCGTGAACATTAAATAAAACCCGCTATTTTAACTGTCTGGTCCCTGGGTTAAAATTAAGCTCAAAGATAACCTTCCCTTTGTTTTCTTCTTCCAGGCTTATGAAGGCTAAGACATAACCCTCCACACCCAACCCTACTCAACCACAGCTCTTCTGAACTGAGAGTTATTGCAGGTAACTGGACAGCCGTGAAATGGGTAAGTTTACCTACTCTGTTCTGAATGCTTACTTTGTGCCAAGCATGTGAACCACTTGCAGCTCTGCCAAGGGAAGTCTCATATCCCCATTTTACAGATCAGATAACTGACGCTCCGGCAGGACAATTTGCTCTAAAACACAGATTTGATAAGGGATGGAGCCTGGACGGGTGCTCAGGTTTGTAAACTGCCAGAAACTGGTCCCTTACCCAATATCCTGGTGTTTCTAATAGCGTGAACTTACTGAATCAGGATCTCTGGGTAAGGATCCAAAGAACCTGCATTTTTATTAGATACTCTTGGGCAAGTCTTACGCAGGCCAAAACCTGAGAACCCCTGATTATATCCCGAATAATACAAGACTGAAAGCATCCAAGGTGAGAAGGACAGTCAGCGAAAAACCAAAAATTTCTATTACGACCCCAACCTCTGATAGCCTGCCAGCCACCAAGTGTCTAACGCATGCTTAGGACTTTGGTGCTCGTGCTCTGTGCCCCCAAGAAATTTCCTGATGGGTGTGTCTTAGCCCATTCGGGCTTCTCTAACAGAATACCACAGACTGAGTGGATTATAAACAACAGAAGTTTATTTCGCACAGTTCTGGAATCTGAGAGTCCAAGGTTAAGGTGCTGGCAGATCTGGTGAGAGCTTCCTGATTCACAGATAGCTGTCTTTTTGCTGTGGCCTCACATGGCAGAAGATTCGAGGAAGCTTTTTGGGGTCTCTTTTATAAGGGCACTAATCCCTTTCATGGGGGCTCTTCCCTCATGACCTAATCGCCTCCCAAAGGCCTCACCTCCTAATACCATCCCATTGGGAGTTAGAATTTCAACATATGAATTTTGGGGGGGACACACACATTCAGCCTCTAGCAGGGTGGCTTCCACCCCTTCCTTTCTCCCCACTTAAATGGTGACGGTATCCCTCCTGCCCCAGAAACCCTGTCATCAACCCTCCTCTCTCCACCATTCCCTCCCCAGGGGTGTGTGACCCCTTCTCAACTCCTTCTCGAGATCTGGTCACGGCCACGAGGGTGCTCACACAATGGGGCTTTCTGTCTAGACGTCCCTGTGGGATGTCACAGCGAGCTTATCTCGCACGGCCGTGGCTCCTGAGATGAAGGCGGGGCACGTGCATGGCAGGCGGCACTGGGAGACCAGGGAGAAATGCCAAGGACACAGACCGCCCTTGTTCTCTGAGAAAGGCTGCACTTGGAATGTGAAGCTGGCCAGCACCACACAGACTCACCTTGTTAGAAAATGCAAACTCACCGTCAAATAGGACTCAGGGGAGAAAGCAGAAACCCCGCAATGAGGGCAGGGGGACTCTCACTGCTTCAGAGAGATGGTGATAGATGTGGTTAGCACCTTAAAATGGGGTGGAATTTCCTCGCTCCGTCTGTCTCTCTTTTGTCTTAAAGGTTTTAAAAGTTTAGAGCCCTCTTTGCTCTTCTGCACTCCCTCCACATTTTTTAGTCCAGACCCCAGAAATGAGCAACAGAGCCTCAAAATGAAGCTCCAGCCCTTGGAGTTGGTAGTTGACCATCCCCAGCCTGGGAAGATAGGAGAAACCACAGACTCATGGAAGTTCGGCAGTGAGTTTTGTGTTTCTCAGCTCGGTGTGTGTATCTTCGAGCACAGACGGTTACCAAAAATCTAAACCATCATATATAACACTTTGTTCTGTGTGTGCCTACGGAGGTTTTGTAATTCTTTACAAAGTACACGGAATGACAGTTCTCAGAACGACAACGTTTTGAATACACCTGCCTGAGACACTGGACATGTATTTCTGCCAGAAAGCAAAGCTCTCGGCCGTACGGCTGCTGCCTGGCGAACGACTGTATCGTCACCTCCCCCTTAATCATGCAGTTATCCTAGGGTCACATGGCTGATCAATGATGACAATAATCAGAATAGTAGCTAACACGGGGCTCATACTGATCACAAGACATTATTTTTAGTGGGTTGTAAGAACCATCTCATTAAAACCTCACAACAACTCTTAGAGTATTAATAGGTATCATTAGTAGATATTAATAGCCCCAATTTACAGATGATGTAACTGAGGCTCAGAGGGAAAGTAATTTGCTCAAAGGCATTCATTACTAAGTGGCAGAGACAGGATTTGGACCAGGACAGCCTAATTCCTGAGGCTGCGCTTTTGGACCACTAAATTACACTGTTTTCCAGCGGGACAACCACATGGTAAATCGTAATCACTAAACCACAGCTCATAGTTTTGTGAGTTGCTAGCACTAGGAAGCCTTATAGAGCAGGGAATTGGATTACATGGTATTAGGAAATACCGGATCTTCCCATTTCCTCATTGTGGATCTTCAGCTAATATATTTAACTTATAATAATGATAAGAATAACAATATAATAACCATCTCGACAGTCACTGTAAAGACTGAGTGAGATGGTGTATCAGAGCCTTGCCCAGTCCTGGTGTTGAGTAGGCAAGCCACAAATGGTAGTTCCTCTCGGAGGACAATTACTGTCACTTTACAGTGTTCTGTTTTTCACAGCTCGAAGGCATTTCAGACCAGAAAGAAGGCATGCCTGCCACACACCGAGAAAAAGCTGAGGAACGCAGGACAAGAGGTTCTGGTAGCCCGTCCAGGGCTCTGGGTCCTTCTGAGGCCGGCCACCTGGGCTCGGCCTGTACACAAGCCTTCCTGAAGCTCAGAACACAAGGCGCATCTCCAGCTCAGCCCAATAATTACCTTTTCCCAGGCACAGGCCGCACGGCACCTGCCAACTTGGCACCCGTTGGCTGTGGTTGCCAAGATGGCGTGTGGCCCAACTGCAACCAACGCTGCCAGGTGTCCTGTAGACACTGTCCAGAGTTCCAAAGACACTATGCTCTGCTCTGCAGCTCCTGGCACTGCTCAGTGGGTTTTCTGTTCCACGGGGATCTAGCTTAAAGATCTGAGCCCCAGAATCTACGACTGTGAATGCTGGAAAGATACTTATGTAGTGTAGGTAAGCAGCAGCTTCTCTATAGGATGCCCAAGGTGGATATTACTAAGCAATGATAGAAAATTTGATAGGCCTCAAATTTTCGACACGGCTCTATGAGCAGACACTACCAGTAGATTCCTGCTTTCCAGTGAGATGAAACACATTTCTTGCCCTGACCTGAATCAGACCCATCATTTTCTGGTGAGGCATATGAGATCCAAAATGGGAAGTGGATTTCCTAACGGCCACACACCATTTATAGCAAAACCCAGTCTAGAATCCAAGTTTCTTGATAGAAAATCCTGGGTTCATCCTTTTTTGCCAAAATAAATGTCTACGTGTGTCCTTGCCCGCCCCCCCCCCCAACCTTTTCTTCATTTCTTCTTCTTCAGCTCCTCACCAGAGCCTCTAACTAGGACATCTTTTGTTCAAAAGATAGCGGATCCCAGCTCTGGGAAAACTGTGATCCAGCAGTGCTTTATGTCTGGAATGTTTCCAAGAGGTGCACACAGAACTGCTGGTTCAAACTGGGGGAAAATGGATCCCAGGATGTGGACACATGGTGATGGAGTGGAGAGCTCTACAGCGGGTACAGGGGGCGCATCCCCCGCTCCAGGCTGTGCCTCGGAACAGGGGAGCCTCCTTCCTGGGCTGGAAGAGAGATGGCTGACAGGCGGGCCCACAGGAGACAGATGGGCAGAGGCTTCCTACAGTGAGAGTCAGGTTCAATGTCAGGAGGTTTCAAAGAGGTGGGACCTGGGGCGATTGATTGCCCCCTTCCTGCCTCCCCAGCCTTTTCCTGTATTTCTTAATGCTCATGATGGTAATGAGGATGAAGATGATGGGATGGGCGACAATGGCCATTAGGATAGCTTTCATTTAAGTCTTTATGAAGCACCCTGTTTAGCAATTTCTATGCATTATTTCATTAATCCTTATTTCACCCTCATGGGGTGGCTACAGGATGGCCATAGAGTCTGGAAACACAGATGATTTTATTTTATGCTCTTACCATTGGGAGATGCTCCTGATGACGTTATATGTTTGCTTCTGTCTCCAGACTATGGATTTCCTGTAGTATTCCTAATTTAGAGAGGGTCAGGAAGACTTGCCCAAAAGTCAGAGCCAGGCCCATTTAACCTCCATATCTTCTAAGTTAGAAAAATAAAGTAACCAAAATACGTGGATGTGGTATGGTCTGACCTACACAGTGCACAATATCGTTTAAAAAAAACCTAGCTGCCAACACTTAAAAATTGGGTGATTTCACAATACCCAGATTTCTGGTTTTTCTTAAATGTCAGAAGATCCATCCAAGTAGGTGTGCAGGCTGGCATGGCTGCAGCTGGAGCTGAGTAGCTGCTACCATTTTTTTTTTAATTAATTAATTTTTAATTTTTGGCTGCGTTGGGTCTTCGTTGCTGCATGTGGGCTTTCTTTAGTTGCGGTAAGCGGGGGCTACTCTTTGTTGCGGTGCGCAGGCTTCTCATTGCGGTGGCTTCTCTTGTTGCGGAGCACGGGCTCTAGGCACGCGGGCTTCAGTAGTTGTGGCACGTGGGCTTCAGTAGTTGTGGCTCGCAGGCTCTAGAGTGCGGGCTCAGTAGTTGTGGCGCACGGGCTTAGCTGCTCCGCGGCATGTGGGATCTTCCCGGGCCAGGGCTTGAACCCGTGTCCCCTGCATTGGCAGGCGGGTTCTTAACCACTGCCGCTACCCCCTGACGATGGGTACACACCCTCCTCTTGGCTACAGCCCCTACCCCGCCCACCTGGGCTGGCCCCAGAAGCATCTGAGTTTGTGACCTCCCACCTCTTAACTACCATACTTTATTTCTCCCACCAAAGGACAGTACCATTTTACCCACTGGGCAACTTATTCTACGTGACTCCAGGCTCACCCCGGATCCCAAGAAAGAAAAGTTCAGGATGCCGAGACCTGAGAGGAGAAAGAGGCAAGCTCTAATAATGTACAAGTGAGCTGAGCACTACAGTTCATTCATCTACGAGCCTCTACCTGGAGCTCAATGGTCTTGACTTCTCCAGGGGGCGGTGGGCATCAGGCACAGCGGGTGGCGGGCGGGGAGGCTTCAGTGCAGAGTGTGGAACAGGAAGAAGTTATTAGCGCCCACTGTTTTCTTGCTTCCTGCACGGCCGCGGCGTGCAGCTGCCTGTGAACTGACCGTTTGTTCCCAGCTCTCCTGGAAGGAAGCACTCTCATCACCCACGACAACAGAGTTGGCCCAAAGAGCCAAGAACGTGCGCGGGGGCTCCGAGCCCAGCTCTTCTTCTGTACAGGACAGCCCCAGAGCTGCCGAGACAGGAAAATGGGAAGAAAGCGCAGCCTGGCCTAGAGCATCCTGCGGGGCCTGCAGACAAAGCCCCAGCTGAGGGAAAGGGAGGAGGGGGAGGCCAGAGGAAGGGGATCCAGTGGGGCCCACCGATCCTGTACAATGAGCTCCTTTCAGCGGTGAATAGAGGACTCTCCTCGACTCGGCCTCAATGGCTTTGTTTCTGAAACGACCCATTCTACACCCAGAAAGCCAAATTTGCCAGACCCTGTGCCAAGGTCAGGAAAGAGCCTGAGATCCCCCAGCACGTTGATAATCAGCCCCCAGGAGAGGACCACTGTGCTCAGTGCTGCTCGGCTGACCCAGCATCTACAACGATCCCCTTTGATTTCTACGCTTTTCTGCACGGGGGCAGGGGCCCCTCACTCACACGCGTGACCTGTTGGGCATAACTGTAGGATCTCCTCAGGGTAGTAAGTGCTCTTTTCTCACGAACTTCACTGAGACATCTGTATGGAGGGAGGGGGTAGGGCAGGATGAGAAAGGATGAGACTGGAGAAGCACGATGCAAGTTCAAGTCTGCCGTCTCAAGTTGACCAAATTCATGATGCAGTGGGAGCTCATCGCTGACCACCCAGCGGCAGCCTCTGCTTTTTCTTTTTTTTTTTTTATAAATTTATTTATTTATGGGTGTGCTGGGTCTTTGTTGCTGTGCGCGGGCTTTCTTTAGTTGCGGCGAGCGGGGGCTACTCTTCGTTGCAGGCTTCTCATTGTGGTGGCCTCTCTCGTTGTGGAGCACGGGCTCTAGGCACTCAGGCTTCAGCAGTTCTGGCACACGGGCTCAGCAGTTGTGGCTCGCGGGCTCTAGAGCTCAGGCTCAGTTGTTGCGGCGCATGGGCTTAGTTGCTCCGCGGCATGTGGGATCTTCCCGGGCCAGGGCTTGAACCCGTGTTCCCTGCATTGGCAGGCAGATTCTTAACCACTGCGCCACCAGGGAAGCCCCGAGCCTCTGCTTTGTAGGCTCCCTGAGAACACCATCTTTGAGGGTTTATTGCACAGGGAGCAAACAGCAAACTGGGGGCCTATGGGCAGTATTCAGCTCAGACGTGTTTTGTTCAGCCCGCATGATGTTTTCAAAAGAAGAATGCTACGTGTGATGCCAACACTTAAAGTTCAGGAGGTTTCATGTAAAACTACAAAGCTCTGGCATTTCTTTGAAAATCAGAAGATCTTGCAACAGGAATTCATCATTTCCGTAAGGCACTGACTGTGAGCTCAGATCTGGAAAGAGGTTGTCTCTCTTAATGGGGCACGCGCCCTCCAGCTTGCCACTGACCTCCTGACATGCTTCCCTCACTGAGGCTGCCACGTGGCTGCTGTGAGCACCGACGTTTGCAATCTCTAGTATATCAAGTCCCAAAGCTCTCAGCAGAGGCCCTGGGGTTGGAGAGAAGGATGGGATATGGACTGGTTGTAAAGCAAACTTGGCTACAAAATTCAAAATTCGACTCAAGAGATGTACACGAACACACAACCAGGAACCCTGGGTGAGGAAAAGCGTCCACGCCCACGAATAGGGGTGAGGCTCTTCTGCTCTCCTCACTCTTCGCTATACACTATTTAACAACTTGTCCTGTTTTCCAAGGCAATCTTCTCTGTGTTCATGTTTAACGAAGTCCTGGGCCTGCCACACGGACAGCACTGGGCAAAGTCTTGTTGAACCAAAATCAACCGAAGCTCAAGTCGTGTTGGGTTGGAACCTAAGAGACGCATATGCTCTGAACCCAGCCCACTTAAGAGGTGTAGGATGTTTTCCTAACTGCAAGTCAAGACAAGTCCCTTGGGAATGAAAGACTGAGCAGAAGTAGATGAGCTCAACCTACTTACTGGTTGGCGGATGTCTGAGATGATGAAGCAGAGAGGTCATCTTTATATGACACACAGTATACTTGATATACACGTTATACAGCATAAGGTCTGTTGGGAAGATATGACATGTGCTGACATCGTAAAATGAAAGTAAGTTCCCAATGTATCCAAGGATCCAAAACCTCACCAGAAACAAGGTAGCCCTCAGAGTCGGGGCAGATGCAGCATATTCTCTTGCAGCTTTTCTAGGTCTAAAAAGGTAGACTGAAGTTTTACTGTATCTGCTTCTGCTGTATGTAGCCAAGACCATTTTCCAGCTCTGTATATGAGTGTGTGTGTATGTTTGTGTGCCTGGATGTGTGTGCACACATGCAAACATTTGTGAACATTCACATGCACGTACATGGGGTCTCTTCCATCCAAAGCCCTGCTAAAAAGCTGCAGAGGGATCTGTGGATTTCGTCTGCCCTGCATCCCTCCTTTTGGGGAACTCCCCTGAGTCACCCCACTCTTGTACTAATTTCAAATGGCCACTGGGGGCGGGGAAGCAGCATCAGGAGAGATTCCACTAAGCAGGCGTCTATTTCTGAGCTGTGACACAAGCGAGAACGAATAAAAGCGTGCAGAATTTCATTGCTGCACTTTGCACTTAGCTATAATTATTCATACAGGAGCATCTTTAAACACCAAAAGGGGGAAATATTACAGTTGTTCTGATTTCATATGCTAACTGTGTTTACATGCTAACAGCATTTCTCAGGGACAATTATCTTATTACTAGTGCAGTAATCTTTTCAATCTTTCAACACCGTTTACAGCTGCCAACTTCAAAAATTAAGGCTAATTAAGACCCTGCTTTCAGCAGGTAGGGTAAACGGCTCACGCATTTTAACCATTTAAAAGAAGATCAGTTTGGGGAGAAGGCGTGAAGCGGGGGTGGGCACAGTGTCAAAGGTAAAGAGAAGAGATTGTATAGCTTCCACTGATTTGAGTGCTAACATTCTGCCGACGCTAGTATTCCAGAATCCACTAGACAAGTTTCATCAATGGAGAGACCTGTAGATATCAGGACCAAGGACAGCTGGTCCTGCCCACGCAAGAAGAAAGGGGGTATTTTGCATGCAATTATTCTACTTCCATTCGTCATATTCTTCCACGTGGCTTCAGCATGGAGTAGTGGTTGAGAACACGGACTCTTGCATCGGATGACCTCTGCTCAGATGCTGGGTCAGTCAATTGCTCTGTTCAACCTTGAGCAAGTTACTTACTATCCTGGTGCCTCTGTTTCCTCCTACGTGAAATAGGGATAATAATAATGCCTACCTCCCATGCCTGTTATCAGGAGTGATTGAATTAACATTTGTAAAGCACTTAAAATAATGTCTGGTTCGTAAGAATCATCCAATAAGTATTTCTTTTAAAAAGCACGGGCTCTATTATAAGGCTGTAACGCACGTGAACAACATCTGTTTTCTAACTCTTTCTTGACCTCATGCATACTCACTGCATTACGAGACATTTGAGAATGGCTAATATATAATCGCAGCTGTATTTACTGTTGTCTGTTAGCAATAACTTCTCCAATTACTTGTCCTTCTATCTCGTTAGCTGCCATATAAAACCAGCACCTTAGATCATCCATCATTATTTTTCATTTTGTTTTGTTTTAAATCACAGAGAAGCAGACCTCTCCCTGAAGGGCTATTGCGGGAGCCCAGATTTACAGTCTGGTTCCTCAGAGCCCAGGCACAGCTCAGGCTGTGGCACCTGAGGAGCCCCTCAGGAGTTTCTCCCAGTGCCTGGACCGCTAAATGTCACCAAGCCCCTGCTGTGTGCCTGGGCTCAGCCATCCACAGCCCCATCTTTCTGAACTCACACAAGCCCTGTGAATAGGTAACATGGAGCAGGTGGCACCGAACCCATTTATAGATAAGGAGGCTGAGGCTTTAAACAACTCTTCTATGACCACAGCTTGCTAATAAAACAGTCATAATGTGGCACAAACGATGAACAATCTCTCCTTTAACATCTTCTTAAGCTACATGTCTGAAGACGATTACTGCTGCTCGTAGGAGAACGAATGGTAACAACCACCACCAGCCAACACACATAACGTGCCCGGCATTATTCTGAGCCACTGTCAGGTATTAACTCACTTAATCCTCACAACTACCCTGTAAGGGTGGGGCTGTTATTAGCCCCCATTTTACAGATGAGGGAACTGAGCTCAGAGAGGTTATGCAACACGCCCAAAGCACACAGCTGCAAAGTGTTAGAGTCAGAATTTGACCAGATCCAGGAGATCTGGCTCCAGACCCCCTGATCTTGAACCCTCTGCTCTGTAGTTTCTCATAATAGCTGTAAAATTCGATGACCGTCACCTTTTCAATGAACACAAAAGGCATAAAGAGACAGAGGAGGGATCGACTGATTCAATCATCATATATCAAACAATTGATGACCAAATTGGTGATTTAGTTAATTTTGTGATAAGCACTGCCAAAGGGGAGCGAGGGAGGACACAAAACAGGGGACTTCGACCACTGTGGCGGATCAGAAAGATTCTTTCAGGGAGTGAGACTTAAACTGGGCTTCAAAGAAAGGGCAACTTGTCTGAGATGGGAGAAAGGATAAGCATCTTAGGCAGAGGGAACAGCATTAGTGAAGGATCTGAGGTGGGAAAGAACACATAACTTTTAAGAAACAAAGAGAGGAGGTCTGAACTTAAGAATGCGAACGGGCGAGTGGCCAACAACAAGGTGGGAAGACTGGTGTAGGGGCTGGGTGATGGAGTCCCGCGGGGTCCGAGGAAGGAGTCTGGATCTTATCCAAAGAGCATGGTGAGTCGTTGACAAGGTTTAGTGTGGAGGGACATGTATCTTCGTTAGAAGCCAGCTTTCAGTACCACCATCTAAATCACATATACTTGGCTTTCCGTATCGGATCCACAGGTATTTCCGAAAACCAACTCAGTGAACCAACACGCTGAAGAGTCAAGATGAGTTTCAAGTCATTTCTATTTCCCACTTTTAGGGGTCACAAAGCCCACAAAGTTTAAGCCATAGGTGGCAACGACCTGCCAACCTCGTGAGTTATTCAATCCTCATTATTGTTATAGACAGTGAAAAAAGTGCTGCTATGTCACAGCATACGGAAGTCTGATATCTTCCGCACGTCTACAAAAAAGAAATTGATCTAGGTTATACAAATGTCAATTTGCAACTCTGAGCTCTATGGCTTAGGAAAATGCCAGAGGCATTTTCAGTTAAAAGAGATGAATAGCAAAAATGTCCCCCCTACCCCTGCACACACACACACACACACACACACACACACACACACACACACAACAAAGCTGTATATACTAATGCCTGCAAGCTCCCATTTCCTGACACCTACTGCGTGCCCTGTGCTCTGGTTTACTTTAACCTCGTAACTAATGTGGCCACTGTCCCAATTTGTCTGGGTGTTCAGTACTCAAATCAGGAAAGTCCCAAACTAGGATGAATTGGTCACTCAACCCACCATAACCATAGGTATTAATATAAGGAAACCACAGGCTCAGAGAGCTAAAGACACTCATTAACTTCACACAGCAGGTAAGTAGTGGGGACCAAGGCTCAAATCTGGTGTGCAGGACAGCCAGCCTGCTCCACCTCCTGGGGAAGGACTTAGCAAACCATTCAGTTGGATCACTGCCCCTCCCAAGACCCTTAAAGACTCTCACCCCCACCTGACACACACACATCCCACTCAAGAAGGCTGAATGACTGTAACTTCTGTGCAATGGAAGATACAATCCCATGCCATCAGTCCACTCTATCCTTAACTCCCTTTCTAAAGACAACTAGACTGATCATCAGGGAGCCCTCCAAGCCCAGACATGACTTTCTTCCTGTCTCTGGCTTGACCACAGGATGACTGCAAGTTGAGAGCATTTGAGCATTCCATCACATGGTGGAATGGCCTCACCAGCAGCTCTGAATCGGCCTGCTGGGGTGCCGATCAAGGAAAAGAAACTCCTGACCTTGGCAAAGTTCTAGAAGCAAAGAGCTACAAAGAATCTAGAGACGGTTACATCCAGCTGTGTTCATTGTACAGATAGAAAAACTGAGGCTTAGAAGAACAAAGGAGACATTCAGACGATTCGCATTGTTCTTTTCCTCCTTTGCTTCCTTCTCCACAGCTGAATTAGGGCAGGTCAAACATAACTACTCAACTGTTAGGAGTTTTCACACCAATGGGCGTGGCATACCGCTGACAATAAATGTTCAGTGAATGTTCAGCAAGCATTTAGTAGGTATACTGTTGGAGGGACAATATGTGTGTGTGTGTGTGTGTGTGTGTGTATGTGTGTGTGAGAGACAGAGACAGAGAGAGACAGAGAGACAGAGACACTGCGGTCCCCATACCAAATGGGTGTTCTCTTGTTTTTTGTTTTTACCAAAAAAATCATTTTATTATAACCACCTCTTAAACAATATATTCTATAATCTCGATTATGTCTATTAGATTTGCTCAAAGAGGCCAGGCCCTCGCAGGGAAACCTGATGGAAGTCTCCTTCTGCCAGACCACCAGTAAGTGGCCACTTTCCAAAAGGTGACCCTATATACACATCTGCATAATTTAACCTAAAATCTTAGTATTCTAGCAAAGCTGCCTCCTTCTAATTAAAGTAATTTCTAGGCAGATATTGCTAAAGGCTTCCTTTCTTTCAAATAAAGTAATGAGCTGCTATTTTTATTAAGCATATATTATGTGCCAGGTACTCTATTGGCCTTAACTCTTTTGTTCTTTGTTTTGTTTCGTTTGTTTGTTTTTAAATTTATTTATTTTGGGCTGCATTGGGTCTTCGTTGTGGTGCGCGGGTTTCTCACTGCAGTGGCTTCTCTTGTTGCGGAGCACGGGCTCTAGGCACATGGGCTTCAGTAGTTGTGGCACGTGGGTTCAGTAGTTTTGGCTCATGGGCTCTAGAGCGCAGGCTCAGTAGTTGTGGCGCACGGGCTTAGCTGCTCTGCGGCATGTGGGATCTTCCTGGACCAGGGCTCGAATCCATGTCCCCTGCACTGGCAGGCGGGTTCTTAACCACTGTGCCACCAGGGAAGTCCTGGCCTTAACGCTTTTGGATTCTCATTTTCACCTTCATAATGACACCATAAGGAGATATCTCCAGTTCACAGATGAGAAAACTGAGGCTAAGAGACAGTAAAATAACTGCTCCAGTGTCACAGAGCTAGTAAGAGGCTGACTGAACCTGGGTCTTACTCTGAAGTCCAAGCTCTTTACACAATGTCCTATTCATCTCAGATTAAAGCCCACTTCCACCCTCTACTTTTTCTTAGTATTTTTCCATGCACAGGACACTCCAAGGAACTTAATATTTACCAGAAGGATATGAAACAAGGAATTGGAAAACCTCTGTTCTGACTCAGCTCTATTACAACCACTTCGCAATCATTAGCACGTTGCAAAATCACTGAGTCTCAACTGTTTCATCTGTTAAATCGGTGTAATTCTCAACCACCTCTCAGGACTGTCGCCAGCTACAGAGGAGAGTGCAGCCAAAGTGCATCTTCTTCTTACACATTAGTGTAAACGTACTAATGCCACAGAACTTCCAGAGGCCAGATCTCCCTGCAGGAGGTCGGTCTTACCAACCTCTCAAATGCTCTCCTGGGCGAGCAGCCCCATCTACCATGCCCTGCTCCAAGGAGTTACCTCCTAAAATAAACCATGCTCACTTCAGTTAGCTCATCATAAAGACCATACAAAGAAAAAAACACTCCAGAGTTCCCACCTGGCTGCAGCTTCTCCAAAATTCAGCCCAAACGGCTAATTTCTAATGTAATCTGCAGCACCTCACAGGCAGTTTGAAGTCAGAAAGGCCAGCTGAGAGATGGAAACCCCTGGGCGTTAGCACAGCCTGTTCCAGCAGTGATGCCCCAGCGTTTCTGAGCAAACTATTACCTCAAGAAAATGAGAGCTTATCCCAGGGAGGGTGCTGGAGTGAAATTAGACAGGGTGCAGTGGGTGGAGGCTGGAGGGAGCCACGCCAGGGCTGCGGGTCTTGGGGTGGTGAGGGGGAAGAGGGTAAGTAATCTGTGCGCCAGGGGCTGCGGTGACCTCTAAACCTTCTCTGAGGCTCATGTCATTCTCGGGACTGGCAAGAAGCCAAGTGTAGCCTGTCAGTTTCCCCATCCTTGAAGTGAGGGATATGACCCAGTTACACACACACACACTCTCAAGACACACTTGAAAATGTTGATATTTCCCTTGGAAAGATACACAAGAATTTGTTAGCAATGATTTCTTTTAAGAGAGACTGGAAGAAATGGGGGAGATAGAATTCTACTTTATTTGTATCCTTCTCTCATGGGTGAATTTTCTTGTCATATGCTTGTAACTCCTTTTATTTAAAAAGCAAATGTCACTTAAAAATGAAAGAATAGTATATGGTTCCTCAAAAAAAAATAAGCATAGAATTATCATAAAAAAAAATAAGCATAGAATTATCATAGAGCCTAGTAATTCCACTTCTGGGTCTATACCCAAAAGAACTGAAAGCAGAGACTCAAACACATATTTGCACACCCTTGTCCTAATGGCATTATTTACAACAGCCAAAATATGGTAGGTAACAACTTAAGTGTCCACAGAGGGATGAACGGATAAACAAAATGTGGTATACACATAAAGTGGACTATTATTCAGCCTTAAAGAGGAAGGAAATTCTGACACATGCTGCAATGTGGACGAACCTTGAGGACATTACTCTAAGTGAAATATGTCGGATACAAAAGGACAATTACTGTATGATTCCACTGATATGACGTTCCCAGAGCAGTCAAATTCACGGAGACAGAAAGTGGAATGGTGGATGCCAGGGCTGGGGAGGTAAGAACGGTGAGCTGTTGTTTAATGGTTACGGAGTTTCAGTTGGGTTTGCAGAAGATGAAAAAGTTCTAGAGATGGATGACGGTGATGGTGTGCAACAATGTAAACGTACTCAAGCCACTGAACTGTACACTTAAAATAGTTAAGATGGTAAGTTTTATGTTGCATATATCATTCCATAATAAAATATGTGAAAGACAAAAAAAATAGAAGGATAAGACAAAAACCAATAAAAATTGGTACTTGGTGGTAAAAAGAGAGACTGTTCCAAATGCCTCTTGTTTTGTAGATTTGACTTTGGAATCAGATAGAGGGTTTACCGAGAAACAAAACAAAAATTTTTTAAAAGCAAATGCATTAGGGATTACTGGAGCCAGGGAATTATAAATAACTTGTTATTTCTTCTGTAAACTTTCCATGTAAGTAGCCACCCAAATTTCCAAATATGAAAAAATGAACAAATTGTGGTACATCTATAGAACGGAAGCCTACTTGACAATAAAAAGGAATGAACTGTTGATACGAGTGAATCCCAAAATAAGTATGTTGAGTAAAAGAAGGCAGACGAAAAAGAGTCCGTACCCTATAATCCATTTATGCGAAACTCTAGCAAATGGAAACTAATCTATAGTGACGCAAAGCAGATCAGCGGTTGCCATGGAATGGGTTGGGGGCGGGGCGGGCATTACAAAGGGTCACAAGGAAATCCTGGGGATGATGTTCATTTTCCAGTTACTGCAGTGACAGTGTCACAGGTGGACATATGCATCAAAACTCATCAAACTGTACCTTTAAACATGTGCAAGTCAATTATCACAGGTCAATTATTCCTCAATAAAGCTGGACCAAAAAAAAGTTTTAAAAACCTATTTAATGCCAAGACTTCCCTGGTGGTCCTGTGGTTAAGACTCCACACTCCCAATGCAGGGGGCCCGGGTTCGATCCCTGGTCAGGAACTAAGATCCTGCATGCCGCAGGGCGTGGCCAAAAAAAAAAAAAATTTAATGCTATACAACTAAACAAAAGAGAACTTATAAAAGATAACAACATGGGGGCTTCCCTGGTGGCGCAGTGGTTGAGAATCTGCCTGCTGATGCAGGGGACACGGGTTCGAGCCCTGGTCTGGGAGGATCCCACATGCCACGGAGCAACTAGGCCCGTGAGCCACAACTACTGAGCCTGCGCGTTTGGAGCCTGTGCTCCGCAACAAGAGAGGCCGCGATAGGGAGAGGCCCGTGCACCGCGATGAAGAGTGGCCCCCGCTTGCCGCAACTAGAGAAAGCCCTCGCACAGAAACGAAGACCCAACACAGCAAAAATAAAATAAATTAATAAACTCCTACCCCCAACATCTTCTTCTTCAAAAAAAAAAAAGGTAACAACATAAAATAATAAAATAAAATAAAACAAAATGAGGGGGTTAGATTAGAAAATTTCTAACCTTCTAACTCTGACAGTCTATGAATTATAGTTCTAAGTCCAGGTAAAATACCAAAAGAAAATAAAAGACTTCTAGGAATTTACTCAACTAATCACAGTGAGAGCTATCATCTAATGAGCTCTAACTATGCATCAGGCACTGTGTTTAGTTCTCTGTAAACCTTATCTCATAAATCCTCACAGCAAGTCTATGAGGACATCACTGGTGTTCTTCCCATTGAATGGATGAGGAAACTGAGGCACAGAGAAGCCAGAATTTGAACCAGGGCTGGATTATGCCAGAATCCATGCTCTTACATATGCTCTTACCCACTGTGCCAGACCCCTCTGTCAATTATTATTGAGAGCCTACTGCATGTCAGGCCCTCTCTAAGGCTGGATTCACAGTGACAGAAGCCACTTTCAGCCATAAGTTTGCAAAAAGGGACAGGTAAAGATGCCAGTCCTGGTACCTTTTCTTTTCACCTCTAGGGTAGGCAAGCACTATCACCCCCATCACAGGCACACACAGAGCTCCTCTGAGGGAAAGATTCAGCAAGGGTCCAGGAGTTGTCTAAGGCAGCAGTGCCCCATAGAACTTTCTACAGTGGTAGCAATGTTCCATATCTGGGCTATCTAATACGGCGCCCACTAGCCACCTGTGTCTGCTGATCACTTGAAATGTGGCTGGTGCAACTAAGGAACTGAACTTCTAATTCCATGGGGGATGAGCCCATGCACTTCAGACTCTGAACGGCAATGATAAGACAAATGGTTTAAACAAATGGAAGATTTAAATTTTAGGAGGTGAATTAAGAACTGGCTCATGTCAAAGGGAGAGAGTTGTGAGAATGTTTCAACGTCTCCGGCCCTGGAGACGGACCAGGGTGAGTTTTCCAACTCGGCTACATTCTAGCTGGGTGACCCTAAGCAAAGGATCTCAGCTTCCTGGAGCCCACAGTTCCCATCTATATGGTGGGATGCCATTAGGATCTACCTGCAGGGGATATTGTGAGGGTCACCTGAGCTGACAACATATGGAAAGCACTTGGCATGGAACCTCAGCTCAGATAAGACACAAGGTAAATGTCCTCGATCACTGGAAAGTCACCTAAAAGGACAGCTTATGCATCAGAGCTCATCCAGGCGGACCCCAAAGACCAGCCAGCTCTGGGCCCAACGTCTCAGAATGACAGCATATCAGAGCGAAGGAAGTGGCACTGGACAGCCAGTCCCAGGAGAACAGGTGATTTGCCAACGTCTTCCTCCTCATTTCTCACTAAGTTCTGGAAGACTGCACCCATTTGGCTTTCTCAGCTGGCCAGGCCTGGGTTTTGAGGGTCCCTCAGACAAAAGACACTGAGCGGCCAGATATATTTTGACTCTCAGATGGATTTTGGTTTTGGCCTATGAAGCATTTTAAAAATTTTCAATTGGTTGCCAATATCTAAAATTCAGGAAGACACCATGCATTCAAACTCTGGGTATCCCACCTCGCTTGAAAAATCAGAAAATCTGGCCATGCTGGGTCTGCATTCCCAATCAGCCAGAGCTAAGAAGCAAGTGTCCACCTGCAGTGGGGTGTGGGAGCTCTCAGCTCCCTTGTGACCGCCACCCTCGTTCTCATCACCTGCCCGCTCAGAAGGCATCTGACTTAGCCCTGCCCTATGAGAAGGGATCTGGCCAGAAACAGTCCTCCCGCTGTTGGTTTAGCTGCAGGCAAGGAGCAGATCTGAGTCTGAGTAAAACTCAGTATTCCAAACCCCCCTGACTTCTCTTTGACATCACCAATATGTAAAGACACAGATGAATAAATGGTTCTGTTTAATAATAAACTAAGCATGTCTTCGCCGCCTCTCTCACGGAGAAAGCTAAAAATAAATCACTCGTGGCTCAGCATATCAATCTACACCTGACAGTCGGGTGTCAGGCGAGCGTCCTTTTCCCAGCTTCAGGCCTGGAAGAACTCTTGATTTTAGGTGACTGCAGAGTCCTTGAAGCCTGCGGGAGCTGCCGAGAGACCTGGGCCTGCAAGGTCTCTGCATTTACTCACAGTTCAAAGAGGAAATGATGGAACAAGGAGATAAAGCAGGTGAAGACACAAGCACGCTCATGTCACTTTCCTGTCTCTTCTGAAGTGTCACCTGGTAAAAGTAGGCCCCTGCTTTCTGTCCCTGTCCCCGTAACACACACACACACACACACACACACACACACGCGCGCGCGCGCACGTGCGTCTGCTTTTCCCCAGCACTGTAATACCCTCCCCTCAAGGTGCAATATCTTATTTGTTCTCTTGTGCATTGTCTCTCTTCCACTAGATTATACACTCCAGGGAAGGCAGGAAACAGACATGGTCTGTTTCCAACCAGCTGTGTGTTTCTGGAGCCTCAGCAGTACTTGGCACCACACAAGTCCTTACTGAAAACCTGCTCAGTACCTCTCTGACATCATGTATGGTGCCTGTAACACGTCCACGCTTCCAAAGCTTACACGACAGTTTCATGATTCTTGCCATATTTCTCTGGCCACCTGTACAACTGAGTATTTTCTTTGACCAACTCTCATTTTTTTAAATTGAATTATGTCTATTTTTAAAAATAAAACTTTCTGACACTATAGTTAGGCAATCGAGAGACCCCTGTAATCAATGAGCTTGGGAGCTAACCATCCCTTGTTAGCTGTGTGACCTTGGAAAAGGGAGCAAACCTCTTTCCTCAACTTTCCCATCTGTAAGACAGACTAATGAGCGCTACCTCCATATGTTAGGGGTAAATGAACTAAAACATGTAACGTTAATTCACAGCAAGTGCTTAGAAAAGTGCCTGGTCCACAGTAAGCACGATGAGTACTATTTGTATTAGGATCTTTATAGGAAAAAAAAAACCAAACAGTATCATTTAACATATTAAAATAATGATATGACAATTGAAAGAAAAAAAAAGTCACTGATGTAGCAGCTAAAAAACGCTTAGGGAGACACAGGGCTGAGCCTCTGCTTTGCTACTACCCAGATGGGTAAAGCCCCCTGGGCCCAGGCCCCCATCCTCCCATCTTTTAAATGAGAATTCTGGGCTAGACACTCTTAAAATTCCATCCACCTTCCAGCTCGGAATCTCAAACTCTCAATCCATGAATGATCCTACCTAAAAAGAAATAAAATTGGAAAACCAGATTCTACACAATGAGAGTCAAAGGGAGGAGCTGGGGGGCAGGGGAGAGACGGTTATTCACATTCCAAAAGGATTTGCTCTTACAAAAGGATTAACAGCAGAGTTGCTTTAAATAGCGGCTTAAGCCTTGTTTATGGATTACTAAATACTTGATGGAGAGGTAGAGGGGCCCAGGAACTCGAAGCAAAGGCCTGATTACGCCCAACCAGAAATGTAAAAGTGTGCATGCTTTCTTTAAAATTATAATGGGCTTCAACAACAGAAAACTATTCCATTTCAAAGAACCCTATTCCTACCCAGTATTTTGGTTGTGCGTCAACTGCATGAAAGAAGACGCACTTGTATCCATGAGCCAGTTTAAAGCAGTGATCCAGCATGTTGATTCTTAAGCCCCTACTATAAAAACACTGACAATTTACTACATGTCATTGTAAGTCCCTGTAATGCACCAGGTGCTGTTGAGCACACGACATGCATTATTTCATCTAACTACCAAAGCGACCCAGTGGAGAGGGTGTCATTGTTACCATCATTTTGTAGATGAGGAAACTGAAGCTAAGAGAGGGAAGGTGATTCTCCTACAGCCAGTGGATGGCTGAGTGAATACTCAAGCCTACATCCAGGAACCAAGCACTGAGGTTATATTATAGAAGGCAGGATCCCTGCCTCAAGGAGGACACAGAAGATCGCCGAGGAGGCCAACAGATACAGAGAAAGATGATAAAGGCCCTAAGAGAGACTTTTGTGGGAGCAGAAGACGGGGAGCAGAAGCAGGGTCCAGGCTGTGCCCAAAGCCAGATGTGACCCCCTGTTGTCCATGCTCCAGCACCTCTAAACACTCAATGCCCAGACCCTCTCCTCCGTCCTTAATGTTAGGGATCCTGACATCAGAACCTCTCTGAGCACAAACCAGTCTCTCCTGGGAGCCTCTACTCCCCAGAGGTGGGCTGTGGGCCTTGGGGATAAAGGGAGAACGAGGAACTCTCGGCAGAGGCTCCACCATTGCTGACACCGCCTTACGAGGCTACCTGAGGGCTTCTCATGCCTCATTTTCCTCCCTTGAAAAATGGGGATATTAGCTCCCCCTCACCTCCCTCGGCAGGGAAGTGCTGGTGATTAATTAGATAACATCTGCGAAGCGCTCCCAGCTTCGTGGAGAAGGGCACCTTGGGAGAGCAGCTATAAAAACACGGAGGAGCAGGCTATTATCAGCACGATCATTATTACTGTCATTTTCATCATGACACGCGCCTGCCTAAAGGCCTGCCGTGGCTCCCCACTGCCCAGAGATGGTGCAGTTGGCAGCCTGGCAGGCAAGGCCACGGGTGCCACTGCCGCTGCCCTTCTCCTCATCCTACTTCTCACACCCACACGTTCATCCCAGATGATCCCCTACGGGAGAGCCCTGCCACCCCACATCGTCCCAACGGACCGATCCTCCAGGGCCAAGTACCTCCTCCTACATCCCAGCTGGGAGCTCAGCATGGGGGATGGGGGTAGGGCAGGGACACAGTCAGCATCTTGCACGCTCTTCTCTCCTCCAAGAGCTATAAAACAAAGACGCTGCACAAACTCGCTGTGTTAAGTTTCCAGCTAGATACTAAGCACGTTGAGGGCCAGGTGGAGTTCAGATGAAGTCCAAAATTCACGAACAGAGCCTCGGTAAATCGTCAGCGGCACAGGCAAAGAATCTGGGTTCAGAGAGACCAGAGCTCCCTCTCCTGCCTTTCACCACCTCCCTGAACCTCAACTTCTTCCTCTGCAAAGCTGAGATCTTTGTAACAGGTACTGTCCAAGAGAAAACAAATCTGGACTTAGTAAGGACAGGCTTTACTGGAAGGCTTTACCGCAAGGGTGAGAAAGGGGCTACTGCAAAAAGGGGATGGGGACTCTTGCAATAAGAAGGCTGCTTTGAACCGTAAGATCTGCAAGCATCTCAAAAGCTGGGGGTTTTCTTTTCTAGACAGGAGTAAAACAGACCAGAAAGAACTGGGTGTGGGGAAACCAGATGAAAGGGTGGAGGGATTGATAGAGCAGAGGATGTTTTATCCTGAAGCCAGCCTGTTCTCAGGAGGGGCTGTCCGCTGGCTCAGGCTGAGGCTGGCGGAAGGAAAGAAGCTTAAGCAAAGTTTGGTTAACGAGCATTTTGTTCTGCGTGATCAGAGGTGACGAGCAGTTCAGCTAATCATTTATGAGACAAAGAATGGGAATGCGGAGGGTACACCTGGCTTTCTCATCGGTAAACAAGGGGGCACCTGTGCATCGTACACTTCAAACGGAGGAGGGTGGCTCTTTGCAGCAAGCAATTTTCAAAAACACAAAGTGGTGGGGAGAGCCCTCTGCTCTTTTCCAGGAGCACAGGGCTCAGGTAAAATTCAACCCTGTCAACACTCAAGAGGGCTGTTGTGTGGATTCAATGAGACAACGCACGTAAAGTGTTTAAAACAAACTCCATCAGCACTAGCTGCTTTTAGTTTTTGGTTCATGATGGTTTATTTCCGGGATAATCTAGAAGGATGGCTCTTAGAGCTGGAAGGTAGAGAATGGGATGGAGACATTCTGGAGCTGTCTTGCAGATAAATATGTAGCCTGGGAGTGTTTATGCAGCAAGGCACGAGACGTGCCTGATTGACACTAAACTTGCCCTGGACTCAGCCCCAGGACATTTGCATCTCATCCTCTCTTAAGCAGGACAGGACTAAAGCCTATAATACATTCAATGGAGTCCCTGGCCCTCAAGAAGTTAAAAGAAAAAAAAAAAGAAAGTTAAATATACAACCTGCCATCCCAACTCCCCAGATAATCAGAGTGGTCAGGACATAAGACAGGCTGGAGAAGCAGGAGTTAAAACGTGCAGCCGACAATTCTCTCCCAACTTTTTATGTTCTGCTATTATCAGCGGCATGTAAACCTGTTTTAAATTTACCGACAGCATTTTAAGCTGCCACCTAGCTCTTGAGGTATTTTTAGTCAACTAGAAATTCATTTAGACCCTAAAGTCAGGAAATGGAATCGTGTCAGGTTGCTCTTACAGAATTCCCGTCGTGCCCTCTGTCTGTGGCTTCTCATTTGCACACAATTAAATAATCACTTCACCCCCCACTTCTTTGGCATCTTTAGCATCTCCCCACAGAGAGAAAAACACCAGGAAAGTCAACGCCAGGTTTAAGAGGTCTGTTCTTAGTGCCAACGTCATTTCCAACAGCAGGAACAGACTTTGCGGAGGGCAGGGGGGAAGCAGAGCCCTGAACCAAGCAAGTCTCACTTTCCCCACTCACAGCAGATGTATCCAAAAAGGCTGAGGCTATATATACATTTACCAGCTACCAGAAAGAGCTCGACAGACAGAGGGAGGAAGGAAATCAAAACAATACTGCAGGTTGGAAGCAACATGAAGGACCCTAAGTCGATGGGAGAACCACCCACCCTGGCACTCAGGCCAAAAATGCAGGAGTCCCCTTGACTCCTCTGTCCTTCACGTGCCCCCCACAGGCAACCGAGCTCCAGTTCGCTGGCAAGTCCGGCAGAATCCACCACCGAACAGTGTCCAGAACCATCCACTGCTGGTCTCGGCCACCATCATGCTAGTCCAAGTCAAGGTCATATCAGATCAACACCTCTTCCCTGCCTGGGGTCCCGTCTCCACCCAGCCGCCGGAGGGACCTCTGTAAAATTATAAACCAAATAACATACAAAATAGCGACTCATCCATCCAACATTCCCATCTCACTGGGAATAAAATCTAAACCCCTCACTCTGGACTGCTATTAGTCCGCCCTGAGTCCTGCCTATTTCTCAGGCTCATCTCACACCACTCTGCCCTCTTCCTCTGTGCTTCGGTCCTGACGACCTTCTGTTTCTAGAACATTCCACCCTCCCTGACAGCCCAAGGTCTATTCCCTCTGCCCTTAATGCTTTTTCTCCAGGTTTTTACATGGCTTCTCTGGTCATTCAGAGGTCAGGTCAAATGTCACCTCCCCAGAGGGCCCTCTGGTGACCGGCCTCTCCATCATATCATCTGGCTTTAATTCTACGTACAATGCTTATCATTTGAATTTTTTCTTCGTTTTTGATTTCTCATTTTGTTCACTGCTGCACACTGAGCATGCCCATAGCTGGTGCTCAAGAAATCTCTGTCCAATGAATAAATGTTCATTGGAAGAACACATGGCTGAGCTACATTAAGGGAGAAAATAGCTGAACGTGGAGGGCACGGTGTGTGTTTTACATTACAGCACATCTCAATCTAGACGATAAATTTTCATGAAAAATACATGCTCCGTATTTGGTTCGTAAAAATGTCAGATGGAAAAACAAATTCTCAGGCCCAAGTTGTTCCAAACGTGTTTAGAAGCTTTCCAATAACTGTATCCGATTTATAACTTAAATTAATTAAAATCAAATAAAATTAAATTTCTCATCATACTAGCTATATTTCAAGGCTCAACAGCCGCCCATAGCTGGTGGCCACAATGCTGGGTGACACAGGTAGTGATACTCCCAGGGGTAATCATCATTCCACCAAGGAGGCAGGTGTTCGGGAGAACAGAAGGTGGTCACCCCATCCTCACTGATTTCTGCCATGACCTTGGCCGGTGTGTGCCATGCTCCCGAGCCTCTGCGTCTGCCCGTGGAGAAGGACATCATTTATGGAAGCTAATAAGACTGCGCACAGAGGGAACAGCACAACAGGCAGTGAAGAGCTTGGGCCCCAGAGCTGGCCCGTCTGGGCTCAAGTCTCAGCGTTCACTAGCTGTGTGCCCTTGGGCACATTATTTAACTCCCATGCCTCAATCTACCCACAGGTCAGCACCTAAGCTAACAGAAAAGTCGAAAGGGTCAAATGAGACAGTGTACAGAAAGCAGCTGGCGGGGTGCCTGGTAAACAGAAGGTCTCAATAAAAATCATCGTACTCACTATTACTACTCTTTAGGACACTTGGAGCTCTGCTGGCAGAAATGCAGGACAATACAGGTGCCCCAGTTAAACCGAAGCCAGACTCCTAAAGCAGGGAAATTACCAGGAGATCATTTATAGTCCAGAGGATTCCCGTCGGAAACTTCTTTAAACATGGTGAAATACCTGAAGGGCTTTTCAAATAGAATCAATTTACCACATTGACACGGAAGTCTTCAGGGACACACCCAGACCTCCTGCGTCTTCTCTGTTACGCTCATCTGTTTGTTGGTTAGTGGGAGATTCCGCTCACAAGTCCCTCCAATCAGGGGCAGGAGGCTGTGATGGTTCTCAAGGCAACGAGGCAGAGAGATCAACCCTGTCACAGGTCTGTCGGATTTTAGGGCCGTTAAGAGAACCAGATGTTCAAAATCAGGCCCATGCAAGCCCAAGTTAGGGTTTCCACCCCCAGCAGTCGCTGCCAGATTCCTGGTGCCAGGGAGGCAAAGGGACCTGCTTGGAAAAGTCTGGGGGCAGGTTCCTGCCACAGGCGGACTGTTGCAGTCTATTTGGAAACGTGGCTTTTTTTTTGCGGTACGCGGGCCTCTCACTGCTGTGGCCTCTCCCGTTGCGGAGCACAGGCTCCGGACGTGCAGGCTCGGCGGCCATGGCTCACGGGCCCAGCCGCTCCGCGGCACGTGGGATCTTCCCGGACCGGGGCACGAACCCGTGTCCCCTGCATCGGCAGGTGGACTCTCAACCACTGCGCCACCAGGGAAGCCCGAAACGTGGCATTTTTATCCCTCCTGGACAGGTCTGCAAGACCTGAAACAATGCCTGTCACTTGCTCAGTGATTCCTGAGCATATCCTTCGAGCTGGTCCGTGTTGGGCACCGAGGAGACAAAGGTGAAGAGGACCATTCTGCTGGGTGAGCCAGAGAAGCAGAGAGTTCACTTTAATACACTGTGAAAGCTGAGCTTTTTGTGAGCTGGGTGACTCTGGGCAAGCCGCTTAACCTCCCGGAGACTCAGTCTCTTCATCTGTGAAACGGGGAGAGCAGCTAAACCTTCCACATAAACTTGCGAGAACTGAGTAACTGCAAATGACAGGCTGAGAACAGCTCCTGGCACACAGCGCTCAGTTAATGTTTTTATTCTTAGTTGTAGTAGTAGACTGCTTGTAAGGGGCTAAGCTCACGGTGTTAGGATAATGTATAAAAGAGGCATCTAATTCAGGGGTCAGCAAGCTACTACAGTCCATGGGCCAAATCCGGCTGGTGGTCTGTTTTTGTAAATAAAGTTTTACTGGAACACAGCCATGCCCATTTATTTACATATAGCTGCTTTCACATTGCAGAGTCAGAGTTGATTAGTCACCAAGGAGACTGAACGGCTCTCAATGTCTAAAATATTTATTACCTGGTCCTTTAAGAAAAGGTGTACCAACCCCTCATCCAATTCAAATTGGTGGGAATGAGATCAGGGAAGTCTTCCTGAAGGAGGTGACATCCTAACTTTTCCTCAGTCAGTATTAATTCTTGCTTTTCACAGAGTTCTTGAAGGTTTGGGTAAAAGAAAGCAAGCAAGGACTGCCACCAACCCCTACTTATATTAAATTCTACAGCAGAAGCCACCAAACGGTGGCTCAAAGGACCAGAGACAGTCTGCAAACCTGCTGTATGGCTTTAAAAGTACTTGAGATGGCACTGGAAGACTGGGCTATATCATGCTAATCTGCCTTTCTGGCTTCTATTGTAAAATTCTGAGTATCTAGCACACTGTGGGCCTGCCCTCCTACAGAGCCTCTCCAGCTCACTGGAGGACCCACTTCCCGCCCCCAGTTTATACAGATCTGGCCTCCTCTCCATTGCTGTCAAAGGCCTCCCATACATATTCTTTGGTCCCCTACTAATCCAGGAGATAAACAAGGTAATCATTACCACTTTGCAGATGGGAAAACTGAGGTTCGGAGGGGTTAAGTGCCTTCCTTAAGGACACCCAGCTGGGAAATGCTAAAGTTGGACAGGAGCCAGGGCCTCTGACTCCGGCTCACTGCCCCTCTTCAGACATTCGAACAAAAGAATCCATCATCACTGCGATTTTTCCAGGGCACTTTACAGTTTGCAGGGTCTTTCACATACGTGAGACCTTAGAGAAGGCAGAAGATCTTGGATCCACGTAGGCTGCATAAAGATTAAGGAGCATATGCTCACCAAGGGATTAATGAGGAAAGAGGTTAAAACTCCAGAAAAAGAAGGACAAGTGGACAGGTATCAGATCTGGGTCAGGGTCAACAATCTAATGAATCTGACCAGCACTGACTAGGTACCTACTGGAAGCAGGTCACAGAGAGAGAGGCCTGGTTCGGCTTCTGGGGCTCAGAATCTCACAGGGAGGCCGGTACCTGCACAGGAACAATACAAGGCGGATTGTGTTTCTGGAAAGTGCGAAGGGCAGCCTGGGCTGAAATCTAGGTAGACCAAGCGGTAGTTAAGGGCCCACCCCGGGCACAGGGTGGATATAGAGATTTGAGTGGATAGGAGTGGTTTTTTTAGGGGTGGGGAGTTAGCGGTGGATGTTAGGTCAGCCAAGCCTGGATGACACATTCATTTCTTACGGCTGCTGTAACAAAGCACCACAGATGGGGCGGCTTAAACAATGGAGACTTACTGTCTCACGGTTCTGGAGGCTGGAAGTCTGGGATCAAGGTGTCAGCAGGATTAGTTCCTTCTGAGGGCTGTGAGAAAAATCTGTTCCATGCCTCTCTCTGAGCTTCTGGGGGCTTGCTGGTGATCTTCAGGGTTCCTTGGCTTATAAAAGCATCACCCCAACATCTGCCTTCACGTTCACATGAATCACCCGGTGTGCATGTCCGTGTCCTAATTTCCTCTTTTTATAAGGGCACCAATCACATTGGATTAGGGGCCCACCTTACTCCAGAATAACCTCATCTTTACTAATTACATCTGCAATGACCTTCTTGCCAAATAAGGTCACATTCCAAGGTACCGAGGGTTAGGATTTCAACATAACGCATTTGGGGGGGGACACAGTTCAATCCATAAGAGATGATTTCCTCAAGGTGGCGGGAAAGCATGGGGTCAAGGAGCTGAGAGTCTCAGAACCCTTTCTGAGCCTCCTCCCTGAGAAGAATAAGGACCTGGGTGCCCTTGGATCTTTCTGAGCAGAACCAGGGCCGCCTGAAGTTTCGATACGGCCAGAAGGATCCTGAGAGTTGAGGGAGGGGGTGGACAACTCAGGTCCCCGCACTGCAAGCAGCAGCGAAAGCCCTTCTCCCCATTCATCACACCGTGGAAAACAGAAAACTCGATTTATCTGAGAACAAACAGGCTTTAACCCGAGGTTCATTCTCCCACTCGGCGACTTCTCAGCCTCTACGTGCAGGAGCAACGCCGGCAGCGTGCTAACCCAGAGACTCCCAAGGACCTCGACTGGGAAAATAAGGGCATTTTCTCAACAAATTATCTCACGGCTGAAGTAATAACTTGTTTATAGATAGGCCAATTCAGATTTTCATCCCCTTAACCTACCTTTAAAAGAAAAGCACTGTGTACCCACAGCAAAGTGGCAGCACTTCAATCACCAGGTCCCTGCCCTCCCCGTCCCCACCCACCACCGCTGAGCCTTTATTAATTTTAAGCCATTGACAGAGTCTCTTTGGAAACTATGTTTTCACATTGCAGGTCAACATCCTCCTGGTCTATGCCAATAAAATACACACTGTCAGAGATAAAGCAAATATTTCTTTGGGAAGGAAAAAAAACCTAACCACTGTATTCTAAATCCAGGCACCAAGGACCAGTCAACAGACTTCCCCCAGGGGCTGCCATCAAATTAACTGGTCCTCTCTGGGGTTCACATTCATTATGCAACAAGGAAATCACAACCTCAAACTCTCCCCTGGCGCTCACAGCCTTCTTAGTCTATGGCCATGTTGATGGCAAGGACAGGTGTCAGGAGGTACATCAAGCATTCAGTCAACCAACAGTGGGTACAGCTCACCATGTACCAGCACTGTGCTAGGTGCTAGGTACCTTGGAGAATAACACAGTTCTGGTGCCTACTGCCCTCGTCAAGTTTACAGTCTAGGCGGGGAGACGCTCAACCAACCCACCAATCCATCTCTGATGAACAGCCAGGAAGGCTGCTCACAGCAGGAGGAAGCGAGAGGTCCCTTGCCCAGAGGCCCATCCCAGAATAGCTCACCCCGGTCCCTACTTTAGACACAAGGTCTCATTGAGAGCTGGCCTCCCAGACCTCAAGCCCTGGGGGTAGACAGCCCGCCTGAAACACCAGAGTCGCTCTTAGGAGCCAGAGGCTGGGTAAGGAGGGTCCACTCTACGGATCAGGACAAAGACGTTCTCTCTGCAGCTGAGACCACAGCCATGGAAAATTTTATTTAAGGCACCCTGGAAACTGCAGTGACATCAGAAAGATCCCACGCGCGCACGTGTGTGTGTGTAGACCCGTGCGTGTGTGTGTGTGTAGTCCCGTGCGTGCGTGTGTCTGTGTAGTCCTGCACGTGTGTGTGTAGTCCCACGCACACGTGAGTGTGTGTGTGTGTTTGTAGTCTCGTGCACGCGCGCGCGTGTGTGTGTGTGTGTGTGTGTGTAGAAGGGCTCGGAGAGAGGGTGACAAGCATGAGTGAGCTGAGGAGGACACAGGGCACCAGCGGGACGGACACCTGTCCCCTGCCCAGTGAGACAGAACAGGCTGGGCAGCCTCAGTGAGACCCAAAGAGCCTCTGATGCTGTCACTTCCCCTTCAGAACTCAAAGTGCTGGACCTTTAGCTCAGAAAGAAAGAGAAAAAGCTGACACAATTCCTGTCAAAGCTGACGATGTGAAGTGAGCCACAGAGAAACTCACACACACACACATACACACACACATACACAGTCAAGACAGTAACAGTGGCAGGAACTGACATTTATCCACCACTTACTTGGGGCCCGGCACTGCCTCATTTACCGTCCGTGACTATCCTGTGAGGTGAGAACAATCATCGTCCCCTTTGCAAAGGTGAGAAAAGCCAGGCTTACCGGGTTAAGTTGCTCTGTCAAGGTCACGTGGCCGTGATTTGAATCTAGGTAGCCACACTCGTGCACACAGTAATGCGCACACAAACAAGATTAAGAGTTGTGTCCACACACAAAAGACAGGCATAAATACAGGCTTCCTCGGAGATACAGCTGGTTCAGTTCCAGACCATCGCAATACAGCAAAAATCGCAATAAAGCGAGTCATACGAATTTTTTGGTTTCCCAGTAAAAGTTATGTTTATACTTTACTATTGTCTAGTGTACAATAGCATAAAGTCTAAAAAAAAGTACGTGCCTTAATTTAAAACGACTTTATTGCTAAAAATGGTAACCATTATCTGAGCCTCTAGCAAGTCGGAGTGGTAACATTAAAAATAACTGACCACAGATCACATTGACAAATATAATAATAATGAAAAAGTGTGAAATACAGTAAGAATTACTGAAACGTGACACAGAGACACGAAGTAAGTAAATGCTGTTGGAAAACTGACACGGACAGACCTGCTTGACGCAGGGCTGCCACAAACCTTCAGTCTGTAAGAAGCACACCCGTCTCCATACCAGGGCCACCGCTCTGCACACTTCCAGGTGGCACCATTCACACAGAATACAAAGCATGAGCACAGAGCTTCCTGGAGGAGTAACTCAGGCGAGAAGCCAGGATTGAGGGCTCCCCCAGCTCCACCTCTCACACGGCGACCCCGCTGTCCCACGGCGCTGCGCAGGGGGATGGGATGCCACCCAGGGAGGGCCTCCTGCCCGGGAATGAATGTGCCGCTTGTCGGCCCTGCCTCAGGGGCAGCACGACACGGAGCCCTGTTTCTCCTGGAATCGGAGCCCCGCGTCCGTTCCAGCCCTCATTTTCACGTCTTTCTTCCCAACAGACACAAGGCCCGCTCAGTTCTGCAGAGTCGGCGTGGCTGCCAAGGCCCGGTGGAGGGAGAAGGCCTTGAAAAGTCACTTTATGAAACATCCCTGCTCACGGAGGCCAAGCCACGCGGCCCGGGCGGCTGACTTTCCATTCAGCACTCACCCCACCCAAAGACTGGGGGGCTTGGGTACAGCGGGCCCTTGTTCTCGCCGGCTGGGAGCCCCAGGGAGTTGGAATTCCCGGGGATGGCATCGGAGAGCCCTTGGCAGTAGACCTCGCTTCTGGCATCTTCCTCAGGGGCCACAGCTTGCTGTGGTCACAGCCGAGACAGGCTGATAAAAGAACTGAAAGCCCATTCATTCACCGTGGGGCCTTTGGGAGCCCGGAGACACTCAAGCCAGGACTAAGGCGAGCAGGCTCTGCATCACCGGCAGGGGCTGAGATGGACTCAAGGCAGAGAGAGAACCTGGGGCCGGGAGCCAGCAGAAGCCAGGCGGCGGGGCCTGGCGTGATGGGGAGGAGGCAGCTGAGCGGGGCTGGCAACGGCCCTCCCGAACCTCCTCCATGGTCTCAGTTACCCTCCCCCGCGACTCCACCATGGGGAGGAGGGAGGTTCTAAGACTACGACTTCATCTATTCACATATTCATTCACTCATTCATCCAGTCAACGATATTTATTGAGCACCTACTATGTGGCGGGGGGTTGTTGTTTTAAGCACACACCATGGTGAATGAAAGAGTCTCCACACTAATGCAGTTTATTCTCAAAATCCTTAAGCTCTCCCCAGCCTTCCCCCCAGTTAATAGCTAGGTGATCTGGAGCACACCACTGCCCCTCTCTGTGCTTCAGTGAATTCTCTCCTAGGGTTCTGTGAACCACCATCTGGGACCAAGTTCCCAAGTTCCCCCTTAGGGTCTGAACAACACTGAGTTGTTTTCCATCACTTGCGGCCAAAAGAGTTCTGCCCAGGAGACTAGGAAAGAGAGCGGAGAAGACAAAAAAGCTGGTCTGGGAAGGCTGCAGGGAGTTGGTGAGTCATCTGCTCATCTGGAAAGCAGATGGGGAGAAGGAGGTCCTGGGGAAAAGAAGCTGTGTTCACGCCAACCTTCTTCAACAGCGCTTAGAAGCTGGGGGTCAAAAGGGACCACAGGGCCCTTTAGGACAAGGAGGAAGATGTTAAACAGCTAAATCATTAATTCAAAAGAAAAGAAAAGAAGTGGCCTTTTCTTCTCCTCATGAATTCAGGGTTCATTCAACAAATTATGTGGTGTGCTTAGAATATGCTAGACACTGGGCTGGGTGTGGGGATGCGAAAGGAAAACAAAACAAAAGAACAGAGAGTGTCTCTTCTTGCAGGAGTCACACAGTCTTTCAAAGTCATCCTCTTTATTTGAAACCCTTTGCCGCGTTCATTCATTCATTTCTTTGCCTGCTCACCACCAATCTGTGGGACTCCTGCTGAAACAAGCACTGTGAAGGTCAATGTGGAGCCCGGCCCTGGGAATCAGGCAGGTATGCATTCTAATCCTGCCAGTACAGGCTGTGTGACCCTAAGCAAGTTACTTAGCCTCTCAGGGCCTCAGTTACCTCTCCTGCAAAACGGAAATCACACAGATTTCTTTTTAAGGAATAAACGGGATCTTGCTTTTTAAAGTCCCTACTGGGCCCAGTGACACGCGCTTGGTAAGCACTTACTAAATGGTCTACACGAATATATCACAAATTCTCGTGAAGTCTTCAGAGCCAAGCTGTTGGGAAGGCCACCACACTGATCTTCTAGAACCAATCTCGGCTTCCTGAGTGGTTGACATTCACTCCTAAGCTCCACATCTGAGTGATCACAATAGCTCACCCAGAAATTTCCTGACCACGTACCCAGTTTCCAGCCTCAAACTGGAAACATTCCTCCAGCTTATTCAAAACCCACTAGATGGGACCACAATAACCTTGGTTGATATGTTTTTAGCTAGAAGAGTAAGAAGCGTCAGATGTTTGGTGGGGAGGGACATCGGGAGGCACTTGGTCGACATCCCCAGGGCTCTTCTGAGTTCAGATGCCAGATTTAGACAGTACTCAGGACCCAAACTGGGCTCTAGGAACTGGGCCAAAGGATCTGCCCATAATGACACACATTAAAACCAGAGAAAGCCTTAGTCAAGGGGAAAAAGAGATGAAAATTACAAAGACCTTCTTCCGAACCACCTTCTAAAAGTGAACAGAAAGAGGAGGAGCTGCCAAAGTGAGCCCAGACCTCCTCCTTCAGAGCTAGAAAGAGTAACGGGTCAAATTCCAACTTGCAATTTAATTCTATTTTGAAATTTACTGGAAAGCAGAAAATAAGAAAGGGATTTGAGAGAGGCCGGCAGTTTGAAGACAAGGAGGAAATTGAAACACACATATTAGGACCAAAGAATTCATAAGTCCAACAGCTTGGGTTCCCCATATCTTCACAGCCCCTCAAAGCCCCCTTGTGCACAAGCCAATGAGCAACGATGTGTGATGTGCACGCCCTTCACCGAACCACAGTTACCGTCCTAGCTCCTCTAGTTAGGAGACCAGATGGGTGGCCACAGACTGAGAAAGAATGCCCGCCTGAGTTACTCAGTTGTGTTTGCAGTTTTGATATCTGAAGGGTGTGTGTACAATAAGGTTGCAGTTGTAAACACAGATTCAAAAGGAATGCACTAAATGATACCAGGTGATCTGCAGGGCCTTTGGGACAACGGGAGTCAAGTCTGGAGGCTCTGCTGGGGGAGACGATGACCCAACCACACTGGGACCGGCCCGTACAGACCCTGCCATTGCTGCTCTCGAGTTTACACCGCCTGTGCCGGGCACAGAACCCAAACCATGAGTTTGGGCTGGCTGCCCTGCAGCCAACACCTCCATCGCTGCCCTTCACACCAGAGTGCTGGGCCCGCTTCCTCATTTCATTTGCTTCCGCGTGAAATCCAGAAACGCTGATACGAAAGGTGCATTAGAGCCTTAAGTGTGTAGAGAGAAAACCTGAACATCGCCGGGCCACCGGGTCCACCACACTCTGGCTCTCTTTTGCCGACCATCACGCCTTGCATAAGGCTTCTTGCATATTCCAGACACTGATGTAAATATTCTAATAAAGACGCTGGGTTGCCCACTCAGCAGTAAAGAACCTGAGCACTGGAACCAACCTGCCTGGGTCTGAACCCTGCAGTCTAGCCCTTGTGACCTGGAGGACTTTGGGCAATGAATCCAACCCCCACTGCAGAACGCGCATCACAAGAGCACGCCTGTCACAGGCTAGTTGTGAGGTTTATAGAATACAAGTGAATTAAAGCCAAGCCCTCAAAGTGGTGCCTGGAACATAAATATGTGCAAAAATATTAGCTGGAGTTGCTATTACTGATGCTGATAATAAAAATTAAAATAATAACATTACAACCCCCTTCGCGGTGCTCGTTTCTTGACAGAGTACCCTTAAAGCCAAGAGCCATCTACCCAATGCAATCTGCTCCCCAATTTATTAATTATAATATATCCAAATTGAATTATACCATCTCACTCTCAGAGGAATACTGGCAGTGTCACCGCGGGCTCTTAAAAGTGCCCTGCCACCAAGAAATTGCTTAGAAGGCATCCCTGTCAACTCACTTGATGAAAGTTTATTACTTTTTGAAGAAGTCTTTTGGCCATGAGGCCTCGTGACACTGAATTGAGAAAGATCACATCTGAAGAGCGGATAAAGACACTCCTTGGTTGGCTCTGGATTGGAGGGTAACTGCTCAAGAGGGTGACTTTTCCGAGACCTCCAATCTCTAGCGGCTCTGGGTCAGAGAGTGTAACTAGGGTACATCTGTGAGGGTAACCAACTGCTTACCTGGCTGTAAAACAGAGTCAGGGCTCCTGAAACCATCCAAGAAGAAAACCCTAGTGCCTGGAGGCCTCTGTCGGACTTAGACGGACACAGTCGATCTAGCTGTTTAAATCATGAAATCTACTCTGGCGCTCAGCCCGGCTCTCAACAGTAGGTGGCAAGGAGGCCTAAGGTGAAAGGATGTTTTCTTTCCACTGGCACATGACTTTTAGAAAGCCCTTCAAACTTCTTCGGGGTGGGCGGGGGGGAGGATACAGAAGGGGGAACTAGATTTGCCCCCATCGTAATATAATCATGTTTTTAATGCGCAGGTGTCCAGAGCCTCTTATCTCACACCAACTTGCCGTGAAGGGCATGTGTGAGAAGTACGTGCAAGATTGTTTCTCTGGGTCCCCAAACGCCCCCCACAAATGCTGTACACAGATCCTGGAGGTGAAGGTCCATATCCTGATGAGGTGGAGTTTGCGTCCTCATGGCTACAGTTCACCCCGAGTCGAAGGGAATCACTCACATGAGAAACTACATGAATAGCACCTCTGGAGGTGTGGAGACCATAACACTCACATCCATGTGAGAAGCACCCAGCATGCGGGCACGCGCGCGCACACACACACACACACACACGCACAACCCAAGGATTCCAGAACCCCAGGCTTAACCCTGCCTGGACTCGACCCCACTGCCCACAGTGTACTTAGAGGCCAGAATAAAACCCATGTAAACAGATTAAATGCCATGACAACCAAATTCCAACCTTACAAATACCAAGGATTGGGGGAAAAAAGATTCACTTTGAGATTATCAATTCTCAGGGGAGTAGGGAAGGGCAGAGAGGCTCCCATGAATCTAGTAATCAAAGTTCTTTTCCAACCCTGATGGAAATAGGGTGGTCTCAAACTTTGGTTTCCCAGTCAAGTACCATCCGCCGTCTTGGAAGGTGGCCCAACGGATGGAGCTCCGAGGAGGTCTAAACACATTTGATTTCCCAGACAAGAAACACCTGGACAGGGGTGTGTCTGCAGCTGCAATGCTGTTTTCCTGATGGTCCTACTGTTGGGGTGAAGCAAGGAGGGGTATAAAACTTGTCAAATCCTACACCTGATTTGCAGTCCAGCCCATGTTTAATATTCGTATCTGTTTAGTCACTTACTCCAGTGGCTAATATGGGCTGAATGTGGCTGGACGGTGAATACATACAGTGACACTCCTCTTTTCCCCGAAATATCGCTCAAGCTGAGATAGACCATGAGGCAAAGCACACCCCACAAAGCAATCCAACCTTCACAAAAGGCCAGATCTGAACCCCCAAAGGAGGCGCTGGTCCCGGTTCTTGGCACAGAGATGTTCACAGGTCCTTCAGAGCTAGAAGAAAAGTGTACTTGGGGCTTGCTACATCCATTTTCCCCTGCTTCCGGCTTCCACCGGACATTCTCAAAACACCCTTCCAAACTCAGCTACGATGTCACTTTCTCCAAGAAGACTTCCATGATCTCCCAGACTGATCTCCCTGTTGCCAAATCTCACTAACCTCACCCTCCCCCACTAGACTGCGAGCGTCTGGAGGTCAGGGAATGAGCCTAACTGCTCACCACTGTTCCGCAGCGCCTCACCCGGAGCCTGACACACAGCAGGCACTCAATGCATGCAGCCCGCAGAGAGGCATGGCGACAGCTGGCCTATCTGTGCCTCTGGGACCTGACAGTCTACTCAGAAAAGAGGTGGCATTTCTGATGACAAGATGAATCAACATCGCACAGCTCTGCACTTCAGGGGGCCCAGGCTGGACTCCCCAGTGTCACTCCAGGTGCCCACACGTTAGCAAGGGAGAGTGATGCTCTGTGTTTTGTCTACTTGGCATTCCCATCACAGGGCCAGTTATATTAACTGTATTTTCTTACTTTCTGTATTCTTAATGCTCTAGCATGTGATGGCCTTACAGACCCGGGGAGAGACTGTCCCCTGCCCCCCGCCCCCCACCGCCCCAGGGCGAGCCAGCTCTGAGAGACAGCCCTGGGTCCACATACACACCAACCGACCTCTAGTCTGCAACCCTCAACAACGACCTTAATGAGACAATATTTCCCCTGCCCTAAATCGCCCCAGGGCTGGGTTTTAGGCCACTAGAGGCCCTATAGCCCAGAGCCCTTCAGAATGATCGAACTAGCCAATCCTCAGCTGTTTACTCTGCCCTACCTCGCCTTTCCCTCAGAAACCCCAATAAAGGCTCTGGCCTAGACGGTCCCCTCCTTCCCGTCTTCCACTTCCTGCATCTCATTTCTAGGGAAACAGTGAGTAACATGAAACTTTTCTCTCCATGGCCTCTCCAGGTCATCACTCAGTCACCTTCATGAACTAAGACCAGGCCACAGATGGGGCGGGCGTGTTTGTGGGTCTCCTTATGAGTGTCCTGCCCTCCCCGCACCCCCAGCCTCGACTCCATCTGACTAATCAGCTTGTCTGGACTGCAACCACAGGAAGTCTTGACACACGCAATGAGAAATGAGAAAAAAAACATTTCTACAAAGTGAGGTGAGAAACAAATCCTAGGCGGGCAGCTCAGAGTCCTGGTTAACACTCTGGGGCCAGATGGCCTGGATGTGTTTGAACCCCACCTCTGCCACCTACTCACCGTGGGCCCGGCTCAGCTGTTCCCATCCTGAACTGCCCTTCCTCAGTGGGACTCGTGACACCGGAAGCGGGGTGAGAACGAAAGCGCGTTAATAAGCGAAGGTGCCCAGCGCATAGAGAGTGCCGTCTGGGTGTTAACTGCTACCGTTTCAAATCAGGCACTCAGGGCATCGGTGCCAGCCCCCTGTGGAGGAAAGATCATCCCAATGTGTATACCCTTGATTCAGCACTTACTACACATCTGGTACAAACACTGAAAACCATCCTCACACAGCAAGCCAACCAGGTAGAAGTGATTATCATCCCCATTATACAGATGAGAAAACCGAGGCTCAGAGAGGTTGGGTAAGTATTCCCCAATCACAAAGCTAGAAATTGGTGCATGCAGCCAGGATTTCTGATTCTAAAAGCAGTCCTCTCCTCTCCCCACTTTCAACCTCTCCCATTCCTTGTCCCCCAACTTCAATGAATATATACTGAGCTCTGTGCCAGGCTCTGGGCGGGGAGCTGAGGACACCAAGTCTTTACGACTCTTACAGGGTAGTGGGAGGGAGGGTCATAGGGGATGGTGGCTGGCGACAGACACAAGTGGAGCATTGCGGAGAGAGAAAAGAGCCATGAAGGGGAAGCAAGAGCTGCTGTGGAGGCTGACTGAAATCTAGAGACCAGGGAAGGCGTCTCTGGGGAAGCACATCCAGGCAGAAGGAAGGCAGGTACGAGGGCCCTGAAATAAGACGGGGTCAGCGTGTTTGCGGAACTACCAGGGAGCCAGAGTGATGGCGAATTAGTAACAAGAGGAGAGCCATAGAGAATGGGAGTAGAGTGGGGTCTCTCAGACTCAGCACTCCTCACATCTTGGACCAGAACATACTTTTTTATTGGGGGCTGTCCCGTGCACTGTAAGTGAATTCACGTGTTAACTACAGCTGTTCAGGTCGGGGAGGGGTGGTGAAGGCTGGGGGAAAAGTTATGCAAATCAGCACTGAGGGCAGGCAAAGAAATGCACCCTTTGTGCAGTACCCACATGTGCTGCTGAGGCGGTGGTTGGTGTCACTTTAAAACAAATAACGGCCAGGCAATGGCTTCAGTTCACTGGGACTCTTCACAAGCCCCAGGACTTCACAGTTTAGGTGAGACTTCATGGATACACAGCAAGTCTAAAGGCATGAGTCGCAGGCTCACTTCTGACCCTGGAGAGAGATGATGAGTGAGAAGGAGATGGAGAAGAGGGGCCAGGGGGATGCTTTTCTCATTTGCTAATGGCCATTTCCAAGAGGAAAAAATATTTCACTGTGCAAGGCTTTACTGACTCATTCTTAATTTATCCTCACAATAGCCTCATGTGGCAAATATTATCCTGTTTTCTAAGTGAGAAAACAGAAGTCTGGAGAGATGAGGAATTGTGACATTCATCACCAAGCTAGTAAACTTAACGCCTACTGCAATTCCCTCACACTCTAAGCTCTAGCTACACCAACCTTCTTACAGTCCTGCCCCAGGACATTTGCACAGGTTGCTTCCTGTCCTCTTTTCTTCATCTGGTTAACTCCATTGGACCTTCACATCTCAGTTTATTCATCCACCAAGAAGCCTTCTCTGGCTTTCTTCCAGACCAAACCACCCTATTAAAAGCTCTCTTATCATCAGGGCTTCTTTATGTTGCAATTTAACAAAAGAGCCACTGTGTGCTGGCTCCCCACTGCATGCATATGTGGCAGATTCAAGAGGCCACAAATTCTTTGATGTTCCCCTCAATGAAAGGTGCGGTCACGTTCCCCTTGAAACTGAGTTAGCCTTAGTGACTTGTTTGACCAATAGAATGTGGTGGAAGTAATGTTCTGGGAGCTCTGAGCTTAGGTTATAAGAAGCTCCTGCTGGGACTCCTGGAACGTTCACTCTTGGGAAGCATCCTCATGGAACCCAGCCACTATGCTTGGAGGAGCCCAAGCCACGTGTGCTCCAGTCTACAGCTCCAGCTGAGTTCCCAGCCAACAGCCAGCACCCACTGCCAGCCCTGGGAATGAGACACGTTGGGCTCCATCCCAGCCAAACCTGTGATGGCAGCCCCAGCCCACAGCTGACAGTAACGCATGAGAAAACCCAAGGGAGTACCATCCTGCTAAGCCCAGTGAACCCACAAAAACTTGAAAAGATAATAATAAGTAACTGTTTAAGCCACTAAGTTTGTTACACAGCAATAGATAACCAGGATCCCATAGGATCCAGGATGATGTACACCTTAGGTGTACATTCTTGGGGCAGCAACTATGAGTAGGTGCTTAATAAACATATTATCTGTGGATTAAATACGAACTTGAATATGTGAATTAACTAATGGTGAAGTCTGGATTTGAACCAGGTTGCAGAACTCCAAATCCCCATTCTTTTTTCTTTTTTAACCATGACCTCATGTTCCCTTGAAAGGAAAACGTCATTTTTTCCCCCTGCCTTTCTTTTTTGCTACAGGTTTGGGAGGAAAAATGGAATGCTCAAATCGAGTCCTGTCACAACAAAATGGTAGCCTCAGCAGCTGTCTAAGCCAGGGGAAAGTTCAGAGTTGAAGAGAGCTTGCTCTTGTGTTGTCACGCCCTCACCATGGTATTTTGCACAGAGGCCAACACACTTTTTCTGTCAAGGGCCACATAAATATTTTCAGCTTTGCAGACCAAAAGGCCTCTTGTTGGAACTACTCAACTCTGCCATAGGGTGAAAGCTGCCATAGATGATATGTAAATGAATGATCACAGCTGTGTTCCAATAAAACTTTATTTACAAAACAGACAGCGGGCCAGATTTGCCCATCCCTGGATAGAGTGTAATCCAGTGGTCCTTAAATTTGGGAGTGACCAATGAAACAGGCAACACCTGTGATGGAAAATGACTTTCAGTGCTCAATACTGCATTGTAGATGGCATCTTTCACTATATTTTAGCATGGTCAAGTAGGTTCAGGTGCTAAAGATGTAAGAAAAAGATACAATAAAAAAAATTAATGTAGAGAAAAATCTCATCCATTGACCTCTTCTTTTGTCTGTAAATTGGGGGAGGGTGAGCTTGCTTTCTTTGAGTTGAGTATGGGATGCCCTTGGCCAGCTCATGAGAGCAACGTCCCATGAGAACGACATCTGGAAAGTACTGAGGCAGCTAATGGCAAAGAGAACTTCCCCTCATAGGCCCTCAGTAAATTATTTGTTAATAAATAACTGAATCTATGTCTATTAGAATAGGAGTAATCCACTCATTACCATTAGTCCATTCAACAATAGGGCTCAACTGCTGTGTGAAGTTTATGCAAAGCAGCAAAACATTGTCTAATGGCTTCCTTACTCTTTTGTCTTTGTAGACTCAAGCCTTTAATTTCAGAAAGTACTACATGTGTTAGCCCAAACTGGCAAAATAATCGGACTTATGAACATATTAGGCACAGTGCACAAATTCTGAGTTGTACCCAAATTCTAGATGTCAGAGTTATACAGTTAATTTCTCAACCTCTGTATTTTAAAATAATTATAGACTCTATACATTTAATTTTTAAATGAGCCACAAAGGCATGTTTGTGTTTATTCTCAGGCAACGGAAATTTGCTACGCTAATTATTATTAGCAATGATGACTCAATATGTAAAGGATTTCTGAACTCACAAAGCAATTTTAAAAAACACTATGGTGTCATTTTATTCTTAGATCAGACTCAGAAGTGGATGGCATAGGTATAACTGTTTTCATTTGAAAGGTAAAGAAAGTGACGTTCACAGTAAGTACCAGTGACCTGCCCAAGGTCACAGCTCGTAAGTGGCAGAGAAGAGGCTGCAAACCACGGCTTCTAGCCCCAGCCCCCTTACACGTGGAACACCTCAGGAGAACGGGATAACTCCTCTCCAGTTATAACTGACATGCAACATCTCTTTCCATCGTTCTTTGCAAAGTTTAGCAACATCCAAAAAAAATGTGCTTGGCTAATTATTCAGATTTTTTTTTTTAGCTAAGGGTTCAAATGTTCAATTGAATGGGCGTGCATGTTATTTGTCACACCATATCTTTAAAGGGAGGCGAATGTCCAGTAATGACCCAAGGGCTTGGCTTGGAAGCAAGTTTCCACTGAAAACATCAATTTACTGTCTGAATTTGCCTCCATTTCAATGACTGAATCTTTCTTGATTAACTCAGTAAAATGCACTTCGAATTTAAACACCGGGACAGGCGCTGAGTTGCTCCAAGTCAAACGGCCCCATCTTTGAGACCTCACCAAACCCAAGCCAGCTGCTTTTGCCACTGCGCTCCTGAACCACCAGAGACATGCACCTGGCCTCCTTTCCCCCACAGCAGTGCTCACAGCTGGGGTTCTCTTCTCTTTGCAAGTTGGTTTACCTTATTAGCATCACCTTTCAGATCAAACTGGACTCCATTAACACAATTAAGAATTAGACATATATTCTGATCTTAAAAGAATACGCCTGTGTCTTGCTCATTGTTCTTCTGATGGGAGGCTGAGGGGAGTCCAAGAATCATTGTGAGGTCGCTGAAAAATCCCTGCCAATTAAGGAGTGGCAGACTGTATTTTCCAAAGATGAATGCAGTATCGCCCGTCCCATATGCTTTTCTGCAAGGCGACCTTGCCCCCCACACCCCCTCTCCCCATCCTGACAAGAGGTGGGATCTATTTTTCCAGCCCCTAGAATCTGCACGGGCCCTTGGACTGCTCTGAGCAGGACAATTGGCAAGGGCGACGCTGTGCTTTCTGGCAGCCTCCACTTCCTGCCTCATGGAGGCCAGTGGCCACAGAAGAAGTGTCACTCCTCTGAGACCATCAGGCTGTGAGAAAATCAAGCCACACAAGAGGCTCTGGCAGACGACGCCACACGGACAGAGAGGAGGAACAAGGTAAGGAGGAACAAGACACCTGCCACATGAATGGAAAAGTCATCCTAGAAGTGGGTCCTCCAGCCCCAGCTGCAGAAACAAACCACCCGACAGAGCCCTTCCTACATTCCTCACCCACGAAATCATGAACAAGACAGAACGGTTGTTTCAAGCCACCAGGTTTTCAGCGAGCTTGTTAAACTATACTAGAGAACTAGTACCTGTAGATTTTTTTTATATTTATATTTTGTGTTTCTTTTTACTGAAGTATAGTTAATTTACAATGTTAGTTTCAAGTATACAGCAAAGTGATTATTCAGTTATACAAAAATATCTATATATTCTTTCTTGGACTCTTTTCCATTATAGGTTATTATAAGATACTGAGTACAGTTCCCTGTACTATACTCAAGGTCCTTGTTGTTTACTATTTTATATATAGTAGTGTGTATATCTTAATCCCAAACTCCTAATTTATCTCCCCCCTAACCCTGCTATCCCCTTTGGTAACCATAAGATTTTTTTTTTTTATGTCTGTGAGTCTATTTCTGTTTTGTAAACAAGTTCATTCGAGGCCACTGTGAATGGCCATCTAGTGTGCGGACTGCAAAGCGGTGGCTGAAATCCAGCCAGTGCCCCTCACCAAGCTGTGCCCGGGGAGGACAGCCCTCGCCCAGCTGGACACTCTCTCTAGTCCTCCACGAAAAGGGTGCCTTTATCATCCCAGCAAGGAGAAAGGCCCCCTATATACCAGCACTGACCCCAAGCCCAGCTGTCCAGATTTGAGACCTTGACCCCTGGAAACTTATGAGTTTTAAGGAAGAATGTGATGACCGCGGCCAACTGCCGTTATCCTTCCCGCTGCTCTCCTGGCCGCCTCACTGGGCTTTGCCCACTGAATCTAGTCCTTCCTCCTTCTCTCCGTAAGCTGCAAACCCCACATGTGGGCTGAAGCCCTCCCTGCCCAGCGGGTCTGCTCACTCAGTGGTGGTGCTTGTTGATCGATGCCATGTGAAACAGCCCAACCCGGGGCAGAGCTCAGCGCTCGGCAGTCACTGCCCAGCCCCAAGGGCAAGGGCAGCCGCGTCTGCTTCCTGTCACCGTCCAACAGCGACCGCCGGTTCGGCTTGTTCAGAACCCGTTAAGATGATTTTTTTCCTCCGAGGTCCTTGCATGAGGACTGACTACTAACGAGCCTCTGGTAGAAAGGAGGGGACTCCCGCCACCCTGGGCGCTGGGCAGTGTCTCTGTGGGGACTGTCCTGTGTGCCGTCCCTCCCCCACCTCGCCCTTCTGGGCTTCTCAGCGGGAGTCAATATTGATCACCGTTATTTGAGGGGATGATTAAAGGCTCACCGTGCCATGGGGACAGTGGCCCAAGAACAATTCTTAGTCAAAGCAGGTCCCGTAGCCAAAACCCAGAGGAATCTAGATGTCGGAGGCTGAAGCTGTCTTTGCCTCCCAAGAAGGGGCGGGAAGTCTGAGCGGCCTTACCATCTGTGCCTGTCCTGAGAAGCTTTAAATCTGTCCACCCACCCCAGAGAATGTTTGGACACCCTTCCTCCTTTTCTTCCTTGGAGAAGCTGGTGCATATCACTTGGACTTTAGAGCCAGAAAGATCTGTGTTCAAATCCATTCACTTCCTAGCTCTGCGAGTTTGGGTGCATTGCTAAATCTCTCTGGGTCTCTAGAACAGCTGAACCAGCGGGCCGTACACATCTCGCCCACACTATTTTTATTTAAAAGACTGTTTCTTTTCTTACATTCGTGTTTTAAAAGAAACTGTTAGTTCTCTCTAAAATCACAGGTTTAATATACCAGTAAAAAATACACTTTTTCCTTAAAATACAATAAAGACATTCTTTTAAATGTTCACCTGTCTACCACCTAAATTCATCTCAGCTACTCTTTGGGAAACAAGTGCTGACGTTCAAATCTGCTGAAACCTCATTTAATGCAACCCAGGACCAGCTCCTGACATGACTTTGGGGAGGGAGTGCTGTAGTGGTTTCAGAGGGGGCGGTGAGGTCAGAGGGCAGCTTAGGGAAACTGGCCCAAGCTCTGGAGTCAGACAGAGCTTAAATCTGACCCTGTCACTAACCAGCTGTGAGCTCTGGGCCAAGTCAAACCTTGAGAGCCTCAGATTTCTCATCTGTAACAAAGAGCTGGGCAGTACACAGGGTAAGAATTAAGAGATATGCATGATTCAGCCCAGGCCCTGACACATAGTAGATGCTCAATAAATGACCACACCTGTGATGACAAGTACATAATTATTTAGGGTTATAATTATGATCATCAAATGTCCTTTGGTCTCTCAAAAAGTGCTAAAAGCACCTTGTCACCAACATGTCTAAACTTCTGAGACGTCCCCAGTGCCCGGCTCACTTATCACCCTTTGGGGACCTCTTGGCTGGACAGTATAGTTTTCCATTGGGTTCACCAAACTAAGTCTCCTTTTTCTTGCTTTCCTTTGATTTTTTGTTTCCAAAAGGCTCCTTATGAACAATCGTTCAGAGGGGAGGAAGAAAGAAATTACAGCAATGTTCCTTGTTCTGGTCCCTGCTGGGTTGGGAAGCTGCTATTTCAGATTCAGTCAGCCACCTGCAGGGTCACTGGATGTAATTCCTCCCCACAGGGACCAGGTGAAAGTGGCACCCTTGGGAGGCTTCCACCAGTGACCTGTGGCCTGAGAACCCCGACTGCTTAGATGTCCCCAGAGACCTTAACCTAAACCGGGTGGGAGCCCAATTTCTTTAAGGAGCACCCCTGTCAGAAAAGCGGCATCTCTCACTGGCTCTGCAGGGAAAAGTGCAACATACAACCCCTGAAAGCAATCACATTCGAGTTGTGAGGCTCAAATACCGACCTTAACTGGAGATAATCCGAACTTCACTTTGAGTTGCCTCTGCTCGAGCAGATTTACCTAAGCGCTTAATTTAAGAAATCATCCAAAGCGGTCTTTCTTCCCTTGGCACAAAGTAACGTAAGAGAAAGAGCCAGACACACGTCGGGCTGGTGATGACAGCTCGGCAGTGATAGAATCACTGGTTCAGGATAATTCAGTGCTGGCTAACGGGACGGCACACACGTAGCTCTCAGCTTCCAGGAACCAGGCACTGGGCGGGTCTTCCAACCCCATCACTAGCTTCCAGCAACTACCTAAGTTTCAGGGCCTGATGCAAAACAAAAGTGGGGGCTCCTGGTTTTAAAGTTATTAAGAATTTCAAGATGGTGACAACAGAGCATGAAACAAGCACAGGGCCCTCCTGAGCGCGGGACCCCGTGCATAGGGTGCACCCCACGAAGACTGTCCTGCCCACTTCCCTTTCTGGGTGCCTCCCATGACCATTCTGGTGAGATTTTCCCACCCTAACCAGACCCTGTGATTTGACAAAGGAATTCATTTCTTTCTTCTACTTTGTGAATGTCTCCATTTTAAAGCCTTTACAAAAAATAACAAATATGGCCTTCCAGTTTCACAAATAATCTCCTCTTTTGCAAAGAATAAAATGACATAAAACAGAGCTTACCCAGAGCACTCTTCAAGCAGAGTGGGATGGCATCTGAGAAATCAGGGCACCTCAGAGTTTCCCAGTTTGTGGATGAGAAACCCAAAGCCTAAGCTTCATTTAAGTTCTGTCACTTTATTCTAAGAGGCAGGATCCTAAGAGAACCTGGGGATGGACAGCACTCATAACTTAGTTAAAAAAAAAAAGTGGAATGACCCAAAGGTTATAGTAAATGGAAGATGAAAAAAGTAAAATAAGAAAAACATATTTTTAGAAATTAAGTAAACAAAAATATAAGTAAATCACAATTAATTATATATTATATAATAAAAATAAGTAAATAAGAATAAAACCATCTCCAGAGCAAAGGTCGGCAACCTTTTCTGTAAAGGTCCAGAAAGTAAACACTTTCAGTTCTGCGGGCCATAAACACTTTCGGTCACAGCTTTTGAGTCCCAGTGAGCCAGAGACAATACAGAAAGAGTGGGCGTGGCTGTGTTCTAATAAAACTTTTTTTTTTTTTTTACGGTGTGCGGGCCTCTCACTGTTGTGGCCTCTCCCGTTGCAGAGCACAGGCTCCGGACGCTCAGGCTCAGCGGCCATGGCACACGGGCCAAGCCGCTCCACAGCATGTGGGATCTTCCCGGACCGGGGCACGAACCCTTGTCCCCTGCATCGGCAGGTGGACTCTCAACCACTGCGCCACCAGGGAAGCCCAAAACTTTTTTTTTTTTTTACACTAAAACAAGCAGCTGGCCAGATTTGCTCCAAGGGTCTTATTCTGATGACTCCAGATTTAGAGCGGCGCTTTGCAAACTTCAAAGTTCATGAATATGACCTGGGGATCTTGTTAAAATGAGATTCTGATTCTGGAAGTTGGGGGTGGGGCCTGAGATTCTGCATTTCTAACACGCTCCCAGTTGATGTCAATGCCAGTGGTCCAAGGACAGCCCTTTGAATAGCGAGGAGAGTATACCCAAAAAGAAAAGAAGGAGGGCTTCCCTGGTGGCGCAGTGGTTGAGAGTCCGCCTGCCGATGCAGGGGACACAGGTTTGTGCCCCAGTCTGGGAAGATCCCACGTGCCGCGGAGCGGCTGGGCCCGTGAGCCATGGTCGTTGAGCCTGCGTGTCCAGAGCCTGTGCTCCGCAAGGGGAGAGGCCACAACAGTGAGAGGCCCGCGTACCGCAAAAAAACAAAACAAAACAAAACAAAACAAAACAAAAAAAAGAAAAGAAAAGAAGGAACACCTACCAAAGAACGCAAATTTAAGAAGTTCTTAGCAGAATACGGTATTGAAGAGTAATTTATTTTCTCATCATCAAGGAACAGAGTTATGCAATTTAAGTCCATCTCCAAGAGGGGAGTACCATGTCATTGGCGATCAAGGATGGAGTTAACTATCATTACCAGAAAGCAAAATGCTACACAGTTTTTAAGGACTGCTGTGCATTTGCTGGCGGCAGTTAACATATACCAATCAATGCAGGTAAATGAATCCATCTGAAAGCAGGTCACGGATGGTAAATCACATTGTCCAGTAAAGTTGCTAAATTAGCACCAGTGCAATGCAGAACATTTTTTCATAAGAGCGAATCCTCTTTGGAATGAGATGGGCTGCAGGGGAGTGTGGCTAGCAAGGCTGGAGCTGGGAAGGGAAGTGGAAGTAAGGGCCAGTGGCCCCTCTGGGCTGAAGCTCTGACATCTGCTGGGGAAGCTTATGTGGAAACTGGGGTCAAGACCCTTCTGGTGTGTTGTCAAGATCCCACTGAGGGCCTGCTGCCCACAGGCCGGGGGCAATTTTTGGATTTCACCTGCAGTGGTCTCTCATAAACACCCTCACTGTCCAGTTCGCGGTAAGATCAGAAATGAACGGTTCTGCTCATTCACTGCCGGCGGGAATGCAGAATGATGCAGCTTGGGAAAACTTCGGAAAACGGTTTGGCAATTCCTTAAAAAGTTAAATGCAAATTTACCATATGACCCAGATTTCCACTCCTGGGAGTCTACCCAAGAGAAATGAAAACGTATGTCCGCACAGAGACTTGGACAGAAATGCTCACAGCAGCATCATTCACAACAGTCAACAAAGTGGAAGCGAACCAAGTGGCCATCAACCGATGAATGGATAAAGAAAGTGGCCATGATCCAGTGCGTTACTACTCAGCAGTATGCCACAAGCACAGACCTCAATAACATTATGCAAAGTGAAAGAAGCCAGACACGAAAGACCACACGTGGTATTAGCCCCTTTCTATGAAAGGTCCAGAATGAGCAAATCTATAGGGACAGAAAGTAGAAGAGCAGTTATCTGGGGAGTGACTACAAATGGGCATAAAGAATCTAATATTGGGGTGACGGAAATGTTTTAAAACTAGATTATGGTGATGTCTCCACAGCTTGGTGAAATTACGAAAAATCACTGGATAGTATTAAAATGTGTACATTTTATGGTATAGAAATCATACATCAATAAAGTTGTTTTAAAAATTAACTGTTCCCGTTGTGTCCCTTCCTGTATCATTCTCTGGTTCTTAAAATACTTAGGAATCCCGTAAACTTCAACAGACCCAGAAGACCCTTTGGTTATTCCAGATGAGGCTGAACCCAGGCCTTCGGCCCAGACAAACACCCTGGAGGTGGCACATCAACTGACTCGCCAAAGGAGGGAAATCAACGTGAAGGAGCAGGTCCCTGATGTGTCCGGCAAGTGCTGAATTCGTCTGTGGTCCGAGCATCGTCATCCGGGCCCAGCAGGGCGATGCCTGTGAAGATGCCTCCACACCCACAGACATGGGCTCCAACCCAACCCCGGCCCACCAGGCTCCCAAAGGCCTTGGCCTGAGGAAAATCAAGAGTGAGGGCAATTATGGTGAAGGCCTAATGCATCAGCTGTAAGTAGAAGAGAAAAAGGAAACTTGCTATGCTGAGAGCCAAATTCACCAACTCCCCAAGTACACCCACACCCACAGACTCACATACCCACCAAGACAGCATGTTCTTTGAAGCATGCTGTCACCCTGAAAGTGCCTCTCTGGGGTCACATTCTGATGCCAGAAGTAACTCTCCTGTGCCTGGAAGAAAGTGCAAAAGTCTCACCGGCAATACAGCTTTGGCTGACCTCCAAATGGTACCAAAAACATCTTACGAAGTTCTGAGCTGTTACGCTATCTCTTCCTTCGGAAAAACAGGACAATCCAATTCACTTGCAGGAGATGATGTATTCCTTGCTGATGGAAAATCATAAAACATAAGAAGGGGGAGATCAGGAGGAAGTACCCAGAATGCTGCACAGCCTCCACTGCGGCTTTCCTCTCCTAACTCACTTCATCACCCACAAACACACCTGACGGTGGCAGCCTAGTCAAAGGCAGAACTTGGGGATGGGAACTGGCACTCAGGCTGACCCACGTGCCAGCCCAGCCACGACCTCGGCCACCTGGGTGCCAGACCCAGGCACCTGAGCTGACCAGGTATGGACGGAACCCTGTCGAGGAGGCTTCAGGGCCAGGAGAATGGAACTGGGGCTCCAGCTAGTGATCTAACAGAACTCCCTCTGCAGCCCAGAAGGTATCTGGATCAGAAACACTGGCTTCACAGCTAGAAGTCTGATAATCTGTCTCCTTTTTCATTGAAAAAGAAAATATCTAAGATACTGGAGAACACAGTAAAATCCTTAACTACATTTTCTCTCTCTCTCTCTCTCTCTCTCTCTCCTTTCCCAGTGGCAAGGCTGGATAAGCTTATCAAGTGCAGGCAAACTACATCTTAGCTCTGATCCTTTCGAGAAATGCATTTGGCGCCTTTAACATTTCATTTGGCAGACTGAATTTCGGACATGTATTTATGGGGCTGGGTTTGCCCTTAACAGAGCATTGCATAAATCCCATTACAGTATCCACTTTAGCGTGTTTGGGGTTTTCTAAGCCAGGGCTTTATTTAAGTAGACAGCCCTGGAATGAGCCGCTCTGGCTCAGAAACTCTCCCCTCTCCCTCTGGAACCAATCTTTGCAGATTATGTCCATCATCATCAATGTCAAGTGATGTTTTAGGAGTAGTCTTTCTGGTACAGCCCAGAACGAGCCATGTCCCAGCCTCGGTGACCGTGCATCCTCACCCGCCGGTGAGTTACGTGAGGGGCTCCCTTCCAGGGGCACCTCACCCCACATTCCTCTTTCTACTGGCCACAGCCAGTGAAGGTCTGTGAACAATGCAATGTGTATTCTGTATTTCTTCAGTTTCCAGGAAGAAAAGCACATTACTTGTAATTTGTGGGGGGAAAAATTATAAAGAAAAGTGAGCTATAGGAAAAAATAGGGAAGCGAAAGATCTGGGTCAGGAATTCTGAGTAGCCAGCTCCTCTCTTTAACCCTGAGGTTAACCACTGAAGCAAATGGATTTAGCAGAATCGCAACAACACGCCTGCGGTCGTAGAGATGAAAGGAGGGACGCGTGAGATGGTGCCCAGCGCGTGGGTCCCCAGGCTGCCTGGTCCTTGCATCCACCGCACACATCTCAGTTTTCCATTCCTAGCTCGCTCTCTCGGCGGGGCTAGAGGGGCCATTTACATTACAGGCAGCCAGGCAGGACGCCACTAAGATGCCTTCGGAGTAAGTAGCTCAGGGGTCCAGCGTGACATGTGGGAGGCAAGGGGTCATCAGGCTGAAGCGTCAGCGGGTTACGGGCAGTTTCCATCCTCCTGGGACCTGTCCTGGAAGTGCACGCAGAGCTCTCCGATTACCGACTTTTCACATCATTGGTTCAAGAGCAGAAAGGGAGGTGGCCGGCAGCGGTCCGCCTCTGAAAGCCAGGTGAGGCTAAAGGAGTGCCACCTGGCCCCCCCGAGACCCTCTCTTTCCCAGCCAGGGTCCCCCAGAACCAGGCAACCCAACATCTATTCACTTTGTCCTAGCACACAAGCGAGCTTTTTTAAAAGGCGACAGCAGCTGCAGTAAATGAAGAAATATACATGATGAGGGGCTTTGGGGCTATTTCAGGCTCTGTCTCTGTCAGAACGGCAGCTGCAGCTTTGGTTACATCTAGGCTTGCGGAGGTAAACTGTGCCTGATGAGAAAAAGACTCTCGGCAGACGTCATCGACTCCTTCAGCCAATATTTACAAAGTTCCTGCCGTGTGCCAGGCTCCAGGCGAGGGTCTGACATCCAGTGGGGAGCTGCACAGAGCAGGCCTGCCCGCAGGAGATGACAGTCTGGGGAGGGACACGCAGACAGCAGATGTTGGGCCAGGGGAGAGGCAGGGTGGCCAATGGCCCATGACCCAGTCGAGACAGCACGGCCTCCCCAGACAAGACCAACAGGCGGCCAAAGGGAATCTCCAGGGTTTAATCTTCTCAAGAGTCTCTCATCTGCTTTATTTTCTACCTGTCCCACGTGACCTGTGAACGGCTGGGGACAGAAGCTGGGCACGATGCTTGGGTACCACAGGAGGCACGAAACAGACGACTTCATTTACGTCCAGCTAAAGGTGGGCGGGTACTATTAATGTCTCCATCTTAGAGCTGAAGAAATCGAGGCTCAGAGAGGTGAAGCGACTTCCCTAAAGTCACACAGACAGGAGGAGGTGGTGGGATGTGAACGAAAGCTGCTTGGCTCCAGAGTCCCTGCCTGCAGCCACCATGCCCCCTCATCTTTCCAGGAAGTTTGCCGTGGCTCTGACGTTGGCACCACCAGCCTCCAGACATGGTGGCTGGCACATAGTAGGGGCTCGGCCAATGTCTGCTACATTGAATTTGATCATCTTATTTAAAGCTACTGCAATCACTCTCAGCTTTTAAGCTATGGGCCAGGAACGAGGTCATTCTATAAAAATGGAAAGCAGAAGTCTACCCTGAGGAATTTCTTGGAGTTCGAGGTAGGAATACAGAAAGGAATCTATTCAAATGACCACAGAGTTAAGACAGGGCCTCAATATATTATGATTAAATGAGATGTGCTGAAGAATTACGCAACAGCTCAGAAACACAATTTAAGTCTCCGCTGGTACTTTCTCTTTTGTAAAATTAGCATTTCTGTTAAGCTCCTAATATAGGAGCACAGGGTTTTATATAACTGCTTGGGTCACACAGGGAAATGAAGACTTATTCCACTCACTTTCCAACATTCGTGCTTCCCCGAGAGAACAGTCTGGAAGGCCATCCGTGTGAGATGGCTAAGCCTGATAATAACAATAATAATAACTGACCCTCCTGTGTACTTCCTGGTTGCTAGACCCACACTAAATGATCTAACTGCGCTATCCCATTTAATCCTCGTAAGACCCTTCTGTGACAGGCAAATGTCACGGGTCTCATTTTACAGAGAGGCAAACCAGGCTCTGAAGCCAGGCTGTGAACGCAGGTCGTGGGACTGAGGGGCATGTGACTCAGTCCTTAGATCACATTTCCAACACTTTGCTGCAAAGAACACTGGAGATCACGTCAAGGGAAAAAAACAAAAAACAAAAAAAACATGCTTGCCAAAATCCTGACATCTCACACAGGAAGGCAAGACGGCTGGGACCGTCCGGGCCTGTGTCGGGTACAAGCTGCCTGCTTCCCACTTTATTGGCATTTTCCCTGGGCTAAACTCCCACACATGGCCACAGAAAAGCGCTTTTCAAGCCCAGCATCCTCTGCCTGTAATCATATTTGGCTCCACTGAAACCAAGAAGGCATCTGGGGACAAGTGATCTTTATCTGTACCAAATGTTTATTGGGACCACTCCAGGAAACGGTCCCATGTTAAGCCAATATGAACAATGTCACCCACATCTGCTTGGCATGCACTCATGACCACATTGCAACACTTGGAATTATGTCTCTCTTGGAGTGCCGTCCTGGAAAAGTGCCACCAGGTCCAACAAGATCAACAGCCTACTTTTCATGGAGCAGTTATCTAGATAAAGAGAGGAGAGGGAAAGAGGAAGCAGACCACTCCTTCGAAGTACCTCTCTCCATGCACCAGTTATAGAAAATTGTTCTTGGGGGCGGGGGGAATCTTTCAGAAGTATGCAGAAACATAAATCTGGCCATTTTTAAAAACAGAGTGAAATTCATTTTCCTGGACTCCAGCACCATTTCCCCAGGGCCAAATCATGCTTCACAATACTTGCAGCAAAGGGGCTGAATACTGGATGCTGCTTGGTATAGACAGCCCTTCTGGACGGACCATTCACTGTCTTCTGCAAATCCCTCCCCTGGAGGGTGAACTGGGTAAACGCCCACGTCTAATGAACAGAATATGGCAGAAGCGATGGTATTTCATGTCCAAGGTTCAGTTATACAAGAACTGCAGCTCCCATTTTTGGTGCTCTCTTTCCTATGGTTCTCCTTCTTGGATAACTAGCTCCGGGGGGATCCACATGTCATGCTGTGAGCTGCCCGATGGTGAAGAACTGAGAAAGGCCTCCGGTTAAGCACCAGCAAGAAACCGAGGCCCTCAGTCCAACAGCCTCTGAGAAGCCAAGGCCTGTTGACAACCATGTGAGTGAGCTGGGAAGTGGATCTTCCCCCCAGGTTGAGCCCTCAGATGAGGCCACAGCTCTACTCACCAGTTCAAATGCAGAACGAATGGATAACTTTAGTTACCTTTTCTAATTAATGTAATACATGTTCACTGAGAAAAATTTAGAAAATGAGGTTCAAGAGAGACCCTGAACCAGAACACTCCGCTGAACTGCTTATAGATCCCTGACCCACAGAAACCGAGATGATAAATGTCTGCTGTTTTAAGCCACTAAGTTTTCGGTGTAATTTATGCAAAATAGGTAATTAATACAGTGCCACATGCGATCAATTTGAATACCACTGACAGAACACATCCCATGCTGTGGGATGCATGGGCCTAAAAGTGTAGATGGTAAATGTCTTCACACTATAAAGACTGAGGTGTGTGAGAGGACCTTTGGAGATTCTAGAGCCCAAGCTAGGTCACCAATCAGAAGGCATTAGATGAATCTGCACTTATCTTGTGAAGACAGAAACGAACAGACACCATCACTGGACCCATCAACATAAAAGACAGAGAATGAAAACCCTTATGGAGAAAAATTTTCAACATGGAAACACAAACAGCTGTCAAATGTTGACCATTTCATCAACTTGTGGAGATGTGCTCACTCACACAAGTAAGCAATAAGGTATGAATCAGAGTGCCCGTCTGAACGAGGACCCACACCCATGTCTAGCTATCATTAGTACAACCATGTTCTCGCTCAGTGATTTGGACCAGCTCTTTTTCAATGCTTTGACCTTAATTATGCAGGAGAGTAGCAAGACCATGGGCCTTAGGGACACATGGACCTGGGTTCCAGACCCACCCTCATTAGCTACATGACCTTGGGGAAACAGAAACAGAGTCTTATTTCCTCATCTGCAGAATGTGGATAAAATCCACATCACTGTGTCAATGCAAAGGTTCAACGTGTTTATATCTGAAAGTGCTTAGCATGGTCTAGGGCACATAGTTACCCAAGGAAACATGAGCTTCCTTGTGTAAGCTCCTCCCTGGCTCTCTGCTATGATCTGTGATAACCCAGGCTGAAGTCTCCAGGGGGTGTGAGAGTCAGCAACACATAGGAATTTAAGGCAAAGGCAATGGATTTAGAAACGCTAAGTTCCAACACCTACTAACGGTGTGTCTGTGAGCGCCTAACTTTTCCTCATCTGTAAAATGGGGATAACATCAGCACCCACCTCGGTTCTGACGACCGCACGAAATAATGTAATTAGGGACTCGCAGTAGTGCCAGGTCCACAGTGAACATTAAATACATGTTAGCTATCTTGTTAAAATTATTACTGATGACTATTATTCTCACTATGATTATTTAATTCATCACTGGTTACACAGAGGTCTATGGGACAAATCCAGCCCACAAAACTGTTTTGTTTGGTTCACACAGGGTGTTATTAAAATAAATTTAAAAATTTGAATTAGTTGCCAATATATATGAGATCACAGTGAAAAAAATCCAAGTTTCTGGTTTCTCTTAAAACTCGAAAGAGCAGATGACCCTGGGCCTGACTCTCTCACAGCTACCGGCAGTTGCAGCCTAGAAGCCGCTGTCCACTTAGGACAGAGAACTTGCTCTTCTATTCAACGCCGTCCCCACCACTCCCAATCGCCCTACACCTGTCCCACAGAACACACTTACCTACCTGCCTGGCCTTAAGGGCATTTGGGGTTTTGACCCTTGCTTTAATTCCTTAAGGATTTGGCTCCATTTGAAATTCTACGACTTTTTTTTTTTGAAAAAATATTAAGTACTTGAGGTAGCAATGGCAAGAATAGATAATGAATAAGATTAAGTCTTCCCTAAGGAAATCCTCAGCAACAGGAAGTGCCAGATAATGGCTGAGGATACAGACAGAGTCAGATCAGAAGGAGGATAAAGGTCCAGCCCTCTGTTAACAACCCTCTGCACGTGACCCAAAAACGAGCTGCCAGAGCTTATGGATCAAAAATTTTGCCCTCCCCCCATGCTGTGGTGGTTCATTTTATGTGTCCAGTTGAGTGCCTCACCGGCTGCCCAAACATCTCATCAAACATCCTGGGTGTGTCTGTGAGGGTGTTTCTGGAGGGGATTCACATTTGAATTGGTAGACTGAGTAGAGCAGATTGCCCTCTCTAACATGGGTGGGCCTCGTCCAATCAGTTGAAAGTCTGAATAGAACAAAAAGGCTGACCCTCTCCCAAGTAAGGAGAATTCCTCCTGCCTGCCAGCTTTCAAACTGGGACAATGTGGGTTCTTCTCTGCCTTCAGATACAAACTGAAACACTGCCTTCCTGGCTATGCTGCCCTTCAAACTGGAACTTACACCATTGGTTCTCCTGGCTCTTGGGCCTTCGGACTCAGACTGGAACCACACTCCCAGCTCTCCCAGGCCCCAGCCTGCCAACGGCAGATCTTGGGACTTCTCTGCCTCCATAACAGCATGAGCCAATTCCTTATAATAAATCTATTTCTCTCTACAAACGCATCCTGTTGGTTCTATTACTCTGGAAGAAGCTAATACAACCCCCTCTCAAAAAAAAAAAAAAGCTGTTATCAAATCGATGGTACAGAGCTTACAACTGATGGCAAATCATAATCAAAGAACCACGGGAAGCCCCATCTCTTCCCGTGAACCGCTGTTTAAGCTGAGGAGACTCAACTACCTAGAGGTTCACCAGCTACTACAGGCTGACTGGAGTGTCTGTTTTAGCTTCTAAGGTCCCTCGGCTCTGGATGTCCAGTGAGCTTGGTGGAGTCTCCTGCCTTGAGGAAAGAGACAGATGCCACCCCAAGGAATGCTGGAGGAAGTGCAGAACATCCTCCCATAAGCCTTTGCAGCTCTCTTCCCCTGTCCCCCATCTCTTCCAGAGCCCAACTCTCCGCATCCTTAGTCTTTCGCAGGAAAGAAGACACGACCACCTCATTCCTGTCCTCCAGAAGGAAACGGAGAGTGGTGGTACGGGGGATTTGGATTTTCTTCTTCACACGTCTTGGTTTTCTAAATTTTTCTCCAAGAACATATGTTATTTTAATCAGCAAAGATAATAAAAGTTACCAATTCATTCTGCATTCACTCTACGGCGGGCATGTAGCTCAATGTTTAGAGGCTGGGGGCGCCGGGGCCAGGCTCCCTGGGTGCAAATCCTGGCGCTGCTCTGTGACCTTGAGCAATGATCTTGAACCCTTTTGTAAGATGAGTACAAAAATAGTCATTACCTCATAGGGCTGCAAGGATTAAAATTCAAGCAAAGGGCTTAACATGTGCTTGGCAAATAGCAAATGCTAATCAAGTGCTTACTGTCACTATTATTGTTGTTGTTTCATAATATTTACATATTATTATGTGTATACATAGTAAAATATTTATATAATTACAGTATTTATTGAGTGCTTGCTACCTGCCAGTAATAAAATTAACCCCCGCTTCATGTGTCCTAGCCTGTGTAGTGGAGGGTCAGGCATTATATAAACACACACACTCACTCACTCTCGGTGTCTGTCTCTCTGTCTCTGTCCCTCTCACTAACTCCAAGTCATTACCAAAGGGGATGGTGGGAATTTCCATCAAGGGAATGAGGCAAGTAGAAATAAGAGGCCACACTGACCGGGAGGGGCTGTGAAGACGAACTTTGACCCCCAGCATGGCACTGAGCACCTAGAACACGCTCAACAAACACCAGCTGAACTGGAGTTGGTTGGGCAACTTAGATCAGCGACAGGAAGATCTTCAAGAGCTAGGGCTGCAGACCCACCACTCAACTAAGGAGGCCCCCTCTCCCAGGTCAGAAACCCCACTGTGCTTTTCCCACCATAATCCCTCATCTGGTTGACCTCAAAAGCCCCCTAGCTGTTCTCCCTGTCTCCTCGCTCACCTTTTTTCAGTGCTTCCCCTAATACCTATCACCCAGAGGGAGCTTTAATGTCATACCTTTTATTCTCAGGCAATTTTAGATTTGTAGAAAAATTGCAAAGATCGTCCAGAGGGTTGCTGCGTGCCCTTCTCCCAGCTTCCCCGAATGTCCACATCTTGCCCTGCCCATGGTTCATTCATCAAAACCAAGAAGTTAACATTAGTGCAACACTATTCATTAAGACACTAAATTGCAGCCTTTATACAGATGTCACCAATTTTTCCACTAATGACCTTTCCTTCTTCTGTTCCAGCATCCAATCCAGAAAACCACAATGCATTTTGTCACCATGTCTAGACCAGAGGGATTTCTTGTAAAAGCTCAAAGCAGATTTTCCCCCTTTAAACTCAATGATTTAAACTCAAAGCAGACTTTCCCCCTTTAAACTCAATGATTTCCCACAGTTTCAATAAAACCGGAGCTCCTGGCCCTAGTCTCCCAGCCCCACACACTTCAGCCCTGCTGACCCCCTCCCAGCTCACCCACGCGCCCCTCACTCAGGGTACCCAGGCCCAGAGGCCTCTGGTCACCTCTCTGAATCCCAAACTCAGTCCAGGATCTGCCCTTGCCGCACCTTCTGCCTGGAAAGCTGTATGTCCAGGTGTCAGTGTGAATGCCGCCTGCTCGGAGGCCTTCCCTGGTCACCCCAGCTAAGTCAGCCTCTCCCATCACAACCACCCTCTATCACATACTTCTCTCTCCCTTCGTGAGAGCACTCATTGCTACCTGAACTGATCCTATTTATATATTTGAGGTTGACGGTGTATCCTCCTCAGGTGGAACGCAGGGGCCTTGCCTATCTTGCTCACCATTTCATCTCAAGTACCTAGGACAGTACCTGGCACACAGTATGTACGCAGTAAATATCTGTTGACATGCGGTTGAAGGAATGAATAGATAAAGGGCGGGTATCTGTTTTCAAATGTTCACAGATGTCCCAAGAAACTAGTACAGCACCTGCATATAGTAGGTGCTCAATAAATAACCTCTTGAATTAAATACTGGTCACTGATTTATCCCAAGAACCTAGCATAGTACCCGGCATACAGCAGGTGCTCAATATTTGTTGGATGAAGGGTATTTGAGTGAATGCCATCCATTTGCAAAGAAAGAGGTGACCAGGTAGAGTGAGTCAGCTGGAGGCCACTTTTCTAACCGAGGATCTCTCTCAAGAGGCTGCCAGTGAGGGAAGCTGGGAGCTTCCCACCAGCTGCCTGGACATCTGTTTGGAAAGTGCACCAGTCCCCCACGGCTGTGCTGAGGTGGCGACTGCCACCAGGCCTGTGTGGGATAACGGCCCCCTGCTCATTCAGGAAGTCACAGCCACCGTCACCCCAGCATGGAGGCTCCTCGGCAGCCCGCAACGCAGAGTTGCCACGGAAAAGGCAGCTGATTAATACCCTCCAAGGGTCTATTGTCTGAATCCTGTCACCAGAGGAGAAACAGCTGTTTACAGTTTGTTTATTCGAAGCCTTTGGGAGGAAACACAAACGCTTGTTCTCCAGGGCACAATTCAGCAGCTGAAGGGAGCGAAGAAAACGGTGTTTATTTTTAACAGGATAAAGAGTGGGGGACCCTTAGGAAGTCTGGACACAAGCAGGAAGACATCGCGCGGGGAGGCCCCAGGCCTTGAGGCAATACCTTGCACAATGTCAGCCCCTCGAGGGATCCTCGAGAGTCCATTCCAACTCCCAGATGAAAACTTAGGCATGGGCCAAGGGGTCAGCCAAACAGTGGACTCAGGTGAGCACCCATGGATAAGAGAAAGCTGGAATAGCTCTTTAGGCTTGAAGCGACAGAGCAAGGTGCCCAGGGAAAGTGACTACCTGCTACTAAATACACGTGCCATCCTACACAGGGCCACCATGTACAGGCTGGGCACTGCATACAGTGCCCAGTGAGGGGAAAATCTAGTCACACTCCACCATCCAGGACTGCACTGCTCAGAGGAAGGGGCATCTTTTCTCTGCACAAGCACTGCTTTCTGGCCAAGCCATGTCCGTTCCCTAGAGTGGGCACTTTTCTCTAACTCACATAAAGGCACAAAGTAGCAGCCTACAAGCACCCAGCGTTCACCAGACCAGCTCGAAAACCCACAGGAAGAATGGAGGCCCGCTTTCCTTCCCCACCCAGGGCTTCTCCTGGCTCCCACCCTCTTTTCTCATTCTTTCATAAGATTCATCCCCCATCATCTTCCTGACAGGAAGGCTAAAAAGCACCAATTCTCCCTCCATTCAAGTTCCCCACAAGATTCGGCTATAATGTAGAGTTAAGCAAAGCCTTCTCACGAGTCAGAGAAAGTAGAGAAGGTTCCAGAAACCTTCTGCGGGGTCTTTGAGCATCTGACTGTGGGCTATGGGCTCCTGATTCCCCTCAGCAATGGAACATGAGGAAGAGGTTCACATCCCGATAAGAGACATGGGGTCAGGGACCCAGAGGGGCCACAGGCAGGCTGGGGTAAGAAAGAGGGAGAGAGAAGCAGAAAAGGTTTAAGGAGGCAGAAGGGTAAAGAAGCTCTTGCCCAAGGTCGGCACTAAGCCCACAAGTTCAAACACACCCCAGAAAGTAGCTTTCACCTCTGGTCCCTGAAGCCCCAAGAAAAGCATCTCCCTGCTCCAGACAGAGGCCACAGTGGCCAGGAAGGTTCCTGGTGAGACACGTTGACAGCCACCATGCTTCCTGGAAGGCAGGCAGGGACCACGGGAAAAGCATCTGTGTCTCGATGCTGACGAGACACTGACCAGTCACTAACCTCACCCTGGGGGTCTAGGTCCCATCAGTCTTCCAAGGTGACATAGGGAAAGGATGGGCCCCGAGACAGCACCGTCTACACTGTGCCACCAAGCTCGTTCCACTCGCTGTTCAGAGAGAACCTTGCATCTGGCCCTGAACCCTCCGGTTCTGCGAAGTCTCACTAGGCTACACGAGTGTCGACATGCGTCCAAACTCCAACACGCGTTATCCTTCCAACCTGCACATCTGAGTCACCCTGGAGTAGGCCCATATTTTCTTTCTTAGAACACTTACCACCTTCTGATACTCTTGTCTAGAACAGGGGTTGGCAAACTATGACCCGTGGGCTGAATCCAGCCAATGGTCTGCTTTTGTAAATAAAGTTTTATTGGAACCCCGCCACGCCCATTTGTTCACACACTGTCCGTGGCTGCCTTCACTCTTCAAGGGCAGAGTTGAGTCGTAACAGGGACCGTATGGCCTGTGAAGCCTAATATATTTACTATCCGGCCCTTTACAGGAAATGTTAGCCTATTCCTTCTCTAGAGTGTTTATTGTGTTTATTAAAATGTTTATTACTGATTACTTGCCTTCCCCCTCTAGAATGTTAACTCCACGCGGCAGGGGTCACTGCTTTGTTCAAAGATATATTTCAAGCTCTTAGGACAGTGCTTGGCAGGTATTAGGCACTCGGTAAATATTCACTGGACGGATGAATGAACGACCATCAGTGTTCACATTACCCCACAGGGGAGGTGATATTATCACCCCATTTTGCATGTGACGAAGTGAGGTTCCGAAGGGTCCAGCAGCCCTGAGCAGGGTTTCACAGCTGGTCCACGGTGGCACCAGGATCTGAACCCAGATCGGAATCTCCAAGAACAGTTTTCCCAACTCAGCGGCAATCAATTATTTACAACCTCGCTTCCCACAAACTCAGAGGCTGTCTACCCTCCTTAAGCCAGCTGTGTGGCTTTGACACTGGATCCCTCCTGCCTGTACCATCTCGTCTGCCCATCCTTTCTCACCCTGCCTGCCTCACAGGCTGTTAAGAGGACCGAATGAGGAAACAGCTGCAGTTTTCTTTTATGTGCACTTGTATTTATTCATCCTTACGTTTAAACACTAACCTCGTTGTCACAACAATCTTTTAAAGTAGGGACCACTGTCAGCCCCACTTTACAGACGGCACACTGAGGCAGAGAGAGGTAACGTGACTGGTCCCAGGTCAGACAGAGAGTCAGAGTGGATCGAGCATCCAAGCCCAGGCCCTCGGTTCCTAACGATGCAGTGACGCTGCATTTTCTAGAAACAAAGTGGGATGAACCAGCCCCAAAGTGTCCTGAGGTCTGCATTCCAGTGTCACCCTTCTAAAGACGCAGGGAACTGCTCTGCATCTGAGACAACCTGGGGACCTGCCCGCAGAAGGGGTCCAACCAACCCTCAGGGAGAAACAGCCCACCCAGCAGCGGCGAGGTCACCTCTCCGCCTGACCCACACAGGGCGCTGAGCAGCCAGCGCCACCTCCGAGTCCAGGGGCCGTGGTCAAGGTCACGGGCAGACAAGAGGGAGCCTCAGAATGTCCCCTGGGCTCCAGGGAGAAGGGAGCCCCCATTCGCATCTACCCGCCCCCCTCAGTGAGCCCGATGATTGGAATCTCTGAAAACGGTTTTCACAGCTCGGTTAGTGGCAATCAATTATTCACGACCCTGCTTCCCACTAACTCACAGACTGTCACTGTTAGCAAGATAATTTCTGGATTCTTCCCAAAAGCCCTCCTCCAGGCTGTCAGGCAGCCCACTGTTTATTTCCTCCCTTCCCCACAGACCCCCCCAAAGTCTAGCAACCACTACCCACCTCGACACTGGGCAGAGAGACGGAGGGGGAAGGCCCCTCAGTGCCCAGAGCCCGGGAGCGGCCTGATAGCCAGGGGCTGCTCCCAGCCTGCGTGACTCGCTTCAGGCTTGGGGGCAGAACGTCTGACCTCAGTTTAATCCAACTGGAAAACAGGGCTCAGGAATTCTAGACCCTCTGCCAGGCTCTGGGATGAATCCCACCTTATTTTCTAAAATCCTTCAGACTCAGAAAACATTGTGTTCTGCAGAAAGCACGACTTGCGAGGGTCTCCCAGATGTGCTGTCGCCCTGCCAAGCTCATGGTCAAGAACTTTTGATACTTGGCAGGGGCTTATGAGCCATTAAGACCACCATTAACATTTTTCCCCTGAAAAACCTGAGGCTATCTTCAGGAACAACTTCCCACATCCCGGGGAGAAGGAAAGAGATGTTACCCGACACCCTTGGGAAAGACTTTCAGGTTCTGGCATCAGACCCATCAGTGGTTGAGCACTAGTTCTGCTGCTTAAACAAGCATGACCTTCCATGCAAGCCACTTTTTCTCTCTCTGAGCCTCAGTTTTCTCTCTCTGAGCCTCATTCTCCATCTGTAAAATGGGACAGTAATGGCGCCTACACCCTAGGGCTGTGGTTAGGAGTAAATAAAATGGCACGTGTGAAAACACTCAGGTACCACCTTGTTTGGAACCTCACAGACACCATGGCCTCTTAATTCTAAGACCCCATGGCTTCTGAGATGCATCATTGATTTGAAAACCGTTTTAGGGCAACAGGCTGTGTTAGGAAACAAAGGAAATACATCAATTGTAAAATTCATCCCAGATGTTAGACATTCTGTTTATTAAATATAAAAATATGCATCTTAAAATGAGGTCAGTTATTATTATTACAATCATTATATTAATTTTAGGTGAGAAAGCAGGTACAGAGAGGATACGTGACTGACTGAAGGGCACACAGACATCTCTCTGGAGGGAGGAAGGAGAGGAAGAGCTGAGTCAGCCAGGCCACCCTTCCCCTCTTGCAGTTCTTCCTCCTCCTCTTCCTACATGATGAAAAGCAATAGAACAGCTCCTCTGGGCCTGGAGAGCCCAACCTCCTCTCCCTAGGATGAGGCCAAGTCTGTGCCTCTCCTCCGAGCTCTCCACCTGCATCTGCATGGGGCCAGCTGACCATGGCAATGGAGGGAGGGCCACGTCTGCAGCCCCATCCCGGGTGAAGGCTCTGCAGTGGCCAGCCTCTCACTCGCCCCATCTGTGGGCCTGGAGAACGGGAGACCCTGAAGAGCGCAGAAGCAGACGGAGACCTGCCACACCTGCAGGCTAGAGGGAAGGGGTGGGGCCAGAGCTGGCAGAGGGGACCTCCCCTGGTCCACCTTGGTCCAGCCAATTCTCAAGCACATGAGGAGGACTTAGCATTAGATAACATGGTGGTTATCAGGTGCCAGCCTGCCTGGGTGAAAATGCAGAGCTGCCTATTACCAGCTGTGCAATCTCGGGGGAGTCACTTAACCTCTCTGTGCCCTACTTCCTCAGTCCACAAAACAGTAACTTCCACAATGCTCACATCCCAGGGCATTGGAAGCATTAAAAGTTAAAATGCTTGGCATGTGGTAAGTGCTTAATAAATGTGACCCGCTATTATTATTATTATTATTATTTAATTATTATTATTAGGTACCATCATCAACATCTTCATCCACAGGTCTCTGCATCAGGTACTAAACACACGAAGTAAATCCTAAGGTGCTATCAATGTGGTTGGGGAGCCGATGAGAAACCAGGGAAAAACACATGATTCAAATTCTAGCAAAATCTTTGACCTCTGGGTGTTAAAATGTCATTGGAAAGCAGGGCTCTACGGCTCTTTTAGAGCATGTCATCGTCTGATCTTTCACGCAATTTCTGAAGGAAACAAACATAGAAACACTTACTGAGCAACTACTGTGTGCCATTCACTGTTCTAGCACTGGGGATGCCCTGAGGGAGGCAGTGGGCCAGAGACCAGCCGTGACAGCGATGGGGACTCCCAATACGGTCTTAAGATACTGGAGTTTATCATCAAGCAGAAGGATGTGGATGTCGGGGGGAATAAGACCCTTTTCTGCACATGAGCCACACCAGACCAGCCAACTATACATGGGGTAGGTGGGTAAGGCTCCCCGTAACTTCCCCTGCTGGGGGCAGGTCATAGCTGGAAGAAGACAGACATGCAACCAGGGCACAGGAAACCACAAAAGACCTAAAAGCGGGGAGCATAACGGACTTGGAAATCTCTTAGTGCAGCTGAAAGACGGGGAGACAGAGGCCCTGAGAGGACCACACCAAAGCCACGCCAAGTGAGATGCAGAACAAGGACTGGTCCCCAGGTGTCTGACTCCTGGAAGAACAGATCCACTTCGTGAACTGCGTAAGCAACCCGGGAGCACGGCACAGCGCCTGCCGCAGCCAGAAGAGCTGCCGGGCCCAGGCCGGCAGGCCCCTCTCTGCCACTTCTCTGGGCTGATGCTACCAGGCTAGGGTTGGTGCAGGACGCCAATATCAAACAAACTCCCTGAGAATGGGACGCAGGACAGGTGAGTTTTGATATGGAGATGAACGCAGAGAAAAATTCCGAGTTGGAGACATCATGCTGGAGGAGCAGGCGGGGATGTGAGAGGCCCCTGCAAAGGCAGGAATATTTCCTGTTGGAGGCAGAGTGGCAATAAAGACAGAGAAGCTCTGAAAAGACCACTGGAGACAGAATGGTTTTGGACAACAAACAGTAAACTTTTTCATCTGTTCGAGGGCCACCTCCAAACCACATAACGTCTAACCCAGTCAACGTTTTTAGGTTTTAGGAAAACGGGGCTGATGAATACACTGACGGGGCTGCGGGGACCCATACAGAAGAGAACGCCGCACAGTGGCCCAGAAACCCCTGCAGGCCCTGGCTCCTGTCTCTCCCCAGCTGACGTTTATGCCCTTGCTCATGAAGGTCACACTCTGTCCCCATCTTCCCCCAATCCATGCCTGACTCCCTTCTATTTGTTTCACCCTAAATGTCACCTTGCTGGAAAAGTCTGCCCGGATGACCCCTCCATTACTCACTGTCCCTGCACCAGGACGTGAGCTACAAGCAGGCTGGGATCCTGTTTTGTCCAAAGCTCCCAGCACATGCCTCGCACACAGTAGGTCCCTGGTAATACTGGGAATGAATGAATGAATAAGTGAATGTTCTGGGTAAATCTAGACAGCGATACATGCATGTAAAATGTCTAGCACATGATACACCATAGATCCTCAATGGACGCTGCTTGGAGGACATTAAAACCGAACCCCAGCCCACAAGGTTGGCTTCCCATTCCTCCCGGAGAGTAGTCCTATGCTTAGCGAGACAGAAGCCTCTTGCCCGGCTCCCAACGTCCACTCTCAAGTCCCCACCCAACCCCAACAGGTGACTCCAGGACAAGGAGAATGCTGGCTTTACAAGACCCAGGAAGGCATCAGACCTGGGGGTAGATCTCTCCCGGAACCTGCGGGAGTGTCAATGTATTCTACAAAATAACAAAATGCCCTGCCAGCCTTATTGTTCTTAAAGGCAAGACGGAGTTGGTCAAAAGAAAAAAAGCGCAGGAGGCTGGCTCTGCCTTGATGTGGACAGGCTAAGCGATAACTTCCTCTAACCCACCCAGCCCAAATAACATGAGAGTTCAGGGACTCTTCCTGCTATCCACTGCTTCCTTTACTCAGCAGCCATAACAGAAGCATTGAGCAAATGTTGGGAGTTAGCAACACGCAGCCCATTCACAGATTCTAACCCTAGGAGGAACTAGATCAATATTGCGTGCTTAATCGTTAGAGGATCTTGTAGAACAACTGCTACCGTGTTTGTGTCATGTTTCATGAATTTCTGCTTTTATTTCTATTTAGCCCCTTTCCTACATTCTTTCAGGTTGTTCGCAATGATTTTTTTAAAATAAAAATTGGAGTCTTAATCATTTTCATCTTCTGTATTTAATGTCCAAAGCTAAAGTGCTTTTATAATAGGCTATTAATTTTCCTCTGGGCACAGTTTTAGCCTCATCCCATGGGTTTTGATATGAGGTATTCTCATTCTCATTCATCACCCTATAATATGAAATTCTAAGTTTGATTTCTCCTTTGATTTAAGAGTTACTTACAAGAGTTTTGTTGGTTTGTTTAAATTTTCTAATGATAGCCTTTTAGAGGCTAACTTTTAATATATCTTATTGTTTTATAAATGAGGCTTGGACAATTTCTACTTTTGAAATCTATTATGTTTCTTTTGAGACAAATTAATTATCTATTTTAATTAGGGCATCTTAGAACATCTAGAAAATAGTCTTTAAAAAGAAAAGGCCATCTCCTAGAAGACACACACACACACACACACACACACACACACACACACACACCCCTTTGTAAAGAATTTCATATAATGCTTACCAAAGAAAGTTTTATCTTTTCAAAAGTAAATATCCAAACAAAGAAAGTAAACAACCTATTAAGGAGGGGGAGGAACTACCAGAATCTAAGGATTAAATTTCTCTGATCTAGTTCCATACTAGGAATTATTACCCACAATGGCATTGCTCTGTAGCCCCATTTTAAAGACTATAAAACTGAGGCTGCCTGAGACTGAGTCAGCTACACTACTACATTTTAGCTGAGACTAGGTTTCAATTCCATTATCCCCTTCACCACAGAATCCAACTGTCTTCCAAAAGAAATACTAAAATATCCTCTGAACATCTTCTCTTGTGACATTCCTTAAGGTTGTTAATTGTGCAAGGTGCAACCAGAAGGCAAGATTAAAACAAACAGGACTTTATCCCTGGTAAAGTGTGCTGGCTAGAAAAAGGAAGCCGATACGACTCTTTGAAGAGCTCCAGAAAGAATATTAAGCCATTTGCAGGCAGTGCCAAGCAAACCTGAAAGACCGGTGGATCCCAGGGAATCCTGACTTTCTTCTCCCAACCCTGTCAATGTCTTTGCCTGCAAAAGTGGGACAGCAAATGGAAAAGGACCAGCGTTGCAGGAACTGACACAGGACCGACGCTACTAAACAATACTGACAACGCACAGGAAGACAGCTCCTTAGGGGGAAATCTCTGAGCTCCATTGCTGTGGCCACATACAATGTCTGCAGTCCCCAAAGGGACATTTCAGCACACTGTTTCAATGCCAAATGACACATGCTACTGTAGGCTAGAGATCTTATTGGGGATGTAGAGCTGTATTCATCTGCTTCCCAGCAAGAAAAGCAGGACAGCTAGAGATAAACAGAAGTCAATCAAAGCAGAAAGCGACATCGGAAAAACTCACCTAATTCTGCCAGACCTGTTTTGCCGCATAAAGATAAGAGGCCTTTGGACAATATGGCTTCGGTATAAGAAATTCAGTGATGGCACCATTCCCAAAAGCAACTAAAGCAGTTAATATCAGGCATGTTCCCAGCATCCTTGAAGGTACTGAGATGGAAGAACAGTAATCCACTAATGAACTGAGGGTCTACCGATGCTCTATTTTGCAAGACTAATTACTTTTTTGAAAGTAAACCTTGTTCCAGAGTTTCAACACATGAAAATATCACCGAGCCTTACTCCCTAGCAGGGAAAGTAAGACTTCCAAATTTAAATACACTTGTCAAATCAACCCATTTAAAAAACAAAACAACAAAACAGAGCAGCGAAATCAATTCTTCTCCTACATATATACCCAATAGGAATGCTTATGAACATTTTTTTTTTTACCAAAAGACCTGCACAAGAACGTTCATAGCAGTGCTCTTTGTAATGGCCAAAACCCGGGATCCTTCCAATAAACAGAACAGCTATGTAAATTGTGGTGTGTTCCACAATGAAATACTATAGAGCCACGTAAATGGACAATTACAAATACATGAAACAATACAGATACGGAGTCAGCAAACTTCTTTGTAAAGGGCCAGATATAAATCTTTTGGTCTTTGTGGGCCACATGCCTTTGTTGAATCTACTCAACTCTGCCATTAGGGGGCAAAAGTAGCCATTGTTGGTATGTAAACAAATGGACATGGCCAGATTCCAATAAAGCTTTATTGATACATGCTGACATTTAAATTTCAGTGCTTTTCTCATGTCACAAAATATCCTTCTTTTGGTTTTCTTCCCAACCATGTATTTCAAAACATGAAATCCATTCTTAGCTCATGAGCCATACAGAAACAGACAATGGGCTAGATTTGGCCTGTGGGCTGTAGTCTGCCAACCACTGATGTGATCTCATATAATCTAATCACAAGCGATGTTCGGCAAAACAAAGTGGGCACGAGGGAGTATGGCCCACATGATTCCATTTCTAAAAAGAGGCAAAAGTAATCTATGGGGTCAGAAATCATGATAAAGGTTACCCTTGGAGACACAGGGATTAGAAGTGGGAATAAGGATCCTAAGGAGAAGGGAGCCGTAACTTATGCTCCATGCTCTGGATCTGAGTCCTCATCATTCAAGCATGGCCACTTGGTTGAGCTGTACATTCATGATTTCTGCCCTTTTCTGTACGTATGTTCTGCTTCAAGTGAAATTTAGCAAGTGGTTAAAATCAAGGCAGGACCATTCAATCGGCTTCAAAAATAGACATGTAAAGAGAATCACAGCCTTCCAATTAAGTTAGCTACAAATCCATCACTATGGCCAGGTAACAGCCAGTGCTCAAACATTTACTTATTAAAGGTAGATTTAAATCACTTTTCCTCTAGCTGTTTTTGCATTTGCTTCCAGGGAGAGGTGCATTTCATGAGTTAAAGGATGGTGAGCCCATAGATCTCAATCAGGTTGTTTTTGTCCATGCTGGTAGGAGGCAATGGTGTTCGCCCGATGACCAGCTCCTCCTCGCGCAGAGATCTGCCATCGATACTGTGAACATAAACAGCATCTGGCAAAACATGTGGCCTTCAACCTGCAGCAGAACCTGTGCTGGACCCACACAAAGGAGAAAGGCCAGGCCTGGTTTCCATCTGATTCCGAGAGAATACGCAGTTAATTATTTTTCCTCACAGTCAGCAGCTGAGCCTCACCGAAATCTGTGCTCGTAATTATCACTGTAATTATTATTTTAATACAAATCAGCAACTTATCAAAATATTACCCTGTAGATACTACCTCGCTGCTGCAAGGATGGAGGGTGGAGGCCACCACCCCTGCCCTGCTCTGTGTGAGTGTGAGGATGGTGGGGATCCTGGTGAGGGTCCTTCTGCCACGGCCAGACTGCCAGCTTCACCAGTGCCCAAGTCCCACAGTCATTTTCATGCCTGTCCTCTCCTTAGAGATAGTGAGTCATGATCTGCATTTTCCATCATGGTTTGACCTTGATGGGTCTCACTGGTTCCATCCATGCAATGGGCAAACAGTGCCACCCTTTTGCAAAGTCAATGTGAAGAATCCCTAACCAGAATTGCTTTGTTAAAACATTCTGTGCAGCACAAGTGATCTTACACACGGGCTCCCCAGCCACACTGCCTGAGTTCAAATTCCAAGTCTACTGTCTGTGACTTTGGGCAATTCCTTGTTCTATGCCTCAATTTCCTCATCTGTGAATGGGAATAATATCATAAGGTTGTTATAATGATTAAATGAGATAGTCCATGAGATGCTGCTTAGCACAGTGCCTGGCACATAGCATTTAATAGATAATAGCTGTTATTATTATTATTTTGAGAGTTGTAAACTCAAATCCTAACAGTGGTCATAAGCCAAGTAGACAGGTGGGCTCCGCAGAAAACTGGAAAGAGGGGTTCCACGTAGGGGGACAACCACATCTTCCCCCGCTCCCTCAAATTATTACCTCTTTGGGAATAAAGGCCAGAATTTCAAAATTTTTCATAGGAATGCCAAACAATTTTTATTTTAAATCACTGATTTTTAAATGCTGGCCAGTAATTTAATTTAAAAAAAAAACAAACTAAAATACCAAACCAAGGAGAATAAGAAAGCCAGCTCTATGCTGCCCAGATCCAACCCACAGAGGGCCCAGCTCCCTTCATCGGTACTTCACAGCGTCCACTTTTATTGGGGGTTTAATACCACCTGCTCACTCCAAAAAAAGAGTTCGTCTGCTCCACATGATTTTTTTTTTCTTTAACCCTAACAGAAAGCCAAACAGCAGGCAGCCTCTGTCCTAAGAGGAGTTAACAACCGAGTCCACGCCCATCCGCAAACAGGTCAGTTTTTCTCCTAAGAGCTTCCCTAAGGTCATCTCCACCCTGTTCTCTGTCATCACCTCCTCTTCTAAAGAAGAGGGAATCAGATGTAACAATTCAAAAACTATTCCTCAGTAGGACTACGAGAAAGCGCAGGTAATGGGGGCATTTTACATGGGGAATGGGATCTTCTGTAATGCCTGATGACAAGCAAACAGGGTTCTCTGTTTGTGTCTTTTATAACAGCTGCCCCTTCTGAGCTGGGGATAAAAGAGAGAGAGGAAGAGAGACAATGAATAGGCTTTTATTTCAAAGAGAACATCTGCAAAGCATGGTCCTACATTAAAAAATAAATAGAAAACAGCCACCAGTCTGGGAGGAAAAAAAAAAGATTCCCCATTACCTCTCTAATTAATAAAGCACCATTTCACAAGGAAAGAAGAAAAAAAGAGAGAACAACTTTTCCACATCCCCAAAGAAAGGATGCTTAACGACGTAACCACTGTTCTACTCGATCCATCTAATCTGGTTTTAATACTCTCCTCAACTAATGTATACATTAGCTCTCCATTACGAAAAACATTTGTTTATTTTATTAACGTGAGTCTGGTTGAGTGCTAAGACCATGCCGTCCTTGGGCTCTCTTTTTATTGCTTCTCCTCTTGCTCTTTATAAAATGATTAGTCGACTCCACTAATCACGTGGAGTCGACTCCACGTGATTACCCACGCCCCCGGCAGAGGGGAGACCAGTCCACCAAACTGGAGAATGCACGATTCTATTTTTGTTGAGGACACTGCCTTCACAACGTCCTAATGCCTAATGCTTACAAGAATTTGCATATTCTGGGTTTACACCAACGGCAGGGAGAGAAGGAAGGAAACCACCATCAGGCCTGCGGAAGGCAAAGGCACTCAGGGTCAAGAAGTGCTGTGAATAAACCATATGGGGATCACTGAAAAGTGACCACAGATGCTTATTTTTAGCTCGTCACAGTGAACACGGAGATCTTCCAAGCAGAGGCTGCAAACTTATCAGCCTAAAGGGCCCAGTCAGGTACCACAGGTAAAGGAAGAGATCTTGGGGGGGGGGGGGCTCTCGGGAACCTGGAGGATCTCGGGAAGGTCCTCCCAGCTTGGCCAGTGGACAAGAGGAAAGGCTGTGGCCCAGTGCTGCCACATCTCAAGACTTTTTAAAGGCATTCCAAACATCCGCGCTGTCTTCTATCCTAATCCTTACACTTCAGTTTTTATTTTAAGACAGTGTGGGCCAAAAGAAACCTACCCACGGGCCGTGAACACGAGGGCCGGCCTTGCAAACATCTCTCGTGGTGAGGCTGCGTCAGGTGAAGGTGGGAGCAGGGGCTGTGCCTCATCGCAAAGCCCTCCCAGGTAGGAAGGTCCCTGCATCGCAGGTGAGGACACCAAGCCCCAGGAGGCGAAGGAACGTGTCTGGGTCCCACACTGCTCCTCCAACCTGACACTTCATGACACGCCTCCCAGCCCTCCCAGCTTCCAACCAGCTGCTCCCCTCACAAACCACATCTCTGGGTTTGTCTCTGGGCTCCTTATTCGGCCAGAAGATGCGCCTGAACTCCATGGATGGAGTAGTCAGGTCTCAAGTCTGGCAGCTTTGGGGGTGGGAGGAGACTTGAGGGCTTCCAGGCCCCACCTGACAGAGGACACCTTTCTCTTGTGTCCAAGAAGCCACTCTGGAGTGAACTGGGCTAGGACCGGAAAGGAAGCTCTCTGTTGATTGGCCGTGGCCCTAACCCTCTCCTGCTGGACTAGCCATCCCTGAGGGGAGGGGCACATCTGTCCTGTTTCACAAAGGCAGTCCCAGTGCTGGGCACGGTTGGAGTGGAAGACGGGTGGATGGGTGAATGGGTGGACATGTGGATGGATGCAAGGGTGTATGCATGGAAGCATGGATAGATGCATGCATGGATAGGAGGGAGGGGACACAGGGCAGGGGTAAAGGACAGGGGACTTACTGACTCTGAATTGGGTAGAAACCAAGAACGCAACCTTTGGGGTCACCACGAACCTTCAATTCCTAGTCTGGTTCCCTCTTATCTCTTACTTTCATCCAACTTATTGTCTTGCTTTTATTACTTGTAATCAGTAAAACAGATGAGACTAAGAGCCCTTAACTTGCAGGACAAGGATTCAATAAGACCATGTCTTCCCAGTGCTTCACAGTGTCTAGAGCAAGGTAAACATTCAATAAAGAGAAGCCCCCCTCCTTCTCATCAGGATCATAGTTACAATGTCTGTACCCCTTGGGTAGGGGACGTTTGCATCAATCTCTCTGCCCCATTAGCTCAACTCCTTTGGGCTTAAACCATGTGACTTGTGGCCAAGGATTACAGCAAAGGATCCCCTGGGAGGAGAAATGCTTGTCATTAGCAACCACGGACACATCGGCGTGGATTAGATGCCCAGATAAGCCAGCAGTCACCTGGCTGGAACAAACCAGGCCTGACACAGAACAAATCCATTTTGTTGCCCTCAGAGGGCCCTGAAGGAGATTTTCTCCTCCCCCAGAAGACTGGAGAATGCCTTTAGGGTCCCACCCCTTCCCCATCCGGCCAGGTGTCTGGGCTCGCAGACTCTGATAGTAATCACTCCAGCTCCCTGCTCACTACAGTGTTGACGGGTTGAAGGTGACACACACACTGGCCCTGTCCCCGCCACCTTCTTCTCAAGGCTCTGGCTTTCGATGGGGGAGGGAGCAGCCCTACAGGGATCAGAAGGGCGCGACCCAATGAGTATCTGAGGGCAGACAGGTAGTTTCTGTTGCAGGTGGAAAGAAGGAAGTGCCTGCGTGTTCTTGGCGACGCCTCCTGGTTCCACCCAGGCTCCTGGGGAACAGTCATCGGTGAGCAGACCGGCAGGAGGCCTGCTGACGATGAATGAGTCTGTCTCTCTGGTCAAGGAAGCTTGCACAGCACCCTCTTCCCCTCCTCCCCTGGCTGGGGGAGTTGGATTCAAAACACCTTCCTCCACCAGCTCAGCAGTTCAAGTTCAATTACTCCCTAGGGTGCACGATGCATATTTCACTAAAGGGTGATACCTTCTTTTCCTGGACCATAAAATCCTGCCCTTGGGGCAGGGCACTGTGACCGAATCACTTACCTATGCACCTCCTTAAATGGGGTCTGTGGTTCCAAGGTTGGGGCCCTTCACAAGATGCTTAGAAGAGGGAGACTGTGGAATAGAGAGACTGAGAACACAGACTGCCTGGGTTCAAATCCCGGCTCTGCCATTTATACTGTGAACCTTGGGAAAGTCACTTAAGCTCCCTACGCCTCAGTTTCCTCACTGTAGCATGAGGTTTAAATGAGCTAATATTTGTAAAACACCCCAAACAGGGCCTGGTTCTATTAAGCATCGTGACTGTTGGCTGTTGAAACATAACAGTGCATTCCTTAAAGAAATGAAATACATAAGGAGGACAAGAACAGTGCCTGGCACACCTAACTGCTACACAGGCATCATTACCGTTATTTTGATTACCCTTCTATTTGTCTCGTTATTCAGGGGTCTGATTCAAGGAAAACTGTGTATCTCAGGGTTGGCACATGTTTAGGAATCTGCAACAAGTGAGAAAAGTGGTATGAAGATTTTCAGGAATGAGCTGGCTGCATTTAAGGTTTGTCAAAGAACTACACAGACAAGGCACTCTGAAATCTGCACATCGATTGGAATGGGGCAGTCCTGGGTCTGGATCCCAGTTGTGCTGCAACCCCAGCATTGCAAGCTGCTTCCCTGCTCTGAGCCTCAGTTTCCTCATCTGTGAAGTGGGGACAGCAACAGTTCTATCCCACAGAGTTAGGAAGATTCACTGAGATAGTGAGGTAATGTCTGCAGAGCTTTCATTATCCCTGCCACGTAACTGGTACTCAGAAGGGCAGCAATCTCTAGCCAGGAGTCCTTAGTCTCAATTCTGTATATAACACCTTCTTACATCCTGAATTATTATTTTTTTGTGTGAGCAATTAACATCATCTGTGCATGATTTATGATTTGTTTTTAAACTGGACACTGTACAGTATCTTTTCATTTTTGTAAAAATAACATACTATCAAGTTTGTCTTTAGATAGCCCTGTCCTTAATGGTATTTTCAATAGCCACCAACCTTGCCTGGTAGAGTACAGGGGTTTAAATTGGCACAGAAATTTAAAGCAGGTTTTATTGGTACGTGGTACAAATTAGTTACAGATCGAGTTTGGCTTTCTCCCCATCTTCAACTGTCTTTGATTCAACTTGTACAAAATAACTGCTGTTCTATTAACTGCATACCACTCTGTGATTGCAAATTAATAATAATAGTAGTAGTGATAAAAAAGATAACATCATATATGCAAAACACCTGAAGGATGCCCGGCAGCTGGCACTCAACAATGCTCCTCCCTCCCCCACATTCCATCCTGCTCCACGCTGACACATAGAGGAGTTGGACGCACTCTATTGCCTTGGATTACACTCAAGCCTTACTTGGCTTGGGAAAATGAATAATTGCGAAAATTTGCTTATTTTCAAACATACTAAGAGTTTCTTTTTAAGAACAACGGCTCACATTTGGCCGTTGTTATTATTATGTGCCAGGCGCAAATTGGCTCCCACGTGTTATTACATTTCAGCCTCACATAACCCTATGAGGTGGCCCTGATTTTCAGAGGAACGAAGTGAGAATGATTGCCCAAGATCCCAGGGGTGGCCAAGAGCAGAGCCGGGACCTGAACCCGGCAAAGGTGGACCCAAGGATAGTTAATGGAGGCCTCTTTCGCTTGTGCTGGGGCCTGGCACGGGTTTCATGTGACTCTTCTCCTGTTCCCATACCCCTTCCTTTGAGCTTGCGTTTTGTTGAGGTTGAGTTTGTATTTTATTTATTTTTTCATTTTCCCTAAAGTATTTTCTCTCTGGTTCTGGTAGATAGGGGCTGGGGGGCAATAGAAATGGGAGATGCAAAGGAAAAACCGGGAGAGTTATAAGTGACAAGTCTTAGGGCAGTAATGACCAAGATAGAGACCAGGTCCAATTATGCTGGCAGCGTGCATTTTTGTCTTTCTGCATGTAGATTTAAGGCCCCACTGATCATAAATAACTCTGGGTGGAAGGACAGACACTTACTGCAGAGATATCCTTAAGGATATTTTGTTTTCTGGGGAAACACACACACACACACACACACACAACAATGTCAGATATCTGCTCTAGCTCAAAGTAATTTCCTTTTCTATTAAGACCATGGATCAAAGTTGGACAATCCCCAGCAAACAGGAACTTATGCTTTGGCTTCCTATTTGCAAAACAGCAAGCATTTGACACTCAACCTTCTGGAAGATTAAAATAAAAAGAAGTGATAAACTAGAGAGAACGTCTAAAGTGTAAGACTGGAAGGAAAGTGAATATATATGTAAAATATATACAAGCATATAATAATTTCTACTTTTATTTATCTATTTAACATTTTCCAGTACATGATTAAGCAGATGGCAACATTTGCATCAAGATAAATATTGTTCAGTGATGCATATTTCTGTATACAAAGTGTAATGCACTGCTCAGGCAAAATAAACCTCCATTGAGAGTGTGAGAAAAACAAACCATCAATAAAATACCCTCTGTTCTCTCTGGTCTCAAAACATTTGGATAGAAAGAAAAGCTACGCCTCTGAGGCTGTTAGAACCAGAGGCGATCTGGATACAGTGAACCAATTTTTCAAAGTCACTGCCAATGTCTGAAAAAGTCCTGAGTTATCTGAGTAATGTGAAGTATGAGGAATTTCTGCCGAAAAATCAACATTTCAAAGGAGTCAGACAATACAGAAAATCCATTCTACTTTAAGAGTGTGTGAGTGTGTGAGTGTGTGTGTGTGTGTGTGCGCACAATAAAAAATTAGGTTTCTTAAATGAAACTTACTGGGTAATAGTTTATCTAAGGGCACAAGCAATATATGTGAGGACTTCAGAGGATCACTGGGGGCAAAGGGAAAGAAAATAAACATTCGTTACATTAACATACAGTTCTCTTTCATCCTCCCCCAAATTGATTCAGAACCTGTAGTGTGATCTTTTTGACACTCTCCTCAATGTTTTCCCTCCCTTCGTAAGTGAGCCCATCTGTTTCTTACATTCTGAGATGACAATAAAATCCACAGCTTACTGGAGACCCAATGAAGGGATGAGTATCACGGCCGCAAAACTCCGCTGCCATCCACCCAATAATTCTAATATGTAAGAGCTCTGACAGGGGTGGAGAGGAAAAGGGGAGCTTGCAGATCTTTTAGGGATATGCCCGGCTCGCCGCCACCTGCACTCTCTCTGGCTCTGTCTGCTTGAGAAACTGGGTGTTTCTTTTTGACTTCTTAAAATGCACCAAAATTACAATCAGGTCCTTCCATTGGGGTGCAGCTCCCCAAACATAAAAGGTACAAGCTCTGGGAGGGTGAACACAAGGAAGCAGCAAGGTCTGGTTGAGAAAATGCTCTGTCCACAGCGCCTGCCTGACACTCCTTGGGACACACCCACTGCCACCACCACCAGAGCCACAGAGTCCCTCTGCATCCCAAAACCACAACTGTCCTCCCCGCCTGCATCCTCTGCAGAGCACAGAGACAAAGCATCATCTCCCAAGCACGTGCCTCACCAGCTCTTTATGAGAGTCATCTGGAAAATCACAGGGAATTTTTTTTATGTCCCACTCCTGAGTCTCCCGCCAAAGCATCACACACCGGCAGCCTCGGCAGGGTTTGCAAACAAACCATATGTTCTGAGGGCCTCAGTGGCCTGCCGCAAGGCCTGGTCCTCTCCTCCCAGCCTGCAGCCTAAGCTCAGACAACGCCGGACTTTGGGAACAGCCTGCCCCCTTCTGGTCTCCTTGAGCTCCGTGGAAGGGCAGGGCTTGGGTGGGCACAGCTAGAGAAGGACAGACCCCCAGCTCCATCCGGCAGGTCTGTGCTGTGATTTCAGGATCTAGCAGGGCACTGGGGTAGACGTCGGGGAAAGGAAGAGAGAGGACACAAACAGATAAAGTACAAATCCAGGAGAGACAGCAGTGAACAACCGCATGGTAGACAACCACAAAGAAGGGAGAAGGGCAGAAAAAACAAAATACAGCTATGTCTATATCGGAAGAAATTGAGACACTGGGAGATGTGTGTAGGGGGATAGTCACTGGACTTACAGGTGAAAGCAGAGTTTCAGAAAAGCAAAGCAACTCTGCTGCTGGAACTGGTGTTCCAAAAGGAATAAAAAAGGAAAAGTGGCACGCTCCCACTAACCTTCCCAATTGCAAACCTCAGTGCAGCCGAGCTGGGGGATGAGAGAGTAAGACACAGAACTGAACGCACAAAGCAGGTGTGGACACAGGACCCAAAATGTCAGGGATCCAGGAAGAAATCAACCAACCAGGCCTCCTTCCTTCCCTCCGCTTGTTTCAACAGGTGGTATTTGCCTGGAAAGGCACCTCCTGATGCCTGTCCAGACCCCCGGATGCAAAGGGTACAGTATGCCTCCCACGTGTTCCCCAGGCTAGTGGTGCATGTCCTGACCCCCTCCCACCCCACCTCCCCGCAGGCCTCCGAATCTAGAAAGAACTTCTAATTGCGTTTCTTCTATCCACTCCTGGAGTTCAAAGGCAGTGTCTGAGAGTACTCTTTGCTATAAATAAGAGGCATTCGGAATGTTCTGGTTCTCCATCAGGAATCTCACTCCACTCTCCTCCCCACAAATGGGGAAAAGATGTCTCTCCCTGCTACCCACACAGACCAGCCAGCAACGTGAAATGCCATCGCATCACGTCTTGGGCTGGCTCAGCCCACAGGTACAAAGAGCAGCGCTGTGGCAAAGAGGGTCGCCTTGACTCCAAAGAAGTTTAGCAGATCAAAGAGCATCACGCTGTGTCCGAAGGCAGCCTTCAGTGAAGCCTCCCAAAGTGACGAACGACAGAGACATGCATTCAACACCTGAGAGCCTGAAACTACCCCCTGGTGTCTAATGTCCGCAAGGGCTGGGAGAAACTCTCTAGGCAATCGGAGTAATGAAGATACAGACAGACACACAGCACATCGTTATGCCTCAAGACAGACACGCCCACAGGGCACTGAGACCCTGGCCCGAAGTTGGGGACTCTGACCTCTCCTGTGTGGTCCTAGCTCAGTGGGCTAAACAAATCAGCCCAAAGAAGGTGTGAAAGTCACCCCTAGAGAAGTTGGGGGCAGGCAGAAGACACCCTGATGGCCCCAGAAGATCTGCGGAAGGAACAGTTTCAGAGCCTGGTCTGTTCACACCCAAGGAGGGCAAAGTAAACCCACAGAAGCCTAAGTCGAGATGATGTGATCTGACACACAGCTGGTGACAGGAATTAGCCACACACACGAGACAGAGAGCCAAACACAACCACCTAGGAGAAGGGGCCATGCCCTGACACTGGAGAGAGGGCACCAGGACAGGGCAAGGTTAGACACGGGCAGGGTGGAGACAAGAGTCTCAGACTTCCAGGGATGGAAGACAGGAGACTCAAAGTAAGACCAGGCACCCAAGACTGAGTCTTGACTCCGGGGCACGGCTGAGGACTTGGGGCACCGATCCCAGACCCCCTCCCTCTCAGGCTAGGCAAAAACAACGAGGCAGCAAGCTGAGGACTGAGTTGCCTGCACCCAGCTGGGCAAAAACCAAAGATGCGGTGAGCACCACCGCCTAGAGCAGCAGCTGAGGATCCCGGCACGGTCCAGGCACTCAGACCGGGAGCGAGGCGCCAACACCCACAGGCACAGAGCAAGTCGGGGCGCCCAGCGAGAGTGACGGGGTACAGGGGCCCAGCCAGGCTCCGGTAACCCCCAAAGCGCCTCCTCTGGAGATAACTTCCCCAGACCCCAAGGGGGCAGTCCTCAGACTCGGGATGGGGCAGCCGTCGGCCCCTGAGCCTGGGAAGGGACCGAACCCCGGCTTCCAGGGGAAAGAGATGTGGAGCCAGCAAGCTTGGGGAGTCCCGGTCTGATGAGCGGGGTTCAAGGGCTGGGGGGCGTGGGGTCGGGCCGCCTGCCCGCTTGCCTCCCTCCTTCCCTCCGGGACGCGAGCCGAAAAGGCATCTTACTTACCAGCGCCCGCGCGGCCAGTGCCCCTCGGCTGGCCGGCTGCTGCGCGCGGGGTGCTCCGGGGCCGCCTCCTCGCGCCCGCGCCGGCGGCCCCCGTCCTCCTCCGCCTCCGCCGCCTCCTCCTCGGGCTGCAGCCGGCTCGGCGGGCAGGTCCCGGCGCTCGCGGCGCGGGGCCGGGGGCGGCTGCTCCGCTCCACCGACCGCTGCACCCCCGCGGCGTTCCCCGGCCCCGGAGTCGAGGCTGCTGAAATTCCACACGACCAGCGTCTGCAGCAGCAGCACGGTGAGCGCCGCGAGCAGCGCCGAGTGCGAGCGCCGGGCCAGCCTCCGAGCGCACGGCGCCGCCACCATCTTCGGAGCGCGGCGAGCGAGCGGGGCGCGGGGGACCCCGGGCGCTACGGGCCGCCCCCGCGCTCCCCGCGGCTCCCGCGGCCGCCGCCGCCGCCGCTCAGGCTCCCGCTCTGGCCGCCGCCGCCGCCGCCGCCGCTGCCTTGGCTCGCCGCCGCTCCTCCGCCGCCGCCGCCGCCTTCACCGCCGCGGCGCGGAGTTTTCAGACGGGCAGGGACCCGGACGTCACCAGGAGGAGGGAAAGGCGGGGAGGCGGGGAGGCGGGGAGGCGGGGAGCTGGAGGCCGCGGAAGGGGGCGGCGGGCGCGCGCGCTCGGGCGGGGCGCGCGGGGAGGGCGGGGGCCTAGCCCGCGGGGCTCCCCCCGCCCCGCAGCCCCTTGCCTGGGCTGGGGGCGCCGGGGGTGGGGAAGAAGCTGCGGGCAAGCGGGCTGGGGTGGAGAGGGGTGGGGCCTGGGGGCGGAGCACGGGAGGGAAAAGGAGGAGGGAGAGGAAGGGGGTGGGGGCGAGCTGAAGGGGCCCACACCCCACCCCCAGGACCCGAGCCGGAGTGGGTGGGGGAAGGGGGACAGTTCCCGCGGCCGAGAAGACGAGGAGGGGTCAAAAAAGCAGGGGGAGCTTTGGGTGAGGGTCGGCCCGCTCAGCATCTAGGGGAGGTCGGGAAGCTCTGGAGGTCCTAAGATCCCCTTCCATGTGGGAAGCAAGCACGAGGCAGCTGAGTGGAGCGGGCTCCCCGCCCGGAGTTTGCGGTCCAGGTGTCTTCTATGAGCACAGAGACTGCTTGGCAGGTGGAGACGGGAGAAACGTGTCAGGAATGTGTCGTCCAGGGAAGGGGCTCACGCTGCGGATCCCTGGATCCCTGGCTTGAAGGGGCAGGGAGGAGGCTACAAATGAGTGTGAGTGACTTCTGAATCACACCCCACCCCCTAGTGCCAAAGATGTACTGTACTAAGTGCTTTATTGAGTCACTTCTCTGATCCCTAAGGACGAACAAGCCAAGAGACTTCCAAACCCAGTTGGCAAGCAAGTGCTTTCATGGGGAAAGGGAGACCCAGTGGAGTTTCTCAACCTTCACTGGCTGCAAGCCCCAAAGTCTGGCCCCTGCGTTCCACCAGGTCCATTCTTCTCATCCACCCTGAAGCCCGTCTTCCTGACTGCACAGGGCCCACCTCCTGGGGGAACAGGTCTTGCCTTCTAAAGTGGAGTTCTTTCCCATCAGGGCTGGACTGTCCTGGTGACCTTGAGCCAGGAGGACTCCTCCCTGGGCCTGAGCTTCCTCTTCTGCCAACGACGGTTAAGGCTGACGATCCCAGCGGCCTCAAGTTTCATAGTCAGCCTTCTCTGACTCAGTCTTTCCCACCCCTGTCCTCTTGCCCAGCAGCCCTGAACACATGGTGAACGGATAGAGGGAGTGGGTGGCCCAGACAGGACTTAGCACTATCAGAATACAATAGCAGATCAAATCCCCGGCTTGTCAACCTTGGACTCGGGGTGAACGTTTGGCATCTTGTCCACTGTGTTTGTAAACCAGATCCTAATTTTAAGGGAGGAAAGTGAAGGAATAAAGAGGCTCCATCAGAGGAGGCAGGGAAGAGATGGTTTCATCCACTCAACGACAGTCTGTGGACATCAAGCCGTGTCAGACACTGGGCGAGGTGCAGGAATCCAAAGGTGGGTAAGGCTTCATTTCCCCTTCAGCAAGCTTGGGGTCTAGAGGAGCCTGATGTGCATGTCGGTCGTTAACAAGCAGTGAGGTCAGTGTCACTTTGGAGATGTGCACAAAGTGCTATGGGTTCATGAGGGTGGGGCAGGAGTGACCACCAAAAAGATGCTTTCTGGATCCAGGTAATAAGCCAGCCCGCTTCCCTGAACTGGGAGTGTAAAATGCCAGCTGGTGGCGGGGGGCGTGGTCTGAACTTCAAATGAGACTCAGCCTTCAGATTACCCAAGCCTGGCCAGCCGTGGAGCCAGGCACAGAGGCCTCCCCCTTGCGCTTAGCCCACCTAACCAGGCGTGAGCTCGAACAGAGGCGAGCTCCTATGGCCACGCTCTTTTGTCATCTGTTTATCACCTGGGAATATTTTGGTTACAAGTAATAAAGCATTTATTATACCTTTAAAAATAGAGTTTGCTGGATCATATAACCAAATGTTCTAGAGTAAAGATATCAGGTGAAGTTTGATCCAGCAAATCAGAACTATGACCTAGGACTCTTTTACTCTCCGTCTCTCCTCTCTGCCTTTCACGAGGTCTGCTTCATCCTGAGGTCCTCTCTTCATGTCACAGCCAGACATCAATTAATTGTATCCTTTGTTCATTTCTAGCCAAGGAGAAGGAGGGTCAGTATTTCCCAGCATTCTCCTCAAAGGTCCAGATATTCTCTCTTTTTGAACCAGCTTTAGGTCATAGGTCACCCCTAAACTAAGCACTGTGGCCAGAAAGATAGAATGTGCTGATCAGCTTGGCCAAGGTCCCATATACCTCCTCTGGCACCCAGGCGAAGCCAGCTTCCCTACAACCACCTGGATGTTCTATAGGCATCAGGATCTGACAGGAAGGTGGGAATAGGTGCCGGGGAGGCTGCTTCTACTCTATGCAGCCACTGTGATGCTTACATGACCTTGGGCAAGCCACTCCTTTCCCAGGACTTCAGTTTCTTTCATGCCAAATGAAGGATTGGATGAGATGGTCCCCAAGATCATCATGTCATGTCCCCAAAACTCTTCCTCAGTGTCTAAAGAGAGCTTTTCAATCCAGCAGAGGCTGCCCTGGAGACTCTTGTCATCCCTGCCCTCTGGCCCGTCTTTGCTTCAACGGCTCTGCTGCGTTCTTCCTCTAAGCAGCAATGATGTTATCTGCTTCCTCCACGTGATACGTTTAACCACAGTCCTTTGGGGCCCACACTCTGGTTCAGCTCCCTCGAGGGCCACAGGCTGAAGGAGTGAGGTTAAGGATCCAGGCCCCCAAGTCCCTGGAGAAAGAGAGAGTGGTTTGTTTATCTCAACTCCTAAAATGCCACATGAAAAAGAGGTTTAAAAGCTCCGGGCAGGTTATGGGTGCCATAAACAGCTTATGTGAGGTTTTTAGGATGAAAAAATCACCTGAGATAGAGGAGCGGGAAGGCAGAATTCTAGGGCCCACCTTCCTGCCCCAGGACAGACGAGCAGCACCTCAGGCACCTTCGTGGAGATCAAGCACTGCCTGAGACTCTGGCGGAAGCAGCCGTTAGCAACAGCAGCAAGTTTCTTGAGAAGTTTTAAAGCTCATTCAGTCGTTCAACACAGATGTATTGGACCCTATTATGTGCCAGGCGTCATGCTGGGCAGGCGAGATATAGAAATGAAGAAGATTCCCTAAGGAATTTTTCTTTTTAAGTACGGTTCTTACTCTTGCATTAACTGAGAGCCAGAGCTCAAAAAAGTTCCAGCTGATTTGTGGGATTCCCTTCCCTTCCCCATCCCCACATCTTGTTTCATCACTGCTTTCCAATGAGAGGAGAGTAAATCAGTGAATCAGTAGTTTTGAACTCCTGGTTTGCCCAGCACTAGGCTCGGGGCCGAGAGGGAAATCGGGAGGAGAAGTGGGGCACGGTCTTCACCCTTAAGGAGCTGTCAGATTGCCAGCTCTGCCGCTTTTTAACTGAGACTTTCAGCACCAATTGTTCCCTTCTTTATGCCTCAGTTTTTTCATCTGTAAAATGGGGGGATAATAATAGGGCTTTTCTCATAGATTTCTTGTAAGGATTAAATTAGATAACCCATGTAAAGATTTTTTTCTATAGAGACTGGCACACAGTAAGTGCTCAATAAAGGTAAGGCATTATTGATTTCATTTATAACAGTAAGGCAGAGTCGAAAGATATAAGAGGGAAAAAAGCATAGTCAGGGAAGGCAGCCTGGAAGAAGTGGCACTAAACCTAGTCCTTGATTTTGATGGAGGACTGCCAAGTACCCCAAGGGCGGGGAGCTGGTCTCATTCTTCTCGGCTCTCTCTGGCACTTTCCATAGTGCAGGGCACTGAGTCAACTCTGGTTGAGCAATGAACACAATTGACAGGCGTGCAGCTGGAAATGAGCCTAGTGTGTTCCTCCAGCGGCAAGACAGCTGGCGAGTGGAGCTTGGTACCCACAAGTTCGCAGACCCCATCACAGCAACTTTTTAGTTGTATGATTTTAAGCAAGTTGTTTAACCAGACCTCAATATCTCCATGTGTAAAAAGTGAAAGAGAGTAATACCTATTTCTTAAGTTTACTAGGGGGCAGGGACAGGGAAGCGGCATCATATATTTCCTATAAGATGTTGGCACTGACCAATGGCAGAGTTGAAGGAATGTTAGCAGGCTGGTCTGTAAGGAAATGCTCTCCCCTTCTCTCAAATAGTTCTGGCAGAAGGTACCAGAGACCTAGGGCTTGACATGCCTTCTTCTGAATTTAAATAAACTTCAGCCTAAGAATAAATTTAGTCAAATATGTGGTTATTATTTTTTAAAATCTTAAGCATGTGCCTGTTTCTTTTTGGTTTACTAGAGGCTTTTTTTACCCAGACTCTACAAATTGACCCTGACTTTGCTCTTAAAAAATTAAAAACCTCCCCCTAGGTTTCACTTCTGCATCATCAGAAGTGAAATCATCAACATGGGTCACCTGTTCCTGAGTGTCATCAGAAGAGAGATATCATCAACATGGGTCACCTGTTCCTGAGTGTCAGCAGGAGAGTTATGCCTGGAACATCCATCTTCCCATCCCCAGGAATTCCCAATTCTCTCCAACAAGTGCATGCAAACACCAGGGTTCCAGGGCGCTTGGAGGTCAGAAGAGCCAGGATGCCCAAAGCCCCTCCCTCGGGGCCCCCAGAAGCACATGAAGCCATGAACACGCATCACCTGTACCACACCCCCCCCAACCCAACCCAAGAGAAGGAAACAGCCTCTGTTCAGACCACAGGCTTAGGCAGAGGACATGCCCCGCCAGACTCCCAGCTGTGCTTCTGAAACCTGCAGCTTTTCCAGAGAACCATCCAGCCACTGTATCAGCAGAGGGAGCTCTAGGTAGCAAATAACTGTCCTCTGACAGCAGACAGTACTTTCCTGTAGAAAAGATTTGTAGGAAACAAGGAAAAGCAGGGGTCCTAAGTGGAGCTGGCGTCCATCCTGTGCAGAAGAAAACGCCACCAATTTGCAAGGGTAGCTTGGGGGGTGGGGGTCAGGGCTGGGTAGTGATCCGGGAGAGGAAGAGACACCAGCTGAGGAAAAGATGCATGAAAGTCACCACACTGCTTAGCGGATTATCTGACCTTGTTCTGTACCAGCCCTTTGACCCACTTCTAGACATCTCACAGCCTTTGTACTACCCTCTCAATGATGTGATGTTTGAAAAGGGGACACACTCCAGATCCAAGTCTTAGACTAGTTTGGCAGACTTCTTTTTTTCTTTAAAATAAATGTTTATTTTGTGTGTTAGTGGTGTGCGATCTTGTCCCTAGGGCTATAGGCTTAGAACTGTGGGAGGACAGCAGTGATGATAGTGGTGATGATAACGATGGTGATGGTGAGAGTTAAAATTTTTTGAGCGCTTACTATGTGCCAAGCCCTGTATTGATACTGTTAACAATAGTAGTCACCAAATATTTATTGCGAACCTACGAGATACCCAGGATGGTGCTCATGTCGGGGCATTCAATGCTGAATAAAACATGGAAGGCCCATGCTCTCCTGGAGATTGCATGCTAGATTCTAGACTGCAGATGGGACCAAGATAAGTAAATAAATATGTCAACAAGTAATGTCAGAGAGTGATGAGTGTTCCGAAGAAAATTAAAAGGAGCCACCTGCTAGAATGACCAGAATAGGGCAAGTTTAAACAGGCTGGCCAGGGGGCCTCAGCAAGGGGGTTACGCTGGAGTGTTTCGTGAACTGTCGTCTGACTTCTTTAAAGCACCATGATCTGTCGGCCGAATAAGTAACAGATCTATTTTTTCAAACGTGTATACGTGCTCTTGTAATGTATAAATGACAAATGCCACTTAATTCATAGTAGTTCTTTTGTCGTTTTGGATGATTACTCATTGTTGAAATTGTTGAAAACTCAACAATTTGCGTGGTATGATGGGGGGATGGAATGAATTAGGAAAAAGTTCATTTAAAAAAGAAAAAAGTTAAAAGGATACCATCTTACCAAAAAAACATCTGTAACATCTTATGGAAAAACCCAAATGAACCTTTTGGCCAACCCAATAATATTACACCTCAATCTTTTTTGTCCAAACACCCTTTTGTGCTATTAACTTTATACTCATGCCTCTCAGAGGTTCTCTGTGTTACCAATGTTTCTGTCTAGTCCCTGTGTCTTTAAGGTGGTAGGTTCAGCCTTTTACCCCAAACTCTTCTCCTATCTTGTTTGCAGCCTCTGTTCTGCACCCTCATCTCAACCCATCTTCTACCTGTTGTTATTCCTCAGTGTCGCTCAAGTCTCCTTCACTTGTATAACTCAGGAATCCATTTCAAAAAGGCTCAAGGGAAAAGGGCATTTATTGGAAGCCTCTTAGTTCTTCTTCTGGGGTTTTGTCTTGTTCCTTTGTTAGAAACATATTCCTCTGTCTCCTAATTTTGCCTAATTCTCTGTATTTATGTCTACATATTAGGTAGGTTTGTTACATTTTCCAGTCTTGGAGAGGTGGCCTTATGTAGGATACATCCTATGAGACCCAACAGCATACTCTCCTCTGGAAACAAAAGCTGTATATTCTAGGGGTGCCTGCTATACAGGTTGTATATTCTCTTCTGTTGTGGAAGTGACCACTGCTGTTGGCACACTGGTGGGTGGGGCTGGCCCCTGGCCTGGTTGGCTGCCAGGCCCTGCCTCATGCAGAGGTTGCTGACCTGCAGGTGTTTTGTGCCAGGTCCCAGGGTTTTGCCTATGGGGCCTATGTGGGCTGGGGCTGGTGCCAGACTTCTGGTGGATGGGTCTGTGTCCTGTGGCAGCTGGTTACAGGGCCAGGAAGGTCCAGGGTTGGTGCTGACCCACTGGTTTGGGGGGTCAGGTTCCCAGAGCAGCTGGCTGGGGGTACTAGGGGGCCTGGGGCTGGTGCCCACCTACTGGTACTCCAATGTTGTTTAAACAATTGCAAATCATACACAGTGATGCTGAGACTTGATCAAATGATAGAATCACCTGGAGCATTTTTTAAAACTAATGATGTTCAAACCCCATCCACAGAATTTCCTATTCAATCCCTCTGGGCTATGCCAGGCATCAGCATCTTTTTTTTTTTTTTTTTTTTTTTTGCGGTACGCAGGCCTCTCAATGTTGTGGCCTCTCCAGTTGTGGAGCACAGGTTCCGGACGTGCAGGCTCAGCGGCCATGGCTCACGGGCCCAGCCGCTCTGCGGCATGTGGGATCTTCCCGGATCGGGGCACAAACCTGCGTCCCCTGCATCGGCAGGCGGACTCCCAACCACTGCGCCACCAGGGAAGCCCCAGGCGTCAGCATCTTAAAACAGCTCTCCAAATGATTCTAATGCGCAGCCAGGGTTGATAACCTTGACCACAGAAAGTAATTATAAGTGTTTCGATTCTTTTAAAACCCACTTCTGATGGATAGCACCAGAAAAGAAAACTATAAATTTTACTTATGAATAAAGGCAAACCTTTTCACTAAGCTATTGGCACCAAACGAATGAAGTGTTATGGCAAAGGAGAGCTTATTCCAGGAATTCAAGGCTTGTTTGGATGAGGGAAGGTATCAACATAATATCTTAATTACATCAATATTAAAGGTGAAGCTGAAAAGCCATTTGAGTAAATTTGGTAGTCATTTCTAATAAGTCAACAAGTAAATCATTAATAGAAGGAAATCACCTAAATATAATTTAGGCTAATGAGTAAAAAACCCTATTCCAAATGGTGAATTATTTAAATAGTTACAAAAGTTCTTGCAAATGCATTAAAATAAGAAAATAAAATAAGTGTAAGCATTGGAAAGAAAATTTTAAACTATTTTTACTGATGGTTTGCTTGTATACTAAGGAAACTAGTAGACTTTAATAGAAATTAAAACAATAATCTTACTAGAATCAATAAGAGTGTTTGTAAGATGACTGGAAACAATAAAACTATATAAATATTAATAGCTTTTCTCTATACTAACAATAATGACTTTGAAATGGATATGGGAGAACTTAGATGGAAAAAATATCCCAATCACAATAGCACCACCATAAAATAACTTGGGGAACAGTTAAGAAGAGAAGCTCAGGAATTATATGAAGAAAAGTATTTTAAAAATAATTTTCACAATCATTGAATTTCATAAAACAAGATTCACACAAATGGAAACAAATACCATATTTCTGAGTGGGAAGATATAAAATGCAAATATTACCAAAGTTAATGAAATTAACTTAAAATTTCAGTATCAATTAGAATATCAACAACTTGCTTTTAGTGTTGAAGAGAGGGAGAGTAGGAGACTAGATTAAACAAACGGAAGAGGAGACGCCCTAAAATAGCCAATAAATAAACAAGTGTCAAGGATAGACTTGCCTCAAGTTATATCAGAATATAAGTCAAACTTAATAAATATGTTATTGCTGGTTTAGGAATAGAAAAAGGTAGATCATTTAGATCTCTTACAGAGAACTCCTTATATGACAAAGGTGATGTTTGAATCCAGTAGGAGAACATGGTCTCTTTAAAGTATGTTGCTGGCCCAACTGATTTTCCATTGGGAAAAAATAGTGTTGAGCACTTATATCATGTACAAGAAGATTCCAGATGGATTAAAGTCTTGAATATAAGTAAAACAATAAAAATGACAGAAGAGAAAGAAAGAAAGAAAGAAAGAAAGGAAAGAAAGAAAGGAAGAGAGGAAGGAGGGAGGGAGGAAGAAAAGAAAGGAAGAAAGAAGGAAAGAAGGAAAGGAGAAAGCAACTCTTTAAGAATAAACTACAACAGGAGGATGGGGAGGTCAGGCAGAGCTTGACCTGAGGGAGGGAAAGACATAAACTGGGAAAGAATAAGAAGGATGCTTAGTGTGGTGAAAATATTAATGGCACAGTTGACAACTATTGGGTAACATAAAGGGAGGCAAGAATTCTACCACTGAACCACCAGTGCCTCAGCGTGGGTAATATAAAGGACGGAAGTACAGATTCATGCTACCACGTGGAGGAGTCTCAGAAACGTGCTCAAGAAGAAGCCAGACACAAAAGTCCATATACTGTGTGATTTCATTTATACGAAATGCCCAGAATAGGCAAATCTATTAAAACAGAAAGAAGCTTAGTGGTTGCCAGAGGCTGGGGAAAGGCAGGTACAGGAAGTGACTGATAATGTGTACACAGTTTCTTTGGGGGATGATGGATATGTTCTAAAATTAGATTGTGGTAATGGTTGCATAACTGTAAACACACCCAAACAGGTGCATTTTACAGTATGTAAATTAAATCTCAGTAAAGCTCATTAAACCACAGAGTAAACCACATTTGTTTACTAACTTTGCAAAACATAGGGTAACCTATTTCACCAAGGCTATAAGGCTCAAATGTCCTTTTTCCAGAATTGGCATATACCATTTCAAGTAGGTCAGTTGTCAGAAATCTAAATGGAAGCTCAGTACATCACCATCACCTAAAACTTCAAGTGTGCGTTACCTTAGCAAGAGGTATGGCTTGGTGATTAAATGTGCCAGTTCTGGAGGCAGACCACACTGGGTTCAAATGCCAGTCTCGATACGTACTCCCTGTGTGGTCTGTGGCCTGTTTCCTTATCTGCAAAATGGGAAGAATTAAATGAGGTGATGTATATAAATAATTTAGGTAATGTCTGGCACATAGTAGGTGCTCAATAAATGTGATGGTGTTGACGATAACGGGGTGGTGGTGATTAAGATTAGAGCAGGAAAGAATCTGAGAAATATGTATAAATATGTTTATTTTTATTCATTCTAATTTTTACTTATATGTATTTTTTTATACATAGATAATTTATGTTACCATTCACACTATTATCCGTGGTGAGTTATCATCTGGCAAATTAATTTTGTCAAGTTCCACAGCTGCTAGAGAGAAAATCACTGGCTTCTCCCAAAGTCATTTATTAAACTGGAGAGGAAAATATGTGGTATCTTCAAACTTTCTAATCAACATGCCAAGGACAGATGGAAGGAGAACTAAATGCTGTTTGTAGAGTCTGAATAGCACCCCTCTAAGTTCCTTTGTAGGTGGCGGAAGCAACCTCTCAGCAGCTTGCTTTGGGAGGACCTTGCATACACCAAGGTTCCACAGTGATGGGAAAGGAAGACATCTCTATAGTCTAACGCAGTGATAGTGCTTTGGTTTTTAAAGGCAAAGAAGGAGATGTATTTCTTTGTAGGGTGCAAAGTGCAAATTTTTATTGAAAAATCATGGCATAGAAAGGACTCGTGGGTGTCTTTTGGTGTGCTGGAAAAGTACTACACCTTGACCTGGGTAGTGGTACCCGGATACATGCATAAAGAGTAGTTTAGCTCTACCCTTAAGATGTGTGTACTTTATCACTTTATGTATTTTATGTCTCTGAGAGAGAGAGAGAGACAGAGATAGAGACAAAGAAAGATTTGGAATCTACCCAAGTATTCCAAGGAAATACTCATACATTCATGTATACAGAAAAAACCTTATATACAAATATAGTCATCATAGCATTTTTTACAATAGCAAAACATCAGAATCAACCTAACATTGGACAATACCATCTAAAGGTTAAGTAAATTATGGCATATTCACTTATTGGAATATTTATACAACTAAAATGTGTGTGGAGAGTTTGCAAAAATATGGAGAAATGCTATGTTATAAAGTTAAATTGGAAAAAAAATCAGAATGTAAAATCTTTACGTATAATACGCCAACATAATTGTGCTAAAATATCATAGAAAAATGACAAGAGGGAAATACTCCAGATTTTAATACTATCCTCTAGTGGAGCATCTATGGATGACGTTGTTTTCTTCTTTCAAATTTTCTGCATTTATAATAAATATGTTTAATTTTCACAATTGTATAAATGTAATCAATACTTTTAAATTTATAACAGAAAAAAGCAAACATTGGACCGGGAATCAATCTTGCAGTGACTAATAGCATGGGATGTTTGGAATTGCAGACTTGTTGTCAGATGCCGGTCTCTTTACTTTAAAAGGGCAGTCATTCCCATGGCTAAAACCAATTTCCTAAGGAGACCACCATCAGCTTCAGCGTTACAGCTCAGTAGTATTCTCCTGACATACAGTTTAGAGATGTACCACCTGCTCAGAAAATAGTTGGTTATCTTCTACCAATTAAGGATTTCTCCTTTGTTGCCAGAACAAGTGCTTCAGAAACTTACACTTCTGGGAAGTTTCTGTGCAGCCAGCACTAGATTAAAATGCTGTAACTTAAAGGAGATTTAATATCCCAAGATGAGATCATACCAATATACATATTTTCAGAGGAGGTTCCTTTGAACCTATAGTTATGAGCATTCCAGGTTTCCTCCAAAACCTTCAACCACTAAGGAAAGGCCCACATTATGGGAGGAGGAACTTGGAGGAATTTGAGCTTGATCATTGAGTAAGATTGCTAGTGAAGACATAGGTGATGACAGTATTAACTAACCTCACTGCATTTATCCTTTAGTCATCCATTTATTAACTATTTATCGAGTACTAGACATTGTGCTAAACTCCACTATTTTTAAGCTTACACTAGAGGTTAGCAAATAACTTTCATCTTGCACGCCAAATTTGATCAGTTGGTAGTGGTGGCCTAGAGTGCTCTGCTGGAAAAGATTCTGGGACTGTATCCAGACTCAGATGAAAAGAGTAATGATCGATTAGTAATGTCTGCTATTATTGTGGACAGGGAAATTGTGGTTTATGTGCCATGCATTTGCCATACCTGCTGGATTATTTCTGCCAATTTAATGATGGTCACTTCAGCCTTGACACATGCTCTATATCCTACAGGTTGAAAAAACCAAGTTCTATCCAAGTTAACATCACTGGAGAAACATTAACAGAGGAGGACGAAACAGTAAATGTTGGCCATCTGCTCCATGCTAGACCTTGTACAGTCCTCTACATATAAGTCATCGTATCTCAGGATATCCCTTTAAGGTGAGCATTATTATTGCCTTTTGACAGATGAGGACCTAGGCTAAGAGAAGGGAAACAACTCTTCAAAGTCCCACAGTCACAGCAGAATTATACATTGAGCCAATGAACAACTCGGGTTTAATATGGAACCAAATAAAATATGATAGTGTCCCCTACTTTTCAGAAGGTCATAAAGCTAATCCTGCTAATTTTTAATAATTACTTTAGTTAAATGGGTCCCTTTGGAGAAATATGTAATCCAGTTTGTTCATCAAGACAAGATAAGGCACTGTCTGTTCCATTTTCTGCCCAACCCCAGAGTGGCTGGTGTCATTTGGTGAGGGTGGTGCTCATGTCACCCTAGCAACAAGCCCAGAGCTTTATGATCTTGGCTACAAATGCACCCTCTATGGTTGAGCCCCAGAAAATCCAACCCACTCTTTTTCAGTCTGGATCCAATGTCTGATTATTTGGTGGACCAGTCATTGCCTCATAAAATCACATATAATTACATCTTATTAAACGTTTACTATGTGCCGATCCCTCTGCTAAGAGCTCCAGCTGCACCATGGCATTGCATTTCATCCTCACAGTATCCCTATGAGGTAGATAGTATAGTTATCCCGATTAGACACATAAGAGACATGAGATTTTAGGGTAGAGAAACTTAGTCAAAGTCATAAGAGTTGTAAGGTAGGGCTGAGGTTCCAACTCAGGGAATCAGACTCCAGAATCTATGGCTCAACTTCAATCTAAATGGTTTAATTTAACTTTTCTTACCAATTTCCAACACATCTTCCTTAGTGGGTTACCCTAGAAACAGACTCTGAGAGAGCGATTCAAGTGGAAGTCATTTGGCAGGAAACACCAGTAGAGGAGTGGGAAATTGAAGCAGGGGAGGGAAGGAAGCCTGTAAAATGTATCTCAGGAAGCAATGTATCTGGGAAGCACCATGTAAAATGTGCCCAAAGGGCAGGGAGCTGAGGTATTTATACACCAATTCTTAGCAGTTAGTGGTTGAGTGCTGCTCTCAAGGGACATGAATTCACTGGCATTTCCAGTCTGCCACACATGTGGGCAGAATGAGTGCTGGTGACCAGAGAAAGCCCTTAGGCCAAGAGCTCTAGAACTGGAGGTGGAAGCCAGAGAGCCTGTATGGAAACCTACAGGCCTGGGGGATGTGGGCAGGACATCAGCAACTACTTCACTGTGTCCACTTTCTTCCTCTTTTTTTTTTTTTTTTTGCAGTACGTGGGCCTCTCACTGTTGTGGCTTCTCCTGTTGCGGAGCACAGGCTCCGGATGCGCAGGCTCAGCGGCCATGGCTCACGGGCCTAGCCGCTCCACGGCATGTGGGATCTTCCCGGACCGGGGCGCGAACCCGTGTCCCCTGCATCGGCAGGCGGACTCTCAACCACTGCGCCACCAGGGAAGCCCTCTTCCTCATTTTATTTATAAACAACTTTATTGAGGTATAAATTATAGACTATAACGTTTACTCATTTTAATTGTACAATTTAATAATTTTTAGCAAATTTACTGAGTTGCATGACCATCACCATAATTTATTTTTAGAGCATTTTCATCACCCCAAAAAGAACCCACATGCCCATTTACAGTTAATCCCTGTTCCCACTCCCAGCTCTTGGCAACCACTAATCTACTTTCTGTCTCTATGGATTTATCTTTGGGGACATGTTACATAAGTGGGATCATTGTCATTTGTCTCTAGGTATTTTCTGATTCCTCTTTGATTTCTTCAGTGATCTCTTGCTTACTTAGTAATGTATTGTTTATCCTCCATGTGTTTGTGTTTTTTACGTTTTTCCCCCTGTAATTGATTTCTAATCTCATAGCATTGTGTTCAGAAAAGATGCTTGATATGATTTCAATTTTCTTAAATTTACTGAGGCTTGATTTGTGACCCAAGGTGTGATCTATCCTGGAGAATGATCCGTGCGCACTTGAGAAGAAAGTGTAATCTGCTGTTTATGGATGGAATGTCCTATAGATATCAATTAAATCTATCTGGTCTATTGTGTCATTTAAAGCTTGTGTTTCCTTATTAATTTTGTGTTTGGATGATCTGTCCATTGGTGTAAGTGAGGTGTTAAAGTCCCCCACTATTATTGTGTTACTGTTGATTTCCTCTTTTATAGCTGTTGCCTTATGTATTGAGGTGCTCCTATATTGGGTACATATATATTTATAATTGTTATATCTTCTTCTTGGATAGATCCCTTGATCACTATGTAGTGTCCTTCCTTGTCTCTTGTAACATTCTTTATTTTAAAGTCTATTTTATCTGATATGAGTCTTTATTTTGATTTCCATTTGCATAGAATATCCTTTTTCATCCCCTCACTTTCAGTCTGTATGTGTCCCTAGGTCTGAAGTGGGTCTCTTGTAGACAGCATATATATGGGTCTTGTTTTTGTATCCATTCTGCAAGCCTGTGTCTTTTGGTTGGAGCATTTAATCTATTCATGTTTAAGGTAATTATTGATATGTATGTTCCTATTTCCAGTTTGTTAAGTGTTTTGGGTTTGTTTTTGTAGGTCCTTTTCTTGTCTTGTGTTTCTCACTTAGAGAAGTTCCTTTAGCATTTATTGTAGAGCTGGTTTGGTGGTGCTGAATTCTCTTAGCTTTTGCTTGTCTGAAAAGCTTTTGATTTCTCCATTGAATCTGAATGAGATCCTTGCTGGGTAATCTGCGTTGTAGGTTTTTGTCTTTAGTCACTTTAAGTATACCCTGCCACGCTCTTCTGGCCTGCAGAGTTTCTGCTGAAAAATCAGCTGATAACCTTATGGGGATTCCTTTGTATGTTATTTTTTGTTCTTCCCTTGCTGCTTTCAATATTTTTTTGTTTGAATTTAATTTTTGATAGTTTGATTAATATGTGTCTTGGTGTGTTTATCCTAGGGTTTATCCTGTATGGGATTCTCTGTACTTCCTGGACTTGGGTGACTATTTCTTATCCCATGTTTGGGAATTTTTCCACTATAATCTCTTCAAATATTTTCTCAGACCCTTTCTTTTTCTCTTCTTCTTCTGGGACTCCTGTAATTCGAATGTTGGTGAGTTTAGTGTTGTCCCAGAGGTCTCTGAGACTGTCTTCGATTCTTTTCATTATTTTTTCTTTATTCTGCTCCTTGGCAGTTATTTCCACCATTCTGTTTTCCAGCTCACTTATTTGTTCTTCTGCCTCAGTTATTCTGTTATTGATTCCTTCTAGTGTATTTTTCATTTCAGTTACTGTGTTGTCCATCTCTGTTTGTTTGTCCCTTAGTTCTTCTAGATCTTTGTTAAACATTTCTTGTATTTTCTCAATCCTTGTCTCCATTCTATTTCTGAGATTCTGGATCATCTTTACTATTATTACTCTGAATTCTTTTTCTGGTAGATTGCCTATTTCCTCTTCATTTATTTGGTCTTGTAGGTTTTTACCTTGCTCCTTCATGACACATTTTTTTGCCATCTCATTTTTTTAATTTTCTTAATGAGTGGGATTGTGTTTCTGTCTTACTGGTTGTTTGGCCTGAGGCTTCCAACACCTGAGTTTGTAGGCTGTTGGGTAGAGCTGGGTCTTGGTGCTGATATGAGGACCTCTGGGAGACCTCACTCTGATGAATATTCCCTGGGGTCTGAGGTTCTCTGTTAGTCCAGTGGTTCACACTTGGAGCTCCCACCGCAGGGACTTTGGCCCGACCCCTGGCTCATGAACCAAGATCCCACAAGCTGTGTGGGGCAGCAAAAAGTAAAAAGAAAGAACAATAACAAAGTAAAAAATAAAATTAGGTTAAGAAATTAACAGGTATGTTAAAAAGAATATAAAAATAAAAATATAAATGAAACAACAACCAGAAGGTAAAACAGACCACAATAGTAAAAAAGAGGAGTAGGAAACAAAATAAAAGGTGGAAAACGTCTTGGCTGTGGAGGGCGGGGCCTAAAAAGGGGCAGGGTTTGGCAGTGGGTGTGGCCTATGCTTAGGACCTACAGGGCTGGAAAAGGCCCTGTGGGGTGTGGGTTGTGGGGGGTGGGGTTTAGCCTAATGGAGCAGAAGGGGCCCAGGCATGCCCCCACCTCTGGTCTCAGAGGGTGAGTGACCCCACCTGGTAGCCCAGCAGACTTCCTGGGCTTGAGTGGGTGGGGCAAACGCCCTCCAATCCTCTACTGCTCTTCTGGTCCTGGAGGGCCCCTCCTGCCTGCCTCTCCTGCTCCCCCCCACCCCCGGCCTCCCTCCTATGCCCCCAGGACAAATACAGCCCAGAAAGGGCCTCTGAGGGCATAGGACCCAGCCTGAGAGCCAGGCATACCTCCTTGGCTGATTGGGCAGGGGATACGCTGGGTGTGCTCCCCCCGATCCCCCCGAGGGTCCCTCCAGGTGTGGGAACCCATCCCCCCTCTCAGCCACCCCTCAGGGATGCCAGTCCTGTCTAGGCTCCACTTCTCCCCCCTCAATCCCCCCACATCCTACCGGTTCACTTGGGGGTTCCTCCCGTCTCCTCGGGCTTCGAGGTCCCCCACCAGTGTCCTGCAGGCACCCTAGTCGTGTGGAGACGTGAACTCCATGTCTTCCCACACCACCACCTTGACTCCTGCCCCTACGATCTCTTATCTCTCTAAGATGGGGTAACAATATGGACTACATTACGGAATTTTTAAGAGCGTGAACAATATATCCAAGGTAGTGACCAGAGTTCCTGGCACAGAGGAGGGGTCAAAATGACAAAATCACCAAAAACGACCAACCAACAAACAATATATCCCAAACTATTATTATCACTAGTTGGAAAACTTCTTGGTCCCTTGTAGATTTGAAGATGTTTGTGATTTTTATCTCCAGTAAGACACAATCATCCCTCAGTATTCACCGGGGATTGATTCCAGGACCACTCCCATATCAAAATCCACAATGCTCAAGTCCCTTATATAAAATGGGGCAGGACAGTCAGCCCTTTGTGGGTGCAGAACTCGTGGATATGGGTGGCTGACTGTGATCAGGACCTAAGGAGTTTGGTGCTGAGGTCGAAGGGCTCTACCTTCAATACTAACCAACTACGGTGGGGCATGGAGGGGTGTCAGAAACAAAATAATCACTGTTCTTGCCTCTTCCCCAAAGTTACCCCGATGTTTTAAAACTACTGAGTTACTGTGTCCTCCACCCTCTTTTCTCCACTCAACTCCTCCTTCATCGGGATGGGTCTGTTTCCTTGGCCCCCCTTTCAGTGTCTTTAGGCTCCCCCCCTTACATATCCATCTCTGCAAACCCCTTAAGCATCTTACCCAGGTCTCGCCACTTGTAAATTGTAGAGCCAGGTTTTGAACAGAGGCTTGTGTGATCTATGACACATCCCAGGAATGACAGAGAGATTGGAAGAGGGCTTTGATATACCAATAATAATAATGATTCACCCATTAATTATAATTTCTTATCATTACTCACAGTGATAAATGCCAATGGATAAAGTATAAGGTAAAGCTCTTGCTCACACAATAATGGTGGTTATAGTGTCTGTTTACTGAGCACCTGCTATTTACCTGTACCTGTATTATTCTATGGATTCCTCTCAACAGCACTTGCACATTGATTATTTTATGATGTCCATTTGATATACAAGGGCCCTGAAATGCAGGGAGCCCCATGTCACAGCCAACACATCTACTGTTTAATAGATATGGAGAAAGACCCGCGGTCAGGGAATGGAAGGGTAAATATAATGTTGGAGAGGAGGGTGAAGGGAGGAGGAGGTGATTTTCTCATATTCTCTTGGGTCTCCTGCATGACAGCGGGACTCTCTCCTCTAAATTCCCCTACTTTCTGAGACACAGTGAGTCCTTCAGCCTGGAGCTAGGACAGTTCATAAGGATCACCTGGTCTTCACTTGATTTCATCCAGCTGGGTTGGTTTGCTAGGGCCACCTTAACAAAGTACCAGAACCCAGGCAGCTTAAACACAGGCTGCACCTCTAAATACCGTCACGCTGGGGACTTGGGTTTCAACATATAATTTTAGGGTGTGAGATAACAGAAAATATAAAGATTGGTCCTTGCCCTCAATACCTGGCACAGAGCTCCTAAAACCCTTGTAAATTCCTAAGTGATAAGAGCCCTAGAAGCATCTTTTGTTCTACTGAGGTGACTCTGGGTGGGCTCTTGGATGGCTCCTGGTTGGGGGCTGGTCACCAGAAAGACTAAGCCATGACTAGAAGCTTGGAATTTTCAGCCCCACCCACATTCTCCAGAGAGGGAAGAGGGGCTGGAAATGGAGTTAATAATGGATCATGCCCACACGAGGAAGCCTCTATGAAATCCCAATAATATGGGGTTCAGAGAGCTTTCAGGTTGGCGAGCACATCCACATACTGGGAGGGTGATACACCCCAACTCCACAGAGACAGAAGATCCTGCACTTGGGACCCTCACAGACCTCACCCTATATGTCACTTCATCTGGCTGTACATCTGTCTCCTTTGTCACATCCTTTAATAAACTGGTAAATGTGTTTCCCTGGGTTCTGTGAGCTGTACTAGCAAATCTTCAAATCCAAGTGGGAGGAGGTCATGGGAGCCTCTGATTTGTAGCCAAGTCTGACAGAAGTTGTGGGTCATTTGGGAATCTCGTACTTGTGATTGGCATCTGAAGTAGGGAGGCAGTCTTGTGGGAATGAGCCCTTAACCTGTGGGATCTGATGCTGTCTCCAGGTAGACAGTGTCAGAATTGAGTTAAGTTGTACGACACCCAGCTGGGGTTTTAGAATTGCTTGGTGTGGGGAACCCTCCGCCCACATCTGGTGTCAGAAGCGTGATTGTCATAGTCGCGTGAGAGTAACGGAGAGGCACAGGCGGGGGGTGGGTAGGGAGGGAGACACAAATAGTCAGCTCAGAACAATGGCTTTCTCTTCCCCATGTCTCTTCACACCATCTTTCCTCTATGTCTGTGTCCAAATTTCCCCTTTTTAGAAAGACACCAATCATTCTGGATTAGGGCCCCCTCTAATGGCCTCACTTCAACCTCTCTAACAACATTATTTCCAAATAAATTCACATTCTGAGGTACGGGGAGGGGGTTAGGATTTCAACATGTGAATTTTGGGGGCAACACAATTCAGTCCCGAACACCAGCCACATAGGTGCGCATCTGAGGTCTAATGATTGCTCTTGACAGCTCACCCATGTTCAACATCCTTATCCAATAGGAAAACGTTCCTAATCTAACGCAAACTTTCTCCTGTCACAGTTTAAATTCATCTCCTTTCATTCTCCTATGAGATCAATATTCTCTCCTTTCTTTTTTGAGCCTTAAGTTTTTGACTCTCCTTGTAGCTGAACAACCACTCCCCCTCCCCCCAAATTAAAGAACACAAAGAAAGGGAGCTGAGAAGCGAGATTGGGGTGGAGGATATTCAAATCATTAGCCTTTAGTTCAAAATGTGAGCAAGATGCTGTCAAGGGCTGGAAAAGGAAGGTGCATTCATGGTTGTGGTTCAGAAGCCTGAGAGCTTTAGTTTAAAAATAGGTGAACTGAAATAAACACAGAGCTACTAAGATGGCTCCGAAATAGAGTGGTAATTGATCGAATGCAACTTTTGCCTCCGATAACATCATTATTTGTGAAATTATTGTTGCTGCCAAGTCAGCAAGCACTTACAGGACATGAATGCTAATTTAGGAATTGGACTATTTGTGGCTCATTTTTGAAGACAGCGGGAACTCAGTGGACACCCAGTAGCCAGACTTGTAAAAGCGCTGCTTCACGCTTGAAGTTTGCAGCGTTGAAGTGTGGAGGAGGTGCCCTGTCCAGGCGCCCCTCAGAGGAGGGATTCCATGCCCAGCTCTATGCAGTGAGGCTGGAAGATGACCTCCAGCTCTCAGCTCCTTCAGGGTCGGCCCCAGCTGCAGAGATTCAGGCCCCAGGTCAGCCCACAGCCTGTGATTTAGTGAAGCAGCGTTATGATCTAATGTCTCACTGGGTCACTCTGATGTTACCCAGTACTTGCTCCAGAGCTAAGACCTGCCTGCACTGCGATTTTACTACCTCTGTCCCCAGCCTGCTTCCTTTCCCTGGTGTTGATTCCTAATAAACACCTTGTACCCCAGACTCCAAGTCAACATCTGCTTCCAGAAGACCGGACATGCCATAGGTGCCTCAACAGTTTCCAAAGTGGATTCGTGTTTCCAATTGTATCTATTGTGCTCTTGAAAGACAGGGGGTGAAACTGTCCCTTCATGTCCTCGTGGAGCGGGCTGTAGGATTCTTTTGTGGAATTTCAAGTGGAAGAATCTTCTTTTTTCTTTTTTATTTTATTGAAGTACAGTTGATTTACAATGTTGTGTTAATTTCTTCTGTACAGCAAAAGTGAATCAGATATTTTATATATATATATATATATATATATTCTTTTCTATTCTGGTTTATTACAGGTTATTGAATATAGAACCCTGTGCTATACAGTAGGACCTTGTTGTTTATCCATTCTATATATAATAGTTTGCATCTGCTAATCCCAAACTCCCACTCCATCCCTCCCCCAACCCTAACCCCCCTCTCCTCCTTGGCAACCACAAATCTGTTCTCTATGGGCTTACTTCACTTAGTATGATAATCTCTAGGTCTATCCATGTTGCTGCAAATGGCATTATTTCATTTTTTTAAATGACTGTGTAGTATTCCATTGTATATATATATATACCACATCTACTTTATCAACTGGAAGAATCTTCTAAATTATTTAAGAATAATTTGGCTTCCACAAAATAAAGTACACGTGGAAAAATTATTTTTAGAAAGGACAGCCGTTTTATAATTCAGAATTTTTTTTCCTCAACTGCAGGGTTCCAGGCACTGTTCTAGGTGCCAACACCACAGTGAAAAGGATTTTCAGAGTTAGGTTCTATGGAGGGAGAGAGACAATAAATAAATAACTAAATAAATATGTTAATGAGGAAGTGTATATATTAAAACACATGAAGAAAATAAAATGGGGAATGGTAGCTAGTGACTGGGTACGGGAAGAGTCTTTCCATGAAGTGACCAGGGAGGACCTCTGGAGGAGGTGGCAGTAATGTTGAGAAATGAAGGACAAAGAAGATCCAGGCTTCTGCAGATAAAACTCAATCTGTTGAAACTGAAGGGATTCACAAGTTCCTGCTCAAAGCCGAAATGAATCAACAGCATCATCTAATGGATGGGGGGGACCATCTTGTTTATCTGAGATGGTCAGCTGGACCACTGACCATCCCTAGTGGCCTCCATGAAGGCTGCATCTAGGGTTGGACGGGCCATAGAAATTTGGCTCAGAATGGAAATTGATCATTGAAGTACTTCTTAATTCTTACGTTAGATTTTTATCCAGAAACCGTGAGGAAAATGGCTCGCTTGCTCCCTTGGTTTACGTTGTAGGTCACAGATGGCGTGGCGCCCAATTAGCTGGCATTTAAACAATCCCTTATCATCTTTTTGGGGCTTTCATGCTTGATTTTTTTAAAGTTTGTCCAATTCTCAGCAACTCGATTTTAAGGGTCATTATATTAACTGCAAAGATGAATCAGGGACGAGGTCATTTCTCATCCAGGGAAACTCTTTAGTCTTGCATGCTGTCATTTCCGTGCCCCATAGATTAGATGCTGATCTGGGTTTTAAAAAGACAATTCTATTTCAACATAGTATTCTTTGGGGGAAAAACTGCCTTCCCTTCCAAAAGCCTTGCCTTTTCATCAAAGGAAGCCTTTGTATCACGTTTGTCTCACTCATATCTGGGAGAGCAGCTGCACACTCACAAGCCCTCCTCCAGCTGAAGAGAGCCGAGGACTTTATTGTAATCACCTTGTTGAAATATTTGGAATTGTATATCAAGAGACTGGTTCTATGTTGCTATAATTTATGACAAAAGCCTGAATAAATCCCTAGACATGGATTTCCTATAAAACCCTTCCTTGTGAAAGTTTGTTGCACTGCAAAATGAAAAGAAGATGGGGAAGAAGAGAGAGAAAGGGGGGAAAAAGCCTGTAAGATGTACATAAATCTCTGAGGATGCCGTTTCTATTTATCACATTTACTGTAAAGGCAGGGATTTTGTTTGGATGGAAAAAGAATGAATCATCGTGGTTTTTAGGGTCTAATGTGGAGCCTGCTTGAAGCATTTCCCTCTGATCTTTCTGCTTCAAGATCACCAGAATATGGAAGAAGGAAGGACACAAAGAGTACTTTCTACCAACCCTGGAATGTTCTGTATTAGGACGGGCATCAGGGGACAGGGGGGAAATCTCCTTTTTGTGCCTTTCACTGGGGGCATTCACTGGTCTCTGAAGGTATAGTGGCACAACAGTTGAACAACATAGTTGCATCAGAAGTATATTTTAGTCATCCAAATTATATTATATGGGATGGGTAGTGGGGAAGGCGAGAGAGGGGAGAGAAGGGAAGGGAGAGAGGGAGGGAGGGAAGAAGGAGAAGGAGGCCAAGGAAGAGAGAGAATCTTTTTAATCACATAGATTATTTCAACCTCCATCCCACCCACAGGCTGAGAAAGCAGAAGATGGAGAATCTGATTCTACAGATCCCTCCTGTAGTCCCTTTGCCTCTCATAGTACGAGTGTTTCCCCGTGCTGAGGGCCATGCTGCTGTTTTTAGTCAGCGTGATTTGCTTAAACACAACTCAGCCTCTTCATCAGTTGCTCAGCCCAAGACACAGTAGTCTGTTCAAGACGGAGGGAGAATGGACTCAGTTGGATGTACTGAGAATGATCTACTTCTTCAGAGTGTGGGTAGCTTAAGCGGAGTTTTAAGGGACATTTTGACTCTCCGGGTTTGTTCCTTTGGAATCTAATTGCCTCTTATGAGCCTTCTCTACTGGGGTCCTCCTAAGTGAGCAGGTAGGGGAATGAGGATTCTGGAGGAGTCGAAAGTTATTCATTAATTATTCACCAAATACTTACTAAGAACCTTCTCTGTGCTGGGCACTCTGCTGAGCTCGGAGGATTTTACATGATGATGCAAAGAGAAGTTTCTCACTGCTCTTTTCATGCAATCTCAGGGTTTTAAGGCTGGAAAGACCCTGGGAGGATATCATCTATCAAAAACAATGGTGAGCAACATTTTATACACAAGGACTGCTTTGGGGAAAATAAACATGTTTACCATCTACATCCTCTTGGTTCATTCAAAGTGAATTCAAAGTGGAATAGCTTTATTGAGTTCCTTGGCAGGAAGGGATGCATTCTCAAAACTGAGCTTGCTTACTCAATTAAATGGAAGGCCATCAGTAGAAGATTTGCCTTGCTTTTTGGCCACTAAAATGCAAATATCTGTATATTTGATATACTAAATATCAAATATTTGAGAAGTAGCCCCATGCCATTGGCTTTCAAATTGTTGAATTTGAAATTAGATTATAGACTGTATCCCAAAGTTTAGGCAGGTCACATGGCCCACAGGCTGTGGTTACTCATCCAAGAGGTAGTGAATGGGATGCCGTGGTTGATTCCACTTTACATCCTCCATAGCACATTGTGCAATAGCTGAGTCCCTATGAGTTAGGTATCTGGGTTTTTAGAATGCTTTTCATTGCAAAAGACCAAAAGAGAAACTTATGCAAAACAAAGTGGAGATGTAAAATCTCACATGAATTCAAAAGCCTAGATATTAGTATCAAGCATGGCAGAAATCAGATGTTCAAATCATTTACTCAATATTCTACTTTTTTCCTTCCCACACCTCTGCTTTCCCCTCTGGTGGTTTCACTCCTAGGCAAGCTCTCTTGGTGTGCACCCACAACCTACCAAGCAAAGCCAGGCTTAGACCCTCCCAAATCCAAGTCCAGTAGAAGAGTGTTGCCTCTCTCTAGGTCATGCCTGCCCTAGGTCTGGAATTAGAGCTGTTGGGCTCTGCCTAGCCTTGAATCAGTCTCAGTGGTCTCATTGGCCAGGACGGGTCTGTTGGTAATGGCCATGGCCAGATCCATGTAAAACATATGGGCAGAGAATGATGAAGAGGGATTCCCTAAAAAGAATTGGATTGTTATTATTGGATGAAAGGGGAGTAATCCTGGAAATGCAAAGAAAGGCTCTCTACCATCCTTCCTATATATCTGGCTGTTCATCCATCCATCCATCCATCCATCCATCCATCCACCTACATATCTATCCATCTACCTACCCACTTGGTCACTCAGATAACTAGCTAGTTAGTGACTGCTCTTCCCTTTATTACAGAAAGCAATTAAACTTTCAGTGCATGACATATCTTAGGAGTTCCAAAGCTACTTTTTAAATGAATGAATAAATGAATTTTATCTTATCCTTATTTTACACATAATGAAAAGCTGGATCACAACAGCTAACACCAGAGCTGGGATTTGCACCCATCCCCCCAACTATTTTTTTCTCAGCAATATGTTGCCTCATCCACTGGGGACTAAGGCAGACATATTTAAATTATTGCCTAAACATATGGCATCATGCCAGGGTATACTTATCTGTGTTTTTTTTAACCAGTGTTCATTTTTCATCCCAGAATCGTATTCATCTTTTCAAAAGAAAAGTTTACCCTTATTATAATGCCACATCGCAGCAAAAAAAAAAAAAAAAACGTAAATAATTTAAATGTCAAAAGCTAGGAACATTCTGTTATTTGCTTAACTCTAATCCATGAAGTTATTATCCAAGCTCTTGAAATAGGCCTCAAAATATATGTGTCTTAATAAGGCTTTAGAGATTATCATGATATTGGTGGAGAGAATCAGAATGCAGGGCATCTGGAACACTTTCCGTGAGAAATGGTTTACTATAGATCCAACAAAGTTAGAGCTGTGGGAATGGGAGGTGGGGTGGTCAAACGTGTGTTCACCATCATCTTTAAGATACGTACACACACACACACACACACAAACTTTTTGCCTTATAAGTTTAAGTGCCTTATAAGCCCAAGCCTATTTGACACTTGTTTTACTTGGATGTGTTATAGTGTTTTGTGCCCAAGGGTTCCAATCTATGAGTTTAGCATGGAAGTTATGATTGCCTGTTGATTTCTTTACGTTGTTTAAAGGAAAAAGAAAAAAGTGACTGAGAGTTGGGACTCTTGCGTTCATTCATTTTTTCAATAAATATTAATTGAGTAGCTACCATGTGCCAGGAACCGTTCTAGGATGCAACAGTGAGCGAATCACACAGACTCAAATCCTTTCCCTCAGGGAACTGAGTGTTCAATGCCAGGTTCCGTCAGTAAGGAACGGTTTATGTTTTGATGCCTCACTTGCCCTCTGTGGGTTTCTGTCTTCCTGCCTGAGATATGAGAGGTGAGTGAACTCAACACCAAGCAAAAGAAAGGAACAGCTTAAAAAAACTAAGCTGGGGGGCTTCCCTGGTGGCGTAGTGGTTGAGAGTCCGCCTGCCGATGCAGGGGACACGGGTTCGTGCTCCGGTCCGGGAAGATCCCACATGCCGCGGAGGGGCTGGGCCCGTGAGCCATGGCCACTGAGCCTGCGCGTCCGGAGCCTGTGCTCCGCAACGGGAGAGGCCACAACAGTGAGAGACCCGCGTACCACAAAAAACCAAACCAAAACTAAACTAAACTAAGCTGGGGAAAAGGAAAACTCACAAAGGACGGAGCGCTTCTATCTAAATACTGAGAAAGATGTTCTGTTTGCAAACAAGTGCTATTCGACACAGCTTAATTACGTATAAGGAGCTCAGGAGGTGGTGAGCTCTTGGTTACCGAAAGTGTACAAGAAGAAGAAATGAACTTGGCTGTGATGTTGGAGAAGTATCAGCCTTCTAAAAACTCTTTCAAATATGAGTGTGTAAGCATAATTAACACTACCATCCTCCATCTTGGTAGTGCACCATTTGGACCACGTGGCCTCCATGTTTGCTGCAACAGGAGAAGAGAGAGTCGGAGGAGGTGTCTTAACTACCTTGGCCAGGAAGCGACATGGATCACTTCTGCTTATAGCCCAATGGCTATAGCAAGTCATGTGGTCCAAAACCAATCAATAAAGGCAAGGAAATACAGTGGAGAACATGAATGTACGAGACTGTCTCTGGCAACTAAGATTTTGGAAAAATGGAAAGAATTACAGTAACACCTATTTCAGAGGGTTATTTTAAGAATTAAACAAGCTAAAATGGATTAGTTCGTTTAATCATGTATCATCCAGTGACTGACATTAAAAAAAAAAAAGAGATTTTCTTTCATTCTCTTTTTCTCACCTTCAAAGACTACCATGTTACTTGGCAGGACCAATTGAAAAGATGCTCTATAGAGCCCCCGGGACGAGTCACAAAGGGCCTGATCGTTTATGGACACATCCCCATACTTTGACTTGATGCCTAAAATTCCACCATTAGAGCTATATCGCTGCCACTTTTCCCAGCTCGAGGCTTGGAGGAGGGCACGACAGACCACGAGAGTGGGTATGGACAGACCAGCTGGGAAGCTGTTAGTGACAAGTTCAGGCCAACCCTGAGCAGGAGAGAGGTAGCATGGCTCAAAGACCCACCACCCATGGGTTTGCTCTTACTATACACATAGTTAGAAAGGCTGTATCCCCTTGGCGGGACATCCTAGGTGCAGGCTGCACATCTGAATGTAAAATGAGTTCAGTTTAGCCTTGTGTAATTGCTTATTTGATTCCTGATGATGACATGCAGTTAGGAAGGAAATTGACATTCTGTCATTTCTGTTCCAATAAACCAAACTCCGACAAGTTTCCTCTTAGGTACTTTGTGGCAACCGGCCCACCTGCTCTTCTTCTATAGAGAAATTAGTGAGCACTGGGAGCTTGGAAATACAGAATCCCAAGTCCGGTGCCTTTTTTTTTTTTTGGCGGTACGCGGGCCTCTCACTGTTGTGGCCTCTCCCGTGGCGGAGCACAGGCTCTGGACGCGCAGGCTCAGTGCCCATGGCTCACGGGCCCAGCCGCTCCACGGCATGTGGGACCCTCCCTGACCGGGGCACGAACCCGTGTCCCCTGCATTGGCAGGCGGACTCTCAACCACTGCGCCACCAGGGAAGCCCCCAGTGCCTTTTTAGAGAGTCTGAAATGGAAGAAGAACATAGGCAGTCAGGGGTATATGCCTGAACTTCCTTTTCCGTGGCAAATACAATAGACCTCCTTTTGGAAAGTACTTAATATGGCTTCCTGCTTTAGAAATATGAATTCTCTCACTTGTTACCCAAAGATCATTTATGTTCAAGGTCATGTTTTAAAAAGTTCAAACAATTTAGGAGTCTGGAGACATCCCCAGTAAATCATAAAAGGCCTCACAGTTCCCAACACAGGAAAATGTTTTTGTTATTATCTCATGGCTACCCAGTGCCCTGTTTGTCCAAGTCTGTATATGACCACTGCGTTCTGAACGACGTCTGCAAAACTGTGAGAAAGGGAGCCCATTCAAGCTAAGGAGACACCAATCAGGTGAATGGGATGGGACTTGACAAAGGTTCTCAGGACGTGACTGAAGGGTCAGTGAGAGCCTTGAGTCTTATTGATGAAAGAATAAAATCCACAGGAGCTTAAACGGCGGGCTCAACTGTCAATACCGATGGAAACTGAGCCTTCCGTGCATCTTGGACAGATGTGATTTAGATGATAAGCCCATGATATGGTGAGAAAAATGTGAGTATTAAACCATTTCTTGGGGTTTAGATTTGTCTTTCTTTATCACAGTGTCACTGAGACTGGACTAAAGGTAGCCTTGTTTTATCTGCATTGTACACTGCTCCACCCTTTGTTCACTGCGCTCCCATCACGCTGGACTTCTTGCACGGCCTTGAGCATCATGCTTCCGCTTCCTACAAGTTCTTCCCTTAGCTTGGGTTCCAGGCTCTGCCCCTCCTGCTCTTATACACACACACACACACACGCCACATCATTCACTCTCACTCATCTTTTTCATCTCAGATCAAATATTTATATCTGGAGAGATTTTTCTGACTCTCCCTGACCTGGCTCAGTTTCCTTTTTCATACATTCCTGTGCCTCCCTTGTCACTCTTATATGCATGGTGTATTCAGTAGGCTTATGCATTTTTTCCCCACCTTCTGATGAGCAGCTCCATGAAAATGAAGGCCAGGGCTGTACCTCCATGCACTGCACAAAGGCATCTAGCCCAGGGCACAGCTGGGGGCTGCAGGCTATGGACCCTCTGCTGGCCTGGTAGGCCTTGGCCGTCATGATCACTGCACATCCCCAGCACCTAGCACAGTGCCTGGTGCAGAGCAGGCCCCCAGGAAATGTGGATTGATGGACGCTCTTTGGCTGGGCCCCGGCACCATCCGTCATTGACATAGGAGGGAAGAGCCTCCTTGAAGGCAGCACCTCCTGTCAGCATGGAGTTCACATCGGCCAGCCATCAGCCCAGCTGCAATCTAGTAAGTCAAGACACTGGGCACCACCTCCTAGGGACTGGCCACTGGCCACCTGGGAGCCCAGTGAGAGTTAAGGGCTGTGGCAGTCTGGTCTCAGAGCTCTCAAATGCTATTGGTGAAAGAAGTCATTCCTCCTCTTTTCCTCTGTAGGTAGAGGTTGAAAGTCACACCTGGTTTCTAGGGCTCTCTTTGTGCCTGTAAGTAAATGATAAGATCACCTCTCTAAGCCTTCATCTCTTCCTCTTCCTCTGTAAAATGGGTGTGATAGGAATAGTCCCTAGCGCCCAATGTAAATGTGGGAATGTAGATCATTTAATGCTCTAATAGTGTGTAACACATGGTGTGTGTGTGCATATATATATATATATATATATATATATATACACACACACATTATATATAACTATAATATACATGTAACATATAATATAAATATAAGGTATACATATATGTTAAGAAGGCTCTTCTCATAGAGGCCCGCGATCAAGCCAAAAGGAAACCCCTGGAATTAGGCAGTGAGGACAACAGCCCCAGCTAGGCTGTCTTGATTGTTTCACTTGCACTCCTGCCCAGGCTTGCTAGCTCCCATGAGGTTATCCACCTTCTAGACACACAGCCAGAAGAGTTGTCATTGACGAATGAAGGAAAGAACAACAAAGGATATTTGTATGCCATCTTAAGGAGACAGAGACACTCCTTGTTCTCAGCAATAGAATTGTTCCCAATGTCGCTAGAGAGACCCAGAGCTCACAGTTGTGATGCTACAAGGAGAGGTCCCATGGGCAAGGAGTCAGGTCCCCTGACCAGAGCCATTCCCTGTTTATCTGTTTTACAGGTTGGTGTTCAGGGTCAGTTCTTGTTTGGGGGAAAAGAGAACTCTTCTGTTAATGAGTAAAAACATACAAGTTAGGTGGATGCTTATTGCTACGTACAAGAATTAGATGCTATGTGTACAAAACCACTTTGGCTGTCTGTATGTGAGAAGTTAGCTATAGAAAGGCAGATCTAATTATACTGGATGCCAGCTTAGAGCTGGGAAGTAACATTAGGAGAAATCTCCACTTGAGAACCTTGCTTGTACATGCGAGTGTTTGGGTTTAACAAGAGTGTGAATGTGCTTGCCTAGTCATTCATTCCTCTCATAAATACTCCCTGGGGCCCTCTGTGTGCTCAGCACTCTGCTAGGCTCCGGGGGGAATACAGAATAATAAGATTGAATCGTTTCATAAAAATGGCTAAATCTTAGCGGGGGAGAGAAAACATTTAAACTATTAGTGACAATACGAGCTCTGCATTCAACTAATATTACTGAGCACCACCTACATACCAGGACTTATCCCAGGTTCTGGGGACCCAGCAGCAAACAAAACATAAAAACTCCTCTTCTGGTGGAACTTATGTTCTAGTTGCGGGGAAGGCACCATAAAAGATAAGCAAATAAATGTGCAATTTATACTGGTTAGTAATGAGTGCTTTTACTAATAAAGCAGAGTAAAGAGATAGACAGTGATGGGAAGTGGCTGCTATTTCAAACTGGGTGGTCAGCAAAGGTTTTTCCAAAGAGATGACATTTGGGCCAAGAGCTGAAGCTGAATCAAGTGAGGTGGTGAATCATGTCAGTTTCAAGGGCTGTGAATTTCAGGCAGGAGGGAATGGATGAGCAAAAGCCCTGAGGAGGATGGTACCTGGCGTGTTCAAGAAGCAGTGGAGAGGTCACTGTGGCTGGAACCAAGGGAGCAGTGGGGAGAGTGGCAGGGCCAGATCATGCAATGTGACCTGTAACTGCATAGCCTTCAAAAGGAAGCAAATATCAACAACAAAAGAAAAGTTAACTCTGAAAAACAGAAGCGAAAACAAAACCCAGCTGCTACAGTAATGAAATTGGGCAAGCAAACTCTACAGTATTTTATGACCATGCCTTATTATACCTGAAGCACAGTTCACTCAGCAAGATGGTTCCGGGGCTGATGATAGCTGGAGATGCGGGGGACTCCCTGTAATTTCAACTGAATGGGAGGAGTTAGGGAACAGGATGGGGTTCTGCCCAGCAAGCCACCCTTAGAGGACACCCCTTCCTCTTTTGACTGCCCAGCACCTTCCTATGTTTGGGGAATTTCCCTGCTATAAGTTCCCACCTTTTACAACGGAAGCCAGATGCCCCCTTTCCCAGCCTCCCTTGCGGCTAGAGTGAAAGCATGGTTTCCACCAATCAGATTGCTTGTTCCAGACTTTGCCTTGGAAGCTGGTACCACCCACAATGGCAGCAGCTTTCAGCCAGCTTCCAGGGGCATCAGTGGTCGATGGTGTAGTAGAACGTCCAGAGAGCTGACGTCGCAAGGTCCGTAGGGCCCACTGTGGGGGCGGTGATGCCGCTGCCGCACCAGTTCTGCGGTGTGAGTTTAGGGATTGCTCTTGGTGGAGCCTCAAGGCCTGGTTCTCTCCACTGGTATTAGTTGCCTGTTGCTGTTTTAAGAAATGACCACAATCTTGGTGGGTTAAAACAACAGAAATTTGTTCTCTCACAGTTCTGGAGGCCAGAAGTTCAAAATCAAGGTGCTGGCAGGGCCAAGCTCCCTCTGTAAGGCTCTAGGGGAGAATTGGGTCTTTGCTTCTTCCAGCTTCTGGTGGCTGTTGGCAATCCTTGACTTATGGCCCCATCATTCCAATCTGCCTCTTTGGTCATGTGCTTCCCTTTTCTCTGTGTCTTCACTTCCAGTTGTGTCAAATCTCTGCTTTGTTCTTGTAAGAACGCTTGTCATTGGATTTAGGGCCCACCTGGATAATCCAGAATGATCTTATCTCAAGATCCTTAACTTAATTACATCTGTAAAGACTTTTCCCAAATCAGGTCACATTCACAGATTTCAGGGAGTAGAACATGGATGTGTCTTTTTGCAGGCCACCATTCAATCCACTGTACCACCTCCTGGAGATCCTGTGAGCTCACAAATAACCTTTTATATATATATATTTTTTAAAAATTTTTTAACATCTTTATTGGAGTATAATTGCTTTACAATGTTGTGTTAGTTTCTGTTGTATAACAAAGTGAATCAGCTATACATATACATATATCCCCATATCCCCTCCCTCTTGCGTCTCCCTCCCACCCTCCCTATCCTACTCCTCTAGGTGGTCACAAAGCACCGAGCTGATCTCCCTGTGCTATGTGGCTACTTGCCACTAGCTATCTATTTTACATTTGGTAGTGTATAGATGTCAGTGCCACTCTTTCACTTCATCCCAGCTTACCCTTCCCCCTCCCCGTGTCCTCAAGTCCATTCTCTACATCTGCGTCTTTATTCCTGTCCTGCCCCTAGCTTCTTCAGAACCTTTTTTTTTTGTTTTTTTTTTTTAGATTCCATCTATATGTGTTAGCATACGGTATTTGTTTTTCTCTTTCTGACTTACTTCACTCTGTATGACAGACTCTGGGTCCATCCAGCTCACCACAAATAACTCAGTTTCATTTCTTCTTATGGCTGAGTAATATTCTTTTCAGCTCACACCAGCCTGAATTGGTTCCTGTTGCTTGAAAACCAGAAGCTGGGTTCTGACATCGCCCTACCTGAATTTCCATTCTGTGTCCCCAGCTGGGAAGAGGTGTCTGGCATTGCACCCCTGCTTGGGTCCCAAGCCTGAGACTCTGGCCTCTGCAGGCATGGATGATGCCTGGCCTTCCTGTCTGCTCACTTTGAATCCTGCCACCCCATAGAGGAATGAAATGCTTGTGTCAGCAGCTCTGTGACTGAGACTTTTCCTTCTAGGCTAAAACATACCTCCTGGCTGTATGCGGTTGGGATGCAGACCCCACTACAGAAAGGAGGGCTAGGTGGTTAGCCTCACCACATCAACTATTTATGGCCTCTGTTAAAAAATAAAAACCAGATCAAACTCACCCACAAAAACTTACGGAACAAGCCCAAACCCTTAGAATGCTTCTGAGGAGACAGCAGTGTCTCCTTGCCTCTCCCTGTTCTATCGCCCTGACTGCTCAGCAAGCATCAGCCTTTGTCAGCTCGTGGGGTGAGAATGGAGTCTCTCCAAGGGGAACTTTCCATGAATATCTGGAGCCCATTTTAAGGAAGAAAATAATTTGACAAACATGAGAAGCAATAGAGCCTGATGTTTACACACTTGGGCTCAGAAGCCAGAGGGATGTTGAAACCTGAAACCTGGTACCACCTCTTACTGGCTATGTGGCCCTGATAACATTATTCACCTCTCTGAGCCTCGGTTTTCTCATCCCTGGAGAATATTAACATCTACCTGGTTTTTTGTTGTCGTTGTTTTTTTGTTTTTGCTTTTGTGAGGATTAAATAGATTCAATAAAGTTCCTAGTTTAGCACTGACACATGTGAACATGTGAAAACATCTTCAATCGTTTTGCCTCTATTGTCACCCCTCTCATCTGATAACCTCACCTCGATTTGGTTACCTGTGGATATACTGCCTCTTCTTCTGTTGTGAGTGCTGTATCCTACAGTGCCTGGCTCATGAGAGGTGTTTTGTGAATTTTGAGTGAACAAAGCTGTGTTGTTTTGATGGGTGTGTAATCTGTGTTTGATGGACCATAAGGTGACAAGACTAAATTGATCATCTTGGACACATATCCCAGAGCCTTATTTCTCTGCCTTCATTCTATCTCCAATGGCGATAACCCCAGTCTCCACCCGAAGCTCACAGTACCAGCAACCTCACCATTTCTGGGAGTCTCTGGGGGAACATCTGGCCTATTCTCACAAGACTAGTTTGCTTGGCCATCCTGTGAAGCCAGCCTTTTTCTTTCTGCTCTGCACTGCCCGCTATGGGTGAGGGGGCGAGGACACCATTAGCGCCAAGGGTGATGAGATGGCACTGGAACCACAGTGCCACTCACTCCAAAAGTCCCTGTCGAAACAAATACTGCTAAGCCCACCAGTGACCACAGGTGCACTCAGGGTCCCCAGAAATTTCACTGAAACAACGCTTTTGGCTTTGACCTCCTCTTTTACTGTAGCCTGTGCTTTTTAGCATTCAGGCAAGAGTCCCTTGGGTTCAAGACGGACTGGTCTGAATTGCAAGACCTGTGCTGGGTTCTATCTTGTCCTTCCTTCCAGTTCTGGGACTAAGGTCTTGGTAATTAACAGTCAAGGCTTTGGGGGTGTGTGTGCATGTGTGTCATACAACAGGGGTTTAAATATTGGCTCCACCATATACGAGTTCTGTGACCCTGACTAAGTCACATAATCTTGTTAAGTCTGAGTTTTATTATCTGCAAAGTGGGAGGAATAAGTATACTTCCTCACAAGGAAAATTAAGGATTAAGTGAAATAATGATTGCACAGCCTGGTATACACTAAGGACTATATAAATGCCATCATATTCATTTCCTTAGGTGAATTGTTTGCCTAGTGGCTCTACTCTTTCATATGCAAATAATGCCTCTTGGTTGATCTGCCACATCTACCAAATATTTGGAGAAGAAGGGAGAGTGAAGTGGTGGCAGAGAAGATGGGGAAAGAGACTTTCTAACATCTCAGAGGAATAAAATAGTAACTGTCAGAAACATGATAACCAGCTCTGTGGATTATGAAATGTAGAGCAAGGGACAAATGCCGTGTAATTGCTAAAAGCCTGGACTCTGGAACTCAACAAGTGAGTTCTAACTCCAGTTTTGTCATTTATTAACAGATGTTCTTGGGCAAGTTTCTTCATCTTGTGTGCTTCAGTTTTCCCATCTTAAATGGGGATGATAGTACCTATATCATAGGATTGCTATGGGAATTAAATAAGTTAATTCATGTCAAGCCCTCAAAGCAGTATCTGACACATAATAATTAACTGATAAATATTAACTATTAGTATTAAGTCTACAACTAATTAATTAAGAAAAGAAAATTAAAAAAAAGAAATCTGTAAGTGCTACTCTGTGGATAGATCTGTTCGTACAATGTCCAAATGATCTATGCTCCTTCAAATATTTCAGTCAACTAGATGCCCAGATATGCAGAAATTCTAGGATAAACCACCTAAAACGATTGCTCTTTGTATGTACAAAGACCTTGTACAAAGACCTTACATGCTGAGCTGGATTTTGTTGTTGTTGTTCTTGGAATGCACATGTATTTGTTGCAGAGAATTTTCTACTTTAAAAGGCTTATGAAATACACTCACAGACATAGAAAACCAGTTTATGGCTACCAAAGGGGAAAGGGGGTGGAGGGATAAACTAGGAGTTTGGATTAAAATATACACAGTACTATATATAAAATAGAGAACCAACAAGGACTTACTGTATAGTACAGGGAAATATACTCAATATATTGTAATAACCTATAAGGGAAAAGAGTCTTAAAAAAAATAGATATAGGGACTTCCCTGGTAGCACAGCAGGGGACAAGGGTTCGATCCCTGGTCCAAGAAGATCCCACATGCCGCGGAGCAACTAAGCCCAGGCACCACAGCTACTGAGCCTGTGCTCTAGAACCTGCGAGCCACAACTACTGAGCCTGTGTGCCACAACTACTGAAGCCAACGCGTCCTAGAGCCTGCATGGCACAACTACCAAAGGCTGTGTGCTCTAGGGCCCGCGTGCTGCAACTAGTGAGCTCGCATGCTGCAACTACTGAAGCCCATGCACCTAGAGCCCGTGCTCTGCAACAACAGAAGCCACAGCAATGAGAAGCCCGTGCACCGCAATGCAGAGTAGCCCCTGCTCGCCGCAAGTAGGGAAAGCCCGCACACAGCAACAAAGACCCAACACAGCCAAAAAAAAAAAAAGAATATATATATATTTATATGTATAACTGAATCACTTTGCTGTACACCTGAAACAAACACAACATTGTAAATCAACTATATTTAAATAAAAATTTAAAAAAAGAAATCTTGGGTTAAAACAAGAATGCAAAAATATAATCAAATAAAATGCTCATAGAAGTGGAAGATTTGGTGGACTGTCCATGAAACCTTATTGTGCCCACTCCCGAGACCTGGAAGTCTAATTGGCAACAGTGTAATTGGCATTTCATGGAATGGTGAAGGAGGTGAAGAAGGTTCTCAGGGGGTGCTGGGCTGCAAGCCAAAGAAACTGACTCAAATCAGTCTAAGCTTGTTCAAAAGTATTCAAGGGTACCTCCTACAACACATCTGGGCTCAAGGGTCTAGAGCCAAGAATTGGACATAAGGCTGCTCTGTTCTCTCTCCTCATTCTGGAGCTGCATTCTCCCTCCTCTCTGCTGCTCTCAACTAATCTGTTTTTTCTTTTCCCTTGCTGGGTAGAGCAGCCTTCTACGCCTCTCCTGCCCACAACCCAAATGTGGCCACCCCGCTTTTTCTTCATTTTCTCTCAGTTCTAGTCTCCATGAATGACCAGCAAAGACAACGAAGTACAACTCCAAATTCCCAGGGGAGAATCCGATTGGCCTATTTTGTGCCCTCTTGTCCAATCATCTATGCTTGGGGTCAAAGTCCCATATCACAAACATGGCCGCAGGAGCTGACCCCTGAGGGGTGGGGTAGATACCAGGTCGCAGGGGTGTGAGCCGGATAGGGGCCTAAAAGGCATCTTCAATACACAAAGCAGGAAAAGAGGACAAACGCCTGCAGTGATTGACAATGACTTGGGCTTTGGAAGGACCACTCGACAAGGATCCATGTCAGAATCTTCTGGGGCAATAAGCTTGCCAGTGGCTAGTTCAGTCAGTACCCCCGTCGCCTGCCTCCTGCTGTCTAAGACTCAGGAAAGGACCAGGTGGATCTGCAGGTGCACTGTGCCCTGCCCAACCCTCTCTGCACTCCCCAAAGAGCCAGCCTCTTTCCCTGCACCACACCCTCCCCCTTGCCTCCAACACTCTGTCCTGCGGCCCCTCCCCCTACATGTCCGCAAAGCTGGCTCCTCCTTATCCTTCAGGGCTCACCTTAAAGTCACCCTCCACACCCTTTTTGATCTTCTCCACCTTTGTACATACCCTGTAAACTCCCTTCATAGAATAATCATAATCAGAATTAAATGCTTATGATAATAGTAGCAAACACTCAGACGATGTTTCCTATGAGTTGGATATTTCTTTGTCCATGTGAATTCAATCCATCAACACATCTAAATCTGTGAAGTAGGAAGTCCTATTATCCCTCCTTTCACAAGTGAGGAAACTGAGGCACAGAGTTGTTAGGTAACTTGCCCAATATCCTCCGGCAAGCAACTAGCTTCAAAGTCTGAAACCTTAACCCCTGCTTCCTCCTGACTACAGTGTTCCACTGTTTATAGGCTGGATTACTTATTCATTATCTGTCTACTCAGTTATATGCTCTGCACAGTCAAGGGCTATATTGATTGTGCCCACTCTATCTTTATCACTTATCAGAATGCCTCACACTAAATTTATTTGCAAAACGAATAAATGAAGGGACATGGGAAAGCAAGAATGCGTTAATTCCTTTTAAAAAGAAAGACCCAAGATGCGTGTCTGCATGATAACAGGGAATCAGGTAAGATCACTCTTCCAAGACTTTAAGGGGGTGTATATAGGATTAAACAGGGGGGCCCTTCTAGAAATAGCACCAGGGGAGGACTGAGAGATGAGAGTCCTCTCGTATAAAGGCTGTCTTTCTTTCTACTGCTCTCATCTTTATCCTGTGCTCCTATCTCACCCACACTCAGATTGCCAATCTGAGCTGAACGGAACTGCTTCCATGCTGTCAGAGGTGGGAGCAGCCGGCATTAATAAGCGGACAGCTGTCCAGCAAAGCAGGGAATAGAGATGTGCGCGATGTCCCAAGCTTAGAGCTCAGGCATGGGACGCTGATGGTGACCTCCCTTCTCCCCAATTGTTCATGGCAGGAACAATACAGAGGTTGGGGGTGGAGGAAATGGACAGAGGTCTGCGGAGGGGGCTCTAACCTCAAAACATATTCAGAATTCTATTCCTTTCCATCACCCTCATCACTACCAGCTGGGCCACAACCACCAGTGCCCCCTACCTGGATTCCTGCTCTGGCTTCCTAATGGTCTCCCTGCTTCCAATCACCCCCCCCCCCAATATCTTCCCAACCAGAGGTTGGAGCCACCCTGTTAGAACCTACCTCTGATCATGTCCCTCCTCTGCTCAGAACCCTCCCGTGGTACCCTCGGCACTCAGAGCAAAAGCAAGGTTTCTACAGTGGCCTACGAGGCCCTGCGTGATTGTGATCTGGCTCCTATCACTACTGCTCCTCTCTGGTGTCCTTGATGTCCACGGAAAACATCAGTCACGCCTCCGCCTCCAGGTCTTTGCTCCAGCTCTTCCCTCTGTCTGCAATGCTTTTCCCCCAGAGATCTGCTTCCCTAAACTGCTCACCTGAGTGTTTGTTCTTACTGAAGCCTATTCACCCATGCAATAGGAGTTAACATCACAGCCTGACACCCCTTTGCCCATGCCTGAACCCCCTTCCCTATCTGCTACCCATAGCACGTATCCCTTTCTAACATGCCTCACCGTTTACTTATTTATTTATTATATTTATTTATTTTGTTTCCTGGCTCTCACACTCAAACTTCACGAGAGCATCTTTGTACGCCGTGTGCACTGATGATTCCCAAGCATCCAGGACAATGCCTAGCACGTAAAGGCCCTGTATAAGTCACTGGGCACCGATGGCATGAAGAACTGCTGACATCCATTCATTTGTTGAAGGCTTACTACGCACCTGGCACAGCGCTCAGCACATCCCAGGGATTATCTCATTTTACCCTCAGGGCTGAATGGACCTGAAACCCCTTTCCATGGCCCATGGGGTCCTTCACGATCTGGTCCTGCCTCCCTTTCCTGCCATTCTCCTTGCTCACCGGCTTCAGCCGTTCCACGCTGGCCTCCTCTGCTCCCCACACGTATGGGAAACAGCCTGGCCTCAGGGGCTTTGTATCTGCTATTTCCTCCACTAGAAACATTCTTTTTTAGAACTTCACATGACCTTCTTGTCCCTCACTTTATTTGGGTCTCGGCTCAAGTATCACCGCATCAGTAAGGTCCTTGCTGACCACTTTATTTAAAATAGCACCCCTATCACCCAGTCTCCTTTCTCTGCCTTTTTACTTTTTATAGCACTTATTATATCCACATTAAGTTATATGTTGATTAATTTCTTTCTTCCCTCACTAGACTTTCAGCCCCCAATAAGGGTGGAGGGAGATCCACTCATTGCTGAGGCCCTGATATCTAGAACTGTGTCTGGCACAGAGGAGGCGCTCAGTAGATCCTGTTGAATGAAGGGCAGGCTCCACAATCATCTTCAGTCCTGGATGAGAATCTGGAGGCCGAGAGAGGTTGAGTCACTCCCTAGGTCATATAGCTAATAGAGAGATAGGAAGAACTAATGTTCTGATGATACTTTTCTTCTAAAGTATCCTAAGAACCCTGCTCAGTTCTTGTATATGGTGGGTGATTGATACACTAATAAATCAATTCTTGAAAAGCATAAAGTGTGGCTCAGCTTTCATATTCAAAGTCTGGGACACCTGCAGACTGTAAACTCCTGGAGGGCAGGGATTGTGTGAATCTGGGCAAGTGACTTGACTTTTCTCGGTCCCAGGTTGCCATGTCCAGTAATAGCTGACTTAAGGATTGCATGAATTAATGCATGCAACATGTTTAGCATAGTATCTGGTGTCATAAGGCATAAAAATCTCTAGTTTTTATCATTATGAATTGTCTTCAGACCCCTCCATGAGGTACAGTACTTAGCACATAGCAGGCACCCCAGGAATATTTGCTGTGGTTCAAGTCTTTGAAACCATGCACGAGGGGCTGTATTATTGTTGAAAGGTATCTGCTGCCTCTTCCCCATCATACCTCCCTGCCGCAAGAGGATCACACTTCTCTGACTCTTTGGTCTTGGTCTTGGCCATGTGACTTGTTTGAGTCAGCGAAATAGGAGCAGAAGTGACACAGGTCTCTTCTCTTCCAAGGAAGAAGTTTTAAGAGCCATTGTGGGGTTCACGCTGATCTCATTTTGCCTTCGACAGGAGACCAGCAACATCCCAGAGGCTGCTCCAGAGACTAAACTTTGACCCTGGAATTGAAGACAACTTGATGCAGAGTCCGATCGGACCTGTGATGAGAGCTGACATGAGACATGAGCAAGAAATAAACCTCTGCTATTCTGAGGCACTGAAATTTAGGGCTCATTTGTTACTGCAGCATACCCATGCCTATCCTGATGGATGCACTGTGGCAATTGCGGATATAGTACCATCTCTGGATTCTACATGTTTTTGAACAAAATGCGTTTACGTGAGCACAAGCCTGTAGATAGAACAGAATGGCGGAGCGTGATGGGATGGAGGATATTCCAGCCTGGGCAGGAGAACCACAGTGGCCAGGGCAGCCAGAGGCAGCATATCAGTAGTTCTGGTGGTGGAGGGTGGGAGGCAAGGGATATTAATGAGCCTGGAAGTAAGTAAGCTAAGTAACTTTTTTTCTTTCCCCAAATCACTAACTTTCATTGTTATTTCTCACATGGTAAGTACAATGTTATTTCTCACATGGTAGGTATATGTATAATATATGTATACATATTTAGTTTTATATAAATAAATATAAATATTTATATATAAATAATAAATATAAATATTTAGTTTTATATAAACTATATATATATATATAGTTTTTCATTGAAAAAGAGCCCAATAGTAGAAAATGTTTGAAGAATATAAATGGATAAAGAAATTATGGAAATCTCAATCTTACTATGCTCAACTCCCCCCAGGAGATAATCACTGGTATTGCTTGGTACAAATCCTTTAGCTGTGCATTTACATACACAGCTATTTTTTTTCTAGCATAAATGAATGGAATAATACTATATGTATTGTTCTGCAATTTGCTTTTTTATTTTAACTTAGTATTTCTTGGAGACCTTTTTGTGGCACTCAGTAGAGGTCTAGCTCATTTTTAGAATGGCTTCATATTATTCCATGCTACGGATGAAGTGTAATTTATTTAACCCTTCCACTATTAATGGACATTTATACCCATTTGAAGTTTTACCTCCTTCTGTGATTCATGGACTAATAGCTCCACTAATGGCAAGCTTTACAACATGGCAGTATAAACGACTACATTTTTCCCTCCCTGAATTTGTAAACGTCTTATCAACAACAGTACAGGGGTGGGTGTGTGTGCATTGGCTGCAGATGCCTCATGCCTGGGCCATGGCAATTCCTCCTGGAGGTGAAGGCTGTTTGCCTGCACTGTCTTGGGAAAGAGGAAGAAGCTCCCAGAAGACCTGCCTTTCTCGTCTCTGACCCGCCTCTTTCTCTCCCCTTCCAGGCATAGGAACAGTCCACAGTTCCTAAGAAGATTCCAGATCAAAGTGCTTCCTGTCCTTTGGCCCAAGAACCATACCCACTTACAAATGAATCATGATTAACTTTACACTTGTGCTTGGGGCATTTCCCTAAACTCTCATGTAAGCCCACTCTTGATGTGTTTAGCTTTTATTTCTTGCTCTCTCCATTTATCTGTCTCTGTCCACCCTGTTTCTGTCAGTCTCCTTCTCTCCTCCACCAAGATACAGAATTTTATCCTCAGTAGATTATGAATGAAGTCTTATCAGTTGTCATAAGCAACCTTGCTGGGGGTGAGGAAGCAGAACGTGGCAACTCTGGGAAAACGAGACGAGAATTTATTACTTAGGGTTTTCTCAGTGCCTCACCCCAAACCTCATGCTTACTAAAAGCACTAGATACCATCTCGTTGATTTTAAGATGTTGTCCTTACCATGCTGACATTTCTAAAGCCAGCATGTGTTCTATGATAAAAGTCTACTTTTAATACAATATTTAAAAAATAACCAATGGCATTTTATAATTGAAGTAAATTCCTGTAAGAAGGAATGATTCAGTTGCCCCTGCCATTAGGAACTGTGTCAAGGATGAGGACACCCAGAAGCCAGCCATGGCTCTCTCTCCTCTAGCCCCCTCCCCACATGCTCATCATGCCTGAAATATCCACTATTCGAATTCTTTCTTAGGACCCTTAAGGGACCTTGGGCTCCATGGGTGGTCCTCTGGCTTGGCAAACTAAAGCATTAGCACCTCCTGGCTAGAGTGATTGGTTCAGGGGCAGGCACATCACCCAAGCTGGGCCACTGAGACTTAGGTCCTCTTGACTGGTAACAAGCCAATGGAATGTCGAGGTCCAGAGCTGCAGGGGGCCATCAAAACCTTTGGGGATGAAGCCAACCCAAGAAGTCAGAGTCCAAAGATGAAGAGAGGGAATTCCCAATGCCATTGTAGAGCACCTGGATACAGCTGTTCCTGAAGCTAGACCATTTAGGTTTAAGCCGGTTGGAGTTGAGCTTCTGCCACATGCAACCAACCCTGACCTGATGACTACAGCCGCAAATCTGTGCTGACACACAACAGGGCTAGAGCATGAAAGAGAAGAAAGGGGAGGGGAAAGCTTGGAGTAGGGGCAAGGGGACGGGGGTGTGGTGAGGCAGGAGAGGGAGAAATCCCAGAGCACTGAAAGGGACAGTGTGGAGATAAGGGAGCCATGAATAAGGATTTCTCGGCATGGTCTCTGAGGCCCTCCCAGTGGGACCTGTCTCTCTCTTTCCTTGCATTGGACAACTCCATCCCCTTTGCTTCCTGTTCTCTCACATCCTAGGTATCCCTTCCTCAGGGCACATGCTTTTTCTTTCTGGACTGTTCATGCCCCATTGTTGGCTAATTTTTCGGTGAGCCTTGAACTCAAAGATCTTCTCCTAGGGGGGCCCACCCATACCCATACCAGGCGTACCTCTTCTATCTAACACCCTCCCCATTTGAAAGTACACGTATGCATACTTGTGCATGTGTGTGTGTGTGTGTGTGTGTGTGTGTAGTTATCTGGTTAATGTCCTTCTTTCCCACTAGACTAAGCTCCCCAAGGTGAAATCTCTGTCTTTGCAATCCTACACCCAGTGCCTTGCACATGCCTGGCATTTTCCCATTACGCTCGGGAAATATCTGCTGAGTGAAGGAATCAGAGTCTCACTTGGGTTGAAGTCCCCCCAGGGCACACACTGATAAAGCTTCAGGGTCTGGACTCAGACTCTTGGGTGCCAGCCTGACTAATTGTGATCTTGGGAAAGTCACTGACATTTGTTAGGCTCAGTTTCCTCATCCGTGAAATGGGGATAATAGTGGCACCCACTTCCCAGGGATGCTGCAAGGATTACATGAGCTATTATCAATAAACCACTGAGAACAAGAGCTGACACAGTCCACACAGAATAAAGGTATGCTAAGCTTATTCTCACAAGGGCCCCTTTAGCTGTGGTTGACAACAGGGAAGGAATAAATCTTGTGTTGCCAAAGGACATATATCTCCAAGCCCAATTGAAATAAGACAAGAATAACTACAGGAAGCCAGGAAGCATAAGGAGTTGGCTTTGGCTAGGTTTGCAGCCCACGGTGGCCCACGGCTCGATGGACCAGCCATGTTTAGAAAGATCACCTGGTATCTAGAGAGTCCTCAAATGCAGTACTTCACGCTTTGATGGACTCAAGAACAACCTGACGGATCTTTTGAAAATGCAGATTCTGATTTAGGGCAGGGCCCGAGACCGTGCATTTCTAACATGCTCCCAGGCGACGCTGCCACTGCGGTGGGCACACCGTGCTTTGAGCAGCCAGGCAGACGCACAGTGGGAAGCGATTGCCGGCGTTCCGAGGAAAAGGAAGCTGGCTGGCTCTAGCGCCCAGCACTGTTGGAGAGAGTGGGTGATTGAGAAGGAAAGGAGACAACCTGAAATGGAAATAAATGCTGTGCACCACAATCTCATTACTGTCTAAAATTAGATTAACATAATTAAACATTTAAAAGCTGGATTAAAGCATGTCAGTCTGAAATCTAGTGCTGAACGATGCTGTGGCTCTCTCTGCTTTTTCCTTAAGGGTTTGGGCTAATGGGTATTTCCAAGATTACTGGGTTACATGTTGTTCTTTGTGATTTTAAATTATCACCAAACACCTCCAACCGGCCTTCTTTTCGAGACGACTTTCCCGGGACATGGCTGCCACGACTCTGAAAAATGTTCCGGCGTCCTGAGCCCTCAGCCCCTTCCTCCCACTGACTTCTAGCCTCCTTGCGATGAAAAAGGAGGTTTACTCACCCTACAATCTGCAGGTATGCACCTGATACTTGTCACACCCATCACAGTGATTGGCATAAGTATTACTGAGATTCCCGTTTTAAAAGTAAAGAAATAGAGGTTCAGAGAGGTAAAGTAAGCTGCATGGGGTCACACAGCTGATTCGTGGAAAAGACGGGATGCTAACACAGTTCTGTTTGTTTGACTTTAAAATATCCATGTTCTTTCCATGGCCTCTCTGAAGAGTAAAGCATCATGGGGCTCCAGTAAAGGTGTGTGTGTCTGGGTGTTTGTGTGTGCACACCACGTATGTACACGTTGTGTGTAGGCAGAGGAGGGAGGGATGCAGAAAGAAAGAGAGGCAGAACGAACATCCAATTTTAAAATCTCTGTCTCTTCGTTTTTGCTAAAGTTGCCATACTGGAGCCATTACCAGCTGATATAATTTACTACATATTTTAATAGAACTGGGCTAAGTGATCTGTTCCCTCACCACAGTCACAAAGCACTTACTAACTTGGGCTCTAATTCCAGTCCTGGAGTCATTAAGTCTGTTCTCATCCACCCAGAGACTAATATCCCAAGGGTGAGTATTATCTTGGTGACATACTTGATTGCATGGCTTTGAGCCTGGAATGGAGAAGGTTATCCTTTCCCTCTGCCCAGGGTAGGTGGATGGTGATGGCAAATTGGGGTGGGGACCGTGGAGCTAGGCGAGGGTCGCGGTGGCCATTCTTTCGTAGGATGCAGCCATATCCTTGACAAGCTTCTCTCCTGAATACTCTGAGACTTGAAGTTTTCCCAAAACATCTTCCTATAAACGAGATTTCCTTCAGCAAAGTGAGCTATTTTCAAGAAGTCCTGGGAGAGAACTTTGCCTAAGCTGGATTTAGACTGGAGGGACGCTGATGTAGGGAAGGGCTCCTCATTAAAGAGCTGTTGCTTTGAACTGAAGATGACCATTTTCTCCTACCTATACAAGCCAGAGAGTCACTCTGCTATTATTATTCATTTTAGAATAAAATGAGGACCTACTACGTGCCAGCCAGTCTTCTAGATGCTGAGACCACCACTGTGAACCACGCTTGGACTCTAGACAGTGAGACATTAAAAATGTAGGAAAGGGCTTCCCTGGTGGCGCAGTGGTTGAGAGTCTGCCTGCCAATGCAGGGGACACGGGTTCGAGCCCTGGTCTGGGAAGATCCCACGTGCCACGGAGCAACTGGGCCCGTGAGCCACAAATACTGAGCTCTGTGCGTCTGGAGCCTGTGCTCCGCAGCAAGAGAGGCCGTGACAGTGAGAGGCCTGCGCACCGTGATGAAGAGTGGACCCCGTTTGCCACAACTAGAGAAAGCCCTCGCACAGAAACGAAGACCCAACACAGCCAAAAATAAATAAATGAATAAATAAATTTTAAAAAAAATGTAGGAAAATGGTTCAGCCTCTGTGGACAGCAGTTGGGTTCCTTAGCAAGCTGAACGTTGAATTACCATAAGACCCAGCAATTCCACTGCCCGAAGAATTGAAAACAGACACTCAAACAAATGGTACACAAATGTCCAAAGCAGCACTGTTCACAATAGCCCATGTGCTAGAAAAACTCAAATGTCCATCAGCAGATGAGCGGATGAACCAAATGTGGTCTATCCACACAATGGAATATCACTCAATTATAAAAAGGAATGAAGGGGAACCCTCTTACACTTTTGGTGGGAATGTAAATTGGTGCAGCCACTAGGGAGAACAGTATGGAGGTTCCTTAAAAAACTAAAAATAGAACTACCATATGATCCAGCAATTTCACTCCCAGGTGTATATCTGGAGAAAACAACAATTCAAAAAGATACATGTACCCCAATGTTCATAGCAGCACTATTTACAATAGCCAGGACATGGAAGCAACCTCAATGTCCACCGACAGATGAATGGATAAAGAAGATGTGGTACATATATACAATGGACTATTACTCAGCCACGAAAAAGAATGAGATAACGCCATTTGCAGCAACATGGATGGATATAGAGATTGTCACACTGAGTGAAGTAAGTCAGACAGAGAAAGACAAATATCATATGATATCGCTTATATGTGAAATCTAAAAAAAAGGGTACAAATGAACTTACCTGCAAAACAGAAATAGAGGGCTTCCCTGGTGGCGCAGTGGTTGAGAGTCCGCCTGCCGGTGCAGGGGACACGGGTTCGTGCCCCGGTCCGGGAAGATCCCACATGCCGCGGAGCGGCTGGGCCCGTGAGCCATGGCCGCTGAGCCTGCGCGTCCAGAGCCTGCGCTCCATGACGGGAGAGGCCACAACACTGAGAGGCCCACGTACTGCAAAAAACAAACAAACAAAAACAGAAATAGAGTCACAGATGTAGAAATTGGCAATTCCCAGGGGGGAAGGGGGGGAAGGGATAAATTGGGAGACTGGGATTGACATATATACACTATTATATATAAAATAGATAACTAATAAGGACCGACTGTATAGCACAGGGAACTCTACTCAGTACTCTGTAATGGCCTATATGGGAAAAGAATCTAAAAAAGAGTGGATATAGGTGTATGTATAACAGATTCACTTTGCTGTACACCTGAAATAAACACAACATTGTAAATCAACTCTACCCCAATACAAATTTTTTTAAAAAAGGAATGAAATTTTGATACTTGCTACAACATGGATGAGCTTTGAAAACTTTATGGTCAGTGAAAGAAGCCAGGCGCAAAAGGCCATTTATTGTATGACTCCATTTATATGAAACATCCTGAATAGGTAAATCCACACAGAGGGAGAGCAGATGGTTAGAGGCACGGGCTGGAGTGGGGGGATGGGAGTGACTGCTTAATGGGTATGGGGTTTCCTTTCGGGGTGATGAAAATGTTTTGGAACTAGATAGAGGTGGTGGTTGTACAATACTGTGAAAATACCAAATGCCAACGTTATACACTTAAAATGGTTAATTTTATGTTGTGTGGATTTCACCTTAATTTAAAAATACATGTTAATACAATAATTTCAGATAATGAGAAGAGCTAATAGGAACATAAAGCAGGATAATGAGGTCATCAGAGATGAAATGTAAGAGGCTGTCCACAAAGGGGAAACATTTAAGGCAATTGCCTGGAGGGGAAAACCTTGCAGATTAGGGAAGAACTTTACAGGCAGGGGAAGAGTAAGAACAAAGGCCCTGGGGCAGGAAGGAGATGGGCCTGATGGGTGCCAGTGTAGCTGGATGTTGTGGGTAAAGAGGGGGAAGGCCAGAGCTGAGAGTGTGAGGTAGGTAGGAACCAGATCCTGGAAACTCACCTGAAGGGAAGAAGCTTGCATTTGACTCTAATTCTCAGGGGAAGCCACTGGAGAGTTGTAATCAGGTGACATATGCTGATTTGCATTTTTTGTAAATACAGGTAAAATTTGCCTAACGTAAAATTAACTAATTAATTTTAAAGTGCACTATTCAGTGACATTTAGTAAATTTACAATGCTGTGTAACTACCATCTCTAGTTCCAAAACATTTGCATCACCCCAAAGAAAGCTGTAGATATTAAGTAGTCACTCCCACTACCCCCTCCCCAAGCCCTGCTAACCACTGATCCACTTTCTGTCTCTATACACTTACCTATTCTGGATGTTTCATATAAATGGAATCACACAATATGGGACCTTTTGTGTCTGGCTAATTTCACTCAGCATCATGTTTTCAAGGTTCATTCATGTTGTAGCAAGTATCAGAACTTTATTCGTTTTCAGGGTTGAATGATATTCCATTGAATGGATAGACCACGTTTTGTTGATGCAGTCATTAGTGAATGGACATTTGGGTTGTTTCCATATTTTGTGAATAGTGCTACTATGAACACTTTGTAGAAGTTTTTGTTTGAACACCTGTTTTCAGTTCTTTGGGATATCTACCTAGGAGTGGAATTGCTGGGTCATATGGAAATCCTATGTTTAATGTTTTGAAGAACTGCCAAACTATTTTCCACAATGGCAGCTCTATTTTATATTCCCATGTACTGATTGGCATTTTTCAAAAAGAATTTTTTGGTCGTTATGTGGCAAAAAGATCGTAGGCAGGAGGTGGAGGAGGCATGGAGACCAGTTAGTTCCCTTTGTCCGGGGAGGAGGTGACAGTGGCTGAGACTTTATTAGCAGAAGTAGAGGTGAGGAAAAGTGGATGAATTCTAGCATGTTTTGGAATGCCCTGACTTACAACTGAAAACTTCAGGTGGAATTCTAGCTGTGAGAGAAAAATTGTACAAAGGCAGCTCTGGTCTGATTTTGAAGTGAAATGTAGTGGGGAGATTTGAATCCTGGGAAGAAAAAAGTTCTTCAGCCATTCTCTATTCAGTGATTGGTGAGGACGTTTTGTAGGGAAATTTCCATTATCTTGCCAGCTGGCTTGAAAACTACTCTTGGGGATAAAACTTTTTTTTAAGAAAGACACCTTGATGGGCAGCTAAGAGGAAAAGTGAGACCCTGAAGTCATCAGTCAGTAAAAGCAAAGTCCCCTAAAGCAAGGTTTAATGGTTCTCCAGAATTTTCCCTGGTGTGGGGTTGGAGGAGAGAAAAAAGAGATTAGAATGGGTGAGGAAGGCATCAGTTAGGCAATGCCTTGTGGATGCCTGGGACCACTGGCCAGAGAAGCATCTCCAGTGAAATCTGTTGAATCATCTGGCTTAAAGCCCGTGAAGAGACAAGACCACTGAGTCCCAGGGCAGCAAAATGCTTGCAAAAAGATGGGTGATACTAAGTGGCAAAACCAAAAATCAAATGTCCTTTCCACTTTTCTCTTGCTATGGAATGTTTTCAAAGCGTTTCTTTGAAGAGAAACAAGTAAATACTCAAGCTGCACTCCCTATAAGTTTACATTCCCCTTCATCCAACCATCCATCCATCCATCCATCCATCTATCCACCCATGACCCATCCACCTACCCATGCATCCATTTCATCATTCAGCAAATTTCATAACACATTTACCATCTAAGCTGAGGTTGGGTTGTCAGAAGGCAATCCTGCAGGGCCTATTTACCATGACATGGAATTTGAATTTTATTCTAAGAGTGATGGGGACCCAGGTAGGGGTTTTAGCATGAGGTAGCCTAAACGCAAGTTAAAATGATTACTTTGGTTTGTGGATGGTGGGTGGGAGGGGGCAAAAGAAGGAGCAGGGAGATGCAGTCTCTAAATAACACAGTCTGACAGGCCTATTGATGCGGACCAAGGTTCTTGGCCTTCCCCAGTCAATAGAAATTGATCAGAGGTCAGACAAGAAATTCAAGCAAGGCTTTATTGGGGCCCCTGCTGCAGCAGCGGGGAGCAAGAACAAGCAACACGTTCCCCAGCTCGCTCCCCCGAGAAGGGGGGCAGCTGGTTCCTTATATGGGGTGAGGGTAGGGGTGGTGCCCAGGGGTCAGGGTAGAGGGGTGGCTTAGGTGTTTTGCCCACCCCTTTCTTGGTGTTCTGTGCAGGGGACATGCACAGTACCCTGCTTTTGCTCCTGGCTTTTCAGAAGCGGCAGTTGGGTTTTCTGATCTTTTTGTGTCTTTTATATCTTGTTGTCCATAATTTGCCCCAACTGCACATGCACGCAGTTATTTTTAGTCCCTTATATTTTCTTTGTATTTTGTTTCTCGAGGAGACATTTGTCCAGGTGTAAGCACTGCAGCAAAGGGTCCCAGGTCCTAAGTCCCAGTCTGTCTCACTATTGCCTTCAGCTATCTGGGCTTCCAAGCAGTTCAATAAGAACTTATTGAGTTGCTACTGCGTACCAGGCCCAGGTACTCTGGGTACAGATATGATCAGGGAGTGTTGCCTGCACTGGAACTGAAGCTGCAGTGGGAGAGACAGAAGGAAGCCAGCAATTATGACTTGGGATAGGATATCTGGATACCCAGATGATGTGACGACACAGGGCAGGAACCCCAACAGAACCTAAAGAGGCAGAGATATCAAGGAGGGCATCTTGGAGGAATTAGCATTTAGGCCGAGGATCTAAGGATGATTTGGACTTAGCTGGGGAGGGCATACTTGGCAAAGAAAACAGGATGAGCAAAGGCACTAAGGCGTGGCACAGCGTGGTTTTACGTGGGAAGTCACATGAGATTCCTTAGGGAATGAGGCAGAATATTACTAAACAAATAGGTACAAGTGATGTTGTGTGTGTGTGTGTGTGTGTGTGTCTGTGTGTGTTACAAGCTGATCAGTATGGGAGGGTGGCTGTGGGTGGAGGATGAGAATGGAGATGTTGGCAGGGGCTGGGCATGGTAGATCTCACATGGTTCGTACTCGGATGGTACTGGGGAGCCGCTGATTATAAAAGGGAGAGGCACAAACCCTCCTGCTTCTGCTCCTTTCTCGGTGAAGAGTCATAGTCTGAGCATGTGTGGGCAAGAGAGGATGAGACCTTAGGAAGCAAATTCAATATGCTGTTTGTTGGTATAAGGTGTATGCGTGGGGAGCCAATTTCCAGGGGCAATTTATGTCTGTTGTAAAAAATAACCTTTTTTCCTATTATACTAATAATCTATTTGTTTTGAAAATTTGGAAAATATGGACTAGAAAAATGAACAAAAATTTAAACGTGAAATTACATCCCCTAGTGATAAATCTGTTAGTATTTTATTGTATATCTTTCGTGTCATTTAAAATTACATAACCATGATTTTTATATAAATGAGATCATAGTCTGCACACTGATTTATTAGTTGCTCTTACACTTAGCTATATAGCATTAACAGCCGCTGCATTCATTTCCTAGGGCTGTCAGAATGAAGTACCACAACCTGGGTGGATTAAAGCAACAGAAATGGACTTAGAAATAGAGGGACCTTCAAGATGGTGAAGGAGTAAAACATGGAGATCACTTTCCTCCCCACAAACACATCAAAAATACATCTACATGTGGAACAACTCCTACAGAACACCTGCTGAACGCTGGCAGAAGACCTTAGACTTCCCAAAAAGCAAGAAACTCCCCACGTACCTGGGTAGGGCAAAAGGAAAAAGAAAAAACAGAGACAAAAGAATAGGGACGGGACCTGCACCAGTGGGAGGGAGCTGTGAAGGAGGAAAAGTTTCCACACTCTAGGAAGCCCCTTCACTGGCGGAGACGGAAGGGTTGGGGGGGGAAGCTTCGGAGCCACGGAGGAGAGCGCAGCAACAGGGGTGCAGAGGGCAAAGCGAAGAGATTCCCGCACGGAGGGTCGGTACTGACCAGCACTCACCAGCCTGAGAGGCTTGGCTGCTCACCCGCCGGGATGGGTGGGGGCTGGGAGCTGAGGCCTGGGCTTTGGAGGTCAGACCCCAGGGAGAGGACTGGGGCTGGCTGCGTGAACACAGCCTGAAGGGGCTAGTGCACCACAGCTAGCCGGAAGGGAGTCCGGGAAAAAGTCTGGACCTGCCTAAGAGGCAAGAGACCATTGTTTCGAGGTGCGCAAGGAGAGGGGATTCAGAGCACCGCCTAAACGAGCTCCAGAGACTAGCGCGAGCTGCAGCTATCAGTGTGGACACCAGAGACGGGCATGAGACGCATGAGACGCTAAGGCTGCTGCTGCCATGACCAAGAAGCCTGTGTGCAAGCACAGGTCACTATCCACACCTCCCCTCCCGGGAGCCTGTGCAGCCCGCCACTGCCAGGGTCCCGTGATCCAGGGACAACTTCCCCGGGAGAACACATGGCACGCCTCAGGCTATGCAACATCACGCTGGCCTCTGCCGCCACAGGCTCACCCCGCACTCCGTGCCCCTCCCTCCCCCCCCTCGGCCTGAGTGAGCCAGAGTCCCCGAATCAGCTGCTACTTTAACCCCGTCCTGTCTGAGCAAAAAACAGATGCCAGAGGGCGACCTAAACACAGAGGCGGGGCCAAATCCAAAGCTGAACCCCGGGAGCTGTGAGAACAAAGAAGAGAAAGGGAAATTTCTCCCAGCAGCCTCAAGAGCAGTGGATTAAATCCCCACAATCAACTTGATGGATGTACCCTGCATCTGTGGAATACCTCAATAGACAACAAATCATCCCAAAATTGTGGTGGTGGACTTTGGGAGAAACTGCAGACTTGGGGTTTGCTTTCTTCATCTAATTTGTTTCTGGTTTTATGGTTACTTTAGTTTAGTATTTAGAGCTTACTATCACTGGTAGATTTGTTTATTGATTTGGTTGCTCTCTTCCTTATTTTATATATAAATATATATGATATATTTTCCCTTTTTCTCTTTTTGTGAGTGTGTATGCTTCTTTGTGTGATTTTGTCTCTATAGCTTTGTTTTTACCATGTCCTAGGGTTCTGTCTGTCCGTTTTTTTTGTTTGTTTGTTTTAGAATAGTTTTTAGCACTTGTTATCATTGGTGGATTTGTTTTTTGGCTTAGTTGCTCTCTTCTTTCTTTCTTTCTTTGTTTTAATTACTTTTTTATTTTTAATAATATTTTTATTTTAATAACTATTTTATTTATTATTTTTTTCTTTCTTTCTTTCTTTTTTTTCCTCCCTTTTCTTCTGAGCTGTGTGGCTGACAGGGTCTGGCCAGGTGTCAGGCCTGAGCCTCTGAGGTGGGAAAGCCGAGTTCAGGACACTGGTCTGCCAGACACCTCCTGGCCTCACGTAATATCAAACAGTGAAAGCTCTCCCAGAGATCTCCATCACAACACTAACACCCAGCTTCACTCAACGACCAGAAAGCCCCAGTGCTGGATACCCTACGCCAAACAACTAGCAAGACAGGAACACAACCCCACCCATTAGCAGAGAGGCTGCCTAAAATCATAATAAGGTCATAGATCCCCAGAACACACCACCGGACATGGTCCTGCCCACCAGAAAGACAAGATCCAGCCCCACCCACCAGAACACAGGCACCAGTCCCCTCCACCAGGAAGCCTACACAACCCACTGAACCAACCTTAGCCACTGGGAGCAGACATCAAATACAGTGGGAACTATGAACCTGAAGCCTGAGAAAAGGCGACACCAAACACAGTAAGTTAAACAAAATGGGAAGACAGATTAATACACAGCAGATGAAGGAGCAAGGTAAAAACCCACCGGACCAAACAAATGAAGAGGAAATAGGGAGTCTACTTGAAAAAGAATTCAGAGTAATGATAGTAAACATGATCCAAAATCTTGGAAGTAGAATGGAGAAAATACAAGAAACGTTTAACAAGGACCTAGAAGAACTAAAGAGCAAAGAAACAATTATGAACAACACAATAAGTGAAATTTAAAATTCTCTAGAAGGAATCAATAGCAGAAGAACTGAGGCAAAAGAACGGATAAGTGACGTGGAAGATAAAATAGGGGAAATAACTACCGCAGAGCAGAATAAAGAAAAAAGAATGAAAAGAATTGAGGACAGTCTCACAGACCTCTGGGACAACATTAAATGCACCAACATTCAAATTATAGGGGTCGGGCTTCCCTGGTGGTGCAGTGGTTGAGAGTCCGCCTGCTGATGCAGGGGACACGGGTTCGTGCCCCGGTCCGGGAAGATCCCACATGCCACGGAACGGCTAGGCCTGTGAGCCATGGCTGCTGAGCCTGGGCGTCCGGAGCCTGTGCTCTGCAACGGGAGAGGCCACAACAGTGAGAGGCCTGCACACCGAAAAAAAAAGAAAAAATTATAGGGGTTCCCAGAAGAATAAGAGGAAAAAAAGGGAGTGAGAAAATATTTGAAGAGGTTATAGTTGAAAACGTCCCTAATATGGTAAAGGAAATAGTCAATCAAGTCCAGGAAGCACAGAGAATCCCATACAGGATAAATCCAAGGAGAAACACGCCAAGACACATATTAATCAAACTATCAAAAATTAAATACAAAGAAAAAATATGAAAAGCAGCAAGGGAAAAGCAACAAATAACATACAAGGAACTCCCCATAAGGTTAACAGCTGATCTTTCAGCAGAAACTCTGCAAGCCAGAAGGGATTGGCAGGACATATTTAAAGTGATGAAAGGGAAAAACCTACAACCAAGATTACTCTACCCAGCAAGGATCTCATTCAGATTCGATGGAGAAATTAAAAACTTTACCGACAAGCAAAAGCAAAGAGAATTCAGCACCATCAAACCAGTTTTACAACAAATGCTAAAGGAACTTCTCTAGGCAGGAAACACAAGAGAAGGAAAAGACCTACAATAACAAACGAAAAACAATTAAGAAAATGGTAATAGGAACATACATATCGATAATTACCTTAAATGTAAATGGATTAAATGCTCCAGCCAAAGACATAGACTAGCTGAATGGATACAAAAACGAGACCCATATATATGCTGTCTACAAGAGACCCAGTTCAGACCTAGGAACACATACAGACTGAAAGTGAGGGGATGGAAAAAGATAGTCCATGCAAATGGAAATCAAAAGAAAGCTGGAATAGCAATTCTCATATCAGACAAAATAGACTTCAAAACAAAGACTGTTACAAGAAGACAAAGAAGGACACTACATAATGATCAAGGGATCAATCCAAGAAGAAGATATAACAATTGTAAATATTTATGCACCCAACATAGGAGGACCTCAATACATAAGGCAAATACTAACAGCCATAAAAGGGGAAATTGACAGTAATGCAATAATAGTAGGGGACTTTTAACACCCCACTTTCACCAATGGACAGATCATCCAAATGAAAATAAATAAGGAAATGCAAGCTTTAAATAACACATTAAACAAGATGGACTTAATTGGTATTTATAGGACATTCCATCCAGAAACAACAGAATACACTTTCTTCTCAAATGCTCATGGAACATTCTCCAGGATAGATCATATCTTGGGTCACAAATCAAGCCTCGGTAAATTTAACAAAATTGAAATCATATCAAGTATCTTTTCCAGCCATAACGCTATGACGCTAGATATCAATTACAGAAAAAAAAATCTGTAAAAAGTACAAACACATGGAGGCTAAACAATACACTACTTAGAGGAAACAATAGCAAAGATCAATAAAACTAAAAGCTGGTTCTTTGAGAAGATAAACAAAATTGATAGACCATTAGCCAGACTCATCAAGAAAAAAAGGGAGAAGACTCAAGTAAATAGAATTAGAAATGAAAAAGGAGAAGTAACAATTGACACTGAAGAAATACAAAGGATCATGAGAAATTACTACAAGCAACTAAATGCCAATAAAATGGACAACCGGGAAGAAATGGAAAAATTCTTAGAAAACCACAACCTTCCGAGACTGAACCAGGAAGAAATAGAAAATATGAACAGACCAATCACAAGCACTGAAACTGAAACTGTGATTAAAAATCTTCCAACAAACAAAAGCCCAGGACCAGATGGCTTCACAGGCGAATTCTCTCAAACATTTAGAGAAGAGCTAACACCTATCCTTCTCAAACTCTCCAAAATATAAGAGAGGGAGGAACACTCCCAAACTCATTCTGGTGAGGCCACCATCACCCTGATACCAAACCCAGACAAAGATGTCACAAAGAAAGAAAACTACAGGCCAATATCACTGATGAACATAGATGCAAAAATCCTCAACAAAATACTAGCAAACAGAATCCAACAGCACATTAAAAGGATCATATACCATGATAAAGTGGGGTTTATCCCAGGAAGGCAAGGATTCTTCAATATATGCAAATCAATGTGATAAACCATATCAACAAATTGAAGGAGAAAACCCATATGATCATCTCAATACATGCACAAAAAACCTTCAACAAAATTCAACACCCATTTATGATTAAAAAAACTCTCTAGAAAATGGACATAGAGGGAACCTATGTCAACATAATAAAGGCCATATATGACAAACCCACAGCTAACATCATTCCCAATGGTGAAAAACTGAAATCATTTCCACTAAGATCAGGAACAAGACATTGTTGCCCATTCTCACCACTATTATTCAATATAGTTTTGGAAGTTTTAGCCACAGCAATCAGAGAAGAAAAAGAAATAAAAGGAATCCAAATCGGAAAAGAAGTAAAACTGTCACTGTTTGCAGATGACATGATATTATACATAGAGAATCCTAAAGATGCTACCAGAAAACTACTAGAGCTAACCAATGAATTTGGTAAAGTAGCAGGATACAAAATTAATGCACAGAAATCTCTTGCATTCTTATACACTAATGATGAAAAATCTGAAAGACAAATTAAGGAAATAATCCCATTTACACTGCAACAAAAAGAATAAAATGCCTAGGAATAAACCTACCTATGGAGACAAAAGACCTGTATGCAGAAAACTATAAGATACTGATGAAAGAAATTAAAGATGATACCAACAGATGGAGAGATATACCGTGTTCTTGGATTAGAAGAATCAACATTGTGAAAACGACTATACTACCCAAAGCAATCTACAGATTCAATGCAATCCCTATCAAATAACCACTGGCATTTTTCAAAGAATTAGAACAAAAAAATTTCACAATTTGTATGGAAACACAAAAGACCCTGAATAGCCAAAGCAATCTTGACAAAGAAAAACAGAGCTGGAGGAATCAGGCTCCCTGACTTCAGACTATACTACAAAGCTACAGTAATCAAGACAGTATGGTACTGGCACAAAAAGAGAAATATAGATCCATGGAACAGGATAGAAAGCCCAGAGATAAACCCATGCACATATGGTCACCTTATCTTTGATAAACGAGGCAAGAATATACAATAGAGAAAAGACAGCCTCTTCAATAAGTGGTGCTGGGAAAACTGGACAGCTACATGTAAAAGAATGAAATTAGAACACTCCCTAACACCATATACAAAAATAAATTCAAAATGGATTAAAGACCTAAATGTAAGGCCAGATGCTATAAAACCCTTAGAGGAAAACATAGGCAGAACACTCTATGATATAAATCACAGCAAGATCCTTTTTGACCCACCTCCTAGAGAAAGGGAAATTAAAGCAAAATTAAACAAATGGGACCTAATGAAACTTAAAAGCTTTTGCACAGCAAAGGAAAGCATAGATCAATGGAACAGGATAGAAAGCCCAGAGATAAACCCACACACACATGGTCACCTTATCTTTGATAAAGGAGGCAAGAAAAAGACGAAAAGACAACCCTCAGAATGGGAGAAAATATTTGCAAATGAAGCAACTGACAAAGGATTAATCTCCAAAATATATAAACACCTCATGCAACTCAATATCAAAACAACAAACAACGCAATCCAAAAATGGGCAGAAGACCTAAATAGTCATTTCTCCAAATAAGATATACAGATGGCCAGCAAACACATGAAAGGATGCTCAACGCCACTAATCATTAGAGAAGTGTGAATCAAAACTACAATGAGGTATCACCTCACACCGGTCAGAATGGCCAGCATCAAAAAATCTACAAACAGTAAATGCTGGAGAGGGTGTGGAGAAAAGGGAACCCTCTTGCACTGTTGGTGGGAATGTAAATTGATACAGCCACTATGGAGAACAGTATGGAGGTTCCTTAAAAAACTAAAAATAGAACTACCATATGACCCAGCAATCCCACTACTGGGCATATACCCTGAGAAAACCATAATTCAAAAGAGTAATGTACCGCAATATTCATTGCAGCTCTATTTACAATAGCCAGGACATGGAAGCAACCTAAGTGTCCATTGACAGATGAATGGAAAAAGAAGATGTGGCACATATATACAATGGGCTATTACTCAGCCATAAAAAGGAACGAAACTGAGTTAGTTGCAGTGAGGTGGATGGACGTACACACTGTCATACAGAGTGAAGTAAGTCAGAAAGAGAAAAACAAATACTGTATGCTAACATATATATATGGATTCTAAAAAAAAAAGCTCTGAAGAACCTAGGGACAGGACAGGAATAAAGACGCAGACGTAGAGAATGGACCAGAGGACACGGGGAGGGGGAAGGGTAAGGCGGGATGAAGTGAGAGAGTGGCATGGACATATATACACTACCAAATGTAAAACTGATAGCTAGTGGGAATCAGCCACATAGCACAGGGAGATCAGCTCGGTGCTTTGTGAGCACTTAGAGGGGTGGGATAGGGAGGGTGGGAGGGAGATGCAAGAGGGAGTAGATATGGGGATATATGTATATGTACAGCTGATTCATTTTGTTATACAGCAGAAACTAACACACCACTGTAAAGCAATTATACTCCAATAAAGATGTTAAAAAAAAAAAAAGAAAGCAACAGGAATGTGTTGTCTCACAGTCTGGCGGATAGACTTCCGAGATCAAAGTGACGCAGGGCCACAATCCCTCTGAAACCTATAGGGGATTCTTCCTTGACTTTTTCCAACTTCTGATGGTGGCTGCCAATTTTTAGTGTTCCTTGAGTTGCAGGTGCATCACTCCAATCTCTGCCTTTGTCACCATATGACATTCTCCTTGTGTGTCTGTCAGTGTCTTCACATGGCCTGACTCTAGCATACCTCATCTTAACTAATCACATCTGCATCAACCCTATATCCAAATAAGGTCACATTCTGAGGTATTGGGAATTACAACTTCAGCATATCTTTTTTGGGGGGAAGGGACATAATTCATAACAGCTTCTCTTGCCATTCAATATTGTGTAATATGAGATTTTTAAATTGATGTATAGTTGATTTACAATGTTGTGTTAGTTTCAGGTGTACAGCATAGTGATCCAGCTATATATATATTCTTTTTCAGATTCTTTTCTCATATAGATTATTACAAAATATTGAGTATAGTTCCCTGTGCTATATAGTAGGTCCTTGTTGTTTATCTATTTTATATATACTAGTGTTTATATGTTACTCCCAAATTCCTAATTTATACCTCCTCCCTAGCTTTCCCCTTTGGTAACCATAAGTTTGTTTTCTATGTCTGTGAGTCTGTTTCTCTTTTGTAAATAAGTTCATCTGTATCATTTTTTTAGATTCCACATATAAGTGATATCATGTGATATTTATGTTTCTCTGTCTGACTTACTTCACTTAGCATGATAATCTCTAGGCCCATTCATGTTGCTGCAAATGGCATTATTTCCAAAAAGTTTTTTTATGGCTGAGTCATATTCCATTGTATACATGTACCACACCTTCTCTATCCATTCATCTGTCAATAGACACTTAGGTTGTTTCCATATCTTGGCTATTGTAAATAGTGCTGCAATGAACATTGGGGTACAAGTATCTTTTCAAACTATGGTTTTCTCCAGATATATGCCCAGGAGTGGGATTGCTGGATCACCTGATAACGCTATTTTTAGTTTTTTAAGAAACCTCCATACTGTTCTCCATAGTTGCTGCACCGAGAAAATATTCTGTTTTATGGGCGTACAAATGTCCGAGGGTCCATCCTGCTTTACACTGAATAGCAACCTGTGTCCTGTCCTTGTCCAGCTCTGTGCAATAACAGTGGCCGTCACCCTGACAACAGTGATACTGGCACGGCCTGAGCTTCCGCTGCCCCCTAGTTCCTACTGACAAAGAAGGGCAGTAGACTTGGGTTCTTCCAAAAGCCTTTTAAACACCAGGGCAAGAATCAAAGGGGAAGCCTCGCATAACCAGACATCCAGGGATCCGAACTTCCCCCTGTGCAGATCCAGCTTATCCAGATGTGACCACACGTTGGACCGCACCCAACAGTAAGCTGTGATTCACCAGCTCCTCAGCGCAATCCAACAATCGTCTTATTCAACCTGCTTTACGAGCGTAGGCGAAAAATTTCCAGCCCCAGTTTCTTAGGATGTCACCAGTGATCTCAAAGGCTATTGCAGCAGACTAAAAGGGAAAGTTGTTTCCTTGTTTTAAATCACAGACCTTCTCTTTTCTGAGCAGGGAAGCTTCAGAAGCCCGTCCTGATGAACCGTCAGAGCAACAGTACTATAAGTATTGACTGTTAGGGATGGAAAGGGGGTTTCCATGTACATTCTCCCATTTGATTCTCCAAATACCCCAGCCCAACAGGGCAGGAGTGGGTTGTTACGTGAGGCTCCAAGCTGCCTTGACTCGCCCAAACCTGCTCAGCTTATGACCACACCACCGTGGGAAGCTCACATTGTAGACACAATCTTATTTAACCTTCCCCCAAAACCTGGGAGGGAAGTGCAATGCCCGTCCCCCTTCCAGAGATGGACAAACGAAACCTTAGAAAACATGCTGCCTCACTCAAGCTCACACAGCTAGCGAGTGCCAGAGCTGGTCTTGACCCCCAGCTGCCCGACTCTGGTGACATTTGTGACCACTAGTCAGTCTGCCCTGTGCAGACTTGCTGGCTCTTGACTCTTTTTTCCCTCGTGACCTCATTTGGTTTCAACAGGGAGAGTTTATCTGCATTTTAAACTGGACAAGATAATATATACCCCGGGGGGCATTGCCCCTGATTCTGTTATTCATGATAGGCAAGGACTTTGGGTCGTGAGGCCTGCTGAAAACGGGGATATTATTTCAAGATTTTCTGGATCAAGGGGTAAGTGTCCTGTCACTTGATGGGAGGGAATCTTTACTGGGGCTCACAGGTCCCCAGAGTGTTAACAGATAGTCTTTAGTGAGATATACGTATGAACGATCTTATAAGCATATGCATTTTTCTGGGAGTTTTAGTCCATTTCACGCCTCATGAGAATTTGTAAGGTCTTTGTGACCCAGAAATAAACCCAAACCAAAAACAATGTATATTGTTTCATATTTGTATGGCAGGCTTTCTGGAAACCACCGTGGTTTTCTATTAAGGAAAGTCTCTTGCCTTTGAATATTGCAGTAGACAGAGCCTCAAAAGAGAACTCCAACCCGTGCACTCAGCAGATGCTTAAGAAACACAGGGTGGAGAAGACAATGCTTTGTAGAGAGAGCTCTGTCCCCTGGTCTGAGGAGGAAATGGAGTGATGCGCCCAGAGACGTGGGATGCTCATTATCTAAACACCATCACCAGCACCTCCGGGCTCTACCTCCAGAATATGCCTACAATTCCTGCCCTGCTCCCCACCTTCCATTGTGGTCTCACACTAATCCTGCCTTGCTGTTCCCTGAAGCCCTCCAGGAGTGTCCCACTGCCCTCACAATACATCTAAGCTCGTGGCGATGGCTGCAAAGCGGAAATGACCTGCCTGGTTCCCTACATTCTCTTCTGCTTTCAACCCACTCAGGCCACACTGCCTTCTGCCCTTGAACCTTCAGCTTGCTCCTTCCTCAGGCCTCTGCATTTGCTGGAATCTTCTGCCCCTAGATCTTTGCAGGACCATATCCTTCCCATCAGTCAGGTCTCTGGGAGATGCTGCCTCTTGAGAGACGCAACCATTCTAAGGACCCCACTCTGTGGGAACGTGTGTTTGCTTTTCTTCCCAGTCTTTATCACCATTAAACAATGATCTCCTTTACTTATGGCTAGCCTGTAGGCTACAAGCTCCATTGGCTTGTCTGAAACTTAGAGCCTCAATACATACGTGTTGAGAAGGAAGGGATGGGCAGGTGGTCAGCGTTCTCCCTGAAGCTGAGGCTCGCCAGATCTTCCTTGAGGGAAACCTGCAGTAGCGGAGTGTTGGAATGTTATGGGGACTGACAGCTTCCTCCAAAGCACGGGAGGCTCATTTTCACCCCACTTAGTAGTGAACTACGTTACCTGCTGGTGAGGGCGAGCCACAAGGCCTGTAATTAGTTCCCTGATTATTCGCAGTTGAAGCGATCGTGGCTTGTGGATGGTGTTCGCCACAAACACCTGAAGGAGAGCCGGGGCCACTTGGCAGCGTTCCCAAGAAGGCAGATCAATTTCCATTTGATTTGTTTAAAAATAACAAATAAACAATGCAGAGCCGCTTGCAAGGTTTGGGTTTCTCCTTCTCTGAAATCTGGGGAAAGGAGGCAGCTTGAAATTGCCAGTTAGGAGAAGACGGGCAGAGCACGCTCACAGCTCAATAGGATTCCCCTATAATCAGAGCTAATAACTGTATTTTTCTACTACTCAACAATTCTGTTATTTTAAAGCTTCTAGTTAGCGAGCTGGCTAAATGATGCTCGGCGGCTGGCCATGGAGAAGACTCCTTCTGAAATACAGCAATGAAGCCCATTTTTTACCACTTTGTTCTGATTTTATCTCGGGCTGAAGGGTGATCCGCTGACACACGTGGGGAGAGATGCTGGACAGGTGAGATGTCTTAAGGAGCCAAGAAATGTGCATCTTTCCCTGGAATACAAAGGGCACCAGGATTTCCTCTAGGGTCATGAATTTAAAAGCCTTCTCTGCCTCAATGCACTCTTAATCTGGGCTCTTCCCTGACCTATGCTACTTCCCGAATATCTCAATATGTCCCTTTTCCAACTAAATCCTTCAACGATTTCCCACTGCCATTAGTTGGTGCCTAAATCTCTCAGGTGTCTCACATGGCCATGTGGGCCCATCCCCTACCTCCTGGATCCACCTTCCCCATACCTATCCACACCCCACCCCCTTCACCTTCATGCTCCCAGATAGTGAATTACCGTTTGCATGCAGCAGAGTGCTCAAAGTTATGCAGTCTGGGAGCCAGGATGCCTGGTTCTAATTCTAGCTCCACTATATATCAGCTGTGTGACCTTGGGCAAGTCATTTGACCTCTCTGGGACACAGGTGCCACGTCTATAACACAGGGATAATAGAAGCATTTTCCTCTTAAGGTGATTGTGAGTGTCAAATGCATTAATGATTCTACAGCGCTTACAACAGTGGTTGGTGGATGCTGTGTGCTCAGAAGAGATAAGCGGGCAGGACTGCTCCTCTACTGTGCTTTGTTTCTCTTTGCACACACTTGTTTCCTTTGTCTGGATCTCTCTTTCTGCCCCAATCCCTTATTCTCCTGTTTGACTCATCTGTCGGTTTTCTGTTTAGACGTTTCCTCTTCCTGGAATCCTTCCAGATCCCTTATCTGCAGGTTAGGTGCTTTTCTCTGGCTCCTACAGCACCCTCTACTTCCTCCCTCACAGATGTCATCCCCAGTATATTACTTAATTAAAATGTTTATTTCAAAATAATTTTAGGTGCACACGTTGCTGTAAGAAATAATACACAGCGATCCCGTGTGCCATTTACCCAGTTCCACCAGTGCCAAACGGTGGTCCGTACAGACTGGAATATCGATGTTGGTACAGTTCAAGATACACATTTCCATCATCACAAGCATCCTTCTGGTTGCCTTTTTAAAAAACTTTTTATTGGGGTATAGTTGATTCACAATGTTGTGTTATAGTTTCAGGTGTACAGCAAAGTGAATCAGTTATACATATGTCCACTCTTTTTTTAGATTTTTTTCCCCATATAGGCCATTAGAGAGTATTGAATAGAGTTCCTTGTGCTCTACAGTAGGTTCTTATCTGGTTGCCTTTTTATAGCTATGATCACTTCCCTCCAGCTTTCACCGCCATCTTAAACTTTGGCAACCATTCATCTGTTACCTGCCCTCCATTTCTATAAATGTGTCATTTCAGAAGTGTCATATAAGTGGAATAATAAAGTGGAATAATAAATAAACACTTAAGGTTTGAAGTTTTTCAGTAACTCTTGAGATTCATCTACATTGTTTCCTGTGTGTTATTGAGATGGAGAGATGCCAAAGTTTTGATACAATCCTATGTTGAAGTTTATCTGGGTTGTTTGTGGCTAATGTGAAACTCCTAAGCAGGGTCAGAGAAGCAGTCAGTAGCCAGAAAACCTTCAATGAAGAGAAGAGTCTAACACCCTCAATGTCATTAATTCTATCCCCAACTCCCCAAAGTCTCCTGACTGGGCACTGAGAACTAGAGGCCTTGCAAAAGGGGCAGCATCCCAGGTCCTTTCAGACCATGTTTACTGGAAAGCAAACTTGCAAAACTTTTTTCAGTGAAATTCAACTACATACATAGAATACAAAAATGACTTGGCCATTAGTACACATAAAATTCAAAAACGACTTTACCATGAGCACAAACAATTGTATAGATTTAGGTATCTCTAATGGCAAAAATGAGTACATATCCACAGAAAGTTTTTAAAGACTGTACCATATTACAGTCTGTATTAGCAACAGTAGAGGAAACATCCTGTGTGCCCGTTATCTGGGAACGCTTCAAAAATTACAGCCATGCGTAACATAGAATATAATGTGACAAAGTTAAATGGGACAGATACGTATTTAATTACCTGAACATATAATAAATTCCTCTGGAGAGAGATAATTCCAGGTGGCAAACTTTCACATTAAAAAAAAATGTAGTTGACATACAATGTTATGTTTCAGGTGTATTACATTGTGATTTGACATTTGCATACATTATGAAATGATCACCATAATTTGTCCCCATAATAAGTTATTAAAATATTATTGACCATATTTCTAATGCTGTATATTACATCCCCGTGGATGATTTATTTTATAGCTGGAGGATTGTACTCTTAATCACCTTCACTGTACCACCCCGTCCCCATCCTCCTCTCCTCTGGAAACCACCCATTTATTCTCTGTATCTATGAGCCTGTTTTCTTTGTGTTCTGTTTGTTTACTTGTTTTGTTTTTAGACTCCACGTATAAGTGAGATCATACAGTATTTGTCTTTCTCTGTCTGACTTATTTCACATAGTAAAATACTTAGTATAATACCCTCCGGATCCATCCATGTTGTCACAATTGGCAAGATTTTTTTTATGGTCGAGTAATATTCCACTGTATATATGTATACGCATCTTCTTTATCCACTCATCAGCTGATGGACAGTTAAGGTGCTTCCATAGTGCAGCTATTGTAAATAGTGCTGCAATGAACATTGGTGTGCCTATGTCTTTCTTTTTTCATTGTTTTTGTTTTCTTCTGGTAAATACCCAGATTGAAATTGCTGAATCATATGGCCGTTCTATTTTTAATTTTTTGAGGAATCTTCTATGGAAAGCAGTGGATGCACCAATTTACATTTCCACCAACAATGCACAAGTGTTCCCTTTTCTTCACATCCTCGCCAAGACTTGCTGTTTGTTGTCTTTTTGATGACAGCCATTCTGACGGGTGTGAGGTAGTGTCTCATTGCACTTTTGATTTGGATTTCCCTGATGATGACTGATGTTAAGCATCTTTTCATGTGTCTGTTGGCCACCTTACATCTTCTTTAGAAAAATGTTTATTCAGGTCCTCCACTCATTTTTAAATTGTTTTTTTTTTTTAATGTTGAGCTGTATGAGTTCTTAGTACATTTTTGGATATTAACCCCTTAGCAGATACATTGTTTGCAAATATCTTCTCCCATTCAGGAGGCTGACTTTTCATTTTGTTGATAGTTTCCTGTGCTGTGCAAAAGCTTTGTAGTTTGATATTGTTCCACTTGTTTATTTTTGCTTTTGTTTTTTTGCCTGAGGTCCAAAAAAATATTGCTAAGACCAATGTTAAAGAGCATACTGCCTATCTTTTCTTCTAAGAGTTTTATGGTTTCGGGTCTTAACATTTAAGTGTTTAATCCATTTTGAATTTATTTTTGTATATGGTGTGAGAAAGTAGTCCAGTTTGATTCTTTTGCATGTAGTTGTCCAGTATTCCCAGCACCATCTATTGAAGAAGAAGTCTTTTCCCCATTGTATATTCTTGCCTTCTTTGTCATAGATTGATTGACCATATAAGTGTGGGGTTTTTTCTTGGCTCTCTATTCTGTTCCATTGATCTGTGTGTCTTTTTTTGTGACAGTACTGTACTGTTTTGATGACTGTAACTCTGTAGTATAGTTTGAAATTAGTGAGTGTGATACTTCCAGCTTTGTTCTTCTTTCTCAAAATTGTTTTGGCTATTCAGGATCTTTTGTGTTTCCGCACAAATTTTAGAATGATTTGTTTGCATTCTGTGAAAAATGGCCTGTGTATTTTGATAGGGATTGCACTGAATCTGTAGATTGCCTTGGTAGTATAGTCATCTTAACAATATTAATTCTTCCAAAACATGAGCATGGTATATATTTCCATTTGTTTGAATCATCTTCAATTTCTTTCATCAATGTCTTATACTTTTCAGAGTACAAGTCTTTCACCTCCTTGGTTAAATTTATTCCTAGGTATTTTATTCTTTTTGATGCAATTGTAAATGGGATTGTTTCCTTAATTTCTCTTTCTGATAGTGAGTTATTAGTGTATTTCTATGCAACAGATTCCTGTGTATCATTTTAGTATCCTGCAGCTTCACTGAAATCATTTATTATTTCTAATAGCTTTTTGGTAGCATCTTCAGGATTTTCTATATATAGGATCATGTCCTCTGCAAATGGTGACAGTTTTACTTCTTCCTTTTCAATTCCAATGGATTTTTTAAAATTTATTTTTCTTGTCTGATCACTGTGGCTAGGACTTCTAATACTATGTTGAATAAAAGTGGTGAGAGTGGACATCCTTGTCTTGTCCCTGATCTTAGAGGAAAAGCTTTCAGCTTTTCACCATTGAGTGTGATGTTAGCTGTGAGCTCATTATATATAGCCTTTTTTTTTTTTTGCGGTACGCGGGCCTCTCACTGTTGTGGCCTCTCCCATTGCAGAGCACAGGCTCTGGACGCGCAGGCTCAGCAGCCATGGCTCATGGGCCTAGCCGCTCTGCGGCATGTGGGATCTTCCCGGACCGGGGCATGAACCCGTGTCCCCTGCATCGGCAGACGGACTCTCAACCACTGCGCCACCAGGGAATCCCTATATAGCCTTTATTACATTTATTTAGAGGGTATGTTCCCTCTATACCCACTTTGTTGACAGTTTTTATCATAAATGGATGCTGAATTTTGTCAAAAGATTTGTCTACATCTATTGAGATGATCATATGATTTTTATTTTTCTGTTTGTTAATGTGGTGTATCACATTGATTGATTTGCAAAATTGAACCTCCTTGCATCCTTTGGATAAGGCCCACTTGACCATGGTGTATGATCCTTTTAATGTATTGTTGATTGCTTATCTCCACTTTGTTTAGTCTTTTTCTAAGGTTATGTATGTCTTGTTCCTTCATTTCAAACAATTCCTCTGTCCCTACATTTTGCCCAATTCTCTGTGTTTATTTTGTGTGTTAGATAGGTCAGTAATGTTCTCAATCTTGAAGTGACCTTATGTAGAAGACATCCTATGGGACCCAGCAGCACATTCCCCTCTGGTCACCAGAGCTATGTGCTTCAGTGGTGCCTACGTGGGCTGCTTGTGCCCTTCTGTTGTGGTGGAGGCTGATTACTGTGGGCACCCTGGTAGGTGGGGCAGGGCCCCGACCCGGGGCGCTATGAGGCTGTGCCCCGTGCAGTGACTGTGGACCCACTGGAGGGCCAGGTAGGCTTCCTGCATGGTTTGCTGTGTGGCCCAGGGGAGCATGGGTCTGCTGCTGGTCCACTGGTGGGCATGGCCAGGTCCCTGTGTGGCTGTGTGTGTAGCCTGGGGTGCTTGGTGCTGGTGCTGGCCCACTGGTGGGTGGGGCTGGGTCCCCAGTGCTAATTCACTAAAGGGAGTGCTTTTAAATGGTGCTTGCCAGTGCTGGTGTTATCGTGGTAGTAAGAGCTCCCCAAATGGCTCCCCCCCCCATGTCTATGTCCCCAGGGGGAGTCTCAGTGCCTCCTGTCTCTCCAGCAGGCTCTCCATGATGGGCAAGTGGGTCTGACTCAGGCTCTTTTCAAACTACTGCCTTGGCACTGTCACTCAGCAGGTGAGATTTTGGGTGTGCCCTTTACGAGTGGAGACTCTGTTTCCTATAGCCCTCCAACCCTCCCAAACATAAGCCCTGATAGTTTTCAAAGCCAGACATTCTGGGGGCTCCCCTTCCTGGTACAGGACCTCCAGGCTGGGAAGCACAGTGTGGAGCTTGGATCCCTTGCTCCTTGGGAAGGTGATGATGGAGGTATTTCTTACATTTGTGGGTTGCTGATCTGGGGGTGTGGGTCTTGACTATATCACTTCTCAGCCCCTCCTACCCATCTCACTGTGGTTCCTTCTTTACATCTTTAGTTGTGGAAAATCTTTTCTGCTAGTCTTCGGGTTGTTCTCATGGGTAGTTGCTCCGTAAGTAGTTGTAATTTGGTGTATCTGTGTTAGGAAGTGAGCTCAGTGTCTCCCTACTCTGCCATCTTGGCCACCACCTTCCCCCTCCAGTGTATTTTAGTTGCCTGTTTATATGTCTGTCTTACCTACTATCCCAGGGGTTCTAAACCTCAGCACTATTGCCATTTGGGGCGAGATCATTCTGTGTTGCAGGGGCTCTCTTGTGCGGTGTGGGATGGTTAGCAGCGTCCCTGGCCTCTACCCGCTAGGGGCTAGTAGCATCCTTCCCTCTCCATCTCAGTTGTGACAACCAGAAATGTCTCTAGATGTTGTCAAGTGTCCCAGGTGGGGGCAGGTGTGAAATCATCCCTGGTTGAAACCACTTCACTAGACTGTAAGCTCTGGGAGGACAGGAAGTGTGTCTATCTTTCTCATCCTAACCCCCCAGAATCTAGAATAGCACCTAGTACTTATTTGGTCCTTAATAAATGTTTGCTGAATGGCTGAATGAAGATTCTGGGCTGAGTAGCAAAGCATGACTCAGGCAAAAGTCAAAAGACCTGAATTCTCATCCTGAATATGCCAGTAACTGGTTATGTAGCCCAAAGCAATCGCTCTCCTCTGTTCTGAGCTCGGGTCTCTGAAACTGACATGGATGAGCGTGCTTGCTCCTCTGAGTATGGTTGAGGAGAGTGGCATCAGCATCATCTGGCAGGTGGTTAGGCATGTAAATTACTCTCTTCCTCCCCAGACCCAGGGAATTGAAGTCTCTGGGTGTGGAGACTGGAAATCTATGTTTTAACAAGCTCTCTGGGGGATTCTCGGTCATGCTTCATCAGTTCTTACCCCTGGCTGATCTTAGAATTCGCCTGGAATGTTTTTTAAAGCTGGAATGCCTGGGACACTAGATTCCCCCAGCCCACTTTCATGAGCAGCTCTGGTACTGGGGCTGGCTATTGGCATTTCCCACCTGCCTCAGGTGATTCCAGGACACAGCCAGGATTGAGGCTCTCTCAATGCAGACAAGTTCCACAGCTCTGTGCTTCCCATCTTGAATCTTTTGGAAATTGCATTAATTTCCAAAAGAAATTAATGGGAGCATGGGTCTGCTGAGGGCCAGCAGAGGGCCATTTACAGCGCTGAGAAGAAACAGGGTTATTTCTGGGTAGGGGCGCTGGAGTCACGGACCCGCAAAGACACAGCTAGAAGTAAGTGTCTGAGACATTCCTCCCCAGCTCTACTTGGAAAAATATCCGGATCAAATTAAGAAGCACCATGAGTGCCTCCGCTTTACTCATGCTCCCTGCAGCATCCCGGGACAGCAAAGAGGGGCGGGCGAACCCTAACCAGCATTCTCTACTTGACTACGAGTTTCAAAATCCATGTCAAGAATCTTCCAACAAAATTTATTTCAGAAACCCTCCACTTGCCTGGGTCCATGACAGCTTCTTACTTCAGAAGGTAGCTGCATTTTAGTGTAGAGAGTGGTGGAAGTGAAGTCAGCCACACCTGCATGCTTCTGAGTAAGCCACTTCCCTCTTCTGGATCTCAGATCTCAAGTGGGGATAAGGCAACTTTTTGTCTGAATTGTGGTGAGGTTGTTAACCTAGGTGAACGGGTAAAGCACTGGCATGAGAACAGCTGCTCAAAAACTCAGTGGTTCTCCAAGTGTGGCCCAGTCCAACAGCATTTACCTGGAGACTTGCTAGAAACGCAAATTTTTAGGTCCCACCCCAGACATACTGAATTAGAAGCTCTGGGGGTGGGGTAAATGATTTCCCCTTTCTGAACCGCAATTTTCTCGTTTGTGAAATGATTAGAATAACAGCAGTACCTATATCTCAGAGACCCGTTGCAAGGATTAAATGAGATATGCATGTAAACTATTCAGCACAGTGCCTGGCACACAGTAAGAGCTCAATAAATGTTGCTATTACAATTATTATAATCTTCAAAACCCCCTGCTCCATGCAAGCCTCGAAAAGAAGCTTTTGTTAAAACTCTGCACAAATAATTCTTGCAGGGCTTTGCAAAATACCATATTTTGTATCAGGATGCTCCCCACGGAATACAACATACCGAGCAGGAGTTACAGTGTACAAATGTGCCATGCTACTACGTCAGCCAGCTTTATAACTCATTCTGAGAGAGGCCATCACTCTGAGCAATATAGCTATTTATTGTAGGGTCCCATTATGGGCTGTGATCTATTTAAGTCTGTCCAGCTGTCAGAAAGACCAGCTTTCCTGCCACCAATGAGGAACAAGAAGATGGGCTTGGGGCAGGGAAAAAGAAAACCACAAACAAATAGCAGAGAGGACTTGAAAAATATGCCACTCATGGCTACAGGAAATATAAAAGAGAAAAACAAATACCATATGCTAACACATATAGATGGAATCTAAAAAAAAAATGGTTCTGATGAACCTAGGGGCAGGACAGGAATAAGACGCAGATGTAGAGAATGGACTTGAGGACACAGGGAGGGGGAAGGGTAAGCTGGGACGAAGTGAGAGTAGCACTGACATATATACACTACCAAATGTAAAATAGATAGCTAGTGGGAAGCAGCTGCATAGCACACGGTGCTTTGTGACCACCTAGAGGAGTAGGATAGGGAGGGTGGGAGGGAGACTCAAGAGGGAGGGGATATGGGGATATATGTATACGTATAGCTGATTTGCTTTGTTATACAGCAGAAACTAATACAACGTTGTAAAGCAATTATACTCCAATAAAGATGTTAAAAAAAAAAAGAAGATGCTGAGGGAAGGAAACAGAATCAGATCCTAGTGGCCTTGCAACAGTGGCAGAGAAATTTGTAGATGAATCAACTAAGGCAGAGGATTGTCTGATGTTTGTGGGCATCTTGATGGGGAGCTGGCAGAGTGAGCTGCATTTTTAAAGCGGGGAGAGGGAAGGTGGGATTGAAATTTACCTTCATGCATTGCAAGTTTCAAAAATCAGGGTGAGAAATGGAGAATCACTCAGCTGAAGGTGGTTCACCTTCAGAGAAATTGGGTTTTACTTCCTTTTTGTCTCTTGTAAAGGACTTTTGCTCAGATCTCCTGAGTCTCTCTCACTGGCCCCGACCATGTAAGGGCCCCCCTTCCCCGAGGGTTTAACAGATCGCTAGCTAAGAGGAAATCACAAGACAGTGTGTCCACCTGTAGCTAGCAAGGTTTGAGAACACAAACCCATACAACTCAGTAGTAAAAAAAACAGAAAAACCCAAGTAATGGAATTAAAAATAGGGGAAGGACCTGAATAGACATTTTTCCAAAGAAGGTTATTCAAATGGCCAACAAGTACAGGAAAAGATGCTCAACCTCATCAGGGAAATGCAAATGAAAGTCACAGTGAGCTATTTCACACAAGTTAGCACAGGCTTCATCAAAAAGACAAGAGGTAAGTGCTGGTGAGGATGGAGAGAAAAGAGAATCCTTGTATACTACTGGTAAAAATATAAATTGGTAAGCCATTACAGGAAACAGTATGGAGATTCCTCAAAAAAAATAAAAAATAGAACCACTGTATGATCCAGCAATTCCACTTCTGGGTAACTATCCAAGAGAAATGAAATCCCTGTCCCACGTTCACTGCAGTATTATTCACAACAGTCAAGACACGGAAACAACATATGTGTCCATTGATGGATAAATGGATTAAGAAAATGTGGCATGTATACACAATGGAATATTATTCAGCCATAAAAAAGATAGGAATCTTGTTGTTTGTGACGACACGGATGAACCTTAAGGGCGTTATGTTAAGTGAAATAAGTCAGACAGAGAAGGACACACTGCAGGATTTCACTTACATGTGGAACCTAAAGTAACTGAACTCATAGAAGCAGAGAACAGATTGGTGGTTGCCAGAGGTGGGGGTGTGGTTGGGGGGATCAGTGAAGGTGGTCAAAAGTACACTCTTCCAGGTGTCTAATGAATAAGTTCTGGGGATGCAATATACAGCATGGCGACTATAGTTCACAATGCTGTGGCGTATATTTGAAAGCTGCTAAGAGAGTAGATCTTAAAATTTCTCATCACACACACATTTTTATTTCTCTTTCTTTTTTCCTTTCTTTCTCTCTCTCCTTCCTTCCTTCCTTCCTTTCATTAACTTATAGTTGATTTATAATGTTTCAGGTGTACAGCAAAGTGATTCATATATATATATTCATATATATATATTCTTTCTCAGATTCTTTTCCATTTTAGGTTATTACAAGATGCTGAATATTGTTCCCTGTGCTATACAGTAGGTCCTTGTTGGTTATCTATTTTACATATAGTAGTGTGTATTTTTAATCCCAAACTCCTGAGTTATCCCTCCCCTTTTCCCCTTTGGTAACCAATAGTCTGTTTTCTATGTCTGTGAGTCTGTTTCTGTTTTGTAAATAAGTTCATTTGTATCATTTTTTTTAGATTCCCCATATAAGTGATATCATATGATATTTTCTTTGTCTGACTTACTTCACTTAGTATGATAATCTCTAGGTCCATCCATGTTGCTGCAAAAGGCATTACTTCATTCTTTTTTATGGCTGAGTAATATTGCATTTCATATGTGTCACATCTTCTTTATCCATTCATCTGTTGATGGACATTTCGGTTGCTTCCATGTCTTGGCTACTGTAAACAGTGCTACTATGAACATTGGGGTGCATGTATCTTTTCAAATTAGAGTTTTTGTCTTTTCTGGATATATGCCCAGGAGTGGAATACCTGGATCATATGGTAGTTCTGTTTTTAGTTTTTTAAGGAACCTCCATTCTGTTTTCCATAGTCGTTGCACCAATTTACATTCCCACCAACAGTGTAGGAGGGTTTCCTTTTCTCCACACCCTCTCCAGCACTTATTATTTGTAGATTTTGATGATGGTCATTCTGACCACAGTGAGGTGATAACCTCATTGTAGTTTCGATTTGCATTTTTCTAATAATTAGTGATGTTGAGCATCTTTTCATGGGCCTGTTGGCCAACTGTATGTCTTCTGTACATTTTTCTGAACTATTTGCAAGTAAACTGTATACATCATGATACTTCAACACTAATATCTCAGCATGATTACCTATAAGTAATATATTCTCCTCTAATTCTGTTTATTCCCTAGCTTTATTGAGATATAATTAACATATAGCATTGTACTGTATGGAGAGAGAGACAGAGTCAGAGGGAGGGAGGGAGAGGGAGAGAGAGCAGAAATTGCAAAGTGGCAACAATTTTAAATCTAAGGTGGAGGATATGCAGGCGGTCACTTACAGTTCCTTCAGCCTTTCTCTGGAGCCAGACTTCTTGGGTTCAAATCTCCACTCTCTAATTTACTAGCTAGGGGATGACCCTGGGCAAGTTACATAAACACTCTGTGCCTCAATGTTACCATCTTGAAATGGGAATTATTATAGTACCTATCAGGCGTTTTGTGAGGATGAAAGAAGTTAATGTGCTTATAACCTTTCCTTGAATGGAATAAGTGGTCAAATATGTTAGCCCTGTGGTTATCTGTGATAGACAGATGCATGGATATACACATGGATGGTTGGATGGATCGGTGGATATAGATATGCATACATGAATAAAAATTATTAAAACAAACATGTTAATTATATAAGGCCCATAACTGGATTTCAGCATGCCAACAGCTGGAAGATTCATTTCCCCCTCTGAAGGGTGCCTTGTCCCTTGAGGGCACCGGCAAGAACACCGAACAGCAGTAATTGAGACCCACAGCAATTGCCTGGTGCCCAGAGTAGAGGGGCCCTCTGCTTCCCTCCTGTCTGGTTCTCACTCAGGGAGGCCACCTCCCTCCAAAGTCAGTTTCAGTGCAATCTCATTCTAAGTGGTGCCCTTGTGGATACGGGAGTCGTGTTTGGCCAAGGATGGAGGCTCCCTAACGGTACTGCATGTAGAATAGGGCCCGGCACCTGGATTGTATTTTAAACACATTCCGCTCCATTAGGCAGCGCTCATCACTCAACGGATTCACGGCCGCGTGGCAGGGTCCTCAGGCCCCGAGCCAAGCTCAGCCAGTCTGGCCGGGGCATCCTGCCAAGAACCTCCAGCCGAAAAGCAGCCACTCTTAGGTCACCACACACCAGTGGGGTGACCCGATGAGGAAAAACCAGCCCGGTGTCCATAGCAAGCCCTTTGTGAATCCAGATTAGAGAGGCCAGCCACGAGGGGCCTTCCAGCCGGGTCCTTGGGAGCCGGGGTCGGCTTGTAGTAATAAAAAGTGCTTTCTTTGTAACGTGCCTCTATCCACCTTGCTCCAACCCTGCAGCCACTCTGGTCTGACCTTCTTTCCATCTCTCCAACACACCTGGAACTTTCCTTACTTAGGATCTTTACCCGTGCAAATCCTCTGTGGACAATCTTTCTTCTGCTGGTCCCTTCTCACTGAATGGGTCACCTCCTCAGAGAAGCCCTCCTGGATCACACAATAGCAAAAGGTTGTTTTTGATTATCCTTGATCTCAATGCTGTTTTTCCTTTCCCTGTGCCTCACCTTTCTCATTGGTCAATAAGGATACCAATTCGTACTGCATATTCTCTATCTGGCCATTCTTTTCCACTCTCCTCTATGCTCCCTTGGGCTGGTCAATGGTTTGCCCCGTCCTCCAGCTGGATTCAGTCAGTGAAAGGCAGGTGAACAGGAGATCAGGCAATTTATTCACCCAGCTCCCTGCCTGCTGGGTGGTGGCTCTGTTGCCTCCCCAGGCTCCTGATGGGCAGCTGTGCACTCAGTTCTAGAAACTGCCCCCCACCATGCTTCTTCAACACCAAGGAGGTCACAGCTCCCTGACGCTGCCAGCTCCTGGCAGCCTCCCCACCCCTGGCTGGTTTCGTTTAGCCCTGCCCACACCTCTGTAAATGTTCCCTTCGTTGCACTCATGTCGGTTGCCCCTTGGTGTATGCCATCTGCTTCCTGCGAGGATTCCACCCCATGCAATAGCAGTATCAATCTCACAGGGTTGTTATGAGAATTAAATTAGCTCCAGTGCAGGACATGTAGTTAGTGCAAAGACTATTTGCCATTATTATTATTTTTACTAGCTATTATTTTCTTTCCTCGCACTTACCATATTTTACATTTATTTGTATGCTAATTGTTCACTAACTTTCTCTGCAGGTTTGGGAGTCCACGTCTGGGTCTGTTTGCTCAATCTTTGATGACCCGGTGCCTGGCGTGCAGTAGATCTCAAAAAATATCTGATGAATGAACGAGGGCTGGGTTTCACTTCCAAAGCATTTTGATATGTTAGGTTGAAATGTGTGATGTTACTGCTATTAGAATATTTGTCTTATAAAGGCAGCGATTTCATAAGATTTTTACCTACAACCTTATCCCCTTTGATTCTGGGTGGTTAGCAAGATGAGGAATATAATCACCATTTTATAAAATAATGAAGCAAGAGAAGAACCGAGGGAAAAGTAAGGGGGACTCGAACCCACTCTGTGCCTGAGCCCTGTTAGGCATTCAATGCACACGATTTAATTTAATTTTCATAATGATTCTCATAACGACATCATTGTCCCGTGGTTCACAGATGCAGAACCTGGGGGAGAGCAGTTAGAGGACTCACCTATGATCGTACAGCTAGGACGCGGCAGAGCTATAATCCAGTCCTAAGCGGGTTTGACTCTCAGTTTTGTGCTTTCCCTACACAGCAATTCTCCCATTATATACCCTGGAGAAACATACCCATGTACACAGGGAAATATATACAAAAATATCAGGTTGTAATAGTAAAAACAAGTGGTAGCAATCCCAAATGCCTGTCAGTGGGAGAAAGGATAGACACACTAGAACATTTAAACACTGAAATAATATATGGCAGTTAAACTGAATGAACTAGGGGTATTCATATCACCTTTAACGTGGAGGAGAAAACAGTGTGGATGAAAAAAACAAACTGCCAAAGGGTCTGTTAGTATAGGACCATTTCATATCAAGGTTCAAAAATATACCAAACATTACCATGCATTGTTTAAGGACACAAACGTTAATAGCCATGCTCAAATTCACGGGATCATAAGCTCCAAATTCAAAATTATGGTTAAAGGGATGGAGATGATATTGTGGAGAGTAACCAGGGGTCTCATGGTTGCTGGAATGGTTTCCTTAAGCTGGGTGGGTGTTTATTACATTATTTTATACTTTTTTTTCCCCAGTGGAAATACTTCATTTATAAAAAGGTGATGCTTTGCCTAAGGTCAACCAGCTGTCTAGGGATGCAGCTGGGCAGTATATCTGCCCCCTGATTCTTAGTCCAGTGTTCTTTCCCCTGCAGCAAGCTGTCCAAAAAGCAGACAATCACCCCATTGTGCAACGTGGGGAAGAGATGAAATGCCACGTTGAGTAATCCGTATCTCTCCCTCCTTCCTTCCCTGATCACTGCCTTACCATCACCCTTGACACCTTCCTTCAAGTTGTCTCCCCATATCCCAGAGTATGGTTTGGCTTCCGTGTAGCTTCAGTGCAAGAAAGAGGAACTTCCTTTCATAGACTGAATCAGGAAGTCACCAAAAAACCCATCCAGAAGCTGGACTGGCAGCACTTTTGTTTGCGGGCCCAACGGCCCTGCTGTGCCAGCAGAGACTGTTTTTTATGATAGAAGCAGAAGATGGTAGCTATTCACTTTCTTAGCCTACCGATAGCATGGCCAGTGACCCAGTCTCCATAAAGAGGAAATCTGCTCAGGGGTTTCTGGAAAATATGCCCTCTGTCAGTAAAAAAGGAGGAGATGCAAGGAGAAGGCCTTCTTCTCCTCTCTTTCCCATTTGTGTGCTGTCAGGTGAGGATGTGATGTTTGGAGCTGTGGCAACCAACTTGGGACTATGAGGAAAGGGCCAAAGAATCATAGAGAAGCTCTTGTTGAACTGCTGAGTGAGCTCTGGAATCACCTACCTCTGGATTGCTTCTTAAGTACAAAAAAAATTAATTGATATGGTTAATACACTTTTATTTCAGAGTTCTATTACTAGCAAACAAAAGCAGATCATCTGACTGTCCTGAGGAAAGAAAGATAAGCAGGTCTTTGGTCCAGGTACAAATCATCTGGACCCACGCACTTGGATGTGATCTGCTAAATATCATAAATAGAAGCTTGCCACTCCTTTGCTTAGACCCTACCATGGCCCTTTCTTGCTCTTTGGATGGGAATCAAAATCCTTATCAAGGCCTTCCAGGCCTGGCCTGAGCTGGCCCCTGCCTGTTTCTGGCCTCAGTACGGACCGCTCTCTCCCTTTGCCTCACAATGCTGCAGTCACACCAGTTTTGTTGTTGTTATATTGTTTCATTTTGTTTCTCTAGTTCACCAAAGCCCTTCTCAGCTCAGGGCATTTGCATGAGCTGTCCCTCTGCCTGAAATGCACTTTCCTCTCCCTTTGCCTGGCTAACTGATTCTAACATTTCAATTCTCACTTGAAGTGGGAATTCTTCAGGGAAAACTTCCCCATTGTTTTATTTCATACTACCCTGTATTTTCCTTCCTACCTCCGTCTTTACTTATTTTTCTGGCATTGATGTTTCTTTAACTTCAGTTTCCACCAACATAATTTAAGCTCCACTGGAGTAGATACAATGTTGGACTTTTAACATCTCCCATCCAACTCACCATCTATGCCGAGATGCCATATATTGTGCCCTGTTTTCCCAAAGTGAAGCTCTGAGCAGCTCATCCCCTATTCTCAAAACTATTGAGGATGATACATGTTAACCAGTATTATTATCATGTCTTCTCATTGCCTAAAGTTAAATTTCATGTCCCTAGCCTGGCATTCAAGGTTGTCTTTCATTCATTCCTTTCTTCATTGACACAAAAAATATTTCTTGAAAACCTAGCATGTTGCTCTGGGCAACAGCCCATCAGTCCTCCTTTCTACTCACTGTCATCTGTCAAGCAAACATCCATCTCTACTCTCCCCACTTGCATTCTTCTCTACACTAAACTCTAAACTGAACACTATTCTCCGTATTTTTGTTCAAACTGTGTCTTTTGCCTAAAATACCTTCCCGCCCTGTAGCCATCCAATAACCCCTTATCCATGCTTAAATCCCACCCTCCATCTTTTACTCAAAAATATGGATTAAGCCCCTTCTGTGTGTCTCCCTGCCTCTCGCATCATATTGCAAATCCCAGGGGGACATCGACTGTGTGTGCTTCTCCGCTGCATCTGTATGATGTCATCTGCATAGTCAGTGCACATAATCCACTGAATTGTGGGAAGGGGAAAAAGAGCCTGAATGGAAATTCACAGCCTCTTTTGCTTCCACAGCTTAAAACATCTGAGTCAACAGTCCTCAAATACGTTTGATCATGGACACCTCCTTCAAAAAAAAGTGGATGGGCGCTGTAATATTAGAATAGTCACATATGTATAAAGTCTACGTTGAACTACATACTCTCCAAATTATGATGCACATATGAAAAAGAGCTCTTGAAAAGCATGATATACAAAGATGAACAGAGATATTTTGTGTCCAGTAGCCCAAAGGATCATGTAGCGTGTCCCTGTTTTAGAGACTTAACATCCGAAGAGGGCTGACTCTTTCTAGTTCGCATCGGACGGCTACGAGTACCTTCTGGGGAAAGGGAAGGCGTTTGGGCTGCAGTGGCAGAGAAGTATTTGGCCCGAGGCTTCTACTTCTGTTGCTTCCCATGACCACGCTTCTCTGTCCTCTGGGTTCTTTGAACCTTCTTTAGTCAGTCAAGGGGGCCTGACAGCTGAAGGATTAACTACGTTTTTCTCTTCTTCCTTGATCACCCATTACCTGAGATGAAGCGGCAGACTGTAGAGCTGGGCTGGATTTGGGAGCTGTCTATGGAGGTGCCAGGCCCTTATCCTGCTGGGATTTTTGTTGCAGATGAAACAGCAACTTTTACTTCTCAAGGTAGTCGGGATTTCTGTGAATGGCTCATGCTTTGGAAAAAGCAAGCCTGCCGGGAGACGTGTACAGACGTCGTTTCCTTTGGTGTGTCCCAACCATTTATACAGAGCCAGGCCATCCCCCTCCCAACCCACTCACTCCTTGTGCCAAATGAGATCCAGCTGCTACCCCAGCCATCCGCCAGCTCTGCAGTGAGCAGCCCCTTGGGAAACTGACATCCTGAGCCTGGCTGTGCATGCCATCCCGACCTGCGGGCTCAACAAATCCTCTGCCAGGTGCCCCCTTGAAGCATCCAGGGGCTTGGGAGTAAAGCCACCAGATGCCCTTCTAAGGTGACCTACTCTCTTTTTGGCTTGGGCCCTACATGCCAGTTGGGGTGACCAACCCTCCCCGTTTGCTTGGGATGGTCTCAATTTTAGCACTGAAAGCCCCATGTCTGGGGAATCCCCTCAGTCCAGGAAGAACCAACCACGGAATTTGCAGGGCCTGATGCAAAACGAAAGTGCAGGGTCCTTGCTCAGAACGTACGAAGAATTTCAGGACTGCGACAACAGGGCATTAAAGTAAATGTGGTGTCCTTCTGAGGGTGGGGTCCTGCACACATCGCAGGCTCATGAAGCTGGCCCTGCTCCCAGGCAAACCATAACTGCTGGTCACCTACTCCAGACGCAGAGATACAGACAAGAAAACGTACTGTTATTTCCACAAGGTCGTTAGTTTCTCAGAGCAAACTGTGCTGTTGAGACAACAGAACTTTCCACTCATCATCCCCTTACACAGCCCGAGCTTTCTGAAACAGACTTCAGCCCTTCAACGCCCTCCCGGCTGTCTACAGTATTCTCAAGTGTGAGTAATAATGATAATATAAAAATTGCAGACTCCTAGTACTGACTTAAATTATGTTTACGATATCGCTGTTTAAATATGTACCAACATAAAACTTGGCATGTAGTCCATATGCTAATAGCTCTTATACAACAATAAAGCCAAATTTATGAATTAAAAAAAGACTATAAGACCAATAACATTCAAATGAACAACATTCATTTAATGGGATGGATGAGGTTGTTTTGCCAAAACTAAAGTGACCCTGGCAGAGAGATTATGGTGCCCTGTTGGCTGCTGTGATGTAGGTTCTTTCTCATGGAGGTTCTGTTTTGTGCTCTGGTCCTGGGATGGCTCGGTTCTCCCAACCCTTTCCTCTCTTTGGACTAGATGGGGTACCGTTGTTTGAATACTGTGCCCTGACACTACTGGACCCTCGCTTACTACAAAAACACCTTTCATGGATCAAATCCACCTTTGTTCTTTCCCCATTAATCCATGACAATGAAAGATATGCTAAGTGGTGCCGGTGGGATCATAAATATTAATGCAAACATGGGCATTGTAATCCCATTGCTGTGCCAGGTTATAAGTGGGCTGCCCAAATGACCTAAAAATGCCTATATTCATTTTTACATTTCATTGAACCAACAAGAATAACAATAACAATAACTAGTATTTATTGAGCAACTACTATGTGCCAAGCACTGTTCTAAGTACTTGCCATATAGTAACTTATTTAATCCTCACAACTCTATAGGGCAGGCACTATTATTATTACCATATTACAGATGAGAGGAATGAGGCTCAGAGAGGTGACATTAACTTGCCCTGAGTCATCCCACCAGAAGTTTCCTAAGAAAAATTCTTAAAGGGAACTCACAGACCTCTGATCAAGCATAAGGGATCTTGAGGGGTTCTTGGGCTCCAGGCTGGGATCGCTAGTTCAATTACTAGCTGAATGAAGTTCAGACTCCTGAGTTAGCTAATAAAGGACATTCTTTGTCTTGCCTGCTGACCTCCTCATCTTTATCTCTTGCTGCTCCATCTCACAGCACATCTTCACTGCTGGGCTACTGAAACTCCAAGAGGGCACCGAGTCTTCCCACACTTTCTGTCCCTCTGCCTGGAATGCTCTTGCCCTTTCCCTCCTATGTGTCTTTTATTTATTTATTTATTTTTGCGGTACGCGGGCCTCTCACTGCTGTGGCCCCTCCCGTTGCGGAGCACAGGCTCCGGACGCACAGGCTCAGCGGCCACGGCTCACAGGCCCAGCCGCTCCGTGGCACGTGGGATCTTCCCGGACTGGGGCACGAACCCGTGTCCCCTGCATCGGCAGGCGGACTCTCAACCACTGCGCCACCAGGGAAGCCCTTCTAGCTGTTTCTTGATGGAAACAATCTCAAAAGGTTTTCTCTGTTAGGTACAGAATTATTTATCTTAGTTTCATAACTCTGGGATAAAATGTACACATACGCATGCACATACACACACATGTACATATACACAAACGTCCGTGGTACTGAAAAGGTTCAGGAAAGGTTTTTTTTTTTTCTTTTTTAAATGAAAAACAATGTGGCATCACTTCCAAACTTGTTGATAAGAGGAATATGCATCTAGTTGTGAGTGAGAACTTTGTAAAGAAGAAGGAATTATTCTCATTAAGCCCTAAAACAGTATTCTTTTCCACGGATCAGCTAAACCAATTTACTCTATGTAGAATTGTTGTGTTAAAAAAAGAATTAGCTGTTGATATCATTCAATTCCAATTAGATGGATTTTCCCACAACATAAGGTGCGCTTGTAGTTTTTCTCAATCTCATAATTAAAAGAAGGTGATAAGCTATGTGTTTTGAATCAATTCATTTAGATTTCAAGGCGCATAATGGAACATCTGTTGTTCCTGAACGAAACAACAAGATCTTGACGACTCAGTCAGCCTGCCTAAGGGTGTAGGCATAACGGATATCTGTCCCAGCAAGGGTCCTCACCTGGGGACCACTGACCCACAATATCTGTGGATAGAATTCAGGAGTCTGTGCATTGGATGGGAAAAATTTTGCATTTCAGTTTTAACTAACTTCCACTTAAAATTTAGCATTTCAGTCAATTATGAATATAAACCAAAATGACAATGGTATTAGTAATATCTGTGACTTTTCACTTACAGAAATCAGGCATAGTTTATGTCAAATTATAGACTTCTTTTGTAATCCAAAGACGTCTATCTTATGCATGTAAAAACATCATTGTAAGAAGGAACTCATGGGCTTTCTCAGACCGCAAAGGGGTCCATAGCACATTAAGGGTTAAGACCCCCATTCCAGGAAACCTGGGTCCTGAGTGAGGGTCAGAATCTGGCACAACTGGTGGAGGTGCCCCAAATCCCATTAGGAAACTCTTTGTTTTGGGCCTTGAAGGCTTCTCAACCACCTGCAAAATACTCTAACATCCCAGGGTGGAATTTGTTGTTTGGTATTCGAGGTTTTCTGGAGCAGCACCAGAGGTGCAGGGCAAGGAGAGAAAGGAGAACTGTATCCCTCCCCCATCCCTTTGCATATTTGAAAAATGAGATCATGCTCTACACCAGTATTTTGTAAACTTTTTCTCCTTAATATTCTGACAGTAAACCTTGATTTGAGCGCTGACTCTGTTCCAAGCACTCGAGCTGTGTAATCTGTTATTTCTCACACCCACTCTTTGGGGAGTTACTGTCATGAGCTCTCACAAATGTTGGCTAAATGAATGATTGCTCTTATGTATTGAATACTTATCACGTGCTGGGCACTGTTCTCAGAGCTTAACCCACGGTCTCATCCACTCCTCCCCAAAGTCCAGAGAGAGCTTCTAGTATTATACCATTTTACGAATAAGAGAATTAAGGCACAGAGAGATGAAGCATCCTGTCCAAGGTCACACAGCTAACAGGTCACTGGTGGAACATTCTGGACCTCAATGGAGGCACTCTGTCTGCTGAGACCTTGTTCTTAGCCAGCATACAATCCTGCCATACTGTGAACTTCTGTCATAGTGATTCTTTGAGCATACTTCAGTTATTACAGTTGCTGCATCATTTCTGGAATTGGATGTAATTATTTCTTTCCTATGGGGTGTTGGAGAAAGGTGAGTCTACCCTCAACATCGTACCATTTCTTGAGAAAAAGCAGAGAAACAAAGCAGTGGCATTAGCAATTCCTCTTCTATTGGGCTGTAATCAAGGCCATGACTTCAGACTGTGGCTCAAATACCTGATCATTTTTTTTATTCCAACAGCCTCTGGTTCAGGACACCCACTTAGCCCCGCTCCCTTCCTGGGAAGTCTCCCGCCGCCTAGTGATGGAATGAGGGATTGCACCCTCCCCTTGGCCCAGGATGGAGATCACAGAGGAAAGATCAGCCTAGATGAGCTGAATACCGCCCTCCTTCCCACGCTGATAAAGCAGAGAGCAACAAAAATCACTGAGGTCGGAGTACTGCACTCAGCATCTGGGTGAGATGTCCATACCTCAATCTTCCCACATCTGGATGCCTGATGGAATTGTTTTCATGGTACATCTGGCTGGATAGATGTAACCACAGCCACCACTTCAAGCTCATGTTAACTGAACAGTTTTTCCCAACAAAACTAACTTCCTGGGGAGAAAAATGCATAAACATAACACACTTGTAATTTGTTAAATCCAAATAATCCTGATAAGCAAATTGCTCTTTTTATTGAGACTTTCTGTCTTATGCTAAGCACTGTGCTAAGTGTTTAGTATACAGTGTCTCATTTGCCTTTTTTTTTTTTTTTAACAGCTCTGAAAGCTAGAGATGAAATTATTCCTGTGATGAAACTGAAGGTCAGGGAAGCTAAGACACTGTCCAGTTTCCCGCAAATGGTGTGTGACAGAACTGGGAGCTGAGTGCAGATCTTTCTGACCCCAAAGCCTGGAGCAGTCTACTGTGCTCTACTGCCTCAACCACACACACACACACGCAGGAACACACACACATTTAAGGATGTAAAAGATCAGTTATTTAAGCTATTATCTATACAACAAACATAACCCCAAAGTAAAAATCTAGTGCTATTATAAGAGGACAAGTTAGTTATATGTAGGCAGGAGACAGTGGGCTACTGCTTATTACAATATGGAGACAATGGAATCTTTGAGGATTTGACTCACTAAAAATATTCCTTTAAATCAACAAATGCTAGCAAATAGAATCCAACAGCATAATAAAAGGATTATACACCATGGCCAAGTGGGATTTATCCCAGGAATGCAAGGGTGTCTCAATGTAAGAAAATCAGTCAGTCTGACACAGACTGATAGAACGAAGAAAAAACATGCAATCATCTCAGATGATAACGAAAAGGTATTTGACAAAATCCAACACCCTTTAATGATAAAAAGCTCATAAAACAAGGGATAAAGGAAACTTCCTCAACATAATAGAATGCATTTATGAAAAACCTACAGCTAACATCATACTCAATGGTGAAAGACTGAAAGCTTTTCCTCTAAGACGAGGAACAAGACAAGGATGCATGCTTTTACCACTGATATTCAACACTGTACTAGAAATTCTTGTCAGAGCAATTAGACAAGAAAAAGAAATGAAGGGCATCCAAATTGGAAAAGAAGAAGGAAAATTATCTCTGTTCACAGATGACATGAGCTTATACACAGAAAATCCCCAGAATCTACAAGAAAGCTATGGGGCTAATATAAAATTCATCAAAGTTTCAGGGGATAAAGCAAACACACGTTGAAATCTATACACTGCAATGAACAATCCAAAAAGGAAATTAAGAAAGCAATCCCATATACAATAGCCTCTAAAATAATAAAATACCTGGGAATAAATTTAACCAAGGAGGTAAAGACTTGTACACCGAAAACTACAAAATATTACTGAAAGTAATTAAAGAAGACCTAAATGAATGAAAAAATATCCTGTGTTCATGGATTGGAAAACTTAGTATTGTTAAGATGTCAATATATAGAAAGCGATGTATAGATTCAATGGCCTATCAAAATTATAAAGGCCTTTTCTGCAAGAATGAAAAAGCTGCTCCTCAGATTCATATGGATTTGCAAGGGGCTCTCACTAGCCAAAATAATCTTGAAAAATATGAATATTGGTGAACTCATACTTCCCCAAACTTACTACAAATCTATAGTAATTAAAATAGTGTGTTCCTGGCATAAGGATAGACATATAGGCCAATGGAATAGAACTGAGAGCCCAGAAATAAACCATCTATGGCCAATTGATTTTTGACAAGGGTGCCAAGTCTATTCAGTGGGGAAAGAATAGTCTCTTCAACAGCTGGTACTGGGACAACTGGATTTCCACGTGCAAAACAATGAAGTTGGATCCCAATCTCATACCTTAGACAAAAATTAACTCAAAATGGATCAATAACTAAATATGAGCTAAAACCATAAAACCCCTGGGAGAAAACATAGGGGTAGATATTTACGATCTTGGATTTAGCACCAGATTCTTAGATAAGATACCAAAGGCACTAGCAAGAAAAGACGTAAGTTGTGTCTTTTCTTGTGTGTGTGTGTGTCTGTGTGTGTGTGTGTGTCTGTGTGTATGTCTTTGTGTGTATGCATATCTCCAGGATTAGGGGAGGACAAACAACAAGAACAATAGGTTTTTAGAGCACCTTACTGAGATGAATCACAGTTCAGATGTGAAACAATGCCAGGAAGATGTGTAGGTCATTTTCAGTATATTGACATCTTAACAATATTTAGTCTTCCAATCAATGCACACAGGATGTTTTTGAATTTATTAAAATACTGAAACCTAGAGAGAATAAGTGATTTATTCAAGATCATACAAAAACATATGGGAAACTGTCAATTGGAACCCGGTTGAGTTCCCTTTCCCAGGACTCAAAGCTGAATTCTCTCTCCCGGGGAGTGCTAGGACAATTATTCATTTGTAATTTGTTATAATTCAGGCAAGTGTTGGTCTCTGGTTTCCCCTGTTCTTGAGAAGTGTAAACAGTGTGAGGAAAAGGTTGCAAAGAGAATGCTTAAACTACTGAGAATAAAATTGATTTTTAGCATACTTCGGCACTTTAGAAGAATCCATTCATATATTAAGAATGAGTATGTTAATTGCAAGCTATTCTTGTGTATCCTTGAGGAATCTCTATCGGGCAAGCCTCATTTGAATTACTTTCTTCCTTCAACAAACATCCATACTTGAGACTTACTGATTTTTGGTACGGAGTCTGAAATACCAAGAATTTTTTGTAAAGACAAAGTGACGAAGGTGGAATGAGAAGGGAACGAATTAGCATTTACTGAATCTCTAATGTGCCAGGCAAGGGAGCCCTTGTTCTCAGCTCATGCCTTAAGCAAGTAGGGGTCAGCTCTTCAGCAGATTAGCCCCCTGAAAACAAATGGATCCAACTCCCCAACACAGTAAAAAGACAGGGATATTTTACTGGAGTCCCGTGGATGGTGAAGGGAGAGGTTTTACATCAGACACTGCATGCAGCATGAAAATCCCCTTCAGACGCCTGTTGGTTTTTTTTTCACCAAAATCTTCTCTCCTCGCCGGTTGCCTCATCTTTCTCTCCCCTCTTCCCCTAAAGCATTACAAAGAAATGTCTTCTGTCGTCCTGAGCAATTCAGCTGCGCCTCTAGATTGTAAACATCACTCGGGAGGATAAAAGCCAGGTTGTTAGCGGAACAGTGACGATCAAAACTATTTTTGCTGGTCATGTACCTGCATGCATGTGTACGTTTGTGCTAGGTGATTCTCACTTCACCTGGAATCACTTCCATTATCTCCTTTGCTCTTTAAAATAACCCTCGTCCCATTTTTATGGGAGAAAAGACAGAACAGTTTGGTAACTTGTTTGAGGCTGCATACCTTGTCTGTGGGGGAAGCCGTGATGGACAGGCCTGATTCCAATATTCATGATGTGAAAGGCGGGTCCCAGAAATAGAAGGCCATGGAAAGGGCTTTCTTTTCTTTTCTTTTCTTTTTTTCTTTTTTTCTGCGGTACGCGGGCCTCTCACTGTTGTGGCCTCTCCCGTTGCGGAGCGCAGGCTCCGGACGCGCAGGCTCAGCGGCCATGGCTCACGGGCCCAGACGCTCCGCGGCATGTGGGATCTTCCCGGACCGGGGCACGAACCCGTGACCCCAGCATAGGCAGGCAGACTCTCAACCACTGCGCCACCAGGGAAGCCCGAGGGCTTTCTTGATTGCCATAGCAGGGGGTGAATTCTTGTCTCTACCATATTGGACCTTCTTCAGTGGGCCCGAAGTGAGTGCTGGCCAGCCATGTTACTCAAGAAACTTGTAGTTTAAGCAGAGTTAGCAAACTATAGTCAGTGGACCACCTCCAACTTGCTGCAGGTAAATAAAGTTTTACTAACACATAAGAGGCCTGTTCCTTTACATATTGTTTATGACTGTTTTTGCACTACAATGGCTGATTAGAGTAGTTGAGAGACTGAATGCTGTCTGGAGAAGGCGGCCTGGGGTCTCTGTCACAACTACTGAATGGGGCAAATGATTACTACCTGGCCCTATGCAAGAAGAGTGTACCACTTCCTGGTCTAGAGAGTTGACTGACAGATAAACTGGAAATTGAACACCAGAGCTCAGTGAGCTTTGGGACTTCCCTTGAGTGGAACTCTGTTGTAAAACCACTCACAAAGGATCAGCAGCCCTCCATTTCCCCATTCTCCACAATGTCCTTAAGACCTGGAAAATAACTCATTAATGAATCAAGTCAACATAGTAAGTTAGTACTTGCTATGTGCCAAGCTCAGTCATAGTGCTGTGGATAGAGCTGTTAGCGAAACAGACCGAAAAATGAGAGTGGAATGTGGGAGGGACAAAGGCCCCAGGGATGGGTGCCAAGGGAGAGCTTGGAGCAAGGTGCTAGATTGGGGGTGGGGGGGGAACGCAGGGACTGAGGCACGTCTTGGAGGCTCTTGGGCGATTTCATGCCAAGTAGAGTGGGAAGCCACTGAGAACTTTTAAGCAGAGTGGAAGGTGGCATGATCTGATCTAAAGTGGTCCCTCTGACCACTCTGTAGTGAATGGATTATTGCAGGCTGGGGGTGGGAGCAGGGAGAAAGGAGGATGCTTTTTGGCTAGTTATGAGGCATGAATTGGGGTTAGCTTGTGAAGGCTGGTAACAAGGGAGATGGAGAGAACCGTCTGGATTGGAGCTAAATCTGGAGTTAGAGCTAAGTGGACTCTAGGATGGTTAAAATACAGAGGGGATCCAAGCAAAGAAGCCCAAAGCTTGCCACGCCTCTCCAAAGAACTGAGGGTGGTGTGGCAAGTTGTAATGGGATTGATCATGATTCTTACCTGCTGCCCACCCACACGGGCAGGGTGGAGGCAGCAGGCAGCGCCCAGGTACCCCTGGAAACGAGGATGCCATTTTGTTCCCCACAGGCTCTTCACCACCACCCCCATACCCCCACTGCAGACACAGGCAGATGCAGCATCAAAATAAATGAATCGCCTTGTGCAGGGCAGCTGGCCTCCTCGCAAAAGGATGGATAGGACTGGTTAGAGAGAGCTTGACACTTGTGTTGCGGATCCATTAATGTCAGCCACAGGTTAATTCTGAGCAATTTCCAGGTAATCCAATAATTCATTAAACTGATGAAAACAAGTCTTTGGAAAATCGAGCCAGTGACAGATAGTAAGCCAATGATTTATTGTCTGGAGAGGAATAAGTGTCTTCTGTTCCATTCCTCAGTCTGTTGAGTGAATCGAAGTGTGCAGGAAGTACAAGATAGGTGTGAATTCCACTTAATGGGCATCGTTTCGGCCCAGCGTGGCGTGCCCTTCATACTGCTTGTTTCATCCAGTATTTAGGTGGAAGGAGGCATGACGTAGAAGGAAGATATGGATACTGGGATCAGGCAAAGCTGAATGTCTGCTCTGCCGGTTCCTGGCTTCTGTGACCTTGGGCGAGCCACCTCACACTTCTGAGCCTCCATCTGGTTCACCTCTTCAACTGGGGTCATAATATATTCTCTCCTGTACTCAGGGGTGGCTGTAGTAAATGAACATGATGGAGCACAGTGCCTAGAACATCACTGGGGACTCCATACATAGTGATGACAAAGATGGGTGAGCTTTTCCCTTTAATGGACATACAACTCAGTGTGAACATTCATACTGCTGCTGCAAGAATGTTCAGAATGCTGACTTAGACCTGCAAGAACGGCAAAGTTTCCCAAGGTAAAGTCATTGGGAAAAAGTGGAAAATCAGAAGACTAGGAATATGAGTGATGGGATTTGGCGGGTGCTAGTGAATGGGAAGCAAAGTGTCCTAGCTTTGAATAGAAGAATTAGTGACGGACAACTTGGGACCTTCTTTCCAAGGGGCAGTGGAGGGGGTGAGTGGTGTGAAGGAAAGTGTCATGCTTAGAAAATGATATTGCAGTTGGTTTGATGTCTATATGGAGAAAGTAGTATCTAAACTTGGACTTATAACATCTTAGATGTAGAAGAAATCTCAGAAATGAAGGAAGAACTGATGTTCCTCAATCCTTGTAGTTTTGGCTATTCACCATCCTTTTCACCATCTGGTGACAGCATTTCTATATTCCTCAGGGGCCCACTCCTTCCAAGGTGCATACATATCCCATTTTCTGTATATGTCCTTTCATCTTTTACCAGTGTGAAGTGTGTCATAGCCATAGCAAGTCTAGAAAGGAATTGTGACCTTCCTCTGCTGAAAATACCTACAAGCCACAAAGATGCCTGAAAAAGATGCTTACCATGGATTATCGTTACCATAAGTAGATCCCTACTCTAACAAAGTACATTTAGAGGTTTATGGGTATCTGTTGGAAATCTGTTAGAAAAACCCTAGTTTTCTAGGAGACCACAGACCCTAAGAACCTTCAAGAGGAACTCTGAGCTTTGGCATCCTCATAGTGTGTATAAGGCTTTAACTTTGTCTTCTCAAAACTGAAAATTAGCTTGAAATCAGAGAAGGCCTGGAAATGCTTAGAGCATAATCCAACCCTGCCCCCGCCCCCCACACACTTTGGAGGTGTGTCCCTAAATAGTCACCAGTTCTTCCTGTAAGAGTAGTATATTTTTCTGATCTACTGATGTTAGATTTATCCACATGACTTGCTCTGGCCAATGGCATATGAGTAGATGTAATGTAAACCATGTTCAAGCAAAAGTTTTAAGACTGTGTGTTTTTATCAGGTCTCTTGGGGCTTTGACAAGGACTGTTCCTTCAATCTGGGTCCTGAAATGAGAAGATATGTGGAAGAGAGCAGTAGCAGACCTGTGACTACCAGCATATAAAGAGATGGTGAAAAAAACCTAAGTTGTTGTAAGCCACTGAGATTTTGGGGTTGCTTGTTACACAGCATAACCTATTAAAGCTAACTGATACAGGAGGTAAGAGGGGTCATTGGCTAAAGAGCTGTTTGTTAAACATTTTAATAGAGACCAGAGATTAGTTTCTCATGCTAAACTTAAACTTACTCCTATGGAATATTGATTGCTTCTACTCTTTCCACTGCTCTGGGAGTTTGGTGACCCAGTGGATCTGATTTTTCAGGCTGATTATGTGCGCATGTGAAGTGTGTGTGTGTGATGAAGCTTCCCAGACTGAGCTCATGTCAGAAGGACACTTGATCCTGCTTAAAGCCAGCATGGACTCAGCCTTTAGGAGCTGTGTTTCCCAAAGCGATTATAGGTAATCAGAAGTTCGTTATTCAGGGGCTGATTATTCCACCTCATTTCTTCCTTTAGTATAGATCTAGACCATCTCATTTACATGGGCTCTACTCTTCAATCGTGACAGCAGGAAGCTAAGGGAGAAGCCCAAAGCCACTTCTCTGCCTGCTGACTCATTGCTGTGGCAGAAGTGAGCCATCAGTACCTGCCAGGCACTGTCTTGGCACTGATTAGATATGATCTAGTTTAATCTTTATGGCCATCCATGAGATAAGTGTTACTATCTCCATTTTTACGGATGACAAAACTGAGACTGATACGTTAAACCACTTGCCCAGAATCACACAACCGGTGGTAGAGCTGGAATATAGAATCAGGTATTTATCTGTGTTTTCATGACTTCAGTTAGTACCAAAAAAAATCCAAAACTGATTTAAATGAAGGATAAAGTCAAATGACATGAAAACAGTACCTATGTACCAGGTAGCAGTTGGGCTGGAGAGCTCCTATAATAATGTGATGGAAAAACGTGAAGCTAAGAGGCAAACTCACAAATCTGAGACCACAGGGAGAGGGAACAAGATAAACTAACAATGAGCACCAGTCTTTTATGTTTTTTGTCCACTGTATGTAAATTGGCTCCTTGAGAAGATCTTGCAGAAAGTGGCAGGAATAGAGGGTAAGCAGACTCTGTTTCTATCTTGGGAGGTTCCTCTTTCCTTCAACATGAAAAAGCAATAGGTTTTGTTTAACCCCCTAAACAGTTTACTCCTATACCTCATGCAATGTGAAACTGAGAAATGGGTGACGGTGTACTTTGAACAGTAATATTGTCCTCGGCTGGTGCTATTAGTGATGCGACAGAGGTATTTAATTAATTACCACTGATATATGTTTGTGCTAATTTATGAGACTGGTTAGCTTGCACATTGCATCTGAACTCTTGCCTGTCGAGAGAGCTTCCTGAATACAAAGCAATTCCTAACTTGAAGCTAAAGAAAGAATGAAAGAAATCCTAGAATATTGTAAGTTTGGCAAGTCCTGATGGGTGACTTCTCAGTGGTTCTCCACCAAGGGAGATTCTGTCCTCCACAAGGGACATATGGCAATGTCTGGGGACATCTATGGTTATCACAGTGGAGGTGGGAGTTCAGGGAGGGTTACTACTGGTATCTAGTGGGTAGAAGCCAGTGAAGCTGCTCAACATCCTACTGTGCACAGGACAGCCTCCACCACAAAGAATGATCTGGTCCCAAATGTCAGTAGTGTTAGGGTTGAGAAATCGTGACCTAGCTTACTACACCTGCTTTAACCAACATCCAGAGAGGGAAAGGGGCTCACTTGAGGTCACACAGCAACTTGACGGTAGAACTGGGCAGCAGAATGATCTGCAGTTGTTAGAAGCACAGACTCTGGAGTCCAAAGGTGTGGCTCCCAATCGTGGATATGACTCTCACTAACTTGGGAAACTTGGGCAAGTTACTTAGCTGTGCCTCAGTGACCTTGCCCAGAAAATTGAGATAATGTAGGCTTTTGAGGGTAATCCAATGAGGTAAAGCACGTATAGACTTGGCATAGGACGTGTGCTTTATTTATTGTTAGAATTCTGTACCTTCTTATCAGCAAGATTCACTGTAAGCTAAGATGCATTATTATAACGATTATAAATATAGGACAAGAAACGTCCATGCAAACCTTGTTAGCTCCTTCTCTGTCCAGTGGGGGAGAGGCCTCTAAGTTACCAAGAACCACTTACTTCTGTGGTGACTCTGGTCTCATGACCCAAGGAGGTGGCAATGGCTCTGAAGTGTGTATGCAACAGCACGGGAACATTTTTCGTCTTTAGTTTGATAACCTCAGCACTCCCACTCTCCTTTATAAAGTGGTGGACAGCATGGTGGGCTGAGTAATGCTCCTCCGCCCCCAAAAGATACCCAAGTCCTAATCCCTGGATCCAGTGAATGTTCCCTTATGCAGCAAGGGGAGCTTTGCAGCTCTGATAAGGATCTTGGAGGGGGTGGGGGATGATCCTGGATTATCTGGGTGGGTCCTACATGTAATCACTAGGGTCCTTATAGAAGGGAGGCAGGAAGGTCAAAGGAGCAACAAGATGAGCTGGTGATAGAGGCAGAGGGTGAAAAGGCCACATGATACAGGGCCACAGGCCAAGGAGTTGAGGACAGCCTCTAGAAGCTGAAAAAGGCAAGGGAGCAGACTCTTTCTCAGCGCCAGCAGAAGAAACTAACTCTGCAGACACCGTGACTTTAGCCTGTAAGACTCACTTCAGACTTCTGACCTTCAGAACAGTACGAGAATACATTTGTTTGAAGCCACTCAATGTGTGGTCACCTGTTACAGAAGCAGCAGGAAACGAATACAGAGGGCTGTTATGGGGAGGGGGGGCACAGCTGCCTAGGGGGCGAGACCCCCTTCTGGGGAGATGCTGACCCCTTCATACCTGAGGTTCAAGGTTATAGGATATCTCTGCTGACTCATGTGGTCCTGACTGAGGTCACCACAAACCATGAGAGCCGGGGTAGGAGTGAGCAGCTGGGAGACTCACCACAGAGGCAGGGAGAAGCTGGACTGGGGTTGGGGGCTGAGACCAGGCTGTCATTGGGGGGCAGGTTGGTTCTGTGAGAGTGTGAGGCCGTGGCTGAGACCTTTCTAGAACCAGATGCCCTGACACTGCATATGTAGGTTAGGAACCAAGGCCTCTGACATGAAAAACTTGGAACAGATGTTGTCCTAACAGGGGTGAGATGACTATAGATGGTGGACCTGAGAAACCCCGGCCTGGGGTGCTTGGGGTCAATGCCCAGCAAAAGCACAGGGTGGGCTTGTAATGACCACACCTGAACAGCATCACCATGAGGGCAGGAGATGCAGTGAGAGAGGAAGAAAAGGGAACCACACGTGGTTTCCAGCCAATTATCAGGTGAAGCTGAGGCGGACAGCATCCTCTCTTGCTATAAACATAGAGTTAAGCAGGATAACACATCATAAAAACATGAGGATACCCACCCAAACTTAAAAGCCAGAGAGGAAACTCACCAGGGGCCAGAAATGAAGAAAGAGATGAAAGAGATGGGCAGTGCCTGGGGGTTTGAGATCTGCTTATGGACTAGAAGGACTGGCCTGGGGTTTGAACCAGAATAAGAGAAGTGAACTCAGGCCGATGGAAGGCTGGGAGGATGCTGCCTGAAGTTTAGAGCAGTGGCACTCCTCGGAGTAACACTGCCTCTTGGGGGGCATGTGGGAGGATTTAGGGCGTTTTTATTTCTTTTTTACATCTTTATTGGAGTATAATTGCTTTACAGTGTTGTGTTAGTTTCTGCTGTATAACAAAGTGAATCAGCTATATGCATACGTATATCCCCATATCCCCTCCCTCTTGTGTCTCCTTCCCACCCTCCCTACCCCACCCCTCTACGTGGTCACAAAGCACTGAGCTGATCTCCCTGTGCTATGCAGCTCCTTACACCGGTCAGAATGGCCATCATGAAAAAAATCTACAAACAATAAATGCTGGAGATGGTGAAGAGAAAAGGGAACCCTCTTGCACTGTTGGTGGAATGTAGATGGATACAGCCACTATGGAGAACAGTATGGAGGTTCCTTAAAGAACTAAAAATAGAATTACCATACTACTTTGTCCCCCGCCCCACCCACCCACCCAGGGGACATGTGGCAGTGTCTGGAGACATCTGTGATTGCCACAGCGGTGGGGGAGGAAGACTTGCTCCTGGCACCTAGTGGGTGGAGGCCAGGATGCTGCTAACTTCCTAGTGCACAGAACAGACCCCCAACAAGGAATTGTTTGGCGCCCCATGTCAATAGGGCTGCAGTTGAGAAAGCCTCGTGTAAAGAGCAAATGTTGTGAGATCATGCTCGAAAAGAGCTGGCCTGACTCCTGGCTCACGGAAGGTGCTCAGGAATTAGAAACTTTTTTCTAGAGCTTAACCATCTGCTGGGGTAGCTGTTTCCAGACCTGGGGAATGAGCTGGGGCCTGGGAAGGAAGGGAACAACACTACCATCATTAAATGTTATTCTTTTTACCACCACTGTTGTTGTTATGGTTATTGCTAGTGACTGGTATTTGTTGAGATCGTCTGGAATCCTGTTTTCAGTGCTTTCCATGTAATGACCGACAACAACTCCACAAAGTTCCTGCAGTAGGTCTTATTATTACATCAGTTTCACAGAGAAGGAAACTGAGTGCCTGTCTTAATCTGTTCAGGCTGCTCTAACATGGAGGAAGCTCCCTGGAGTCCCTATTATAAAGGCACTAATCCTATTCGTGGGGGCTCCACCCTCATGACCCAGTCACCTCCCAAAGACCCCACCTCCTAATGCCATCACCTTGGGGGTTAGGTTTCACCTTATGAATTTTGAGGCGGGACACAAACATTCAGTCTCTAACAGTACCTGTACATGAGGGGCTGGTCACAGAGCGCTCATACGTCTGCTGTTTACATAGCTGTTCACAGGGTTTTTTCAAAGTGCTTCTCTGAGGATTTCAATGCTCAGGAAACAAGATCCTCTCCTGATCCATTGGTGCTTCTCCAAATGATCATGGGACCTTCCTATGGGGTGGAGAGAGGAATTTAACATCTCAGTTACATCTCCCAGGGTTCAGAGAGGTTAAGTCATGTGCCTAAGGTCACACAGCTGGTAAGTGAGAGAGCTCTGCTTGTGACCACAGAGACAAATTCCACTCCAGAAGTCACAGGAACTGCTGATGTTCTGTTTGTCCTGGACCACATTCTGCGGGTAGCTAGGAGTGAGGGAGTGAGGCTAGGCGTATGCAAGGACCTGCTTGCATTCCAGCTGTAGTCTTTACTGCCTGAATCAGGCAGGTGGCTTTTAATCACCCACTACCTGTGGCACCCCCTGGGCTGTGAGAGATGCTTATTCCTCTCATCTTAATTAATTCTCAGCTGCTGTTTTTGTTTTTTATTCCCCCTGTTGACAAACTGAGTTTCTACACTACTTGTCTCAAACTTCCTTGGTTTCCCTGCAATGTCTAACATGTTATTGGGAAAAGAGAAAAAGAGGGAAACAAAGCATTTCTTCAGTTTTAAGCGTATATATATTTCAGTAGATGCTCATTTATTTCCAGATTTTGTATTTGTGAATTTGCTTACTCGCTACAATTTTTTCATCATCCCCAAATGAAAACTTGCAGTACTTTGGTGGTTATTTGCAGCCATGCACAGAGTTGCAAAAAATTCCAGTCATTCAACGTGCACATTCCCAGCTGATGTGCACGGCTTTGATGAGACAACCAGGCTTTGTTGTTGCAGTTCTCACACTGCAAACAAGTGCTCTTTTTGAAGTCTGTTTAGCACTACTGCTATTTGCTTTTTTGTCCTTTTTATTGGTGATTTCGCTGTTTAAAATGGTCTCCAAGTAAAGAGCTGAAGTGCTGTCTGGTGTTCCTAAGTGCAGTAAGGCTGGGACATGCCTTATGGAGAGAACAGCTAGATAACAGGCAGGGGTCATAGTGCTGCTGGCCCTGAGACCAACATTAATGAATCAACATTAATGAATCAACATTAATATTAAAAGCCTTTTAAACAGAAACACACTTAAAACAAAGTTCTGTATTGATTATTCGATGAAAATGCTGTGACCAGAGGTTTACAGGAACCTAACCTGTATTTCCCCTGAGAACAATGGTTCAGTGTTCGCTAAATCGGTGTTCTCAAAACTTTATGGTACATGACTCTTGTGAATAATGCACCTTTTTTGGTCTCAGTTTATGTTCCCAGCAGTCTGTAAGGTAGGTACCATTCCACTCAACAGTTGAAGACACTGCATCTCCGAGAGGCTTAGCAGGTTGCCTGTGGTCACACAAAACTAGAAATCAAACCCAGTTCTGCCAGAATGAATCATCCACGCTCTTTCTATAAAATTTTGCTGATTCTAGAATTTGCTGGTTGAATTGAATCATGTTGAACATTCAAAAGCACCTCATTGATGGCATCAATGCAGAACGACTACAAAAAGAACCGTTGGCTTTGCAAAATGACCCACCTCCCGGAATGACTTTAAATGAAAAGAGTGTTCAAAATTCATTTACACAGTGGATTGTAGACATGGAAGGAGCACCAGGTACCTTATATGAAGGGGAAAAATTTCAACTTCTATTTAAGTTTAGTAGTTGATATCCTTTTGACTCTCCTCAGAGATGACCACCAGAATTCTTTTTATGTTCGAACATGTAACAAGAATCCAAAGAAAACAAAATGGTGGTATCATGATGATACTTGTTGATGCCACTGTTATCATCCTCCTAGCAGAAGATAGTCCTACTGAGAAAATGAGCACTTTGATCATTCAGTCTTTGAACTTTAACCTTTGACTGGAAATGACCTATAGACAAAGAAGACTACTTCCTTTTACTGCATTTTTACTTGTGTGCATTCTGGGCGCATGTTGATCGCTGGTTCAGTCCAGGCAACTGACATGCTTTTATTAGTCATACAGTATTGATGCAGGTGTCAGGAAATGTCAAATATAATTCCATTTTTAATTTTTATTTTTTTAAGATTTTGGAAAAGTTCCAGGTCCTCATGTACTGTGCAATAACGATGACTGCCTTGGAGGTTTTGGGACGTTCATTGCCGGCAACGGACGTTGTAACAGGAAAAATTTTCATCAACTCCTGCCACCCAATGATTAATGCATGATAGGGCCTATGAAATGAACTTATCCGTTAGAGTGGGATTATAAATAAAGTGAGGGATCCAGCGTTACTTTGAAAGCCACCCAACTGCTTATATTCGGATTCTATGCACTGTGAACCTAAGGTTAACAGCATGAATTAACATGCGTTTTTAAAGGACTGTAATGAAATATCATTGCGTATTTATTGAATTGTTTATATCTGCTGTCAAATTGTTTTGACATGGACGGCTTTCAAGTAACATTGGCAGAGAGGTAGCATACGTTATCCCTCTGGTGAAAATGAATTCATCTGTTGTATATAGTTCCTCAATCTCTGAAGTAAAGGTAATATAGGGTATTGTAAAGTAAATATAGTATTTATAGTAAAGTAAAGGTAATATAGGGTATGAATGGTTTAATAAAGGCTTTATTTTGTAAGAAAAATGACAGTGATGATTAAACTGCTGCAGTCCATAATTTGGGCTTGTTATTTGTACATTAACGATTTTTTTCCCAAGTAGATTACACTCTGTTACTTCCTGCTAGCCATCAGCATTAAGCCCTGCTGCCTAAACACTATTTCATTTATTTATGTTTGGAAAATCCATAAACATTTTTGTCTGCAATTTTGTTTCTTTTGTTATGTTTTAAGTCAAGTTTGAACGCTACAATACTTTAACTGAAAAACTTTTGTCAAGTTTTTCCTTGTAAATTTTCTTTATTTGTAAGCATCATCTTGTCCTTCAATCCTGTACCCTAAAATAAGGAATACATTTTGACAGAGGCTTAATGTTTTAACAAAGGAGTGTGGACATTTTTATTTTAAAATTTAGGTAAAAGTACACTATAGAATATGGCATGTTTGCTTATTTGTCTCACACAACCATACAGTTTTGTTCTGGAGGGATTTGTTTTGTTTTGTTTTGCTTTGCTTTGTTGGTATTTAAGACTTTGCTTACAGCTAGATAATATTTTTCTATAGAAAAAAGTTTTTTTGAAGGGTCCAGCTCTCAGTACCATGTAAGTTAATGATACTTAACTAGGTTCTCTTTTTTAAAAAGCAATTAATGTATTTTATAAGTTATCTTTTCACATATGCAAAATCTGTTTCTACTACGACGTTACTTTTACTAATGCCTATTGTTGCACTCTTTTTGACATATCCTGCAGTGAATATATGAATCAATTTGGCCTTAAAAATGAAAGCCAGTTGGCTAAAAGGTTTGAAATATGTACCCCAGCAAAACCTTCCAATCAATAATTGGCAAAGAATATTTTACAAATTGTTTTTAATCTCTGTATAGATGACATTTTGTAGCTTTGTACATGTTAATTAAAAGTGTATAATTTTATACTCTAAAAGGATAATTGTTGAACTCAGGGGTGGGTAGACTTCTAAAATATGTCTGCTGTAGCAATAACTGGAAAAAAATTTTAAACTATGGCCAGCCACCAAACTGTGGACACTGTTTATACTGTTAGTTAGCAACTACCACTGTTTAAACTTAGAAGCATTTTGTTCTTGACTAGATGTACATAAGTTCTCACAGTAGTAGTCTCTACCAGTATTATTAATTGGCTGATTCAACCAAGACAAAAAAATGTTTTTTGGAATGCTTTGAACTACTCTTAGTTTTTAACTGCTTTTTAATATGAAAATTGCAGCTGTAAATTATGTATTTTTCATATTTTACATAACTGCTCTAAACTACTGATTCACTTGATCATTCTCTGGGTGGGGTAGGGGGTCTCTCTCCGTACTGCTGGTCCTCTTACTAAAACCCTTTTATAAAGAAATGACCTGTGACATTTATTCACCAAAGGAATTAATATACCAGGTCAAAGATTAACAATGCTACTGTATAGATTAATAGGTCATACATAGCCTCAATTGAGTTTTTTAATACAAATAATAGTATTTTAACATACCTCTCTCTCTACATAGAGATACCGTACAATAAATTAAAATGACACAGAGGAAAGTAAAGGAAAACCAAATAATTTTGGTACATTTTATGGTTTAAGGAGAAGAAGATAGGATGAAATATCCTAAAATATAGAAGGACCAACCATTCAAAATTTGCAATCTGATAACACCTTATGCATTACTTCCTTGAACTTAGGAATCATTGAAAACTCCTGTACACTTAGATTTAATTAAGTTAATTTTAAATGTTAAGTTACATAATTGAAAGACATAAGATGTTTACCTGAGTCATTGCTTAAGAGAGGGCAATTAACAGTTTTGTAATAATAAAAAGAATATTTCTCTGTACTGCATTGCTGAATGACAACCAGAATAAGAAAGTGTACATGGGAACATGCTACTTCCCTCTTCCCTGCATTCCCTCTGTGAGGCACTGTCTGCTGCATAGGTCTACAGAATTATACCTTCAGATTTAGGACAATATGTACTCTCTTCTTTTTTATTTATTTATTTTAAGGTCATTCTTCCGGTTTGCCAAATTCTGTTAAGGTAGTGATACATTCAGTTCCTTATTTTGCATGAACTTGGTGTCCTTTCAAAAAAAAAATTATGTCAAGTAGGTAATTAATACCATAGATTTTAAAGAGAGAAACGGTTTTCAGTTTTTTAAGATAAATTTTTAAAAATGAATTTTATGGCTGTTCTCTTAAGGAATTTAATATTCATCTCTAAAGGACTTACTTGTACAAATTCCTCTTTTTTAGCTAGCAGGGAAATAAGGCTTTTTTTAAATCCTTGGGAGAAAATGCTAAAAATAGCTTTTATATAGAGTTCATCTGGAGAACGATTGTAATACTTATTGTTTTGACTAGGTATATAAATATTTGGTATAAAGTAACTAGAATAGTTTACTACTTTTTCCCTTCTGAAATTTTAACTATATGCAAAAATATATATCATTAGATTCCTGTGGTGGATAACAATTTCTTCAGATCTTAGAACAGGTATCTAGTGACTGCTTAATTGTTCCCAAATGAGTAATGATTTGAAAATGGTATGTAACCACATATTACTTGTTTCTGGTAATCAAGTCTTATTTTTTATAAAGAGCTGAGGCTTGACCATATGATTCTTTTCTGAGGATTCATTGTTATCAAAATCAGCTACTGCACTATTCTGTTATGCTAATGCCTTTGCATCACTAAGATCTGTGAAGAAGTTATCTTTTAAGCTGCACCTCCTGGCCCTAATCCTCTTTGCAGTCTTTATTTTAATTAATTAATTTATGTATTTTTGCGGTATGTGGGCCTCTCACTGTTGTGGCCTCTCCCGTTGTGGAGCACAGGCTCTGGACGCGCAGGCTCAGCGGCCATGGCTCATGGGCCCAGCCGCTCCGCGGCATGTGGGATCCTCCCGGACCGGGGCACGAACCCGTGTCCCTTGCATCAGCAGGCAGACTCTCAACCACTGCGCCACCAGGGAAGCCCTGCAGTCTTTATTTTTATTCCTCCTTTATTTTTCTTCCTTCCTGTCTACTCACAGATACCAATGGATCAGTCTTCAGTGTCCTTCTGACCTCTCAGTTTTTCTTCCCTCTTTCCTCCCTTCTTTCCTTCCTTCCCTTTCCTCTCTCTTTCCCTTTCTTGAGGTTAGGAAATCCAGAGAAGGAGGATTATTAAAATTATATCAGAAAAATATTTTAATAAAAAGACTCCATCCTACAAATAAAATAATTTCCGATACCTAATTTTAGTCCATCAGTAGATGGCTAAACTTGTTGAATAACTGACTACTTGATAAATAAGCTGTTGTTAGCTATAATTTAGTTCTTAAATGCTGGTATTGAGGGAATTTTGTTTACTTTTTGTATGTGACCCCTCTCTCAAAGCCTAATTATTGCCCAAATGAATTAAATTACTTATTTTGATGAAAGTGTTTTTCCATTTAAGTTTCTAAACCATTTTGTGATTTGGAACTATTTTCTAAAAATAATAATTTATGGGAGACTTCTACTTTCTCAGCATAAATTAAAGACAGACTTATATACACCATTATCATTAGAGGCCCATGGAATCTAAGCATGTACTTCAAACTTAGACCTCTGTCCTTCAAGTTGAAGTTCTGGTTCTGACTATGGTCCTGATAATTAAGGTGTTTATTGTGACTTTAATTCTCAAATGTTAGCACTGGGACTTATAGTTGGTGATGAATCTCCAAAATTATTACATGAATATCTTTCTTATGAAAAAATTTTTGTTAATAAAACAGTGTGATATCTGACGCCATTTTGAATATGTGGAAGGAATGTTTGAATAGAAGCAAGTACGTCTTCACATACCTAAAGAACTCGAGTTTTGCAAGTTGAGCGCAGCTGACTGTGAAAGGAGAAACAGTTCTTGTTCTATTTCTTGGCACATACACCATCAGGGTTTGGAAAAAAGTTTGCTCCTACAATAATTCTCAGAGCTGTTTTCTCAAAGGCAAAAGCACGGTTTCAGAACTCACCGGGCTGTGGCTTGTTAGGTGTGACTTCACTTGTCAGATTTCCTGGCACATCAAATTATTGAATAATCTCGCTTCTCTAATTAAAAACCTGAAACAGGACAAATAAAGAATTTGGTAGATTGTGTCAGATACCCTGGAAATGCAAGTCTCTTCATAGTTAATCACAGATTGTTTACATAACGCAAATTGATTGCCAAGCTCAAGGAACATAGTTATTTGAATAGATTATTAGGTCAGTTATCTAGTAGCCAAAAATCAGGTGCATGTTCGAGTCATAATGGATATGTTATTTTTAGTTGGTACCATTTTTCTCTCAATATTGAGAAATACAGATTGTGCATTTTATTAATAGGAATGGAAGCTCATGCTTGAAGATTTGCATAGGGCAGGTGTATGCATTTTATAAAATCAAGTTGTAAAATATGTAAAGCTACTGCTTTTTAAATAAAATATAAATATTGACAGATAAATCTCTATATTATTTATTTTAAATACATGTATGAAACTTTTGTTAGTTGAAGATAAACTACATTGTGTGCTTTATGGAATTCAGTAACTTTTAATAATAAAGCAGTTGTCAATAAAAAAAGAAGCACCTCATTTTTTAAAATTTTATTTTATTTTTTTGGCGCTACGCGGGCCTCTCACTGTTGCGGCCTCTCCCGTCGCAGACCACAGCCTCCGGACGTGCAGGCTCAGCGGCCATGGTTCACGGGCCCAGCTGCTCCGCGGCATGTGGGATCTTCCCGGACAGGGGCACGAACCCATGTCCCCTGAATCGGCAGGCGGACTCTCAACCACTGCGCCACCAGGGAAGCCCAGCACCTCATTTTTAAATTGGGGTACAGGTGACCTCGGAGATACTGTAGATTCAGTTCCAGACAAATGCAATAAAGTGAGTTATGCAATAAACTGAGCTACATGAATTTTTCGGTTTCCCGGCGCATATAAAATTTATGTTCCCACTGTATTGTAGTCTATTAAATGTGCAAAAGCATTATGTCTAAAAAAAAAGTTCGTGCCTCAATTAAAATATACTTTATTGCTAAAAAGTGCTAACCATCACCTGAGCCTTCAGTGAGTCATGATAGCGTCAAAGATCACGGATCACAGGTCATCATAACAAACATAGTAATAATGAAAAAGCTTGAACTATTGCGAGAATTACCAAAATGTGACACACAGACACGAAGTGAGCAAATGCTGTTGGGAAAATGGTGCTGATAGACTTGCTTGATGAAGAAATGCCACAAACCTTCAATTTATTTTTAAAAAATCTGGGAAGTGTGATAAAATGAAGCACAATGAAATGAGGGACGCCTGTAGCTTTTTATTGTTTCCATCTCTTCCCACTGCAGAAGGAGGTAGTTTATAGGGTGATGAGCTCAGGCAAAACAAAACACCCCAAGACAAGACAAAATTCCTAGTGCCTTGGGAGAAGCAAAGTAAAAGTTTAAATATACCTTTTTAATCTAGAAGAGAGGGTGAACCTTAAATCAGTAAAACCACTGCATTTTTGCCTATTGATTTCTTTCTTTTTTTTTAATAGATCTTTGTTGGAGTATAATTGCTTCACAATACTGTGTTAGTTTCCTATTGATTTCTTTGTTTCAGTTAGCAAGACTTTTTTTTTAGGTTAGTTAAGCTCTTTTATAAGTTTTTATATTGAGATTTTTATGCTTTCATTTGTTTTGCTTTGAGCACCTAATGATTTCTTTTTACTGTCTTTTATGTCTGATCTGCCCCGAACAGTCATAAGAATGGCCCATAAACTAGTTCCTCCAGCAATCCATGCATTGCTGTCTGAAACTTTATAAAGGAGAGGGTCATGTGACTCACAAGTCATCTGAGGACACCCTGCCCCATTTCCTTACAATTGACACAAGCCCCCTATCCCCCACTCAGCTGGAAAATTTAATCTCTGCTCCAAGATTTCTGCAGATTCCAGGGTCGTATATTCTTAAGGTTACCTCTAGTTCTAACTTCCTGTTAATCTCACCACAGTCTCATTCTGAGGAGGGCTATGCAGATATGGACACCATAAACTTTTCCTTAATTTTCTGTGTCCAAATTCACAAAAGACATTTATTTGGTGTGTGTCTTAAAAGAAAGTTTTTTTTTTTTTTTTATTAATTTATTTATATTTATTTTTGGCTGTGTTGGGTCTTCGTTTCTGTGCAAGGGCTTTCTCCAGTTGCGGCGAGCGGGGGCCACTCTTTATCGCGGTGCGCGGGCCTCTCACTGTCGCGGCCTCTCCCGTTGCGGAGCACAGGCTCCAGATGCGCAGGCTCAGTCGTTGTGGCTCACGGGCCCAGCTGCTCCGCGGCATGTGGGACCTTCCCAGACCAGGGCTTGAACCCGTGTCCCCTGCATTGGCAGGCAGACTCCCAACCACTGCGCCACCAGGGAAGCCCCTAAAAGAAAGTTCAAGGTGATGGATGACTTCTACCCAGCACACAGCTTGAAAACTGATTTTTAGGCACACGAGATCTAAAAAATCCTTCAGCTATTCCTGTTTCTTTCTTTTTTTTTTAAATTCACCATTTCTGGCTTCTTTGCTGGATTTATTGTGACTTTTCCCTTTTCCTCTGTCTCTCACTTTTCCCAACCCAAAACGTCTGGAATACAAAGCTGGTCATCTATCTCTTTCTCTTTTTTTTTTTTTACTATCTTTCTACACTTAAATCTTATTATCAAGATGTCTTTCTAAAAAAGACAGGATCCTCTAAAGAGTATTTTCATGCCAGCTATAAAAATAACATTTTTAACTCCCTTTTTATGGAGTGGAAGCTTCATAGAAGGGAGGACTGGATGAGTTTACCAGGGATTTAAAGAATCAAGACCATGAAAGTGAGTCGGAAACACTACCATGGAAGAAAAATCGGATTTTGCATCTTTGTCTCTGTTTGACATTCTGCCCACGGCAGTTCTTATACTGATTGTTCACTTCTCTAAGAAGAATGTAGGTTCCACTCCCAGCCTCAGACGATGTCACTTGCAAAGAAAGATGGCCAAATTCACTTCAAAATGATGGGACTGCATAGAAAATATGAGCAGGTGGGATCGGTGTGATTAGCCCATTTTTGGTGCCCATTTTCTCACCATTTCCCAGATCTGTGGGACAGATTTTATTGGAGAAGACCTACTCCTTCATTTCAAGTAACAATATTAACTCCAATAATCACCAATACTTACTTAGGGTTTACTGTATGAGTGTTTCCCATTATTTGATGATATTATTTTACTCATTGATCTTCACCATGAACCAACAAGGCAGGCATTATTTTCATCCCCATTTTACAGATGAGGAACTGAGGCAGAGACGTCATCCAAGGTGGTTACAAACCAAGGCAGTTTGGCTCCAGAACCCATGTTCTTACCCGCCATGCTGCTCAGTCTCTCTCTGATTTCACAAATAGTAATGCCAGGGGACTGCTGAGCCCAGTGGCTCAACACACAGTGATTGGAACACCAAGGTCATACGTTAAATCCTGCCAGATCCTTCAAGCATCAGCCCAAATGCCACATCCACAGAGCAGTCTTTCCCATACCAGGATCATTTCCTCTGTCTCATTCTCACTGGTCCATCTGCTGTTTAGTACATAATTGCTAAGTAATTATCTGTGCAGTTAATACTTTATCTCCTCAGCTAAAATGCAATCTCCATGCAAACAGGGATCACCTCTCTGTCACCACTGCCTTTCCAATACCCAGCAGAGTGTTTGACACATAGTGTGGCTTCAACAAATATTGGCTTAAAGGATGCATGAACAAGAATGGACACAGAAGTGCATAATTCCAACTCCTTCCAGAGCAGGGCTTCGCGGATTCCACACTAAGCAGAGAAAAGAACACTTTCTTAATGGTTGAATTTTACTAATAACCCCAGCTTATTATGAGATTACACTTTTGCAGGTTAAGTTCTTTGGGAACGAACATAGCAAGGAAGGGTTTATTTAATGATAGCAGCTATCATTGGGAAGTACATATTATACACAGGTGCTGTGCTAAATGTTTCATACCATTATCTTACCTGGTTCTTATAACCCCGTGGTTGACAGAGGCCCAGAGGACTTAGTAACTTGACCAAGGTGACATCACTGGCAGGAAGGCCTGGGACTTGAACCCCGGCAGGTCTGGCTGATGGCAAAGCCCTTGCTCTCTGTCACCCAGTTATAAGAATACATTAGCGCTCTTGCCGCCTTATTTTTACAAACATTTCCCCATGCTCCAACACACATTTACATTCACGGAGTCTTCTAGAAGACACAAATGCGGATCCCTGTGCATGGAACAGTGCCTGGCACTTAAAAATGTTTGTTGAATAGATGAATGGTTAGAAAGGCCTTACTTACTTCATTGTATTGAATATGTTATTAAAATAAAGTTCCCACTGTTTATGAAAGGGTGTCTACTTTTTTTTTTTTTTTTTTTTTTTTTTTTGCAGTACGCGGGCCTCTCACTGTTGTGGCCTCTCCCGTTGCAGAGCACAGGCTCCGGACGTGCAGGCTCAGCAGCCATGGCTCACGGGCCCAGCCGCTCCATGGCATGTGGGACCTTCCCGGACTGGGGCACGAACCCGTGTCCCCTGCATCGGCAGGCGGACTCTCAACCACTGCGCCACCAGGGAAGCCCAGGGTGTCTACTTCTTATCTATTTTTTGTCTGTTTCTAAAGCAATCAGTTTTTTTTGTTTTGTTTTGTTTTAACATCTTTATTGGGGTATAATTGCTTTACAATGGTGTGTTAGTTTCTGCTTTATAACAAAGTGAATCAGTTATACATATACATATGTTCCCATATCTCTTCCCTCTTGCGTCTCCCTCCCTCCCACCCTCCCTATCCCACCCCTCCAGGCTGTCACAAAGCACCGAGCCAATATCCCTGTGCCATGTGGCTGCTTCCCACTAGCTATCTACCTTACTACGTTTGTTAGTGTGTATATGTCCATGACTCTCTCTCGCCCCGTCACAGCTCACCCTTCCCCCTCCCCATAACCTCAAGTCCGTTCTCTAGGAGGTCTGCGTCTTTATTCCTGCCTTACCCCTAGGTTCTTCATGACATTTTTTTTTTCTTAAATTCCTTATATATGTGTTAGCATACGGTATTTGTCTTTTTCTTTCTGACTTACTTCACTGTGTATGACAGACTCTAGGTCTATCCACCTCATTACAAATAGCTCAATTTTGTTTCTTTTTATGGCTGAGTAATATTCCATTGTATATATGTGCCACATCTTCTTTATCCATTCATCCGATGATGGGCACTTAGGTTGTTTCCATCTCCGGGCTATTGTAAATAGAGCTGCAATGAACATTTTGGTACATGACTCTTTTTGAATTTCGGTTTTCTCAAGGTATATGCCCAGTAGTGGGATTGCTGGGTCATATGGTAGTTCTATTTGTAGTTTTTTAAGGAACCTCCATACTGTTCTCCATAGTGGCTGAACCAATTCACATTCCCACCAGCAGTGCAAGAGGGTTCCCTTTTCTCCACACCCTCTCCAGCATTTATTGTTTCTAGATTTTTTGATCATGGCCATTCTGACTGGTGTGAGATGATATCTCATTGTAGTTTTGATTTGCATTTCTCTAATGATTAATGATGTTGAGCATTCTTTCATGTGTTTGTTGGCAGTCTGTATATCTTCTTTGGAGAAATGTCTATTTAGGTCTTCTGCCCATTTTTGGATTGGGTTGTTTGTTTTTTTGTTATTGAGCTGCATGAGCTGCTTGTAAATTTTGGAGATTAATCCTTTGTCGGTTGCTTCATTTGCAAATATTTTCTCCCATTCTGAGGGTTGTCTTTTGGTCTTGTTTATGGTTTCCTTTGCTGTGCAAAAGCTTTGAAGTTTCATTAGGTCCCATTTGTTTATTTTTGTTTTTATTTCCATTACTCTAGGAGGTGGGTCAGAAAGGATCTTGCTGTGATTTATGTCATAGAGTGTTCTGCCTATGTTTTCCTCTAAGAGTTTGATAGTTTCTGGTCTTATATTTGGGTCTTTAATCCATTTTGAGCTTATTTTTGTGTATGGTGTTAGAGAGTGATCTAATCTCATACTTTTACATGTACCTGTCCAGTTTTCCCAGCACCACTTATTGAAGAGGCTGTCCTTTCTCCACTGTACATTCCTGCCACCTTTATCAAAGATAAGATGTCCATATGTGCATGGGTTTATCTCTGGGCTTTCTATCCTGTTCCATTGATCTATCTTTCTGTTTTGTGCCAGTACCATACCGTCTTGATAACTGTAGCTTTGTAGTATAGTCTGAAGTCAGGGAGCCTGATTCCTCCAGTTCCTTTTTTTGTTCTCAAGATTGCTTTGGCTATTCGGGGTCTTTTGTGTTTCCATACAAATTGCGAAATTTTTTGTTCTAGTTCTGTGAAAAATGCCAGTGGTAGTTTGATAGGGATTGCATTGAATCTATAGATTGCTTTGGGTAGTAGAGTCATTTTCACAATGTTGATTCTTCCAATCCAAGAACATGGTATATGTCTCCATCTATTTGTATCATCTTTAATTTCTTTCATCAGTGTCTTATAATTTTCTGCATACAGGTCTTTCATCTCCTTAGGTAGGTTTATTCCTAGATATTTTATTCTTTTTGTTGCAATGGTAAATGGGAGTGTTTTCTTGATTTCACTTTCAGATTTTTCATCATTAGTATATAGGAATGCCAGAGATTTCTGTGCATTAATTTTGTATCCTGCCACTTTACCAAATTCATTGATTAGCTCTAGTAGTTTTCTGGTAGCATCTTTAGGATTCTCTATGTATAGGATCATGTCATCTGCAAACAGTGACAGCTTTACTTCTTCTTTTCCGATTTGGATTCCTTTTATTTCCTTCTCTTCTCTGATTGCTGTGGCTAAAACTTCCAAAACTATGTTGAATAAGAGTGGTGAGAGTGGGCACCCTTGTCTTGTTCCTGATCTTGGTGGAAATGCTTTCAGTTTTTCACCATTGAGGATGATGTTTGCTGTGGGCTTGTCATATATGGCCTTTATTATGTTGAGGAAAGTTCCCTCTATGCCTACTTTCTGCAGGGTTTTTATCATAAATGGGTGTTGAATTTTGTCAAAAGCTTTCTCTGCATCTATTGAGATGATCATATGGTTTTTCTCCTTCAATTTGTTAATATGGTTTATCACATTGATAGATTTGCGTATATTGAAGAATCCTTGCATTCCTGGAATAAACCCCACTTGATCATGGTGTATGATCCTTTTAATGTGCTGTTGGATTCTGTTTGCTAGTATTTTGTTGAGGATTTTTGCATCTATGTCCATCAGTGATATTGGTCTGTAGTTTTCTTTCTTTGTGACATCCTTGTCTGGTTTTGGTATCAAGGTGATGGTGGCCTCGTAGAAGGAGTTTGGGAGTGTTCCTCCCTCTGTTATATTTTGGAAGAGTTTGAGAAGGATAGGTGTTAGCTCTTCTCTAAATGTTTGATAGAATTCGCCTGTGAAGCCATCTGGTCCTGGGCTTTTCTTTGTTGGAAGATTTCTTTTTTTTTTTTTTTTTTGTGGTACGCGGGCCTCTCACTGTTGTGGCCTCTCCCGTTGCGGAGCACAGGCTCCGGACACACAGGCCCAGCGGCCATGGCTCACGGGCCCAGCCGCTCCGCGGCATGTGGGATCCTCCCGGACCGGGGCACGAACCTGTGTCCCCTGCATCGGCAGGCGGACTCTCAACCACTGCGCCACCAGGGAAGCCCTGTTGGAAGATTTTTAATCACAGTTTCAATTTCAGTGCTTGTGATTGGTCTGTTCATATTTTCTATTTCTTCCTGATTCAGTCTTGGCAAGATGTGCATTTCTAAGAATTTGTCCATTTCTTCCAGATTGTCCATTTTATTGGCATAGAGTTGCTTGTAGTAATCTCTCATGATCTCTTTTATTTCTGCAGTGTCCGTTGTTACCTCTCCTTTTTCATTTCTAATTCTATTGATTTGAGTCCTCTCCCTTTTTTTCTTGATGAGTCTGGCTAGTGGTTTATCTATTTTGTTTATCTTCTCAAAGAACCAGCTTTTAGTTTTATTGATCTTTGCTATTGTTTCCTTCATTTCTTTTTCATTTATTTCTGATCTGATTTTTATGATTTCTTTCCTTCTGCTAGCTTTGGGGTTTGTTTGTTCTTCTTTCTCTAATTGCTTGAGGTGCAAGGTTAGGTTGTTTATTCGAGATGTTTCCTGCTTCTTAAGGTGGGCTTGTATTGCTATAAACTTCCCCCTTAGAACTGCTTTTGCTGCATCCCACAAGTTTTGGGTCGTTGTGTCTCCATTGTCATTTGTTTCTAGGTATTTTTTGATTTCCTCTTTGATTTCTTCAGTGATCACTTCATTATTAAGTAGTGTATTGTTTAGCCTCCATGTGTTTGTATTTTTTACAGATCTTTTCCTGTAATTGATATCTAGTCTCATGGCGTTGTGGTCAGAAAAGATACTTGATACAATTTCAATTTTCTTAAATTTACCAAGGCTTGATTTGTGACCCAAGATATGATCTATCCTGGAGAATGTTCCATGAACACTTGAGAAAAATGTGTATTCTGTTGTTTTTGGATGGAGTGTCCTATAAATATCAATTAAGTCCATCTTGTTTAATGTATCAATTAAAGCTTGTGTTTCCTTATTTATTTTCATTTTGGATGATCTGTCCGTGGGTGAAAGTGGGGTGTTTAAGTCCCCTACTATGAATGTGTTACTGTCGATTTCCCCTTTTATGGCTGTTAGTATTTGCCTTATGTATTGAGGTGCTCCTATGTTGGGTGCATAAATATTTACAATTGTTATATCTTTCTTGGATCGATCCCTTGATCATTATGTAGTGTCCTTCTTTGTCTCTTTTAATAGTCCTTATTTTAAAGTCTATTTTGTCTGATATGAGAATTGCTACTCCAGCTTTCTTTTGGTTTCCATTTGCATGGAATATCTTTTTCCATCCCCTTACTTTCAGTCTGTATGTGTCTCTAGGTCTGAAGTGGGTCTCTTATAGACAGCATATATGAGGGTCTTGTTTTTGTATCCATTCAGCTAATCTGTGTCTTTTGGTGGGAGCATTTAGTCCATTTACATTTAAGGTAATTATCGATATGTATGTTCCTATTCCCATTTTCTAAATTGTTTTGGGTTCGTTATTATAGGTCTTTTCCTTCTCTTGTGTTTCTTGCCTAGAGAAGTTCCTTTAGCATTTGTTGTAAAGCTGGTTTGGTGGTGCTGAACTCTCTCAGCTTTTGCTTGTCTGTAAAGGTTTTAATTTCTCCATCAAATCTGAATGAGATCCTTGCTGGGTAGAGTAGTCTTGGCTGCAGGTTTTTCTCCTTCATCACTTTCAGTATGTCCTGCCACTCCCTTCTGGCTTGTAGGATTTCTGCTGAGAGATCAGCTGTTAACCTTATGGGGATTCCCTTGTGTGTTATTTGTTGTTTTTCCCTTGCTGCTTTTAATATGCTTTCTTTGTATTTAATTTTTGACAGTTTGATTAATATGTGTCTTGGCGTATTTCTCCTTGTATTTATCCTGTATGGGACTCTCTGTGCTTCCTGGACTTGACTAACTATTTCCTTTCCCATATTAGGGAAGTTTTCAACTATAATCTCTTCAAATATTTTCTCAGTCCCTTTCTTTTTCTCTTCTTCTTCTGGAACCCCTATAATTCGAATGTTGGTGCGTTTAATGTTGTCCCAGAGGTCTCTGAGACTGTCCTCAGTTCTTTTCATTCTTTTTTCTTTATTCTGCTCTGCAGTAGTTATTTCCACTATTTTATCTTCCAGGTCACTTATCCGTTCTTCTGTCTCAGTTATTCTGCTATTGATCCCATCTAGAGTATTTTTAATTTCATTTATTGTGTTGTTCATCGTTGCTTGTTTCATCTTTAGTTCTTCTATGTCCTTGTTAACTGATTCTTGCATTTTGTCCATTCTATTGTCCATTCTATCTCCAAGATTTCGGATCAACCTTACTATCATTATTCTGAATTCTTTTTCAGGTAGACTGTCTATTTCCTCTTCATTTGTTAGGTCTGGTGCATTTTTATCTTGCTCCTTTATCTGCTGTGTGTTTTTCTGTCTTCTTATTTTGCTTATCTTACTGTGTTTGGGGTCTCCTTTTTGCAGGCTGCAGGTTCGTAGTTCCTCCTGTTTTTGATGTCTGTCTCCAGTGGCTAAGGTTGGTTCAGTGGGTTGTGTAGGCTTCCTGGTGGAGGGGACTAGTGCCTGTGTTGTGGTGGATGAGGCTGGATCTTGTCTCTCTAGTGGGCAGGTTCACGTCTGGTGGTGTGTTTTGGGGGTGTCTGTGGCCTTATTATGATTTTAGGCAGCCTCTCTGCTAATGGGTGGGGTTGTGTTCCTGTTTTGCTAGTTGTTTGGCATAGGTTGTCCAGCACTGGGCTTGCTGGTCGTTGAGTGAAGCTGGGTGCTGGTATTAAGATGGAGGTCTCTGGGAGATTTTCGCCATTTGATATTATGTGGAGCTGGGAGGTCTCTTGCGGACCAGTGTCCTGAAGTTGGCTCTCCTACCTCAGAGGCAGAGCCCTGACTCCTGGCTGGAGCACGAAGAGCCTTTCATCCACACGGCTCAGAATAAAAGGGAGAAAAAGTAGAGGGAATTAGTAGAAGTATGAGGGAAGAAAGAAGGAAAGGAGGGAAGGAAGGAAGGAAGAAAGAAAGAAAGAAAGAAGCAAAGAAGGAAAGAAGGCAAGAAGGAAAGAAAGGAGGGAGGGAGGGAGGGAGGAAGGAAGGAAGGAGGGAAAGAAGGAAAAACAGAAAGAAAGAAGATACAGTAAAAATAAAATAGTAAAAATAAAATAAAGTATAATAAAGTTATTGAATTAAAAAATTCTTACTTAGGAAAAAAAAAGAAAAAAAAAAGGGACGGATCGAACCTTAGGACAAATGTTGGAAGCAAAGCTATACAGACAAAATCTTACACAGAAGCATACACATACACCCTCACTAAAAGAGGTAAAGGGGGAAAAATCATAAATCTTGCTGTCAGAGACCATCTCCTCAATTTGGGATGATTCGTTGTCTAAAGGAGGGAAGGAAGGAAGGAAAGAAAGAAAGAAAGAAAGAAAGAAAGAAAGAAAGAAAGAAAGAAAGAAAGAAAGAAAGAAGGTAAAGTATAATAACGTTATTAAAATTAAAATTGATTATTAAGAAAAAAATTTTAAGAAAAAACCATGGACGGATAGAACCCTAGGACCAATGGTGGAAGCAAGACTATACAGACAAGATCTCACACAGAAGCATACACATACACATTCACAAAAAGAGGAATAGGGAAAAAAATCATAGATCTTGCTCCCAAAGTCCACCTCCTTAATTTGGGATGATTGGCTGTCTATTCATGTATTCCACAGATGCAGGGTATATCAAGTTGATTGTGGAGCTTTAATCCGCTGCTTCTGAGGCTGCTGGGAGAGATTTCCCTTTCTCTTCTTTGTTCTCACAGCTCACAGGGGCTCAGCTTTGGATTTGGCCCTGCCTCTGCGTGTAGGTCGCTGGAGGGCGTCTGTTTTTTGCTCAGACAGGACGGGGTTAAAGGAGCCGCTGATTCGGGGGTTCTGGCGTACTGAGGCCGGCAGGGAGGGAGGGGCACGGAATGCGGGGCGGGCCTGCGGCGGCAAAGTCCGGCGTGACTTTGCACCAGCCTGAGTCCCGCCGTGCGCTCTCCCGGGGAAGTTGTCCCTGGATCCCGGGAACCTGGCAGTGGCGGGCTGCACAGGCTCCGCGGAAGAGGGGCGCGGAGAGTGACCCGTGCTCGCACACAGGCCCCTTGGTGGCGGCAGCAGCAGCCCTAACGTCTCCCGCCCGCCTCTGGGGTCCGCGCCTCCAGCCGCGGCCCGCGCCCGTCTCTGGAGTCCGCGCTTTCAGCCGCGGCTCGCGCCCGTCTCTGGGGTTCGCGCTTTTAGCCGCGGCTCGCGCCCGTCTCTGGAGTTCCTTCAAGTAGCGTTCTTAAACCCCTCTCCTCACGCACCAGGAAACAAAGAGGGAAGAAAAAGTCTCTTGCCTCTTCGGCAGGTGCAGACTTTTCCCCCGGACTCCCTCCCGGCCAGCCGCGGCGCACCAACCCCCCCAGGCTATGTTCAAGCCGCCAACCCCAGTCCTCTCCCTGCGCTCCGTCTGAAACCGAAACCCGAGCCTCAGAGCCTCAGCTCGCAGCCCCGCCCGCCCCGGGCGGGTGAGCAGACAAGCCTCTCGGGCTGGTGAGTGCCGGTGGGCACCGATCCTCTGTGCGGGAATCTCCCCGCTTTGCCCTCCGCACCCGTTGCTGTGCACTCCTCCGCGGCTTCGAAGCTCCCCCCTCCGCCTCCCGCAGTCTCCGCCCGCGAAGGGGCTTCCTAGTGTGTGGAAACTTTTCCTCCTTCACAGCTCCCTCCCACTGGTGCAGGTGCCGTCCCTATCCTTTTGTCTCTGTTTATTCTTTTTTTCTTTTGCCCTACCCAGGTACATGGGGAGTTTCTTGCCTTTTGGGAGGTCTGAGGTCTTCTGCCAGCGTTCAGTAGGTGTTCTGTAGGAGTTGTTCCACGTGTAGATGTATTTCTGGTGTATCTGTGGGGAGGAAGGTGATCTCCGCGTCTTACTCTTCCGCCATCTTCAATCCAGCCAAGCAATCAGTTTAACCAAGTCTTCTGTCAGCTGAGCTTCTGCCGTCTCATGCCTTCCACACTTTCCCTTTAATCTAAACCACTTACCAAGATATTTTCCCCAAGATGAGACAGTCTCCTCTCAACTAAGGCAAATTCATAGTAAAATACCCACCCCTCATATATACATTCTTTCATTTAGTTGAGACCATCTCCTCCATTTTACCAATGGGGAAAAATGAAGCTGGTCCAGTATGTCTCTTAATTAAAGCGTTGTAATAGACACACTTTTTTGCAGCAAACTCTTTTCTGTATTTCTTTTGCAAGCCATGGGAGTGGGTATGAAGTCTTCCCCTAGCAATGCAGGCAGGATGATGCTTTCTGATGCTCTTGGTTTCCTCTTGGGGTGAAGATAATGCTCTGAAACGCTCTACCCCCCTGACTGCTGCTTTGAGACAGTGGGTTTGAGCCAAGAAAATCTATTCAGCCGTTTGCTAGCTCCAAAAACAGCATCAGTGAGATAGAAGGCCTCAAGCTACAGGGCCGAAAATGTGGATCTGAACATTCTGGTGCTTCTATTTTCAGAAGTGCAGCGGGATAAACGGCACCCACAGGTTCTGGAAAGAAAATCTGCAAAAGAACAATGAAAATAGCTCTTGCTGTTGGTCCCCTCCCCCATCCCTGACTCCAGCCTGGGCCAGGGAGGGACTTAAGTGAGCGAGGAGAAAACAGAGCGGGCCACCAGTGGAAAGTAACTTCTCATCCTGAGTGGCCCCGTGAGGCAGGATGTGTTCTTTAAGGGACTTACTCCTTCTGTGATGAAATCAATGTAGATAGACTACTCTCTCCAAAGAGATCTTCTGTCTGAGCTGAATACTTCTGGGAGAAAGAAAGCCACAGAAGAATACAATGGCAGTGTCAATTCTTTGCTCCCCGGCTGTAAAAACCTGCATTTGAAAGCTATATAGTATAGTCTTGGGAACTTGCACAGAGTAGCTGAGTATCCTTTGTAGGTTGCAAGAATGTCTGACGAGTATAATGTCTGTTTGGGTACTTGTGCCCCTTCTGGAAAACAGGGTCACTGGGGGAAGAGGCTCTGGCTCGCTCATTTCTGAATCCAAGTTGCACTGAGCATAGGGCCAGACAAATAGGACATGGTCATCAGGGAGGGAGGGTGGAAGGACCAGGGAGAGGGACCAGGTTTGTAGAATCAGCCTGGGAGCCTGACTCCTCGTCACTTCCTTTGTTGATCCTTCAACCTTTAAACCAGAGGACTGAGCTTTTTTTTTTTTTTTTTCTGTGGCTTGGACCCCTTCAACAGGCAGATGAAGCTTGTGGATATCTTCTCAGAATAATGATTTTTTAAAAAAATCCATAAAATGTATTGCCTTTTCAAAGAAACGAATTTCACTGAAAATAGTTATCAAAATATTTAATAACACTAATGTGTGAAATGGTAATATATGGGTTTCTTTATTAACACATTAAAGAAAAAGGTCCAGTGGCAGGTCTAAAGACTTCATAATGTTTAAATAGTGATAAGTGTAAATGATATTTTGAAATATTGGCAACACTTATAACATGATAATTAGCTATGATTCGTATTGGTGACATGGTCACAATACTCTAATACTTAATGCTGCTGTGGTTTATTCCCTCATTCATTATTGAGGGACATATCAAATTTCAGTTAGGAGTCAGTGAAAATGAAGACGCTTTTTATTTTTCCCCTCTGAGTTCATGGCCTTCCTGGCTAGAAGCCTCTGCTTTCAACACTGCTGTGGTCCTGGGGCAATTCCTCAGAGCTTTTCTCTGCTTTGTCTGTGTTCATCCCCTCCGCCGTATCTTCTCCTCCCATGGGTTTCAAAGTAAGTTGCTGATTCTCAAATTTCTGCTTCCAAACCTGGATGTCTCTGCCGAAACTCCTTCAGTAGTTCTGCAGGTGTCTTGTTGGCAGCTCACACTAAATGGTCCAAAGGGCTCCAATCTACCCACTTCCCACCTGTCCAACTATAGTCTCTCCTGTCTCAGTAAACAAGGCTCCATTCTTCTGGTGGTCCAGGCCAAAGAAGGTGGGCTCTCCCTGTCTCCTGCTTTTCTTTCACCCACATCCAACCAATCAGTAAGTCCTCTCAGCTCTACTTTCAAAACATTCATATTCCACCTGGCTTCCTGACACCTGCAGGACTGACACCTGGGCTCAGATCACCCTCATCCCTCGCTCAGATTACTGCAGTAGCTTTGTAACCAGTCCTCTTTCTCTTCCTTTGCCTTCCTAAAGTCTGCTCTCAGCACGGCAGCCAGAGGAATCTTTTAAAAACAAGAGTGATGCAATCTGTACCATTCCTTTTTTCAAAACTCTCCAAAATCCCTTCCATTTCACCAAGAATAAAATTCACGTTTCAAGCATGGACTACAAGGCTTATCCTCCCTCATGGTCTCTCTGACAGCATCACTCAATCAGCCTGAGTTGCTTTTGTCTCCTGTTCTTCAAATTCACCCACTCAATTCCTACTCCAGGGCCTTTGCCCTTGCTGTTACTCAGCCAGAATGCTCTTCCACACGTCCACGTGACTCATCTCTTCCTTCAAGTTCTGGTCAAATACAATCAAATATAATATAAAGGGCTTCCCTGGTGGTGCATTGGTTGAGAGTCCACCTGCTGATGCAGGGGACACGGGTTCGCGCCCCGGTCTGGGAAGATCCCACATGCCGCGGAGCGGCTGGGCCCGTGAGCCATGGCCGCTGAGCCTGCGCGTCCGGAGCCTGTGCTCCGCAACGGGAGAGGCCACAACAGTGAGAGGCCCGCGTACCGCAAAAAAAAAAAAAAAAAAAATATATATATATATATATATACTATAAATGGGTGAAGTCTTCCCAAAACCTGTTATGGACTGCATTCTGTCCCCCCACTTCCCCCCAAATTCATGTACTGATGTTCTAACCCCCAGTACGTCAGTATGTGACTGTATTTGGAGATAGGGTCTTTAAAGAGGTAATGCAGTTAAAATGAAGCTGTTAGGGTGAGGCCTAATCTAATCCGACTGGTATCCTTATAAGAAAAGATTAGGACACAAAAAGAGACACCAGGAGTGCACATGCACAGAAGGACGCCATCAGCAAGCCAATTAGAGAAGCCTCAGGAGAAACCAACCCTGCCAGCACCTTGACCTTGGACTTCTGACCTGCAGAACTGTGGGAAATAAATGTTGTTTTTTAGGACCCCTAGTCTGAGGTGTTTTGTTACGGCAGCCCTAGCAGATGAATACAACACCCTGTACACATGATAACTCCACTCTCCCTCCCAAGATTCATTTTCCCCTCCTTTTCCTGCTTTATTTTCCTCTGTTAGCACACATCACCATCAAGTCCACTAAACGTTTTAAAACATAAGCAAATTATTTTATTTGCTCATGGTCCATCTTCCTTACTGGGATATATGCATTATGATGGCACAGACTTTGCCTAGATTGTAGACTGACGAGCACTCGGACTAGAGTCCTACACTCAGTAAATATTTGTTGAATGAATAAATTAATTAATGGTTTGCTTCTGATAAAGCTGCTTTCCTATTTCAGCCGCTGTTATTATTAACATCAGGCCACCACTATGGAATTAGACGGATCAGCCCGCATTCAGGCATGAACGGATATGGGCCATCTCAAGACCCTCCCCTCTACCAGCCAAGGAGGGGACAATGTCAATCAAGTGAACCTAAGCTGACTGTCTTCCCCTCACACCTGAGGTATGTTGTTTCTCGCCTGGGCAGGTATGTGGGGAGCTATTTCTAACTGCTAATGATACTATTTTCCTTTTGTGTGTGTATGCTTTTATATTTACATAGTTCTTTCCTATACTTTCAGTTTAATCCTCTCGCCTGCTGCCTGAGAAAAAACTGCTTGTTAACTCAGTATTTGCATACAATTTTATTCATACTGTGAGCAGAGCACTTTAAGTTAGTGATGTGTTTATTTACCTCTTCTGCTGGTCTGTGAGTTTCTAGAAGGAAAGAATGTCTGTATTCTCAGGGCTGAGTGTAGTACTTGGCAGATAGCAGTGTTGATTGAATGTTTGTTGATGGTACTATTGTCTAATATTTGTTGAGTTGTTCTAATTTCCTTATATTAAAATGGGGATATTATCAGCACCTCTCAAGATTGCTGAGTTAACGTAAGTAAACCACTTAGACAATGTCTGGCACCTAGTAAGCACTCAACAAGAGTTAGCCATTGTTGTCCCTGGTGTTGGTAATGGTGTCATTTAAGCATCTATTCCGTGGACTAAAGTGCTTTCATTGCAACAGTTATATGAGATGATAAACCAGCCATCATCATGATAACAGTTCACAGTTATTAGCTATCTAATAAGCACCAAATTTGGGGCTATCTAAAAACCCCATTATCTTATCTAATTTTCACAGCAATCCTACATCATAGATACTCTTGAGTCTCAATTTAGAGAAGTGGGAACAGATTCAGAGAGGTTAAGCGACTGTCCAAGGTCACACAGCAGAGAAGTGGTAGAGCTGGGATTTGAACCTGAGCCACACTGACTCCAGGGTCGTAAGCACTATGTTGTGGTGGGTGGTACAGTTTTCACTGTAGGAAAAAAGAAACAGAGAAGTGGAGAGGTCAGCTAGCTGGACAAAGTCACATAGCTTGTAAGCATCAGAGCAGATATTTGAGACGAGGGAATTTCCTCCGACTCAGTGGGATTGGGGGCTGGCTGGGATTTGGGGTGCCCTTCACAAGGAGGGCACATCTGATCCAGGGGATGGTCAGATGTCTGGGTGAGCCCTTGGGGTGAGTTAATTTAGTGCTATTAAATAAGTCTGAACTCTGAAAGCAGGCTAAACACACCAGGCATATCCCCCACCCTAAGAGGACATTACGCAACTGCCTACACGATTAATTATTTAAATGCAGAGTGATAAGTGCTAGAAGGTGTAGGGGGCTCTGAGAGTTCACAACAGGAAATCCTGACCGAGTCGGGTCAGAGGAGACCATAGCCACGAGGGGCAGGGCTTGCAGCAGGAGGCTGATGGCACTCTGCACAAACCTTGCTCCCGTGGGGGCCAGAGAAGAAGCATCCTCCAGGGAAACAGACTTTGGAGAATTAAATGATCCCTTGCATTTCCTCTCAACCGTATGATTTAATTACTGGGAAATGCCACATGCATCTTTCTACGGGGACAGATGTGTGGAAGGAAAGGCAGGCAGATTTAATATTTTTTCTTCTGGTTTATGTTACATTGATTTTTCTAGAAGGAAAGGCTTCTCTTTGACCTTGCTCCCACTAAGTGGGTTTGCTTGGGACAAGGAGCCCGGCAGCCTCTCGGAGATGGAAGACCCTGGCCCCATGCCCCAAGGGAAGTCAGGAGGCAGCCAGGCAGGAGGGCGAAGGTAGAGACAGCCCTGTGTGTCTGAAACTGTGTCTCACCTGCTTCCCAAGCCCCCCATCCAACCTGTCACCAAGTCCTGTCAATTTAACTCCCAAACCTCCCTCCTATCTGCCCATTCCTCTCAGCCCACTGCTCTCTCCCTAACCCAAGTTGCCATCTTTTCCTGAAGTAGACTCCTAACTCCACCCTCAACCTCCACTCTTGTTTCCTTCCAGTAACTTCTTATCAGAGCCAACAAAGTGACTGTCTTAAATGTAAATTAGATCACTGTCATCCCACCTTCCTGAAACCCTTCAGTCGCTTCCCATTGCACTTGGGAGAAACATCAAAAATCCTTTGCATGTGGAAACAACCTAAATGTCCATCAACAGATGAACAAAGAAAATGTGGTAGAGACATACAGTGCAATACTATTTGGCCTTAAGAAAGAAGGAAATTCTGCAATTCTGCAAAACCATGAATGCACCTTGAGGATACGGTGTTAAGTGAAATAAGTCCGTCACAGAAAGATGCATGATTCCACTTATATGAGATATTGAAAACAGGCAAATTTGTAGAATCAAGGAAGGAATGATGGCTCCCAGGGCCTGCTGGGAAGGAAATGGGGAGCTGCTAATCAACAGGCTCAAAATTTCAGTGAAGTCAGGTGACTCAGCTCTGGAGATCTGCAGTGCAACATGGCACCTGTCGTCAACCATGCTCTATCGTACACTTAAAATTGTGTTAAGAGGGCAGATCTCATGTTAAGTGGTCTTACCATCATAAAATAATATTTTTAAAGAATTAAACCACATATCACCACTACTCACTATTTTAAAACTGAAACTTGAGATGAATGACCAACGTTTTGTGTGTTTCAGTTCATCTGGGAAATAGACGCTGACTAACTTATTCCAGTAACAAGATAAGCTACATGTGCATTATTGACAAATGCTGGAAAGGTATTATTGATTTGATAATTTGATGATCAATGTTTTCTGTATATCAGGATTATTGGACTAAATTTATTTAAAACATACATAATGTGTGACAAAATTGGACATTTTTAGCATGAAAAAATACACTTTTTTATGTTAAAAAAAACCTTCCCACGGTTTTTCAAGCCCCCCGTGGTCTGGCCCCTGCTTACCTCCCTGAATCCTCTCCTCCCCTTCCTCACTGTGCTACGGCCACAATGACTGTCTTCTAGCTCTTTGGAAAAACTCAATTTCTTCCCTTTTCGTGGCCTTGAGGGTTTTAATATATACGAGTGACTTCCTCAGGGAGCCCTGGTCTGACCCCTCCTCCGGCAATATAGATTCCTGTGTTACACTCCTCAAAGCATCTTCTAATTCCCCTTTTTTAGCATCCCACACACTCTCCAAGCTTAAATGTCTGCAGTTATTTGTTTACTGAGTCTCCTGCTGGAGTTGGTAAACCAGAAGGGTAGAAGGGACTGTTCTGTCTTGTTCACTACTTCATCTCCTGTGCCTTGAAGGTTGAATTTCTTCCATGAATATTTATGGAGTTCTTAGGAGGTGTCAAAGGCTGTGCTAGGTGCTAGGGACACAAAAGGAATAAGATGTAGTCTCTGACCACAAGCTAAATCTCTACTGAGATACATGTAACTGTAAGTGGACGAGATAAGACCAGATGTGCTTTCTGGTACATCAAATGTTTGAGGAAGTAAGGAAGGAAGGAATACTCTGAAATACATATGGAAACAGTACTACCTGTAGAAAAGGAGAAGGGATCAATGAATTTGCCTGGAAAAACGGAGATGGATTCTCAAAGGAGGTGGTGATTGACTTTGACCCTAAAGGCGCCTAAGGGATGAACAGGCATTTGTCAGATGCACAAATTGGGAAGGAACATTATATCACAGAGGCTGCTGTGCAGGAGATAGTCTGGATGAGACTGAAGGTAGGAAGTTTGGTTAAAAGGCTGGAGCAATAGCTCAGATGAAAGATGAGCAGGCCTGAACTGGAAAGCAGAAGAGCAGTTGATGAGGAAGAGATGGCATCTGGGGACATTACAGGGGGGATTGAATTAGACATAGTTAGGATTCTGTTTGGCTGTAAGTAATAGAATTCTAATCAACAGTAGCCTAAACAATGTAGACATCTCTTATCTCACTAACAAGAAGGCTGGAGACAGACACTCCTAGTTTGGTTTAGCAACTCAATTATGTCATTAAATATCCAGATCTCTTCCAGTATGGACTACAATCTCTAGCTTATTGGCTTTTTATATTCATAAAAATATATTCTTTGTTGATTCATGGTTGCAAAATGGCTGCCACAATTCCAGGCATCATGGCTACCTTCAAAGACAGGAACGAGAGGTTAAAATGGGGGAGCCAGGGTGCTGAGAGAGGATCATTTTACTTCTTTCTCCTTTTATTAGGGAGAAACTATTTTCCAGTTTCATAGCAGATATCTGCTGATGTCTCCTTGGCCAGGACAGTGTCCTATGGTCACTCCTAGCTGCAAGGTGAGCTGAGAAATACGGTATCCAGCAAAGGTAAACAGAGGTGCCTGAATGGCTTACACGAGTCATGATCCATGCCCTGTAGCTTGCAGAATGCCCTCCCTTAAACAAAATCAAGATTCTGTTAGTAGGAGGCCTAGCTTTGAGCAGTGTCTTCCATAGGGTGGGAGGTGGGATCCGGTTTTATAACAACTGTCTCCACCTGGATATGAAAAATGGCAACTCCCCCTTGGCTTCAGTGCTGTGGAAACGACCTCTTGTTCCAGCTGAGCCTGCTGTACTTTGCTCATACATCCCAAAGAAGATGATTATACAGAACTGCAAGAGCTTTCTTGTTTCCCTGAATATTCTCGAGAAATAAGACTGCATTAATAATTTGTTTTCTTGGTATGGGTCATTCGGTTGCAAAACGATATTCTAGTCATAGCACGATACTTCCCTTCCTCATTTACATTCACCGTTGGTTTAATTATGTTTTTCAGTCAGAATACTTATTAATTTTATAGACCTACCTGAAAATTAAATTGGATAAATTCCTTTTGGTTGGTACTTTGAAAAATGTGTTTTTCCAAGCCACTGCTGGAGCCCACCTCGGCCCTGTACAGTTTTGTTCCTCTTTAAGTTCATTTGCAAATAACACTGTGTTGGTTTAAAGGGTATTCATCATTTCTGAGCAGGAGAAACACTGCAAAATGCAGCCCAATTCAAAACATAGTAGGAGGACAATGGAGAAAATGGTCAAATATTTTATTTTCTCATGGTGGGGAAGCCATGGAGTGAGACATAAAATTTCTCTTCTGATTCAATGAATTTGCCTTGTTTGTGGAGAGACTTCTATGTGGTTCTGAAAAAATCCAGTAAGTCACAAAGTGCAAAAAGGACGTGGAGTGGGTCCTTCTCTATTGACCAGGGTTAAGGGGGCAAAATGTGACAACAGCAGGTGGGGCATTTATTCATTAAACATTTACCAACCTGCACCGTGTCTCCAGCACCATAGTGTTAGAAACCAAATTAAGACATATTATCTACCCTCAAGCAACTCATATTTTCACAGTAGATACAGGTAAATACACGATGATTATGAAACATGAGAAGTGTTATGATAGACAAAAGCACAGAACACTGGCAGAGGCCAGAAGCAGGGCACCAGCCCCCTACCCTGAAAGCACTATGAGGGCAGGAATCATACCTGCCCTATAGGGGCTGGGACTCCACGACTCAGGCCAGTGCCTGGCATATAGATGCTCAGTGACTGGTTGCTGGGTGAATTGGATTAAAATGAATCAGACCTGATGCCATGTATTAATTAAGGTAATATTAGCTGCTATAACAAATAAGCCTGCAAATCACAAGGGCTGTAATACAGTAGAAGTGTGTGCGGTTGTGTGTGTCTGTGTGTGTGTGCATGGCATCTCCAGCTTACTGACTGCCGACCTTGGGACTTCTCAGCCTCCAAAACTGCACGAGCTAATTCCTTATAACAAATTTCTTTATATATTAATATATACCACCATCCTGTTGGTTCTGTTTCTCTGGAGAACCCCGACTAATATGAATCGAACAAGTGAATTGACTTTGGTTAGTGACTAATCATAAAATGACAAAGTTATACTGATCATAAAAAAAGGCTCTATTTGCGAGAGGAGGACAAGAGCAAGTGATAGAAACTTTCATATAAAAACCAAAGCAGAAGGTAACTGGTCCCACACCTTGACTTTTGTCCAAACCCTGAAAATCCCTAAGAAGGTTTTCAAATCTATGAAGTTTGAGTTATGCAGGATGAATAAGTTCTGGGGATCTAATGTACAGCATGGTACAGTTTAACAATATTGTATTGTATACTTGATATCTTAATTGTTCTCACCAAAAAAAAGGGTAAACATGTGAGGTGATGGGAATGTAAATTAGCTGGATTGTAGTAACCATGTCACATTGTATACATTTATCAAATCATCACATTGTACACCTTAAATATATACAATTTTAATTTGTCACCTATACCTCCAAAAAGCTGGGAAAAAGGAATATTTGTTTTAAAAACAAAAGACACCAGTAGCTCAAGGTCCTAATCTTGTGTCTCTAAATCATTTGTTCAAGCCCCAAATGCAATCAGACCTCCATCTCTTCAGTGTAAAATTAAGGAATTGAGTCACATGGTCTCTGATGCCCCTTCAGCTCTGAGAATCTATGACTCTTCAGGAGTTTATGAATTTTCACAGAGTTTCCTGAAGCCGTGTGGGTGGGTCCTGGCTACAGAATAAAAGAAACCAAGTGAATTCTTCGTTGTGGTGGGACTCGGGGGACGGGGTGAATTCTTCCTGGGTTCCCAGCCCGGCTCCATTACTTTGTGGCATTAACTTTGAGAAATTTACATGTGCCTCAGTTCCCTCACCCATAATATAATAGTAGCACCGTTAAGATAATAATAACATCTACCTCATGATGGGGGTTATAAAAATGAAATGAGATGATGTTCATAAAGTACCTATAGCGGTGCCTGGCACATGGTCAGGGCCCAGTAAATGTAAGCTGTTATTACTGCTAGTGTTACTATTCTCACAATTATTTCCTTGTTTAGAAACTTAGCGGTTGTCACTTTGCTTTTTAGTCTCCTCTTTTGTTTTGTTTCCCTCACCTATCTTATACATTTCCCAAATGAGTGAAGGATGTCACGCATGGGGACTGATGGGGAATAAAATAAAATATAAAAGTATGTTTCTGGGTACTTTGGAAACAGTAGATACAACTGCAAAAGGAGGCATAACCAAAAGCTAGAATAAAAAATTACAAGGGCACTATTTATAGAGCATTTGCAAAATGTCAAAATTGTTTTGATGGTAAACAAATCGATGGTTGCAGGCCATTAGGGGTGGGGGTGTGGCTAGAAAAGGGTAGTGTGAAGGAATTTCTTTGTGCTGATGGAACAGTTCTGTGCCCTGAATGTGGTGGTTGCATGGACTTGTTCATTTGATGAAATTTCATAGATCTACACACACACACACACGTGTGCGCGTGTGCGTGAATGAGAATCTGTAAAGATGGACAAAATCCAAATAATGTCTGTGATTTAGTTAATAGTATTGTACCAGAGTCACTTTCCAAATTTTGATGATATAGTCTGGTTATGTGAGATGTTACCGTTGAGGGAAGCTTGGAGAAGGGCACACAGCAACTCTTTTAACTACGTTTGTAGGAATGAAAAATTGTTTCAGAATAAAATTTAAAAAATTACAATAGCAGTAGAAAAATTAAAACTATCCATTTAACAGTAACAGGTGATTACAAGATATAATAGAAAGTAAATTCTCAATTTTTCCAATAGAGCTGATCACAGACTCAGAATGGGGTGAGTCACAAAGGAAAGGAAACCAATTACCTTAGTTATTGAGCGACAGACTTGGCAGGCACCAAAGTGGTCACAGTCACCAAACGCCACCCCCGTGTTACCACGACTGGGCAAGAGTCCAAGAAGCGAGGGGTGAGTGGTTCTGTGGGACCCTCCTTGGCCGGAGCACGTGGTCCCTGCTGGAGATGCTTGAGGCATATTTGGGAAGAACTGGAACAGGAAGCAGAGAGGGGAGGGTTTCAGACTTTGCATAAGCACCTACGCCAAAGTGCAAGTGCTAGGGAGAGCTGGGAACTACAGGAGTCTCTCCCCAAGCCCCATCCCAGCCTCTGGGCACCCTCAGAGCTTGCCGACTCCTTGTGCTATGCACAGTATTTTTGAGGGACTGCTTTTGCACTGGGATCACAAAAGGGGTGAACCCTCTCACTCCTTCGTGTCTGTGCTTGATTGTGGAAATGATGAGGGGGATGAGGCTGATGAGAGCACCAGACACAGAAATGCTGCAGGTGCACCTGGCATGGTCCTAAGCATATTACATATTCTTACTCATTTAACCCTCACGACCACCCTGGGAGGTAGGTACTATTATCCCCATTTTAAAAGTAAAGTAACTGAGGCTCAGAGAAGCAAAATACATTGCCCAAGGTCACACAGTTTAGAGTCGACGCTGTTGAGTTTACTCTCAGCATGATCAGACCTTTTCCTTCCTCGTTGCTTATGAGCGCTAAGAAGGCAGGACAGGGGGACCACAAGGATTAGAAACCCCATTGAGAAACCTTAATGGTCATCTCTTTGCATTTTAGCCTTTTTTGGGGTCTTGCTTCCCCCAACTCTTTTGTACATTCCTTAAAAGGGAGGAGTGTGTCATGGTATGCGGTGGAGAGTAAAATAAAGGAAAATATAATATGTTAATTTAATATACTGGTTGGCCCAAAAGTTCGTTTGGGGTTTTCCATAACATCTTACTTTTTGGCCAACCCAATAATTATAATGTATTATATATTAATATAATGTAACATTATAAAGTAAAAGTAGGTTTTATCATCTCACACCGGTCAGAATGGCCATCATCAAAAATCTACAAACAATAAATGCTGGAGCGGGTGTGGAGAAAAGGGAACCCTCTTGCACTGTTGGTGGGAATGTAAATTGATACAGCCACTGTGGAGAACAGTATGGAGGTTCCTTAAAAAACTAAAAATAGAACTACCATACGACCCAGCAATCCCACTACTGGGCATATACCCTGAGAAAACCATAATTCAATAAGAGTCATGTGCCACAATGTTCATTGCAGCACTATTTACAACAGCCAGGACATGGAAGCAACCTAAGTGTCCATCGACAGATGAATGGATAAAGATGTGGCACATATATACAATGGAATATTAGCCATAAAAAGAAACAAAATTGAGTTATTTGTAGTGAGGTGGATGGACCTAGAGTCTGTCATACAGAGTGAAGTAAATCAGAAAGAGAAGAACAAATACCGTATGCTAACACACATATATGGAATTAAAAAAAAAAAGTTCTGAAGAACCTAGGGGCAAGACGGGAATAAAGATGCAGACGTACTAAAGAATGGACTTGAGGATACGGGGAGGGGGAAGGGTAAGCTGGGACAAAGTGAGAGAGTGGCATGGACATATATACACTATCAAATGTAAAATAGATAGCTAGTGGGAAGCAGCCGCATAGCACAGGGAGATCAGCTTGGTGCTTTGTGACCACCTAGAGGGGCGGGATAGGGAGGGAGACGCAAGAGGGAAGAGATATGGGATATATGTATATGTATAACTGATTCACTTTGTTATAAAGCAGAAACTAACACACCATTGTAAAGCAATTATACTCCAGTATAGATGTTAAAAAGAAAAACAAAACAACAACACAGTACTGACTTTCCAAAGCAAACAAACAAAAAGAAAAAAAAATCCCAATAACCTCTTCGCAGAAGTTCATAAAAATTCCAATGTACTTCAAGACTGAGAGGATTTTCAATTATAAAATAGACGTTAAAAGGTAGACAGAGGCCCTGAAGCTCGCACACACCATGAAGAATGCTTGGATGGAAGGAAAACTGTCTCCCTGTATCGACAGAGTATTTATAATTGAAGAGTTGGAGAAGGCGAATGCAAATGAATCACCGCCAACAGGGATGCCTAAAAGATATAAGTGAGAATTATGGCAATTAAAAACGTTGTCTCAAAGGAAATTAGACCGGTCCATTAATTTCAGTGCCTTAAAGGGAAAGAGGGCCCAATGAACTGCAATAAATTAAAATATCAAAAAGAAGATTAGTAGGAAGAGAAGACGGAAGTGCCAACAAGAAGCTAATCTCAGAGGTGGTGATGAGGACGTGTGTCTCAGGTGTGCTCATTCCTGAGGGCATTGAGAAACTAGGAGAAAATTAGAATTTGCCCTCCTAAGCCTGCTGCTGTCTGGTCCCGTGTCCCCCACCTTTGCCCTTTAAATCAGCTGCCAGGCCCACCAAGGTGAGCAGTAGGCACCAGGCTGTCCCAGGTAATAGGGTTCCTGATGTCCCTTGCTTAGAGTTCTCAAAAATTATGTGTATTTCCTGTCTCCTCGACTTGGTAGTGAAAAGCTTGAGCTTCTGTTTTTCCTATATTGATGCTAATTGATACTGATTGATATTCAGATTTTTGATGTTGACCCCAGACCCTCTGGACATGGTGTCCCCTCTACTCTAGGTTTTTCTCTGATTCCACCACCTGTAGACTAACCTCCTTTGCCTCAGGCAGGAATTATGAGTCCTAGTAACCTCCAGATTCCTCAGTCCTTGTCTGGGACCCCATAAAACATTCTTAAGTCTCCCTATCACAGGGATAATTGCTTTCTGTAGTGAAAACTGTCCAAACTTTAATCGTCCATGCTTTTTGCTACAAACGTTTATCACCTGCACGATGATCTATTCATATGGCTCTAAGAAATTGCATTATTTGTTTTAAAGTATTTAAATACTGTAGCCTCATCTGAAGCACTATTTAAAGTATTTAAATACTTTAGGCTCATCTGAAGCAAAGTGGCCAAAATCAGGGCTTTGCTATACTAACTATGTATATTTTTTCTTATAAATATTAATGTGAATGCATGATGACACAACTTAAAATGTCCATCCAGGTGCCACTTGCCTCTCTCTACAGGAAACAAGGTTGGGGTGAGAAAGCATGGACTTTGAACTAATTACAATCTGATTTGGCTTCACCACTTGCTCTGGGACCTTGGGCAAAGTTCATATTATCCCTGGAGCCTCATTTTTTCCAGCCGCACACAGGGTGTAATTACATCTATCTTTCTAGGGGTTGCTTTGAGGACTTAATGGATGTATTAGATTATATGTTTATTTCCTTGATTGGAGCTTCCATCTCCTTACCCTCTGTGTTCAATTCTTCGAGAAGCGTGGATAAACTTTGACACAATTTTTATTGTAAATATTGATCAGATGTCTACCTCCATACAACATGTTTACTTAAGCGATGGTATGGAAGAGGTGAGGGCATTTGACTTTCATAGTAGAACATAAGCTCCTTGATACATGGGCAATATTTCATAATTCTTTGCATCACCATGATGCTTGCCTGGTGCCAAGCATATGGCAGTGTTCCATCAATACCTGCTGACCATACTGATTGATTTCTCATCCTGGCCAGAACCCTGCATGTTGCCAAGGGTGGGGCTCTGCTGGAGGTGTGGTGGTGAGGTCGCCAGCTCACGTGTTCCCTGTAACAGTCCTGGCTTTAAGACAGGGCCATAAGCAGATCCCCAGCTCTCTCTCAGACTTGCCAACTCTGGTACCATTTCCCATCTGTGTTTCTATTTTTCCTGCGAGAGTAGCTTTATTGATCTCATTAATTCTCTTTTCCTTCTTTGGCATCGGGAGGTGACACTATCCATGATTTAATGCCTCCTGTGTTCTGCAAATTACAGGATTATGATAGATGGAATGACAAGAAACACTGTTTTCACCAAATCACAGTGAAAGCCATGAACTGCCCTTCATTTGAATGGGTGGGGATAATCTGTCCTGGGGTGGGGCTAGCAGGTGTGTTCACCCAAGCTGGAGGATTGCAAACACAGATGTAGAGTTTCTTTTTAGCTGAGATATTTCCAGGCAAATCAAAGCAACGATTCCTTCACTTGAACATTTTTATTTTTGAATTCCTGAAGGTAGTTATAGATTTCCTAATAAGGAGGTTTCTTTTCTTTTACAGCAATTACATTTGGCGATTTTTTTTCTTCTTTTTATTGAAAATTAGTTTGAGGAGGTCTTAAAAGGAATTATCTCAGGGATGCTGGGGCTCAAGATTTAGAGCTCAGTAAGTACTTTATAAAAAAGATCTCTCTGCTCTGCTGTAAAGACAAGAAAAACTCTCTGTTATGCAAGTTCTTTTAGTTCGATAATTAATTAAAATCACAAATACCACCAACAGAAAAGTTTCTCCTGATCTTATTGGTTACTTACTTTGCAAGACAGGGAGAAAGAAAGAAGAAAATAAGTAGCTTCTCCATAGACTGGGAGCCCCAAGACCAGGGTTCCTTTCAACTATATGGTCTCCAAAGAGCTTAGTAGGGTATCTAGAACAGAGTCAGCCCTTTATAAATGTTGACTACAGAACAAAATGAATAAACTTTTTTCTTTTAAAAATTTCTATTGAAGTATAATAAAAATTTTTATTGAAGTATCATAAAAATTTTTATTGAAGTATTATACACTTAGTATGCATCCTAAGTGTACAATTAGATGAATTTCTACAAACTTAAATTCATCCACATAACCAGAACCCAGATCAAGAAACAGACCAGTCCTGTGACCCCAGAAGTCTCCTTCGTGTCCCTCTCCAATTGTTTTCCTCCAAATATAATCACCATCTTGATGTCTCACAGCACAGACTAATTTTGCTTATTTTGAACCTTATATAAATGGGATCATATAGTGTGTCTTCTTTTGTGACTATCTTCTTTCATTCAACATTATGGTTCTGAAATTCATTCCTATGGATGCATGCTGTTACGACTTGCTCATTCTAATTGTGATAGGGTGTGGTATATGGGTGCTATGAAATGAATATGTGGTTTTCACCCCCACTTTATATGTTGAAACCCTAATCCCCAGAGTGATCGTATTTGGAGGTGGGGATTTTGGAAATTAGCGTTGGATTAGGTAATGAGGGTGGGGCCTTCATGATGAGATTAATATCTTATAAAAAGACCTCAAGCCTGAACAAGGAAAGGCCATGTGAAGATATAAGGAGAAGATGGCCATCTGCAAACCAGGAAGAAGGCCCTCACCAGACACCAAACCTACCTGAACCTTGATCTTGGACTTTTCAACCTCTAGAATTGTGAGAAATAAATGCTTGCTATCTAAGCCACCCAGTTTATGGTATTTTGTTAAAGCAGCCCAAACTGACTGAGACATGGGAATATACCACAACTGATTTATCCATTCTACTGTCAATGGGCATTGGACAATTTTCAGTTTAGAGCTATTATGAAATGAGCTACTTCAAATCATCTAGTATGTATGTTTTTCTGTCGGATTATATCCCCGGAAATGGAAATGCTGGGTGTAGATATTTCAGCCTTAGTAGAAACTGCCAAACATTTTTTTCAAAGTGTTTATATCAATCAGTACTTCCAGCAATAGTGTATGTGAGTTCCAATTGCTCCATAACCTTGCCAACACTTGATGTTGTCAGTCTTTTTAATTTTAGTCATTTTGGCAGGTGTGTAGTGGGATCTCATTGTGTATGTGTGTGTGTGCATATGTGTGTGTTTCTTTTATTTTGAGATAACTGAAGATTCACATGCAGTTGCAAGAAAGAATGCAAAGAGATCCCATCCCATATATTCTTCTCTCATTTTCCCCCAATGGTATCATCTTGGGTGACTATAGTACAATATCACAACCAGGAAACTGGCATTTCATTAGTTTTACATGTGTGTGTGTTGTCTAGTTTTATGTAATTTTACTATGTACGTAGACTCAATGACCACCACCACAGTCAAGCCACAGAACAGTCTACCACAAGGATCTCTCCTGCTACCTTTTATATCTACTGCTACCTCCCTCCCTTTCTCACACTCTCTCCCCTGAAACCACTAATTTGGTCTCCATCTCTATAATTTGCCATTTCAAGAATGTTATATATATAGAATCATATAGTATGTAACATTTTGAGGTTTTTTTATACGTGTAATTCTTTTGAGGGCCATCCAAGGTGTTGCACATATCAGAATCATTCCTTTTAATTGCTGAGTAGCATTCCATGAAAGACCTTTTGAAAAGAAAACAAGCACTCATTCCCAAACAATCATAGTGACTTAATTTCTTTTATACTCAAGGGACGATAAGCTAGGTTTTTACATGTTCTTTCATTTGTTTATTAATTCAACCAATATTTTTGAAGTACCAACTGCATGTCAAACATTGTGCTAGACCCTGGGCACATGAGACACATAAGAGGGCTCTGCCTTGTAGGGATTTTTCTAGAGTCTATGTGGGGAGATAGACATACATTTAGTGAAACAATACAGTATTACAGATGCCAAGACAGTTACATATACATTTCATTTAGGAATAAAGAAGGAAATAGCTGACTTTATGGAGGTGGGGATGGAAGATGAGTCCAGGAGTACTTTACGGGGTGTGACACATAAGCCAAGTCTTGGAAGATAAATGGTTTTCCTGATGGCTGTAGATAAAGGAGGAGCAGGAGAAAAGGGGCTGTCAGAGCAGAAAGAACAGCTTGGGTATAAAATAGAGGTGAGAAGTAGTCTATATTCAATGCAGAACTCAGCACACCGTGACTAGTTAAGCCTGAAAAGTGGGTGGGGCTGTTGAAGATATGGAGAGCTCGGGAACATCACCATCTTTCAGTAGTACATGTTCTTATGGCAGACAGTCCCAAGCTGCTGCACAGAAGCCATCAGCAGAATCCTGCTAAGAGACTTCAAGTCATGTGGACTCCAGCCCCAATGACTTTGCAGTCCCTCAAAGAACCCTGCCTTAGACGTGGCCAAAGACAACTGCTCGAGCTACACACCTTTTACACCTCTGTCTCAGGAGTGTTTACCTCTCGGTGTGTATAACAACATGAAACACACATACACACATCCATCCACCTGCTTTGGTGTTAAACAATAAGCTTCTTTCTTGCCCCTTGGCCTGAAATGGGAGGGGGGAGAGTTCCCTAAGTAATAATCATATAGGTATTTTTGCTGCTCCTCCTATAGAACAGGCACTGTACCATGCCTTCCATATAGCCCCTCCTCACAAGAGTCATCTACTCTAAGGTAGGCACTATTTTCACACCCAATTTTTAGACAAGAAAATTGAGGCACAGTGAGGTTAAGTGGGTTGGTCAAGGTTACAGAACTCATGAAAAGCAGGGCAGTATGATCAGTCTCTGGAGTCCATGCTGTTGGCAGCCTCATGGAGAGGAGGGCATGGGAGCTCTTCCTAAGACCTAAGAGGTCTCTAGGACTCTGGGTTCAGCCAAGGTGGGACAACTCACCTGGCAGGAGGTGCTGACATGACAGGAGACCCAGAGGTCATGTTCCTACTACATCAAAGCAAGCTCAGTCCTCCTTTTAAGAGGCTATTCGGGTGAAAATACGGTTCTCTCTAGTTTATGACGCATCTAAACCAACACGCTTAAACCAAGCCTTCTGTTCTCATGACAGTTTTCAGCCCACAAGTATTTCCTAATTTAATCATCTAAAGAGCATCCCATTACTTGTATATAAAAGTGAGGCAAAATCATACACAAGGGGTGTTTTCTCTGTCTACAGTGCTCTCTTCCATTTCTGAACACTGGCACATGCTGGCACTACCTGGATTGTTCTGCCTTCTCCCTCTCCCTCTGGTCCTCACCCAGTTTCCTCCTGACCCCTTAGAATTCCTGCCCCAAGTCCCCCCCCCGCCCAGATATCTACCTTGATTCCCCATGCTTGCTCAGAGCTCCTCGTTACATGTTTGCAGAGAATACTGTGTTTTTCCCTCTGAGTTCTGGTCAATTTGTGATTATATATCTACCTAATTTCTACATAATAAACATCTTTTCTACTAAAATATGAGTAGTAGAACTGAGACAGTGTTTATTTTTGCTTAGCATTTTATATCTATGGTGCAGAACCTGGCACATAGTAGGTGCTCCAAAAATGCTTCCTGAGTGGATGAATGAAAAACGGAGGGAATGAATGAATGAGTCCCAAAGCTTCATCCAAAAGGATCTGGTGTCCTGTAATGACGTCAAGTCCCGGCAATGTCTTGGCCACCTTTGGTGCTCCAGGCTTCCTGGATGCCCAAGAAACAATGTTTCAGACCAACTCATGAGGTTCCCAGGCTTCTGGGAGCCCAGCCAAGCCCAGCCCAGCCTGCCTGGCAAGTCTGTATTTCAGTTCCTCAGTTTGATTTCCATCATCATCGATTGTAAGTGGGAGCTGTTGATTTTCTTTAATTAAGACTGGAAGGATGGCTTCTTGAGTGGGTAATATATTTCCAGAGTTCAGCGTTTCATCCACACAGCCCACACTTCACTCAGAAACGGGGCAGATTCATTAAAAGAATGCCCAGACGGCTTCCTCTTTGGTTCCTTGTTTGCCTATGTTTAATGAATGAATAAATTACATTCCTATTCATTACTGGCTTCTGAGTGGAAATAATTGCTGGGTTCCCTCATCTGCCTGGAATAACGCTCTTCGCATCTGGAGTGCCTTCTGCCTCGGTCACTGCAGTATTTCCCCATCAGTGGGCCATGGGCGTCCTCAAGGGGCTGATGTTTACCTCCAGCTCACCTTTAGAGAAGCAATCACTCTTCTAGCCCTCCAGGGTCCCATTCAGTGCACTGGTAATGCTCATTTATGGAAGGAGACCCTGGGACCCTAAGAAGTAAATGAGACGGGTAGGCCCATTAATTCTCTGAGCACACCCTGCGGGCACCTGGGGCATAGTAATGTAATTACTACTAAGAAAGTCTAAATTCCTATGTACTTTGCCAAAAAGTATTTTCCAGACAAGAAAGTACTCAGTTGTGCCCTGTGACCATGTGCCTAACTTTGACCACAGGAAGCCTAGAGGGTGGTCATGGTGACCCTTGGTTGATATAAGGGGCAAGTGACCCCTGAGACTTCATCATTCATCTCTCGATATCATTTGCCTACTGACTACACCAGGCAGGAATTAAAGATTACTGGATCCCTCATCTCTATCCTGGTCTGTACAATTGCTGCTCAAATGATGTCCCAGCCTCTTTCACGACCTCTGCCAGTTTTATACTCTCTGTGGTTGCACGATGGTCTTTCAAAGACACAAATATCATCATAACACTCCCCTGCCGAGAATCCAAAGGCTCCCTATAGAGTACAGGATTCAGGACAAAGCCCTTTGCATGACCCACAGGACCTTCCGTGGGCAATTCGGCCCTCACCTACTTCTCCAGCTTCATTTCTGCCTACCCTCTGTCCCACTGTATCATCTGCCTGCCACGCAAAATGACGTGCCATCCCTTGAATATATTCTATGTTTCCCACCTCTAAGCCTCTGCCTACACATTACTCTCTACCTCTGCTCAGTGATCTTCATGCATTCCTTGAGATGCTAGGTCAGGGACTACCGATTCAAATCCCTAGAGAGGATAGGCAAGTTACATAAGTTTATGATGGGAACCATGAATAATCTGATAGGGACTGGGGGGGAATGTGACATACTGGAGAATGCTCACCCTTTCTAAAAGGCACAGCTACCACTCAGCAACACGTAATTGTGGCATGTGGGGATGTGGGCCCAGTGTTTTCAGATCCATGATTTTTCAAGAGAAGTTGGGAATCTGAATTTTATTTGAAATCTTCCAATTTTTAGATATGGGAAACTACTTCTGTTTAATTTAATTTTTAAGATTGGGTCGAGGTGGGGCAACCAGAGTGGGTCTGGGCTGTAAGCACAGATCACAGATGTTAATCCTTGACTCCTACCCAAAACTCTTCCTTGTCTTGGAAAGGTTAGTAACAGGGTACCTCCTCAGTGAAGCCATCTTTTCTTTGTGTCTGCATTACAGCTTATAGCTCAACTGAGAGCTTCATGGGCCAATCTTTGTATCTCTGGAAGTTAGCATAGTACATGGCCTATAGTTAATGCTCAGTAAATGTAGGATGGCTAGACAAACAGTTGAATGAACAAATGAAAAAATATGGATATTTTTTCCATCTGTAAGCTTGTAAATCACACCCACTTCAGAAAGACTGAGGGATATTGTCATATTTTTTTTAATGATCAGGAAAAGAACAGTCTTATATAGCCAGCCTTCAACCCTGGTTATAAGAGGAGTTGGCACCCACCTGTGAAAAGCAATTTGAGAGACAGCACTTGGTCCCGTTGCCTAACAATATTCACCACATATTGGATCTGAAATTCCACCATTAACACCTAAAAGATTACATCATAGAATATTACCTTTGGAGGCATCCTTGGGGAAGTAGCCCTTCCCTGGCAGGAAATGTAAGAACTATTGTCTGCTGCTGAGAGCTAATATAAAAATGTCCTAGGTCTTTTTCCCATTTATGCTCTCAACTTGTGGTGTGACCTTAAACAACTTACTTCCCTTCTCAGGACCCAGTTTCTCCATCTGTAAGGAGAGAATTGAGGACAAGTGATGTCTGAGGTCTCTATCAGTCTTGACACTTGATACGAAATGAAATGATATTAAGTACTATCTTAGAAACTCAAAGGCAAGTAGGAATTGGGCTAGTGAACGATGTGGGCTGGGTGTAGAAGCCGTCAATCCATGATATTACATAAAATAGACCCATTGTTTAAATGTAGGCAACGAAATCACTTAAGCCAACAAACCAAAACAATTGTGGCAAAACAAAACATTGATGTTGATAATACTGGATCCATCTCTGAACCAGTCCCTGGGGGACTGGGATGAAAGCTGATTGGCTAAACCTGCACTGCAGGTCTATTTCTCTTGAGATGATTCCTAAAGTCAAAATCAGGAAAAATTAGACAGAAGCTACAGGTACTTGATTTAAGGCACAAACTGAAAAGACTAATATTACTAGGCTCCCTGCTGGGTTTCTTCTTCCTAGAGTCATGCGTTGTTTGGCTCGAAATGGCTTAATCTGAAAAAAACCCATATACCTATTATAAGTGGATCTTTCCTTCCCCATATAGGATTTCTGCAGCTTCTTCTCAAGAAGGAGGTTGTCCTTAATGATCCATGTACTCTCACCTCCAGAATTGCCAGCCACAGAATAAGTCTGTTCAGGGAGACCCTGGTTCACTTCCCAATAATTCTGACTTCTTGGGGACTGGATTTTGTTTATTTTCTTCTCTCCAAAGCAGCCATATTTCATCCCTGCAACTTTTCTATATCAGCAAAATCTGTGGCACCAGCCCCAGATTCCTCTCATGCACTGGCTCCTTCCTGATTAACTCTATATAATTTATTGTAGATGCCTGTTTTCCATTTGGGAGATCGATACACATTGAAATGAGAAGTCAGAGTATTTGCAGCCACTTCAATTGTTGATCAAATGCAGGGCAGGCTGCTCTGTTCTGTCTTGGAGATGAGCCCTCAGTGGGGTCATCGGGATCTCATCTTCCCAGAAAAGGGGAGAGGTGTAGAGGGAAGGATAGAGGGAAGAAGGAAGGAGAGAAAGAAGGAAGTGGACAAGGAGGGGAAAAGGAAAAGGAAAGGGGGGGGGCGGGGTAAGGAGAGAAAAGAACAAAAAGGAAAAGGAAAGAAAAAGTGGCCAAACCAGCTTTCCAGTTTGGTTGGCAAATGCCGAGCACTTCTAGCCTTTGGTTAAACTTTCATCCAGGTTGCTGCATGCTGAGACCTGACTGGAAGTAAGTCACCCATGACTTTGCTTATATTGGTCCCAGGTAAAGCAGGAAGACACTGCCAGCTCATGTGTGCACAAGTTTTTAGAAGTCAGTGCATATTTCAAACAGCAGGCAGGAACTGACTGCATAATTCAAGCTTTCAGGATGCCGGTGCCCTTCCCACCAAATCATCCAAGACATGATTTGGTTTCACCAATGCTGTGTGGTCAGGCCACTCAAGATGGCTGTTCTCTTGCTCTCTGTACATCCCCTGCTCAACCAGGCCCCGCTTCACTCACAGGACTATCTAATCCTCTTAATTACAGGGCTTCATAAGTAACTGCCTACGTGCTTGCCCCCTGCCCCAGCCTCTGGTTCTCCTGATAACTGTTGAACCAATCAGATGTCAATTCCCCCTGTAAACAGTAGCCTCCTTCTCCTCCGAAGGGGGAGATTGCTGCTGTGTACTGCCTGCTGTTTGTCGTACATGGTGGGGTGTCCCTCTAGGACCTTTGTTTCGGACGTGCAAGATCCCTTGCCAGTAAACCACTGACGTCTCTGTTGCTGTCTCCGGGCTCTTTCTTCGGCAACTACAAGTCTTCCAGGCCTGCTGGGTGCTGCCCAACAGATGCTCTTAATAGTGATGGGTTTGATGGCCCAGGCTTCCTGACCTGGACCAAATCCTGTGTACTTGGGAGGTGGGGGTGGGCGGGTAGAGAGTCCTTTTGTCTAGACTCAACGCCCTCCTTTTCCTTCGTTCTCACTCTAGACACTGCCTGCTTTTTAAAGAGAAACAGATGGTTGTAGAGGCATTTTCCCAAGGAGACCTGCGGCCACGACTTGGCACACATGTGGACAATCAGAGGAGTGAGGAATTAGGAGTCATGGTTTGACTCTGTCTTTCTGAGATTCCACCCAGGCCTGTGATTCTGTCCTCAGTGCTGGCTGTGGCATCTCAACTGATGGGGAAGGTATGGTTAATTTAATCAACGGAACTGTATATTTGGCTCTCCGTCTGGAGGAAAACACAGCTTCACACATCAAATTAGATATAGAAATCAATTTTGAATAGATTGAATATGTAAATGTATAAAAGAAATAGGAAAGGAAATAAGAGACCATATGAGTAAACTTGGGATGGGAGAGACCTTCTTATGCGAGAGGGAAAGTCCAGAAGCTGTGAAATAGATGATTGAAAAACCGATTACAAAAAAATTTCTTAAACCTCTTCAAAGACCATATAAGGACAAAAGGCAGCGACAGATGCGGATTGAACGTTTGCAATACATGTGACTGACAAAAGGTTAATGTTCCTAACAGCTAAAGGGCTCCAATAAGAAAGAAGATAAACAACCCAATTTAAAGTTGGGCAAAACACATGAACAGCAACAAGCAAGTTGTGAGGAGGAGGCCATTAAACCTATAAACGTTGGCTCAATCCCACTGATAATCAGAAAAAGGTAAATTAAGGCAACCATTTGGCACCATCCTTCTCCCATTTGTGGCATAATTGATGGACTGATAACCTCCAGTGCTGGTAAGGATGTGGAGGAATGGCAATCACACAATCACATGTACAACTGGTTGAAACTGCAGAGGCCTTTTAGCAATGTAATTCTAGCAACATTTATTAAAATTCAAAATACTTTTACCATTAGGGCCAACAATTCTTTTTTGGAAGCACATATTCCAGAAATAAAAGCTGTACAAAGGCTCGTTTGTAGAAGGGCACATGGGCACACTGTAGCGTTGTTTGTAGTGTTCTCCTTCAAGGAAAAGAAAAGAAAAATGCAAAAGAGAGGCAGGCAAGAGAGTGAGAGAGAGAGGCTGAGAACCATTCTGAATGTCTATCAAAAGGAAGAAGAGTTAATAAAATATGGTAAACCCTACAAGATAATATGATAGTCGTCATTAAAGAATGAGTCAGATCTAGAACAAAAAGTGCAGAGTAATAGATTTTTTAGCTTAGTTCATGATACTGAGGGTGGAGGTTTGGAGCCAGGCTACCTGGATTTTGTTCTCTCCTTCAGCACTTATGAGCTTGTAAGGTAACTAACCACATTATGCCTCCTTTCCTCTGTCAGCTGAGAAAACTATTAGGGAGGTTGGAAGAGTTAATCATGTAAATTGCTAGAACTGTGCCTGGTATCAGGAAGCTTTAACAATCGCTAGCTATTATTATTCATAACATAGATTCCATTTTTTGTGATGAAGTTAAACAAAAAGGAAAAAAACCCTACCCGTAGATGTAGATGTTCCTAGTGTTTGAATGAGGGGCAATGTACCAGACTAAGGACAAATGGGATTTAAAAGGGGAGATTAATCACTTCATCATTATATTCTTACTACTGAAATGTTACAACTAAGACAGCTGATATTCAGCGGTTAGGCAACCTTTGGGTTATAGCAGTTGTGAAAATACTGAAATATTTTTGTACCAGTCAGGTAAGAATGTCCCCACTATCCTGACCCTCCAGGGCCCTTTCGTAGGGTCTCTCTCCTCCTGTAGTCTTCCCCATGATCCAGCAGGGAAAGGGTTAATGCTTTGACTGCCCAGATCCCTGCTCCAGCCTCAGGCTTTGATCCTTTGTCTATCACAGTTGCGTATTCTGAATATCACCCCTAAAGACAGAAATGTATATTTTAATGTAATTTAAAAACAAATCAATAAACTATAACATGAAATAATGCAAGCCTCCATCTCTGCAACTTGGTGGTATACACCAAAGCCAGGGCTGACTTGTGTGATTTGCAGACTGCTACCTTTTCCTCCACCAGTTTCTCCTGACTGTGATATTCAAATTACTCTCTACCTGAAGCTAACATGGTAAATAATTGAGCCTCTGAGAGAATATTAAAGAACTTAAAAAAAAAAACAAAACACCTTAAATATTACCTACATTATCATTTCTAGGTCTGGCTGTGGATGGAAGCCAAGCCCAGGTTTGTACAAGTTGGAAAAGGATAAACTATCCCTGGCTCCAAATAAATAGCAGTGTCAATAACAGATTTTAATGGGCTGTATTCCCAGAGGCCTGGGAGGAGAGAAGTGAGCAGGAAGATTAGATAATCGGCCTGAGAGGGCAAAGCAAGCCCCTCTATGCTGGCTCTTTTACTGGGGAGGTGGGAGCAGTGGGACAGAGTGCCTAAAAGCAAGAGCCATATCATCTGCAGACATTGTTTCAGCCCTGGAAAATATGCGTCAGGACTTCAGAGGATACCCTGAAGGGACCCATTTCACAGATGTGGAAGCTGAGGTAGAGCGAGGTTAATTCTCTTGCCCACAGGTCTCAAAAGCAATACACTTTGGCGGGCAGGATGTGAAAGCAGATGCATCTGTCCCTGAAGTCCACACTAGTCCTCTAAACAAGGCATTTCTGTTCCAGCAGACAGAGAGGCACAGAAATGATGGTGAGAGAGGTAGGCCTCTGAGATGTTTTAAGATCAGGTTCATTTGCTGGAACCCCCAGATTAAAAATTAGCCCACTTCCGGGTGAAGCGATTTCTAGCTCATGACATGTCTCAGTTAATTCAGGGCTGACTGATTCGTTTGTTGATTTGGCAAAGCGTAGTCCTCCCCCCAGCAGTGCACACACATCCCTGCCTTGTTCTGGCCATGTTTACCTGCGCTTTGCCACTGCCTGTGCAGGGGAGTGAGTTTGGAATGAAGACACTGTAAGGACACCAGGAGTTTCCACCATGCCCTCCAGCATGAGACTGAAATGAGAGGAAAGGAGGGAAGATCTGGAGGGTGCCTGGTGCTCCTCGGAAGAGATGCACCATGATTACATTTACATAGGGCAGCGATTCTTCACCTCCTGAAGTGCAGTACGATGTTAGGCAAAACTTTATTTAAATGCCCCAGTTTTCTGGGAGAGATTTTTCCTGGAGGTATATTTCCTCAAATTCTCAAAGTGATCTGCAACCCCAAAGAGGTTAAAAACCCACTGTCGTGGGGTCTCTGAATCAAATGTTAGGACACTCATCTCCATTCAGCCCTTCTTTCATTTAACACATATTTATTGAGATCCTACTATGGGCAAGTCATGGTCAGGTGTAAGGACTATGATGGGGAACCAGACTGATGCTCCCTCTTTTACGGAGCTTTTATGTGAGATAGGGAGATAGGCAGTAAATGACTTGTCTCATGGCTCATTAGTACGATGGTGTGAAGAGCTTCAAAAAATAAGGACAGAGAGCAATGAGGATGTTTCCTGGTCTAGTCTGGTTAGTGATGGATTACTTGAGGCAATAATAGTTACCCTGAGCTCTGAAGCATGAATATCTGGGAGATGAGGGGAGAGCTGAGTAAACAGTGCTCTAAATTCTGGCTACTCCAAATGTGGTCTTCAGACCAGCGGCATCACCTGGGAATTTGTTAGAAATGCAAAATCTCAAGCCCCTTCCTCCATGTAGTAAATAAGAATCCAAACTTTTTAACAAGATCCTCGGGTGATTTATATTTGCATTGAAGGCTGAGAAGTGCTGCTCTGAAGGGAAAGAAGAGCATTTGAGGGACTGCAAGAGGATCAGGTCTTCCTTGAACCTGGAGAGAAAGAATTGGTGGTGATATGAGGCTGGAGAGAGGGGCAGGGGCAGACCCCATCAGATTCTTGCAGACATATTGAGCAAAAAAGAAATATTTGAGGGAAAATAAATGATTATGCTTTGGCCAAGAACTTTTGAAACCCTAATTTGACAGCTCGAGCTATGGAGTTGTATATACATAATGAGTGTGGAAAATAACAAATGCTTGTGGCTATCCATCTTCCCTGCTATACATACCATGTCTCACCCCTGTTTCCAGATCTGTAAAATGGGGATAACAAATCCTCCTCTTCAGGGTTGTTGGGATGGTTTCATGGATCAATGCCTACGATGCTCATAGATCAGGGTTTAATGCATAGGAGGTATTTCACAAATGAGTTTACTTCTCACTGATTCAATACATATTTGTCTTGGTCCTTCATTCTAAGCCCTTGAAACGGGAGCTGAAGATGCCACAATGAACAAGATGTGATGTATAGCCTTAGGGAGCTCAACATCATGGTGGGGAAATTGGGACTCCAACAGGTGATTATAATAGATTGATAAGCGTGAAGACAGGAGAAGTAGAGGGGGCTGGAGGAGTGCACATGAGATGGATAACACAGAATCCAGGGAGCTTGGCAATGCCTTGTGGAGGAAGGGATGTCTAGTCTGATCCTAAAGAATCCTGGAGAGCTGGAGTCAGGTAGCCCAAGAAGAGGGAGGTGAGCATGATGGACCCTGAGAGATACTGACAACGTCCAGAATCAAAAAGGAAACCCGATGGAAAGATTTTTTTAAAAAGCCCAAGAACATATGATTCAGACACTGAGAAAACTGAATAGCTCTGATATAGGAAGCAGTGCTCAGACTCTTTCATAACTAGAGAAATACAAAGTAAAACAATGAGATGCTGCCTATCCATCAGAATGGCAGAACATTAAGACAGGTGGCAAATGCCAAGAAGCATGGAGCCAGGAACTCTCCTTCCTTCCTGGAGGGAGGGTAAACTGGCAAAACCATTCAGAAAAGCTATCTGGTGGGACTTGGTGAACTTAGGCTTGTGTGTGCCCTATCACCTATTAATCTCTCTCCTATGCGTACGTCCTGGGAGAGTTCTCACATAGATTCATAAAGGGATGGGTTTGTAGCATCAAGTTTGTTTATAATATCAAGAAATTGAAGGGGGCTTCCCTGGTGGCGCAGTGGTTAAGGATCCGCCTGCCAATGCAGGGAACAAGGGTTCAAGCCCTGGTCCGGGAAGATCCCACATGCCGTGGAACAACTAAGCCCGTGCGCCACAACGACTGAGCCTGTGCTCTAGAGCCCATGAGCCACAACTACTGAGCCCGTGTGCCTACAGCCCATGCTCCGCCACAAGAGAAGCCACCGCTATGAGAAGCCCGCGCACCGCAACGAAGAGTAGCCCCTGCTCGCCACAACTAGAGAAAGCACGAGCGCAGCAATGAAGACCCAGTGCAGCCAAGAATAAAAAAATAAATAAAAATAAATAAATAATAATAAAAAAAGAAATTGAAGGGAACCCAGGTGTCCATCATTAGGGGATTGTGTAAATAAAATGTGATAAATGCACATTACAGAAAATCATAGAGCATGAGGAATTCACAAGCTAAATATATAGAAAGCAATACAGATAAATCTTAAAACAGTGTTGAGTGAAGAAAACCTCAGGATGTGGATTATAACACAATGCTCTTTATGCTAATTAAAAACACATTCACAATCAAAATAACTGCATATTTTACAGTATTTACGAACTTCTATCAAACAGATGAGAGAGGCAAATGATACTGGGGACTAGGTGTATAGGGGAAAAAATAAATGAATAAATGAATAATACAATAAGACAAGGGCCATCCAATGACCAAGCATGGGCTAGGGAATATGATTAATTCAGCTCTGTGCTCCTGAGATCCAATAAACAAACAATCAGTCAATAAAATAAAATTAAAAAAAGGATGCAAAAAGTGTTTCAGGCAGAGAGAATAACAAGTATAATTTCCAGAGGCAAAAAAGGATGTGATGCATTCTGGACACAGAGAGAGTTCGGTAGGGCTGGAACAAACACTGTAAGGAGAGACCAGATCATGGAGGGTCCCCAAAGCCATGCTAAATAATCAAGATTTATCCCAAGGTCATAGGGAGTCATTGAAGGATTACAAGTGATGTGATTTTGTTTTCAGTCTTGTGCAAACTCTAGCAACGAGAAAACAAGGCAGTCAGATTGAGTCAGAGGCTCAGGGCATTTATTTGTATTCATGTGGTATATTTATCAAGTGTTAATGAAACAGGCTTTGGGAATCTTAGCCTCCAAATTATGGACTTATTTTTTCCCACTTTTAAACCAATTATGAGACAGTTGTTGACACTTTCACCAGTAGCAACACATAAAAGGCAATACACAGAATCACACTTATTATGTGACCTTGAGCATGAGTTGCTTAGTGTCCTTACCAGTAACAACAGCAACAAAACACAAGCACTTTCTACAACCAGTCACTACTGGAATTAAACAGACATTGATTCTAAATCTTCATAATAACCTTATGAGATAGATATTATTTCCATTTTATATGAACAAGAAACTAAAACGGAGACAGAGATATTAAGTAACTTGCCCAAGGTCATTAACAGTTAGTAGCTAGGTTAGGTTGAAACAAGCAATTCTGTTTATAGGCTGTATAATACCTCATTGTACTGCCCTTACATGGCTTACTTCAGGGTTTGTAGCCTTGGATGAGCTACTGCATATAGTCTGTCTGGAACATTAGAACCCAAAATTCTAGAAAAAATGGCCTCTGGGCTATATTGGAATGGTACACATGTTTTGTTTGACCTGAATAGTTTTTTTAAATGTTTCTGTATTAATAGTCTATATTTTAAAATCAGATTTTACATAAAAACCCAGAATTTTATTTTCTTGTGAAAAGTTGGAAAATTTGGCAAGACTGATTGGTGTCCCATACCTTTCTGGAAAAATCAATAAGAGCTGGGTAGCAGCTACTCATTTATCAGGACATATACTTTCCAATTTTCCACAGTCCCCACTACTCCCTAATGCACCAGTATCATTTCTCTCATTCTCTTTAACTGCCTAGCAGTAACAGACTTTGATGTTATGACCCAGTTGTAGGCAATAAATTACCTAATCATGGAGAGGATGGAGCAGTGCAAGGTTTTAAAAGTCACAGATTGACCTATCTCAGGATGTGAATCAAAATTAAAATCTTCCTGGAGATTTACTTCCCTGGTCTCAACTCTCATTGGTCATTTCCCCTTTGGCCTTAATTTCCTCTTTTATAAAATAGCCAAGTGATACAACAGTAAATATCATCAAAACATGAGCATTGGAATTGTTCCCTTAGAAGCTGAATGTTAGGCTTAGCTTTTCCAATAACTCCCTATTCATTCAAATCTAATTACAAAATGATTTTTAATCATTGTAAAATAAATTCACTCTTCATGTCTGGAAATATTAAAGCCCTAGTTTAACAGCAACAACCAAAAAAGTACCTTTTAATGGATTTGCACTAAGAAACAGAACATGGCCTGTGTTGTCAGATGTTCAATAATTTAACTGCAAATGAAGTGTGCAAAATACAATATTTGTGTCATAAACCACCCGGCTTGTCACATAATAGATTTTTGAAGAGTCACATTTCACGACACTGAGCAATGTGATGTTGGAACAGTGGAGTAGCCAAAGTGAGGTTTATAGGTTCCATTTGCTTACGTAGAAAAGGATTGAGTCTCACTTCACCCAGTGGCAAGGAGCACGGAAATGCAATATTTCTCTGGATCCTGCCACTTGAAAGCAGAGGCTGGAATTCATCCATCCAAATGGATAATGTAACTCATGTTCAACCTTCCCTATGCTATGAGATGTGGATTTGGATTACCTTTGGTTTGGATTACCTTTACAAGTCTAGAGGGATTCTGTGGTTCCTTCGGTATCAATGACTGTGGTTGGCAGAGTAACACTTCTCCCAAAGACGTCCTTGTTTTAATAATCCCTTGGACCTGTAATTATGTTAGGAGACATGGCAAAAGGGAATCAGGGTTGCCGAGGAATTAGGTTGTTTATCAGTTGACCCTATGACCTTCTGACAAAGAGATTAGCCTGGATTCTCCAGGTGGGCCCAATATAATCACAAGGTCCTTAAAAGTAGAAGGGAGGCAGGGGAGGAGAGCCAGAGGAAGATGTGATAATGGAAGAAAGACAGAGGGATGTGATGTGAGAAGAACTTGATCTTCCATTGCTGGCTTTGAAGATGGAGGAAGAGGGCCATGAGCCATGGAATGCTGGCAGCCTCTAGAAGCCAGAAAAGGCCAGGAAATAGACTCTCCCTGAAAGCCTCCAGATGGAATGCAGCCCTGTAGACCCCTTGATTTTAGCCTAGTGAAGATTTTCAGAGACTTCTGACCTACAGAACTGTAAGGTAATATATTTGTGTTAAGTCACGTAGCCGGAGGTAATTTGTTACAGCAGCAATAGAAAACTAATCTGCTGCCACTAAAACCATGCCCGTAGAAAGAATCATAGAGGAACTAACACAGCCTTCTTTTACTCAGAACTAGTAGAGCAAGATACAAACGTTACCGTATTTCCTCAATTTTGTGATGCTTTTTTGTTTTGTTTTTCAAATTTTAACATTTCTCAAATCAGGATGTGTCTTACAACTGAAGAATAGTTAACAGAATGTTTTTTTCCCCAAACCTTTCTAACAAAATTGAAAGCTGTTATTAAATAGATTGTACATTTAAAAATCTTCATCACCTTAAAATCATAGGAAGAGTAGTCGTTTCAAGAAGCAAGTGGGTGGAATTCAATTCAACAAGTATTGATTGGGTATCTTTTCTGTGAAAAGCATGTGGCTAGGCATCAAAGTGGGCTGGACCTGGAAAGAGGACTGCTCCTGTCTCCAAGATTTTCTCATAAAAACGGAAAAATGACCTCGGCATGATAAATTATACTAAACTCAGACTCATATTATGATTATGGCTCCAAACACAAAATGCTAGGATCAGGGACAACGCCTGGCTAGTTTATCGCCAAGTTCCCTGGATCTAGCATGGGGCCTAGCACAGAGAAAGTACTCCTTTGACTCACTGTGTAATTGCTTTACATGTTTTATCTCATTTTTCCACCAGATGGATTATGTTGTGTCCCCATTTTACAGCTGAGGAAACCAAGGCTTAGAGTGAGTAATTCATTTGCCCAGTCACACAGCTACTAACAGCTGAGACCAGGGGTTCTCAGCCTCAGCACTACTGGTACTTGGGGCTAGAGAATGTTTTGTTGCGGGGGTGCTGCCCTGGGTCTTGCAGTACGTTTAAAAAAATCCACGGCCTCTAGTCATTGGATGCCAGTAGCACATTCCCCTCCACTTGTGACAACCAAAAATTTCTCCAGACACTGACGGATGTCGCCTGGCAAATGTCTCCTAATTGAGAACTTTAAGAAAGGCACATTAATATTAAAGTAGGTGTGGTCTTAAATTATGTCCCCCAAATCTTTCATACTCTTCCTTAAAGAGTTGGAGCCTAATTCCTACCCTCCTGAAAATGGGGAGAACTTGGTGACTTACTTCTCGGAAATGGAAATACAGTGGACATAATAGGGACACGTAAGATTAGGTCATAGAAGGCACTCTGGCCTCCTCTTTGTTCTCTCTCTGAAATTGCTTGTTCTAGGGGAAGTTACCTGCTATGTCATGAGAACATGTAAGCAGCCCTATGAAGAAGTCTCCACAGTGAGGATGGGGGCCAGTGAGGAGCTGAGGGTCTAGTCAATTGCTATGGAGTGAACCATTTTGGAAGTAGATCCTTTAGCTCCAGTCAAGCCTTCAGATAACTGAAGCCTCAGCTGACATCTTAATGACAATCTCATGAAAGACCCTGAGGAACAGCCAGCCAACTAAGTCCGCCCTGGATTCCTGACCCTTGGAAACTCACTGAGGTAATAAATGTTTGTATTTTAAGCTTTGCTAAACTTTGGACTCTTTGTTACACAGCAATAGATAACTAATACAAAATCAATGACATGTTGAGGGAAGGAGTAAATGGTCTAGGGCGGGAGGGAAAGGATGCAAAGAAGAGAAACTGGAAAGGCAGAGAAAGGTCACGTTGCAAAGGACTTTGAAATGCATGCTCAGGAATTGACCTTCATTCTGATGGCAACTGGGGCCATAATTAGGCAAAAAGGCTTGTAGCTTTTTCATCTCTAGGAACACAATTCTGGACACTCTTCTGTTTAAGTTTCCCAATGGCATCTCCTTGCTTTAAGCATAAAGGACAAACACTAAGTAAAGCTGAAAGGGCCTTTCATTTTCTTTCTCCTGCCTAACTGGTCCTCCTAATCTTCTGCCCTCTGTTCTGGTATCATTCCTATCTCAATACACACACACACACACACACAAACACACACACACACACACACGCACACACACACCCCAGACACTCCTATCTATCCCTTCTACACTTTCACTTCTCTTATATACTGTGTTCTCTTGTGCCCTTATATGCTTGCCCTGGATACCTCTCCCTTTCTCTGCCTTTGGACTCCCTGGACTAACTGTTCCTTTTTGGAAACCCTTTTCTGTCCTTCCCAGTCTGGGGAAGTTTCCCCCCACATACTTCCATACCCTCCCATTTTAGTCTGGGCAAATCTTCCTCCCAGCACTTATGCAAATTTTCTGGACTAAATGGCCTATGATTTGTCTATTCCTGAAACTCTTTCCTCTACCTGGACTTGAGCTCTATAAGTTCATTGGCTGCATTTTTAAAAATCTCTGAAGAGGATAGGTGTCTAATAAATGTTTGTTGAACAAATGAATGAATACATGATAGCTGAATTTTGCTGACTGCTGCGTCTGGAGAAATCCAGACTTCTGTGTCCTTTGGTAGCCGGGTGATTTGTCTCTGATGGCTTCTGAAGAAAAATAAGTCCGGTATTAAGGAGTCTTATCTTGCCCAATGGATGTATGTACCTTGTGTTTGCACTGGACATAGACACGGATATAGCAATAGCGGGTCTTGTTCTCCTCCACAAATCACTGGGCCAGTTCCCCTCAGAGCAGACCGAGAGGCATTACCCTCACTTTGAAACATGACCTAATTTCACTGACTCATGGGCAGAAATCCTGAGATGTTGGTCCTTTTCCACCAATGTCCCCAATGTTTCCTCATATGACAGGAAAAAAAAATCTACCCATAACCCTGGTCATTTTCAAACAAGTTTGTTCCTGTTAACTGTTTGGAGGCCATTAACTGTTTGTTGTAGGGTCTGTTTGTTTCTGTAAACTGGGTTTGGCTTAGGGATGTGAGCAGGGGCAGACCTGAGGATGTGAAGTGCTTCAGAGCTATTAAGGCAAAATGGTGAGCCTGAAATTTGAGAATTACATAGGACAGAGGTCAGCAAACTATAGTCTACAGGCCAAATCCAGCTCTACTTTTTATGGCCCTTGAGCTATGAATGGTTTTTATATATTTTAATGGCTACATTTAAATGGTTATATAAGTACACATGTAATGGCTTCGATTTTGCCTCTTGGCTTGTGAAGCCCAAGATATTCACTATATATGGCCATTGAAGAAAAAGTTTACTGATCCCTGATGTAGAAGGAGAGAGAGACTCCCTTAGAGACAGAATTTGCAGAATAGACATGTCTACCATGGATGTTTAAGTGGTCGACAATAGGTGTACTATATAACACTCCTCCTCTCTATCCCCTAGGGAATCTGTGTTATGTCTGTATTGGACATTGAGACTTGTGAATTATGGGTTCTTTGTGTGAGGGATGGGGGGCACTGAACGTATGCATCTAAAACAGAGACAGGGTATGTGGAAGCAGAGGCTCGGGTACCAGACGGCAGCCATCATCTGGTCACTTATGGCCTCTCTGTTTAGTATCTGTAGGGTCTCAGGTCAGGCTTGGAAGGAATGACACAAACTCATCACCTTTCTCCTCTTCCTACTGCCTAAGTGGGCTCCAGCTTGCTGGGTCTTACTGGCACTGTCCATTGAGAGGACGTGTCCTGCCGCCACTTAATCACGGGGTCCTATCCTCTCCCAGCAGCCCACCAGCCGAGTGCACAGCCACTTCTCACAGAGAGCCGTCTTACCCATCAGGGGACCATAATGCCTGGCAATCATTTTGGCTTTTCCAGACTTAATGTCCTCTCTCCTCTGGTCCTTCCTGCCCCAGTGGAAAGCATAAGCATGCTATTTTAAGACATCCTTTAGTACCAAAATACCACTTTGAGACACTCATGTCCTTCCTTCCAATAATGTCTTTTGTTTAAAGCATAAAGAACTTATCAGGCGGGGCAAGTCGTGGCTTCTTATGGGAAGTAAGCCAAAGGGCAGAGTGGAGACTTACAGGATTTCTGCTGCCCCAGGCTTTCCAACTCAAATGCTGAGGGCAGTGGAGATCCTTTGTCTTCTTCAATTTCTCATTCTCATATTCACAGACTGAGGGCTAAGGGGAGCGGTCACCAGGGACCCAGGCTTCCTGTGGATGTAGCATCAAGGTGAAAAAGGACAGGCTGATGATAGTGGGCTAAGTGGGCACTAAGCCTGGCCACAGGAAAAGAACTGGAAAACATGAAAAGTAAGAGAGACCGGGCACTGGAAAGAGATTTTCCTACAACAGCAAAGATAATTTGAAACTATGAAGGTAGCATGAGGCGTGGGTGTCCAGTGACATCATACAAACTATCAGATATTTGGGAGAATGAATTATGAGCACAGCTCCACATGGTTTTAGGTCCTAATTCCATCACCATATTCTGCCCTTCTCACAGCTAATATTTACTGAATGCTAACAATGTATCGGATACAGTGCTAATCCATTTATAAGTTTCAGCTCATTTACTGCAGACAACAACCCCACAGTGTACGAGCTATCGTTGCCCCATATTTACAGAAGAGGAAACCAAAGCTCAGAGAGGTTAAGCCACTTGCCCACCATCACAGCTCATGAGTGGCGAAGCTCAGACTCACATCCAGGCCCAAGCCCAGAACTTGAACTCAGAACCCCTCCACGAGATCAGCTCTCCCAAGGAGTTTGCCTCTAGGATCTCGTTTCCCGGGTCAGCCGGGCACCAGCATAAGCTTGGGAGAAACCAACTCCCATAGACAGATGTCTAGATGGTGTTGATATTATAAATGGTATTATAAAACATCAGGATATGGCTAATAAATCAGGCAAAGGGAAGTTATGATTCTTCTGGACACTCTAATCTATCTCCCTATAATTGCTTGTATGTGAAACGCCTGCATGAGGTTATCGGAGCCTTCCCTGAATCGTCTGTGAAGGTAAGATTGCAATTTTAGCAACCCTTGTTACACAAACCAAAGCAATCTGTTCTACTTTGACACTCTGACACCCCTGGCTTGCAAAAGGGTCGGAGGCGGGGGTAGAGAGGAATTTGTTCATGTTCCTGTTGCCAGAAAAAGTATGAAGGGTTAATTATGAAGCATTCTCTCTGCTGGTGACGGCCCTGGCCTCTCACCGAACTAAGGAAGCAATCTTGGGGATACTTAAGGAGAAAACCACAGCTCCATTTCTTTAAACCATCTTTAACCTTTAGTTCTAGAAACCCTAATTAAAAATCAATTCTGTTTTTTGTAGTCGATCTGACAGTAATTCTATCTCTAATGGCAATGGCAAGAGAAATAGTATGTCAGGTGTATTCGGCAGCAAAATGACATGTTCATTAGCAATTTACTGGGTGTGAAATTTCTACCACGATAAAGCATTCCTGAACAATACGGGGTCACCGTTCCCCTAGGGTGACCCATTCTACTGATTAATGGGGGACACTAGTGGGATTAAATGCCTGCTACACAGATTATTTGAGTGTTTACAGCAGAGTTATTTTGTAGGCACCTTGCACTCTGAAAATAAGTCAGGACCCAAAACAGTAAACAAGCTGACATAACAAGATGATTGCAGCCTATTGTAGCCCAGAAAAATCTAATCTGGCCTCCTAACAGCATTGCAACCTTTATTGTGACTGTATAGATCCCAATTCATCAGCCCATTTTGGCAAGCTCTCCCCGCCGGTAATCATTCACTTTCAGTGTAGCCTCTGAACAGGTATTGACTTTAGAGCCTGGCAATTCATCCCTGGTTCTGCATCCCTCCATCAAGATTCTGTGACAGTCTCTGAAGCAAGTTGGGAGAGAAAAATGTGGCCTATACATGCAGGACCTCCAGAGAGACTCTGGGGGCAGGGAAAAAAGAGGGCAAGCAAAATTCTCCAGCTCAATGCAAAGGGATAATAAAACACTGGCGTCATATCTTGTCCTTGCTAAAATTCCAACAACATTCCCAGTGATCTACAGATCAAGGTGGAATCATGAAATATTAGAACAAAAAGGGATACAGGGGAAAGATACCTACATTTAGTGAGGGTCTTCAAAATCATTGTCTCATTTCAACCTTACATCATACCCATGATATAGGTACAATTTATTAACCCGTTTTTCAGATGAGAAAACTGAGGCCGAGGGAGGTAAAGTGATTCCTACAGCCTAACAAGTGACTTCGAAACAAGATTATTTAAACTAGCAGTTTTTGAGCTTTTTTTATGGATGTAAAATTGGCATAACATAAGGTTAACCACTTAAAGGGTCCATTCAGCGGCATGTAGTGCGTTCACAGTGTTGTGCAACAATCGCTTCTGTTTGGTTTAAAACATTTTCATCACTCCCAAACGAAACCCCACCCCCGGCCCCCACCCCCAGCCCCTGGATCCACTCGTCTGCTTTGTGTCTCTGTAGATTTTTTAAAAGGCAGTGGAACCCCAATCTGCAAAATGAAAGTAGAGCTGCTAATTGGAATTGCAGGCAGCATCTTGGAGCTTTGTGCCTTCGACCTTCCCAGACTCCAGTGGGGTCCCCAGAGGCCCACTCTGAGCTCTAGAGCAGGGATCCCCAACCCCCGGGCCGCGGACTGGTACCAGTCTGCAGCCTGTTAGGAACTGGGCGGCACAGCAGGAGGTGAGCGGCGGGCGAGCCAAGGAAGCCTCATCTGCCGCTCCCCATTGCTCGCGTTAGCACCTGAACCATCACCCCTCCCCAGCCCCATCCGTGGAAAAATTGTCTTCCACGAAACCAGTCCCTGGTACCAAAAAGGTTGGGGACTGCTGCTCTAGAGGATTATTATGGAGGGCTCCTGGGAAAATCTGCTATAAGGGGATCTGTCACGGCCCCATAATTATTTTTTCCTTTTCAAGGGAACAGATGAGACCAGGAGACTGTGGGAAATGTTCTTAAGCAGAGATATGACAAGGTTTGCTGACTAGTGAGAGCCTGCACGTCTCCACCGGGGACAGATGAGTGATACACCAGGGTGTAGATCCTGGTCAAAGCACTGATGTTGGGAATGCTGCTTGGTTGCTTTGCTTGTTATGTACATCTCCATGGACAGATGGGGAAGGAAGTTTGGGTCTTAGATAAGGCGAAAGGAAGATGTCATTGGATTTTGCCACGGACTCATCATTTTGGCCTCCATCTTGCAGGAAAGGTCACCTCATATTCCAACCAGCAGGCTTTGGAGTTGAAGGTGGTCCAACTATGTATGATTTCCTTTCCACCTGTACTTATTAACGGTGAATTGGAGTCATTCATGTTGCTGGCGTGTTAATTACTCAGTGTGCTATACCCCACCCCTTCCCCGCTCTGCCCATCTCAGGCTCTTCCACAGAGGCTGATGAGTGGAAAATGAGCCTTGTGTTCTGCCCCTTGACTGTAGGTTGGGCCAAAGATAGACACAAATCTAAGCCTAAATTGGGATAATGCCAGCATCACTTGGGGATTGAGAATGTGGTTCAATCTAAAAAATAAAACAAACAGACATATATAACAAAGCAGAAACAGACTCACAGACACAGAAAACAAACTAGTGGTACCAGTGTCGGGGGGTGAGCGGGGAAGATAGAGATACAAACTACTATGTATAAAATCGATAAGCAACAAGGATCTATTGTACAGCACAGGGAAATTTAGCCATTATTTTGTAATAACTTTAAATGGAGTATAATCTATAAAAATATTGAATCACTATGCTGTACACCTGAAACTAATATAATAGTGTAAATCAACTATATTCCAATTAAAAAAAAAAAGAATGTGGTTCAGGAGCTCTGCACAGTTGCTGTCAGGCACTTGAATGAAGAGCCACACAATTCTGAAGCCTGGCTCTGAAAGACACAGCTGCTATGCAGAGAGAGAAAGAGAAAATAATGCAGACAAGCCTGCAGAAAGACACAGAGGGGAGACACTTGTGTCCCCATCCAGCCACACCGTTGAGATGGACACAGACACCTGGTCCCAATTCCAGGCTCCTGGGAGACATGGCTGGAATCCCTGCTCTTGGTCCTGAATGATGTCCTGTCATTTTAGTCAGGGTTCCTTTGCTTGCAAATGCCAGAAACACAACTCAAACTTGCTCAAGGATCCATGGAGTGTATTGGCTTACAGAGCTGCAAAGTCCAGGCACCAGGGCTGCAGGTACCCAGACAATGTCATCAGGGTTCTCCTTCCCGGCTCTTATGTCTGCTTTCCCCTGGGTTGGCTTCATTCTCAGGTGGGCTCACCAAAAGCTCCCAGAAGTTCTGGCTTAGCAACGGCAATGGAGAAAGTGCCCACATTCCCAGTAGGTTTAGAAAAACTGGGGAGCTGATGCTCATTGGGTGGTTTTGGTCACATAACCACTAGGGAACCAAAAGGAACTTGAGTGGGGAGACCCAGGAACCAACTGCATTGTATGAAGACATTTGGGATGATGATAAGTGGAAAGTAAACAATGAATACCAAGGATTCTCTACAGGAAGAAGAATTAGGCGATTATAGGTGAAAAGCGTTGGCACTGTCTTTGAGAATACGACAGCCATGTGCCCATCATTCTGCAGTTTAGTAAGGAAGATGGACGTGGAAAACCAGGTACTAACTTCATGTTACAAAGGGAAGCACAGGGTGCCACAGGAGCATAGAGCATGTGCCCAACCTGGCCTCAAGGGTCAGAATACACTTCTCAGAGGGAAAGCCCTTTATGCTCAGACCTCCAGGGCGACAGGGGTTGGGGTGACTGAGTGAGAGTAAGAAGAAAGGGAATTAGGAAAATATAATTAGATTAGGGATGGGCAAGAGTGAAGCTGAACAGTGATGGGTGAGGCAAGAGAAGACTTGGATGATGCTGGAAGGCCCTGTAAACCCCTGCTCAGGATTTTTGACTTTATTCTAAGAGTCAGGATAAGCCGTAGAGACAAGGGTTTTAAGCAAAGTAGCAGATTCAGATCTCATTTTTGCTCTGGGGTGCAAAATAGAAATTAGGTAAAGAAAGAAGCTGGCAAACTATTTCCAAGGCTTTGGACCCACCTGAGTGGGAAGGAAAATGGCCATATTAGCAGCAGTGGGGAGAAGAAGCCAGTGACCAGAATTATGGGAGAAAAGATATTTGAACATTTTCTTCCGTTATTTTATAAAAACTTTAGGTTCCCAACATGGAGTCCGTGTGTTGGTTAGAGAGAAGAGCCTTGGAATGCTGTAGGTCCTGCAGACTGTACCTGGATTCCTCCTTGCCTGCAGGCGCTCAAGTTTCAGTAAGGAGAGTCTGGTTTGAATGAACTGGGACTTTCTTCCGCTCCGGGCAGTCAGGAATTTCTCCCAGGTGGTCCCTCTGTGTCCCTGAAGGATTTCAACAAGGAGGGAACATGGGCTGTGGAGCCAGCCAAACCGGACAGATCCAGCTTCCAACCTCTGCCCCACAGCTTACCAGCTGGACAATTTCCTTAACTAATCTGAGCCTCAGTTTCCTCATCTACAAAATAGGGAAAACAACATTCCTTGTGTGGCTGAGAGCATCAGATGATAGATAACATTTGGATGGTGCCTAGAAAAGTGGATAAAGGTGGATTTTCCTTCCTCTCTGAATGGAGGCACTCAGATTATGTGGATTTATCATCAGCTTAAACTATTTGCTGCCACAAACTGTGACACCATGAACAGCTATTTCCACAATGGAGCATTAATTCAAAATAATACAGGTAGGGAAGGCTTAGTAGAAAGACTCTCCCATTTGCTTAGGAGCAGAGAGTGGAGGAAAAAATTCAGGAGTCCAGGCAATAGAAGTATTTTAATAATAGCAGAACCAGAACATTTGTGGTAGGTCAATAGACGGCTCTTCTCTCTCCAGTAAATTCTCCATCTTGAGTTTCTATAGTATCGGCATCTTTGTTATGAAGCAAATTCTGATCTATTACTCTTGTGAAGGTGTATTGAATGCATTTGAAGGAGAATGTTGCTTTATTACAGACCAAGGACCTTGTGTTTATGATTTACAGCATGGAGGTGTGTGCTGCCTGATACCATCCACAGAAGTGACAAATCAGGCAAAGGGAATGAACTTATCTTGATGCTGGGCCTGTGTGTTCAGCCAGGACTCTGCAGATTGCAAGTGACAGACACACAACTCAAAATAGCTTAAGGAAAAATGGAATTATAAAGACACAGAGGAATCTCGTGAAGAATGGATCAATTAAGCCAAGGAAAAGGCAGGAACGCAGGTGGGCCTCAGGAACTGTAAAACCAAGATTCAGACACACTACGATTCTTCTTCCATTTCCTGTAGCATTTGTCTGCTCATTTCCTTACTCTTCTCTCTCATTGCAAATGGGTTTTGGCTACACAGCAAAGAACATGGCCCCTGATAACTCCTGAGTTTTCTACTTATGATGTCAGTCCTCCTAGAGATACTGAACTCATTCCCTCAATGCTAGTCCAAATGTCCTAATGAATGGACTCTTTGGCTTAGGTACCCATTCCTGGGCCAGTCAGTTGTTTCCAGTGCAGAGAAGTAGACTCTGATGGGTACAAGCTCACTGGGTTTCTTTGAACCAGAGTTATCCCCTCTGTTTTTGAGTTTTCTCATCTGAAAGGTGAAGAGCTTGAATATGAAGTAAATCCTTACAACTCAGGTCTCATGAAGGGATCTCTCCCTGAGATTCCAGGTTGTGTTATGTGGCCAAATTCTGTTCTGGACTTTCATTCCTCCCTTCCTCCCTCCTGTCTTTCTTCCTTCTTTCCTTCCTCCCTCTCTCCCTCCACCACCCTCTCTTTCTCTCTCTCTTTCTCTCTCTCTCTCCTTCTTCCTCTTTCATTGTTCTCTGTTGTATTCATCTTTTACTTCTCTGTGTTCCCCGCCACATTGTAACTTCTAGGAGACAGAGACCAGCACTTATTCATTATATCCCAAATGCCCAGGGCAGAACATGGCATGTAATCGACACTTACTAAATGTTTATTAAACAAATGGATGGATGGACACAAGACAGATCACTTTGGCTAACCTCACTTGTCCACAGAGGTATCTTATCCTGCTCTGAGCAAGATGAGTGATTACACTGACTTTTGCATTGTGAGTCTGCTGATTAGAAAATTTAGGCTGTCAGGGCACACAAAAGCCAACAGAATTCACATCTCGTTAGATGTTCTCCTGACCTGGATTCACAGACAATCCTGGTCTCACGGGTATAGCAGAGACCCAAGGGCAGGACACTCAACCCAGTATTAATGAGAGAAGTCGAGGCTGCTCAGATACTTTTTAAAAAGAAACCTTATTAACAGTTACTGAGCCCTTACTGTGTGTCTGGCACCATCTAAGAGCTTTGACAACATTATCTAAACCAGTGGGTCTCAATCGGGGTGATTTGCCTCCCAGACACATAGGGCAATGTCTGGACACAATCTTGATTGTCACTCTGGAAGTGGTTTGCTGCTAGTAGCTAGTGGGTAGAGGCCAGGGATTCTGCTAAACATCCTATAATACACAGGACAAGCCCCCACAACAAAGAGTAGTCCATCCCCAATGTCAATAGTGCCAAGGTTGAGAAATTCTGATCTAAGTGAATCCCGTCTACAACCCTATTATTATTATTTTCCTGATTTGACTAGAGAGAAAACCGAGGAATGTGTAATTTGCCCAAGAAGTAGGGCTGGGATTTGAACCTCAGTCTTTTGGTTCTAAACCCTGTGCTCTTACAGTCCAGCCTATAACTCTTGACAGCCTATAAGGATGAACTAAATAGGGAACTTTACAGTGACAATCCTGAACCTACTTAATATGCTGGGACTTGAAGATTGCCCACTGTTCCAACAGCAGATTTTTACCTAGTTTCATGTGAGAAACTAAAGATGTTACTTTGGCCAGACCTGGGAGTATCTTTAAATTGAATCCAGTTCCTCCTATTGAAACATATTAACTTTTAAAGTAATCTAGTCTCTTCATTACCAGTGCTATAGCCAGTTGTCAAAATCTCTTTTGAGTTGGTAGTTAAAAGGCCCAGCCACACATCCGTAACGTTATTGTCGCTGGCTAAAATCCTTAGCAAGTACACAAACGTCACTCAGAATCAAATTACCAGATGTGCCGACAAGATGCTTCTCGATTTAATAGTGCGGTAAAGGATGGCTGGGAGATGTTCTTTGAAGTTGTGGAGGCAAATGTGAAAGCTAATTCAATTTTCAAATGAATAAAAGTGAGAAACTGTTCTTATAAACCTGATATTACCAGATATCTGGCCCAGAGATAGGGCCAGAGCATGCTGCTGCCTTGCGTGGGGGAGGAGAGAAGGGAAGAATTTATTTTATTTCTGATAATAAAGAGCTGGGCTCTGCGACCACACAGGTTTGACCTTGGTTCCTGGTGGAGAACTTGAACAGGAGTGAGGGCTCATTTCCAACTCAGTCAAGAGGCAGGCATCCTCTGTCACCAGTTCCCCTGGGAGCTGCTTGCAAGAGGAAGGGGCCCTCTGAAGCGGCATCCAGGGCCTCGGGGAAATCACATCTCTGTTTACTAGACTTGGAGAGTGTGTAATAGGATTTCCTGAGAGAAAAGGGGATCTCAGATCACCTAGGCCGGTGGCTCTCCAATTATTCACTAGGGCCCCAGGTTTTCACAAGGGCAACTTGCGGGTAAGGAGAAGGAAGCTTTGGAAGAGATTTGGGCCCTGAAATTTGCTTTAATTTATTATATATACAGCTGACCCATGAACAACATAGGTTTAAGCCATGCAGGTGCGCTTATACATGGATTTTTTCTTCCAGTAAATACATACTAAAATACTATGTGATCTGTGTTTGGTCGAATCTGTGGTTGTGGAACCGTGGGTATATTTGGACTAGAAAGTTGTATGCAGATTTTCAACTGGGTGGGAGTCAGTGCCCCTAATGGCTACTTTGTTCAAGGGTCAACTGTATACACATAGATATAGATATAGATATATTGGGTTTAGGGGTAAGATATTATCTAGAGAAAAAAGTATTTTGCTGCTAAAAGTCATGAACCCCACTAGTCTACTCACTTAGATGAGAAAAGCTAGGCCCAAGGCCATAAACCACTCAAGGGCTACACTCCAACACCAATTCTCTGACAGCAAATGGGTGTCCAATAATTCAATTCAAGTCTGATACTAACTACCTGGAATTAGCATCAAACTGCACATATTGAGGGGCTCAGTCCCACAAGACCGAATCACTTCAGATGCTAGCCATAAGTCCCAAGGGCCACCCACACTCCTCCCTGACCAATGTGGCTATACATTTGGTGGTACCTATGATCCTCCTTCAGGTTCAATAATTAACTAGAAGGACTCACAGAGCTCAGGAAGTGCTGTATTTGTGATTATCATTTTAATATAAAGGAAACAAATGAATGGTCAGATGAAGAGATTCATAAGTTGACAAGGTTTGGAAAGACCCCAAGTACAGGAGCTTCTGTATCTGTGGAGTCTGGGGTGTACCATCCTACCTGTACAGCCATAGGTCACCAACCAGGAAGATCTATGAGCCTCCTTGTCCAGAGTTTTCGTTGAGGTTTCATTAGATAGGTGCAATTGATTAAGTCATTGGCCATGTGCTGAACTCAGCCTCCAGCTGCTCTCCCCTCCCAAGGAGGTCTGGGCAAGAGTGGAGATGAAACTCCTGAGCATATATCTGGAGAAAACTCTAATTTGGAAAGATACATGCACTCCAATGTTCATAGCAGCATTATTCACAATAGCCAAGACATGAAAACAACCTAAATGTCCATTGACAGATGAATGGATATAGAAGATGTGTTTTATATATATACAATGCAATATTACTCAGCCACAAAAAAGAATGAGATAGTGCCATTTGCAGCAACATGGATGGACCTAGAGATTATCATCTTAAGAGAGGTCAGACAGAGAAAGACAAATACCATATGATATCACTTATATGTGGAATCTAAAAGAATGATACAAATGAACTTATTTACAAAACAGAAACAAACTTACAGACCTACGAAGCAAATTTATAGTTACCAAAGGGGAATGGTGGGGGGGAAGGATAAATTGAGAATTTGGGATTAACAGATACAAACTATTATATATAAAATAGTAAACAACAAGGACCTACTGTATAGCACAGAGAACTATACTCAATATCTTGTAATAACCTATAATGGAAAAGAATCTGAAAAAGAATATATATACACACACACACACACACATGCACACATACATATGTATAACTGAATCACTTTGCTGTACGCTTGAAACTAACACAACATTCTAAATTATCTAAACTTTAATAAGAAAGCAGAGTGAGGCTAGAATTTCCAACCCTCTAATTGCATGCTTAGTGTTTCTGGTGTGGCCAGACCCTCCCTAGAAACTATCTAAGGGTCCACCATGCGTTACCTCTTTATGTAAACTCAGGTGTGCTCAAGAGGAGTTCCTTATGAATAATAAGATGCTCCTACCATTCAGGAAATTCCAAAGATTTTTGAAGCTCTGTGCCAGGAACAAGGAACAAAGACAAGATTTTTCTTTTTTATAATCATACCTCCAGGGCAGAGGTTGACACCACCACTCCTTCTTTCTCTGTCACCCCAGCTTCCCTCTTGAGAACTGGCTGGGTGTTTTCAGAGTGTAGCCATGTGTAATTTTACAGGGGAGTGAAAGCGACTCAGAGATGCTGAGGACCTCAGTGGCTAAGCTGGTCTGAAACCTTGGTATCTAACCCTGAATTCTCTGAGATTCTCTGTAGGGTTCTCTGTTTGTTTCCTACGGCTGCTGTAGCCAAATATCAAAAACTTAATGGCTTTAAACAACACACATTTATTATCTTACAGATCTGGAGGCTGGAAGTCTAAAATGGGTCCTCAGGGCTGTGTTCCTTCCGGAGGCTCCAGGGAGAATCTGTTGCCTTGTCCTTTCTGGCTTCCAAGGCCCTTTGCATCTTTTAGTTCATGACCTCCTTCCTCTGTCTTCAAAGCCTGCAGTGTAGCATCTTCAAACCATCTCTCTCCCTCTGCTTCCATCATGACGTGCCCTTCCATCTAACTCTGACCCTCCTTGCGTCCCTCTTCTAAAGGCCCTGTGATTATATCAGGCTCATCAGGATAATCCAGGATGATCTCCCATCTCAAGATCCTTAACTTGATCACATCTGCAAAGTCCTGTTTCCCTTGTAAGGTAAGATATTCACAGGTTCCAGAGATGAGGATGCGGACATCCCTGGGAGGCCACTATTCGACTGACCCCGCACAGTTCTGTCCTTTCACCATCAGGGGCATGCATTTATTAGCCTCAGCCCGTTTTTGCTGCATTACAGATGAATGGTGACCACTGTTGCAGAGGAGGGACAATGTCTCTTTTCTCCAAGCTTGTTTCTCTGGCTAACCCCTTCCTAGTTTTGCTAAGGGGTGAGGACCTCTCAGGGTCATATTTACTGGAGGGGAGAGAACTTCGTTCGAGGTTGATGTGCTCTTGCTTTCACTCCTCCCTGCTCTGTGTTGCTGGTTTGTGTTGCATTTCTGGACATCCCACATTGCAGGTGGGACAGGATGTTAAGAAATACTGTCCGGTCATCCTGCAGCCTCCAGCTCAGCCCTCACTGGAGAGTCCTGCAAAGCAGTCTTTGTATTTTTCTGACTAAATCAGTCGGTGATTCATTTTCTACTTGGACAAAGTTTGACCAGTCATAAGAGATGGTTAACTGCCCAAGCAGCGTTTGCAAACCCATTTTTTCCTCTCTCATCATCCATTGATTTGCTGTGTGAACTTCGGGAATTTGTTTCCTTCTCCCATTTTTCTAAGAGAAAGCTGTAGTAGAGCTCATGAGAAATGTTCTTACTTCCATGGTTCTGCAGAGGTCAGGGGTTTTCGGCCCTCAGGGGATCTTGTGCCCCCTCCCTGCCCAGAGGACATTCAGCGCTGTTTGGAGGCATTTTGGTTGTAACAACGTGGGAAGGGGGCTGCTACTGGCATCTAGTGGGTAGATGCCAATCCAACAGTGTGCAGAACAGACCCCACAACAAAGAATTGTCTGGTCCAAAATGCCAGCAATGCTACAGTTCAGAAACCATGAGGAGGAAAAAAAAATATCCTGGTGATTTCAGTCTCTCTCTCTATGGATTTACTTGTCCTCTCAGCGGGAGGGAGAGTGAGTAATCCTGTTTGTCAGAATATGGGACAATTGTTGAGGCATATTAATAAGCAGTCAGGGTCTTTGGGCTCCCAAAGCTTCAAAAACAAGAGCCAGGCTGTCTACTTCCTCTGGTCTCATCTGCCCCCAGACACAGTAAATCTTCTTTCTCCTGTCCTGTTGCTGACCCCTGCAGTAAAAACAATAAGCAGGGCATCCCTGCTGAGGACAGCAGATGAGGGAGGAGCCTGCCTTTCACGGATGTCTGCTAGTGTGGACTCCAAGCCTGTGCTGGATGCTTTGTTATGCTTTCATACATTAAAGGTGTGTCCTTTTCAGGGTTAGATTTGGGGAGGGGGGCCTGTGAGCCCCCATCTAAGCCATTTTCTATAATACAGTTTTACCAAATGATGAGGATTTGGTGGTGATGGGGGTGGGAGAGTGCAAACCATCAATGAAGCTCATGGAAACTATACTGCCTATAAAGCTCAGGGTTCCAGCTCTTCATGTAAATTTCCATTAACCAGGAAGGGGGAAAGGAATGCATTTTAGACTTGAATCCTTTGCATTTGGGTATCTTGGTGACTTTGGGATGAGGCATAAACAAGGATAAGTACTCAGGTCTATTTCTTTGTCTTTATTCCCCAGGTCATGGGGAAGGCAAGGCTCTGAGCAGAGCCAGGTAAAGCCTCCAGACAGGCTTTTTCTCAAGTAAGGCTGTAAACCACATGGGCCTGGGGAAACCAGCACATTCCAGCGAGGAAGACTTCTTTGGACTCTGTCTCGGACTGAACTGTGACTGCTATACGGGGAAGTCAGGTCCTCGGCTGGCAGGAATAGAGATGGCCAAGAGGAACTTCTACATTACGTTGGAGCAGAAAAACCTTCCTTCTTCCGATGACAGAAAGAAAAAAAAAAGGAAAAAAATAAAAAGATAGGCCACTGCTTCCTGTTTAAGAGATAAGTTGTATTGTTATACAAGCTATGTAGTTATAGAGGATTTTAATTCTTCCTTTAAATGCAGAGAAAAACAACAATTTTGAAATGGCTTCATTGATCAAAAAATAACTACCGGCTGCAAACAGTTATTCACACTACAAAAGGCATAAGCCTCCTTTATCTTAACAAGAATATTATCTTGTTAAAGTTAATAGTTATTGAGCTTCTTGTTATGTCCCAGGCACTGTTTGAGGGTGCTGGGAAAATACAGTCTAGTTGAATTTTCACTCCAATCCTCAGCCATAGGTGCTGTTATTACCTTGATTTTACAGATAAGGGAACTGACGATCAGAGAGGTGAAGCAACTTGTCCAAGGTCATACAGCTGGTAAAGTGTTAGAGAAGGAATTCTGAACCTAAATTTGGCTGACTAAACAATCCCTCTTAACCACAGTCCCGTAGAATTTTTATCCAGGCTGGTCCTCCATATTTTCACATCCAGACTCTATCTTGGGAGTGACCAGAAACTCGCTCTGTGATTTTCTTTTCTTGTAATGTCTTTGATACAGTTTTGGTGTCAGGGCAATGCTGGACTCATACAATGAATTAGCAAGTGTTCCTCTTCCATTTTTCAGGAAGACTTTGTGTAGAATTGATATTATTTCTTTCTAAAATGTATAGAATTTACCAGTGAAGACATCTGAGCCTAGAGCTTTCTTTGTGAGAAATGCTTAAGCTACAATTTCATTTTATAGATAGCACTATTTAGGTTATCTATTTCATCTTGAGTGAGCTTTCCCAGTTTGTGTCTTTCAGGAAATTTGTCCATTTCAACCAACTTGTTGAATATATGGACATAAGGCTGTTCATAATATTCACCTTACTATCCTTTAAATATCTACAGAATCTGTAATGAGATCACCTTTCTTATTCCTGGTATTGGTATTTGTGTCTTCTTTCTTTTTTCTTTTTTTTTTTGATCAGTCTGGCTAAATGTTTATCAAATACACTGATGTTCTCAAAGAATCAGCTTTAGTTGTATTGATTTTCTCTTCTTTTTTTTCTGTTTTCTATTTCATTTGTCTCTGCTCTCATATTATTACATCCTTTCTTCTGCTTACTTTGAGTCTAACTTGCTCTTCATTTTCTATTTTAAGGTGGAAACTGAGGTCATTGATTTGAGACCTTCACAGCTTTATAAGGAAGGCATTTAAATCCTACAAATTTCTCCCTAACAATACCCCACACCTTACCATGTGCTATGTTTTCATTTTCATTTAGTTCCAAATACTTTCCAATTCCCCTTTTTGATATCTTCTTTGACCTATGGGTTATTTAGAAGTATGCTATTAAATTTCCAAATATTTTGAATTTCCAGAGATCTTTCTGTTATTAACATCTAATTTAATTCCATTATAGTCAGAAAATACACTTTCAATGACTTGAATCCTCTTAGCTATATTGGGACTTGTATTTGGTTCAGGATATAGCTAAATGTCCTGTGTGGACATTCAACACAGTGAAATGAATGTGTATTCTGCTACTGTTGAACGTTCTGGAAATGTTAATTCAGTGATGCTGGTTCAGTGCTGTTCAAGTCTTCTATTTCCTTGCTGATTTTCCATTTACTTGCTCCATCAGTTATTGAGAGAAGAGTTTGATTTTTCTAACTATAATTGTGGAATTCTTTATTCCTCTTTGCATTTCCCTGTTTCTTCTTTGTGTCTTTTCAAGGTCTGTTACTGGGTGCATAAACACGTATGTCCTCTGGAGTAATCGACCCCTTTATTGTTATGAAATAAACTTCTTTATTCTTTGCTCAGAAATCTATTTTCTCTGATAGTAACATAACTTCTCTGGCTTTTTATAAAACTAGTGTTAGCGTGGTATATTTTTTCTATCTTTTCATGTTTAACCTATTTGTGTATTTATATTTAAAGAGCATTTCTTGTATTTCCAGCATACAGTTAGGTCTTGTTTGTCTGTTTGTTTTTTTTTTAATCCAAATTGGCTTTCTTGCCTTTTAATAAGGATGCTTAGACCATTTAAATTTAATATGATTATTAATATAGTTAAGTTCATGTCTATCATCTTGCCATTTTTATTAGATCCATTTGTTTCTTTGTTTCTGTTCTGTTTCTTCCTTTTGTTGAATTGAGTATTCTTTATGGTTTCATTTTTTTAAGTTACAGCTTTATTGAGATGTAATTCACATGCCATAAAATTTAGCTTTTTAAAGTGTACAACTCAGTAGGTTTTAGTAAATTCAGAGTTGTTCAACCATCACTGCTGTCTAATTCCAGATGATTGTCATTATGCCCCAAAGAAAGCCATATCCGTTACGTAGTCACTCCACACTCTTTACTCTCCCCAGCCTGTGGCAACCACTATTCTACTTTCTGTCTTTGTGGATTGTTTGTTCTGGATATTTCACATAAATGAAATCACAAAATATGTGTCCTTTTGTGATGTGTTCTTTCACTTTGCATAATGTTTTCAAGGTTCATCCATGGGATAGCATGTATCAGTACTTCAGTCCTTTCTATAATTGAATAATATTACATTGTATAGATATACAACATTTTACTTTTCCATTCGTAAGTTGATGGATACTTGGGTTATTTCAATTTTTTGGCTAATATGAATAGTGCTGCTATCAACATTTATGTACACATTTTTGTATGGCTGTATATTTTCAAATCTCTTGGAGATATACCTAAGAGTAGAATTGCTGTCAAATGGTAGATATGTTTAACATTTTTGTGAAATTAACAAACTGTTTTCCAAAGTGGCTGCATCATTTTACAATCCCACCAGCAATATGTTAAGGTTCTAATCTCTCTAAATCCTGTCTACACTTGTTATTGTCTTTTTGTTTATAGCCATTGCAGTAGGTATTCAGTGGTATCTCATTATGGTTTTGATTTGCATTTCCCTAATGACTAATTATATTTAGCATCTACCCGTCTGCCTAGTGGCCATTCGTTTATTTTCTTTGGAGAAATGTCTGTTGAAATCCTTTCCTCATTTTTATTTATTTTTTTAAAGGATTTTTGTTTTTTATGTGGACCAGTTTTAAAGTCTTTATTGAATTTGTTACAATATTGCTTCTGTTTTATGCTTTGGTTTTTTGGCCACGAGGCATGTGGGATCTTAACTCCTCGACCAGGGATTGAGCCCACACCCCCTGCATTGGAAGGCAAAGTCTTAATGGAAGTCCCATTTCCTCATTTTTAAATTGAGGGTTTTTTTAAAATTGTTGAGTTATAAGGCTTCTTTATATATTCTGGATACAAGGTCCTCATCTGATATAAGATTTGCAAATATTATTTCTTAATCTGTGGGTTGCCTTTTAACTTTTTTTCATGTTGTCTTTCAAAGCACAAGTTTTTAATTTCGATGAAGTTCAATTTATCTAATTATTTTTTGTCATTTATGTTGAATGTCATATCTAAGAAGGTTTTGCCTAACACAAGGTTACAAAGATATACTCCTATTTTTTATGGGAGTTTTATAGTTACAACTCTTACACTTAGTTTGACAAAATGTTTTGAGTTAATTTTTGGTGTGAGGTAGGGATCTAGTTTCATTCTTTTACTTGTGAATATCCAGTTATTCAAAATCATTGTTGAAAAGACTATTCTTTCCCTCACTGAATTGTCTTGGTACCTTTGTCAAGAATCAATGGACCATAAATGTGAGGGTTTATTTCTGGACTCTCAGTTCTATTTCCTTGATCTATATGTCTAACCTTATGCCAGTACTACACTGTGTTGATTCTGTAGCGTTGAAGTAAGTTTTGAAATCAAGGACTGTAAGTCCAACCTTATTCTTCTTTTCAAGATTGTTTTGGCTATTCTAGGACATAGGAATTTTCAGATCAGCTTGTGAGTTCCTGAAAAAAGTCCAGTTGTAATAGTGATAAGGACTGAATTGAATCTGTAGATCATTTTAGAGAGTGTGGTAGATATAGTAATGACCCCCAAGAAGATAGCCATGTTCTAATCTCCTTAAGCTGTGAATATGTTACCTTACATGGCAAAAGGGATATTGTAGATGTGATTAAGTTAAGGATCTTAAGATGAGAAGGTGATTCTGGATTATCCTGGTGGACCCAGTGTCCTTTATAAGAGGCAGGAAGGAGGGTCAGAGTCAGAGAATGAGATGTGACAAGAGAGGCTGTTGCTGGAGTAATGGGGCCACAAGCCAAGGTCTGTGGGCAGCCACTAGCAGCTGCCTAAAAAATCTTAAATTGGGCTGGAAATGGAGGATATGGAGGTGAGCAAAAGTAAACAAACAAAACAATCTGTATTCTAGTGGAGCTTAATCAATAAACTTATCTATTTAAAAAGTGCTTACAGGGGGAGATAAGAGCTTATAACAACTGTCTTGGATTTAATATGTTGGGAGGAGGCAGCTGACATCAGAATTAGTTGCCCAGAAGAGGTATGAAAGAAAGAGGAGGGGCTAATTTGATGAAGCAGGCGAGGCAAACACTCCAGGCAGAAGAAACTAACATGCAAAGGCCAGGAAGCAAAAAGCAGACTTCCGCTTTGCCTCCAAGCTTTCATCTCAGAGCATGTTGGAGCAAGAGCTATTCCCTGGCCTCGTTTCCCCTCATCACCTTGGAGGCCCCAGCAATGCTGGAGTCCAGCTAGGGGCTGGCTTGCTTGCTTTTGGAGGATAAATGTCTCTCTCTCTATCCTCTTGTGACCCCCCCACCCCCACCAGATCACTTTCTGCCACTCAGCAGGTCCCACAAGCACCTGGCTTCCAACATGCAGTGTGAACTGACTGAGGTTCCTGCGTGTTATTTCCTCTCTAATTAGCTAGCACACCTGCGCTGCCAGTGGCTTCTCCTGAGCCTATGAGGCCACCAGAGGTCGCATGAACAGGCTTGGTATAATAAGTCATTGCCATGAAGGCTCAGGGTAATTAATTCTAACACTGGGAACTGCTCAAGACTAATTCCATTACTGTGAAATCAGGGCAAAAAAAAAAAAAAAATCATGCTGTCATTTAGCAACTTCCTACATCTGATGCTTTTTGTTACATGACTTCCTTTTCCTCATGACCAGCTCATCCATTAGGTACAATAGTACTTATTGCTCTTCTTGTTTTACAGATTCTAAGAAACTAAGGCACAGAGAGGTCTTTAAAGTCACACAGCTTCAGTGCTGGAGCTGGGATTCCATCCCATGTCTAAGTAATAGCTTAGGTCATGTTCTTTCTAGTACCCTCCATGAGCTATGCTTTTAATACTTTGAACTATATTTTACATCGAGAACTTAACTAACCATTCTTATTACCTGAGAATTGATGCAGCAGGCGTCTACAGTTGTATATGTATATTTTTAATTGCATGATCTCTGTCTAAATAAAACCCTTTGGCCCTATTGCATGTCCTGGCACTGTTGATTGTCTGGTCCAGGAAGAGACTCTGGAGTCTCTGTCCAAAGCCTTCTGCCTCCCTGAAGACGTAACTAGGAAAAAAGGTAACAGAAAGCAACTTGCTGATCCTAATTGCTTTGCAGGGTGTACATGTCTCAGATCAAATACCATTTTGTCCTCTTTTTCCCCTTTGGAGGGGAATTAATTAAGCTCTAATTACACTGACAGGAAAAAGAGAAGCTACAATAAAGTTATTTTTTTTTAAAAAGCTATTAACAAGGTCTGAGCACAGAGCTTGTCATAACCCAGGGAATGAGCCTCATTTGAATTTTATGACCTCTCTATTTACATTTTTTTATTAAACCTTTTCTTACAATCCTTAATATGTCTTCCTTACATGGTATAATCATCCTCAGGAGTTTTCAGGCGTTAAATTAGATACTTGGGGGCTACCCGACTCCTCCCGCTTTCGGTCACAGCATGCTGTATCCCATGAGGCAGATTAATAATAATTTTTTAAAACTGATTTAAAAGTTCATATCAAGTGTTTTCCATCTGGAAGGAGTCTGACTTGCAGAGCCCCTCTGGTCCAGGCAAATTAGATGGGAGTGAAAGTTTTCCATGTTAGAGAGAAAGTTTAAAAGTGTATTGCAATCAGGGCATCTCACTGCAAAGGGGAAACTCAGTTCTTTTTCCCCATCAAACAGAAGCCAGCCATGCAGACAGGGCTGGGCTGATGTGAAGGTGGAAAGGACCTTCCCACAAGGAGGGATAGGAGAGGCCTCCTTGGCCTGCTGTGCTGCACAACACTGTCCTGAATGTCACAGCTTGAAAGATAAACTGTCCCAGAAGGAGCTGTGATCTGCCAAGTCACACAACGAAGGGCAGAGCTGTGTCTCAATCCTAGACCTAGACCCACACATGGTTTCTCTACCACACGTGGCTGGGCCACCTGGGTAGGGTCTTCAGAATTCAAATTCTCAATCCCAAGCCTCCATCTACTGAATCACAACATCTAGGAATGGGATCTTGGAATCTCTATTTTTTCAAACGTCTCCAGGCAGATCCTGATGACTAGTCAGGCATGGGAGTCATCTGATTAAAATGTCAAGAATAGATGAAAAACACAAGTTTTCAGGGAAGAGAAACACACTAGGTATCCCAAATGGCAGAGAAGAATGAAACATACTCCCAAGAGGCTGGAGCTTCTAGCCTAGATGGTTCCCACCAGGGAATTTCTTTGAAATTTTCTCATTTATCCTAAAACTGATATAATTTTGGATTCCATTTTAATAATAACCATTATATAAACATATGCATATATATGTGTGTGCATATCTATGTGTGTGTGTGTGTGTGTGTGTGTGTTCATACCCCAGATGTTAGCTGGGTCCAGAATACCTGTTACATTTCCTAGAACAGCCCATGCTCTACCCAATGGATATACACAGCCTTTCCCAAAATGTCTGAAAATCCATGGTGGGGTAGGGGTGGGTGCTTATAACCTCAGGTTCATCTCTGGGCTCTAAATTCCTGTTTCCACTAAATCTGTTTCTGGATCTTCTCACCATTCCATGGACATCACCTCTACTTTTTGATGCATGTAAAGTGACCCATACTTGATTTCCAGTAAAATCAATTCTCACAAAATATTGGTCTGTACAGTACACTCTAATAATGGGTTTTTGGGGAAGAACAGGGGAGAGATGCATGGATGAGGGGCAATGATGTGCAGGACCAGGCTCATACAGGCTCACAAGAGCCAGCTATTAAATTTTCAAGATTTTTGCAATCTGGTTGTTAAACACAGCCATTATTAAAAATTAAATTATATAAACTTATAATTAAATAAACTATGTTATTGATAAAGGTAATAAATATCCAAAACTCATTACTTACTAATCATTTCACTACATTCTATTATTATCTATACCATAGATATAGATATAGAGGTTGTCTACTACATTCACGTGGCAGAAATATTATAAAATGAGCTGCTATTGCATCTCTTCCCAATTCTATGTTCAATGATTTCATATTGGTAGAATGAAATTGGCCATGGTGAGAGTTTTTATACCACATAAATTGGCAAATGCTATAAATCAAAGCTTGATTAACTGTTTTGTTGATTGCCTAGACTTAAAAGTTCATGGAGACTACGTTAATAATATCAGTTAAATTTAAGTGTTTCATACCTGTGACTCGCATAAAAGGCTGAAGAAATTTTTGTCAATATTTGAAAACTATTACCCATTTTAGCAAAGGAGTCATTCATGTCATTGACAAATGAGTGAAGTTCTGACAGGTCTGTCTCCCTTGTTTCACTTCCATCTTATTCACCAACATAAATGAAAATATCAACCAACGTTCATGTCAGAATTACACTTGTAATCAAGTATTTATTTTTAGCCCAGTTTTGTCAAATCATGGTTGAATTGTGACCACAGATCAGCTATAGATACAAGAATTCTGCAAAATTCATGAAAGCATTCTGTGAGAATCGAGTGGCTAGATGGTAAAGAATAGCCTATATTTTGGTCTCATTTGTAAATTGTGTGCTACACATCCTTCATGTCAGTAAAGGTTTGGATAAACTTATGTATGTCTCCCTGGAGAACTAGCTGTTAAACGTTTACCAGCCCACCCCTCAGAAGGATTTATATCATGATAATATAAACACACTGAATAGTAAACATATATGTGTGTGTATATATACATATACTTTCTCACCTCAAAAACGGGTAATTTTTCTTCTTCCTCCCTCTCAGGTTCTTTATCTTCTGCAAAGCTATTTAATCATCTCTTTCATCGGGGTATTGGATGTTTGCAGGTTACCATCCAAACATCCATGTCCCTTTCCCCATCAACAGCCTATTACACTTTCAATGTGGAATGCACTCCTCCTCCCCTCTCAGTTTTACTGTTTGAGTGGAATGAACCCTTCCCTACCTATAGGAATTAGCTCTGAGAGGCTTAAGCCAATCAGCATGTGCCAGCTTCCTGGCTACAGTGATTGGCTCAGAGTTGAACACATGACCCAATGTAGGCCATTGAGGGAGAAGGAAACCCAGGACTTAAGGAGGAGATAAAGAGATATCCACCAGAACTTGAGGATGAAGCCAAAGACAAAGGAAAGCAAACAGGAAAGACAAAATCTGGGTCCTTGGTAAAATCATTTGAAGACGAAGCCTTATCTGAAGCCAGATCTTCCTGATTTTTAGGTACAAGAAGTAATACACGCCCTCTGTTTTTAATGCAAATTTGAGTTGAGTTTTCTGTTACTTGAAACCAAAAATATCCTTCACTTTTATATTTGTTTTGGCTCCTTACTTCAGGTGCCTCACTTTCTACCCCAAGGCTAATAAAGCCTTTGAGTAAACATAGGAATTTCTTCCCTAAGACAAATTCTATTCAAGCTAATAAGATTTTTAAAAAATAATTTAAGTACATAAAAGTAGTATTTATAATAACTTATTGTCAAGCAAAACGAACATTCTAGAAAGTTGCACCATATTTATTCCATGGCTTCTGAGTACTTGCTAGCAGAATTGTATACTAAGAGATGTGCTCACTTCAATTTGAGAAGCCTGGCACTAAAGCATTAGGACACCACTTGTGTCTCAGATAGTCAACCCTTGGCTGATTATTCGTGTGTTTTATGCCAGTCACAGAGTAGGATACTGAGAGAGCTGGATGTAAAATGGAGTAATTTGAGGGAGATGAAGGATGATGATGATGGTGACGATAATGATAATTAGAGCAAAAACTTACATTGTGCTTGCTATGTGCCAAGTTCTCTGCTAAGTTCTTTCCATGAATTAATCCTCACTGCCATCCTAGAAGGTAGGCATTGCCCTCCCTAATTTATAGGTAAAGACGTGAAAATGGTTGCCCAAGGTCATACACCTTGGCTCCTGAGTCTGCACTCTGTCCACTAGGTTGTACTGCTTCTCCACTGTGTGCTTGGGAGAAAATGGAAATGTATCTAGATCCAACTCACAGGAATAGGTGAGCCCTGGTGGGGATCTGCCTTTGAGGCTTTGAGCGTGGTTGTGGAGTCCCAGCATCCACAAAAGATGCTTAACCAATGCCAGCACAGAGACCAGATGCAATTTATGCTTGAAGGGAGCAGCAGGTATCCAAGAGCACAATTTCCATGGAGCAGATAAGGCCATCAACAGTCAAGGAACAGAGGTCAGAAAGATGTAGAACATGTCAGCAAGGTGAGGGAGTAGGATGAAGACACTGGTTCAGAATGGAGACCATAAACAATAAAAGGGCACCAAAGGATGATTTTTCTGTATCAAAGTAGGAAAGGTTCAAAGGTTGAAGGCCAGGCACTTGGCCAGAGGGGTCCTGGAGTAGATAATATCACAATAATAATATGTCACGAGCCATGCCAAAACTCAGTTGCATACAATAACAAGTATTTATTTCTGGTTCACAGATTTGTGGGCCAGCTGGCGATACCAGTTATAAACGAGTAAAGATGCAATATTAGCGGTGATAGATAGATGATCTAGGTTACACTCTACTCCAAGCTGGAAGCTGGGTTCAGGTCAATTCCACGTGTCTCTCATTCTCTTTGGACCAGCAGGTGAGCCAGGGCAGGTGTATGTCATGGCAATGACAAAAACACAAGACAGCAAGTCTAATCATACAAACACATTTCAATCTCTGCTGGCATCTTGTCTGATATCACCCCACTGGCCAAGGCAACTCACGTGATCAAGTCCAAAGGCAGAGGGTAGGGGAACACTGCCCACCATGAAACCATGGCAAGGAGGTACGTGTCTAATACTATTCCAAAGGAGGGCATAATTAAGACCAATAATTAAATCTACTACAAGCCCCAAAGATAAACTTTGCCTTATAGTGATATAAAGATCTGCCCCCAAGGTGTAAGATAGTGCCCTTGGCATTGAAAAAGGAAAATGGGGAAGGTCCCATAGAGTGACCATGTATATGAGAGACTAAAGGACATAAATGGGGGGAGGGGTCGCTTTTCCCAGGCTTTGATGAACATAGACAGATGAGCCATGGCTATTTGTAAGGCAGCCCAGTGGAAAGACCCACTCAAGACTTATCGATCAAAACTGTGCTCAGGCCAGTTATAAACTTACTAGTTTAAGGTACAATGTTAGTGGCGATAGATAGGTAGGTGTCTTTTGTTTCTGAGGATTCTTGGGTCACCTTACCATGCACCAAGCATAGCCAGCACGACAGATGGCTAAGTTTGTGCTCAGAAGGTTTCTCCCTGTCCTGCTGGCTACATTAGGTCTGTTTCTTAGAGGAGGCATGCAGTGATACAGAGTGATTGTGTTTCCTTGCCAATTTCACCTCTTCCTTCTTGATCAAGCCTCTTTCAGTCCTCTTTTCTTCCCATCAGAGAATGCAGCCATGGCCAAAGGCAGGCTCCCCATTAGAAACCACCGCCCAGTCAATCTACATTCGTGACTTCCTGAGCTAAATGAGCTTTACGACTTTTATTTGGCTCTTTGAATCTGAGACCACATCCAGTATTCCTTGGGGGTCAGGGCAACCTAGCTAGATTTATTGGATATTAGAGTCAGAAAGGGTAAGGAATCTACGCCTACATAAACATCAACATCTGCTCTTTATTTTGCACTGGCAGCCTCGAAAAGCCACAAAAGAAACAATTTTAGATCCGTGGTTTTCAACGCTAACTGCATGTTAAAGTCACGTCACCATGGGAGCTGTGATATCATAGATGCCTGGGTCCCTTCCCAGACCAAGTAAGTCAGCATCGCAGGGTAGGGAGAGTGCCTGGACACTGTTTTGGGGTTTGTTCATTTTTAAGCTCTCCAGATGTTTCTAATGTGTAGTCAGGTGTGAAAAATCACTATTTTAGAGTCTGCAGTTTAATCAGCACAGGGCTGTATTGGTCTGGCAATTTCTGTTACAAAATTCCCTGTGAAAATATAAAATATGCTCATATTCATTCGGTGTTCAGTTTTGAAAAACCTAACTTTTTCTGAAGTTCAGAACATCATTTTTCTTTGTTCTGAAAATTCTGCCCCAATCTTCAGCCAAAAACAAGGTGGAGGCATGTCTTTTTAACCATAACAGGAATAATAATCAGGAATTATGGTGTTGGTGAGAGTGTTTTATAAAGTGTCAGGACGTCTTGGCCAACCGTGCTCAGACATAGAATGTTGTAAGTTTTTCTTTCTTTTCTCCTCAGGAATTTATGTGCATCTGTTGATATACATGGAGGCTTTTGTTTTACAATCAGGGAAGAACTGAGAGCTGGTATTTTGTTGGGTCAAAAAGGGAGAAAGAAGACAACCGTGGAGGGGCCTCATGTTATCTCCCTTCCCCTGGCTTCTGGGACTGCTCTTTTCTTATATGTGCTTGAAACTGCCTTGTCCTTAGACGTTGTGGACTCTGAGTATTTTCAGAGTTCTTTTAGGAGCAGATGACAAAGCGTAAGGTAAAGCTGGAGGAAGATCATTTTCCCTTCCTCTGAACTGAGCCGTCTAGAGCATCCTCAGTCAGAAATGGTCATTCTCATTTTACAGTTGAGACAATGGAGGCACAGAAAAAGTAAGAAATTTGCTCAGCATCACTCAAGAGACATGAGCAGAGATCTGAACTCAGATCTTCTACACCCCAAATTCTTTGCATCAGCAAAGAATTCTCTAAGAGAGAAAACCACAGTATTTGGGGGAACTAGACACAGAACTATATATATATTATCTTTAGTTAATAGCTCCCTGATGTCAGTTGCTCTGGACACTTATGGTGACTTCTTGTTGAGAACTCTCTTCAAGTAATTTCTAAGACATCAGCAAGTCCTATGACTTCATTTTCCACCAATAACCCACTGCTGTGGAAAGAACATGAAACTACTGGGTTCACTTTTGCAACAAGGAATGGAAAGATTTCCTTGCCCAAATGCTTCTGTCTTTTAGTTTCTCCACCAGGGAGTGGAAATGGAAACACAGGAAGCAGAGACCTGGGGCATCAGTGACTCTTCTCCACCAGGGCTGCTATTCCTTAGGGTCTAGAGGCTGCCTTGGGAACCACCTCTATGGTAAAGAATAGAGATTGCAACCTTTTTCCAACCAGGAAGCTCCTGAATGGTTTGGAATTTGCCCTGAATGGCCAGGTTGGAGAATTTATTTTCAAAGCTGACCTCAACTTGGAAATCTTGCAGCTGAGACACAGGGAAGAGTCTGGTCGTCTGTGTCTGCATTCTGTGCTGATTTCTTTCTCATGCTCTGAGCTGGCTTGGTCACAGTTTGAGTTTTTATTTTTCCTCTACGTTTCCCAAATGCAACCTTGGCACGCTCTCCTCTATTAAAAACCTCATTTTGCCATAAGCGGGGTTAGTTAGACGTTCTTAGATTCCACTGCAACACTCTAGTCAGTGAACTTGACCATGTGCCAGAGAAGCTGGTGGGCGTGCTGGTGGTGCAGAAACGCGGCTTTCTGCTACAAACACATTTAGCGTATAACCCTAAATTTCTTATTACTTTTCTGAAGCACAAGAGCAGCATGGGAGATGATACAGACATTCCAGAAAGGAAAGGTGAGGGTGGGAGGAGAACCAGCCTTTCTGCGATGAAGCAAATCATTCCACATTGCTGATTTACCTGGGAGATTATTCTGCATTATCTATTATTGGAATGGAGTGTCAAAAATATTCCTTTTCCTCAAACATGTGAGAGGTTGCGAAACTCATTTCCATTGAAAATACCTGGCCATGATTTCTCAACTAAGGAAATAACCATCTCTAAAGTTATCTGTGGAAGTCAGGGAGCCAATAATGTTTGGCTACTGTGACATTTATTTGGCTTAATGGGTTCCTTCCTGAGAATTTAATGTCTTTTCCACATGCCGCGGCTACAGTGGAATTGAAACTGACATACTTCTTACCCACGGGTCCTTTCTTCTCTTTAGATGATGTGAAAAATGAGCCCAATTGCAATTCTCTTGTTATGTTCACTCACCTAACATTGAACAAATGTCTGCTGAGCACCCCATTTTCTCTTTCAGCCATAGAGCTGCTTTCTCGTCTTCCCGAGTACCTGGAAGTTTGTCCCGGGCTGCCCAGGTCCACCCTGCTGTACAGCCTCCAGGAATCGGCTCTGGGTCCTCCCCGCACTGTCTCTCCATCTGTGCAGGCTCCTTCTTACAACACGTATGAGAACAAAAATCATACAGTCGGGATTTTTTAAAAACTCAATTTAATGAATATTTGACTCTGCCTAGGGCCCTGTTTGCAATGGGAAGACCTGTCAGTCATCTTTCCTGACTTCCCAGGTGGATGATCGCAAGAGGGAGATGTACTCATATGCAGGGTGATATTCAAAGTCCTTGATAACAGGTATGTAGGAGCGTCCACAAATCAGAAGGACAATGGCTTCAGCACTGGAGCAGACCCCTGAAAACCCCGAGTGAGCTGGGCAACAGCCCTCTATTAGCTGGATTGTGAGACGTTCTGGTTGAGTGGCTGGGATGGTGCAGGAGGAGGCTGGAGCACCAGAGATTGGGGTCAGCATGTATCTGTTTCTACCAATCAGAATGGAGGTATGCTGATGTTTAACCGACTTAGGTAAGTGTGGCAGGGCACACCAGCAGAACACCAGCCCTGCTTGGACAGAAATAGAGGGTATACGTGTGTCTGCACATCAGAAACCTTCTGGGGCATTTATTAAAAATTCAGAATCTGGGTCCCTAATTCTGGTTCTGATTCAGTGATTCTAGGGTGGGTGATTCTAGGGTGGGAATATGTATTTTTAACAAAAGTCTTAGTGACCATGATGGGACCAGCTGATAGACCTGGATCTGGAAATGGCTGTTAACATGCTGGACAAGAGGGCAGGCCCTGGGGTCTGGTGGGTCTGGGTTAAACTCTCTGAGTCCCAGTTTACTCAGCTGTAAAATGATGCTAATGATGGTGGTTATGAGGATTAAATGAGAAAGTGTTTCTGAAATGCTTAGTCCAGACCTGGCCCAGAGAAAGCACCCCATGACCCCACCCAATTCCCATCCAAAGCAAAGTGGAAGGAAAGCTCTCAACTGCACCTTCTAAGGTGTCTGTGGGGATGGAGGCTCCTGGAACTGCCCTCACTCGAATAAGGCAGTATTTTTTAGTATGAGAATCTACATTTTTAACACATACCTCCACATCATTCTTATGTTCACTACATTAAAAACAAATATCGCTCCAGCTGGAGAAAGAATAAACAGTAGTTTCAGATCACAAGAGCGGGTGGCTACCTGCTCTGCCTGCACATGAGGGGGATCTGAACACGGCCAGTAGGAATGAATGATTTAGGCCCTGGAGGACTGGGGCTCCAGCATCTGGGCTGCCTGTCACTACACTCCCTGTATCCACTTCCCTCTGGGATGTTTAAGCTCCCCCCCATCACATATCGTAAAGACAAAATGAGCTAATGGGGATGCAAGTATCTGTGCCTAAGAAAGCATTTTAATTAATGACACAAATCCGTAGTCCCTTTGGTCGAGTGGGAAGCAACAATTTATCTTCTCCTTTAAATTTAACTAGCATTTGCTTTTATTTCTCACTCTTTGCCCAATTATAAAAATACTAGGACAAATGTGGGAAATTGGAAAATAGAGAAAAGCATGAAGTGGTTAAAAAAATTTACTTATGGGGCACAATGACTACATTGCTAAAAGGGTTTACCTGCTAAATCAAAGAATATGGGTGTGTCCCTATACAGTGCCTTGAGCAGAATGGAAGGACAGAAACAATCTAGCGGAGGGGTCAAGGGCATGAGTTCTGGCGTGAGTTCCAACGCCTGCAGTGTGACTTTGGCCAACTTGCTTAACTTTTCCCTGCCTCAGTTTCCTCATCTGTAACGTGGGGATAATGCTATTTCCTGCTACATGAGGCTCTCACAAGAATTAAATAAAATAAAACATGTAACATTCTTAGCCTACTCAAAAAACACTGGGCTATTGTTTGAATAATACATTTTGATCAAGTGAGGAAAATCAGGTCAGATGATGACTATATATGATTGTTCATAGGTGTCATCCATTCTGATTGGTCCATTTACAAATATTTTGGCCATCACCTCCGGACAAATGTAACTCACATTATTGAATATTTACTATAGCTAGGCACTATTCTAAATGCATTACCACATTTAACCCTCAAAATAGCCCTCTGAGATTGGAGTATAAAGGATTTGGTGTTTTATTCTATTTTATGTCATTTTATTTTATTACTTTATTTCATTTTATTTTTCCTTTCTTACCTGAAAATGTCACCTGTCATAGAAACTGATCCAGGCTCAAATCACACCACCCCCATCCAGATGAGCACACCTAGAGGTACATAGCACACCTAGAGCACACCTGATGTTGCTTCGAAGGAGTGACGTCTGTGATGCCAGCTTCTGATTGCTTGCTGCACGGCTAATTTTAAATATTTGTTTAATATGCAAATGATACCTCCCAGTGACAGCCTGGGGAGAACTGCAGATGTCTTGCCTTCAAAACGACACAGCCCCGCTGCTGTTCCCAATCAGTTACCGACACTGTTACTTCAATCTGGGGCTCTGATTTACCCAACTTGATAGCAAACGCCCTGACTTCAAGCAAGGCTACTGCTAACACATACCTTTGTGAGAATGAGAAAATGGGGCTCCCTCTGGACAGATAAGTTAAAAGAACACACCACCAACAACCTCCACCCTCCCACCACCCCCCCCACCCTGGGAGAAAATTAGAAAAGTTATTTCTACCTCATTGGTTGACCTAGGAAAAATTACCTCTCTGAGGGTACCCAACATCAAGGGGCACACAGCTTGGAGAGTAGAGAACTGGCTACATTTTGGCCCCTATCTACCTTCTTGGCCACACACCTTTGTGCAGTGCACAACTGGCAAAATCTTATATGGTGGCCTTGACCCAGAGTCCGAAAGACATTTGTACTTCTGAGTTTCTCCATGTTGTGGAATAAAAATGTTATTTCAACAGCTGGAACCAGAGATCCTTGGGTGAGAACCATGTTTGACTAGGAAAATACTTGATGGGCTGCTTTTGTGTGGAAAGATCCTCCATGTGAAAGGAGACAGATAAGAGAGAGGAGAGATGGGAGAGGCAAAAGGGACTGAGTAACAGGGTGGGAAGACGGAGCCTGTTGAGAAATGTATCAGTGATAAGTTCCCAGTGGTGAGGTCAGAGAACATTATTTAGGAGCAGAGATGTCTAATACTCCAGCTTGGATTTGGGGGAATTGCCACATGAACCTCCTCTGTTGCCCTAAATCTTCACCAACAATCTGATGAATATAACCTTGTCTCAGGGATTGGTGGAAGTGAAAAAACAGGTTTTACTCTTGGTGGACGGAGCTTGGAAGACAATGAGGTGCTCCCTAAACAGATCTAATTCAATGAAAGGAGAAACACAGGACAGTGACCAGAGAAGATAGAGCTTATCCAAATTAGGCCTCTGAGAATCCTAGAGAGACAGGAAGGGGCAGTGGCCTTCCCACCATATGTGGGGTGAAGACGAAGCCAGTGTCATTGGAATTTCAAAAGACAAAGTAACGCCAGTGGACATCAAACTCACGTGTCAGCAATGATCATAGAGTTTTGGTTCTCTGTCATCCCTCTCTTTCTCTCTGAATTATGATGAGTAATTACAGTTCATGGCTACTGAGTGTCTAACAGTTACCAGGAGCTGAATATACATGATCTCAAACTTCAAAACAAACTTAGCCAAGTATCTAGTAGTTAGGTCTGCATTTTAGAGTTTGAGGAGCTTGATAATCAGATCCAGGTGAGGATCGGGAAGGGAAGGGAAATGCTTTCCTCCAGTGAGAATGGAGGTCTTGCTGAGTCAGGATCCCTTCCTACTGCCCACGTTCCCTTAAGTCTAGGAGCACGTAGTCTGGTGTTTTGAAGAGAGGAATCGGAATCACTTTCATTTATGAGGAGAGCATGTGATATGTGCCTAATTGCCCTGCAGCATGGCAACAGTGATGCTTATACTTAGATAGGTGTGGGATCATCTTGGTTAGAAGTTGATGTCAACACAAAGTTCCATGCACGTGTGCTCAGAGTTCATGGTTTTTTAATCATGTTTCTGTGTGGTTACAATTAAGGTAAAAGCTAGAGGGAAACAGGCTGTGTGGTAACGTCAACTAATGGGAGAAGGAAAGTACTGTTTTCTATGTGCCCAGCATCCTGTGGCAGAGGAGCTGGCTCTTCATTTGGACAACCAAAAATATGGCACCATTTTCAAATCCCCACTCTCCAGAAGATGGTGTCCCCCCTCCCTGAGGACCACTTTCCCAAATACAAGCATTATTGAGGCATGAGGGCCTTCAGGGAGAGGGCCAAAGGGAATCTGGGAATATCCTAATGACATTCCAGAGAGCAGACCAAGGAGATGCTGGGCACATGGGTCATAATGACATTCCAGAGAGAGAGGAAGTTGAGGGAGGTTCTGAGAATGTGACATTCCTAAGAGAGGGTCGTGTTGGATTCTGGGAGCAGGGCAACCTGAATGAGACTTCTTTCTGGTCTACCCACAGGTCTAAGCTATCAACGTCATCTAGGTGCAGGTAGAAGCAAATGAAGGCTTGGGATTTGCTTCAATCCTTCTAGAGAGAACTGGGGAAGAGATTTCTTCTCCAAAGGCTGGGTGAGCCCTGTAGCTACAGGACTGAGAGTCTTAGAGATCTGTGACTTTCTGGGGGGCCAACGTTGGTCTGTAGTGATATGCAAAGCCCTCTTGAAGCCAAGAAGGAGATGAACAGAAGGGATGACCTCTCTTGACCCCAAGGTAGGGAAGTTCAAGGATATTAGAGAGGTTTTCTCTAGGTACCTCTACAGGGGCTGGCCCACTTAACCACTTCCTCATCTTCATCCTACATGGGTAGAGATTATTTTACTTCCTATCATCCGTGGGATTGGAACCCAACAGAGCTGAAAATTTAACATACTATCACTACTAATAACAGCAAATGCAAATGCTTAAATAGCTCTGGCTTTGTGCCAATCGCTGTTCTGAATACTTAATTTATATTAGCATTTTTACAAAATTAAACTTTTTATTTTTAGATAATTGTAGATTCACATGCAGTTGTAAGAAATAATAGAGAAATCCCATGTGCCCTTTACCCAGCTTCCCCCAGTGGCAACGCGTTGCAAAACTATCGCAACATACCACAACCAGGAAATTGATATTCATACAGTCAATATACAGAACATTTCCATCACCAAAAGGATTCTTCATATCGCCCTTTTATAGTCATGCCCACTTCCCTCCTGCCCTATCCCCTCTTTAGCTCCTGGGCATCACTAACCTGTTTCCCATTTCTATAATTTTGCCATTTCAAGAATGTTATATAAAGGGAATCATACAGGATGTAACCTTTTGAGACTGAATTTTTTTCTGTCAGCATATTTCTCTGGAGATTTGCTCTGGTTGTTGCATGAATCAATTTTTTGTTCCTTTTCATTGCTGAGTAATATTCCATGATATGGATGTATCACTGTTTAGCCATTTGTCCCTGAAGGACATCTGGGTTGTTTCCAGTTTAGGCAATTAGGAATAAAAGTGCTATAAACACTTATGTGTAAATATGTTTTCATTCCTCTGGGATCAATGGCCAGGAGTGTAATTGCTGGTTCATAATGTAGTTACATGTTTAGTTTTTTTGGAAACTGCCACTGTTTTCCAGAGTGACTGTACCATTTTATATTCTCACCAGCCCTAGATTGGAGTTGGCATGCATGACAGAATCAATATGCCATCCTTGGGCTGAAGCAACCAGTTTTCCAGAAACCCCTCAATAGAATGTTCCTAGAATGGAGAATACGTTAGTCCACATTTTAGAATGGATGTGTTTGTCAAGTTAGCAAGGCAGAGAAAATTTGCAAAGAATAGATCACAGGAGAGGTGAGTTTTGATGGGGATACAGGGCAAGGAGGAAAGCTTGTGTGGTTGTCCAGGACTGTCACAGCACAATTACCAAAAGAGCTCTGGGTCTCTTGATGGTAAGGTGTGAAGTAAAAAAGAACAGAGCAGCCAAAATCAACCTTCAGGAACTCTGAAAACCCAGATCAAACTCAGGGGTCAGTTCCCCATAGTCCACTCAATCCTACTGTTTGCCGAATTCTTGCAGTCGATAGCACAGTAAATATGAGACTTCATTACCCAAATGTGCCACTGTTAATCAGTTAGTGACCCAGTCTCTCGAATGCACAGGACTTTCCCATACCCGCCTTGCTCCTCCACCCCGCACTTCAGCCATACCTTGCTCCTCTCTCTTGAACACCATCATTCTCACAGATGCAGCAGGACCTGGTCTCTGTAGCACGGCATCTTTTCCCCCATCAGTCACCTTCCCCATTCACTCAGAAAACTCTTTGCCCTTGTATTTCCAAACTGTTTTCCCATCTCATCCCCTAAAACTTTAGTTTAGCATTTCTATTATGACAAAGAGTAAGGGTGGTAAAAAACAGAGGTCAGGATGAAATTATGAAGGGATGGATAAAGTATGTCTCAACAAGGAGAAAAAAAATGAAGGGGAAAAATGCCATAAAACTTTTCACTCTGGGGATATTAAGATTACAATTAATTTTTACTCAGGGTTCATAAATGTGCCAAACATTGTGTTAAATACTTTATCACATGCAATTCTCAGAACATCCCAATAAAGCATGTTCTCTTTCTATTCTCTTTGAAAGTGAGGGAAGTAGATTTGAGAGATTAGATGACATGCTCAAGGTCATAGTACCGACAGTAGTGGAGCCAGGATTCAAACTCAGGCAGTCTTATTCCAGAACCCATCTCCAGTCCATGATAGATCAACTAAGAAAAACGCATTTATGCCAGCTCAGAAATTGAGGTGAGCCTTCTGAAGTCAGAGAGTATATTGTAAGAGAAAAAGGCAAGACAGGGCTGTTCCAACATGACTTGCCTATGTGAAGATCTGACCTAGATTCTAGGATTGGATCTGGCCTTCTTGAACTTGTTAGATGCTCTTGGGTGCCAGTACTTGGTCTGGACAACCTAACCTCACCAGGCATGGTTCCTGATATCCAACTGAAAGAATGAAGAGCAATTATTATGACTGCAAAAAGTGACAATATTTCTACAAAAGCCTACACAGAAGAAGATCATGTTGAACTTCCATTTCTGATCAAATAGAAGGCCAATATTCTCACTGAAAAAAACTAAAAATGCTGATAGTGAAGAATTGTCAAATCAAAATCTAAGGAAGGCAGAAATTCAGAATGGTAAGCACAGTACTGACCCATCTTTGTGCTGAAAGCATTTCCCTAAACTGATCAACTTAGGCTTCAGTTTTTACATCCTCATGGGGCACAAGGGACTAAATACCAAGCCTAGGACCTTCCCAAAGTGAGAAGTTAAATGCAAGACTCCACAAAAATATGGAACCCAAAGAGCTATAATATCAGTGTAAAGATGAACCAGAAGTAAAACCACTGTACATATATGGCCCCAATCCCTGCAGTCTGCAAGAAAAATTCTTCAGGATTTAGTACAGCAGGGGGGAAAAAAAAACCTTCTAAAGAAGCTATAATCACAGTTACAGCCCAAACTGAACCACCCACAGGTCTAAAAGCCTCCAAGCCATGAAATGTTTTAACACGATCGCATACTGTGGCCCCAGGTGTCCAGCAGAGGAAAATGAAAATGCTCTCTGGAGGAATGCAACTTTTTCCCAGTCCTCAAGGGATTGCCAGAAATAAATCTCCAAGAAAAATGAGCAGAACATAGTAATAAATGTCTAAGCATGTAGGAAGTAAGACATAGTGAGTAGAAAGTAAGAGAAAGAAACAACTGTGGGATTCTCAGAAGACAGTAGCAGTGGCAGCTTAGTTTTTCAATCTCTTTCAATCCCCACACAAAAACAGAGCAACTAGATAGCAAAGCTATAAAATTTCAAAACAATTCTAGGGGAAAAGATACCGCCCACAAGCTCCAAAAGACAGGAGGGTGGGGACAGATCATTAACAGATATCAGACTTGCCTGGTACTGAAGTCTATAGAGGAGGATGAGGAGAGAAGCAATAGACGCAGAATCTGAAGAGCTTGAGAAAAAGAGAATCCCATAGTAGTCAACTGGAAAGAACAAAAGAAATGATGCTTTAAAGAAACAGAAGGTGAAAAGGAAGAAAAATTCAAAAGTCAATAAGAAATGAAGAGCACAAACCAATATCTGTACAACCATGCTCATAGCAGCATAATTCACAATGGTCAAAAGGTAGAAACCATTCAAAATTCCATATACAGATGAATGGATAAATAAAATGTGGTCTATCCATACAATGGAATACTATCCAACCTTAAAAGGGAAGCATTGTGACACATGCTATAAGGTGAATGAAACCTGAAGACAGTGAAATAAGCCAGGGAAAAAAGGACAAATACTGTATGATTCTACTCACACTAGGTGCTTAGAGTAGTTAAATTCATAGGGACAGAAAGTAGAATGGCGGTTGCCAGGGGATGGGGGAAGTAGGAAATAGAAGTTATTCTTTAATAAATACAGAGTTTCAGTTTTGCAAGACGAAAAATGTTCTAGAGATGGAAGGAGGTGATGGTGGCATAACAATGTGAATGTACTTAATGACACTGAACTATACACTTAAAAATGGTTAAAATGTTAACATTTATGTTATATATTTTTTAATCACAATTAAAAATAAATAAAAATAAATTTCAAATGAAGAAAGAACTGAAGTACTGAAAATAGGCAAAGAAGATTGAACACATGGATAACAGGAATTTCTGAAGATGAAAACCAAAACAAGGGAACAGAAGAAATACTAAAAACTAAATGTTTTCAGGAATAAAACATTCCTGAAATTAAAAAATAATAATTTTAAATTACATTGTGAAAGAGCACCACATACATAAGAACGTTGATCCAAAATGATCACTATCAAGACATATTCTGATCTGGGATTTAAAAAATCCTTTTGGCATCTAGCAAAAAGAGCATGTGACTTTTAAGGGAAAGAGAATTAGATTATTATTAGGCATAGAAAGCCATGCTTTATGTCATAAGAAAATTGAGTAATATATTTAATATACTCAAGAAACAGAACACCAAGGATTTTATACGCACCAAAATTGGTTTTTTAAGTACAAAGGGCATAGACAAACTTATCAAAGCACAAGAACTCAAGAAATATTGTTCCCACAAGCCTTTTCTGAGTAATCTAGCATGGAATGAGTTTTAGACAACCAAAAACAACTAAGGAGCCGGTGACATAATGACTGCTAATGAGCATTAAACGAACAGCAGTTGAGACAGAGAAAACCAAGATAAATGAGGACCCATAGGAGGAGTGTATTATGAAATGCCTACATGCTCTAGCCATGTATATATAGTACAATTATTAAGAATGAGGGGGGGTCTTTATAAGTTTGTCAAAATTTATAGAGCTGTGCACCTAAAACAGGTAACCTTTGCTGTATGTAGGTTTTATCTCAATAAACTTGACAAAAAGGAGGGGGATGAGAAGAACATATACCAAAATTTCTTAATGTTTTCAACAATCATAATTCTTAATGGTAAGAGTAGTATTATTCCAAGAGTGTTGTGTGTTTAAAATTGTATAAAACAGGTGAGAAATTATGGTATATTCTAATTCTATCACCCCTTGTGCTCTTGAAAACCAGTATTCTTGGGATGGAAGAGAAGACATATTGATGTAATTTGAAGAAGTTAAATGAAAGAAGTCTTCACTTAAAGCTGGAAATATCACTATGAATGCATGAAGTATTATATTATATTATATTATGTTATATTATATTATATTATATTCTCTGAAAGCTCCTAAAAACAATAGCCAACCCAGTAACAATGAGCATCCTTAGTGCCTAGCACTACTGCATGTTTTCTAATAGAAAGCCAATAACCCTTATGGAGCCATGGTCTATGGATTTCAGAAGTTGTCCAAGCACTCTTAAGTCTCGAGCACACAAACACAACTTTCCTTACCTCGCTTGTCTTAGAAAGTGGGATAGAAAGGAGTGATCATTATCATGAAAAGTCCCACTTCATGCAGGAATATGCTGCCTTGGATTGAGACTAGTTCCACTTGGGTAGCCTCTTGGTTATCAGCACCAGAAATTAGAAATGTAGAGAACATCAGTGGGCACCCAAGAGCTGCTTCGTTCAGAGTACACAGCTGCTTACTAGCTGTAACACTGGTGAAGAACAGGATGCAGGGAGATGGCCCTATCTGCATCTCTAAAACATTCTCATCAATGGGAAAAGCATCAATAGTTGCTTTGGCCCTTAGCACCAGTTAACGCACAGGCGCTTCCTGATGTGAGCTAACACCAGAAATGCTAGATCAGAATCCTTTTGAAGATTTATTCATCTTGGATCCCCAGAACCACCTTTTGCTATTCTTTCTTGAGTTAGTTCCAGAAAGAGATCATTGGTCTTGCATCTCTCTATGTTTATGATGACTTTAATTAATGGCCCCATTACTCTTCTCTTTCACTGAATCTTGTCCAGGTCCACTCCATCCTTTCCAGTAGAGCTTCATAAGTAAAATAATCAGGGGCAAGTATGTTAACATCCTCCTCCCAGAAAACCCCTGGTTTCCATATGCAAAGTAGCCTTCTTCTCTTTGCAAAAAGGAATGTATAGGTAGCTTCTCTAAGTCAAACCAAAGGCCTCATCATAATAGTTCTCAAATCTGAGTCTCTTTGGAATACGTCTGCGTATTAAAGAGAGTCCATAAACTTCTGCTCTATATTGACCTTCTATCCCACCAGAATGAAGAGCAGCTGGCACCTTCTTTAGCTAAACAAGGAAAAAATCTAGTCTGGCTATTCCACTCCACAAGGACATAGCATAAACCTATTGTCAGAATCAGAGAGAAGCTTCCACTAATAAGGCTTTTGGATAAAAACCGAAAATGTGTTTGCAAATGTCTCACTAGATATTGTAGGACATCCTTTCTTCCTATAACTCCTGTCCCTCCCTGCACACATCCTTTCTAAATCTTGATCCCCATAATCACCAGCATCTATGGGACCAGACATACACATCCTCAACTCTAAAGAAAAAAGATGACTTTTCCTCCCACTTTTTCATACACAAATTTTAGGTTAGGTTTCTGATTGGTCCAACTAGGATCCAATCACTATGACCAGGAGGAATAGAAATATTTATTGTCCAAACTTAGATTCTCCTATGTCCTATCGGCAAGATGCTATGCTTCATTCTTTAAATACTTGTATTATACAAAATATAGGGTTGTAGTGAGGGAGGAAGAAATTCTCTAAAGACTGTGATTAGGGAGGGTGTTTTTTCCACAAGGAGATCATTGGTTTTGAGCAGTCACGAATTACAGAAGTCCTCCAGTACAATCCCAAGTCCAAGAGAGGCTGGGCTACTCAGCACCACCCTTCCTATATATCTTCATAAAATGCACCACCAAGACTGGATGTATTCTGTAAGCAGCATCTGTAGGACTGGTGCCTCAATTTGATACTGTGGCTAGACACTCTGGCTAATTTTGAAAGCATATAGACTCAAAAATACTATTATCTCAGGTTCCAGAGTCTCCATTGATTTTTCACAATCAATGATTGGAACAGGGTCAGTGCTTGGCAACCAGGAAGGCTTCAATTTATCAAAGGACTTATCACTCCAGACAGCTGCTGCTTTTGCTGATTTGGAATTTGCAATAGATGATGACAGAACAATGAACAATGGCTTTGCTATTGTCATCCTTCACTATTGCCCTTTGAACATCACTCCAGAAAAAAAAAAAAAAGAGTTCAAGTTCTCCTTCCTGGTTGTTCCTGCCCCTGAAGTACTGATAGTATGACTAGGTTTAGCAACAGTTGTTTCCTTTAGTGGAGGAATGAACGTGTTTCAATGAGTGTACAGTGTGGACTTACTGGACCAGAAGGAAGGAGACTTGACTTGGCCGCTCAGCACACATTCATCCTTTTTCTATTTAGAATAACCAGATCTTCCTCTGGGAACATTCCCCTCTGATTCTTAGCCCATGTGCTTTGGGTGGAGTTGAATCTACTTCCTGTTCTAGGGATGGGCATGTGGCTCAGACCAGACCCATCAGAGCACACATTACTGTGGTTATAGTGATTAGTTCAGAGATGGTCACATGATTCAAGTTGAGCCAATGAGACATAAAGATACTTTTGATGGTAAAGATCACAGGCCCAGGCTCTTTATAGCCAGACTTGAATTTGGAGTTGGGGGTGCTGGTAGCCATTTTGCTACCCCATGGCATCTGACATGAGGCCAATATGGAAGGAAGCATTCGGACAGAGACTTCATTATGATGACGTGATCTGAACACCGGGCTCGGGCCTCACCCGAACCTAATTCTGATCCTCAACTTGTCATTTATAGGAATCAAAGCTAGTTTCAGTTGGGTTTCCTATCACCTTAAACAAACAAAAAGAAGAGCTCTATACTTAGAGTCTAATCTTAACTCTGCCACAAACTAGTAGTGTGACCTTGGCCAAGCCTCTTCATCCCTCTGAATCTAGATTTCCTCAGCTATAAAATGTGGTTATTAGTTAAAGGAGATATTTTTGCTGTGGCATTCTAGGGCATTTTACTGAATTATTGTTTTTGTTTGTCTGTTTGTTTGTTTTTACATTTTGGTGGTGCCACGGGGCATGTGGGATCTTAGTTCCCCAACTGGGGTTGAACCCACGCCCCCTGTAGTTGAAGCTTGAAGTCTTAACCACTGTACTGCCAGGGAAGTCCCTGAATTATTGTTTTAAGCATGGATTTTTGTAGGAGACTGGCAGAACCTTCTCAATTCAGACCCGTAGGACAATTAGATGGATTAGAGCAGATGCGTCGGGAATGCTTTCTAGAAAGGAAAATGAGTATCTGAAGTGTTCAGGAGGAACTGGTTCTCCACACTATTTCAATAATTAAAGAGCTAATTGGGGGACTTCCCTGGTGGGGCAGTGGTTAAGAATCCGCCTGCCAATGCAGGGGGCCAGGTGTTTGATCCCTGGTCCGGGAAGATCTCACATGCTACTGAGCAACTAAGCCCGTGTGCCACAGCTACTGAGCCTGCGTGCCACAACTACTGAAGCCCGTGCACCTAGAGCCCATGCTCTGCAACAACAGAAGCCGCCGCAATGAGAAGCCCACGCACCACAACAAAGAGTAGTCCCTGCTCACCGCAACTAGAGAAAGCGTAGCAATGAAGACCAAATGCAGCCAAAAAATAAATTAATTGAAAAAAATTAAACTAAAAAAATAAAATAACGTGCACATTCTATTTAAAAAAAAAGAGCTAATTGGTAGCAGTGTATGTATGTGTGTATTAGGAGTTAATGTGTTTTACATACCTTTCAACCATTTGAATTTCTTCTTCCAACTACCAAGTTTGACTTTTGTAATACAAAATAATAATAATAATAATATTATGAGAAGAAGGTTAAAAGTAATTGTGGCCCTGGAACATAATCTGAAACTAGTAGGTTTTATTATTTTTTTAATGACTGACAGGATCTTGATTTCTTATCACTGTAACTCAGATGAGGCCAGACTTTGAGATTTTTTTTTTACAAGAGTGAAATTTTCAAAATGATTTAGCAGCTAACCGAAGGTTGACGTATCATAAAATAAGAGTATTTTAGTATAGCAAGAATAAAAAATAGTGGGACATAATCTTTAAACAAGGAAAATCTTTTCTTAGAAAAGATAGTTGAAACTAATTCAGTATTTATAGCTTTCTCCAACACTTTATTGCTAATGTTTATTTAAGTTTTCTTAAGCAACATATAGTTAGATTTCCCTTTGAAAAATCCTAATAGTGTCTGCCTTTCAATAGGAGGAATTGTTATTAATCTTTACTGCAATCACTGTATGTTTGGTTTTATTTCTGTCATCTTAATTTATGTCATCTACTTTTCCTCTTGTCTTGAGTTTTCCCTTTCCACATTCTACTTAATTGAGCAAATACTCTTTCTTATTTTTATTTTTCCAGTGAAATAGAGGTCTGCCTTCTTTTTTAAAATACTTGTATTTTACATATATTTTTACAAAAACAAATACATTTCAAATCCTATTTTCTTAGCAATGTCAAAAAGTAACCAGTAGTCTAGAGCCTCCTGTCTGAAAAGACAATCCTTGAAGTATCCCTTCATTTCTTCCACCCTCCATTTGCCAACTCTTAGGTCTTATTACGTAGAATTTTGGTCTAAGATGAATAGTTTGATGTAGATATGCATGGATTTTACATACTTACCTTTGTGGCATGTCTCTTATTTTACTAACTGCTATCTCACAGTTGCTTTGAAATTTTACACCTGTATTTTCAGCAATTATTTGGATTTTGCCCTCATTATTTCCTCAGCTCATTTCTTAGTTCCATTATACCTTTACTGTGTTTCTAGAAACATCCTTTGATGAATATTAGGGCTCTTGGATCCATCCTTCATGTGTCAACTTTTCTGTTGTAATTTTGTCATTACTCCATGTGTCGGGAGTCTACTTTGGTTATATATTCCAAATCCCTAAGTCAATCCTTTTATTTAATTTTTAATTCTGCCATTCAGACCTTCTATTTAGCTTTTAATGTTGCCAATCACATTCTATTTTCCAAGATTTAGTTTGCATTGTTAAAGTACTCTTATGAATAACCCCAGGTGGTTGTATGGATGGTACATCCTCTCAGATCTGAGGGTACTAATCAGCATTCTTTGAAGTCATCTTCTGTTTCCTATACTAACTTTGGTCAAGATTTAGGATCTTAGTATGCTCGGTTTCATGTCTCTCTTTGATGTCATTTAGTTCCCTCAAATGTCGGGTGATGCAGCTGTTTATAGTTATGGAGGAGAATGTGCTGTCCCATATGGCAACGATTTCAATAGTCAATGTGGTAGCCACTAACAACAGGTGGCTATTTCAATTTAAATTTAAATGAATTAAAATGAAATGAAATGCAAATGCAGTTCCTTGGTGTCATTAACCACATTTCAGGTGCTCAGTAGCTTCATGTGGCTAGTGGCTGTGGGAGTGGGCAGCACAGATTTATAAAGTATTCCTTTTTTTTCTTTTTTCAGTTATTTTAGTTTTTAGTGTTAATTGTGGTAAAAAACACATAACACAAAATTGACCATCTTAACCACTTTTAAATGTGCAATTCAGTGGTGTTAAGTATATTCATGCTGTTGTGCCATGGATCTCCAGAACTTTTTCATGTTGCCAAACTGAAACTCTATACCCATTAAACAGCTTCTCATCCCCCATCTCCCACCCAGTTCCTGGCAACCACCATTCTTCTTTCTGTTTCTGAGATTCATAAAGTATTTCTTTTTTTTTTTAGAATGCTAAAAAAATTTTTTATTGAAGTATAGTTGTTGTACAGTATTATATAAGTTACAGGTATACGACATAGTGGTTCACAATTTGTAAAGGCTCTACTCCATTTATAGTTAATATAAAATATTGGGTATATTCCCCATGTTGTACAATATATCCTTGTAGCTTATTTTATTTTATTTATTTTTAAAATTTGTATTGGAATAGAGTTGATTTACAACGTTGTGTTAGTTTCAGGTGTACCGCAAAGTGAATCGGTTATACATATACTTATACCCATTCTTTTTTAGATTCTTTTCCCCTATAGGCCATTACAGAGTACTGAGTAGAGTTTCCTGTGCTCAACAGTAGGTCCTTATTAGTGAGCTATTTTATATAGTAGTGTGTATATGTCCATCCCAAGCTCCCAATTCATCTCTCGCACATAAAGTATTTCTATCAGCACAGACTTCTGCTGTACAGTGCTGCTTTAACCTGACCAGTGTTGGCAGCTAAAATGGCTTTCCTCCGAACATGTGACTGTCACTTTCCCCTGCATTAAGTGGAGAAGAGTTACATCCAGTGGGCTTCTCTTCATGATGGGAGGTAGGGAAGCATGCTTCTAGTTGCGGGTGCTCCGTCTCACTCGTGCTCAGCAACGGTTACTCAGGGCAGTGACCCATGTCTCTCTCTAGCCACCTAAGCTCCGGTTGTCACTTTACATAGAAAACTGACTCCACAGTGTGATAGCCAGCCTCTCTTCTGAATGAAGAATTGCGGAACTGTTCTGCTGTTCTCTAATTTATTACCCATAGACCATTGTTTCTCCCACATTGCTCTCTCTCTGATCTTGATTTCTTCTCCAGAGTTCTGTTGGGAAAACACAGTTTTACAATTGTCTCCTCTTTTATCTACTTGGGGTTATAGTTTCCTGAAGGCTGTTAAGGAATGGTCATTAATCTGATGCCATATATTTTATCTCTTCCACACATTTCTCAGCATTCTTGGCCTGCTGATGGCAATGTTCCCCATTTTCCAGCACCGCCATTGATTTATTCTTGCTCTTATATTTCTTCTGTCAAGATGGGCTCAATCAGCCATCTTGAACTGAAAGTAGTAGACTGATTTCTTATGTCTTTTGTGTCTACAGAATAAGTTTTATAAGTAATCATAGGATGTCAGGGCTAGAGAGGAAATCCGAGAGCCAGTCCAATCCATCATTTTACTGAGGAACAGAGTGAGACTAACATAAGGGAACTCACTCACCTGAGCCTCCACAGCACAGTGGTGGCAGAGCTGGGACAAAGAAGGAAGTCACTCACCCTCTACACTGGCCATTGTCTTCTGCTCCAAGAACCCTGAGAAATTATAGGAGAAAGTCAGTGTCTCCACCCACCTGTATCTTAGGCTCAGCACAGTATTCACCTTATTAATCACCTCTTTTCTAGGATCCTCTTAATACAAAATAATGGAGGACTTTCTAGAAGAAATTTTCAACAGAACTGAATGAATTTAAGAGGATCTTCCTCTTAACCTATAAATCCATTTACTCAGAACTGTCCTTTCCCCAAGCACAGTGAAAAAAAAATCAAGGTTATACTTCAAACCCATAAGGAGGGGCTTGGAAAATGCAAACAGGTCTTGCTTAGAAATGATCATAATATTGCCAAGGTGGGAGGGGGGAATATATGAGAAATAAGCTTCTCCCTCCCCCAAAAAAGTTCTGGGGTGGCAGCTTACGGTCCATCTTAGTGAAATGTTTCACCTCGAGCACCTGCCTAATTGCACTGATCTACAATCTGCTTCCAGTGAAGCAAAGTAATTAATTGTTTGAAAATGCTTTTTGAGATTTTGGAAAACTGACCTAAGGTTAATGGTTCATAAACCTCATTTGTGCTTCTGTTAGAGAATTTAAAATGTGAGCTGATCTGTTTCAGGACTGGAGAGGAGGAGAGGGCCTCAGAGACCTGCATGAGACCCGTAGCAATGGCTGCAGCTGCGGACTTATTCCTCTTCTAACACATTTAAGGAAGAGAGAGAGCAGTGCACATTCCCCGACATTGTCCTTTAGAGGGTTTGATTTATTGATGATGTTGTGTTATACTTGGAGAGAAATAGTCCACTTGTCTGTCCTGAAAGCTTCATCTCCTACCCTCATACATCTTAGAATGAGGTTCTGAGCCAGAGTTTCCAGTCCTAGCTGGGCTCCTCTTCCTGTGTACTTCCAGACAAAATACCTTAATCCCTGTACTTGGCCTCATAGACTGTGATTTTTCTAGGGACACCAAGAAAGCTTATCAATATCTCTTCTGCTATGAGTAATTCATTCCTGTGGCTCACACAGGCTTAGTTTGGGGATCATAAACTCGGGCGCATCCAGACACCAGACAGGTAACATAAATAAGTCAGGAAGAAGGGTAGAGACTGGGGGAACGGGCGGAGGCACATCCCTTTGAAGGAGGGCAGCTGCTTTTCAGTTCCAACTGGGAGCTGCCACGCAGAAATGTGTGCACAGGCATTGCAGGGGAATCAAAAATCCACACAATAAATGAAGTCTGACTTTTACTTGGTGCTGATAACTAAATAAAAGACAGGGACACTTCTTGGTGCAAACCACACACACCTGTGGGTGATGTGCTCTCTGGTTTGGTTCTCCCAGAAATCGCTATCAAAATGTAAAGATGAAAGGATTAAAGGAATGACCACCTCTAGCTACCAAACGGTCCGTGGGTCTGCAAAATCTAAACACATGCAGCCAGTCTGAAGATCCAGCCCTCCCATTACACCCCATCATGGTTACCAGGGTTTTCTTTGTAACGTGCACACTCCTATTTATTTGAATTCTGGATCAGGCTAGAATGGTAGTCACTTCAAGAAAGGGGGCGTCTACGAGAAGGTGAGTATTCCTAGGGTATTCCCTAGGGTACAGGTCCTAAGGGAGTCAAAAAGATTGAACTTCAGAAGTATACACACTCCTGTCAATTGTAATGTAACCACAGCAATTATAATAAATAGCTCTGATCCACAGATTGCCTACTGCATGTCAGGGTAAGTGATTTACAGACACCATCTTATTTCATTTACACAGAAAACCCAACAGGTACTACAATGATTCCCTTTCTATAGATGAGAAAGCAGACTCAGAGAGGTTGTCATGTTCCCTGGATCTCACAGGTGGTAACATTCAAATTTGTTAGAAAATGAGCTCCCAAGGTCTGTGTGTTATTCTTTGCCTCCCTTGAGGACACCAAATAGGAAGTCCAACATAATGTTGAAGAGATTTCCCCTCTCAATTTCCAATGATTCCCAGAGCAGGTTTAAAAGTATGAGAACAGATGGTTATTGGGTGGTGGTATATCAATTTCCTTAAAGCCTACAAATGTATATCTGAAATACACAAAAACAAATTCGGGTGATCAGAAAAATCAGCATGCTCTAAAAAGCAAAGAAATGACTCTGTAGCTTCCAAGATACATATTATTATGGGTACTCTGAGACCATATGGGTAATATCAATTTGTTAAGCTTGGTAGGATAAGGAAGGCAGAACCACAAAGGCTTTGAGAAAGCAATGGGTGGGCACTGAGAGCAAGGGCATGGCCAGAGGCAACAGATTGCCTGTGTTGGTTGTTGAGAATTTTTTTTTTTTTTTTTTTTTTTTGCGGTACGCGGGCCTCTCACTGCTGTGGCCTCTCCCGTTGCGGAGCACAGGCTTGGGACTCACAGGCTCAGCGGCCACGGCTCACGGGCCTAGCTGCTCCGTGGCATGTGGGATCTTCCCGGACCGGGGCACGAACCCATGTCCCCTGCATCGGCAGGCGGACTCTCAACCACTGCGCCACCAGGGAAGCCCGGTTGTTGAGATTTTTAAAAACAGCTTTACTGAGATATAATTCACGTACCATACAATTCACATATAAAGTGTATAATTCAGTGGTTTTTAGTATTTTCACAGGCATGTGCGACCATCAGCACAGTCAATTTTAGAACATTTTCATCACCTCAAAAAGCAGCCCTGTACTCTCCAGTTATCACCCTCCTACTCCCCCGTCCTCCCCCAGCCCCAAGCAACCACTAATCTACTGTCTATACGAATTTCTCTGTTCTGAACTTTCATATGAATAGAATCATATAACATGTGGTCTCTTGTGAGCTGCTTCTTTCATTTAGCATAATGTTTTCACTGTTGTTGAGATTTGAATGGCTTTTAAAATGATGTTCTCTCCCTCAGTGGGTTACTTTGGCAGATTTCTTCTTCCGATCAAGTCTTTGAGCCTTCCTCTGGCATTGTGAACCACACCGGGAGCGTTCCTGTCTGGAGTCCTTACCAGAAACAGTTGAATGTTATATGCTTTCCCTTCCCTGGGGTCTCCAGGAAAAGCTCTGGACTGGACTACTCCTGGAATTTCCAGGAGCATGAGCCAAAAGTCCTCTGCTGAGTCATTATACAGAACCAACAGCACAAGTCAAATACTAAAGTCTTTGCCCCTTTCTCTCACTCCTACCTTTGCAAGAACTTAGCATTTCCAGTTCTGGATAGATTTGGGGAAAGGGTTAGATTTATAAACAGTTACCTCAGATATTACCCAAGAGGACTCTATGGTTAGAGTGAGGTCTACATGTAGAAACTAGTGTCCTGGATCCTTCTCCAAACAATATCAAAGACATTACTGCTTGATGTACCTTCACAGTGTTTTGTCTTATTTTCTGCATTATCTTGAAGAGATAAAATACAGGAACTGAGCGATTTTTTGTTCAAAGCAATGGTGAGACTGGTTATTCTCAAACGATGTCTATTAAGGACCTACAATGAATTGGAAGCACTAGGCATTGTAAGGTGTGTAGAGATTTCAGTCAGGTTGAGGGGAGATGGAATATGTATTGTAAGTGCAAGGAACATTATATGTGAACAGAACATATTCTTTAGAATCAAACCAATCTGGTTCAAATCTTAATCTCACCACTTACCAACTGTGTGACATTGGACAAGCAAGTAAGATTCTCTAAGCCTCAGTCTCCTTATCAATAAAATAGAAATAATGTTATCTACTCCATAAGATGTTTTGAGATTAAAGTATGTAAAGATTAAACAATAACCACAACAACTACTGCTAGTACTATGACCACTCTCACTACCATTTATTGAGCACTTATACGTCAAGACACTGTTAGGCACTTAAATTGTTGCAAACTTTACTTAGGGGTTACTTTTCTAACCCCTTCAACAACCTGGCAAGGTATGCAAGATATTATAATCTTTATTTCATAGATTAAAAAAAACTGGCTCAGACAAGTTTACTGATTTGCCCCAAATCACACAGTTAGTGAGAAGTGGAATTGAGTGTCAAAACCAGATTTGTTGGTCACAAAGATGGCATTATACCCATCATTGTGGCTACTGTGGTTAACAGAACAGTGAAAGTAAGAATCAAGGACATGAAAAGAGACATTTTTCATCCAGAAGCTAGAAACCCATCTTTTAAAAGTCACGCAAACACTGTAAAATTTAAAATAGGCAATTTCACATTTTGATGACTGTGTTTAAAACTAGGCAATTTCAAGTACATGGTTTAAATACCAGTGTAAGGATGAGAGACTATGTCTAGACATCTGGTATACCAGCCCCAGTACATCCACCTGTGGTTCACCCCTCCCCACCACAAGACGAGCTGAATTTTTAGAAGGAGATGTTGTTCAATTTCACTTGAAAGGGGCTCCCAGCCCATAACCTCCCATTCCTGGGACAATCTTTTGACATCCCGGGCAGAGAAACTCTGTTTTCTGCTCAGCAACGAACTCTGGGATTTGCCCAGTTTCTTGTCCTTGGGTTCTTGCAAAGTCATTGTAATTTGAATGTTTATAAATCAAATCCCATTTCACATGCAATTGAGGAACTTGCACTTTAAAAGAATTCTGTCTTGAATCCTCAAGAACGCGGAAGGCTGCCTTTAGAACTGAATAGCTAATTCTGAAATAAGCCATTTTTTAAATTCAGAATTTGGTTCACAGCTTTCTGAAAACAACCTTTAAACTTTGAAACCAATTTGAAATTCAAGTTTGTGGCTGGGTCTTGTGGGCAATCCTTATCACCTTAGCTGATAAGCATTTAAATATATTCATTAACAAAAATAATTGTTGTCACAGTTAACTACATTAGCACCTTTTAATTGAATTAGAAATTAGATGGGGGTCATGAATATTTAACTAAGGCTCACTGCTAGCCTTCCCAAATTCCATCTTTTTTAAATAAAAAACAAACCCTCACATAGCCATAAACAGGTGGATTTGCAATGTTCATGTTCCTGGCCTTTCTCATACTTTTGCCGCAGAACTCATCCCATAGTCAAAAATAAATCAAAAAAGAATTTGTAACTTTCTTGCTGCTCTTCTGTGCTTCCAGGCACAATGCAAGGAGTTTTCTGTCCTTAGGAAACGTTAAATGAACATTTTACTCAACACAAACCAGAAGCCATCAATCTCACTGCCTGCTGAAGACGTAGAGCACAGTAGGGGCTTGTGAGGTAGAGTCCAAAGTTCCCAACCATGGCACAACTGAAATTTGGAGTCAGAGAATTCTGTGTCGTAGGCAACTGTCCTGTCATTGTAGGATGTTTAGCAGCAGACTCAGTGCACCCCCTACACACACACACACACCAGTTGTAACCATCAAAACTGTCTCCAGATAATATTTGGATATTCAGATAATATCCCCCCCGGGGGGGATTTTCCCCCAGTTGGGAACCACTGATAGAACAATATGGGTTCAATTACCAGCCCTCCCTCTTATGTTTGACCTTTCTCTGGGCCGCAGTTTTGCATATGTGAAATAGAAGCAGTCATACTTATTTCGCTGGGTTGCTAGGAGACTACACAATATCAAGTGAATAGAAGGCATAGCTGGATGAGTGTTCATTAAATTATTAGCTGAAGTAGTGGTAGTAATCATAGTAGTAGCAGCAACAGCATTAGCAGAACTTGCATCAAGACCTGAGGGATCAGGAAGCTTGCACAAGCCTCTTAGATAGCCTCATCCACCAGAGGGCAGACAGCAGAAGCAAGAAGAACTACAATTCTGCAGCCTGCAGAACGAAAACCACAATCACAGAAAGATAGACAAAATGAAAAGGCAGAGGATTATGTCCCAGATGAAGGAACAAGATAAAACCCCAGAAAAACAACTAAATGAAGTGGAGATAGGCAACCTTTCAGAAAAACAATTCAGAATAATGATAGTGAAGATGATCCAGGATCTCAGAAAAAGAATGGAGGCAAAGATTAAGAAGATGCGGGCTTCCCTGGTGGCGCAGTGGTTGAGAGTCCGCCTGCCGATGCAGGGGACACGGGTTTGTGCCCCGGTCTGGGAGGATCCCACATGCCGCGGAGCAGCTAGGCCCGTGAGCCATGGCCACTGAGCCTGCATGTCCAGAGCCTGTGCTCCGCAATGGGAGAGGCCACAACAGTGAGAGGCCCGCGTACCGCAAAAAAAAAAAAAAAAAAAAAAAAAAGATTAAGAAGATGCAAGAAATGTTTAACAAAGACCTAGAAGAACTAAAGAGCAAACAAACAGAAATGGACAATACAATAACTGAAAGGAAAAATACACTAGAAGGAATCAATAGCAGAATAAATGAGGCAGAAGAATGGATAAGTGACCTGGAAGACAGAACGGTAGAAATCACTGCTGTGGAATAGAATAAAGAAGAAAGAATGAAAAGAAATGAAGACAGCCTAAGAGACCTCTGGGACAACATTAAACACACCAACATTCACATTATAGGGGTCCCAGAAGGAGGAGAGAGAAAGGGCCTGAGAAAATATTTGAAGAGATAATAGCTGAAAACTTCCCTAACATGGGAAAGGAAACAGTCAACCAAGTCCAGGAAGTGCAGAGAGTTCAGGCAGGATAAACCCAAGGAGGAACATGCCAAGACACATAATAATCAAATTGACAAAAATTAAAGACAAAGAAAAAATATTAAAAGCAACAAGGGAAAAATGACAAATAACATACAAAGGAACTCCCATAAGGTTATCAGCTGATTTCTCAGCAGAAACTCTGCAGGCCAGAAGGGAGTGGCACGATATATTTAAAGTGATGCTACTCTACCCAGCAAGGTTCTCTTTCAGATTTGATGGAGAAATCAAAAGCTTTATAGACAAGCGAAAGCTAAGAGAATTCAGCACCACCAGATCAGCTTTGCAACAAATGCTAAAGGAACTCCTCTAGGCGGGAAAGAGACTAGTAACTTAAAAAAAAAAAAAAGGCCTGAGAGATGGGGAAGTAAGGACCAGCTACTCCCTTTCTACTTATTCTCTACCCATGGAATTGACATATTATTGGGTCGGGCCAGAGTTGCCCTCCTTGTCTGAAAGAAGACCCCAGGTGGTACCTCTGAAGGCAGCAGTGGTCCCTCTTCTTTAAATCCCTAAGCTACTCAGACCCATCCTACATACCACTCGTCCAGTGGGTGGTCAAAGCAAGCCCCAGATCTTTCCACAATAGACATTTGAGCACAGCACGGTGAAGTTTGAAAAAAATAGGGTTTGAAGTCAGGCAGACCTGAATTCCAAACTTGACTTCTGATTCCAGGAGGTCTCAGGCAAGGTTCTTAATCTCTGTGACCCTCAGATTCCTTAGCTTTAAAAGAGAGTCATGAGAATTATCCCATAGACTGGTTTTGAGAGTTAAATGTAATGGTGCCTGCAGAAAGCCCTTAGTGACGTATCTGGCACACAGTAGGTACTCAATAATCATCAGTGATTATAATTTTTATGATGAAGAATATTATGCTATTCTACAGCAGGGTTTCTCAGCCTTGGCATAATTGACATTTGGGGCTGGATAATTTTTTGTTGCGGAGGCCTGCCCTGTGCTTTGTAAAATGTTAGTGGCATCTCTGGCTCATTAGATGCTAGTAGCACCCGTCACAGTTTTAACAACCAAAACTGTCTCCAGGCATTGCCAAGTGTCCCCTGGGGAAAAAGTTGCCCCCAGTTGAGCACTACTGTTCTACAGGAAATAGATCCCCTCACCCCAGTGTGCTTGGTCACTCCGCCCTGAGTTAACAGCACCTCTTCTGGGGAGATGCCCAGCTTTCTTCCCGTCGAATTAGCCACTGCCTTCATTGTCTCATAACTGTTTGCTCATCTGTCTGGTCTGCTAGGCTGGGAGCCCCTTAAGGGCTGACTTCATTTGTATCTGTATCTGTAGTTGGCACAGAGTGGAGGGTAGCAGAGCAGGATAGGGAAGAAAGTAAACTACTACTTACTGAGCACCTACTATATACCAAGCACAAATCTAAACTGCTTGCATGTATGATTTCCTTCCCCCTTCTAATAGGTTTGTACAGTATGTTTCATTGTGTCCATTTTGCTGATGAAGAAACTGAGGCATAGAAACAAGGAACTCATTTAAAGATACACAGCAAGTATGTGAATGTACTTGGGGTTTGAATCTGGTCTGAATGGCCCTGAAATTTCTCCCCTTCTTCACCAAGCTTCTCTCAAGAGCAGGAAACTAGGTGCCTTCTTCCCAAGCTGTGCTGTACCCTAGTGCCTCCCCCTAACCCTCAAGCTGGAAAGAAAGGCATTCTTTCTACTCTCAGAGGAGTCCCTTGCCCACAGATGAGATCACAAAATTGGGGTGGTGTGCCAAAGGTCAGGAAGTGAGTAGAAGTGGCTGACCCGCTTGAAGAAACAATCCATTCTGGACCTAAAGATGAGGCACCGAACATTTTTCACTCTTACTGAAAAGGTCAGATTGGAGACAGCAGGACCCAGAGTGAGACCTTTTGGCAATTTCAGAAAGTTCAGCCTGCAGCTTGGGGGCAAAGCCGAGGCTAACGCCCACGTCGCCCTAGCCTCTCACTCCACCTCCAGCTCGAGACACCAGCTGGCACCAGGCTTACCTCATCAACACCAGCCTGCTTGGGGCACAGGTCCTCGGCTCAGGAAGGAGGCACCCCTTTGCCCCAGACTTCACCACCCCCAGGGCAGCTGCTTCTCTGGGTCGGAGAGCCTCATTATCTCAGACATTCCGAGCAACACTGCAAATATGCTAAGGAGGGCATACAAAGTGGGCAGCAGGCTCCAAGAGGTTAACATCTTCCTTTTCAGCTGCTTCCTGCAGTTGCTATGGTATCTCCTACAGGAGGATTTGCTAGTTCCACATGAAGGGCCTGAGATTAATAAACTCCTTTGAACTCAGAGGAAACAAACCATGTTGGGCTGCAAATACTGCAGCCTGTTTATTCCTCACGTGGACAAGAGGCCTGGGTGTGCAGGTGTATGTGTGCAGGGCGTTTGGAGCTGCAATCACACATGCCATTGTGTGTGTGCTTTTGTTTTGTCTGTGCACAGGTATGAGAGAGGATCAGGAAAGGACCAGACTGTCTGCATATCCATAAAGGCAAAGATATATCTAAAAACCATTCAGCAAGATACTGAGGTCAAGGGCTGTGTCCATTCATCTCTGCAATCCCACTGGCACTTAGTCCAGTCCTTCGTTGATGTTCAGTGACTGCTTATTGAACACTTTCATCTGTTCATTTAACACATACTTTTGAGTGTCTGCTGTGAGCCAGGCACTGTGTTATGTGCAAAGGTTATCACCGCACAGGTAAACAGGGTGGAGAGTCCCTTTCTCTGGGGAGCTACTGTCATAGAGGAGATGAGTGGACTGATGGGTGAAGAAGATCCCAACTGGAAGATCATTTAACTACCTTTTCCTTTGGTTGATGTGTGTGTGTGTGTGTGTGTGTGTGTGTGTGTGTGTGTGTATGTGCACATGTTTATTAATAGTCAAAAGAATCCTTTGAAAAACCAGTGTCAGAGAGGGGAAGGGTCCCAGGATAGAAGATAAGGAACGTGGGCTCTGGAGTCAGAAACTGGGCATTTGAGTCCTGCCTCTGTTGCTTACTAGCTTCGTGTCCATAGTCAACCAGAGCATCAGTTTCCCCAGACTATTCATTCTTTGAATAATATATTTGCACACCTACCAGGTGTACGTCCTAGGCTCTGGGGACAAAGCATGGAGCAGAGCAGACAGAAATCCCTGCCTTTGTGGAATAATTGTAATACAGCACAGTGAGTGTCACCAAAGAGGCAGGTACACATACAACAGGAGTGATGGCAAGAAGCTCCAAGGTGACCCAGGGAACTAGGGAAGGCATGAGTCCAGGACATGAAGAAAGAGGGTCCCAGGCAGAAAAAAATAATGTGCACAGAGTACTCAAGGAGAGAGTGATTGTGGCATGTGCAAAGAGGTGGAAGAAATTGAATATGGCGGTAGCATTGCGTGTGAAGGAGAGAAAAGGCTGTATGTGTGAGTGTGCATGTGTGTTCTTGTATGTTTATGTCTGTATGAGTGTGTCTATGTGTGTCCAGGCATATGAGTGTGGGTGTGTCTGAATGAATGTGTATGTGTGTGTGCATGTGTGTCCATGTTTTTGTATGTGTATGAGTCTGTATTTGTGAGTCTATATGTGTACAGGGGTATGAGTATGAATGTGTGCATCTGAACGTGTGTGTGCATGTGTGTGCATGTGTGTCCAGGCATATGAGCATGGGTGAGTATGCAATTCTCACAAAGAAGCTTGCAGATACCATGGCTAGAAAGCTGCAGAGAGTGGAATAAGACTCCCCATGGGAACTCTGTAACCACACAGCAAAATCAATAACCTAACTGAATTGCATTTATAGATAATGTGTGATGTAAGAAAGGTTTTAATTAAAGTGTGGTCTCTAAAAAGGTGCCTCTAAGACTCACAGACCTTGGTGCTCTGCTCAGGCAGAATCAGGGCAGGTGGGGGGCAAACTGGGGCCACTTGACAAAGCAGTCCCCCCATTTCCTGTCCGCCCCTGCTTGGGGCCCCTCTCACCAGCCTTTTTGGAAATTCACAAAAGAAGAAGATATATAGGAAAGGCTATTAATCAATAAATGAATGTTCCTTAAAACCATTCAAGCATACTCGTAGTCAAAGACACACACATGAAAACAAAATACTAACCTGTACTAATACCCTAACCTGTACCCTAAACCATCCCTGTCACCTAACCCTAAATCTAAACCTAACCCTAACCCTTAACCAAAGCCTTACCTTAACCGGTCCCCTAAACCTAACCCGTAGGCTAACACTAACCCATGCCCTCACACGTACGCTCACCTGAAACTGTTCTCGTACCCTAACCTGTAACCTAAACCGTCCCCTTCCCCTAAACCTAACCCTAACCCTAACCCTAACGCTTACCCGAAGCCTTACCCTAACCAGTCCCCTAAACCTAACCCGTACGCTAACACTAACCCGTGCCCTCACACATACGCTCACCCTAAACAGTTGTCGTACCCTCACCTGGACCCTAAACCGTCCCCGTCCCCTAACCCTAACCCTAGCCCGAACCCTAACCCTAACACTTACCCGAAGCCTTACCCTCACCCGTCCCCTAATCCTAACCCGTACGCTATCACTAACCCGAGCCCTCATACGTACACTCACCCTAAACCGTGGTCGTACCCCCACCTGGACCCTAAACCGTCCCCGTCCTCTAACCCTAACCCTAGCCCGAACCCTAAACCTAACCCTTACCCGAAGCCTTACCCTCACCCGTCCCCTAATCCTAACCAGTACGCTAACACTAACCCGTGCCCTCACACGTACGCTTACCCTAAACCGTTGTCGTACCCTAACCTGGACCCTAAACCATCCCCGTCCCCTAGCCCGAAGCCTAACCCTCAACCTTCCCCGAAGTCTTACCGTTACACGTCCCCTATCCTAACCCGTACGCTAACACTAACCCGTGCCCTCACACCTACGCTTCCCCTAAAGCGTTGTTGTACCCTCACCTGGACCCTAAACCGTCCCCGTTCCCTAACCCTTACCCTAGCCCGAACCCTAACCCTAACCCTTCCCCGAAGCCTGACCCTCACCCGTCCCCTAATACTAACCCGTACGCTAACGCTAACCCACGCCCTCACACCTACGCTACCCCTAAAGCGTTGTCGTACCCTCACCTGGACCCTAAACCGTCCGCGTCCCCTAACCCTAACCCTAGACCGAACTCTAACCCTAACCCTTCCCCGAAGCCTGCCCCTCACCCGTCCCCTAATCCTAACACGTACGCTAACGCTAACCCGCGCTCTCACACGTACGCTCCCCTTAAAGCGTTGTCGTACCCTCACCTGGACCCTAAACCGTCCCCGTCCCCTAACCCTAACCCTAGCCCGAACCCTAACCCTAACCCTTCCCCGAAGCCTGACCCTCACCCGTCCCTTAATTCTAACCCGTACACTAATGCTAACCCGCGCCCTCACATGTACGCTCCCCCTTAAGCGTTGGCGTACCCTCACATGGACCCTAAACGTTCCCTGTCCCCTAACCCTAATCCTAGACAGAACCCTAAGCCTAACCCTTCCCCGAAGCCTGACACCCACCCATCCCCTAATCCTAACCCGTACGCTAACACTAACTCGCGCCCTCACACGTACACTCCCCCTAAAGCCTTGGCATACCCTCACCTGGACCCTAAACCGTCCCCGTCCCCTAACCTTAACCCTAGCCCGAACCCTAACCCTAACCCTTCCCCGAATCCTGACCCTCACCCGTCCCCTAATCCTAACCCGTACGCTAACGCTAATCCGCGCCCTCACACGTACGCTCCCCTTAAAGTGTTGTCGTACCCTCACCTGGACCCTAAACCGTCCCCGTCCCCTAACCCTAACCCTAGCCCGAACCCTAAGCCTAACACTTCCCCGAAGCGTGACCCTCACCCGTCCCCTAATCCTAACACGTACGCTAACGCTAACGCGCGCCCTCACACGTACGCTCCCCCTAAAGCGTTGGCGTACCCTCATCTGGACCCTAAACCGTCCCCGTCCCCTAACCCTAACCCTAGCCCGAACCCTAACCCTAACCCTTCCCCGAAGCCTGACCCTCACCCGTCCCCTAATCCTATCCCGTACGCTAACACTAACCCGCGTCCTCACACGTACACTCCCCCTAAAGCGTTGTCGTACCCTCACCTGGACCCTAAACCGTGCCCGACCCTAACCCTAACCCTAGCCCGAACCCTAACCCTAACCCTTCCCCGAAGCCTAACCCTCACCCGTCCCCTAATCCTAACCCGTACGCTAACGTTAACCCGCGCCCTCACACGTACGCTCCCCCTAAAGCGTTGTTGTACCCTCACCTGGACCCTAAACCGTCCCCGTCCCCTAACCCTAACCCTAGCCCGAACCCTAACACTAACCCTTTCCCGAAGCCTGAGATTCACCCGTCCCCTAATCCTAACCTGTACGCTAATGCTAAGCCGCGCCCTCACACGTACGCTCCCCCTAAAGCATTGTCGTACCCTCACCTGGGCCCTTAACCGTCCCCATCCCCTAACCCTAACCCTTCCCCGAAGCCTGACCCTCACCCGTCCCCTAATCCTAACCGGTACACTAACGCTAACCCGCGCCCTCACACGTACGCTCCCCCTTAAGTGTTGGCGTACCCTCATCTGGACCCTAAACCGTTCCCGTCCCCTAACATTAACCCTAGCCCGAACCCTAACCCTTCCCCGAAGCCTGACCCTCACCCGTCCCCTAATCCTAACCCGTACCCTAATGCTAACCCGCGCCCTCACACGTACAGTCCCCCTAAAGCGTTGGCATACCCTCACCTGGACCCTAAACCGTCCCCGTCCCCTAACCCAACCCTAGCCCGAACCCTAAACCTAACACTTCCCCGAAGCCTTACCCTCACCCGTCCCCTAATCCTAACCCGTACGCTAACGCTAACCCGCGCCCTCACACGTACGCTCCCCCTAAAGCGTTGGCGTACCCTCACCTGGACCCTAAACCGTCCCCGTCCCCTAACCGTAACCCTAGCCCGAACCCTAACCCTAACCCTTCTCCGAAGCCTGACCCTCACACATCCCCTAATCCTAACCCGTACGCTAACGCTAACTCGCGCCCTCACACGTACGCTCCCACTAAAGCGTTGTCGTATCCTCACCTGGACCATAAACCGTCCCCGTCCCCTAACCCTAACCCTAGCCCGAACCCTAACCCTAACCCTTCCCCAAAGCCTGACCCTCACCCGTCCCCCAATCCTAACCCATACGCTAACGCTAACCCGCGCCCTCACACCTACGCTCCCCCTAAAGCGTTGGCGTACCCTCACCTGGACCCTAAACCGTCCCCTTCCCCTAACGCTAACCCTAGCCCGAACCCTAACCCTAACCCTTCCCTGAAGCCTGACCCTCACACGTCCCCTAATCCTAACCCGTTCGCAAACGCTAACCCGCGCCCTCACACGTACGCTCCCCCTAAAGCGTTGGCGTACCCTCATCTGGACCCTAAACCGTCCCCTTCCCCTAACCCTAACCCTAGCCCGAACCCTAACCCTAACCCTTCCCCGAAGCCTGACCCTCACCCGTCCCATAATCCTAACCCGTACGCTAACGCTAACCCGCGCCCTCACACCTACGCTCCCCCTGAAGCGTTGTCGTACCCTCAACTGGACCCTAAACCGTCCCCGTCCCCTAACCCTAACCCTAGCCCGAACCCTAACCCTAACCCTTCCCCGAAGCCTGACCCTCACCCGTCCCCTAATCCTAACCCGTACGCTAACGCTAACCCGCGCCCTCACACGTACGTTCCCCCTAAAGCGTTGTCGTACCCTCACCTGGACCCTAAACCGTCCCCGTCCCCTAACCCTAACCCTAGCCTGAACCCTAACCCTAACCCTTCCCCGAAGCCTGACGCTCACCCGTCCCCTAATCCTAACACGTACGCTAACGCTAACCCGCGCCCTCACACGTACGCTCCCCCTAAAGCGTTGGCGTACCCTCACCTGGACCCTAAACCGTCCCCGTCCCCTAACCCTAACCCTAGCCCGAACCCTAACTCTTACCCTTCCCCGAAGCCTGCCCCTCACCCGTCCCCTAATCCTAACCCGTACGCTAACGCTAACACGCGCCCTCACACGTACGCTCCCCCTAAAGCGTTGTCGTACCCTCACCTGGACCCTAAACAGTCCCCGTCCCCTAACCCTAACCCTAGCCCGAACCCTAACCCTAACCCTTCCCCGAAGCCTGACCCTCACCCGTCTCCTAATCCTAACACGTACGCTAACGCTAACCCGCGCCCTCACACGTACGCTCCCCCTAAAGCGTTATCGTACCCTCACCTGGACCCTAAACCGTCCCCGTCCCCTAACCCTAACCCTAGCCCGAACCCTAACCCTAAACCATCCCCGAAGCCTGACCCTCACCCGTCCCCTAATGCTAACCCGTACGCTAACGCTAACCCACGCCCTCACACCTACGCTCCCCCTAAAGCGTTGTCGTATCCTCACCTGGACCCTAAACCGTCCCCGTCCCTTAACCCTAACCCTAGCCCGAACCCTAACCGTAACCCTTCCCCGAAGCCTGACCCTCACACGTCCCCTAATCCTAACTTGTACGCTAACGCTAACCCGCGCCCTCACACGTACGCTCCCACTAAAGCGTTGGGGTACCCTCATCTGGACCCTAAACCATCCCCTAACCCTAACCCTAGCCCGAACCCTAACCCTAACCCTTCCCCGAAGCCTGACCCTCCCCCATGCCCTAATCCTAACCCGTACGCTAACACTAACCCGCGCCCTCACACGCACGCTCCCCCTAAAGCGTTGCCGTACCCTCACCTGGATCCAAAACCGTCCCCGTCCCCTAACCCTAACCCTAGCCCGAACCCTAACCATAACCCTTCCCCGAAGCCTGACCCTCACCCGTCCCCTAACGCTAACCCGCGCCCACACGTACGCTCCCCCTAAAGCGTTGCTCTACCCTCACCTGTACCCTAAACCGTCCCCGTCCCCTAACCCTAACCCTAGCCCGAACCCTAACCCTAACCCTTCCCCGAAGCCTGACACTCACCCGTCCCCTAACCCTAACCCGTACGGTAACGCTAACCAGCACCCTCACATGTACGCTCCCCCTAAAATGTTGTCGTACCCTCACCTGGACCCTAAACCGTCTCCGTCCCCTAACCCTAACCCTAGCCCGAACCCTAACCCTAACCCTTCCCCGAAGCCTGACGCTCAACCGTCCCCTAATCCTAACACGTACGCTAACGCTAACCCACGCCCTCACACGTACGCTCCCCCTAAAGCGTTGGTGTACCCTCACCTGGCCCCTAAACCGTCCCCGTCCCCTAACCATAACCCTAGCCCGAACCCTAACCCTAACACTTCCCCGAAGCCTGACCCTCACCCGTCCCCTAATCCTAACCCGTACGCTAACGGTAACCCGCGGCCTCACACCTACGCTCCCCCTAAAGCGTTGTCGTACGCTCACCTGGACCCTAAACCGTCACCTTCCCCTAACCCTAACCCTAGCCCGAAACCTAACCCTAACCCTTCCCCGAAGCCTGACCCTCACACGTCCCCTAATCCTATCCCGTACTCAAACGCTAACCCGCGCCCTCACACGTACGCTCCCCCTAAAGCGTTGTTCTACCCTCACCTGTACCCTAAACCGTCCCCGTCCCCTAACCCTAACCCTAGCCCGAACCCTAACCCTAACCCTTCCCCGAAGCCTGACACTAACCCGTCCCCTAACCCTAACCCGTACGGTAACGCTAACCAGCACCCTCACATGTACGCTCCCCCTAAAATGTTGTCGTACCCTCACCTGGACCCTAAACCGTCCCCGTCCCCTAACCCTAACCCTAGCCTGAACCCTAACCCTAACCCTTCCCCAAAGCCTGACCCTCACCCGTCCCCTAATCCTAACCCGTACGCTAACGCTAACCCGCGCCCTCACATGTACGCTTCCCCTAAAGCGTTGTCGTACCCTCACCTGGACCCTAAACCGTCCCCATCCCCTAACCCTAACCTTAGCCTGAACTCTAACCCTAAACCTTCCCCGAAGCCTGACCCTCACCCGTCCCCTAATCATAACCCGTACGCTAACGCTAACCCGCACCCTCACATGTACGCTCCCCCTAAAGCGTTGGCGTACCCTCACCTGGACCCTAAACCGTGCCCGTCCCCTAACCCTAACCCTAGCCCGAACTCTAACCCTAACTCTTCCCCGAAGCCTGACCCTCACCCGTCCCCTCATCCTAACCCGTACGCTAACGCTAACCCGCGCCCTCACACGTACGCTCCCCCTAAAGCGTTGGCGTACACTCACCTAGACCCTAAACCGTCCCCGTCCCCTAACCCTAACCCTAGCCCGAACCCTAACCCTAACCCTTCCCCGAAGCCTAACCCTCACCCGTCCCCTAATCCTAACCCGTACGCTAACGCTAACCCGCGCCCTCACAAGTACGCTCCCCCTAAAGCGTTGTCGTACCCTCACCTGGACCCTAAACCGTCCCCATCCCCTAACCCTAACCCTAGCACGAACCCTAACCCTAACCCTTCCCCAAAGCCTGACCCTCACCCGTCCCGTAATCCTAACCGGTACGCTAACGCTAACCCGCGCCCTCACACGTACGCTCCCCCTTAAGTGTTGGCGTACCCTCATCTGGACCCTAAACCGTTCCCGTCCCCTAACATTAACCCTAGCCCGAACCTTAACCCTTCCCCGAAGCCTGACCCTCACCCGTCCACTAATCCTAACCCGTAGCCTAATGCTAACCCGCGCCCTCACACGTACAGTCCCCCTAAAGCGTTGGCATACCCTCACCTGGACCCTAAACCGTCCCCGTCCCCTAACCCAACCCTAGCCCGAACCCTAAACCTAACACTTCCCCGAAGCCTGACCATCACCCGTTCCCTAATCCCAACCCGTACGCTAACGCTAACCCGCGCCCTCACACGTACGCTCCCCCTAAAGCGTTGTCGTACCCTCACCTGGACCCTAAACCGTCCCCGTCCCCTAAACCTAACCCTAGCCCGAACCCTAACCCTAAACCTTCCCCGAAGCCTGACCCTCACCCGTCCCCTAATCCTAACCCGTACGCTAACGCTAACCCGCGCCCTCACACCTACGCTCCCCCTAAAGCGTTGTCGTACCCTCACCTGGACCCTAAACCGTCCCCGTCCCCTAACCCTAACCCTAGCCCGAACCCTAACCCTAACCGTTCTCCGAAGCCTGACCCTCACACATCCCCTAATCCTAACCCGTACGCTAACGTTAACCCGCTCCCTCACACGTACGCTCCCACTAAAGCGTTGTCGTATCCTCACCTGGACCCTAAACCGTCCCCGTCCCCTAACCCTAACCCTAACCCGAACCCTAACCCTAACAATTCCCCAAAGCCTGAGCCTCACCCGTCCCCTAATCCTAACCCGTAGGCTAACGCTAACCCGCGCCCTCACACGTTCTCTCCCCGTAAAGCGTTGTCGTACCCTCACCTGGACCCTAAACCGTCCCCGTCCTCTAACCCTAAGCCTAGGCCGAACCCTAACCCTAACCCTTCCCCGTAGCCTGACCCTCACCCGTCCCCTAATCCTAACCCGTACGCTAACGCTAACCCACCCCCTCACACGTATGCTCCCCCTAAAGCGTTGTCGTACCCTCACCTGGACCCTAAACCGTCCCCGTCCCCTAACCCTAACCCTAGCCCGAACCCTAACCCTAAGCCTTCCCCGAAGCCTGACACTCACCCGTTCCCTAATCCCAACCCGTACGCTATCGCTAACCCGCGCCCTCACACGTACGCTCCCCCTAAAGCGTTGTCGTACCCTCACCTGGACCCTAAACTGTCCAGGTCCCCTAACCCTAACCCTAGCCCGAACCCTAACCCTAACACTTCCCCGAAGCCTGCCCCTCACCCGTCCCCTAATCCTAACATGTACGCTAACGCTAACCCGCGCCCTCACACGTACGCTCCTCCTAGAGCGTTGTCGTAACCTCACCTGGACCCTAAACCGTCCCCGTCCCCTAACCCTAACCCTAGCCCGAACCCTAACCCTAGCCCTTGCCCGAAGTCTGACCCTCACCCGTCCCCTAATCCTAAACCGTACGCTAACGCTAACCTGCGCCCTCACACGTATACTCCCCCTAAAGCTTTGTCATACCCTCACCTGGACCCTAAACCGTCCCCGTCCCCTAACCCTAACCCTAGCCCGAACACAAACCCTAACCCTTCCCCGAAGGCTGACCCTCACCCGTCCCCTAATCCTAACCCGTACGCTAAAGCTAACCTGCGCCCTCACACGTACGCTCCCCCTAAAGCGATGGCGTACCCTCACCTAGACCCTAAACCGTCCCAGTCCCCTAACCCTAACTCTAGCCCGAACCCTAACCCTAACCATTCCCCGAAGCCTAACCCTCACCCGTCCCCTAATCCTAACCCGTACGCTAACGCTAACCCGCGCTCTCACAAGTACGCTCCCCCTAAAGCGTTGTCGTACCCTCACCTGGACCCTAAACCGTCCCCGTCCCCTAATCCTAACCCTAGCCCGAACCCTAACCCTAACCCTTCCCCGAAGCCTAACCCTCACCCGTTCCCTAATCCTAACCCGTACGCTAACGCTAACCCGCGCCCTCACAAGTACGCTCCCCCTAAAGCGTTGTCGTACCCTCACCTGGACCCTAAACCGTCCCCGTCCCCTAACCCTAACCCTAGCGCGAACCCTAACACTAACCCTTTCGCGAAGCCTGAGATTCACCCGTCCCCTAATCCTAACCTGTACGCTAATGCTAACCTGCGCCCTCACACATACGCTCCCCCTAAAGCGTTGTCGTACCCTCACCTGGACCCTAAACCGTCCCCATCCCCTAACCCTAACCCTAGCCCGAACCCTAACCCTAACCCTTCCCCGAAGACTGACCCTCACCCGTCCCCTAATCCTAACCGGTACGCTAACGCTAACCCATGCCCTCACACGTACGCTTCCCCTTAAATGTTGGCGTACCCTCATCTGGACCCTAAACCATTCCCGTCCCCGAACATTAACCCTAGCCCGAACCCTAACCCTTCCCCGAAGCCTGACCCTCACCCGTCCACTAATCCTAACCCGTACCCTAATGCTAACCCGCGCCCTCACACGTACAGTCCCCCTAAAGCGTTGGCATACCCTCACCTGGACCCTAAACCGTCCCCGTCCCCTAACCCAACCCTAGCCCGAACCCTAAACCTAACACTTCCCCGAAGCCTGACCCTCACCCGTGCCCTAATCCCAACCCGTACGCTAACGCTAACCCGCGCCCTAACACATACGCTCCCCCTAAAGCGTTGTCATACCCTCACCTGGACCCTAAACCGTCCCCGTCCCCTAACCCTAATTCTAGCCCGAACCCTAACCCTAAACCTTCCCCGAAGCCTGACCCTCAACTGTCCCCTAATCCTAACCCGTACGCTAACGCTAACCCGCGCCCTCACACCTACGCTCCCCCTAAAGCGTTGTCGTACCCTCACCTGGACCCTAAACCGTCCCCGTCCCCTAACCCTAACCTTAGCCCGAACCCTAACCCTAACCGTTCTCCGAAGCCTGACCCTCACACATCCCCTAATCCTAACCCGTACGCTAACGTTAACCAGCGCCCTCACACGTACGCTCCCACTAAAGCGTTGTCGTATCCTCACCTGGACCCTAAACCGTCCCCGTCCCCTAACCCTAACCCTAGCCCGAACCCTAACCCTAACCCTTCCCCAAAGCCTGAGCCTCACCCGTCCCCTAATCCTAACCCGTAGGCTAACGCTAACCCGCGCCCTCACACGTTCGCTCCCCGTAAAGCGTTGTCGTACCCTCACCTGGACCCTAACCGTCCCCGTCCCCTAACCCTAAGACTAGGCCGAACCCTAACCCTAACCCTTCCCCGTAGCCTGACCCTCACCTGTCCCCTAATCCTAACCCGTACGCTAACGCTAACCCACCCCCTCACACGTATGCTCCCCCTAAAGCATTGTCGTACCCTCACCTGGACCCTAAACCGTCCCCGTCCCCTAACCCTAACCCTAGCCCGAACCCTAACCCTAAGCCTTCCCCGAAGCCTGACACTCACCCGTTCCCTAATCCCAACCCGTACGCTATCGCTAACCCGCGCCCTCACAGGTACGCTCCCCCTAAAGCGTTGTCGTACCCTCACCTGGACCCTAAACTGTCCCGGTCCCCTAACCCTAACCCTAGTCCGAACCCTAACCCTAACACTTCCCCGAAGCCTGCCCCTCACCCGTCCCCTAATCCTAACACGTACGCTAACGCTAACCCGCGCCCTCACACGTACGCTCCTCCTAGAGCGTTGTCGTACCCTCACCTGGACCCTAAACCGTCCCCGTCCCCTAACCCTAACCCTAGCCCGAACCCTAACCCTAGCCCTTGCCCGAAGCCTGACCCTCACCCGTCCCCTAATCCTAACCCGTACGCTAACGCTAACCTGCGCCCTCACACGTATACTCCCCCTAAAGCTTTGTCATACCCTCACCTGGACCCTAAACCGTCCCCGTCCCCTAACCCTAACCCTAGCCCGAACACAAACCCTAACCCTTCCCCGAAGCCTGACCTTCACCCGTCCCCTAATCCTAACCCGTACGCTAACGCTAACCTGCGCCCTCACACGTACGCTTCCCCTAAAGCGTTGGCGTACCCTCACCTAGACCCTAAACCGTCCCAGTCCCCTAACCCTAACCCTAGCCCGAACCCTAACCCTAACCATTCCCCGAAGCCTAACCCTCACCCGTCCCCTAATCCTAACCCGTACGCTAACGCTAACCCGCGCCCTCACAAAAACGCTCCCCCTAAAGCGTTGTCGTACCCTCACCTGGACCCTAAACCATCCCCGTCCCCTAATACTAACCCTAGCCCGAACCCTAACACGAATCCTTCCCCGAAGCCTGAGCCTCACCCGTCCCCTAATCCTAACCTGTACACTAACGCTAACGCGCGCCCTCACCCGTACGCTCCCCCTAAAGCGTTGTCGTACCCTCACCTGGACCCAAAACCGTCCCCATCCCCTAACGCTAACCCTAGCCCGAACCCTAACCCTAACCCTTCCCCGAAGCCTGACCCTCACCGGTCCCCTAATCCTAACCGATACGCTAACGCTAACCCGCGCCCTCACACGTACGCTCCCCCTAAAGCGTTGTTCTACCCTCACCTGTACCCTAAACCGTCCCCGTCCCCTAACCCTAACCCTAGCCCGAACCCTAACCCTAACCCTTCCCCGAAGCCTGACACTCACCCGTCCCCTAACCCTAACCCGTACGGTAACGCTAACCAGCACCCTCACATGTACGCTCCCCCTGAAGCGTTGTCGTACCCTCACCTGGACCCTAAACCGTCCCTGTCCCCTAACCCGAACCCTATCCCGAACTCTAACACTAACCCTTCCCCGAAGCCTGAACCTCACCCGTCCCCAATCCTAACCCGTACGCTAACGCTAACCCGCACCCTCACATGTACGCTCCCCCTAAAGCGTTGGCGTACCCTCACCTGGACCCTAAACAGTGCCCGTCCCCTAACCCTAACCCTAGACCGAACTCTAACCCTAACCCTTCCCCGAAGCCTGACCCTCACCCGTCCCCTAATCCTAACCCGTACGCTAACGCTAACCCGCGCCCTCACACGTACGCTCCCCCTAAAACGTTGGCGTACCCTCACCTAGACCCTAAACCGTCCCCGTCCCCTAACCCTAACCCTAGCCCGAACCCTACCCTAACCCTTCCCCGAAGCCTAACCCTCACCCGTTCCCTAATCCTAACCCGTACGCTAACGCTAACCCGCGCTCTCACAAGTACGCTCCCCCTAAAGCGTTGTCGTACCCTCACCTGGACCCTAAACCGTCACCGTCCCCTAACCCTAACCCTAGCCCGAACCCTAACACTAACCATTTCGCGAAGCCTGAGATTCACCCGTCCCCTAATCCTAACCTGTACGCTAATGCTAACCCGCGCCCTCACACATACGCTCCCCGTAAAGCGTTGTCGTACCCTCACCTGGACCCTAAACCGTCCCCATCCCCTAACCCTAACCCTAGCCCGAACCCTAACCCTAACCCTTCCCCTAAGACTGACCCTCACCCGTCCCCTAATCCTAACCGGTACGCTAACGCTAACCCGTGCCCTCACACGTACGCTCCCCCTTAAGTGTTGGCGTACCCTCATCTGGACCCTAAACCGTTCCCGTCCCCTAACATTAACCCTAGCCCGAACCCTAACCCTTCCCCGAAGCCTGACCCTCACCCGTCCACTAATCCTAACCCGTACCCTAATGCCCACCCGCGCCCTCACACGTACAGTCCCCCTAAAGCGTTGGCATACCCTCACCTGGACCCTAAACCGTCCCCGTCCCCTAACCCTAAGCCTAGGCCGAACCCTAACCCTAACCCTTCCCCGTAGCCTGACCCTCACCCGTCCCCTAATCCTAACCCGTACGCTAACGCTAACTCACCCCCTCACACGTATGCTCCCCCTAAAGCGTTGTCGTACCCTCACCTGGACCCTAAACCGTCCCCGCCCCCTAACCCTAACCCTAGCCCGAACCCTAACCCTAACCCTTCCCCGAAGCCTGACACTCACCCGTCCCCTAATCCTAACCCGTACGCTAACACTAACCTACGCCCTCACACGTACGCTCCCCCTAAAGCGTTGGCGTACCCTCACCTAGACCCTAAACCGTCCCAGTCCCCTAACCCTAACCCTAGCCCGAACCCTAACCCTAACCATTCCCCGAAGCCTAACCCTCACCCGTCCCCTAATCCTCACCCGTACCCTAATGCTAACCCGCACCCCCACACGTACGCTCCCCCTAAAGCGTTGGCATACGCTCACCTGCACCCTAAACCGTCCCCGTCCCCTAACCGTAACCCTAGCCCAAACCCTAAACCTAACCCTTCCCAGAAGCCTGACCCTCACACGTCCCCTAATCCTAACCCGTACGCTAACGCTAACCCGCGTACTCACGCGTACGCTCCCCCTAAAGCGTTGGCGTACCCTCACCCGGACCCTAAACCGTCCACGTCCCCTAACCCTAACCCTAGCCCGAACCCGAACCCTAACCCTTCCCTGAAACCTGACCATCACGCGTTCCCTAATCCCAACCCGTACGCTAACCCTAACCCGCGCCCTCACACGTACGCTCCCCCTAAAGCGTCGTCGTACCCTCACCTGGACCCTAAACCGTCCCCGTCCCCTAACCCTAACCCTAGCCCGAACCCTAACCCTTACCCTTTCCCGAAGCCTGACCCTCATCCGTCCCCTAATCCTAACCGGTACGCTAACGCTAACCCGCGCCCTCACACGTACGCTCCCCCTAAAGCGTTGTCGTACCCTCACCTGGACCCTAAACCGTCCCCGTCCCCTAAACCTAACCCTAGCCCGAACCCTAACCTTAACCCTTCCCCGAAGCCTGACACTCACCCGTCCCCTAATCCTAACCCGTGGGCTAACGCTAACACGCGCCCTCACACGTACGCTCCCCTTAAAGCGTTGTCGTACCCTCACCTGGACCCTAAACCGTCCCCGTCCCCTAACCCTAACCCTAGCCCGAACCCTAACCCTAACCCTTCCCCGAAGCGTGAGCTTCACCCGTCCCCTAATCCTAACCCGTACGCTAACGATAACCCGCGGCCTCACACATACGCTCCCCCTAAAGCGTTGTTGTACCCTCACCTGGACCCTAAACCGTCCCCGTCCCCTAACCCTAACTCTAGCCCGAACCCTAACCATAACCCTTCCCCGAAGCCTGACCCTCACCCGTTCCCTACTCCCAACCCGTACGCTAACGCTAACTCGCGCCCTCACACGTACGCTCCCCCTAAAGTGTTGTCGTACCCTCACCTGTACCCTAAACCGTCCCCGTCCCCTAACCCTAACCCTAGCCCGAACCCTAACCCTAACCCTTCCCCGAAGCCTGCCCCTCACCCGTCCACTAATCCTAACCCGTACGCTAACGCTAACCCGCGCCCTCACACGTATGCTCCCCCTAAAGCGTTGTCATACCCTCACCTTGACCCTAAACCGTCCCCGTCCCCTAACCCTAACCCTAGCCCGAACCCTAACCCTAACACTTCCCCGAAGCCTGACCCTCACCCGTCCCCTAATCCTAACCCGTACGCTAACTCTAACCCGCGCCCTCATACGTACGCTCCCCCTAAAGCGTTGGCGTACCCTCACCTGGAACCTAAACCGTCCCCGTCCCCTAACCCTAGCCCTAGCCCGAACCCTAACCCTAACCCTTCCCCGAAGCCTGACCCTCACCGGTCCCCTAATCCTAACCCGTACGCTAACACTAACCGACGCCCTCACACGTACGCTCCCCCTAAAGCGTTGTCGTACACTCACCTGGACCCTAAACCGTCCCCATCCACTAACCCTAACCCTAGCCCGAACCCTAACCCTAACCCTTCCCCGAAGCCTGCCTCTCACCCGTCCCCTAATCCTAACCCGTACGCTAACGCTAACCCGCGCCCTCACACGTACGCTCCCCCTAAAGCGTTGGCGTATCCTCACCTGAACCCTAAACCGTCCCCGTCCCCTAACCCTAACACTAGCCTGAACCCTAACCATAACCCTTCCCCGAAGCCTGACCCTCACCCGTCCCCTAATCCTAGCCCGTACGCTAACGCTAACCCGCGCCCTCACACGTACGCTCCCCCTAAAGCGTTGTCGTACCCTCACCTGGACCCTAAACCGTCCCCCTCCCCTAACCCTAACCCTAGCCCGAAACCTAACCCTAACTCTTCCCCGAAGCCTGACCCTCACCCGTCCCCTAATCCTAACCCGTACGCTAATGCTAACCCGCGCCCTCACACGTACACTCCCCCTAAAGCGTTGTCGTACCCTCACCTGGACCCTAAACCGTCCCCGTCCCCTAACCCTAACCCTAGCCCGAACCCTAACCCTAACCCTTCCCCGAAGCCTGACCCTCACCCGTCCCCTAATCCTAACCCGTACGCTAACGCTAACCCGCGCCCTCACACGTACGCTCCCCCTAAAGCGTTGTCGTACCCTCACCTGGACCCTAAACCGTCCCCGTCCCCTAACACTAACCCTAGCCCGAACCCTAACCATTACCCTTCCCCGAAGCCTGACCCTCATCCGTCCCCTAATCCTAACCCGTACGCTAACGCTAACCCGCGCCCTCACACGTACGCTCCCCCTAAAGCGTTGTCGTACCCTCACCTGGACCCTAAACCGTCCCCGTCCCCTAAAGCTAACCCTAGCCCGAACCCTAACCCTAACACTTCCCCGAAGCCTGACCTTCACCCGTCCCCTAATCCTAACCCGTAGGCTAACGCTAACCCGCGCCCTCACACGTACGCTCCCCTTAAAGCGTTGTCGTACCCTCACCTGGACCCTAAACCGTCCCCGTCCCCTAACCCTAACCCTAGCCCGAACCCTAACCCTAACCCTTCCCCGAATCGTGAGCCTCATCCGTCCCCTAATCCTAACCCGTACGCTCACGCTAACCCGCGCCCTCACACGTACGCTCCCCCTAAAGCGTTGGCGTACCCTCACCTGGACCCTAAACCGTCCCCGTCCCCTAACCCTAACCCTAGGCCGAACCCTAACCCTAACCCTTCCCCAAAGCGTGAGCCACACCCGTCCCCTAATCCTAACCCGTACGCTAATGCTAACCCGCGCCCTCACACGTACGCTCCCCCTAAAGCGTTGTCGAACCCTCACCTGGACCCTAAACCGTCCCCGTGCCCTAACCCTAACCCTAGCCCGAACCCTAACCGTAACCCTTCCCCGAATCCTGACCCTCACCCGTTCCCTACTCCCAACCCGTACGCTAACGCTAACCCGCGCCCTCACACGTACGCTCCCCCTAAAGCGTTGGCGTACCCTCACCTGGACCCTAAACCGTTCCCGTCCCCTAACCCTAACCCTAGCCCGAACCCTAACCCTAACCCTTCCCCGAAGCCTGACCCTCACCCGTCCCCTAATCCTAACCCGTACGCTAACGCTAACCCGCGCCCTCACACGTACGCTCCCCCTAAAGCGTTGGCGTACCCTCAGCTGGACCCTAAACCGTCCCCGTCCCCTAACCCTAACCCTAGCCCGAACCCTAACCCTAACCCTTCCCCGAAGCCTGACCCTCACCCGTCCCCTAATCCTAACCCGTACGCTAACGTTAACCCGCGCCCTCACACGTACGCTCCCCCTAAAGCGTTGTCGTACCCTCACCTGGACCCTAAACCGTCCCCGTCCCCTAACCCTAACCCTAGCCCGAACCCTAACCCTAACCCTTCCCCGAAGCGTGAGCTTCACCCGTCCCCTAATCCTAACCCGTACGCTAACGATAACCCGCGCCCTCACACATACACTCCCCCTAAAGCGTTGTTGTACCCTCACCTGGACCCTAAACCGTCCCCGTCCCCTAACCCTAACTCTAGCCCGAACCCTAAACATAACCATTCCCCAAAGCATGACCCTCACCCGTTCCCTACTCCCAACCCGTACGCTAACGCTAACTCGCGCCCTCACACGTACGCTCCCCCTAAAGTGTTGTCGTACCCTCACCTGTACCCTAAACCGTCCCCGTCCCCTAACCCTAACCCTAGCCCGAACCCTAACCCTAACCCTTCCCCGAAGCCTGCCCCTCACCTGTCCCCTAATCCTAACCCGTACGCTAACGCTAACCCGCGCCCTCACACGTACCCTCCCCCTAAAGCATTGTCGTACCCTCACCTGGACCCTAAACCGTCCCTGTCCCCTAACCCTAACCCTAGCCCGAACCCTAACCCTAACCCTTCCCCGAAGCCTGACCCTCACCCGTCCCCTAATCCTAACCCGTACGCTAACACTAACCCACGCCCTCACACGTACGCTCCCCCTAAAGCGTTGTCGTACACTCACCTGGACCCTAAACCGTCCCCGTCCCCTAACCCTAACCCTAGCCCGAACCCTAACCCTAACCCTTCCCCGAAGCCTGCCTCTCACCCGTCCCCTAATCCTAACCCGTACGCTAACGCTAACCCGCGCCCTCACACGTACGCTCCCCCTAAAGCGTTGGCGTATCCTCACCTGGACCCTAAACCGTCCCCGTCCCCTAACCCTAACCCTAGCCCGAACACTAACCCTAACCCTTCCCCGAAGCCTGACCCTCACCCGTCCCCTAATCCTAGCCCGTACGCTAACGCTAACCCGCGCCCTCACACGTACGCTCCCCCTAAAGCGTTGTCGTACCCTCACCTGGACCCTAAACCGTCCCCGTCCCCTAACCCTAACCCTAGCCCGAAACCTAACCCTTACCCTTCCCCGAAGCCTGACACTCACCCGTCCCCTAATCCTAACCCGTACGCTAATGCTAACCCGCGCCCTCACACGTACACTCCCCCTAAAGCGTTTTCGTACCCTCACCTGGACCCTAAACCGTCCCCGTCCCCTAACCCTAACACTAGCCCGAACCCTAACCCTAACCCTTCCCCGAAGCCTGACCCTCACCCGTCCCCTAATCCTAACCCGTACGCTAACGCTAACCCGCGCCCTCACACGTACGCTCCCCCTAAAGCGTTGTCGTACCCTCACCAGGAACCTAAACCGTCCCTGTCCCCTAACCTAACCCTAGCCCGAACCCTAACCCTAACCCTTCGCCGAAGCCTGACCCTCACCCGTACCCTAATCCTAACCCGTACGCTAACGCTAACCCGTGCCCTCACACGTACGCTCCCCCTAAAGCGTTGTCGTACCCTCACCTGGACCCTAAACCGTCCCCGTCCCCTAACCCTAACCCTAGCCCGAACCCTAACCCTAACCCTTCCCCGAAGCGTGAGCCTCACCCGTCCCCTAATCCTAACCAGTACGCTAACGCTAACCCGCGCCCTCACACGTACGCTCCCCCTGAAGCGTTGTCGTACCCTCACCTGGACCCTAAACCGTCCCCGTCCCCTAACCCTAACCCTAGCCCGAACCCTAACCCTAACCCTTCCCCGAAGCCTGACCCTCATCCGTCCCCTAATCCTAACCCGTACGCTAACGCTAACCCGCGTCCTCACACGTACGCTCCCCCTAAAGCGTTGTCGTACCCTCACCTGGACCCTAAACCGTCCCCGTCCCCTAAACCTAACCCTAGCCCGAACCCTAACCCTAACCCTTCCTCGAAGCCTGACCTTCACCCGTCCCCTAATCCTAACCCGTAGGCTAACGCTAACCCGCGCCCTCACACATACGCTCCCCTTAAAGCGTTGTCGTACCCTCACCTGGACCCTAAACCGTCCCCGTCCCCTAACCCTAACCCTAGCCCGAACCCTAACCCTAACCCTTCCCCGAATCGTGAGCCTCACCCGTCCCCTAATCCTAACCCGTACGCTAACGCTAACCCGCGCCCTCACACGTACTCTCCCCCTATAGCGTTGGCGTACCCTCACCTGGACCCTAAACCGTCCCCGTCCCCTAACCCTAACCGTAGGCCGAACCCTAACCCTAACCCTTCCCCAAAGCGTGAGCCACACCCGTCCCCTAATCCTAACCCTTACGCTAATGCTAACCCGCGCCCTCACACGTACGCTCCCCCTAAAGCGTTGTCGTACCCTCAACTGGACCCTAAACCGTCCCCGTGCCCTAACCCTAACCCTAGCCCGAACCCTAACCATAACCCTTCCCCGAATCCTGACCCTCACCCGTTCCCTACTCCCAAACCGTACGCTAACGCTAACCCGCGCCCTCACACGAACGCTCCCCCTAAAGCGTTGGCGTACCCTCACCTGGACCCTAAACTGTTCCCGTCCCCTAACCCTAACCCTAGCCAGAACCCTAACCCTAACCCTTCCCCGAAGCCTGACCCTCACCCGTCCCCTAATCCTAACCCGTATGTTAACGCTAACCCGCGCCCTCACACGTACGCTCCCCCTAAAGCGTTGGCGTACCCTCACCTGGACCCTAAACCGTCCCCGTCCCCTAACCCTAACCCTAGCCCGAACCCTAACCCTAACCCTTCCCCAAAGCCTGACCCTCACCCGTCCCCTAATTCTAACCCGTATGCTAACTCTAACCCGCGCGCTCACACGTACACTCCCCCTAAAGCGTTATTGTACCCTCACCTGGACCCTAAACCGTCCCCGACCCCTAACCCTAACCCTAGCCCGAACCCTAACCCTAACCCTTCCCCGAAGCCTGCCCCTCAACCGTCCCCTAATCCTAACCCGTACGCTAACGATAACCCTTCGCCCTCACACGTACACTCCCCCTAAAGCGTTGTTGTACCCTCACCTCGACCCTAAACCGTCCCCGTCCCATAACCCTAACCCTAGCCCGAAACCTAACCCTAACCCATCCCCGAAGCCTGCCTCTCACCCGTCCCCTAATCCTAACCCGTACGCTAACGCTAACCCGCGCCCTCACACGTACGCTCCCCCTAAAGCGTTGGCGTATCCTCACCTGGACCTTAAACCGTCCCCGTCCCCTAAACCTAACTCTAGCCCGAACCCTAACCATAACCCTTCCCCGAAGCCTGACCCTCACCCGTTCCCTACTCCCAACCCGTACGCTAACGCAAACTCGCGCCCTCACACGTACGCTCCCCCTAAAGTGTTGTCGTACCCTCACCTGGACCCTAAACCGTCCCCGTCCCCTAACCCTAACCCTAGCCCGAACCCTATCCCTAACCCTTCCCCGAAGCCTGCCCCTCACCCGTCCCCTAATCCTAACCCGTACGCTAACGCTAACCCGCGCCCTCACACGTACCCTCCCCCTAAAGCGTTGTCGTACCCTCACCTGGACCCTAAACCGTCCCTGTCCCCTAACCCTAACCCTAGCCCGAACCCTAACCCTAACCCTTCCCCGAAGCCTGACCCTCACCCGTCCCCTAATCGTAATTCGTACGCTAACATTAACCCGCGCCCTCACACGTACTCTCCCCCTAAAGCGTTGTCATACCCTCACCTTCACCCTAAACCGTCCCCGTCCCCTAACCCTAACCCTAGCCCGAACCCTAACCCTAACACTTCCCCGAAGCCTGACCCTCACCTGTCCCCTAATCCTAACTCGTACGCTAACTCTAACCCGCGCCCTCACACGTACGCTCCCCCTGAAGCGTTGGCGTACCCTCACCTGGAACCTAAACCGTTCCCGTCCCCTAACCCTAGCCCTAGCCCGAACCCTAACCCTAACCCTTCTCCGAAGCCTGACCCTCACCCGTCCCCTAATCCTAACCCGTACGCTAACACTAACCCACGCCCTCACACGTACGCTCCCCCTAAAGCGTTGTCGTACACTCACCTGGACCCTAAACCGTCCCCGTCCCCTAACCCTAACCCTAGCCCGAACCCTAACCCTAACACTTCCCCGAAGCCTGCCTCTCACCCGTCCCCTAATCCTAACCCGTACGCTAACGCTAACCCGCGCCCTCACACGTACGCTCCCCCTAAAGCGTTGGCGTATCCTCACCTGGACCCTAAACCGTCCCCGTCCCCTAACCCTAACCCTAGCCCGAACCCTAACCCTAACCCTTCCCCGAAGCCTGACACTCACCCGTCCCCTAATCCTAGCCCGTACGCTAACGCTAACCCGCGCCCTCACACGTATGCTCCCCCTAAAGCGTTGTCGTACCCTCACCTGGACCCTAAACCGTCCCCGTCCCCTAACCCTAACCCTAGCCCGAAACCTAACCCTAACCCTTCCCCGAAGCCTGACCCTCACCCGTCCCCTAATCCTAACCCGTATGCTAATGCTAACCCGCGCCCTCACACGTACACTCCCCCTAAAGCGTTGTCGTACCCTCACCTGGACCCTAAACCGTCCCCGTCCCCTAAACATAACCCTAGCCCGAACCCTAACCATTACCCTTCCCCGAAGCCTGACCCTCATCCGTCCCCTAATCCTAACCCGTACGCTAACGCTAACCCGCGCCCTCACACGTACGCTCCCCCTAAAGCGTTGTCGTACCCTCACCTGGACCCTAAACCGTCCCCGTCCCCTAAACCTAACCCTAGCCCGAACCCTAACCCTAACCCTTCCCCGAAGCCTGACCTTCACCCGTCCCCTAATCCTAACCCGTAGGCTAACGCTAACCCGCGCCCTCACACGTACGCTCCCCTTAAAGCGTTGTCGTACCCTCACCTGGACCCTAAACCGTCCCCGTCCCCTAACCCTAACCCTAGCCCGAACCCTAACCCTAACCCTTCCCCGAATCGTGAGCCTCACCCGTCCCCTAATCCTAACCCGTACGCTAATGCTAACCCGCGCCCTCACACGTACGCTCCCCCTAAAGCGTTGGCGTACCCTCACCTGGACCCTAAACCGTCCCCGTCCCCTAACCCTAACCCTAGGCCGAACCCTAACCCTAACCCTTCCCCAAAGCGTGAGCCACACCCGTCCCCTAATCCTAACCCGTACGCTAATGCTAACCCGCGCCCTCACACGTACGCTCCCCCTAAAGCGTTGTCGTACCCTCACCTGGACCCTAAACCGTCCCCGTGCCCTAACCCTAACCCTAGCCCGAACCCTAACCATAACCCTTCCCCGAATCCTGACCCTCACCCGTTCCCTACTCCCAACCCGTACGCTAACGCTAACCCGCGCCCTCACACGTACGCTCCCCCTAAAGCGTTGGCGTACCCTCACCTGGACCCTAAACCGTTCCCGTCCCCTAACCCTAACCCTAGCCCGAACCCTAACCCTAACCCTTCCCCGAAGCCTGCCCCTCACCTGTCCCCTAATCCTAACCCGTACGCTAACGCTAACCCGCGCCCTCACACGTACGCTCCCCCTAAAGCGTTGGCGTACCCTCACCTGGACCCTAAACCGTCCCCGTCCCCTAACCCTAACCCTAGCCCGAACCCTAACCCTAACCCTTCCCCGAAGCCTGACCCTCACCCGTCCCCTAATTCTAACCCGTATGCTAACTCTAACCCGCGCGCTCACACGTACACTCCCCCTAAAGCGTTGTTGTACCCTCACCTGGACCCTAAACCGTCCCCGTCCCCTAACCCTAACCCTAGCCCGAACCCTAACCCTAACCCTTCCCCGAAGCCTGCCCCTCAACCGTCCCCTAATCCTAACCTGTACGCTAACGATAACCCTTCGCCCTCACACGTACACTCCCCCTAAAGCGTTGTTGTACCCTCACCTCGACCCTAAACCGTCCCCGTCCCATAACCCTAACCCTAGCCCGAACCCTAACCCTAACCCATCCCCGAAGCCTGCCTCTCACCCGTCCCCTAATCCTAACCCGTACGCTAACGCTAACCCAGGCCCTCACACGTACGCTCCCCCTAAAGCGTTGGCGTATCCTCACCTGGACCCTAAACCGTCCCCGTCCCCTAACCCTAACCCTAGACCGAACCCTAACCCTAACCCTTCCCCGAAGCCTGACCCTCACCCGTCCCCTAATCCTAGCCCGTACGCTAACGCTAACCCGCGCCCTCACACATACGCTCCCCCTAAAGCGTTGTTGTACCCTCACCTCGACCCTAAACCGTCCCCGTCCCCTAACCCTAACCCTAGCCCGAACCCTAACCCTAACCCTTCCCCGAAGCCTGACCCTCACCCGTCCCCTAATCCTAACACGTACGCTAACGCTAACCCGCGCCCTCACACGTATGCTCCCCCTAAAGCGTTGTCGTACCCTCACCTGGACCCTAAACCGTCCCTGTCCCCTAACCCTAACCCTAGCCCGAACCCTAACCCTAACCCTTCGCCGAAGCCTGACACTCACCCGTCCGCTAATCCTAACCTGTTCGCTAACGCTAACCCGTGCCCTCACACGTACGCTCCCCCTAAAGCGTTGTCGTACCCTCACCTGGACCCTAAACCGTCCCCGTCCCCTAACCCTAACCCTAGCCCGAACCCTAACCCTAACCCTTCCCCGAAGCGTGAGCCTCACCCGTCCCCTAATCCTAACCAGTACGCTAACGCTAACCCGCGCCCTCACACGTACGCTCCCCCTCAAGCGTTGTCGTACCCTCACCTGGACCCTAAACCGTCCCCGTCCGCTAACCCTAACCCTAGCCCGAACCCTAACCCTAACCCTTCCCCGAAGCGTGAGCCTCACCCGTCCCCTAATCCTAACCCGTAGGCTAACGCTAACCCGCGCCCTCACACGTACGCTCCCCTTAAAGCGTTGACGTACCCTCACCTGGACCCTAAACCGTCCCTGTCCCCTAACCCTAACCCTAGCCCAAACACTAACCCTAACCCTTCCCCGAAGCGTGAGCCTCACCCGTCCCCTAATCCTAACCCGTACGCTAACGCTAACCCGCGCCCTCACACATACGCTCCCCCTAAAGCGTTGCTGTTCCCTCACCTGGACCCTAAACCGTCCCCGTCCCCTAACCCTAACTCTAGCCCGAACCCTAACCATAACACTTCCCCGAAGCCTGACCCTCACCCATTCCCTACTCCCAATCCGTTCGCTAACGCTAACCCGCGCCCTCACACGTACCCTCCCCCTAAAGCGTTGTCGTACCCTCACCAGGACCCTAAACCGTCCCCGTCCCCTAACCCTAACCCTAGCCCGAACCCTAACCCTAAACCTTCCCCGAAGCCTGACCCTCACCCGTCCCCTAATCGTAACCCGTACGCTAACGTTAACCCGCGCCCTCACACGTATGCTCCCCCTAAAGCGTTGTTGTACCCTCACCTGGACCCTAAACCGTCCCCGTCCCCTAACCCTAACCCTAGCCCGAAACCTAACCTTAACCCTTCCCCGAAGCCTGACCCTCAACCGTCCCCTAATCCTAACCCGTACGCTAACGCTAACCCTTCGCCCTCACACGTACAATCCCCCTAAAGCGTTGTTGTACCCTCACCTCGACCCTAAACCGTCCCCGTCCCCTAACCCTAACCCTAGCCCGAACCCTAACCCTAACCCTTCCCCGAAGCCTGACCCTCACCCGTCCCCTAATCCTAACCCGTACGCTAACACTAACCCGCGCCCTCACACGCACGCTCCCCCTAAAGCGTTGCCGTATCCTCACCTGGACCCTAAACCGTCCCCGTCCCCTAACCCTAACCCTAGCCCGAACCCTAACCCTAAAACTTCTCCGAAGCCTGACCCTCACCCGTCCACTAATCCTAACCCGTGCGCTAACACTAACCCGCGCCCTCACACGCACGCTCCCCCTAAAGCGTTGCCGTACCCTCACCTGGACCCTAAACCGTCCCCGTCCCCTAACCCTAACCCTAGCCCGAACCCTAACCCTAACCCTTCCCCGAAGCCTGACCCTCACCGGTCCCCTAATCCTAACCCGTACGCTAACACTAACCCGCGCCCTCACACGCACGCTCCCCCTAAAGCGTTGCCGTACCCTCAACTGGACCCTAAACCGTCCCCGTCCCCTAACCCTAACCCTAGCCCGAACCCTAACCCTAACCCTTCCCCGAAGCCTGACCCTCACCCGTCCCCTAATCCTAACCCGTACGCTAACACTAACCCGCGCCCTCACACGCACGCTCCCCCTAAAGCGTTGCCGTACCCTCACCTGGACCCTAAACCGTCCCCGTCCCCTAACCCTAACCCTAGCCCGAACCCTAACCCTAACCCTTCCCCGAAGCCTGACACTCACCCGTCCGCTAATCCTAACCCGTACGCTAACGCTAACTCGCGCCCTCACACGTACGCTCCCCCTAAAGCGTTGGCGTACCCTCACCTGGACCCTAAACCGTCCCCGTCCCCTAACCCTAACCCTAGCCCGAACCCTAACCCTAACCCTTCCCCGAAGCCTGACCCTCACCCGTCCCCTAATTCTAACCCGTATGCTAACTCTAACCCGCGCGCTCACACATACACTCCCCCTAAAGCGTTGTTGTACCCTCACCTGGACCCTAAACCGTCCCCGTCCCCTAACCCTAACCCTAGCCCGAACCCTAACCCTAACCCTTCCCCGAAGCCTGCCCCTCAACCGTCCCCTAATCCTAACCTGTACGCTAACGATAACCCTTCGCCCTCACACGTACACTCCCCCTAAAGCGTTGTTGTACCCTCACCTCGACCCTAAACCGTCCCCGTCCCATAACCCTAACCCTAGCCCGAACCCTAACCCTAACCCATCCCCGAAGCCTGCCTCTCACCCGTCCCCTAATCCTAACCCGTACGCTAACGCTAACCCGCGCCCTCACACGTACGCTCCCCCTAAAGCGTTGGCGTATCCTCACCTGGACCCTAAACCGTCCCCGTCCCCTAACCCTAACCCTAGACCGAACCCTAACCCTAACCCTTCCCCGAAGCCTGACCCTCACCCGTCCCCTAATCCTAGCCCGTACGCTAACGCTAACCCGCGCCCTCACACATACGCTCCCCCTAAAGCGTTGTTGTACCCTCACCTCGACCCTAAACCGTCCCCGTCCCCTAACCCTAACCCTAGCCCGAACCCTAACCCTAACCCTTCCCCGAAGCCTGACCCTCACCCGTCCCCTAATCCTAACACGTACGCTAACGCTAACCCGCGCCCTCACACGTACGCTCCCCCTAAAGCGTTGTCGTACCCTCACCTGGACCCTAAACCGTCCCCGTCCCCTAACCCTAACCCTAGCCCGAACCCTAACCCTAACCCTTCCCCGAAGCGTGAGCCTCACCCGTCCCCTAATCCTAACCAGTACGCTAACGCTAACCCACGCCCTCACACGTACGCTCCCCCTCAAGCGTTGTCGTACCCTCACCTGGACCCTAAACCGTCCCCGTCCGCTAACCCTAACCCTAGCCCGAACCCTAACCCTAACCCTTCCCCGAAGCGTGAGCCTCACCCGTCCCCTAATCCTAACCCGTAGGCTAACGCTAACCCGCGCCCTCACACGTACGCTCCCCTTAAAGCGTTGACGTACCCTCACCTGGACCCTAAACCGTCCCCGTCCCCTAACCCTAACCCTAGCCCAAACACTAACCCTAACCCTTCCCCGAAGCGTGAGCCTCACCCGTCCCCTAATCCTAACCCGTACGCTAACGCTAACCCGCGCCCTCACACATACGCTCCCCCTAAAGCGTTGCTGTTCCCTCACCTGGACCCTAAACCGTCCCCGTCCCCTAACCCTAACTCTAGCCCGAACCCTAATCATAACACTTCCCCGAAGCCTGACCCTCACCCATTCCCTACTCCCAATCCGTTCGCTAACGCTTACCCGCACCCTCACACGTACCCTCCCCCTAAAGCGTTGTCGTACCCTCACCAGGACCCTAAACCGTCCCCGTCCCCTAACCCTAACCCTAGCCCGAACCCTAACCCTAAACCTTCCCCGAAGCCTGACCCTCACCCGTCCCCTAATCGTAACCCGTACGCTAACGTTAACCCGCGCCCTCACACGTATGCTCCCCCTAAAGCGTTGTTGTACCCTCACCTGGACCCTAAACCGTCCCCGTCCCCTAACCCTAACCCTAGCCCGAAACCTAACCTTAACCCTTCCCCGAAGCCTGACCCTCAACCGTCCCCTAATCCTAACCCGTACGCTAACGCTAACCCTTCGCCCTCACACGTACAATCCCCCTAAAGCGTTGTTGTACCCTCACCTCGACCCTAAACCGTCCCCGTCCACTAACCCTAACCCTAGCCCGAACCCTAACCCTAACCCTTCCCCGAAGCCTGACCCTCACCCGTCCCCTAATCCTAACCCGTACGCTAACACTAACCCGCGCCCTCACACGCACGCTCCCCCTAAAGCGTTGCCGTATCCTCACCTGGACCCTAAACCGTCCCCGTCCCCTAACCCTAACCCTAGCCCGAACCCTAACCCTAAAACTTCTCCGAAGCCTGACCCTCACCCGTCCACTAATCCTAACCCGTGCGCTAACACTAACCCGCGCCCTCACACGCACGCTCCCCCTAAAGCGTTGCCGTACCCTCACCTGGACCCTAAACCGTCCCCGTCCCCTAACCCTAACCCTAGCCCGAACCCTAACCCTAACCCTTCCCCGAAGCCTGACCCTCACCGGTCCCCTAATCCTAACCCGTACGCTAACACTAACCCGCGCCCTCACACGCACGCTCCCCCTAAAGCGTTGCCGTACCCTCAACTGGACCCTAAACCGTCCCCGTCCCCTAACCCTAACCCTAGCCCGAACCCTAACCCTAACCCTTCCCCGAAGCCTGACCCTCACCCGTCCCCTAATCCTAACCCGTACGCTAACACTAACCCGCGCCCTCACACGCACGCTCCCCCTAAAGCGTTGCCGTACCCTCACCTGGACCCTAAACCGTCCCCGTCCCCTAACCCTAACCCTAGCCCGAACCCTAACCCTAACCCTTCCCCGAAGCCTGACCCTCACCCGTCCGCTAATCCTAACACGTACGCTAACACTAACCCACGCCCTCACACGCACGCTCCCCCTAAAGCGTTGCCGTACCCTCACCTGGACCCTAAACCGTCCCCGTCCCCTAACCCTAACCCTAGCCCGAACCCTAACCCTAACCCTTCCCCGAAGCCTGACCTTCACCCGTCCCCTAATCCTAACACGTACACTAACACTAACCCGCGCCCTCACACGCACGCTCCCCCTAAAGCGTTGCCGTACCCTCACCCGGACCCTAAACCGTCCCCGTCCCCTAACCCTAAACCTAGACCGAACCCTAACCCTAACCCTTCCCCGAAGCCTGACCCTCACCCGTCCCCTAATCCTAACCCGTACGCTAACGCTAAACCGCGCCCTCACACGTCCGCTCCCCGTAAAGCGTTGGCGTACCCTCACCTGGACCCTAAACCGTCCCCGTCCCCTAACCCTAACCCTAGCCCGAACCCTAACCCTAACACTTCCCCGAAGCGTGAGCTTCACCCGTCCCCTAATCCTAACCCGTACGCTAACGATAACCCGCGCCCTCACACATACGCTCCCCCTAAAGCGTTGTTGTACCCTCACCTGGACCCTAAACCGTCCCCGTCCCCTAACCCTAACTCTAGCCCGAACCCTAACCATAACCCTTCCCCGAAGCCTGACCCTCACCCGTTCCCTATTCCCAACCCGTACGCTAACGCTAACTCGCGCCCTCACACGTACGCTCCCCCTAAAGTGTTGTCGTACCCTCACCTGTACCCTAAACCGTCCCCGTCCCCTAACCCTAACCCTAGTCCGAACCCTAACCCTAACCCTTCCCCGAAGCCTGCCCCTCACCTGTCCCCTAATCCTAACCCGTACGCTAACGCTAACCCGCGCCCTCACACGTACCCTCCCCCTAAAGCGTTGTCGTACCCTCACCTGGACCCTAAACCGTCCCTGTCCCCTAACCCTAACCCTAGCCCGAACCCTAACCCTAACCCTTCCCCGAAGCCTGACCCTCACCCGTCCCCTAATCCTAACCCGTACGCTAACGCTAACCCGCGCCCTCACACGTACACTCTCCCTAAAGCGTTGTCGTACCCTCACCTGGACCCTAAACCGTCCCCGTCCCCTAACCCTAACCCTAGCCCGAACCCTAACCCTAACCCTTCGGCGAAGCCTGAACCTCACCCGTCCCCTAATCCTAACCCGTACGTTAACGCTAACCCGTGCCCTCACACGTACGCTCCCCCTAAAGCGTTGTCGTACCCTCACCTGGACCCTAAACCGTCCCCGTCCCCTAACCCTAACCCTAGCCCGAACCCTAACCCTAACCCTTCCCCGAAGCCTGACACTCACCCGTCCCCTAATCCTAACCCGTACGCTAACACTACCCCGCGCCCTCACACGCACGCTCCCCCTAAAGCGTTGCCGTACCTTCAACTGGAACCTAAACCGTCCCCGTCCCCTAACCCTAACCCTAGCCCGAACCCTAACCCTAACCCTTCCCTGAAGCCTGACCCTCACCCGTCCCCTAATCCTAACCCGTACGGTAACACTAACCCGCACCCTCACACGCACGCTCCCCCTAAAGCGTTGCCGTACCCTCACCTGGACCCTAAACCGTCCCCGTCCCCTAACCCTAACCCTAGCCCAAACCCTAACCCTAACACTTCCCCGAATCGTGAGCCTCACCCGTCCCCTAATCCTAACCCGTACGCTAACGCTAAACCGCGCCCTCACACGTGCGCTCCCCCTAAAGCGTTGGCGTACCCTCACCTGGACCTTAAACCGTCCCCGTCCCCTAACCCTAACCCTAGCCCGAACCCTAACACTAACCCTTCCCCAAAGCGTGAGCCTCACCCGTCCCCTAATCCTAACCCGTACGCTAATGCTAACCCGCGCCCTCACACGTACGCTCCCCCTAAAGCGTTGTCGTACCCTCACCTGGACCCTAAACCGTCCCCGTCCCCTAACCCTAACCTTAGCCCGAACCCTAACCATAACCCTTCCCCGAATCCTGACCCTCACCCGTTCCCTACTCCCAAACCGTACGCTAACGCTAACCCGCGCCCTCACACGTACGCTCCCCCTAAAGCGTTGGCGTACCCTCACCTGGACCCTAAACCGTTCCCGTCCCCTAACCCTAACCCTAGCCCGAACCCTAACCCTAACTCTTCCCCGAAGCCTGACCCTCACCCGTCCCTTAATCCTAACCCGTACCCTAACGCTAACCCGCGCCCTCACACGTACGCTCCCCCTAAAGCGTTGGCGTACCCTCACCTGGACCCTAAACCGTCCCCGTCCCCTAACCCTAACCCTAGCCCGAACCCTAACCCTAACCCTTCCCCGAAGCCTGACCCTCACCCGTCCCCTAATCCTAACCCGTACGCTAACACTAACCCATGCCCTCACACGCACGCTCCCCCTAAAGCGTTGTCGTATCCTCACCTGGACCCTAAACCGTCCCCGTCCCCTAACCCTAACCCTAGCCCGAACCCTAACCCTAAACCTTCTCCGAAGCCTGACCCTCACCCGTCCACTAATCCTAACCCGTGCGCTAACACTAACCCGCGCCCTCACACGCACGCTCCCATTAAAGCGTTGCCGTACCCTCACCTGGACCCTAAACCGTCCCCGTCCCCTAACCCTAACCCTAGCCCGAACCCTAACCCTAACCCTTCCCCGAAGCCTGACCCTCACCCGTCCCCTAATCCTAACACGTACGCTAACACTAACCCGCGCCCTCACACGCACGCTCCCCCTAAAGCGTTGCCATAACCTCAACTGGACCCTAAACCGTCCCCGTACCCTAACCCTAACCCTAGCCCGAACCCTAACCCTAACCCTTCCCCGAAGCCTGACCCTCACCCGTCCCCTAATCCTAACCCGTACGCTAACACTAACCCGCGCCCTCACACGCACGCTCCCCCTAAAGCGTTGCCGTACCCTCACCTGGACCCTAAACCGTCCCCGTCCCCTAACCCTAACCCTAGCCCGAACCCTAACCCTAACCCTTCCCCGAAGCCTGACCCTCACCAGTCCGCTAATCCTAACACGTACGCTAACACTAACCCACGCCCTCACACGCACGCTCCCCCTAAAGCGTTGCCGTACCCTCACCCGGACCCTAAACCGTCCCCGTCCCCTAACCCTAACCCTAGCCCGAACCCTAACCCTAACCCTTCCCCGAAGCCTGACCTTCACCCGTCCCCTAATCCTAACACGTACACTAACACTAACCCGCGCCCTCACACGCACGCTCCCCCTAAAGCGTTGCCGTACCCTCACCCGGACCCTAAACCGTCCCCGTCCCCTAACCCTAACCCTAGCCCGAACCCTAACCCTAACCCTTCCCCGAAGCCTGACCCTCACCCGTCCCCTAATCCTAACCCGTACGCTAACGCTAACCCACGCCCTCACACGTACGCTCCCCCTAAAGCGTTGTCGTACCCTCACCTGGACCGTAAACCGTCCCCGTCCCCTAACCCTAACCCTAGCCCGAACCCTAACCCTAACCCTTCCCCGAAGCCTGACCCTCACCCGTCCCCTAATCCTAACCCGTACGCTAACGCTAAACCGCGCCCTCACACGTCCGCTCCCCCTAAAGCGTTGGCGTACCCTCACCTGGACCCTAAACCGTCCCCGTCCCCTAACCCTAACCCTAGCCCGAACCCTAACCCTAACCCTTCCCCGAAGCGTGAGCTTCACCCATCCCCTAATCCTAACCCGTACGCTAACGATAACCCGCGCCCTCACACATACGCTCCCCCTAAAGCGTTGTTGTACCCTCACCTGGACCCTAAACCGTCCCCGTCCGCTAACCCTAACCCTAGCCCGAACCCTAACCCTAACCCTTACCCGAAGCCTGACCCTCACCCGTCCCCTAATCGTAATCCGTACGCTAACGTTAACCCGCGCCCTCACACGCACGCTCCCCCTAAAGCGTTGCCGTATCTTCACCTGGACCCTAAACCGTCCCCGTCCCCTAACCCTAACCCTAGCCCGAACCCTAACCCTAAACCTTCTCCGAAGCCTGACCCTCACCCGTCCACTAATCCTAACCCGTGCGCTAACACTAACCCGTGCCCTCACACGCACGCTCCCATTAAAGCGTTGCCGTACCCTCACCTGGACCCTAAACCGTCCCCGTCCCCTAACCCTAACTCTAGCCCGAACCCTAACCCTAACCCTTCCCCGAAGCCTGACCCTCACCGGTCCCCTAATCCTAACCCGTACGCTAACACTAACCCGCGCCCTCACACGCACGCTCCCCCTAAAGCGTTGCCGTACCCTCACCTGGACCCTAAACCGTCCCCGTCCCCTAACCCTAACCCTAGCCCGAACCCTAACCCTAACCCTTCCCCGAAGCCTGACCCTCACCCGTCCGCTAATCCTAACACGTACGCTAACACTAACCCACGCCCTCACACGCACGCTCCCCCTAAAGCGTTGCCGTACCCTCACCTGGACCCTAAACCGTCCCCGTCCCCTAACCCTAACCCTAGCCCGAACCCTAACCCTAACCCTTCCCCGAAGCCTGACCTTCACCCGTCCCCTAATCCTAACACGTACACTAACACTAACCCGCGCCCTCACACGCACGCTCCCCCTAAAGCGTTGCCGTACCCTCACCCGGACCCTAAACCGTCCCCGTCCCCTAACCCTAACCCTAGCCCGAACCCTAACCCTAACCCTTCACCGAAGCCTGAACCTCACCCGTCCCCTAATCCTAACCCGTACGCTAACGCTAACCCACGCCCTCACACGTACGCTCCCCCTAAAGCGTTATCGTACCCTCACCTGGACCCTAAACCGTCCCCGTCCCCTAACCCTAACCCTAGCCCGAACCCTAACCCTAACCCTTCCCCGAAGCCTGACCCTCACCCGTCCCCTAATCCTAACCCGTACGCTAACGCTAAACCGCGCCCTCACACGTCCGCTCCCCCTAAAGCGTTGGCGTACCCTCACCTGGACCCTAAACCGTCCCCGTCCCCTAACCCTAACCCTAGCCCGAACCCTAACCCTAACCCTTCCCCGAAGCGTGAGCTTCACCCATCCCCTAATCCTAACCCGTACGCTAACGATAACCCGCGCCCTCACACATACGCTCCCCCTAAAGCGTTGTTGTACCCTCACCTGGACCCTAAACCGTCCCCGTCCGCTAACCCTAACTCTAGCCCGAACCCTAACCATAACCCTTCCCCGAAGCCTGACCCTCACCCGTTCCCTACTCCCAACCCGTACGCTAACGCTAACTCGCGCCCTCACACGTACGCTCCCCCTAAAGTGTTGTCGTACCCTCACCTGTACCCTAAACCGTCCCCGTCCCCTAACCCTAACCCTAGCCCGAACCCTAACCCTAACCCTTCCCCGAAGCCTGCCCCTCACCTGTCCCCTAATCCTAACCCGTACGCTAACGCTAACCCGCGCCCTCACACGTACCCTCCCCCTAAAGCGTTGTCATACCCTCACCTGGACCCTAAACCGTCCCTGTCCCCTAACCCTAACCCTAGCCCGAACCCTAACCCTAACCCTTCCCCGAAGCCTGACCCTCACCCGTCCCCTAATCGTAATCCGTACGCTAACGTTAACCCGCGCCCTCACACGTACGCTCCCCCTAAAGCGTTGTCATACCCTCACCTTGACCCTAAACCGTCCCCGTCCCCTAACCCTAACCCTAGCCCGAACCCTAACCCTAACACTTCCCCGAAGCCTGACCCTCACCCGTCCCCTAATCCTAACTCGTACGCTAACTCTAACCCGCGCCCTCACACGTACGCTCCCCCTAAAGCGTTGGCGTACCCTCACCTGGAACCTAAACCGTCCCCGTACCCTAACCCTAGCCCTAGCCCGAACCCTAACCCTAACCCTTCCCCGAAGCCTGACCCTCACCCGTCCCCTAATCCTAACCCGTACGCTAACACTAACCCACGCCCTCACACGTACGCTCCCCCTAAAGCGTTGTCGTACACTCACCTGGACCCTAAACCGTCCCCGTCCCCTAACCCTAACCCTAGCCCGAACCCTAACCCTAACCCTTCCCCGAAGCCTGCCTCTCACCCGTCCCCTAATCCTAACCCGTACGCTAACGCTAACCCGCGCCCTCACACGTACGCTCCCCCTAAAGCGTTGGCGTATCCTCACCTGAACCCTAAACCGTCCCCGTCCCCTAACCCTAACCCTAGCCCGAACCCTAACCCTAACCCTTCCCCGAAGCCTGACCCTCACCCGTCCCCTAATCCTAGCCCGTACGCTAACGCTAACCCGCGCCCTCACACGTACGCTCCCCCTAAAGCGTTGTCGTACCCTCACCTGGACCCTAAACCGTCCCCGTCCCCTAACCCTAACCCTAGCCCGAACCCTAACCCTAACCCTTCCCCGAAGCGTGAGCCTCACCCGTCCCCTAATCCTAACCCGTACGCTAACGCTAACCCGCGCCCTCACACATACGCTCCCCCTAAAGCGTTGCTGTTCCCTCACCTGGACCCTAAACCGTCCCCGTCCCCTAACCCTAACTCTAGCCCGAACCCTAACCATAACCCTTCCCCGAAGCCTGACCCTCACCCATTCCCTACTCCCAATCCGTTCGCTAACGCTAACCCGCGCCCTCACACGTACCCTCCCCCTAAAGCGTTGTCGTACCCTCACCAGGACCCTAAACCGTCCCCGTCCCCTAACCCTAACCCTAGCCCGAACCCTAACCCTAAACCTTCCCCGAAGCCTGACCCTCACCCGTCCCCTAATCGTAACCCGTACGCTAACGTTAAACCGCGCCCTCACACGTATGCTCCCCCTAAAGCGTTGTCATACCCTCACCTGGACCCTAAACCGTCTCCATCCCCTAACCCTAACCCTATCCCGAACCCTAACCCTAACACTTCCCCGAAGCCTGACCCTCACCCGTCCCCTAATCCTAACCCGTACGCTAACGCTAACCCGCGCCCTCACACGTACACTCTCCCTAAAGCGTTGTCGTACCCTCACCTGGACCCTAAACCGTCCCCGTCCCCTAACCCTAACCCTAGCCCGAACCCTAACCCTAACCCTTCGGCGAAGCCTGAACCTCACCCGTCCCCTAATCCTAACCCGTACGTTAACGCTAACCCGTGCCCTCACACGTACGCTCCCCCAAAAACGTTGGCGTACCCTCACCTGGACCCTAAACCGTCCCCGTCCCCTAACCCTAACCCTAGCCCGAACCCTAACCCTAACCCTTCCCCGAAGCCTGACACTCACCCGTCCCCTAATCCTAACCCGTACGCTAACACTACCCCGCGCCCTCACACGCACGCTCCCCCTAAAGCGTTGCCGTACCTTCAACTGGACCCTAAACCGTCCCCGTCCCCTAACCCTAACCCTAGCCCGAACCCTAACCCTAACCCTTCCCTGAAGCCTGACCCTCACCCGTCCCCTAATCCTAACCCGTACGGTAACACTAACCTGCGCCCTCACACGCACGCTCCCCCTAAAGCGTTGCCGTACCCTCACCTGGACCCTAAACCGTCCCCGTCCCCTAACCCTAACCCTAGCCCAAACCCTAACCCTAACCCTTCCCCGAATCGTGAGCCTCACCCGTCCCCAAATCCTAACCCGTACGCTAACGCTAAACCGCGCCCTCACACGTACGCTCCCCCTAAAGCGTTGGCGTACCCTCACCTGGACCTTAAACCGTCCCCGTCCCCTAACCCTAACCCTAGCCCGAACCCTAACCCTAACCCTTCCCCAAAGCGTGAGCCTCACCCGTCCCCTAATCCTAACCCGTACGCTAATGCTAACCCGCGCCCTCACACGTACGCTCCCCCTAAAGCGTTGTCGTACCCTCACCTGGACCCTAAACCGTCCCCGTCCCCTAACCCTAACCCTAGCCCGAACCCTAACCATAACCCTTCCCCGAATCCTGACCCTCACCCGTTCCCTACTCCCAACCCGTACGCTAACGCTAAGCCGCGCCCTCACACGTACGCTCCCCCTAAAGCGTTGGCGTACCCTCACCTGGACCCTAAACCGTTCCCGTCCCCTAACCCTAACCCTAGTCCGAACCCTAACCCTAACCCTTCCCCGAAGCCTGACCCTCACCCGTCCCCTAATCCTAACCCGTATGCTAACGCTAACCCGCGCGCTCACACGTACACTCCCCCTAAAGCGTTGTTGTACCCTCACGTGGACCCTAAACCGTCCCCGTCCCCTAACCCTAACCCTAGCCCGAAACCTAACCTTAACCCTTCCCCGAAGCCTGCCCCTCAACCGTCCCCTAATCCTAACCCGTACGCTAACGCTAACCCTTCTCCCTCACACGTACAATCCCCCTAAATCGTTGTTGTACCCTCACCTCTACCCTAAACCGTCCCCGTCCCCTAACCCTAACCCTAGCCCGAACCCTAACCCTAACCCTTCCCCGAAGCCTGACCCTCAACCGTGCCCTAATCCTAACCCGTACACTAACACTAAACCGCGCCCTAACACGCACGCTCCCCCTAAAGCGTTGCCGTACCCTCACCTGGACCCTAAACCGTACCCGTCCCCTAATCCTACCCCTAGCCCTAACCCTAACCCTAACCCTTCCCCGAAGCCTGACTCTCACCCGTCCCCTAATCCTAACAAGTACGCTAACACTAACCCGCGCCCTCACACACACGCTCCCCCTAAAGCGTTGCCGTACCCTCACCTGGACCCTAAACCGTCCCCGTCCCCTAACCCTAACCCTAGCCCGAACCCTAACCGTAACCCTTCCCCGAAGCCTGACCCTCACCCATCCCCTAATCCTAACCCGTACGCTAACACTAACCCGCGCCCTCACACGCACGCTCCCCCTAAAGCGTTGCCGTACCCTCACCTGGACCCTAAACCGTCCCCGTCCCCTAACCCTAACCCTAGCCCGAACCCTAACCCTAACCCTTCCCCGAAGCCTGACCCTCACCCGTCCCCTAATCCTAACCCGTACGCTAACACTAACCCGAGCCCTCACACGCACGCTCCCCCTAAAGCGTTGCCGTACCCTCACCTGGACCCTAAACCGTCCCCGTCCCCTAACCCTAACCCTAGCCCGAACCCTAACGCTAACCCTTCCCCGAAACCTGACCCTCACCCGTCCCCTAATCCTAACCCGTACGCTAACACTAACCCGCGCCCTCACACGCACGCTCACCCTAAAGCGTTGCCGTACCCTCACCTGGACCCTAAACCGTCCCCGTCCCCTAACCCTAACCCTAGCCCGAACCCTAACCCTAACTCTTCCCCGAAGCCTGACCCTCACCCGTCCCTTAATCCTAACCCGTACCCTAACGCTAACCCGCGCCCTCACACGTACGCTCCCCCTAAAGCGTTGGCGTACCCTCACCTGGACCCTAAACCGTCCCCGTCCCCTAACCCTAACCCTAGCCCGAACCCTAACCCTAACCCTTCCCCGAAGCCTGACCTTCACCCGTCCCCTAATCCTAACACGTACACTAACACTAACCCGCGCCCTCACACGCACGCTCCCCCTAAAGCGTTGCCGTACCCTCACCCGGACCCTAAACCGTCCCCGTCCCCTAACCCTAACCCTAGCCCGAACCCTAACCCTAACCCTTCCCCGAAGCCTGACCCTCACCCGTCCCCTAATCCTAACCCGTACGCTAACGCTAACCCACGCCCTCACACGTACGCTCCCCCTAAAGCGTTGTCGTACCCTCACCTGGACCCTAAACCGTCCCCGTCCCCTAACCCTAACCCTAGCCCGAACCCTAACCCTAACCCTTCCCCGAAGCCTGACCCTCACCCGTCCCCTAATCCTAACCCGTACGCTAACGCTAAACCGCGCCCTCACACGTCCGCTCCCCCTAAAGCGTTGGCGTACCCTCACCTGGACCCTAAACCGTCCCCGTCCCCTAACCCTAACCCTAGCCCGAACCCTAACCCTAACCCTTCCCCGAAGCGTGAGCTTCACCCATCCCCTAATCCTAACCCGTACGCTAACGATAACCCGCGCCCTCACACATACGCTCCCCCTAAAGCGTTGTTGTACCTTCACCTGGACCCTAAACCGTCCCCGTCCGCTAACCCTAACCCTAGCCCGAACCCTAACCCTAACCCTTACCCGAAGCCTGACCCTCACCCGTCCCCTAATCGTAATCCGTACGCTAACGTTAACCCGCGCCCTCACACGCACGCTCCCCCTAAAGCGTTGCCGTATCTTCACCTGGACCCTAAACCGTCCCCGTCCCCTAACCCTAACCCTAGCCCGAACCCTAACCCTAAACCTTCTCCGAAGCCTGACCCTCACCCGTCCACTAATCCTAACCCGTGCGCTAACACTAACCCGCGCCCTCACACGCACGCTCCCATTAAAGCGTTGCCGTACCCTCACCTGGACCCTAAACCGTCCCCGTCCCCTAACCCTAACTCTAGCCCGAACCCTAACCCTAACCCTTCCCCGAAGCCTGACCCTCACCGGTCCCCTAATCCTAACCCGTACGCTAACACTAACCCGCGCCCTCACACGCACGCTCCCCCTAAAGCGTTGCCGTACCCTCACCTGGACCCTAAACCGTCCCCGTCCCCTAACCCTAACCCTAGCCCGAACCCTAACCCTAACCCTTCCCCGAAGCCTGACCCTCACCCGTCCGCTAATCCTAACACGTACGCTAACACTAACCCACGCCCTCACACGCACGCTCCCCCTAAAGCGTTGCCGTACCCTCACCTGGACCCTAAACCGTCCCCGTCCCCTAACCCTAACCCTAGCCCGAACCCTAACCCTAACCCTTCCCCGAAGCCTGACCTTCACCCGTCCCCTAATCCTAACACGTACACTAACACTAACCCGCGCCCTCACACGCACGCTCCCCCTAAAGCGTTGCCGTACCCTCACCCGGACCCTAAACCGTCCCCGTCCCCTAACCCTAACCCTAGCCCGAACCCTAACCCTAACCCTTCACCGAAGCCTGAACCTCACCCGTCCCCTAATCCTAACCCGTACGCTAACGCTAACCCACGCCCTCACACGTACGCTCCCCCTAAAGCGTTATCGTACCCTCACCTGGACCCTAAACCGTCCCCATCCCCTAACCCTAACCCTAGCCCGAACCCTAACCCTAACCCTTCCCCGAAGCCTGACCCTCACCCGTCCCCTAATCCTAACCCGTACGCTAACGCTAAACCGCGCCCTCACACGTCCGCTCCCCCTAAAGCGTTGGCGTACCCTCACCTGGACCCTAAACCGTCCCCGTCCCCTAACCCTAACCCTAGCCCGAACCCTAACCCTAACCCTTCCCCGAAGCCTGACCCTCACCCGTGCCCTAATCCTAACCCGTACGCTAACACTAACCCGCGCCCTCACACGCACGCTCCCCCTAAAGCGTTGTTGTACCCTCACCTGGACCCTAAACCGTCCCCGTCCGCTAACCCTAACTCTAGCCCGAACCCTAACCATAACCCTTCCCCGAAGCCTGACCCTCACCCGTTCCCTACTCCCAACCCGTACGCTAACGCTAACTCGCGCCCTCACACGTACGCTCCCCCTAAAGTGTTGTCGTACCCTCACCTGTACCCTAAACCGTCCCCGTCCCCTAACCCTAACCCTAGCCCGAACCCTAACCCTAACACTTCCCCGAAGCCTGCCCCTCACCTGTCCCCTAATCCTAACCCGTACGCTAACGCTAACCCGCGCCCTCACACGTACCCTCCCCCTAAAGCGTTGTCATACCCTCACCTGGACCCTAAACCGTCCCTGTCCCCTAACCCTAACCCTAGCCCGAACCCTAACCCTAACCCTTCCCCGAAGCCTGACCCTCACCCGTCCCCTAATCGTAATCCGTACGCTAACGTTAACCCGCGCCCTCACACGTACGCTCCCCCTAAAGCGTTGTCATACCCTCACCTTGACCCTAAACCGTCCCCGTCCCCTAACCCTAACCCTAGCCCGAACCCTAACCCTAACACTTCCCCGAAGCCTGACCCTCACCCGTCCCCTAATCCTAACTCGTACGCTAACTCTAACCCGCGCCCTCACACGTACGCTCCCCCTAAAGCGTTGGCGTACCCTCACCTGGAACCTAAACCGTCCCCGTACCCTAACCCTAGCCCTAGCCCGAACCCTAACCCTAACCCTTCCCCGAAACCTGACCCTCACCCGTCCCCTAATCCTAACCCGTACGCTAACACTAACCCACGCCCTCACACGTACGCTCCCCCTAAAGCGTTGTCGTACACTCACCTGGACCCTAAACCGTCCCCGTCCCCTAACCCTAACCCTAGCCCGAACCCTAACCCTAACCCTTCCCCGAAGCCTGCCTCTCACCCGTCCCCTAATCCTAACCCGTACGCTAACGCTAACCCGCGCCCTCACACGTACGCTCCCCCTAAAGCGTTGGCGTATCCTCACCTGGACCCTAAACCGTCCCCGTCCCCTAACCCTAACCCTAGCCCGAACCCTAACCCTAACCCTTCCCCGAAGCCTGACCCTCACCCGTCCCCTAATCCTAGCCCGTACGCTAACGCTAACCCGCGCCCTCACACGTACGCTCCCCCTAAAGCGTTGTCGTACCCTCACCTGGACCCTAAACCGTCCCCGTCCCCTAACCCTAACCCTAGCCCGAACCCTAACCCTAACCCTTCCCCGAAGCGTGAGCCTCACCCGTCCCCTAATCCTAACCCGTACGCTAACGCTAACCCGCGCCCTCACACATACGCTCCCCCTAAAGCGTTGCTGTTCCCTCACCTGGACCCTAAACCGTCCCCGTCCCCTAACCCTAACTCTAGCCCGAACCCTAACCATAACCCTTCCCCGAAGCCTGACCCTCACCCATTCCCTACTCCCAATCCGTTCGCTAACGCTAACCCGCGCCCTCACACGTACCCTCCCCCTAAAGCGTTGTCGTACCCTCACCAGGACCCTAAACCGTCCCCGTCCCCTAACCCTAACCCTAGCCCGAACCCTAACCCTAAACCTTCCCCGAAGCCTGACCCTCACCCGTCCCCTAATCGTAACCCGTACGCTAACGTTAAACCGCGCCCTCACACGTATGCTCCCCCTAAAGCGTTGTCATACCCTCACCTGGACCCTAAACCGTCTCCATCCCCTAACCCTAACCCTATCCCGAACCCTAACCCTAACACTTCCCCGAAGCCTGACCCTCACCCGTCCCCTAATCCTAACCCGTACGCTAACGCTAACCCGCGCCCTCACACGTACACTCTCCCTAAAGCGTTGTCGTACCCTCACCTGGACCCTAAACCGTCCCCGTCCCCTAACCCTAACCCTAGCCCGAACCCTAACCCTAACCCTTCGGCGAAGCCTGAACCTCACCCGTCCCCTAATCCTAACCCGTACGTTAACGCTAACCCGTGCCCTCACACGTACGCTCCCCCAAAAACGTTGGCGTACCCTCACCTGGACCCTAAACCGTCCCCGTCCCCTAACCCTAACCCTAGCCCGAACCCTAACCCTAACCCTTCCCCGAAGCCTGACACTCACCCGTCCCCTAATCCTAACCCGTACGCTAACACTACCCCGCGCCCTCACACGCACGCTCCCCCTAAAGCGTTGCCGTACCTTCAACTGGACCCTAAACCGTCCCCGTCCCCTAACCCTAACCCTAGCCCGAACCCTAACCCTAACCCTTCCCTGAAGCCTGACCCTCACCCGTCCCCTAATCATAACCCGTACGGTAACACTAACCTGCGCCCTCACACGCACGCTCCCCCTAAAGCGTTGCCGTACCCTCACCTGGACCCTAAACCGTCCCCGTCCCCTAACCCTAACCCTAGCCCAAACCCTAACCCTAACCCTTCCCCGAATCGTGAGCCTCACCCGTCCCCAAATCCTAACCCGTACGCTAACGCTAAACCACGCCCTCACACGTACGCTCCCCCTAAAGCGTTGGCGTACCCTCACCTGGACCTTAAACCGTCCCCGTCCCCTAACCCTAACCCTAGCCCGAACCCTAACCCTAACCCTTCCCCAAAGCGTGAGCCTCACCCGTCCCCTAATCCTAACCCGTACGCTAATGCTAACCCGCGCCCTCACACGTACGCTCCCCCTAAAGCGTTGTCGTACCCTCACCTGGACCCTAAACCGTCCCCGTCCCCTAACCCTAACCCTAGCCCGAACCCTAACCATAACCCTTCCCCGAATCCTGACCCTCACCCGTTCCCTACTCCCAACCCGTACGCTAACGCTAAGCCGCGCCCTCACACGTACGCTCCCCCTAAAGCGTTGGCGTACCCTCACCTGGACCCTAAACCGTTCCCGTCCCCTAACCCTAACCCTAGCCCGAACCCTAACCCTAACACTTCCCCGAAGCCTGACCCTCACCCTTCCCCTAATCCTAACCCGTATGCTAACGCTAACCCGCGCGCTCACACGTACACTCCCCCTAAAGCGTTGTTGTACCCTCACGTGGACCCTAAACCGTCCCCGTCCCCTAACCCTAACCCTAGCCCGAAACCTAACCTTAACCCTTCCCCGAAGCCTGCCCCTCAACCGTCCCCTAATCCTAACACGTACGCTAACGCTAACCCTTCTCCCTCACACGTACAATCCCCCTAAATCGTTGTTGTACCCTCACCTCTACCCTAAACCGTCCCCGTCCCCTAACCCTAACCCTAGCCCGAACCCTAACCCTAACCCTTCCCCGAAGCCTGACCCTCACCCGTGCCCTAATCCTAACCCGTACACTAACACTAAACCGCGCCCTAACACGCACGCTCCCCCTAAAGCGTTGCCGTACCCTCACCTGGACCCTAAACCGTACCCGTCCCCTAATCCTACCCCTAGCCCTAACCCTAACCCTAACCCTTCCCCGAAGCCTGACTCTCACCCGTCCCCTAATCCTAACAAGTACGCTAACACTAACCCGCGCCCTCACACACACGCTCCCCCTAAAGCGTTGCCGTACCCTCACCTGGACCCTAAACCGTCCCCGTCCCCTAACCCTAACCCTAGCCCGACCCCTAACCGTAACCCTTCCCCGAAGCCTGACCCTCACCCGTCCCCTAATCCTAACCCGTACGCTAACACTAACCCGCGCCCTCACACGCACGCTCCCCCTAAAGCGTTGCCGTACCCTCACCTGGACCCTAAACCGTCCCCGTCCCCTAACCCTAACCCTAGCCCGAACCCTAACCCTAACCCTTCCCCGAAGCCTGACCCTCACCCGTCCCCTAATCCTAACCCGTACGCTAACACTAACCCGAGCCCTCACACGCACGCTCCCCCTAAAGCGTTGCCGTACCCTCACCTGGACCCTAAACCGTCCCCGTCCCCTAACCCTAACCCTAGCCCGAACCCTAACGCTAACCCTTCCCCGAAACCTGACCCTCACCCGTCCCCTAATCCTAACCCGTACGCTAACACTAACCCGCGCCCTCACACGCACGCTCACCCTAAAGCTTTGCCGTACCCTCACCTGGACCCTAAACCGTCCCCGTCCCCTAACCCTAACCCTAGCCGGAACCCTAACCCTAACCCTTCCCCGAAGCCTGACCCTCACCCGTCCCCTAATCCTAACCCGTACGCTAACACTAACACGCGCCCTCACACGCACGCTCCCCCTAAAGCGTTGCCGTATCCTCACCTGGACCCTAAACCGTCCCCGTCCCCTAACCCTAACCCTAGCCCGAACCCTAACCCTAAACCTTCTCCGAAGCCTGACCCTCACCCGTCCACTAATCCTAACCCGTACGCTAACACTAACCCGCGCCCTCACACGCACGCTCCCCCTAAAGCGTTGCCATACCCTCACCTGGACCCTAAACCGTCCCCGTCCCCTAACCCTAACCCTAGCCCGAACCCTAACCCTAACCCTTCCCCGAAGCCTGACCCTCACCGGTCCCCTAATCCTAACCCGTACGCTAACACTAACCCGCGCCCTCACACGCACGCTCCCGCTAAAGCGTTGCCGTACCCTCAACTGGACCCTAAACCGTCCCCGTCCCCTAACCCTAACCCTAGCCCGAACCCTAACCCTAACCCTTCCCCGAAGCCTGACCCTCACCCGTCCCCTAATCCTAACCCGTACGCTAACACTAACTCGCGCCCTCACACGCACGCTCCCCCTAAAGCGTTGCCGTACCCTCACCTTGACCCTAAACCGTCCCCGTCCCCTAACCCTAACCCTAGCCCGAACCCTAACCCTAACCCTTCCCCGAAGCCTGACCCTCACCCGTCCGCTAATCCTAACACGTACGCTAACACTAACCCACGCCCTCACACGCACGCTCCCCCTAAAGCGTTGCCGTACCCTCACCTGGACCCTAAACCGTCCCCGTCCCCTAACCCTAACAGTAGCCCGAACCCTAACCCTAACCCTTCCCCGAAGCCTGACCCTCACCCGTCCCCTAATCCTAACCCGTACGCTAACGCTAACCCACGCCCTCACACGTACGCTCCCCCTAAAGCGTTGTCGTACCCTCACCTGGACCCTAAACCGTCCCCGTCCCCTAACCCTAACCCTAGCCCGAACCCTAACCCTAACCCTTCCCCGAAGCCTGACCCTCACCCGTCCCCTAATCCTAACCCGTACGATAACGCTAAACCGCGCCCTCACACGTCCGCTCCCCCTAAAGCGTTGGCGTACCCTCACCTGGACCCTAAACCGTCCCCGTCCCCTAACCCTAACCCTAGCCCGAACCCTAACCCTAACACTTCCCCGAAGCCTGACCCTCACCCGTCCCCTAATCCTAACTCGTACGCTAACTCTAACCCGCGCCCTCACACGTATGCTCCCCCTAAAGCGTTGGCGTACCCTCACCTGGAACCTAAACCGTCCCCGTCCCCTAACCCTAGCCCTAGCCCGAACCCTAACCCTAACCCTTCCCCGAAGCCTGACCCTCACCCGTCCCCTAATCCTAACCCGTACGCTAACACTAACCCACGCCCTCACACGTACGCTCCCCCTAAAGCGTTGTCGTACACTCACCTGGACCCTAAACCGTCCCCGTCTCCTAACCCTAACCCTAGCCCGAACCCTAACCCTAACCCTTCGCCGAAGCCTGCCTCTCACCCGTCCCCTAATCCTAACCCGTACGCTAACGCTAACCCGCGCCCTCACACGTACGCTCCCCCTAAAGCGTTGGCGTATCCTCACCTGGACCCTAAACCGTCCCCGTCCCCTAACCCTAACCATAGCCCAAACCCTAACCCTAACCCTTCGCCGAAGCCTGACCCTCACCCGTACCCTAATCCTAACCCGTACGCTAACGCTAACCCGTGCCATCACACGTACGCTCCCCCTAAAGCGTTGTCGTACCCTCACCTGGACCTTAAACCGTCCCCGTCCCCTAACCCTAACCCTAGCCCGAACCCTAACCCTAACCCTTCCCCGAAGCGTGAGCCTCACCCGTCCCCTAATCCTAACCAGTACGCTAACGCTAACCCACGCCCTCACACGTACGCTCCCCCTGAAGCGTTGTCGTACCCTCACCTGGACCCTAAACCGTCCCCGTCCCCTAACCCTAACCCTAGCCCGAACCCTAACCCTAACCCTTCCCCGAAGCCTGACCCTCACCCGTCCCCTAATCCTAACCCGTACGCTAACGCTAACCCGCGCCCTCACACGTACGCTCCCCCTAAAGCGTTGTCGTACCCTCACCCGGACCCTAAACCGTCCCCGTCCCCTAACCGTAACCCTAGCCCGAACCCTAACCCTAACCCTTCCCCGAATCGTGAGCCTCACCTGTCCCCTAATCCTAACCCGTACGCTAACGCTAACCCGCGCCCTCACACGTACGCTCCCCCTAAAGCGTTGGCGTACCCTCACCTGGACCCTAAACCATCCCCGTCCCCTAACCCTAACCCTAGCCCGAACCCTAACCCTAACCCTTTCCCGAAGCCTGACCCTCACCCGTCCCCTAATCCTAACCCGTACGCTAACACTAACTCGCGCCCTCACACGCACGCTCCCCCTAAAGCGTTGCCGTACCCTCACCTTGACCCTAAACCGTCCCCGTCCCCTAACCCTAACCCTAGCCCGAACCCTAACCCTAACCCTTCCCCGAAGCCTGACCCTCACCCGTCCGCTAATCCTAACACGTACGCTAACACTAACCCACGCCCTCACACGCACGCTCCCCCTAAAGCGTTGCCGTACCCTCACCTGGACCCTAAACCGTCCCCGTCCCCTAACCCTAACAGTAGCCCGAACCCTAACCCTAACCCTTCCCCGAAGCCTGACCCTCACCCGTCCCCTAATCCTAACCCGTACGCTAACGCTAACCCACGCCCTCACACGTACGCTCCCCCTAAAGCGTTGTCGTACCCTCACCTGGACCCTAAACCGTCCCCGTCCCCTAACCCTAACCCTAGCCCGAACCCTAACCCTAACCCTTCCCCGAAGCCTGACCCTCACCCGTCCCCTAATCCTAACCCGTACGCTAACGCTAAACCGCGCCCTCACACGTCCGCTCCCCCTAAAGCGTTGGCGTACCCTCACCTGGACCCTAAACCGTCCCCGTCCCCTAACCCTAACCCTAGCCCGAACCCTAACCCTAACACTTCCCCGAAGCCTGACCCTCACCCGTCCCCTAATCCTAACTCGTACGCTAACTCTAACCCGCGCCCTCACACGTATGCTCCCCCTAAAGCGTTGGCGTACCCTCACCTGGAACCTAAACCGTCCCCGTCCCCTAACCCTAGCCCTAGCCCGAACCCTAACCCTAACCCTTCCCCGAAGCCTGACCCTCACCCGTCCCCTAATCCTAACCCGTACGCTAACACTAACCCACGCCCTCACACGTACGCTCCCCCTAAAGCGTTGTCGTACACTCACCTGGACCCTAAACCGTCCCCGTCTCCTAACCCTAACCCTAGCCCGAACCCTAACCCTAACCCTTCGCCGAAGCCTGCCTCTCACCCGTCCCCTAATCCTAACCCGTACGCTAACGCTAACCCGCGCCCTCACACGTACGCTCCCCCTAAAGCGTTGGCGTATCCTCACCTGGACCCTAAACCGTCCCCGTCCCCTAACCCTAACCCTAGCCCAAACCCTAACCCTAACCCTTCGCCGAAGCCTGACCCTCACCCGTACCCTAATCCTAACCCGTACGCTAACGCTAACCCGTGCCATCACACGTACGCTCCCCCTAAAGCGTTGTCGTACCCTCACCTGGACCTTAAACCGTCCCCGTCCCCTAACCCTAACCCTAGCCCGAACCCTAACCCTAACCCTTCCCCGAAGCGTGAGCCTCACCCGTCCCCTAATCCTAACCAGTACGCTAACGCTAACCCGCGCCCTCACACGTACGCTCCCCCTGAAGCGTTGTCGTACCCTCACCTGGACCCTAAACCGTCCCCGTCCCCTAACCCTAACCCTAGCCCGAACCCTAACCCTAACCCTTCCCCGAAGCCTGACCCTCACCCGTCCCCTAATCCTAACCCGTACGCTAACGCTAACCCGCGCCCTCACACGTACGCTCCCCCTAAAGCGTTGTCGTACCCTCACCTGGACCCTAAACCGTCCCCGTCCCCTAACCGTAACCCTAGCCCGAACCCTAACCCTAACCCTTCCCCGAATCGTGAGCCTCACCTGTCCCCTAATCCTAACCCGTACGCTAACGCTAACCCGCGCCCTCACACGTACGCTCCCCCTAAAGCGTTGGCGTACCCTCACCTGGACCCTAAACCGTCCCCGTCCCCTAACCCTAACCCTAGCCCGAACCCTAACCCTAACCCTTCCCCGAAGCCTGACCCTCACCCGTCCCCTAATCCTAACACGTACGCTAACGCTAACCCGCGCCCTCACACGTACGCTCCCCCTAAAGCGTTGTCGTACCCTCACCTGGACCCTAAACCGTCTCTGTCCCCTAACCCTAACCCTAGCCCGAACCCTAACCCTAACCCTTCGCCGAAGCCTGACACTCACCCGTCCGCTAATCCTAACCTGTACGCTAACGCTAACCCGTGCCCTCACACGTACGCTCCCCCTAAAGCGTTGTCGTACCCTCACCTGGACCCTAAACCGTCCCCGTCCCCTAACCCTAACCCTAGCCCGAACCCTAACCCTAACCCTTCCCCGAAGCGTGAGCCTCACCCGTCCCCTAATCCTAACCAGTACGCTAACATTAACCCGCGCCCTCACACGTACGCTCCCCCTCAGCGTTGTCGTACCCTCACCTGGACCCTAAACCGTCCCCGTCCGCTAACCCTAACCCTAGCCCGAACCCTAACCCTAACCCTTCCCCGAAGCGTGAGCCTCACCCGTCCCCTAATCCTAACCCGTAGGCTAACGCTAACCCGCGCCCTCACACGTACGCTCCCCTTAAAGCGTTGACGTACCCTCACCTGGACCCTAAACCGTCCCCGTCCCCTAACCCTAACCCTAGCCCCAACACTAACCCTAACCCTTCCCCGAAGCGTGAGCCTCACCCGTCCCCTAATCCTAACCCGTACGCTAACGCTAACCCGCGCCCTCACACATACGCTCCCCCTAAAGTGTTGCTGTTCCCTCACCTGGACCCTAAATCGTCCCCGTCCCCTAACCCTAACTCTAGCCCGAACCCTAACCATAACACTTCCCCGAAGCCTGACCCGCACCCATTCCCTACTCCCATTCCGTTCGCTAACGCTAACCCGCGCCCTCACACGTACCCTCCCCCTAAAGCGTTGTCGTACCCTCACCAGGACCCTAAACCGTCCCCGTCCCCTAACCCTAACCCTAGCCCGAACCCTAACCCTAAACCTTCCCCGAAGCCTGACCTTCACCCGTCCCCTAATCGTAACCCGTGCGCTAACGTTAACCCGCGCCCTCACACGTATGCTCCCCCTAAAGCGTTGTTGTACCCTCACCTGGACCCTAAACCGTCCCCGTCCCCTAACCCTAACCCTAGCCCGAAACCTAACCTTAACCCTTCCCCGAAGCCTGACCCTCAACCGTCCCCTAATCCTAACCCGTACGCTAACGCTAACCCTTCGCCCTCACACGTACAATCCCCCTAAAGCGTTGTTGTACCCTCACCTCGACCCTAAACCGTCCCCGTCCCCTAACCCTAACCCTAGCCCGAACCCTAACCCTAACCCTTCCCCGAAGCCTGACCCTCACCCGTCCCCTAATCCTAACCCGTACGCTAACACTAACCCGCGCCCTCACACGCACGCTCCCCCTAAAGCGTTGCCGTATCCTCACCTGGACCCTAAACCGTCCCCGTCCCCTAACCCTAACCCTAGCCCGAACCCTAACCCTAAAACTTCTCCGAAGCCTGACCCTCACCCGTCCACTAATCCTAACCCGTGCGCTAACACTAACCCGCGCCCTCACACGCACGCTCCCCCTAAAGCGTTGCCGTACGCTCACCTGGACCCTAAACCGTCCCCTACCCCTAACCCTAACCCTAGCCCGAACCCTAACCCTAACCCTTCCCCGAAGCCTGACCCTCACCCGTCCGCTAATCCTAACACGTACGCTAACACTAACCCACGCCCTCACACGCACGCTCCCCCTAAAGCGTTGCCGTACCCTCACCTGGACCCTAAACCGTCCCCGTCCCCTAACCCTAACCCTAGCCCGAACCCTAACCCTAACCCTTCCCCGAAGCCTGACCTTCACCCGTCCCCTAATCCTAACACGTACACTAACACTAACCCGCGCCCTCACACGCACGCTCCCCCTAAAGCGTTGCCGTACCCTCACCCGGACCCTAAACTGTCCCCGTCCCCTAACCCTAACCCTAGCCCGAACCCTAACCCTAACCCTTCCCCGAAGCCTGACCCTCACCCGTCCCCTAATCCTAACCCGTACGCTATCGCTAAACCGCGCCCTCACACGTCCGCTCCCCCTAAAGCGTTGGCGTACCCTCACCTGGACCCTAAACCGTCCCCGTCCCCTAACCCTAACCCTAGCCCGAACCCTAACCCTAACCCTTCCCCGAAGCCTGACCCTCACCCGTCCCCTAATCCTAACCCGTACGCTAACGATAACCCGCGCCCTCACACATACGCTCCCCCTAAAGCGTTGTTGTACCCTCACCTGGACCCTAAACCGTCCCCGTCCCCTAACCCTAACTCTAGCCCGAACCCTAACCATAACCCTTCCCCGAAGCCTGACCCTCACCCGTTCCCTATTCCCAACCCGTACGCTAACGCTAACTCGCGCCCTCACACGTACGCTCCCCCTAAAGTGTTGTCGTACCCTCACCTGTACCCTAAACCGTCCCCGTCCCCTAACCCTAACCCTAGCCCGAACCCTAACCCTAACCCTTCCCCGAAGCCTGCCCCTCACCTGTCCCCTAATCCTAACCCGTACGCTAACGCTAACCCGCGCCCTCACACGTACCCTCCCCCTAAAGCGTTGTCGTACCCTCACCTGGACCCTAAACCGTCCCTGTCCCCTAACCCTAACCCTAGCCCGAACCCTAACCCTAACCCTTCCCCGAAGCCTGACCCTCACCCGTCCCCTAATCCTAACCCGTACGCTAACGCTAACCCGCGCCCTCACACGTACACTCTCCCTAAAGCGTTGTCGTACCCTCACCTGGACCCTAAACCGTCCCCGTCCCCTAACCCTAACCCTAGCCCGAACCCTAACCCTAACCCTTCGGCGAAGCCTGAACCTCACCCGTCCCCTAATCCTAACCCGTACGTTAACGCTAACCCGTGCCCTCACACGTACGCTCCCCCTAAAGCGTTGGCGTACCCTCACCTGGACCCTAAACCGTCCCCGTCCCCTAACCCTAACCCTAGCCCGAACCCTAACCCTAACCCTTCCCCGAAGCCTGACACTCACCCGTCCCCTAATCCTAACCCGTACGCTAACACTACCCCGCGCCCTCACACGCACGCTCCCCCTAAAGCGTTGCCGTACCTTCAACTGGAACCTAAACCGTCCCCGTCCCCTAACCCTAACCCTAGCCCGAACCCTAACCCTAACCCTTCCATGAAGCCTGACCCTCACCCGTCCCCTAATCCTAACCCGTACGGTAACACTAACCCGCACCCTCACACGCACGCTCCCCCTAAAGCGTTGCCGTACCCTCACCTGGACCCTAAACCGTCCCCGTCCCCTAACCCTAACCCTAGCCCAAACCCTAACCCTAACACTTCCCCGAATCGTGAGCCTCACCCGTCCCCTAATCCTAACCCGTACGCTAACGCTAAACCGCGCCCTCACACGTACGCTCCCCCTAAAGCGTTGGCGTACCCTCACCTGGACCTTAAACCGTCCCCGTCCCCTAACCCTAACCCTAGCCCGAACCCTAACCCTAACCCTTCCCCAAAGCGTGAGCCTCACCCGTCCCCTAATCCTAACCCGTACGCTAATGCTAACCCGCGCCCTCACACGTACGCTCACCCTAAAGCGTTGCCGTATCCTCACCTGGACCCTAAACCGTCCCCGTCCCCTAACCCTAACCCTAGCCCGAACCCTAACCCTAAACCTTCTCCGAAGCCTGACCCTCACCCGTCCACTAATCCTAACCCGTGCGCTAACACTAACCCGCGCCCTCACACGCACGCTCCCATTAAAGCGTTGCCGTACCCTCACCTGGACCCTAAACCGTCCCCGTCCCCTAACCCTAACCCTAGCCCGAACCCTAACCCTAACCCTTCCCCGAAGCCTGACCCTCACCCGTCCCCTAATCCTAACCCGTACGCTAACACTAACCCGCGCCCTCACACGCACGCTCCCCCTAAAGCGTTGCCATAACCTCAACTGGACCCTAAACCGTCCCCGTCCCCTAACCCTAACCCTAGCCCGAACCCTAACCCTAACCCTTCCCCGAAGCCTGACCCTCACCCGTCCCCTAATCCTAACCCGTACGCTAACACTAAGCCGCGCCCTCACACGCACGCTCCCCCTAAAGCGTTGCCGTACCCTCACCTGGACCCTAAACCGTCCCCGTCACCTAACCCTAACCCTAGCCCGAACCCTAACCCTAACCCTTCCCCGAAGCCTGACCCTCATCCGTCCGCTAATCCTAACACGTACGCTAACACTAACCCACGCCCTCACACGCACGCTCCCCCTAAAGCGTTGCCGTACCCTCACCCGGACCCTAAACCGTCCCCGTCCCCTAACCCTAACCCTAGCCCGAACCCTAACCCTAACCCTTCCCCGAAGCGTGAGCTTCACCCATCCCCTAATCCTAACCCGTACGCTAACGATAACCCGCGCCCTCACACATACGCTCCCCCTAAAGCGTTGTTGTACCCTCACCTGGACCCTAAACCGTCCCCGTCCGCTAACCCTAACTCTAGCCCGAACCCTAACCATAACCCTTCCCCGAAGCCTGACCCTCACCCGTTCCCTACTCCCAACCCGTACGCTAACGCTAACTCGCGCCCTCACACGTACGCTCCCCCTAAAGTGTTGTCGTACCCTCACCTGTACCCTAAACCGTCCCCGTCCCCTAACCCTAACCCTAGCCCGAACCCTAACCCTAACCCTTCCCCGAAGCCTGCCCCTCACCTGTCCCCTAATCCTAACCCGTACGCTAACGCTAACCCGCGCCCTCACACGTACCCTCCCCCTAAAGCGTTGTCGTACCCTCACCTGGACCCTAAACCGTCCTTGTCCCCTAACCCTAACCCTAGCCCGAACCCTAACCCTAACCCTTACCCGAAGCCTGACCCTCACCCGTCCCCTAATCGTAATCCGTACGCTAACGTTAACCCGCGCCCTCACACGCACGCTCCCCCTAAAGCGTTGCCGTATCTTCACCTGGACCCTAAACCGTCCCCGTCCCCTAACCCTAACCCTAGCCCGAACCCTAACCCTAAACCTTCTCCGAAGCCTGACCCTCACCCGTCCACTAATCCTAACACGTGCGCTAACACTAACCCGCGCCCTCACACGCACGCTCCCATTAAAGCGTTGCCGTACCCTCACCTGGACCCTAAACCGTCCCCGTCCCCTAACCCTAACTCTAGCCCGAACCCTAACCCTAACCCTTCCCCGAAGCCTGACCCTCACCGGTCCCCTAATCCTAACCCGTACGCTAACACTAACCCGCGCCCTCACACGCACGCTCCCCCTAAAGCGTTGCCGTACCCTCACCTGGACCCTAAACCGTCCCCGTCCCCTAACCCTAACCCTAGCCCGAACCCTAACCCTAACCCTTCCCCGAAGCCTGACCCTCACCCGTCCGCTAATCCTAACACGTACGCTAACACTAACCCACGCCCTCACACGCACGCTCCCCCTAAAGCGTTGCCGTACCCTCACCTGGACCCTAAACCGTCCCCGTCCCCTAACCCTAACCCTAGCCCGAACCCTAACCCTAACCCTTCCCCGAAGCCTGACCTTCACCCGTCCCCTAATCCTAACACGTACACTAACACTAACCCGCGCCCTCACACGCACGCTCCCCCTAAAGCGTTTCCGTACCCTCACCCGGACCCTAAACCGTCCCCGTCCCCTAACCCTAACCCTAGCCCGAACCCTAACCCTAACCCTTCACCGAAGCCTGAACCTCACCCGTCCCCTAATCCTAACCCTTACGCTAACGCTAACCCACGCCCTCACACGTACGCTCCCCCTAAAGCGTTATCGTACCCTCACCTGGACCCTAAACCGTCCCCGTCCCCTAACCCTAACCCTAGCCCGAACCCTAACCCTAACCCTTCCCCGAAGCCTGACCCTCACCCGTCCCCTAATCCTAACCCGTACGCTAACGCTAAACCGCGCCCTCACACGTCCGCTCCCCCTAAAGCGTTGGCGTACCCTCACCTGGACCCTAAACCGTCCCCGTCCCCTAACCCTAACCCTAGCCCGAACCCTAACCCTAACCCTTCCCCGAAGCGTGAGCTTCACCCATCCCCTAATCCTAACCCGTACGCTAACGATAACCCGCGCCCTCACACATACGCTCCCCCTAAAGCGTTGTTGTACCCTCACCTGGACCCTAAACCGTCCCCGTCCGCTAACCCTAACTCTAGCCCGAACCCTAACCATAACCCTTCCCCGAAGCCTGACCCTCACCCGTTCCCTACTCCCAACCCGTACGCTAACGCTAACTCGCGCCCTCACACGTACGCTCCCCCTAAAGTGTTGTCGTACCCTCACCTGTACCCTAAACCGTCCCCGTCCCCTAACCCTAACCCTAGCCCGAACCCTAACCCTAACCCTTCCCCGAAGCCTGCCCCTCACCTGTCCCCTAATCCTAACCCGTACGCTAACGCTAAGGTGCGCCCTCACACGTACCCTCCCCCTAAAGCCTTGTCATACCCTCACCTGGACCCTAAACCGTCCCTGTCCCCTAACCCTAACCCTAGCCCGAACCCTAACCCTAACCCTTCCCCGAAGCCTGACCCTCACCCGTCCCCTAATCGTAATCCGTACGCTAACGTTAACCCGCGCCCTCACACGTACGCTCCCCCTAAAGCGTTGTCATACCCTCACCTTGACCCTAAACCGTCCCCGTCCCCTAACCCTAACCCTAGCCCGAACCCTAACCCTAACACTTCCCCGAAGCCTGACCCTCACCCGTCCCCTAATCCTAACTCGTACGCTAACTCTAACCCGCGCCCTCACACGTACGCTCCCCCTAAAGCGTTGGCGTACCCTCACCTGGAACCTAAACCGTCCCCGTCCCCTAACCCTAGCCCTAGCCCGAACCCTAACCCTAACCCTTCCCCGAAGCCTGACCCTCACCCGTCCCCTAATCCTAACCCGTACGCTAACACTAACCCACGCCCTCACACGTACGCTCCCCCTAAAGCGTTGTCGTACACTCACCTGGACCCTAAACCGTCCCCGTCCCCTAACACTAACCCTAGCCCGAACCCTAACCCTAACCCTTCCCTGAAGCCTGCCTCTCACCCGTCCCCTAATCCTAACCCGTACGCTAACGCTAACCCGCGCCCTCACACGTACGCTCCCCCTAAAGCGTTGGCGTATCCTCACCTGGACCCTAAACCGTCCCCGTCCCCTAACCCTAACCCTAGCCCGAACCCTAACCCTAACCCTTCCCCGAAGCCTGACCCTCACCCGTCCCCTAATCCTAGCCCGTACGCTAACGCTAACCCGCGCCCTCACACGTACGCTCCCCCTAAAGCGTTGTCGTACCCTCACCTGGACCATAAACCGTCCCCGTCCCCTAACCCTAACCCTAGCCCGAAACCTAACCCTAACCCTTCCCCGAAGCCTGACCCTCACCCGTCCCCTAATCCTAACCCGTACGCTAATGCTAACCCGCGCCCTCACACGTACACTCCCCCTAAAGCGTTGTCGTACCCTCACCTGGACCCTAAACCGTCCCCGTCCCCTAACCCTAACCCTAACCCGAACCCTAACCCTAACCCTTCCCCGAAGCCTGACCCTCACCCGTCCCCTAATCCTAACCCGTACGCTAACGCTAACCCGCGCCCTCACACGTACGTTCCCCCTAAAGCGTTGTCGTACCCTCACCTGGAACCTAAACCGTCCCTGTCCCCTAACCCTAACCCTAGCCCGAATCCTAACCCTAACCCTTCGCCGAAGCCTGACCCTCACCCGTACCCTAATCCTAACCCGTACGCTAACGCTAACCCGTGCCCTCACACTTACGCTCCCCCTAAAGCGTTGTCGTACCCTCACCTGGACCCTAAACCGTCCCCGTCCCCTAACCCTAACCCTAGCCCGAACCCTAACCCTAACCCTTCCCCGAAGCGTGAGCCTCACCCGTCCCCTAATCCTAACCCGTACGCTAACGCTAACCCGCGCCCTCACACATACGCTCCCCCTAAAGCGTTGCTGTTCCCTCACCTGGACCCTAAACCGTCCCCGTCCCCTAACCCTAACTCTAGCCCGAACCCTAACCATAACCCTTCCCCGAAGCCTGACCCTCACCCATTCCCTACTCCCAATCCGTTCGCTAACGCTAACCCGCGCCCTCACACGTACCCTCCCCCTAAAGCGTTGTCGTACCCTCACTAGGACCCTAAACCGTCCCCGTCCCCTAACCCTAACCCTAGCCCGAACCCTAACCCTAAACCTTCCCCGAAGCCTGACCCTCACCCGTCCCCTAATCGTAACCCGTACGCTAACGTTAAACCGCGCCCTCACACGTATGCTCCCCCTAAAGCGTTGTCATACCCTCACCTGGACCCTAAACCGTCTCCATCCCCTAACCCTAACCCTATCCCGAACCCTAACCCTAACACTTCCCCGAAGCCTGACCCTCACCCGTCCCCTAATCCTAACCCGTACGCTAACGCTAACCCGCGCCCTCACACGTACACTCTCCCTAAAGCGTTGTCGTACCCTCACCTGGACCCTAAAACGTCCCCGTCCCCTAACCCTAACCCTAGTCGAACCCTAACCCTAACCCTTCGGCGAAGCCTGAACCTCACCCGTCCCCTAATCCTAACCCATACGTTAACGCTAACCCGTGCCCTCACACGTACGCTCCCCCTAAAACGTTGGCGTACCCTCACCTGGACCCTAAACCGTCCCCGTCCCCTAACCCTAACCCTAGCCCGAACCCTAACCCTAACCCTTCCCCGAAGCCTGACACTCACCCGTCCCCTAATCCTAACCCGTACGCTAACACTACCCCGCGCCCTCACATGCACGCTCCCCCTAAAGCGTTGCCGTACCTTCAACTGGACCCTAAACCGTCCCCGTCCCCTAACCCTAACCCTAGCCCGAACCCTAACCCTAACCCTTCCCTGAAGCCTGACCCTCACCCGTCCCCTAATCCTAACCCGTACGGTAACACTAACCTGCGCCCTCACACGCACGCTCCCCCTAAAGCGTTGCCGTACCCTCACCTGGACCCTAAACCGTCCCCGTCCCCTAACCCTAACCCTAGCTCAAACCCTAACCCTAACCCTTCCCCGAATCGTGAGCCTCACCCGTCCCCAAATCCTAACCCGTACGCTAACGCTAAACCGCGCCCTCACACGTACGCTCTCCCTAAAGCGTTGGCGTACCCTCACCTGGACCTTAAACCGTCCCCGTCCCCTAACCCTAACCCTAGCCCGAACCCTAACCCTAACCCTTCCCCAAAGCGTGAGCCTCACCCGTCCCCTAATCCTAACCCGTACGCTAATGCTAACCCGCGCCCTCACACGTACGCTCCCCCTAAAGCGTTGTCGTACCCTCACCTGGACCCTAAACCGTCCCCGTCCCCTAACCCTAACCCTAGCCCGAACCCTAACCATAACCCTTCCCCGAATCCTGACCCTCACCCGTTCCCTACTCCCAACCCGTACGCTAACGCTAACCCGCGCCCTCACACGTACGCTCCCCCTAAAGCGTTGGCGTACCCTCACCTGGACCCTAAACCGTTCCCGTCCCCTAACCCTAACCCTAGCCCGAACCCTAACCCTAACCCTTCCCCGAAGCCTGACCCTCACCCGTCCCTTAATCCTAACCCGTACGCTAATGCTAACCCGCGCCCTCACACGTACGCTCCCCCTAAAGCGTTGTCGTACCCTCACCTGGACCCTAAACCGTCCCCGTCCCCTAACCCTAACCCTAGCCCGAACCCTAACCCTAACCCTTCCCCGAAGACTGACCCTCACCCGTCCCCTAATCCTAACCCGTATGCTAACGCTAACCCGCGCGCTCACACGTACACTCCCCCTAAAGCGTTGTTGTACCCTCACCTGGACCCTAAACCGTCCCCGTCCCCTAACCCTAACCCTAGCCCGAAACCTAACCTTAACCCTTCCCCGAAGCCTGCCCCTCAACCGTCCCCTAATCCTAACCCGTACGCTAACGCTAACCCTTCTCCCTCACACGTACAATCCCCCTAAATCGTTGTTGTACCCTCACCTCTACCCTAAACCGTCCCCGTCCCCTAACCCTAACCCTAGCCCGAACCCTAACCCTAACCCTTCCCCGAAGCCTGACCCTCACCCGTGCCCTAATCCTAACCCGTACACTAACACTAAACCGCGCCCTAACACGCACGCTCCCCCTAAAGCGTTGCCGTACCCTCACCTGGACCCTAAACCGTACCCGTCCCCTAATCCTACCCCTAGCCCTAACCCTAACCCTAACCCTTCCCCGAAGCCTGACTCTCACCCGTCCCCTAATCCTAACAAGTACGCTAACACTAACCCGCGCCCTCACACACACGCTCCCCCTAAAGCGTTGCCGTACCCTCACCTGGACCCTAAACCGTCCCCGTCCCCTAACCCTAACCCTAGCCCGAACCCTAACCGTAACCCTTCCCCGAAGCCTGACCCTCACCCGTCCCCTAATCCTAACCCGTACGCTAACACTAACCCGCGCCCTCACACGCACGCTCCCCCTAAAGCGTTGCCGTACCCTCACCTGGACCCTAAACCGTCCCCGTCCCCTAACCCTAACCCTAGCCCGAACCCTAACCCTAACCCTTCCCCGAAGCCTGACCCTCACCCGTCCCCTAATCCTAACTCGTACGCTAACTCTAACCCGCGCCCTCACACGTATGCTCCCCCTAAAGCGTTGGCGTACCCTCACCTGGAACCTAAACCGTCCCCGTCCCCTAACCCTAGCCCTAGCCCGAACCCTAACCCTAACCCTTCCCCGAAGCCTGACCCTCACCCGTCCCCTAATCCTAACCCGTACGCTAACACTAACCCACGCCCTCACACGTACGCTCCCCCTAAAGCGTTGTCGTACACTCACCTGGACCCTAAACCGTCCCCGTCTCCTAACCCTAACCCTAGCCCGAACCCTAACCCTAACCCTTCGCCGAAGCCTGCCTCTCACCCGTCCCCTAATCCTAACCCGTACGCTAACGCTAACCCGCGCCCTCACACGTACGCTCCCCCTAAAGCGTTGGCGTATCCTCACCTGGACCCTAAACCGTCCCCGTCCCCTAACCCTAACCCTAGCCCAAACCCTAACCCTAACCCTTCGCCGAAGCCTGACCCTCACCCGTACCCTAATCCTAACCCGTACGCTAACGCTAACCCGTGCCATCACACGTACGCTCCCCCTAAAGCGTTGTCGTACCCTCACCTGGACCCTAAACCGTCCCCGTCCCCTAACCCTAACCCTAGCCCGAACCCTAACCCTAACCCTTCCCCGAAGCGTGAGCCTCACCCGTCCCCTAATCCTAACCAGTACGCTAACGCTAACCCGCGCCCTCACACGTACGCTCCCCCTGAAGCGTTGTCGTACCCTCACCTGGACCCTAAACCGTCCCCGTCCCCTAACCCTAACCCTAGCCCGAACCCTAACCCTAACCCTTCCCCGAAGCCTGACCCTCACCCGTCCCCTAATCCTAACCCGTACGCTAACGCTAACCCGCGCCCTCACACGTACGCTCCCCCTAAAGCGTTGTCGTACCCTCACCTGGACCCTAAACCGTCCCCGTCCCCTAACCGTAACCCTAGCCCGAACCCTAACCCTAACCCTTCCCCGAATCGTGAGCCTCACCTGTCCCCTAATCCTAACCCGTACGCTAACGCTAACCCGCGCCCTCACACGTACGCTCCCCCTAAAGCGTTGGCGTACCCTCACCTGGACCCTAAACCGTCCCCGTCCCCTAACCCTAACCCTAGCCCGAACCCTAACCCTAACCCTTCCCTGAAGCCTGACCCACACCCGTCCCCTTATTCTAACCCGTATGCTAACTCTAACCCGCGCGCTCACACGTACACTCCCCCTAAAGCGTTGTTGTACCCTCACCTGGACCCTAAACCGTCCCCGTCCCCTAACCCTAACCCTAGCCCGAACCCTAACCCTAACCCTTCCCCGAAGCCTGCCCCTCAACCGTCCCCTAATCCTAACCCGTACGCTAACGATAACCCTTCGCCCTCACACGTACACTCCCCCTAAAGCGTTGTTGTACCCTCACCTCGACCCTAAACCGTCCCCGTCCCATAACCCTAACCCTAGCCCGAACCCTAACCCTAACCCATCCCCGAAGCCTGCCTCTCACCCGTCCCCTAATCCTAACCCGTACGCTAACGCTAACCCGCGCCCTCACACGTACGCTCCCCCTAAAGCGTTGGCGTATCCTCACCTGGACCCTAAACCGTCCCCGTCCCCTAACCCTAACCCTAGCCCGAACCCTAACCCTAACCCTTCCCCGAAGACTGACCCTCACCCGTCCCCTAATCCTAACCCGTATGCTAACGCTAACCCGCGCGCTCACACGTACACTCCCCCTAAAGCGTTGTTGTACCCTCACCTGGACCCTAAACCGTCCCCGTCCCCTAACCCTAACCCTAGCCCGAAACCTAACCTTAACCCTTCCCCGAAGCCTGCCCCTCAACCGTCCCCTAATCCTAACCCGTACGCTAACGCTAACCCTTCTCCCTCACACGTACAATCCCCCTAAATCGTTGTTGTACCCTCACCTCTACCCTAAACCGTCCCCGTCCCCTAACCCTAACCCTAGCCCGAACCCTAACCCTAACCCTTCCCCGAAGCCTGACCCTCACCCGTGCCCTAATCCTAACCCGTACACTAACACTAAACCGCGCCCTAACACGCACGCTCCCCCTAAAGCGTTGCCGTACCCTCACCTGGACCCTAAACCGTACCCGTCCCCTAATCCTACCCCTAGCCCTAACCCTAACCCTAACCCTTCCCCGAAGCCTGACTCTCACCCGTCCCCTAATCCTAACAAGTACGCTAACACTAACCCGCGCCCTCACACACACGCTCCCCCTAAAGCGTTGCCGTACCCTCACCTGGACCCTAAACCGTCCCCGTCCCCTAACCCTAACCCTAGCCCGAACCCTAACCGTAACCCTTCCCCGAAGCCTGACCCTCACCCGTCCCCTAATCCTAACCCGTACGCTAACACTAACCCGCGCCCTCACACGCACGCTCCCCCTAAAGCGTTGCCGTACCCTCACCTGGACCCTAAACCGTCCCCGTCCCCTAACCCTAACCCTAGCCCGAACCCTAACCCTAACCCTTCCCCGAAGCCTGACCCTCACCCGTCCCCTAATCCTAACTCGTACGCTAACTCTAACCCGCGCCCTCACACGTATGCTCCCCCTAAAGCGTTGGCGTACCCTCACCTGGAACCTAAACCGTCCCCGTCCCCTAACCCTAGCCCTAGCCCGAACCCTAACCCTAACCCTTCCCCGAAGCCTGACCCTCACCCGTCCCCTAATCCTAACCCGTACGCTAACACTAACCCACGCCCTCACACGTACGCTCCCCCTAAAGCGTTGTCGTACACTCACCTGGACCCTAAACCGTCCCCGTCTCCTAACCCTAACCCTAGCCCGAACCCTAACCCTAACCCTTCGCCGAAGCCTGCCTCTCACCCGTCCCCTAATCCTAACCCGTACGCTAACGCTAACCCGCGCCCTCACACGTACGCTCCCCCTAAAGCGTTGGCGTATCCTCACCTGGACCCTAAACCGTCCCCGTCCCCTAACCCTAACCCTAGCCCAAACCCTAACCCTAACCCTTCGCCGAAGCCTGACCCTCACCCGTACCCTAATCCTAACCCGTACGCTAACGCTAACCCGTGCCATCACACGTACGCTCCCCCTAAAGCGTTGTCGTACCCTCACCTGGACCCTAAACCGTCCCCGTCCCCTAACCCTAACCCTAGCCCGAACCCTAACCCTAACCCTTCCCCGAAGCGTGAGCCTCACCCGTCCCCTAATCCTAACCAGTACGCTAACGCTAACCCGCGCCCTCACACGTACGCTCCCCCTGAAGCGTTGTCGTACCCTCACCTGGACCCTAAACCGTCCCCGTCCCCTAACCCTAACCCTAGCCCGAACCCTAACCCTAACCCTTCCCCGAAGCCTGACCCTCACCCGTCCCCTAATCCTAACCCGTACGCTAACGCTAACCCGCGCCCTCACACGTACGCTCCCCCTAAAGCGTTGTCGTACCCTCACCTGGACCCTAAACCGTCCCCGTCCCCTAACCGTAACCCTAGCCCGAACCCTAACCCTAACCCTTCCCCGAATCGTGAGCCTCACCTGTCCCCTAATCCTAACCCGTACGCTAACGCTAACCCGCGCCCTCACACGTACGCTCCCCCTAAAGCGTTGGCGTACCCTCACCTGGACCCTAAACCGTCCCCGTCCCCTAACCCTAACCCTAGCCCGAACCCTAACCCTAACCCTTCCCTGAAGCCTGACCCACACCCGTCCCCTTATTCTAACCCGTATGCTAACTCTAACCCGCGCGCTCACACGTACACTCCCCCTAAAGCGTTGTTGTACCCTCACCTGGACCCTAAACCGTCCCCGTCCCCTAACCCTAACCCTAGCCCGAACCCTAACCCTAACCCTTCCCCGAAGCCTGCCCCTCAACCGTCCCCTAATCCTAACCCGTACGCTAACGATAACCCTTCGCCCTCACACGTACACTCCCCCTAAAGCGTTGTTGTACCCTCACCTCGACCCTAAACCGTCCCCGTCCCATAACCCTAACCCTAGCCCGAACCCTAACCCTAACCCATCCCCGAAGCCTGCCTCTCACCCGTCCCCTAATCCTAACCCGTACGCTAACGCTAACCCGCGCCCTCACACGTACGCTCCCCCTAAAGCGTTGGCGTATCCTCACCTGGACCCTAAACCGTCCCCGTCCCCTAACCCTAACCCTAGCCCGAACCCTAACCCTAACCCTTCCCCGAAGCCTCACCCTCACCCGTCCCCTAATCCTAGCCCGTACGCTAACGCTAACCCGCGCCCTCACACATACGCTCCCCCTAAAGCGTTGTCGTACCCTCACCTGGACCCTAAACCGTCCCCGTCCCCTAACCCTAACCCTAGCCCGAAACCTAACCCTAACCCTTCCCCGAAGCCTGACCCTCACCCGTCCCCTAATCCTAACCCGTACGCTAATGCTAACCCGCGCCCTCACACGTACACTCCCCCTAAAGCGTTGTCGTACCCTCACCTGGACCCTAAACCGTCCCCGTCCCCTAACCCTAACCCTAGCCCGAACCCTATCCCTAACCCTTCCCCGAAGCCTGACCCTCACCCGTCCCCTAATCCTAACCCGTACGCTAACGCTAACCCGCGCCCTCACACGTACGCTCCCCCTAAAGCGTTGTCGTACCCTCACCTGGACCCTAAACCGTCCCTGTCCCCTAACCCTAACCCTAGCCCGAACCCTAACCCTAACCCTTCCCCGAAGCCTGACCCTCACCCGTCCCCTAATCGTAATCCGTACGCTAACATTAACCCGCGCCCTCACACGTACGCTCCCCCTAAAGCGTTGTCATACCCTCACCTTGACCCTAAACCGTCCCCGTCACCTAACCCTAACCCTAGCCCAAACCCTAACCCTAACCCTTCCCCGAATCGTGAGCCTCACCCGTCCCCAAATCCTAACCCGTACGCTAACGCTAAACCCCGCCCTCACACGTACGCTCCCCCTAAAGCGTTGGCGTACCCTCACCTGGACCTTAAACCGTCCCCGTCCCCTAACCCTAACCCTAGCCCGAACCCTAACCCTAACCCTTCCCCAAAGCGTGAGCCTCACCCGTCCCCTAATCCTAACCCGTACGCTAATGCTAACCCGCGCCCTCACACGTACGCTCCCCCTAAAGCGTTGTCGTACCCTCACCTGGACCCTAAACCGTCCCCGTCCCCTAACCCTAACCCTAGCCCGAACCCTAACCCTAACCCTTCCCCGAATCCTGACCCTCACCCGTTCCCTACTCCCAACCCGTACGCTAACGCTAACCCGCGCCCTCACACGCACGCTCCCCCTAAAGCGTTGCCGTACCCTCACCTGGACCCTAAACCGTCCCCGTCCCCTAACCCTAACAGTAGCCCGAACCCTAACCCTAACCCTTCCCCGAATCCTGACCCTCACCCGTCCCCTAATCCTAACCCGTACGCTAACGCTAACCCACGCCCTCACACGTACGCTCCCCCTAAAGCGTTGTCGTACCCTCACCTGGACCCTAAACCGTCCCCGTCCCCTAACCCTAACCCTAGCCCGAACCCTAACCCTAAACCTTCCCCGAACCCTGACCCTCACCCGTCCCCTAATCCTAACCCGTACGCTAACGCTAAACCGCGCCCTCACACGTCCGCTCCCCCTAAAGCGTTGGCGTACGCTCACCTGGACCCTAAACCGTCCCCGTCCCCTAACCCTAACCCTAGCTCGAACCCTAACCCTAACACTTCCCCGAAGCCTGACCCTCACCCGTCCCCTAATCCTAACTCGTACGCTAACTCTAACCCGCGCCCTCACACGTACGCTCCCCCTAAAGCGTTGTCGTACACTCACCTGGACCATAAACCGTCCCCGTCCCCTAACCCTAACCCTAGCCCGAACCCTAACCCTAACACTTCCCCGAAGCCTGACCCTCACCCGTCCCCTAATCCTAACTCGTACGCTAACGCTAACCCGCGCCCTCACACGTACGCTCCCCCTAAAGCGTTGGCGTATCCTCACCTGGACCCTAAACCGTCCCCGTCCCCTAACCCTAACCCTAGCCCAAACCCTAACCCTAACCCTTCGCCGAAGCCTGACCCTCACCCGTACCCTAATCCTAACCCGTACGCTAACGCTAACCCGTGCCCTCACACGTACGCTCCCCCTAAATCGTTTTCGTACCCTCACCTGGACCCTAAACCGTCCCCGTCCCCTAACCCTAACCCTAGCCTGAACCCTAACCCTAACCCTTCCCCGAAGCGTGAGCCTCACCCGTCCCCTAATCCTAACCAGTACGCTAACGCTAACCCGCGCCCTCACACGTACGCTCCCCCTGAAGCGTTGTCGTACCCTCACCTGGACCCTAAACCGTCCCCGTCCCCTAACCCTAACCCTAGCCCGAACCCTAACCCTAACCCTTCCCCGAAGCCTGACCCTCACCCGTCCCCTAATCCTAACCCGTACGCTAACGCTAACCCGCGCCCTCACACGTACGCTCCCCCTAAAGCGTTGTCGTACCCTCACCTGGACCCTAAACCGTCCCCGTCCCCTAACCCTAACCCTAGCCCGAACCCTAACCCTAACCCTTCCCCGAATCGTGAGCCTCACCCGTCCCCTAATCCTAACCCGTACGCTAACGCTAACCCGCGCCCTCACACGTACGCTCCCCCTAAAGCGTTGGCGTACCCTCACCTGGACCCTAAACCGTCCCCGTCCCCTAACCCTAACCCTAGCCCGAACCCTAACCCTAACCCTTCCCTGAAGCCTGACCCTCACCCGTTCCCTAATTCTAACCCGTATGCTAACTCTAACCCGCGCGCTCACACGTACACTCCCCCTAAAGCGTTGTTGTACCCTCACCTGGACCCTAAACCGTCCCCGTCCCCTAACCCTAACCCTAGCCCGAACCCTAACCCTAACCCTTCCCCGAAGCCTGCCCCTCAACCGTCCCCTAATCCTAACCCGTACGCTAACGATAACCCTTCGCTCTCACACGTACACTCCCCCTAAAGCGTTGTTGTACCCTCACCTCGACCCTAAACCGTCCCCGTCCCATAACCCTAACCCTAGCCCGAACCCTAACCCTAACCCATCCCCGAAGCCTGCCTCTCACCCGTCCCCTAATCCTAACCCGTACGCTAACCCTAACCCGCGCCCTCACACGTACGCTCCCCCTAAAGCGTTGGCGTATCCTCACTTGGACCCTAAACCGTCCCCGTCCCCTAACCCTAACCCTAGACCGAACCCTAACCCTAACCCTTCCCCGAAGCCTCACCCTCACCCGTCCCCTAATCCTAGCCCGTACGCTAACGCTAACCCGCGCCCTCACACATACGCTCCCCCTAAAGCGTTGTCGTACCCTCAACTGGACCCTAAACCGTCCCCGTCCCCTAACCCTAACCCTAGCCCGAACCCTAACCCTAACCCTTCCCCGAAGCCTGACACTCACCCGTCCGCTAATCCTAACCTTTACGCTAACGCTAACCCGTGCCCTCACACGTACGCTCCCCCTAAAGCGTTGTTGTACCCTCACCTGGACCCTAAACCGTCCCCGTCCCCTAACCCTAACTCTAGCCCGAACCCTAACCATAACCCTTCCCCAAAGCCTGACCCTCACCCGTTCCCTACTCCCAACCCGTACGCTAACGCTAACTCGCGCCCTCACACGTACGCTCCCCCTAAAGTGTTGTCGAACCCTCACCTGTACCCTAAACCGTCCCCGTCCCCTAACCCTAACCCTAGCCCGAACCCTAACCCTAACCCTTCCCCGAAGCCTGCCCCTCACCCGTCCCCTAATCCTAACCCGTACGCTAACGCTAACCCGCGCCCTCACACGTACCCTCCCCCTAAAGCGTTGTCGTACCCTCACCAGGACCCTAAACCGTCCCCGTCCCCTAACCCTAACCCTAGCCTGAACCCTAACCCTAAACCTTCCCCGAAGCCTGACCCTCACCCGTCCCCTAATCGTAACCCGTACGCTAACGTTAACCCGCGCCCTCACACGTATGCTCCCCCTAAAGCGTTGTCATACCCTCACCTGGACCCTAAACCGTCTCCGTCCCCTAACCCTAACCCTATCCCGAACCCTAACCCTAACACTTCCCCGAAGCCTGACCCTCACGCGTCCCCTAATCCTAACCCGTACGCTAATGCTAACCCGCGCCCTCACACGTACACTCTCCCTAAAGCGTTGTCGTACCCTCACCTGGACCCTAAACCGTCCCCGTCCCCTAACCCTAACCCTAGCCCGAACCCTAACCCTAACCCTTCGGCGAAGCCTGAACCTCACCCGTCCCCTAATCCTAACCCGTACGTTAACGCTAACCCGTGCCCTCACACGTACGCTCCCCCTAAAGCGTTGGCGTACCCTCACCTGGACCCTAAACCGTCCCTGTCCCCTAACCCTAACCCTAGCCCGAACCCTAACCCTAACCCTTCCCCGAAGCCTGACACTCACCCGTCCCCTAATCCTAACCCGTACGCTAACACTACCCCGCGCCCTCACACGCACGCTCCCCCTAAAGCGTTGCCGTACCTTCAACTGGACCCTAAACCGTCCCCGTCCCCTAACCCTAACCCTAGCCCGAACCCTAACCCTAACACTTCCCTGAAGCCTGACCCTCACCCGTCCCCTAATCCTAACCCGTACGGTAACACTAACCCACGCCCTCACACGCTCGCTCCCCCTAAAGCGTTGCCGTACCCTCACCTGGACCCTAAACCGTCCCCGTCCCCTAACCCTAACCCTAGCCCGAACCCTAACCGTAACCCTTCCCCGAAGCCTGACCCTCACCCGTCCCCTAATCCTAACCCGTACGCTAACACTAACCCGCGCCCTCACACGCACGCTCCCCCTAAAGCGTTGCCGTACCCTCACCTGGACCCTAAACCGTCCCCGTCCCCTAACCATAACCCTAGCCCGAACCCTAACCCTAACACTTCCCCGAAGCCTGACCCTCACCCGTCCGCTAATCCTAACACGTACGCTAACACTAACACGCGCCCTCACACGCACGCTCCCCCTAAAGCGTTGCCGTACCCTCACCTGGACCCTAAACCGTCCCCGTCCCCTAAACCTAACCCTAGACCGAATCCTAACCCTAACCCTTCCCCGAAGCCTGACCCTCACCCGTCCCCTAATTCTAACCCGTACGCTAACGCTAACCCGCGCCCTCACACGTACGCGCCCCCTAAAGCGTTGGCGTACCCTCACCTGGTCCCTAAACCGTCCCCGTCCCCTAACCCTAACCCTAGCCCCAACCCTAACCCTAACCCTTCCCCGATGCCTGCCCCTCACCTGTCCCCTAATCCTAACCCGTACGCTAACACTAACCCGCGCCCTCACACGCACGCTCCCCCTAAAGCGTTGCCGTACCCTCACCTGGACCCTAAACCGTCCCCGTCCCCTAACCCTAACCCTAGCCCGAACCCTAACCCTAACACTTCCCCGAAACCTGAACTTCACCCGTCCCCTAATCCTAACCCGTACGCTAACACTAACCCGCGCCCTCACACGCACGCTCCCCCTAAAGCGTTGCCGTACCCTCACCTGGACCCTAAACCGTCCCCGTCCCCTAACCCTAACCCTAGCCCGAACCCTAACCCTAACCCTTCCCCGAAGCCTGACCCTCACCCGTCCCCTAATCCTAACCCGTACGCTAACACTAACCCGCGCCCTCACACGCACGCTCCTCCTAATGCGTTGCCGTACCCTCACCTGGACCCTAAACCGTCCCCATCCCCTAACCCTAACCCTAGCCCGAACCCTAACCCTAACCCTTCCCCGAAGCCTGAAACTCACCCGTGCCCTAATACTAACCCGTACGGTAACACTAACCCGTGCCCTCATACGCACGCTCCCCCTAAAGCGTTGTCGTACCCTCATCTGGATCCTGAACCGTCCCCGTCCCCTAACCCTAACCCTAGCCCGAACCCTAACCCTAACCCTTCCCCGAAGCCTGACCCTCACCGTCCCCTACTCCTAACCCGTACGCTAACACTAACCCATGCCCTCACACGCACGCTCCCCCTATAGCGTTGCCGTACCCTCACCTGGACCCTAAACCGTCCCCGTCCACTAACCCTAACCCTAGCCCGAACCCTAACCCTAACCCTTCCCCTAAGGCTGACCTTCACCCGTGCCCTTATCCTAACCCGTACGCTAACACTAACCTGCCCCCTCAGACGCACGCTCCCCCTAAAGTGTTGCCGTACCCTCACCTGGACCCTATACCGTCCCCGTCCCCTAACACTAACCGTAGCCCGAAACCTAACCCTAACCCTTCCCCGAAGCCTGAGCCTCACCCGTCCCCTAATCCTAACCCGTACGCTAACACTAACCCGCGCCCTCACACGCACGCTCCCCCTAAAGCGTTGCCGTACCCTCACCTGGACCCTAAACCGTCCCCGTCCCCTAACCCTAACCCTAGCCCGAACCCTAACCCTAACCCTTCCCCGAAGCCTGACCCTCACCCGTCCCCTAATCCTAACCCGTACGCTAACACTAACCCGTGCCCTCACACGCACGCTCCCCCTAAAGCGTTGCCGTACCCTCACCTGGACCCTAAACCGTCCCCGTCCCCTAACCCTAACCCTAGCCCGAACCCTAACCCTAACCCTTCGGCGAAGCCTGAACCTCACCCGTCCCCTAATCCTAAACCGTACGTTAACGCTAACCCGTGCCCTCACACGTACGCTCCCCCTAAAGCGTTGTCGTACCCTCACCTGGACCCTAAACCGTCCCCGTCCCCTAACCCTAACCCTAGCCCGAACCCTAACCCTAACCCTTCCCCGAAGCCTGACACTCACCCGTCCCCTAATCCTAACCCGTACGCTAACACTAACCCGCGCCATGACACGCACGCTCCCCCTAAAGCGTTGCCGTACCTTCAACTGGACCCTAAACCGTCCCCGTCCCCTAACCCTAACCCTAGCCCGAACCCTAACCCTAACCCTTCCCTGAAGCCAGACCCTCACCCGTCCCCTAATCCTAACCCATACGGTAACACTAACCCGCGCCCTCACACGCACGCTCCCCCTAAAGCATTGCCGTACCCTCACCTGGACCCTAAACCGTCCCCGTCAGCTAACCCTAACCCTAGCCCAAACCCTAATCCTAACCCTTCCCCGAATCGTGAGCCTCACCCGTCCCCTAATCCTAACCCGTACGCTAACGCTAACCCGCGCCCTCACACGTACGCTCCCCCTAAAGCGTTGGCGTACCCTCACCTGGACCTTAAACCGTCCCCGTCCCCTAACCCTAACCCTAGCCCGAACCCTAACCCTAACCCTTCCCCAAAGCGTGAGCCTCACCCGTCCCCTAATCCTAACCCGTACGCTAATGCTAACCCGCGCCCTCACACGTACGCTCCCCCTAAAGCGTTGTCGTACCCTCACCTGGACCCTAAACCGTCCCCGTGCCCTAACCCTAACCCTAGCCGGAACCCTAACCATAACCCTTCCCCGAATCCTGACCCTCACCCGTTCCCTACTCCCAACCCGTACGCTAACGCTAACCCGCGCCCTCACACGTACGCTCCCCCTAAAGCGTTGGCGTACCCTCACCTGGACCCTAAACCGTTCCCGTCCCCTAACCCTAACCCTAGACCGAACCCTAACACTGACCCTTCACCGAAGCCTGACCCTCACCCGTCTCCTAATCCTAACCCGTACGCTAACACTAACCCGCGCCCTCACATGCACGCTTCCCCTAAAGCGTTGCCGTACCCTCACCTGGACCCTAAACCGTCCCCGTCCCCTAACCCTAACCCTAGCCCGAACCCTAACCCTAAACCTTCCCCGAAGCCTGACCTTCACCCGTCCCCTAATCCTAACCCGTACGCTAACACTAAACCGCGCCCTCACACGCACGCTCCCCCTAAAACGTTGCCGTACCCTCACATGGAGCCTAAACCGTCCCCGTCCCCTAACCCTAACCCTAGCCCGAACCCTAACCCTAACCCTTCCCCGAAGCCTGACCCTCACCCGTCCACTAATCCTAACCCGTACGCTAACAGTATCCCGCGCCCTCACACGCACGCTCCCCCTAAAGCGTTGCCGTACCCTCACCTGGACCCTAAACCGTCCCCGTGCCCTAACCTTAACCCTAGCCCGAACCCTAACCATAACCCTTCCCCGAATCCTGATCCTCACCCGTTCCCTACTCCCAACCCGTACGCTAACGCTAACCCATGCCTTCACACGTATGCTCCCCCTAAAGCGTTGGCGTACCCTCACCTGGACCCTAAACTGTCCCCGTCCCCTAACCCTAACCCTAGCCCGAACCCTAACCCTAACCCTTACCCGAAACCTAACTCTCATCCGTCCCCTAATCCTAACCCGTACGCTAACACTAAACTGCGCCCTCACACACACGCTCCCCCTAAAGCGTTGCCGTACCCTCACCTGGACCCTAAACCGTCCCGGTCCCCTAACGCTAACCCTAGCCCGAACCCTAACCCTAACCCTTCCCCGAAGCCTGACCTTCACCCGTCCCCTAATCCTAACCCGTACGCTAACACTAACCCGCGCCCTCACACGCACACTCCCCCTAAAGCGTTGCCGAACCCTCACCTGGACCCTAAACCGTCCCCGTTCCCTAACCCTAACCCTAGCCCGAACCCTAACCCTAACCCTTCCCCGAAGCCTGACCCTCACCTGGGCCCTAATCCTAACCCGTACGCTAACACTAACCCGCGCCCTCACACGCACGCTCCCCCTAAAGCGTTGCCGTACCCTCACCTGGACCCGAAACCGTCCCCGTCCCCTAATCCTAACCCTAGCCCGAACCCTAACCCTAAGCCTTCCCCGAAGCCTGACCCTCACCTTGCCCTAATCCTAACCCGTACGCTAACACTAACCCGCGCCCTCACACGCACGCTCCCCCTAAAGCGTTGCCGTACCCTCACCTGGACCCTAAACCATCCCCGTCCCCTAACCCTAACGCTAGCCCGAACCCTAACCCTAAACCTTCCCCGAAGCCTGACCCTCACCCGTCCCCTAATCCTAACCCGTACGCTAACACTAACCCGCACCCTCACACGCACGCTCCCCCTAAAGCGTTGCCGTATCCTCACCTGGACCCTAAACCGTCCCCGTCCCCTAACCCTAACCCTAGCCCGAACCCTAACCCTAACCCTTCCACGAAGCCTGACCCTCACCCGTGCCCTAATCCTAACCCGTACGCTAACACTAACCCGCGCCCTCACACGCACGCTCCCCCTAAAGCGTTGCCGTACCCTCACCCGGACCCTAAACCGTCCCCGTCCCCTAACCCTAACCCTAGCCCGAACCCTAACCCTAACCCTTCCCCGAAGCCTGACCCTCACCCATGCCCTAATCCTAACCCGTACGCTAACACTAACCCGCGCCCTCACACGTACGCTCCCCCTAAAGCGTTGCCGTACCCTCACCTGGACCCTAAACCGTCCCCGTCCCCTAACCCTAACCCTAGCCCGAACCCTAGCCCTAACCCTTCCCCGAAGCCTGACCCTCACCCGTCCCCTAATCCTAACCCGTACGCTAACACTAACCCGCGCCCTCACACGCATGCTCCCCCTAAAGCGTTGCCGTACCCTCACCTGGACCCTAAACCGTCCCCGTCCCCTAACCCTAACCCTAGCCCAAACCCTAACCCTAACCCTTCACCGAAGCCTGACCCTCACCCCTCCCCTAATCCTAACACGTACGCTAACACTAACCCGCGCCCTCACACGCACGCTCCCCCTAAAGCGTTGCTGTACCCTCACCTGGACCCTAAACCGTCCCCGTCCCCTAACCCTAACCCTAGCCCGAACCCTAACCCTAACCCTTCCCCGAAGCCTGACCCTCACCCGTCCCCTAATCCTAACCCGTACGCTAACACTAACCCGCGCCCTCACACGCACGCTCCCCCTAAAGCGTTGCCGTACCCTCACCTGGACCCTAAACCGTCCCCGTCCCCTAACCCTAACCCTAGCCCGAACCCTAGCCCTAACCCTTTCCCGAAGCCTGACCCTCACCTGGGCCCTAATCCTAACCCGTACGCTAACACTAACCCGCGCCCTCACACGCACGCTCCCCCTAAAGCGTTGCCGTACCCTCACCTGGACCCTAAACCGTCCCCGTCCCCTAACCCTAACCCTAGCCCGAACCCTAACCCTAAGCCTTCCCCGAAGCCTGACCCTCACCTTGCCCTAATCCTAACCCGCACGCTAACACTAACCCGCGCCCTGACACGCACGCTCCCCCTAAAGCGTTGCCGTACCCTCACCTGGACCCTAAACCATCCCCGTCCCCTAACCCTAACGCTAGCCCGAACCCTAACCCTAAACCTTCCCCGAAGCCTGACCCTCACCCGTCCCCTAATCCTAACCCGTACGCTAACACTAACCCGCACCCTCACACGCACGCTCCCCCTAAAGCGTTGCCGTATCCTCACCTGGCCCCTAAACCGTCCCCGTCCCCTAACCCTAACCCTAGCCCGAACCCTAACCCTAACCCTTCCACGAAGCCTGACCCTCACCCGTGCCCTAATCCTAACCCGTACGCTAACACTAACCCGCGCCCTGACACGCACGCTCCCCCTAAAGCGTTGCCGTACCCTCACCTGGACCCTAAACCGTCCCCGTCCCCTAACCCTAACCCTAGCCCGAACCCTAACCCTAACCCTTCCCCGAAGCCTGACCCTCACCCATGCCCTAATCCTAACCCGTACGCTAACACTAACCCGCGCCCTCACACGTACGCTCCCCCTAAAGCGTTGCCGTACCCTCACCTGGACCCTAAACCGTCCCCGTCCCCTAACCCTAACCCTAGCCCGAACCCTAGCCCTAACCCTTTCCCGAAGCCTGACCCTCACCCGTCCCCTAATCCTAACCCGTACGCTAACACTAACCCGCGCCCTCACACGCATGCTCCCCCTAAAGCGTTGCCGTACCCTCACCTGGAACCTAAACCGTCCCCGTCCCCTAACCCTAACAGTAGCCCGATCCCTAACCCTAACCCTTCCCCGAAGCCTGACCCTCACCCGTCCCCTAATCCTAACCCGTACGCTAACACTAACCCACGCTGTCACACGCACGCGCCCCTTAAAGCGTTGCCGTACCCTCACCTGGACCCTAAACCGTCCCCGTCCCCTAACCCTAACCCTAGACCGAACCCTAACCCTGACCCTTCCCCGAAGCCTGACCCTCACCCGTCCCCTAATCCTAACCCGTACGCTAACACTAACCCGCGCCCTCACACGCAGGCTCCCCCTAAAGCGTTGCCGTACCCTCACCTGGACCCTAAACCGTCCCCGTCCCCTAACCCTAACCCTAGCCCGAACCCTAACCCTGACCCTTCCCCGAAGCCTGACCCTCACCCGTGCCCTAATCCTAAGCCGTTCGCTAACACTAACCCGCGCCATCACACGCACGCTCCCCCTAAAGCGTTGCCATACCCTCACCTGGACCCTAAACCGTCCCCGTCCCCTAACCCTAACCCTAGCCCGAACCCTAACCCTAACCCTTCCCCGAAGCCTGACCCTCACCCGTCCCCTAATCCTAACCCGTACGCTAACACTAACCCGCGCCCTCACACGCACGCTCCCCCTAAAGCGTTGCCGTACCCTCACCTGGACCCTAAACCGTCCCCGTCCCCTAACCCTAACCCTAGCCCGAACCCTAACCCTAACCCTTCCCCGAAGCCTGACCCTCACCCGTCCCCTAATCCTAACCCGTACGCTAACACTAACCCGCGCCGTCACACGCACGCTCCCCCTAAAGCGTTGCCGTACCCTCACCTGGACCCTAAACCGTCCCCGTCCCCTAACCCTAACCCTAGCCCGAACCCTAACCCTAACCCTTCCCCGAAGCCTGACCTTCACCCGTCCCCTAATCCTAACCCGTACGCTAACACTAACCCGCGCCCTCACACGCACGCTCCCCCTAAAGCGTTGCCGTACCCTCACCTGGACCCTAAACCGTCCCCGTCCCCTAACCCTAACCCTAGCCCGAACCCTAACCCTAACCCTTCCCCGAAGCCTGACCCTCACCCGTCCACTAATCCTAACCCGTACGCTAACACCATCCCGCGCCCTCACACGCACGCTCCCCCTAAAGCGTTGCCGTACCCTCACCTGGACCCTAAACCGTCCCCGTCCCCTAACCCTAACCCTAGCCCGAACACTAACCCTAACCCTTCCCTGAAGCCTGACCCTCACCCGTCCCCTAATCCTAACCCGTACGCTAACACTAACCCGCGGCCTCAGACGCACGCTCCCCCTAAAGCGTTGTCGTACCCTCACCTGGACCCTAAACCGTCCTCGTCCCCTAACCCTAACCCTAGCCCGTACCCTAACCCTAACCCTTCCCCGAATTCTGACCCTCACCCGTCCCCTAATCCTAACCCGTACGCTAACACTAACCCGTGCCCTCACACGCACGCTCCCCCTAAAGCGTTGTCGTACCCTCACCTGGACCCTAAACCGTCCCCGTCCCCTAACCCTAACCCTAGCCCGTACCCTAACCCTAACCCTTCCCCGAAGCCTGACCCTCACCCCTCCCCTAATCCTAACACGTACGCTAACACTAACCCACGCCCTCACACGCACGCTCCCCCTAAAGCGTTGCCGTACCCTCACCTGGACCCTAAACCATCCCCGTCCCCTAACCCTAACCCTAGCCCGAACCCTAACCCTAACCCTTCCCCGAAGCCTGACCCTCACCCGTCCCCTAATCCTAACCCGTACGCTAACACTAACCTGCGCCCTCACACGCACGCTCCCCCTAAAGCGTTGCCGTACCCTCACCTGGACCCTAAACCGTCCCCGTCCCCTAACACTAACCCTAGCCCGAACCCTAGCCCTAACCCTTTCCCGAAGCCTGACCCTCACCCGTCCCCTAATCCTAACCCGTACGCTAACACTAACCCGCGCCCTCACACGCACGCTCCCCCTAAAGCGTTGCCATATCCTCACCTGGAACCTAAACCGTCCCCGTCCCCTAACCCTAACAGTAGCCCGAACCCTAACCCTAACCCTTCCCCGAAGCCTGACCCTCACCCGTCCCCTAATCCTAACCCGTACGCTAACACTAACCCGCGCTCTCACACGCACGCGCCCCTTAAAGCGTTGCCGTACCCTCACCTGGACCCTAAACCGTCCCCGTCCCCTAACCCTAACCCTAGACCGAACCCTAACCCTGACACTTCCCCGAAGCCTGACCCTCACCCGTCCCCTAATCCTAACCCGTACGCTAACACTAACCCGTGCCCTCACACGCAGGCTCCCCCTAAAGCGTTGCCATACCCTCACCTGGACCCTAAACCGTCCCCGTCCCCTAACCCTAACCCTAGCCCGAACCCTAACCCTAACCCTTCCCCGAAGCCTGACACTCACCCGTGCCCTAATCCTAACCCGTACGGTAACACTAACCCGCGCCCTCATACGCACGCTCCCCCTAAAGCGTTGCCGTACCCTCACGTGGATCCTAAACCGTCCCCGTCCCCTAACACTAACCCTAGCCCAAACCCTAACCCTAACCCTTCCCCGAAGCCTGACCCTCACACGTCCCCTACTCCTAACCCGTACGCTAACACTAACCCGTGCCCTCACACGCACGCTCCCCCTAAAGCGTTGCCGTACCCTCACCTGGACCCTAAACCGTCCCCGTCCCCTAACCCTAACCCTAGCCCGAACCCTAACCCTAACCCTTCCCCGAAGCCTGACCCTCACCCGTGCCCTAATCCTAACCCGTACGCTAACACTAACCCACGCCCTCACACGCACGCTCCCCCTAAAGCGTTGCCGTACCCTCACCTGGACCCTAAACCGTCCCCGTCCCCTAACCCTAATCCTAGCCCGAACCCTAACCCTAACCCTTCCCCAAAGCCTGACACTCACCCGTCCCCTAATCCTAACCCGTACGCTAACAATAACCTGCGCCCTCACACGCACGCTCCCCCTAAAGCGTTGCCGTACCCTCACGTGGACACTAAACCGTCCCCGTCCCCTAACCCTAACCCTAGACCGAACCCTAACCCTAACCCTTCCCCGAAGCCTGAGCCTCACCCGTCCCCTAATCCTAACCCGTACGCTAACACTAACCCGCGCCCTCACACACACGCTCCCCCTAAAGCGTTGCCATACCCTCACCTGGACCCTAAACCGTCCCCGTCCCCTAACCCTAACCCTAGCCCGAACCCTAACCCTAACCCTTCCCCGAAGCCTGACCCTCACCCGTCCCCTAATCCTAACCCGTACGCTAACACTAACCCGTGCCCTCACACGCACGCTCCCCCTAAAGCGTTGCCGTACCCTCACCTGGACCCTAAACCGTCCACGTCCCCTAACCCTAACCCTAGCCCGAACCCTAACCCTAACCCTTCTCCAAAGCCTGACCCTCACCCGTCCCCTAATCCTAACCCGTACGCTAACACTAACCCGCGCCCTCACACGCACGCTCCCCCTAAAGCGTTGCTGTACCCTCACCTGGACCCAAAACCGTCCCCGTCCCCTAACCCTAACCCTAGCCCGAACCCTAACCCTAACCCTTCCCCGAAGCCTGACCCTCACCCGTCCCATAATCCTAACCCGTACGCTAACACTAACCCGCGCCCTCATACGCACGCTCCCCCTAAAGCGTTGCCGTACCCTCACCTGGACCTTAAACCGTCCCCGTCCCCTAACCCTAACCCTAGCCCAAACCCTAACCCTAACCCTTCCCCGAAGCCTGACCCTCACCCCTCCCCTAATCCTAACACGTACGCTAACACTAACCCGCGCCCTCACATGCACGCTCCCCCTAAAGCGTTGCCGTACCCTCAGCTGGACCCTAAACCGTCCCCGTCCCCTAACCCTAACCCTAGCCCGAACCCTAACCCTAACCCTTCCCCGAAGCCTGACCCTCACCCGTCCCCTAATCCTAACCCGTACACTAACACTAACCCGCGCCCTCACACGCACGCTCCCCCTAAAGCGTTGCCGTACCCTCACCTGGACCCTAAACCGTCCCCGTCCCCTAACCCTAACCCTAGCCCGAACCCTAGCCCTAAACCTTTCCCGAAGCCTGACCCTCATCCGTCCCCTAATCCTAACCCGTACGCTAACACTAACCCGCGCCCTCACACGCACGCTCCCCCTAAAGCGTTGCCGTATCCTCACCTGGACCCTAAACCGTCCCCGTCCCCTAACCCTAACAGTAGCCCGAACCCTAACCCTAACCCTTCCCCGAAGCCTGACCCTCACCCGTCCCCTAATCCTAACCCGTACGCTAACACTAACCCGCGCCCTCACACGCAGGCTCCCCCTAAAGCGTTGCCGTACCCTCACCTGGACCCTAAACCGTCCCCGTCCCCTAACCCTAACCCTAGCCCGAACCCTAACCCTAACCCTTCCCCGAAGCCTGACCCTCACCCGTCCCCTAATCCTAACCCGTACGCTAACACTAACCCGTGCCCTCACACGCACGCTCCCCCTAAAGCGTTGCCGTACCCTCACCTGGACCCTAAACCGTCCCCGTCCCCTAACCCTAACCCTAGCCCGAACCCTAACCCTAACCCTTCCCCGAAGCCTGACCCTCACCCGTCCCCTAATCCTAACACATACGCTAACACTAACCCGCGCCCTCACACACACGCTCCCCCTAAAGCGTTGCCGTACCCTCACCCGGACCCTAAACCGTCCCCGTCCCCGTCCCATAACCCTAGCCCGAACCCTAACCCTAACCCTTCCCCGAAGCCTGACCCTCACCCGTCCCCTAATCCTATCCCGTACGCTAACTCTAACCCACGCCCTCACACGTACGCTCCCCCTAAAGCGTTGTCGTACCCTCACCTGGACCCTAAACCGTCCCCTAACCCTAACCCTAACCCTAGCCCGAACCCTAGCCCTAACCCTTTCCCGAAGCCTGACCCTCACCCGTCCCCTAATCCTAACACGTACGCTAACACTAACCCACGCCCTCACACGCACGCTCCACCTAAAGCGTTGCCGTACCCTCACCTGGACCCTAAACCGTCCCCGTCCCCTAACCCTAACCCTAGCCCGAACCCTAACCCTAACCCTTCCCCGAAGCCTGACCTTCACCCGTCCCATAATCCTAACACGTACGCTAACACTAACCCGCGCCCTCACACGCACGCTCACCCTAAAGCGTTGCCGTACCCTCACCTGGATCCTAATCCGTCCCCGTCCCCGTCCCCTAACCCTAGCCCGAACCCTAACCCTAACCCTTCGCCGAAGCCTGACCCTCACCCGTCCCCTAATCCTAACCCGTACGCTAACGCTAACCCACGCCCTCACACGTACGCTCCCCCTAAAGTGTTGTCGTACCCTCACCTGGACCCTAAACCGTCCCCGTCCCCTAACCCTAACCCTAGCCCGAACCCTAACCCTAACCCTTCCCCGAAGCCTGACCCTCACACGTCCCCTAATCCTAACCCGTACGCTAACGCTAAACCGCGCCCTCACACGTCCGCGCCCCCTAAAGCATTGGCGTACCCTCACCTGGACCCTAAACCGTCCCCGTCCCCTAACACTAACCCTAGCCCGAACCCTAACCCTAACCCTTCCCCGAAGCCTGACCCTCACCCGTCCCCTAATCCTAACCCGTACGCTAACGCTAACCCGCGCCCTCACATGTACGCTTCCCCTAAAGCGTTGTCGTACCCTCACCTGGACCCTAAACCGTCCCCGTCCCGTAAACCTAACCCTAGCCCGAACCCTAACCCTAACCCTTCCCCGAAGCCTGCCCCTCACCCGTCCTCTAATTCTAACCCGTACGCTAACGCTAACCCGCGCCCTCACACGTACGCGCCCCCTAAAGCGTTGGCGTACCCTCACCTGGACCCTAAACCGTCCCCGTCCCCTAACCCTAACCCTAGCCCGAACCCTAACCCTAACCCTTCCCCGAAGCCTGCCCCTCACCCGTCCCCTAATCCTAACCCGTACGCTAACACTAACCCGCGCCCTCACACGCACGCTCCCCCTACAGCGTTGGCGTACCCTCACCTGGACCCTAAACCGTCCACGTCCCCTAACCCTAACCCTAGCCCGAACCCTAACGCTAACCCTTCCCCGAAGCCTGACCCTCACCCGTCCCCTAATCCTAACCCGTACGCTAACACTAACCCGCGCCCTCACACGCACGCTCCCCCTAAAGCGTTGCCGTACCCTCACCTGGACCCTAAACCGTCCCCGTCCCCTAACCCTAACCCTAGCCCGAACCCTAACCCTAACCCTTCCCTGAAGCCTGACCCTCACCCGTCCGCTAATCCTAACACGTACGCTAACACTAACCCGCGCCCTCACACGCACGCTCCCCCTAAAGCGTTGCCGTACCCTCACCTGGACCCTAAACCGTCCCCGTCCCCTAACCCTAACCCTAGCCCGAACCCTAACCCTAACCCTTCCCCGAAGCCTGAAACTCACCCGTGCCCTAATCCTAACCCGTACGGTAACACTAACCCGCGCCCTCATACGCACGCTCCCCCTAAAGCGTTGTCGTACCCTCATCTGGATCCTGAACCGTCCCCGTCCCCTAACCCTAACCCTAGCCCGAACCCTAACCCTAACCCTTCCCCGAAGCCTGACCCTCACCAGTCCCCTACTCCTAACCCGTACGCTAACACTAACCCATGCCCTCACACGCACGCTCCCCCTAAAGCGTTGCCGTACCCTCACCTGGACCCTAAACCGTCCCCGTCCCCTAATCCTAACCCTAGCCCGAACCCTAACCCTAACCCTTCCCCTAAGGCTGACCTTCACCCGTGCCCTAATCCTAACCCGTACGCTAACACTAACCCGCCCCCGCACACGCACGCTCCCCCTAAAGTGTTGCCGTACCCTCACCTGGACCCTAAACCGTCCCCGTCCCCTAACACTAACCCTAGCCCGAATCCTAACCCTAACCCTTCCCGAAGCCTGAGCGTCACCGGTCCCCTAATCCTAACCCGTACGGTAACACTAACCCGCGCCCTCACACGCACGCTCCCCCTAAAGCGTTGCCGTACCCTCACCTGGACCCTAAACCGTCCCCGTCCCCTAACCCTAACCCTAGCCCGAACCCTAAACCTAACCCTTCCCCGAAGCCTGACCCTCACCCGTCCCCTAATCCTAACCCGTACGCTAACACTAACCCGTGCCCTCACACGCACGCTCCCCCTAAAGCGTTGCCGTACCCTCACCTGGACCCTAAACCGTCCCCGTCCCCTAACCCTAACCCTAGCCCGAATCCTAACCCTAACACTTCACTGAAGCCTGACCCTCACCCGTCCCCTAATCCTAACCCGTACGCTAACACTAACCCGCGCCCTCACACGCACGCTCCCCCTAAAGCGTTGCCGTACCCTCACCTGGACCCTAAACCGTCCCCGTCCCCTAACCCTAACCCTAGCCCGAACCCTAACCCTAACCCTTCCCTGAAGCCTGACCCTCACCCGTCCGCTAATCCTAACACGTACGCTAACACTAACCCGCGCCCTCACACGCACGCTCCCCCTAAAGCGTTGCCGTACCCTCACCTGGACCCTAAACCGTCCCCGTCCCCTAACCCTAACCCTAGCCCGAACCCTAACCCTAACCCTTCCCCGAAGCCTGAAACTCACCCGTGCCCTAATCCTAACCCGTACGGTAACACTAACCCGCGCCCTCATACGCACGCTCCCCCTAAAGCGTTGTCGTACCCTCATCTGGATCCTGAACCGTCCCCGTCCCCTAACCGTAACCCTAGCCCGAACCCTAACCCTAACCCTTCCCCGAAGCCTGACCCTCACCAGTCCCCTACTCCTAACCCGTACGCTAACACTAACCCGCGCCCTCACACGCACGCTCCCCCTAAAGCGTTGCCGTACCCTCACCTGGACCCTAAACCGTCCCCGTCCCCTAACCCTAACCCTAGCCCGAACCCTAACCGAAACCCTTCCCCGAAGCCAGACCCTCATCCGTGCCCTAATCCTAACCCGTACGCTAACACTAAACCGCGCTCACACACGCACGCTCCCCCTAAAGCGTTGCCGTACCCTCACCTGGACCCTAAACCGTCCCCGTCCCCTAACCCTAACGCTAGCCCGAACCCAAACCCTAACCCTTCCCCGAAGCCTGACCCTCACCCTTCCCCTAATCTTAACCCGTACGCTAACACTAACCCGCGCCCTCACACGCACGCTCCCCCTAAAGCGTTGCCGTACCCTCACCTGGACCCTAAACCGTCCCCGTCCCCTAACCCTAACCCTAGCCCGAACCCTAACCCTAACCCTTCCCCGAAGCCTGACCCTCACCCGTCCCCTAATCCTAACCCGTACGCTAACACTAACCCGCGCTCTCACACGCACGCGCGCCCTAAAGCGTTGCCGTACCCTCACCTGGACCCTAAACCGTCCCCGTCCCCTAACCCTAACCCTAGACCGAACCCTAACACTGACCCTTCACCGAAGTCTGACCCTCACCCGTCCCCTAATCCTAACCCGTACGCTAACACTAACCCGCGCCCTCACATGCACGCTCCCCCTAAAGCGTTGCCGTACCCTCACCTGGACCCTAAACCGTCCCCGTCCCCTAACCCTAACCCTAGCCCGAACCCTAACCCTAAACCTTCCCCGAAGCCTGACCTTCACCCGTGCCCTAATCCTAACCCGTACGCTAACACTAACCCGCGCCCTCACACGCACACTCCCCCTAAAGCGTTGCCGTACCCTCACCTGGACACTAAACTGTACCCGTCCCCTAACCCTAACCCTAGCCCGAACCCTAACCCTAACCCTTCCCCGAAGCCTGACCCTCACCCGTCCACTAATCCTAACCCGTACGCTAACACTATCCCGCGCCCTCACACGCACACTCCCCCTAAAGCGTTGCCGTACCCTCACCTGGACCCTAAACCGTCCCCGTGCCCTATCCCTAATCCTAGCCCGAACCCTAACCATAAACCTTCCCCGAATCCTGACCCTCACCCGTTCCCTACTCCCAACCCGTACGCTAACGCTAACCCATGCCCTCACACGTACGCTCCCCCTAAAGCGTTGGCGTACCCTCACCTGGACCCTAAACTGTCCCCGTCCCCTAACCCTAACCCTAGCCCGAACCCTAACCCTAACCCTTCCCCGAAGCCTGACTCTCATCCGTCCCCTAATCCTAACCCGTACGCTAACACTAACCCGCGCCCTCACACACACGGTCCCCCTAAAGCGTTGCCGTACCCTCACCTGGACCCTAAACCATCCCGGTCCCCTAACCCTAACCCTAGCGCAAACCCTAACCCTAACCCTTCCCCGAAGCCTGACCCTCACCCGTGCCCTAATCGTAACCCGTACGCTAACACTAACCCGCGCCCTCACACGCACGCTCCCCCTAAAGCGTTGCCGTACCCTCACCTGGACCCTAAACCGTCCCCGTCGCCTAACCCTAACCCTAGACCGAACCCTAACCCTAAGCCTTCCCCGAAGCCTGACCCTCACCTTGCCCTAATCCTAACCCGTACGCTAACACTAACCCGCGCCCTCACACGCATGCTCCCCCTAAAGCGTTGCCGTACCCTCACCTAGACCCTAAACCATCCCCGTCCCCTAACCCTAACGCTAGCCCGAACCCTAACCCTAAACCTTCCCCGAAGCCTGACCCTCACCCGAACCCTAATCCTAACCCGTACGCTAACACTAACCCGCACCCTCACACGCACGCTCCCCCTAAAGCGTTGCCGTATCCTCACCTGGACCCTAAACCGTCCCCGTCCCCTAACCCTAACCCTACCCCGAACCCTAGCCCTAACCCTTTCCCGAAGCCTGACCCTCACCCGTCCCCTAATCCTAACCCGTACGCTAACACTAACCCGCGCCCTCACACGCACGCTCCCCCTAAAGCGTTGCTGTATCCTTACCTGGACCCTAAACAGTCCCCATCCCCTAACCCTAACAGTAGCCCGAACCCTAACCCTAACCCTTCCCCGAAGCCTGACCCTCACCCGTCCCCTAATCCTAACCCGTACGCTAACACTAACCCGCGCTCTCACACGCACGCGCCCCTTAAAGCGTTGCCGTACCCTCACCTGGACCCTAAACCGTCCCCGTCCCCTAACCCTAACCCTAGACCGAACCCTAACCCTGACCCTTCCCCGAAGCCTGATCCTCACCCGTCTCCTAATCCTAACCCGTACGCTAACACTAACCCGCGCCCTCACACGCAGGCTCCCCCTAAAGCGTTGCCGTACCCTCACCTGGACCCTAAACCGTCCCCGTCCCCTAACCCTAACCCTAGCCCGAACCCTAACCCTAACCCTTCCCCGAAGCCTGACCCTCACCCGTGCCCTAATCCTAAGCCGTTCGCTAACACTAACCCGCGCCCTCACACGCACGCTCCCCCTAAAGCGTTGCCGTACCCTCACCTGGACCCTAAACCGTCCCCGTCCCCTAACCCTAACCCTAGCCCGAACCCTAACCCTAACCGTTCCCCGAAGCCTGACCCTCACCCGTCCCCTAATCCTAACCCGTACGCTAACACTAACCCGCGACCTCACACGCACACTCCCCCTAAAGCGTTGCCGTACCCTCACCTGGACCCTAAACCGTCCCCGTCCCCTAACCCTAACCCTAGCCCGAACCCTAACCCTAACCCTTCCCCGAAGCCTGACCCTCACCCGTGCCCTAATCCTAACCCGTACGCTAACACTAACCCGCGCCCTCACACGCACGCTCCCCCTAAATCGTTGCCGTACCCTCACCTGGACCCTAAACCGTCCCCGTCCCCTAACCATAACCCTAGCCCGAACCCTAACCCTAACCCTTCCCCGAAGCCTGACACTCACCCGTGCCCTAATCCTAACCCGTACGGTAACACTAACCCGCGCCCTCATACGCACGCTCCCCCTAAAGCGATGCCGTACCCTCACCTGGATCCTAAACCGTCCCCGTCCCCTAACACTAACCCTAGCCCAAACCCTAACCCTAACCCTTCCCCGAAGCCTGACCCTCACCCGTCCCCTACTCCTAACCCGTACGCTAACACTAACCCGTGCTCTCACACGCACGCTCCCCCTAAAGCGTTGCCGTACCCTCACCTGGACCCTAAACCGTCCCCGTCCCCTAACCCTAACCCTAGCCCGAACCCTAACCCTAACCCTTCCCCGAAGCCTGACCCTCACCCGTGCCCTAATCCTAACCCGTACGCTAACACTAACCCGCGCCCTCACACGCACGCTCCCCCTAAAGCGTTGCCGTACCCTCACCTGGACCCTAAACCATCCCCGTCCCCTAACCCTAACCCTAGCCCGAACCCTAACCCTAACCCTTCCCCGAAGCCTGACCCTCACCCGTGCCCTAATCCTAACCCGTTCATTAACACTAACCCGCGCCCTCACACGCACGCTCCCCCTAAAGCGTTGCCATACCCTCACCTGGACCCTAAACCGTCCCCGTCCCCTAACCCTAACCCTAGCCCGAACCCTAACCCTAACCCTTCCCCGAAGCCTGACCATCACCCGTCCCCTAATCCTAACCCGTACGCTAACACTAACCCGCGCCCTCACACGCACGCTCCCCCTAAAGCATTGCCGTACCCTCACCTGGACCCTAAACCGTCCCCGTCCCCTAACCCTAACCCTAGCCCGAACCCTAACCCTAAACCTTCCCCGAAGCCTGACCTTCACCCGTCCCCTAATCCTAACCCGTACGCTAACACTAACCCGCACCCTCACACGCATGCTCCCCCTAAAGCGTTGCCGTACCCTCACCTGGACCCTAAACCGTCCCCGTCCCCTAACCCTAACCCTAGCCCGAACCCTAACCCTAACCCTTCCCCGAAGCCTGACCCTCACCCGTCCACTAATCCTAACCCGTACGCTAACACTATCCCGCGCCCTCACACGCACATTCCCCTAAAGCGTTGCCGTACCCTCACCTGGACCCTAAACCGTCCCCGTGCCCTAACCCTAACCCTAGCCCGAACCCTAACCATAACCCTTCCCCGAATCCTGACCCTCACCCGTTCCCTACTCCCAACCCGTACGCTAACGCTAACCCATGCCCTCACACGTACGCTCCCCCTAAAGCGTTGGCGTACCCTCACCTGGACCCTAAACTGTCCCCGGCCCCTAACCCTAACCCTAGCCCGAACCCTAACCCTAACCCTTCCCCGAAGCCTGACTCTCATCCGTCCCCTAATCCTAACCCGTACGCTAACACTAACCCGCGCCCTCACACACACGCTCCCCCTAAAGCGTTGCCGTACCCTCACCTGGACCCTAAACCGTCCCGGTCCCCTAACCCTAACCCTAGCCCGAACCCTAACCCTAACCCTTCCCCGAAGCCTGACCTTGACCCGTCCCCTAATCCTAACCCGTACGCTAACACTAACCCGCGCCCTCACACGCACGCTCCCCCTAAAGCGTTGCCGTACCCTCACCTGGACCCTAAACCGTCCCCGTTCCCTAACCCTAACCCTAGCCCGAACCCTAACCCTAACCCTTCCCCGAAGCCTGACCCTCACCCGTGCCCTAATCGTAACCTTACGCTAACACTAACCCGCGCCCTCACACGCACGCTCCCCCTAAAGCGTTGCCGTACCCTCACCTGGACCCTAAACCGTCCCCGTCCCCTAACCCTAACCCTAGCCCGAACCCTAACCCTAAGCCTTCCCCGAAGCCTGACCCTCACCTTGCCCTAATCCTAACCCGTACGCTAACACTAACCCGCGCCCTCACACGCATGCTCCCCCTAAAGCGTTGCCGTACCCTCACCTGGACCCTAAACCATCCCCGTCCCCTAACCCTAACGCTAGCCCGAACCCTAACCCTAAACCTTCCCCGAAGCCTGACCCTCACCCGTCCCCTAATCCTAACCCGTACGCTAACACTAACCCGCGCCCTCACACGCACGCTCCCCCTAAAGCGTTGCCGTACCCTCACCTGGACCCTAAACCGTCCCCGTCCCCTAACCCTAACCCTAGCCCGAACCCTAACCCTAACCCTTCCCCGAAGCCTGACCCTCACCCGTCCCCTAATCCTAACCCGTACGCTAACACTAACCCGTGCCCTCACACGCACGCTCCCCCTAAAGCGTTGCCGTACCCTCACCTGGACCCTAAACCGTCCCCGTCCCCTAACCCTAACCCTAGCCCGAACCCTAACCCTAACCCTTCCCTGGAGCCTGACCCTCACCCGTCCCCTAATCCTAACCCGTACGCTAACACTAACCCGCGACCTCACACGCACGCTCCCCCTAAAGCGTTGCCGTACCCTCACCTGGACCCTAAACCGTCCCCGTCCCCTAACCCTAACCCTATCCCGAACCCTAACCCTAACACTTCCCCAAAGCCTGACCCTCACCCGTCCCCTAATCCTAACCCGTACGCTAACACTAACCCGCGCCCTCACACGCACGCTCCCCCTAAAGCGTTGCCGTACCCTCACCTGGACCCTAAACCGTCCCCGTCCCCTAACCCTAACCCTAGCCCGAACCCTAACCCTAACACTTCCCCGAAGCCTGACCCTCACCCGTCCCCTAATCCTAACCCGTACGCTAACACTAACCCGCGCCCTCATACGCACGCTCCCCCTAAAGCGTTGTCGTACCCTCATCTGGATCCTGAACCCTCCCCGTCCCCTAACCCTCACCCTAGCTCGAACCCTATCCTAACTCTTCCCCGAAGCCTGACCCTCACCCGTCCCCTACTCCTAACCCGTACGCTAACACTAACCCATGCCCTCACACGCACGCTCCCCCTAAAGCGTTGCCGTACCCTCACCTGGACCCTAAACCGTCCCCGTCCCCTAACCCTAACCCTACCCCGAACCCGAACCCTAACCCTTCCCCTAAGGCTGACCTTCACCCGTGCCCTAATGCTAACCCATACGCTAACACTAACCCGCGCCCTCACACGCACGCTCCCCCTAAAGTGTTGCCGTACCCTCACCTGGACCCTAAACCGTCCCCGTCCCCTAACCCTAACCCTAGCCCGAAACCTAACCCTAACCCTTCCCCGAAGCCTGAGCCTCACCCGTCCCCTAATCCTAACCCGTACGCTAACACTAACCCGCGCCCTCACACGCACGCTCCCCCTACAGCGTTGCCGTACCCTCACCTGGACCCTAAACCGTCCCCGTCCCCTAACCCTAACCCTAGCCCGAACCCTAACCCTAACCCTTCCCCGAAGCCTGACCCTCACCCGTCCACTAATCCTAACCCGTACGCTAACACTATCCCGCGCCCTCACACGCACATTCCCCTAAAGCGTTGCCGTACCCTCACCTGGACCCTAAACCGTCCCCGTGCCCTAACCCTAACCCTAGCCCGAACCCTAACCATAACGCTTCCCCGAATGCTGACCCTCACCCGTTCCCTACTCCCAACCCGTACGCTAACGCTAACCCATGCCCTCACACGTACGCTCCCCCTAAAGCGTTGGCGTACCCTCACCTGGACCCTAAACTGTCCCCGTCCCCTAACCCTAACCCTAGCCCGAACCCTAAACCTAACCCTTCCCCGAAGCCTGACTCTCATCCGTCCCCTAATCCTAACCCGTACGCTAACACTAACCCGCGCCCTCACACACACGCTCCCCCTAAAGCGTTGCCATACCCTCACCTGGACCCTAAACCGTCCCGGTCCCCTAACCCTAACCCTAGCCCGAACCCTAACCCTAACCCTTCCCCGAAGCCTGACCTTCACCCGTCCCCTAATCCTAACCCGTACGCTAACACTAACCCACGCCCTCACACGCACGCTCCCCCTAAAGCGTTGCCGTACCCTCACCTGGACCCTAAACCGTCCCCGTTCCCTAACCCTAACCCTAGCCCGAACCCTAACCCTAACCCTTCCCCGAAGCCTGACCCTCACCCGTCACCTAATCCTAACCCGTACGCTAACACTAACCCGTGCCCTCACACGCACGCTCCCCCTAAAGCGTTGCCGTACCCTCACCTGGACCCTAAACCGTCCCCGTCCCCTAACCCTAACCCTAGCCCGAACCCTAACCCTAACCCTTCCCTGGAGCCTGACCCTCACCCGTCCCCTAATCCTAACCCGTACGCTAACACTAACCCGCGCCCTCACACGCACGCTCCCCCTAAAGCGTTGCCGTACCCTCACCTGGACCCTAAACCGTCCCCGTCCCCTAACCCTAACCCTAGCCCGAACCCTAACCCTAAGACTTCCCCAAAGCCTGACCCTCACCCGTCCCCTAATCCTAACCCGTACGCTAACACTAACCCGCGCCCTCACACGCACGCTCCCCCTAAAGCGTTGCCGTACCCTCACCTGGACCCTAAACCGTCCCCGTCCCCTAACCCTAACCCTAGCCCGAACCCTAACCCTAACACTTCCCCGAAGCCTGACCCTCACCCGTGCCCTAATCCTAACCCGTACGCTAACACTAACCCGCGCCCTCATATGCACGCTCCCCCTAAAGCGTTGTCGTACCCTCATCTGGATCCTGAACCGTCCCCGTCCCGTAACCCTAACCCTAGCTTGAACCCTATCCTAACTCTTCCCCGAAGCCTGACCCTCACCCGTCCCCTACTCCTAACCCGTACGCTAACACTAACCCATGCCCTCACACGCACGCTCCCCCTAAAGCGTTGCCGTACCCTCACCTGGACCCTAAACCGTCCCCGTCCCCTAACCCTAACCCTAGCCCGAACCCTAACCCTAACCCTTCCCCTAAGGCTGACCTTCACCCGTGCCCTAATCCTAACCCATACGCTAACACTAACCCGCGCCCTCACACGCACGCTCCCCCTAAAGTGTTGCCGTACCCTCACCTGGACCCTAAACCGTCCCCGTCCCCTAACCCTAACCCTAGCCCGAAACCTAACCCTAACCCTTCCCCGAAGCCTGAGCCTCACCCGTCCCCTAATCCTAACCCGTACGCTAACACTAACCCGCACCCTCACACGCACGCTCCCCCTAAAGCGTTGCCGTACCCTCACCTGGACCCTAAACCGTCCCCGTCCCCTAACCCTAACCCTAGCCCGAACCCTAACCCTAACCCTTCCCCGAAGCCTGACCCTCACCCGTTCCCTAATCCTAACCCGTTCATTAACACTAACCCGCGCCCTCACACGCACGCTCCCCCTAAAGCGTTGCCGTACCCTCACCTGGACCCTAAACCGTCCCCGTCCCCTAACCCTAACCCTAGCCCGAACCCTAACCCTAACCCTTCCCCGAAGCCTGACCCTCACCCGTCCCCTAATCCTAACCCGTACGCTAACACTAACCCACGCCCTCACACGCACGCTCCCCCTAAAGCATTGCCGTACCCTCACCTGGACCCTAAACCGTCCCCGTCCCCTAACCCTAACCCTAGCCCGAACCCTAACCCTAAACCTTCCCCGAAGCCTGACCTTCACCCGTCCCCTAATCCTAACCCGTACGCTAACACTAACCCGCGCCCTCACACGCACGCTCCCCCTAAAGCGTTGCCGTACCCTCACCTGGACCCTAAACCGTCCCCGTCCCCTAACCCTAACCCTAGCCCGAACCCTAACCCTAACCCTTCCCCGAAGCCTGACCCTCACCCGTCCACTAATCCTAACCCGTACGCTAACACTATCCCGCGCCCTCACACGCACATTCCCCTAAAGCGTTGCCGTACCCTCACCTGGACCCTAAACCGTCCCCGTGCCCTAACCCTAACCCTAGCCCGAACCCTAACCATAACCCTTCCCCGAATCCTGACCCTCACCCGTGCCCTAATCCTAACCCGTACGCTAACACTAACCCGCGCCCTCACACGCACGCTCCCCCTAAAGCGTTGCCGTACCCTCACCTGGACCCTAAACCGTCCCCGTCCCCTAACCCTAACCCTAGCCCGAACCCTAACCCTAACCCTTCCCCGAAGCCTGACTCTCATCCGTCCCCTAATCCTAACCCGTACGCTAACACTAACTCGTGCCCTCACACGCACGCTCCCCCTAAAGCGTTGCCGTACCCTCACCTGGACCCTAAACCGTCCCCGTCCCCTAACCCTAACCCTAGCCCGAACCCTAACCCTAACCCTTCCCCGGAGCCTGACCCTCACCCGTCCCCTAATCCTAACCCGTACGCTAACACTAACCCGCGACCTCACACGCACGCTCCCCCTAAAGCGTTGCCGTACCCTCACCTGGACCCTAAACCGTCCCCGTCCCCTAACCCTAACCCTAGCCCGAACCCTAACCCTAACACTTCCCCAAAGCCTGACCCTCACCCGTCCCCTAATCCTAACCCGTACGCTAACACTAACCCGCGCCCTCACACGCACGCTCCCCCTAAAGCGTTGCCGTACCCTCACCTGGACCCTAAACCGTCCCCGTCCCCTAACCCTAACCCTAGCCCGAACCCTAACCCTAACACTTCCCCGAAGCCTGACCCTCACCCGTCCCCTAATCCTAACCCGTACGCTAACACTAACCCGCGCCCTCATACGCACGCTCCCCCTAAAGCGTTGTCGTACCCTCATCTGGATCCTGAACCGTCCCCGTCCCCTAACCCTAACCCTAGCTCGAACCCTATCCTAACTCTTCCCCGAAGCCTGACCCTCACCCGTCCCCTACTCCTAACCCGTACGCTAACACTAACCCGCGCCCTCACACGCACGCTCCCCCTAAAGCGTTGCCGTACCCTCACCTGGACCCTAAACCGTCCCCGTCCCCTAACCCTAACCCTAGCCCGAAGCCTAACCCTAACCCTTCCCCGAAGCCTGACCCTCACCCGTGCCCTAATCCTAACCCGTTCATTAACACTAACCCGCGCCCTCACACGCACGCTCCCCCTAAAGCGTTGCCGTACCCTCACCTGGACCCTAAACCGTCCCCGTCCCCTAACCCTAACCCTAGCCCGAACCCTAACCCTAACCCTTCCCCGAAGCCTGACCCTCACCCGTCCCCTAATCGTAACCCGTACGCTAACACTATCCCGCGCCCTCACACGCACACTCCCCCTAAAGCGTTGCCGTACCCTCACCTGGACCCTAAACCGTCCCCGTCCCCTAACCCTAACCCTATCCCAAACCCTAACCCTAACCCTTCCCCGAAGCCTGACCCTCACCCGTCTCCTAATCCTAACACGTACGATAACACTAACCCGCGCCCTCACACGCACGCTCCCCCTAAAGCGTTGCCGTACCCTCACCTGGACCCTAAACCGTCCCCGTCCCCTAACCCTAACCCTAGCCCGAACCCTAACCCTAACCCTTCCCCGAAGCCTGACCCTCACCCGTCCCCTAATCCTAACCCGTACGCTAACACTAACCCGCGCCCTCACACGCACGCTCCCCCTAAAGCGTTGCCGTACCCTCACCTGGACCCTAAACCGTCCCCGTCCCCTAACCCTAACCCTAGCCCGAACCCTAGCCCTAACCCTTTCCCGAAGCCTGACCCTCACCCGTCCCCTAATCCTAACCCGTACGCTAACACTAACCCGCGCCCTCACACGCACGCTCCCCCTAAAGCGTTGCCGTATCCTCACCTGGACCCTAAACCGTCCCCGTCCCCTAACCCTAACAGTAGCCCGAACCCTAACCCTAACCCTTCCCCGAAGCCTGACCCTCACCCGTCCCCTAATCCTAACCCGTACGCTAACACTAACCCGCGCTCTCACACGCACGCGCCCCTTAAAGCGTTGCCGTACCCTCAACTGGACCCTAAACCGTCCCCGTCCCCTAACCCTAACCCTAGACCGAACCCTAACACTGACCCTTCCCCGAAGCCTGACCCTCACCCGTCCCCTAATCCTAACCCGTACGCTAACACTAACCCGCGCCCTCACACGCAGGCTCCCCCTAAAGCGTTGCCGTACCCTCACCTGGACCCTAAACCGTCCCCGTCCCCTAACCCTAACCCTAGCCCGAACCCTAACCCTAACCCTTCCCCGAAGCCTGACCCTCACCCGTGCCCTAATCCTAAGCCGTTCGCTAACACTAACCCGCGCCCTCACACGCACGCTCCCCCTAAAGCGTTGCCGTACCCTCACCTGGACCCTAAACCGTCCCCGTCCCCTAACCCTAACCCTAGCCCAAACCCTAACCCTAACCGTTCCCCGAAGCCTGACCCTCACCCGTCCCCTAATCCTAACCCGTACGCTAACACTAACCCGCGACCTCACACGCACGCTCCCCCTAAAGCGTTGCCGTACCCTCACCTGGACCCTAAACCGTCCCCGTCCCCTAACCCTAACCCTAGCCCGAACCCTAACCCTAACCCTTCCCCGAAGCCTGACCCTCACCCATCCCCTAATCCTAACCCGTACGCTAACACTAACCCGCGCCCTCACACGCACGCTCCCCCTAAAGCGTTGCCGTACCCTCACCTGGACCCTAAACCGTCCCCGTCCCCTAACCCTAACCCTAGCCCGAACCCTAACCCTAACCCTTCCCCGAAGCCTGACACTCACCCGTGCCCTAATCCTAACCCGTACGGTAACACTAAACCGCGCCCTCATACGCACGCTCCCCCTAAAGCGTTGCCGTACCCTCACCTGGATCCTAAACCGTCCCCGTCCCCTAACACTAACCCTAGCCCAAACCCTAACCCTAACCCTTCCCCGAAGCCTGACCCTCACCCGTCCCCTACTCCTAACCCGTACGCTAACACTAACCCGTGCCCTCACACGCACGCTCCCCCTAAAGCGTTGCCGTACCCTCACCTGGACCCTAAACCGTCCCCGTCCCCTAACCCTAACCCTAGCCCGAACCCTAACCCTAACCCTTCCCCGAAGCCTGACCCTCACACGTGCCCTAATCCTAACCCGTACGCTAACACTAACCCGCGCCCTCACACGCACGCTCCCCCTAAAGTGTTGCCGTACCCTCACGTGGACACTAAACCGTCCCCGTCCCCTAACCCTAACCCTAGCCCAAACCCTAACCCTAACCCTTCCCCGAAGCCTGAGCCTCACCCGTCCCCTAATCCTAACCCGTACGCTAACACTAAGCCGCGACCTCACACGCACGCTCCCCCTAAAGCGTTGCCGTACCCTCACCTGGACCCTAAACCGTCCCCATCCCCTAACCCTAACCCTAGCCCGAACCCTAACCCTAACACTTCCCCGAAGCCTGACCCTCACCCGTCCCCTAATCCTAACCCGTACGCTAACACTAACCCGCGCCCTCATACGCACGCTCCCCCTAAAGCGTTGTCGTACCCTCATCTGGATCCTGAACCGTCCCCGTCCCATAAACCTAACCCTAGCTCGAACCCTAACCCTAACTCTTCCCCGAAGCCTGACCCTCACCCGTCCCCTACTCCTAACCCGTACGCTAACACTAACCCATGCCCTCACACGCACGCTCCCCCTAAAGCGTTGCCGTACCCTCACCTGGACCCTAAACCGTCCCCGTCCCCTAACCCTAACCCTAGCCCGAACCCTAACCCTAACCCTTCCCCTAAGGCTGACCTTCACCCGTGCCCTAATCCTAACCCATACGCTAACACTAACCCGCGCCCTCACACGCACGCTCCCCCTAAAGCGTTGCCGTACCCTCACCTGGACCCTAAACCGTCCCCGTCCCCTAACCCTAACCCTAGCCCGAAACCTAACCCTAACCCTTCCCCGAAGCCTGAGCCTCACCCGTCCCCTAATCCTAACCCGTACGCTAACACTAACCCGCGCCCTCACACGCACGCTCCCCCTAAAGCGTTGCCGTACCCTCACCTGGACCCTAAACCGTCCCCGTCCCCTAACCCTAACCCTAGCCCGAAACCTAACCCTAACCCTTCCCCGAAGCCTGAGCCTCACCCGTCCCCTAATCCTAACCCGTACGCTAACACTAACCAGCGCCCTCACACGCACGCTCCCCCTAAAGCGTTGCCGTACCCTCACCTGGACCCTAAACCGTCCCCGTCCCCTAACCCTAAACCTAGTCCGAACCCTAACCCTAACCCTTCCCCGAAGCCTGACCCTCACCCGTCCCCTAATCCTAACCCGTACGCTAACACTAACCCGCACCCTCACACGCACACTCCCCCTAAAGCGTTGCCGTATCCTCACCTGGACCCTAAACCGTCCCCGTCCCCTAACCCTAACCCTAGCCCGAACCCTAACCCTAACCCTTCCCCTAAGGCTGACCTTCACCCGTGCCCTAATCCTAACCCATACGCTAACACTAACCCGCGCCCTCACACGCACGCTCCCCCTAAAGCGTTGCCGTACCCTCACCTGGACCCTAAACCGTCCCCGTCCCCTAACCCTAACCCTAGCCCGAACCCTAACCCTAACCCTTCCCCGAACCTGACCCTAACCCGTGCCCTAATCCTAACCCGTACGCTAACACTAAACCGCGCCCTCACACGCACGCTCCCCCTAAAGCGTTGTCGTACCCTCACCTGGACCCTAAACCGTCCCCGTCCCCTAACCCTAACCCTAGCCCGAACCCTAACCCTAACCCTTCCCCGAAGCCTGACACTCACCCGTCCCCTAATCCTAAGCCGTACGCTAACGCTAACTCGCGCCCTCACACGTACGCTCCCCCTAAAGCGTTGGCGTACCCTCACCTGGACCATAAACCGTCCCCGTCCCCTAACCCTAACCCTAGCCCGAACCCTAACCCTAACCCTTCCCCGAAGACTGACCCTCACCCGTCCCCTAATCCTAACCCGTACGCTAACACTAACCCGCGCCCTCACACGCACGCTCCCCCTAAAGCGTTGCCGTACCCTCACCTGGACCCTAAACCGTCCCCGTCCCCTAACCCTAACCCTAGCCCGAACCCTAACCCTAACACTTCCCCGAAGCCTGACCCTCACCCGTTCCCTAATCCTAACCCGTTCATTAACAATAACCCGCGCCCTCACACGCACGCTCCCCCTAAAGCGTTGCCGTACCCTCACCTGGACCCTAAACCGTCCCCGTCCCCTAACCCTAACCCTAGCCCGAACCCTAACCCTAACCCTTCCCCGAAGCCTGACCCTCACCCGTCCCCTAATCCTAACCCGTACGCTAACACTATCCCGCGCCCTCACACGCACATTCCCCTAAAGCGTTGCCGTACCCTCACCTGGACCCTAAACCGTCCCCGTGCCCTAACCCTAACCCTAGCCCGAACCCTAACCATAACCCTTCCCCGAATCCTGACCCTCACCCGTGCCCTAATCCTAACCCGTACGCTAACACTAACCCGCGCCCTCACACGCACGCTACCCATAAAGCGTTGCCGTACCCTCACCTGGACCCTAAACCGTCCCCGTCCCCTAACCCTAACCCTAGCCCGAACCCTAACCCTAACCCTTCCCCGAAGCCTGACTCTCATCCGTCCCCTAATCCTAACCCGTACGCTAACACTAACCCGTGCCCTCACACGCACGCTCCCCCTAAAGCGTTGCCGTACCCTCACCTGGACCCTAAACCGTCCCCGTCCCCTAACCCTAACCCTAGCCCGAACCCTAACCCTAACCCTTCCCTGGAGCCTGACCCTCACCCGTCCCCTAATCCTAACCCGTACGCTAACACTAACCCGCGCCCTCACACGCACGCTCCCCCTAAAGCGTTGCCGTACCCTCACCTGGACACTAAACCGTCCCCGTACCCTAACCCTAACCCTAGCCCGAACCCTAACCCTAACCCTTCCCCGAAGCCTGAGCCTCACCCGTCCCCTAATCCTAACCCGTACGCTAACGCTAACCCGTGCCCTCACACGTACCCTCCCCCTAAAGCGTTGTCGTACCCTCACCTGGACCCTAAACCGTCCCCGTCCCCTAACCCTAACCCTAGCCCGAACCCTAACCCTAACCCTTCCCCGAAGCCTGACCTTCACCCGTCCGTTAATCCTAGCCCGTACGCTAACGCTAAGCCGCGCCGTCACACGTACGCTCCCCCTAAAGCGTTGTCGTACCCTCACCTGGACCCTAAACCGTCCCCGTCCCCTAACCCTAACCCTAGCCCGAACCCTAACCCTAACCCTTCTCCGAAGCCTGACACTCACCCGTCCCCTAATCCTAAGCCGTACGCTAACGCTAACTCGCGCCCTCACACGTACGCTCCCCCTAAAGCGTTGGCGTACCCTCACCTGAAACATAAACCGTCCCCGTCCCCTAACCCTAACCCTAGCCCGAACCCTAACCCTAACCCATCCCCGAAGACTGACCCTCACCCGTCCCCTAATCCTAACCCGTACGCTAACACTAACCCGCGCCCTCACACGCACGCTCCCCCTAAAGCGTTGCCGTACCCTCACCTGGACCCTAAACCGTCCCCGTCCCCTAACCCTAACCCTAGCCCGAACCCTAACCCTAACACTTCCCCGAAGCCTGACCCTCACCCGTTCCCTAATCCTAACCCGTTCATTAACAATAACCCACGCCCTCACACGCACGCTCCCCCTAAAGCGTTGCCGTACCCTCACCTGGACCCTAAACCGTCCCCGTCCCCTAACCCTAACCCTAGCCCGAACCCTAACCCTAACCCTTCCCCGAAGCCTGACCCTCACCCGTCCCCTAATCCTAACCCGTACGCTAACACTAACCCACGCCCTCAAACGCACGCTCCCCCTAAAGCATTGCCGTACCCTCACCTGGACCCTAAACCGTCCCCGTCCCCTAACCCTAACCCTAGCCCGAACCCTAACCCTAAACCTTCCCCGAAGCCTGACCTTCACCCGTCCCCTAATCCTAACCCGTACGCTAACACTAACCCGCGCCCTCACACGCACGCTCCCCCTAAAGCGTTGCCGTACCCTCACCTGGACCCTAAACCGTCCCCGTCCCCTAACCCTAACCCTAGCCCGAACCCTAACCCTAACCCTTCCCCGAAGCCTGACCCTCACCCGTCCACTAATCCTAACCCGTACGCTAACACTATCCCGCGCCCTCACACGCACATTCCCCTAAAGCGTTGCCGTACCCTCACCTGGACCCTAAACCGTCCCCGTGCCCTAACCCTAACCCTAGCCCGAACCCTAACCATAACCCTTCCCCGAATCCTGACCCTCACCCGTGCCCTAATCCTAACCCGTACGCTAACACTAACCCGCGCCCTCACACGCACGCTCCCCCTAAAGCGTTGCCGTACCCTCACCTGGACCCTAAACCGTTCCCGTCCCCTAACCCTAACCCTAGCCCGAACCCTAACCCTAACCCTTCCCCGAAGCCTGACCTTCACCCGTCCCCTAATCCTAACCCGTACGCTAACACTAACCCGCGCCCTCACACGCACGCTCCCCCTAAAGCGTTGCCGTACCCTCACCTGGACCCTAAACCGTCCCCGTCCCCTAACCCTAACCCTAGCCCGAACCCTAACCCTAACCCTTCCCCGAAGCCTGACCCTCACCCATCCCCTAATCCTAACCCGTACGCTAACACTAACCCGCGCCCTCACACGCACGCTCCCCCTAAAGCGTTGCCGTACCCTCACCTGCACCCGAAACCGTCCCCGTCCCCTAACCCTAACCCTAGCCCGAACCCTAACCCTAACCCTTCCCCGAAGCCTGACACTCACCCGTGCCCTAATCCTAACCCGTACGGTAACACTAACCCGCGCCCTCACACGCACGCTCCCCCTAAAGCGTTGCCGTACCCTCACGTGGACACTAAACCGTCCCCGTCCCCTAACCCTAACCTTAGCCCAAACCCTAACCCTAACCCTTCCCCGAAGCCTGAGCCTCACCCGTCCCCTAATCCTAACCCGTACGCTAACACTAACCCGTGACCTCACACGCACGCTCCCCCTAAAGCGTTGCCGTACCCTCACCTGGACCCTAAACCGTCCCCGTCCCCTAACCCTAACCCTAGCCCGAACCCTAACCCTAACACTTCCCCGAAGCCTGACCCTCACCCGTCCCCTAATCCTAACCCGTACGCTAACACTAACCCGCGCCCTCATACGCACGCTCCCCCTAAAGCGTTGTCGTACCCTCATCTGGATCCTGAACCGTCCCCATCCCCTAACCCTAACCCTAGCCCGAACCCTAACCCTAACTCTTCCCCGAAGCCTGACCCTCACCCGTCCCCTACTCCTAACCCGTACGCTAACACTAACCCACGCCCTCACACGCACGCTCCCCCTAAAGCGTTGCCGTACCCTCACCTGGACCCTAAACCGTCCCCGTCCCCTAACCCTAACCCTAGCCCGAACCCTAACCCTAACCCTTCCCCTAAGGCTGACCTTCACCCGTGCCCTAATCCTAACCCGTACGCTAACACTAACCCGCGCCCTCACACGCACGCTCCCCCTAAAGCGTTGCCGTACCCTCACCTGGACCCTAAACCGTCCCCGTCCCCTAACCCTAACCCTAGCCCGAAACCTAACCCTAACCCTTCCCCGAAGCCTGAGCCTCACCCGTCCCCTAATCCTAACCCGTACGCTAACACTAACCAGCGCCCTCACACGCACGCTCCCCCTAAAGCGTTGCCGTACCCTCACCTGGACCCTAAACCGTCCCCGTCCCCTAACCCTAACCCTAGCCCGAACCCTAACCCTAACCCTTCCCCGAAGCCTGACCCTCACGCGTCCCCTAATCCTAACCCGTACGCTAACACTAACCCGCACCCTCACACGCACGCTCCCCCTAAAGCGTTGCCGTATCCTCACCTGGACCCTAAACCGTCCCCGTCCCCTAACCCTAACCCTAGCCCGAACCCTAACCCTAACCCTTCCCCTAAGGCTGACCTTCACCCGTGCCCTAATCCTAACCCATACGCTAACACTAACCCGCGCCCTCACACGCACGCTCCCCCTAAAGCGTTGCCGTACCCTCACCTGGACCCTAAACCGTCCCCGTCCCCTAACCCTAACCCTAGCCCGAACCCTAACCCTAACCCTTCCCCGAACCTGACCCTAACCCGTGCCCTAATCCTAACCCGTACGCTAACACTAAACCGCGCCCTCACACGCACGCTGCCCCTAAAGCGTTGCCGTACCCTCACCTGGACCCTAAACCGTGCCCCTAACCCTAACCCTAACCCTAGCCCGAACCCTAACCCTAACCCTTCCCCGAAGCCTGACCCTCACCCGTCCCCTAATCCTAACCCGTACGCTAACACTAACCCGCGCCCTCACACGCACGCTCCCCCTAAAGCGTTGCCGTACCCTCACCTGGACCCTAAACCGTCCCCGTCCCCTAACCCTAACCCTAGCCCGAACTCTAACCCTAACCCTTCCCCGAAACCTGACCCTCACCCGTCCCCTAATCCTAACACGTACGCGAACACTAACCCGCGCCCTCACACGCACGCTCCCCCTAAAGCGTTGCCGTACCCTCACCTGGACCCTAAACCGTCCCCGTCCCCTAACCCTAACCCTACCCCGAACCCTAACCCTAATCCTTCCCCGAAGCCTGACCTTCAACCGTCCCCTAATCCTAACCCGTACGCTAACACTAACCCGCGCCCTCACACGCACGCTCCCCCTAAAGCGTTGCCGTACCCTCACCTGGACCCTAAACCGTCCCCGTCCCCTAACCCTAACCCTAGCCCGAACCCTAACCCTAACCCTTCCCCGAAGCCTGACCCTCACCCGTCCCCTAATCCTAACCCGTACGCTAACACTAACCCGCGCCCTCACACGCACGCTCCCCCTAAAGCTTTGCCGTACCCTCACCTGGACCCTAAACCGTCCCCGTCCCCTAACCCTAACCCTAGCCCGAACCCTAACCCTAACCCTTCCCCGAAGCCTGACCCTCACCCGTCCCCTAAACCTAACCCGTACGCTAACACTAACCCGCGCCCTCACACGCACGCTCCCCCTAAAGCGTTGCCGTACCCTCACCTGGACCCTAAGCCGTCCCCGTCCCCTAACCCTAACCCTATCCCGAACCCTAACCCTAACCCTTCCCCAAAGAGTGAGCCTCACCCGTCCCCTAATCCTAACCCGTACGCTAACGCTAACCCGCGCCCTCACACGTACGCTCCCCATAAAGCGTTGTCGTACCCTCACCTGGACCCTAAACCGTCCCCGTGCCCTAACCCTAACCCTAGCCCGAACCCTAACCATAACCCTTCCCCGAATCCTGACCCTCACCCGTTCCCTACTCCAAACCCGTACGCTAACGCTAACCCGCGCCCTCACACGTACGCTCCCCCTAAAGCGTTGGCGTACCCTCACCTGGACCCTAAACCGTTCCCGTCCCCTAACTCTAACCCTAGCCCGAACCCTAACCCTAACCCTTCCCAGAAGCCTGACCCTCACCCGTCCCCTAATCCTAACCCGTACGCTAACGCTAACCCGCGCCCTCACACGTACGCTCCCCCTAAAGCGTTGGCGTACCCTCACCTGGACCCTAAACCGTCCCCATCCCCTAACCCTAACCCTAGCCCGAACCCTAACCCTAACCCTTCCCCAAAGCCTGACCCTCACCCGTCCCCTAATCCTAACCCGTATGCGAACGCTAACCCGCGCCCTCAAACGTACACTCCCCCTAAAGCGTTGTCGTACCCTCACCTGTTCCCTAAACCGTCCCCGTCCCCTAACCCTAACCCTAGCCCGAACCCTAACCCTAACCCTTCCCCGAAGCCTGCCCTTTATCCGTCCCCTAATTCTAACCAGTACGCTAACGCTAACCCAGGCCCTCACACGTACGCGCCCCCTAAAGCGTTGGCGTACACTCACCTGGACCCTAAACCGTCCCCGTCCCCTAACCCTAACTCTAGGCCGAACCCTAACCCTAACCCTTCCCCGAAGCCTGACCCTCACCCGTCCCCTAATGCAAACGCGTACGCTAACACCAACCCGCGCCCTCACACGCACGCTCCCCCTAAAGCGTTGCCGTACCCTCACCTGGACACTAAACCGTCCCCGTGCCCTATCCCTAACCCTAGCCCGAACCCTAACCCTAACCCTTCTCCGAAGCCTGACCCTCACCCGTGCCCTAATCCTAACCCGTACGCTAAGACTAACCCGCGCCCTCACACGCACGCTCCCCCTAAAGCGTTGCCGTATCCTCACCTGGATCCTAAACCGTCCCCGTCCCCTAATCCTAACCCTAGCCCGAACCCTAACACTAACCCTTCTCCGAAGCCTGACCCTCACCCGTCCCCTACTCCTAACCCGTACACTAACACTAACCCACGCCCTCACACGCACGCTCCCCCTATAGCGTTGCCGTACCCTCACCTGGACCCTAAACCGTCCCCGTCCCCGTCCCCTAACCCTACCCCGAAACCAAACCCTAACACTTCCCCGAAGCCTGACCCTCACCCGTCCCCTAATCCTAACACGTACGCTAACACTAACCCGCGACCTCACACGCATGCTCCGCCTAAAGCGTTGCCGTACCCTCACCTGGACCCTAAACCGTCCCCGTCCCCTAACCCTAACCCTAGCCCGAACCCTAACCCTAACCATTCCCCGAAGCCTGACCCTCAGCCGTCCCCTAATCCTAACACGTACGCTAACACTAACCCGCGCCCTCACACGCAGGCTCCCCCTAAAGCGTTGCCGTACCCTCACCTGGACCCTAAACCGTCCCCGTCCCCTAACCCTAACCCTGGCCCGAACCCTAACCCTAACCCTTCCCCGAATCCTGACCCTCACCCGTTCCCTACTCCCAACCCGTACGCTAACGCTAACCCGCGCCCTCACACACACGCTCCCCCTAAAGCGTTGCCGTACCCTCACCTGGACCCTAAACCGTTCCCGTCCCCTAACCCTAACCCTAGCCCGAACCCTAACCCTAACCCTTCCCCGAAACCTGACCCTCACCCGTCCCCTAATCCTAACCCGTACGCTAACGCTAACCCGTGCCCTCACACGTACGCTCCCCCTAAAGCGTTGGCGTACCCTCACCTGGACCCTAAACCGTCCCCATCCCCTAACCCTAACCCTAGCCCGAACCCTAACCCTTACCCTTCCCCAAAGCCTGACCCTCACCCGTCCCCTAATCCTAACCCGTATGCGAACGCTAACCCGCGCCCTCAAACGTACACTCCCCCTAAAGCGTTTTCGTACCCTCAACTGGACCCTAAACCGTCCCCGTCCCCTAACCCTAACCCTAGCCCGAACCCTAACCCTAACCCTTCCCCGAAGCCTGCCCCTCAACCGTCCCCTAATCCTAACTCATACGCTAACGCTAACCCTTCGCCCTCACACGTACACTCCCCCTAAAGCCTTGTTGTACCCTCACCTCGACCCTAAACCGTCCCCGTCCCCTAACCCTAACCCTAGCCCGAACCCTAACCCTAACACTTTCCCGAAGCCTGACTCTCACCCGTCCCCTATTCCTAACACGTACGCTAACACTAACCCGCGCCCTCACACACACGCTCTCCCTAAAGCGTTGCCGTACCCTCACCTGGACCCTAAACCGTCCCCGTCCCCTAACCCTAACCATAGCCCGAACCCTAACCCTAACCCTTCCCCGAAGCCTGACCCTCACCCGTTCCCTAATCCTAACCTGTATGCTAACACTAACCCGCGCCCTCACACGCACGCTCCCCCTAAAGCGTTGCCGTACCCTCACCTGGACCCTAAACCGTCCCCGTCCCCTAACCCTAACCCTAGCCCGAACCCTAATCCTAACCCTTCCCCGAAGCCTGACTCTCACCCGTGCCCTAATCCTAACCCGTACGCTAACACTAAGCCGCGCCCTCACACACACGCTCCCCCTAAAGCGTTGCCGTACCCTCACCTGGACCCTAAACCGTCCCCGTCCACTAACCCTAACCCTAGCCCGAACCCTAACCCTAACCCTTCCCCGAAGCCTGACACTCACCCGTGCCCTAATCGTAACCCGTACGCTAACACTAACCGGCGCCCTCACACGCACGCTCCCCCTAAAGCGTTGCCGTACCCTTACCTGGATCCTAAACCGTCCCCGTCCCCTAACCCTAACCCTACCCCGAACCCTAACACTAACCCTTCTCCGAAGCCTGACGCTCACCCGTCCCCTACTCCTAACCCGTACACTAACACTAACCCGCGCCCTCACACGCACGCTCCCCCTATAGCGTTGCCGTACCCTCACCTGGACCCTAAACCGTCCCCGTCCCCGTCCCCTAACCCTACCCCGAAACCAAACCCTAACCCTTCCCCGAAGCCTGACCCTCACCCGTCCCCTAATCCTAACCCGTACGCTAACACTAACCCGCGCCCTCACACGCACGCTCCCCCTAAAGCGTTGCCGTACCCTCACCTGGACCCTAAACCGTCCCCGTACCCTAACCCTAACCCTAGCCCGTACCCTAACCCTAACCATTCCCCGAAGCCTGACCCTCAGCCGTCCCCTAATCCTAACACGTACGCTAACACTAACCCGCGCCCTCACACGCAGGCTCCCCCTAAAGCGTTGCCGTACCCTCACCTGGACCCTAAACCGTCCCCGTCCCCTAACCCTAACCCTAGCCCGAACCCTAACCCTAACCCTTCCCCGAATCCTGACCCTCACCCGTCCCCTAATCCTAACCCGTACGCTAACACTAACCGGCGCCCTCACACGCACGCTCCCCCTAAAGCGTTGCCGTACCCTGACCTGGACCCTAAACCGTCCCCATCCCCTAACCCTAACCCTACCCCGAACCCTAACCCTAACCCTTCCCCGAAGCCTGACCCTCATCCGTGCCCTAATCCTAATCCGTACGCTAACACTAACCCGCGCCCTCACACGCACGCTCCCCCTAAAGCGTTGCCGTACCCTCACCTGGACCCTAAACCGTCCACGTCCCCTAACCCTAACCCTAGCCCGAACCCTAACCCTAACCCTTCCCCGAAGCCTGACCCTCACTCGTCCCCTAATCCTAACCCGTACGCTAACACTAACCCGTGCCCTCACACGCACGCTCCCCCTAAAGCGTTGCCGTACCCTCACCTGGACCCTAAACCGTCCCCGTCCCCTAACCCGAACCCTAGCCCGAACCCTAACCCTAACCCTTCCCTGAAGCCTGACCCTCACCCGTCCCCTAACCCTAACCCGTACGCTAACACTAACCCGCGCCCTCACACGCACGCTCCCCCTAAAGCGTTGCCGTACCCTCACCTGGACCCTAAACCGTCCCCGTCCCCTAACCCTAACCCTAGCCCGAACCCTAACCCTAACCCTTCCCCGAAGCCTGACCCTCACCCGTCCCCTAATCCTAACCCGTATGCTAACACTAACCCGCGCCCTCACACGCACGCTCCCCCTAAAGCGTTGCCGTACCCTCACGTGAACACTAAACCGTCCCCGTCCCCTAACCCTAACCCTAGCCCGAACCCTAACCCTAACACTTCCCCGAAGCCTGACCCACACCCGTCCCCTAATCCTAACCCGTACGCTAACACTAACCCACGCCCTCACACGCACGCTCCCCCTAAAACGTTGCCGTACCCTCACCTGGACCCTAAACCGTCCCCGTCCCCTAACCCTAACCCTAGCCCGAACACTAACCCTAACCCTTCCCCGAAGCCTGACCCTCACCCGTCCCCTAATCCTAACCCGTACGCTAACACTAACCCGCGCCCTCACACGCAAGCTCCCCCTAAAGCGTTGCCGTACCCTCACCTGGACCCTAAACCGTCCCCGTCCCCTAACCCTAACCCTAGCCCGAACCCTAACCCTAACCCTTCCCCGAAGCCTGACCCTCACCCGTGCCCTAATCCTAACCCGTACGCTAACACTAACCCGCGCCCTCAGACGCACGCTCCCCCTAAAGCGTTGCCGTACCCTCACCGGGATCCTAAACCGTCCCCGTCCCCTAAACCTAACCCTAGCCCGAACCCAAACCCTAACCCTTCCCCGAAGCCTAACCCTCACCCGTCCCCTACTCCTAACCCGTACGCTAACACTAACCCGTGCCCTCACACGCATGTTCCCCCTAAAGCGTTGCCGTACCCTCACCTGGACCCTAAACCGTCCCCGTCCCCTAACCCTAACCCTAGCCCGAACCCTAACCCTAACCCTTCCCCGAAGCCTGACCCTCACCCGTGCCCTAATCCTAACCCGTACGCTAACACTAACCCGCGCCCTCAGACGCACGCTACCCCTAAAGCGTTGCCGTACCCTCACCTGGACCCTAAACCGTCCCCGTCCCCTAACCCTAACCCTAGCCCGAACCCTAACCCTAACCCTTCCCCGAAGCCTGACACTCACCCGTCCCCTAATCCTAACCCGTACGCTAACGCTAACCCGCGCCCTCACACGCACGCTCCCCCTAAAGCGTTGCCATACCCTCACCTGGACCCTAAAACGTCCCCGTCCCCTAACCCTAACCCTAGCCCGAACCCTAACCCTAACCCTTCCCCGAAGCCTGACCCTCACCCGTCCCCTAATCCTAACCCATACGCTAACACTAACCCGCGCCCTCAGACGCACGCTCTCCCTAAAGCGTTGCCGTACCCTCACCTGGACCCTAAACCGTCCCCGTCCCCTAACCCTAACCCTAGCCCGAACCCTAATCCTAACCCTTCCCCGAAGCCTGACCCTCACCCGTCCCCTAATCCTAACCCGTACGCTAACACTAACTCGCGCCCTCACACGCACGCTCCCCCTAAAGCGTTGGCGTACCTTCACCTGGACCCTAAACCGTCCCCGTCCCCAACCCTAACCCTAGCCCGAACCCTAACCCTAACCCTTCCCCGAAGCCTGACCCTAACCCGTGCCCTTATCCTAACCCGTACGCTAACACTAAACCGCGCCCTCACACGTACGCTCCCCCTAAAGCGTTGCCGTACCCTCACCTGGACCCTAAACCGTCCCCGTCCCCTAACCCTAACCCTAGCCCGAACCCTAACCCTAATCCTTCCCCGAAGCCTGACCCTCACCCGTCCCCTAATCCTAACCCGTACGCTAACACTAACCCGCGCCCTCACACGCACGATCCCCCTAAAGCGTTGCCGAACCCTCACCTGGACCCTAAACCGTCCCAATCACCTAACCATAACCCTAGCCCGAACCCTAACCCTAACCCTTCCCCGAAGCCTGACCCTCACCCGTCCCCTAATCCTAACCCGTACGCTAACACTAACCCGCGCTCTCACACGCACGCTCCCCCTAAAGCGTTGCCGTACCCTCACCTGGACACTAAACCGTCCCCGTCCCCTAACCCTAACCCTAGCCCGAACCCTAACCCTAACCCTTCCCCGAAGCCTGAGCCTCACCCGTCCCCTAATCCTAACCCATACGCTAACGCTAACCCGCGCCCTCACACGTACCCTCCCCCTAAAGCGTTGTCGTACCCTCACCTGGACCCTAAACCGTCCCCGTCCCCTAACCCTAACCCTAGTCCGAACCATAACCCTAACCCTTCCCCGAAGCCTGACCCTCACCCGTCCGTTAATCCTAGCCCGTACGCTAACGCTAACCCGCGCCGTCACACGTGCGCTCCCCCTAAAGCGTTGTCGTACCCTCACCTGGACCCTAAACCATCCCCGTCCCCTAACCCTAACCCTAGCCCGAACCCTAACCCTAACCCTTCCCCGAAGCCTGACACTCACTCGTCCCCTAATCCTAAGCCGTACGCTAACGCTAACTCGCGCCCTCACACGTACGCTCCCCCTAAAGCGTTGGCGTACCCTCACCTGGACCCTAAACCGTCCCCGTCCCCTAACCCTAACCCTAACCCGAACCCTAACCGTAACTCTTTCCCGAAGCCTGACCCTCACCCGTCACCTAATCCTAACCCGTACGCTAACACTAACCCGCGCCCTCACACGCACGCTCCCCCTAAAGCGTTGCCGTACCCTCACCTGGACCCTAAACCGTCCCCGTCCCCTAACCCTAACCCTAGCCCGAACCCTAACCGAAACCCTTCCCCGAAGCCTGACCCTCACCCGTCCCCTAATCCTAACCCGTACGCTAACACTAACCCGCGCCCTCAGACGCACGCTCCCCCTAAAGCGTTGCCGTACCCTCACCTGGACCCTAAACCGTCCCCGTCCCCTAACCCTAACCCTAGCCCGAACCCTAACCCTAACCCTTCCCCGAAGCCTGACCCTCACCCGTCCCCTAATCCTAACACGTACGCTAACACTAACCCGCGCCCTCACACGCAGGCTCCCCCGAAAGTGTTGCCGTACCCTCACCTGGACCCTAAACCATCCCCGTCCCCTAACCCTAACCCTAGCCCGAACCCTAACCCTAACCCTTCCCCGAAGCCTGACCCTCACCCGTCCCCTAATCCTAACCCGTACGCTAACACTAACCCATGCCCTCACACGCACGCTCCCCCTAAAGCGTTGCCGTACCCTCACCTGGACCCTAAACCGTCCCCGTCCCCTAACCCTAACCCTAGCCCGAACCCTAACCCTAACCCTTCCCCGAAGCCTGACCCTCACCCGTGCCCTAATCCTAAACCGTACGCTAACACTAACCCGCGCCCTCACACGCACACTCCCCCTAAAGCGTTGCCGAACACTCACCTGGACCCTAAACCGTCCCCGTCCCCTAACCCTAACCCTAACCCTAGCCCAAACCCTAACCCTAACCCTTCCCCGAAGCCTGACCCTCACCCGTCCCCTAATCCTAACCCGTACGCTAACACTAACCCGCGCCCTCACACGCACGCTCCCCGTAAAGCGTTGCCGTACCCTCACCTGGACCCTAATCCGTCCCCGTCCCCTAACCCTAACCCTAGCCCGAACCCTAACCCTAACCCTTCCCCGAAGCCTGACCCTCACCCGTCCCCTAATCCTAAACCGTACGCTAACACTAACCCGCGCCCTCACACGCACGCTCCCCCTAAAGCGTTGCCGTAACATCACCAGGACCCTAAACCGTCCCCGTCCCCTAACCCTAACCCTAGCCCGAACCCTAACCCTAACACTTCCCCGAAGCCTGACCCACACCCGTCCCCTAATCCTAACCCGTACGCTAACACTAACCCATGCCCTCACACGCACGCTCCCCCTAAAACGTTGCCATACCCTCACCTGGACCCTAAACCGTCCCCGTCCCCTAACCCTAACCCTAGCCCGAACCCTAACCCTAACCCTTCCCCGAAGCCTGACCCTCACCCGTCCCCTAATCCTAACCCGTAGGCTAACACTAACCCGCGCCCTCACACGCACACTCCCCCTAAAGCGTTGCCGAACCCTCACCTGGACCCTAAACCTTCCCCGTCCCCTAACCATAACCCTAGCCCGAACCCTAACCCTAACCCTTCCCCGAAGCCTGACCCTCACCCGTCCCCTAATCCTAACCCGTACGCTAACACTAACCCATGCCCTCACACGCACGCTCCCCCTAAAGCGTTGCCGTACCCTCACCTGGACCCTAAACCGTCCCCGTCCCCTAACCCTAACCCTAGCCCGAACCCTAACCCTAACCCTTCCCCGAAGCCTGACCCTCACCCGTGCCCTAATCCTAAACCGTACGCTAACACTAACCCGCGCCCTCACACGCACGCTCCCCCTAAAGCGTTGCCGAACACTCACCTGGACCCTAAACCGTCCCCGTCCCCTAACCCTAACCCTAACCCTAGCCCGAACCCTAACCCTAACCCTTCCCCGAAGCCTGACCCTCACCCGTCCCCTAATCCTAACCGGTAGGCTAACACTAACCCGCGCCCTCACACGCACACTCCCCCTAAAGCGTTGCCGAACACTCACCTGGACCCTAAACCTTCCCCGTCCCCTAACCATAACCCTAGCCCGAACCCTAACCCTAACCCTTCCCCAAAGGCTGACCTTCACCCGTCCCCTAATCCTAACCCGTACGCTAACACTAACCCGTGCCCTCACACGCACGCTCCCCCTAAAGCTTTGCCGTACCCTCACCTGGACCCTAAACCGTCCCCGTCCCCTAACCCTAACCCTAGCCCGAACCCTAACCATAACCCTTCCCCGAAGCCTGACCCTCACCCGTCCCCTAATCCTAACCCGTACGATAACACTAACCCGCGCCCTCACACGCACGCTCCCCCTAAAGCGTTGCCGTACCCTCACCTGGACCCTAAACCGTCCCCGTCCCCTAACCCTAACCCTAACCCTCACCTGGACCCTAAACCGTCCCCGTCCCCTAACCCTAACCCTAACCCGAACCCTAACCCTAACCCTTCCCCGAAACCAGACCCTCCCCAGTCCCCTAATCCTAACCCGTACGCTAACACTAACCCGCGCCCTCACACGCACGCTCCCTCTAAAGCGTTGGCGTACCCTCACCTGGACCCTAAACCGTCCCCGTCCCCTAACCCTAACCGTAGCCCGTACCCTAACCCTAACCCTTCCCCGAAGCCTGACCCTAACCCGTGCCCTAATCCTAACCCGTACGCTAACACTAAACCGCGCCCTCACACGCACGCTCCCCCTAAAGCGTTGCCGTACCCTCACCTGGACCCTAAACCGTCCCCATCCCCTAACCCTAGCCCGAACCCTAACCCTAACCCTTCCCCGAAGCCTGCCCCTCACCCCTCCCCTGATCATAACCCGTACGCTAACGCTAACCCGCGCCCTCACACATACGCTCCCCCTAAAGCGTTGTCCTACCCTCACCTGGGCCCTAAACCGTCCCCGTCCCCTAACCCTAACCCTAGCCCGAACCCTAACCCTAACCCTTCCCTGAAGCCTGACCCTCACCCGTCCCCTAATCCTAACCCGTACGCTAACACTAACCCGCGCCCTCACACGCACGCTCCCCCTAAAGCGTTGCCGTACACTCACCTGGACCCTAAACCGTCCCTGTCCCCTAACCCTAACCCTAGCCCGAACCCTAACCCTAACCCTTCCCCGAAGCCTGACCCTCACCCGTGCCCTAATCCTAACCTGTACGCTAAAACTAACCCGCGCCCTCACACGCACGCTCCCCCTAAAGCGTTGCCATACCCTCACCTGGACCCTAAACCGTCCCCGTCCCCTAACCCTAACCATAGCCCGAACCCTAACCCTAACCCTTCCCCGAAGCCTGACTCTCACCCGTCCCCTAATCCTAACCCGTAGGCTAACACTAACCCGCGCCCTCACACGCACGCTCCCCCTAAAGCGTTGCCGTACCCTCACCTGGACCCTAAACTGTCCCCGTCCCCTAACCCTAACCCTAGCCTAAACCCTAACCCTAACCCTTCCCCGAAGCCTGACTCTCACCCGTCCCCTAATCCTAACCCGTACGCTAACCCTAACCCGCGCCCTCACACACACGCTCCCCCTAAAGCGTTGCCGTACCCTCACCTGGACCCTAAACCGTCCCCGTCCCCTAACCCTAACCCTAGCCCGAACCCTAACCCTCACCCTTCCCCGAAGCCTGCCCCTCACCCCTCCCCTAATCATAACCCGTACGCTAACGCTAACCCGCGCCCTCACACATACGCTCCCCCTAAAGCGTTGTCGTACCCTCACCTGGGCCCTAAACCGTTCCCGTCCCCTAACCCTAACCCTAGCCCGAACCCTAACCCTAATCCTTCCCTGAAGCCTGACCCTCACCCGTCCCTTAATCCTAACCCGTACGCTAACACTAACCCGCGCCCTCACACGCACGCTCCCCCTAAAGCGTTGCCGTACACTCACCTGGACCCTAAACCGTCCCCGTCCCCTAACCCTAACCCTAGCCCGAACCCTAACCCTAACCCTTCCCCGAAACCTGACCCTCACCAGTCCCCTAATCCTAACCCGTACGCTAACACTAACCCGCGCCCTCACACGCACGCTCCCTCTAAAGCGTTGGCGTACCCTCACCTGGACCCTAAACCGTCCCCGTCCCCTAACCCTAACCGTAGCCCGAACCCTAACCCTAACCCTTCCCCGAAGCCTGACCCTAACCCGTGCCCTAATCCTAACCCGTACGCTAACACTAAACCGCGCCCTCATACGCACGCTCCCCCTAAAGCGTTGCCATACCCTCACCTGGACCCTAAACCGTCCCCGTCCCCTAACCCTAACCCTAGCCCAAACCCTAACCCTAACCCTTCCCCGAAGCCTGACTCTCACCCGTCCCCTAATCCTAACCCGTACGCTAACCCTAACCCGCGCCCTCACACACACGTTCCCCCTAAAGCGTTGCCGTACCCTCACCTGGACCCTAAACCGTCCCCGTCCCCTAACCCTAACCCTAGCCCGAACCCTAACCCTAACCCTTCCCCGAAGCCTGACTCTCACCCGTCCCCTAATCCTAACCCGTACGCTAACACTAACCCGCGCCCTCACACGCACGCTCCCCCTAAAGCGTTGCCGTACCCTCACCTGGACCCTAAACCGTCCCCGTCCCCTAACCCTAACCCTAGCCCGAACCCTAACCCTAACCCTTCCCCGAAGCCTGACCCTCACCCGTCCCCTAATCCTAACCCGTACGCTAACACTAACCCGCGCCCTCACACGCACGCTCCCCCTAAAGCGTTGCCGTACACTCACCTGGACCCTAAACCGTCCCCGTCCCCTAACCCTAACCCTAGCCCGAACCCTAACCCTAACCCTTCCCCGAAGCCTGACCCTCACCCGTCCCCTAATCCTAACCCGTACGCTAACACTAACCTGCGCCCTCACACGCACGCTCCCCTTAAAGCGTTGCCGTACCCTCACCTGGACACTAAATCGTCCCCGTCCCCTAACCCTAACCCTAGCCCAAACCCTAACCCTAACCCTTCCCCGAAGCCTGACCCTCACACGTCCCCTAATCCTAACCCGTAGGCTAACACTAACCCGCGCCCTCACACGCACGCTCCCCCTAAAGCGTTGCCGTACCCTCACCTGGACCCTAAACCGTCCCCGTCCCCTAACCCTAACCCTAGCCCAAACCCTAACCCTAACCCTTCCCCGAAGCCTGACCCTCACCCGTCCACTAATCCTAACCCGTACGCTAACACTAACCCGCGCCCTCACAAACACGCTCCCCCTAAAGCGTTGCCGTACCATCACCTGGACCCTAAACCGTCCCCGTCCCCTAACCCTAACCCTAGCCCAAACCCTAACCCTAACCCTTCCCTGAAGCCTGACCCTCACCCGTCCCCTAATCCTAACCCGTATGCTAACACTAACCCGCGCCCTCACACGTACGCTCCCCCTAAATCATTGTCGTACCCTCACCTGGACCCTAAACCGTCCCCGTCCCCTAACCCTAACCCTAGCCCGAACCCTAACCCTAACCCTTCCCCGAAGCCTGACCCTCACCCGTCCCATAATCCTAAGCCGTACGCTAACGCTAACCCGCGCCCTCACACGTACGCTCCCCCTTAAGCGTTGGCGTACCCTCACCTGGACCCTAAACCGTCCCCGTCCCCTAACCCTAACCCTAGCCCGAACCCTAACCCTAACCCTTCCCCGAAGCCTGACCCTCACCCGTCCCCTAATCCTAACCCGTACGCTAACGCTAACCCGCGCCCTCTCACGTACGCTCCCCCTAAAGCGTTGTCGTACCCTCACCTGGACCCTAAACCGTCCCCGTCCCCTAACCCTAACCCTAGACCGAACCCTAACCCTAAACCTTCCCCGAAGCCAGCCACTCACCCGTCCCCTAATCCTAACCCGTACGCTAACGCTAACCCGCGCCCTCACACGTACGCTCCCCCTAAAGCGTTGTTGTACCCTCACCTGGACCCTAAACCGTCCCCGTCCCCTAACCCTAACCCTAGCCCGAACCCTAACCCTAATCCTTCCCGGAAGCCTGACCCTCACCCGTCCCCTAATCCTAACCCGTAGGCTAACACTAACCCGCGCCCTCACACGCACGCTCCCCCTAAAGCGTTGCCGTACCCTCACCTGGACCCTAAACTGTCCCCGTCCCCTAACCCTAACCCTAGCCTAAACCCTAACCCTAACCCTTCCCCGAAGCCTGACTCTCACCCGTCCCCTAATCCTAACCCGTACGCTAACCCTAACCCGCGCCCTCACACACACGCTCCCCCTAAAGCGTTGCCGTACCCTCACCTGGACCCTAAACCGTCCCCGTCCCCTAACCCTAACCCTAGCCCGAACCCTAACCCTCACCCTTCCCCGAAGCCTGCCCCTCACCCCTCCCCTAATCATAACCCGTACGCTAACGCTAACCCGCGCCCTCACACATACGCTCCCCCTAAAGCGTTGTCGTACCCTCACCTGGGCCCTAAACCGTTCCCGTCCCCTAACCCTAACCCTAGCCCGAACCCTAACCCTAACCCTTCCCCGAAGCCTGACCCTCACCCGTCCCCTAATCCTAACCCGTACGCTAACACTAACCCGCACCCTCAGAGGCACGCTCCCCCTAAAGCGTTGCCGTACCCTCACCTGGACCCTAAACCGTCCCCGTCCCCTAACCCTAACCCTAGCCCGAACCCTAACCCTAACCCTTCCCCGAAACCTGACCCTCACCAGTCCCCTAATCCTAACCCGTACGCTAACACTAACCCGCGCCCTCACACGCACGCTCCCTCTAAAGCGTTGGCGTACCCTCACCTGGACCCTAAACCGTCCCCGTCCCCTAACCCTAACCGTAGCCCGAACCCTAACCCTAACCCTTCCCCGAAGCCTGACCCTAACCCGTGCCCTAATCCTAACCCGTACGCTAACACTAAACCGCGCCCTCACACGCACGCTCCCCCTAAAGCGTTGCCATACCCTCACCTGGACCCTAAACCGTCCCCGTCCCCTAACCCTAACCCTAGCCCAAACCCTAACCCTAACCCTTCCCCGAAGCCTGACTCTCACCCGTCCCCTAATCCTAACCCGTACGCTAACCCTAACCCGCGCCCTCACACACACGTTCCCCCTAAAGCGTTGCCGTACCCTCACCTGGACCCTAAACCTCCCCGTCCCCTAACCCTAACCCTAGCCCGAACCCTAACCCTAACCCTTCCCCGAAGCCTGACCCTCACCCGTCCCCTAATCCTAACCCGTACGCTAACACTAACCCGCGCCCTCACACGCACGCTCCCCCTAAAGGGTTGCCGTACCCTCACCTGGACCCTAAACCGTCCCCGTCCCCTAACCCTAACCCTAGCCCGAACCCTAACCCTAACCCTTCCCCGAAGCCTGACCCTCACCCGTCCCCTAATCCTAACCCGTACGCTAACACTAACCCGCGCCCTCACACGCACGCTCCCCCTAAAGCGTTGCCGTACACTCACCTGGACCCTAAACCGTCCCCGTCCCCTAACCCTAACCCTAGCCCGAACCCTAACCCTAACCCTTCCCCGAAGCCTGACCCTCACCCGTCCCCTAATCCTAACCCGTACGCTAACACTAACCTGCGCCCTCACACGCATGCTCCCCCTAAAGCGTTGCCGTACCCTCACCTGGACACTAAACCGTCCCCGTCCCCTAACCCTAACCCTAGCCCGAACCCTAACCCTAACCCTCCCCGAAGCCTGACCCTCACCCGTCCCCTAATCCTAACCCGTAGGCTAACACTAACCCGCGCCCTCACACGCACGCTCCCCCTAAAGCATTGCCGTACCCTCACCTGGACCTTAAACCGTCCCCGTCCCCTAACCCTAAACCTAGCCCAAACCCTAACCCTAACCCTTCCCCGAAGCCTGACCCTCACCCGTCCACTAATCCTAACCCGTATGCTAACACTAACCCGCGCCCTCACACACACGCTCCCCCTAAAGCGTTGCCGTACCATCACCTGGACCCTAAACCGTCCCCGTCCCCTAACCCTAACCCTAGCCCAAACCCTAACTCTAACCCTTCCCTGAAGCCTGACCCTCACCCGTCCCATAATCCTAAGCCGTACGCTAACGCTAACCCGCGCCCTCACACGTACGCTCCCCCTTAAGCGTTGGCGTACCCTCACCTGGACCCTAAACCGTCCCCGTCCCCTAACCCTAACCCTAGCCTGAACCCTAACCCTAACCCTTCCCCGAAGCCTGCCCCTCAACCGTCCCCTAATCCTAACCTGTACGATAACGCTAACCCGCGCCCTCACACGTACGCTCCCCCTAAATCGTTGTCGTACCCTCACCTCGACCCTAAACCGTCCCCTAACCCTAACCCTAACCCTAGCCCGAACCGTAACCCTTACCCTTCCCCGAAGCCTGACCCTCACCCGTCCCCTAATCCTAACCCGTACGCTAACGCTAACACGGCCCTCACACGTACGCTCCCCCTAAAGTGTTGTCGTTCCCTCACCTGGACCCTAAACCGTCCCCGTCCCCTAACCCTAACCCTAACCCGAACCCTAACCCTAACCCTTCCCCGAAGCCTGACCCTCACCCGTCCCCTAATCCTAACCCGTACGCTAACACTAACCCGCGCCCTCACACGCACGCTCCCCCTAAAGCGTTGCCGTACCCTCACCTGGACCCTAAACCGTTCCTGTCCCCTAACCCTAACCCTAGCCCGAACCCTAACCCTAACCCTTCCCCGAAGCCTGACCCTCACCCGTGCCCTAATCCTAACCCGTACGTTAACACTAACCCGCGCCCTCACACGCACGCTCCCCCTAAAGCGTTGCCGTACCCTCACCTGGACCCTAAACCGTCCCCGTCCCCTAACCCTAACCCTAGCCCGAACCCTAACCCTAACCCTTCCCCGAAGCCTGACCCTCACCAGTCCCCTAATCCTAACCCGTACGCTAACACTAACCTGCGCCCTCACACACACGCTCCCCCTAAAGGGTTGCCGTACCCTCACCAGGACCCTAAACCGTCCCCATTCCCTAACCCTAACCCTAGCCCGAACCCTAACCCTAACCCTTCCCCGAAGCCTGACCCTCACCCGTCCCCTAATCCTAACCCGTACGCTAACACTAACCTGCGCCCTCACACGCACGCTCCCCCTAAAGCGTTGCCGTACCCTCACCTGGACCCTAAACCGTCCCCGTCCCCTAACCCTAACCCTAGCCCGAACCCTAACCCTAACCCTTCCCCGAAGCCTGACGCTCACCCGTCACCTAATCCTCACCCGTAAGCTAACACTAACCCGCGCCCTCACACGCACGCTCCCCCTAAAGCGTTGCCGTACCCTCACCTGGACCCTAAACCGTCACCGTCCCCTAACCCTAACCCTAGCCCGAACCCTAACCCTAACCCTTCCCCGAAGCCTGACTCTCACCCGTCCACTAATCCTAACCCGTATGCTAACACTAACACGCGCCCTCACACACACGCTCCCCCGAAAGCGTTGCCGTACCATCACCTGGACCCTAAACCGTCCCCGTCCCCTAACCCTAACCCTAGCCCGAACCCTAACCCTAACCCTTCCCCGAAACCTGACCCTCACCAGTCCCCTAATCCTAACCCGTACGCTAACACTAACCCGCGCCCTCACACGCACGCTCCCTCTAAAGCGTTGGCGTACCCTCACCTGGACCCTAAACCGTCCCCGTCCCCTAACCCTAACCGTAGCCCGAACCCTAACCCTAACCCTTCCCCGAAGCCTGACCCTAACCCGTGCCCTAATCCTAACCCGTACGCTAACACTAAACCGCGCCCTCACACGCACGCTCCCCCTAAAGCGTTGCCATACCCTCACCTGGACCCTAAACCGTCCCCGTCCCCTAACCCTAACCCTAGCCCAAACCCTAACCCTAACCCTTCCCCGAAGCCTGACTCTCACCCGTCCCCTAATCCTAACCCGTACGCTAACCCTAACCCGCGCCCTCACACACACGTTCCCCCTAAAGCGTTGCCGTACCCTCACCTGGACCCTAAACCTCCCCGTCCCCTAACCCTAACCCTAGCCCGAACCCTAACCCTAACCCTTCCCCGAAGCCTGACCCTCACCCGTCCCCTAATCCTAACCCGTACGCTAACACTAACCCGCGCCCTCACACGCACGCTCCCCCTAAAGCGTTGCCGTACCCTCACCTGGACCCTAAACCGTCCCCGTCCCCTAACCCTAACCCTAGCCCGAACCCTAACCCTAACCCTTCCCCGAAGCCTGACCCTCACCCGTCCCCTAATCCTAACCCGTACGCTAACACTAACCCGCGCCCTCACACGCACGCTCCCCCTAAAGCGTTGCCGTACACTCACCTGGACCCTAAACCGTCCCCGTCCCCTAACCCTAACCCTAGCCCGAACCCTAACCCTAACCCTTCCCCGAAGCCTGACCCTCACCCGTCCCCTAATCCTAACCCGTACGCTAACACTAACCTGCGCCCTCACACGCATGCTCCCCCTAAAGCGTTGCCGTACCCTCACCTGGACACTAAACCGTCCCCGTCCCCTAACCCTAACCCTAGCCCGAACCCTAACCCTAACCCTTCCCCGAAGCCTGACCCTCACCCGTCCCCTAATCCTAACCCGTAGGCTAACACTAACCCGCGCCCTCACACGCACGCTCCCCCTAAAGCGTTGCCGTACCCTCACCTGGACCTTAAACCGTCCCCGTCCCCTAACCCTAAACCTAGCCCAAACCCTAACCCTAACCCTTCCCCGAAGCCTGACCCTCACCCGTCCACTAATCCTAACCCGTATGCTAACACTAACCCGCGCCCTCACACACACGCTCCCCCTAAAGCGTTGCCGTACCATCACCTGGACCCTAAACCGTCCCCGTCCCCTAACCCTAACCCTAGCCCAAACCCTAACTCTAACCCTTCCCTGAAGCCTGACCCTCACCCGTCCCATAATCCTAAGCCGTACGCTAACGCTAACCCGCGCCCTCACACGTACGCTCCCCCTTAAGCGTTGGCGTACCCTCACCTGGACCCTAAACCGTCCCCGTCCCCTAACCCTAACCCTAGCCTGAACCCTAACCCTAACCCTTCCCCGAAGCCTGCCCCTCAACCGTCCCCTAATCCTAACCTGTACGATAACGCTAACCCGCGCCCTCACACGTACGCTCCCCCTAAATCGTTGTCGTACCCTCACCTCGACCCTAAACCGTCCCCTAACCCTAACCCTAACCCTAGCCCGAACCGTAACCCTTACCCTTCCCCGAAGCCTGACCCTCACCCGTCCCCTAATCCTAACCCGTACGCTAACGCTAACACGGCCCTCACACGTACGCTCCCCCTAAAGTGTTGTCGTTCCCTCACCTGGACCCTAAACCGTCCCCGTCCCCTAACCCTAACCCTAACCCGAACCCTAACCCTAACCCTTCCCCGAAGCCTGACCCTCACCCGTCCCCTAATCCTAACCCGTACGCTAACACTAACCCGCGCCCTCACACGCACGCTCCCCCTAAAGCGTTGCCGTACCCTCACCTGGACCCTAAACCGTTCCTGTCCCCTAACCCTAACCCTAGCCCGAACCCTAACCCTAACCCTTCCCCGAAGCCTGACCCTCACCCGTGCCCTAATCCTAACCCGTACGCTAACACTAACCCGCGCCCTCACACGCACGCTCCCCCTAAAGCGTTGCCGTACCCTCACCTGGACCCTAAACCGTCCCCGTCCCCTAACCCTAACCCTAGCCCGAACCCTAACCCTAACCCTTCCCCGAAGCCTGACCCTCACCAGTCCCCTAATCCTAACCCGTACGCTAACACTAACCTGCGCCCTCACACACACGCTCCCCCTAAAGGGTTGCCGTACCCTCACCAGGACCCTAAACCGTCCCCATTCCCTAACCCTAACCCTAGCCCGAACCCTAACCCTAACCCTTCCCCGAAGCCTGACCCTCACCCGTCCCCTAATCCTAACCCGTACGCTAACACTAACCTGCGCCCTCACACGCACGCTCCCCCTAAAGCGTTGCCGTACCCTCACCTGGACCCTAAACCGTCCCCGTCCCCTAACCCTAACCCTAGCCCGAACCCTAACCCTAACCCTTCCCCGAAGCCTGACGCTCACCCGTCACCTAATCCTCACCCGTAAGCTAACACTAACCCGCGCCCTCACACGCACGCTCCCCCTAAAGCGTTGCCGTACCCTCACCTGGACCCTAAACCGTCACCGTCCCCTAACCCTAACCCTAGCCCGAACCCTAACCCTAACCCTTCCCCGAAGCCTGACTCTCACCCGTCCACTAATCCTAACCCGTATGCTAACACTAACACGCGCCCTCACACACACGCTCCCCCGAAAGCGTTGCCGTACCATCACCTGGACCCTAAACCGTCCCCGTCCCCTAACCCTAACCCTAGCCCGAACCCTAACCCTAACCCTTCCCCGAAGCCTGACCCTCACCCGTCCCCTAATCCTAACCCTTATGCTAACACTAACCCGCGCCCTCACACGTACGCTCCCCCTAAATCGTTGTCGTAACCTCAACTGGACCCTAAACCGTCCCCGTCCCCTAACCCTAACCCCAGCCCGATCCCTAACCCTAACCCTTCCCCGAAGTCTGCCCCTCACCCGTCCCCTAATCCTAACCCGTACGCTAACGCTAACCCGCGCCCTCACACGTACGCTCCCCCTTAAGCGTTGGCGTACCCTCACCTGGACCCTAAACTGTCCCCGTCCCCTAACCCTAACCCTAGCCCGAACCCTAACCCTAACCCTTCCCCGAAGCCTGACCCTCACCCGTCCCCTAATCCTAACCCGTACGCTAACGCTAACCCGCGCCCTCTCACGTACGCTCCCCCTAAAGCGTTGTCGTACCCTCACCTGGACCCTAAACCGTCCCTGTCCCCTAACCCTAACCGTAGCCCGAACCCTAACCCTAACCCTTCCCCGAAGCCTGACCCTAACCCGTGCCCTAATCCTAACCCGTACGCTAACACTAAACCGGGCCCTCACACGCACGCTCCCCCTAAAGCGTTGCCGTACCCTCACCTGGACCCTAAACCGTCCCCGTCCCCTAACCCTAACCCTAGCCCGAACCCTAACCCTAACCCTTCCCCGAAGCCTGACCCTCACCCGTCCCCTAATCCTAACCCGTACGCTAACACTAACCTGCGCCCTCACACGCACGCTCCCCCTAAAGCGTTGCCATACCCTCACCTGGACCCTTAACCGTCCCCGTCCCCTAACCCTAACCCTAGCCCGAACCCTAACCCTAACCCTTCCCCGAAGCCTGACCCTCACCCGTCCCCTAATCCTAACCCGTACGCTAACACTAACCCGCGCCCTCACACGCACGCTCCCCCTAAAGCGTTGCCGTACCCTCACCTGGACCCTAAACCGTCCCCGTCCCCTAACCCTAACCCTATCCCGAACCCTAACCCTAACCCTTCCCCGAAGCCTGACCCTCACCCGTCCCCTAATCCTAACCCGTACGCTAACACTAACCCGCGCCCTCACACGCACGCTCCCCCTAAAGCGTTGCCGTACCCTCACCTGGACCCTAAACCGTTCCTGTCCCCTAACCCTAACCCTAGCCCGAACCCTAACCCTAACCCTTCCCCGAAGCCTGACCCTCACCCGTGCCCTAATCCTAACCCGTACGCTAACACTAACCCGCGCCCTCACACGCACGCTCCCCCTAAAGCGTTGACGTACCCTCACCTGGACCCTAAACCGTCCCCGTCCCCTAACCCTAACCCTAGCCCGAACCCTAACCCTAACCCTTCCCCGAAGCCTGACCCTCACCAGTCCCATAATCCTAACCCGTACGCTAACACTAAACTGCGCCCTCACACGCACGCTCCCCCTAAAGGGTTGCCGTACCCTCACCTGGACCCTAAACCGTCCCCATCCCCTAACCCTAACCCTAGCCCGAACCCTAACCCTAACCCTTCCCCGAAGCCTGACCCTCACCCGTCCCCTAATCCTAACCCGTACGCTAACACTAACCTGCGCCCTCACACGCACGCTCCCCCTAAAGCGTTGCCGTACCCTCACCTGGACCCTAAACCGTCCCCGTCCCCAACCCTAACCCTAGCCCGAACCCTAACCCTAACCCTTCCCCGAAGCCTGACGCTCACCCGTCACCTAATCCTCACCCGTAAGCTAACACTAACCCGCGCCCTCACACGCACGCTCCCCCTAAAGCGTTGCCGTACCCTCACCTGGACCCTAAACCGTCACCGTCCCCTAACCCTAACCCTAGCCCGAACCCTAACCCTAACCCTTCCCCGAAGCCTGACCCTCACCCGTCCACTAATCCTAACCCGTATGCTAACACTAACACGCGCCCTCACACACACGCACCCCCGAAAGCGTTGCCGTACCATCACCTGGACCCTAAACCGTCCCCGTCCCCTAACCCTAACCCCAGCCCGATCCCTAACCCTAACCCTTCCCCGAAGTCTGCCCCTCACCCGTCCCCTAATCCTAACCCGTACGCTAACACTAACCCGCGCCCTCACACGTACGCTCCCCCTTAAGCGTTGGCGTACACTCACCTGGACCCTAAACTGTCCCCGTCCCCTAACCCTAACCCTAGCCCGAACCCTAACCCTAACCCTTCCCCGAAGCCTGACCCTCACCCGTCCCCTAATCCTAACCCGTACGCTAACGCTAACCCGCGCCCTCTCACGTACGCTCCCCCTAAAGCGTTGTCGTACCCTCACCTGGACCCTAAACCGTCCCTGTCCCCTAACCCTAACCCTAGCCCGAACCCTAACCCTAAACCTTCCCCGAAGCGTGACCCTCACCCGTCCCCTAATCCTAACCCGTACGCTAACGCAAACCCACGCCCTCACACATACGCTCCCCCTAAAGCGTTGTCGTACCCTCACCTGGGCCCTAAACCGTTCCCGTCCCCTAACCCTAACCCTAGCCCGAACCCTAACCCTAACCCTTCCCTGAAGCCTGACCCTCACCCGTCCCCTAATCCTAACCCGTACGCTAACACTAACCCACGCCCTCACACGCACGCTCCCCCTAAAGCGTTGCCGTACACTCACCTGGACCCTAAACCGTCCCCGTCCCATAACCCTAACCCTAGCCCGAACCCTAACCCTAACCCTTCCCCGAAGCCTGACCCTCACCCGTGCCCTAATCCTAACCTGTACGCTAAAACTAACCCGCGCCCTCACACGCACGCTCCCCCTAAAGCGTTGCCGTACCCTCACCTGGACCCTAAACCGTCCCCGTCCCCTAACCCTAACCCTAGCCCGAACCCTAACCCTAACCCTTCCCCGAAGCCTGACCCTCACCAGTCCCCTAATCCTAACCCGTACGCTAACACTAACCTGCGCCCTCACACGCATGCTCGCCCTAAAGCGTTGCCGTACCCTCACCTGGACACTAAACCGTCCCCGTCCCCTAACCCTAACCCTAGCCCGAACCCAAACCCTAACCCTTCCCCGAAGCCTGACCCTCACCCGTCCCCTAATCCTAACCCGTACGCTAACACTAACCCGCACCCTCAGACGCACGCTCCCCTTAAAGCGTTGCCATACCCTCACCTGGACCCTAAACCGTCCCCGTCCCCTAACCCTAACCCTAGCCCGAACCCTAACCCTAACCCTTCCCCGAAACCTGACACTCACCAGTCCCCTAATCCTAACCCGTACGCTAACACTAACCCGCGCCCTCACACGCACGCTCCATCTAAAGCGTTGGCGTACCCTCACCTGGACCCTAAACCGTCCCCGTCCCCTAACCCTAAACGTAGCCCGAACCCTAACCCTAACCCTTCCCCGAAGCCTGACCCTAACCCGTGCCCTAATCCTAACCCGTACGCTAACACTAAACCGGGCCCTCACACGCACGCTCCCCCTAAAGCGTTGCCGTACCCTCATCTGGACCCTAAACCGTCCCCGTCCCCTAACCCTAACCCTAGCCCAAACCCTAACCCTAACACTTCCCCGAAGCCTGACTCTCACCCGTCCCCTAATCCTAACCCGTACGCTAACCCTAACCCGCGCCCTCACACACACGTTCCCCCTAAAGCGTTGCCGTACCCTCACCTGCACCCTAAACCGTCCCCGTCCCCTAACCCTAACCCTAGCCCGAACCCTAACCCTAACCCTTCCCCGAAGCCTGACCCTCACCCGTCCCCTAATCCTAACCCGTACGCTAACACTAAACCGCGCCCTCACACGCACGCTCCCTCTAAAGCGTTGGCGTACCCTCACCTGGACCCTAAACCGTCCCCGTCCCCTAACACCAACCCTAGCCCGAACCCTAACCCTAACCCTTCCCCGAAGCCTGACCCTAACCCGTGCCCTAATCCTAACCCGTACGCTAACACTAAACCGCGCCCTCACACGCACGCTCCCCCTAAAGTGTTGCCGTACCCTCACCTGGACCCTAAACCATCCCCGTCCTCTAACCCTAACCCTAGCCCAAACCCTAACCCTAACCCTTCCCCGAAGCCTGGCTCTCACCCGTCCCCAAATCCTAACCCGTACGCTAACCCTAATCTGCGCCCTCACACACACGCTCCCACTAAAGCGTTGCCGTACCCTCACCTGGACCCTAAACCGTCCCCGTCCCCTAACCCTAACCCTAGCCCGAACCCTAACCCTAACCCTTCCCCGATGCCTGACCCTCACACGTCCCCTAATCCTAACCCGTTCGCTAACACTAACCCGCGCCCTCACACGCACGCTCCCCCTAAAGCGTTGCCGTACCCTCACCTGGACCCTAAACCGTCCCCGTCCCCTAACCCTAACCCTAGCCCGAACCCTAACCCTAACCCTTCCCCGAAGCCTGACGCTCACCCGTGCCCTAATCCTAACCTGTACGCTAACACTAACCCGCGCCCTCACATGCACGCTCCCCCTAAAGCGTTGCCGTACCCTCACCTGGACCCTAAACCGTCCCCGTCCCCTAACCCTAACCCTAGACCGAACCCTAACCCTAACACTTCCCCGAAGCCTGACCCTCACCCGTCCCATAATCCTAACCCGTACGCTAACACTAACCCGCGCCCTCACATGCATGCTCCCCCTAAAGCATTGCCGTACCCTCACCTGGACCCTAAACCGTCCCCGTCCCCTAACCCTAACTCTAGCCCTAACCCTAACCCTAACCCTTCCCCGAAGTCTGACCCTCACCCGTCCCCTAATCCTAACCCGTAGGCTAACGCTAACCCGCGCCCTCTCATGTACGCTCCCCCTAAAGCGTTGTCGTACCCTCACCTGGACCCTAAACCGTCCCCGTCCCCTAACCCTAACCCTAGACCGAACCCTAAACCTAAACCTTCCCCAAAGCCAGCCACTCACCCGTCCCCTAATCCTAACCCGTACGCTAACGCTAACCCGCGCCCTCACACGTACGCTCCCCCTAAAGCGTTGTTGTACCCTCACCTGGACCCTAAACCGTCCCCGTCCCCTAACCCTAACCCTAGCCCGAACCCTAACCCTAACCCTTCCAGGAAGCCTGACCCTCACCCGTCCCCTAATCCTAACCCGTACGCTAACGCTAACCCGCGCCCTCACACGTACGCTCCCCCTAAAGCGTTGGCATACCCTCACCTGGACCCTAAACCGTCCCCGTCCCCTAACCCTAACCCTAGCCCGAACCCTAACCCTAACCCTTCCCCGAAGCCTGACCCTCAACCGTCCCCTAATCCTAACCTGTATGCTACCGCTAACCCGCGCCCTCACACGTACGCTCCCCCTAAATCGTTGTCGTACCCTCACCTCGACCCTAAACCGTCCCCATCCCCTAACCCTAACCCTAGCCCGAACCGTAACCCTTACCCTTCCCCAAAGCCTGACCCTCACCCGTCCCCTAATCCTAACCCGTACGCTAACGCTAACCCGGCCCTCACACGTACGCTCCCCCTAAATTGTTGTCGTACCCTCACCTGGACCCTAAACTGTCCCCATCCCCTAACCCTAACCCTAGCCCGAACCCTAACCCTAACCCTTCCCCGAAGCCTGCCCCTCACCCCTCCCTTAATCATAACCCGTACGCTAACGCTAACCCGCGCCCTCACACATACGCTCCCCCTAAAGCGTTGTGGTACCCTCACCTGGGCCCTAAACCGTCCCCGTCAACCTAACCCTAACTCTAGCCCGAACCCTAACCCTAACACTTCCCCGAAGCCTGACTCTCACCCGTCCCCTAATCCTAACCCGTACGCTAACACTAACCCGCGCCCTCAGACGCACGCTCCCCCTAAAGCGTTGCCGTACCCTCACCTGGACCCTAAACCGTCCCCGTCCCCTAACCCTAACCCTAGCCCGAACCCTAACCCTAACCCTTCCCCGATGCCTGACCCTCACACGTCCCCTAATCCTAACCCGTTCGCTAACACTAACCCGCGCCCTCACACGGACGCTCCCCCTAAAGCGTTGCCGTACCCTCACCTGGACCCTAAACCGTCCCCGTCCCCTAACCCTACCCTAGCCCGAACCCTAAACCTAACCCTTCCCCGAAGCCTGACCCTCACTCGTGCCCTAATCCTAACCTGTACGCTAACACTAACCCGCGCCCTCACATGCACGCTCCCCCTAAAGCGCTGCCGTACCCTCACCTGGACCCTAAACCGTCCCCGTCTCCTAACCCTAACCCTAGACCGAACCCTAACCCTAACACTTCCCCGAAGCCTGACCCTCACCCGTCCCCTAATCCTAACCCGTACGCTAACACTAACCCGCGCCCTCACATGCACGCTCCCCCTAAAGCATTGCTGTACCCTCACCTGGACCCTAAACCGTCCCCGTCCCCTAAACCTAACTCTAGCCCTAACCCTAACCCTAACCCTTCCCCGAAGTCTGACCCTCACCCGTCCCCTAATCCTAACCCGTACGCTAACACTAACCCGCGCCCTCACACGCACGCTCCCCCTAAAGCGTTGCCCTACCCTCACCTGGACCCTAAACCGTCCCCGTCCCCTAACCCTAACCCTAGCCTGAACCCTATCCCTAACCCTTCCCCGAAGCCTGACCCTCACCCGTCCCCTAATCCTAACCCGTACGCTAACACTAACCCGCGCCGTCACACGCACGCTCCCCCTAAAGCGTTGCCGTACCCTCACCTGGACCCTAAACCGTCCCCGTCCCCTAACCCTAACCCTAGCCCGAACCCTAACCCTAACCCTTCCCCGAAGCCTGACCCTCACGCATCCCCTAATCCTAACCCGTACGCTAACACTAACCTGCGCCCTCACACGCACGCTCCCCCCAAAGCGTTGCCGTACCCTCACCTGGACCCTAAACCGTCCCCGTCCCCTAACCCTAACCCTAGCCCGAACCCTAACCCTAACTCTTCCCCGAAGCCTGACCCTCACCCGTCCCCTAATCGTAACCCGTACGCTAACACTAACACGCGCCCTCAGATGCACGCTCCCCCTAAAGCGTTGCCGTACCCTCACCTGGACCCTAAACCGTCCCCGTCCCCTAACCCTAACCCTAGCCCGAACCATAACCCTAACCCTTCCCCGAAACCTGACCCTCACCCGTCCCTTAATCCTAACCCGTACGCTAACACTAACCCACGCCCTCACACGCACGCTCCACCTAAAGCGTTGCCGTACCCTCACCTGGACCCTAAACCGTCCCCGTCCCCTAACCCTAACCCTAGCCCGAACCCTAACCCTAACCCTTCCCCGAAGCCTGACCCTCACCCGTCCCCTAATCCTAACCCGTACGCTAACACTAACCCGCGCCCTCACACGCACGCTCCCCCTAAAGCGTTGCCGTACCCTCACCTGGAACCTAAACCGTCCCCGTCCCCTAACCCTAACCCTAGCCCGAACCCTAACCCTAACCCTTCCCAGAAGCCTGACCCTCACCCGTCCACTAATCCTAACTCGTATGCTAACACTAACCCGCGCCCTCACACACACGCTCCCCCTAAAGCGTTGCCGTACCATCACCTGGACCCTAAACCGTCCCCGTCACCTAACCCTAACCCTAGCCCGAACGCTAACCCTAACACTTCCCCGAAGCCTGACCCTCACCCGTCCCCTAATCCTAACCCGTATGCTAACACTAACCCGCGCCCTCACACGTACGCTCCCCCTAAATCGTTGTCGTACCCTCACCTGGACCCTAAACCGTCCCCGTCCCCTAACCCTAACCCTAGCCCGAACCCTAACCCTAACCCTTCCCCGAAGCCTGACCCTCACCCGTCCCCTAATCCTAACCGTACGCTAACGCTAACCCGCGCCCTCACACGTACGCTCCCCCTTAAGCGTTGGCGTACCCTCACCTGGACCCTAAACTGTCCCCGTCCCCTAACCCTAACCCTAGCCCGAACCCTAACCCTAACCCTTCCGCGAAGCCTGACCCTCACCCGTCCCCTAATCCTAACCCGTACGCTAACGCTAACCCGCGCCCTCTCACGTACGCTCCCCCTAAAGCGTTGTCGTACCCTCACCTGGACCCTAAACCGTCCCTGTCCCCTAACCCTAACCCTAGACCGAACCCTAACCCTAAACCTTCCCCGAAGCCAGCCACTCACCCGTCCCCTAATCCTAACCCGTATGCTAACGCTAACCCGCGCCCTCACACGTACGCTCCCCCTAAAGCGTTGTTGTACCCTCACCTGGACCCTAAACCGTCCCCGTCCCCTAACACTAACCCTAGCCCGAACCCTAACCCTAACCCTTCCCGGAAGCCTGACCCTCACCCGTCCCCTAATCCTAACCTGTACGCTAACGCTAACCCGCGCCCTCACACGTACGCTCCCCCTAAATCGTTGTCGTACCCTCACCTCGACCCTAAACCGTCCCCGTCCCCTAACCCTAACCCTAGCCCGAACTGTAACCCTTACCCTTCCCCGAAGCCTGACCCTCACCCGTCCCCTAATCCTAACCCGTACGCTAACGCTAACCCGGCCCTCACACGTAACCTCCCCCTAAAGTGTTGTCGTACCCTCACCTGGACCCTAAACCGTCCCCATCCCCTAACCCTAACCCTAGCCCGAACCCTAACCCTAACCCTTCCCGGAAGCCTGACCCTCACCCGTCCCCTAATCCTAACCCGTACGCTAACGCTAACCTGCGCCCTCACACGTACGCTCCCCCTAAAGCGTTGGTGTACCCTCGCCTGGACCCTAAACCGTCCCCGTCCCCTAACCCTAACCCTAGCCCGAACCCTAACCCTAACCCTTCCCCGAAGCCTGACCCTCAACCGTCCCCTAATCCTAACCCGTACGCTAATGCTAACCCGCGCCCTCACACGTAGGCTCCCCCTAATTCGTTGCCATACCCTCACCTGGACCGTAAACCGTCCCCGTCCCCTAACCCTAACCCTAGCCCGAACCCTAACCCTAACACTTCCCCGAATCCTGACCCTCACCAGTCCCCTAATCCTAACCCGTACGCTAACACTAACCCGCGCCCTCACACGCACGCTCCCTCTAAAGCGTTGGCGTACCCTCACCTGGACCCTAAACCGTCCCCGTCCCCTAACCCTAACCCTAGCCCGAACCCTAACCCTAACCCTTCCCCGAAGGCTGACCCTAACCCGTGCCCTAATCCTAACCCGTACGCTAACACTAAACCGCGCCCTCACACGTATGCTCCCCCTAAAGCGTTGCCGTACGCTCACCTGGACCCTAAACCGTCCCCGTCCCCTAACCCTAACCCTAGCCGAAACCCTAACCCTAACCCTTCCCCGAAGCCTGACCCTCACCCGTCCCCTAATCCTAACCCGTACGCTAACCCTAACCCGCGCCCTCACACACACGCTCCCCCTAAAGCGTTGCCGTACCCTCACCTGGACCCTAAACCGTCCCCGTCCCCTAACCCTAACCCTAGCCCGAACCCTAACCCTAACCCTTCCCCGAAGCCTGACCCTCACCCGTCCCCTAATCCTAACCCGTTCGCTAACACTAACCCGCGCCCTCACACGAACGCTCCCCCTAAAGCGTTGCCGTACCCTCACCTGGACCCTAAACCGTCCCCGTCCCCTAACCCTAACCCTAGCCCGAACCCTAACCCTAACCCTTCCCCGAAGCCTGACCCTCACCCGTGCCCTAATCCTAACCTGTACGCTAACACTAACCCGCGCCCTCACACGCACGCTCCCCCTAAAGCGTTGCCGTACCCTTACCTGGACCCTAAACCGTCCCCGTCCCCTAACCCTAACCCTAGCCCGAACCCTAACCCTAACCCTTCCCCGAAGCCTGACCCTCACCCGTCCCCTAATCCTAACCCGTACGCTAACACTAACCCGCGCCCTCACACGCACGCTCCCCCTAAAGCATTGCCGTACCCTCACCTGGACCCTAAACCGTCCCCGTCCCCTAACCCTAACCCTAGCCCGAACCCTAACCCTAACCCTTCCCCGAAGCCTGACCCTCACCCGTCCCCTAATCCTAACCCGTACGCTAACACTAATCCGCGCCCTCACACGCACGCTCCCCCTAAAGCGTTGCCGTACAGTCACCTGGACCCTAAACCGTCCCCGTCCCCTAACCCTAACCCTAGCCCGAACCCTAACCCTAACCCTTCCCCGAAGCCTGACCCTCACCCGTCCCCTAATCCTAACCCGTACGCTAACACTAACCCGTGCCCTCACACGCACGCTCCCCCTAAAGCGTTGCCGTACCCTCACCTGGACCCTAAACCGTCCCCGTCCCCTAACCCTAACCCTAGCCCGAACCCTAACCCTAACCCTTCCCCGAAGCCTGACCCTCACGCGTCCCCTAATCCTAACCCGTACGCTAACACTAACCCGCGCCCTCACACGCACGCTCCCCCTAAAGCGTTGCCGTACACTCACCTGGACCCTAAACCGTCCCCGTCCCCTAACCCTAACCCTAGCCCGAACCCTAACCCTAACCCTTCCCCGAAGCCTGACCCTCACCCGTCCCCTAATCCTAACCCGTACGCTAACACTAACCCGCGCCCTCACACGTACGCTCCCCCTAAATCGTTGTCGTACCCTCACCTGGACCCTAAACCGTCCCCGTCCCCTAACCCTAACCCTAGCCCGAACCCTAACCCTAACCCTTCCCCGAAGTCTGCCCCTCACCCGTCCCCTAATCCTAACCCGTACGCTAAGGCTAACCCGCGCCCTCACACGTACGCTCCCCCTTAAGCTTTGGCGTACCCTCACCTGGACCCTAAACTGCCCCGTCCCCTAACCCTAACCCTAGCCCGAAATCTAACCCTAACCCTTCCCCGAAGCGTGAGCCTCACCCTTCCCCTAATCCTAACCCGTACGCTAACGCTAACCCGCGCCCTCACACGTACGCTCCCCCTAAAGCATTGTCGTACCCTCACCTGGACCCTAAACCGTCCCCGTGCCCTAACCCTAACCCTAGCCCAAACCCTAACCATAACCTTTCAGCGAATCCTGCCCCTCAACCGTCCCCTAATTCTAACCCATACGCTAATGCTAACCCTTCGCCCTCACACGTCCACTCCCCCTAAAGCGTTGTTGTACCCTCACCTCGACCCTAAACCGTCCCCGTCCCCTAACCCTAACCCTAGCCCGAACCCTAACCCTAACCCTTCCCCGAAGCCTGACCCTCACCCATGCCCTAATCCTAACCCGTACGCTAACAGTAAACCGCGCCCTCACACGCACGCTCCCCCTAAAGCGTTGCCGTACCCTCACCTGGACCCTAAACCTTCCCCGTCCCCTAACCCTAACCCTAGCCCGAACCCTAACCATAACCCTTCCCCGAGGCCTGACTCTCACCCATCCCCTAATCCTAACACGTACGCTAACACTAATCCGCGCCCTCACACACACGCTCCCCCTAAAGCGTTGCCGTACCCTCACCTGGACCCTAAACCGTCCCCGTCCCCTAACCCTAACCGTAGCCCGAACCCTAGCCCTAACCCTTCCCCGAAGCCTGACCCTCACCCGTGCCCTAATCCTAACCCGTACGCTAACACTAAACCGCGCCCTCACACGCACGCTCCCCCTAAAGCGTTGCCGTACCCTCATCTGGACCCTAAACCATCCCCGTCCCCTAACCCTACCCCTAGCCAGAACCCGAACCCTAACCCTTCCTGAAGCCTGACCCTCACCCGTCCCCTAATCCTAACCCGTACGCTAACACTAACCCGCGCCCTCACACGCACGCTCCCCCTAAAGCGTTGCCGTACCCTCACCTGGACCCTAAACCGTCCCCGTCCCCTAACCCTAACCCTAGCCCGAACGCTAGCCCTAACACTTCCCCGAAGCCTGACCCTCACCCGTCCCCTAATCCTAACCCATACGCTAACACTAACCCGCGCCCTCACACGCATGCTCCCCCTAAAGCGTTGCCGTACCCTCACCTGGACCCTAAACCGTCCCCGTCCCCTAACCCTAACCCTAGCCCGAACCCTAACCCTAAACATTCCCCGAAGCCTGACCCTCAGCCGTGCCCTAATCCTAACACGTACGCTAACACTAAGCCGCGCCCTCACACGCACGCTCCCCCTAAAGCGTTGCCATACCCTCACCTGGACCCTAAACCGTCCCCGTCCCCTAACCCTAACCCTAGCCCGAACCCTAGCCCTAACCCTTCCCCGAAGCTTGACCCTCACCCGTCCCCTAATCCTAACCCGTACGCTAACACTAACCCGCGCCCTCACACGCATGCTCCCCCTAAAGCGTTGCCTTACCCTCAGCTGGACCCTAAACAGTCCCCGTCCCCTAACCCTAACCCTAGCCCGAATCCTAACCCTAACCATTCCCCGAAGCCTGACCCTCACCCGTCCCCTAATCCTAACCCGTACGCTAACACTAACCCGCGCCCTCACACGCACGCTCCCCCTAAAGCGTTGCCGTACTCTCATCTGGACCCTAAACCGTCCCCGTCACCTAACCCTAACCCTAGCCCGAACCCTAACCCTAACCCTTCCCCGAAGCCTGACCCTCACCCGTCCCCTAATCCTAACCCGTACGCTAACACTAACATGCGCCCTCACACGCACGCTCCCCCTAAAGCGTTGCCGTACCCTCACCTGGACCCTAAACCGTCTCCGTCCCCTAACCCTAACCGTAGCCCGAACCCTAACCCTAACACTTCCCCGAAGCCTGCCCTTCACCCGTCCCCTAATTCTAACCCGTACGCTAACGCTAACCCAGGCCCTCACACGTACGCGCCCCCTAAAGCGTTGGCGTACACTCACCTGGACCCTAAACCGTCCCCGTCCCCTAACCCTAACCCTAGGCCGAACCCTAACCCTAACCCTTCCCCGAAGCCTGACCCTCACCCGTCCCCTAATCCAAACCCGTACGATAACACCAACCCGCGCCCTCACACGCACGCTCCCCCTAAAGCGTTGCCGTACCCTCAACTGGACCCTAAACCGTCCCCGTCCCCTAACCCTAACCCTAGCCCGAACCCTAACCCTAACTCTTCTCCGAAGCCTGACCCTCACCCGTGCCCTAATCCTAACCCGTACGCTAACACTAACCCGCGCTCTCACACGCACGCTCCCCCTAAAGCGTTGCCGTACCCTCACCTGGACCCTAAACCGTCCCCGTCCCCTAACCCTAACCCTAGCCCGAACCCTAACCCTAACCCTTCCCCGAAGCCTGACCCTCACCCGTCCCCTAATCCTAACCCGTACGCTAACACTAACCCACGCCCTCACTCGCACGCTCCCCCTAAAGCGTTCCCATACCCTCACCTGGACCCTAAAACGTCCCTGTCCCCTAACCCTAACCCTAGCCCGAACCCTAACCCTAACCCTTCCACGAAGCCTGACCCTCACCCGTCCCCTAATCCTAACCCGTACGCTAACACTAACCCACGCCCTCACACGCACGCTCCCCCTAAAGCGTTGCCGTACCCTCACCTGGACCCTAAACCGTCCCCGTCCCTAACCCTAACCCTAGCCCGAACCCTAACCCTAACCCTTCCCCGAAGCCTGACCCTCACCCGTCCCCTAATCCAAACCCGTACGCTAACACCAACCCGCGCTCTCACACGCACGCTCCCCCTAAAGCGTTGCCGTACCCTCACCTGAACACTAAACCGTCCCCATCCCCTAACCCTAACCCTAGCCCGAACCCTAACCCTAACCCTTCTCCGAAGCCTGACCCTCACCCGTGCCCTAATCCTAACCCGTACGCTAACACTAACCCGCGCCCTCACACGCACGCTCCCCCTAAAGCGTTGCCGTACCCTCACCTGGACCCTAAACCGTCCCCGTCCCCTAACCCTAACCCTAGCCCGAACGCTAGCCCTAACCCTTCCCCGAAGCCTGACCCTCACCCGTCCCCTAATCCTAACCCATACGCTAACACTAACCTGCGCCCTCACACGCATGCTCCCCCTAAAGCGTTGCCGTACCCTCACCTGGACCCTAAACCGTCCCCGTCCCCTAACCCTAACCCTAGCCCGAACCCTAACCCTAAACATTCCCCGAAGCCTGACCCTCAGCCGTCCCCTAATCCTAACACGTACGCTAACACTAACCTCGCCCTCACACGCAGGCTCCCCCTAAAGCGTTGCCGTACACTCACCTGGACCCTAAACCGTCCCCATCCCCTAACCCTAACCCTAGCCCGAACCCTAACCCTAACCATTCCCCGAAGCCTGACTCTCACCCGTCCCCTAATCCTAACCCGTACGCTAACACTAAGCCGCGCCCTCACACGCACGCTCCCCCTAAAGCGTTGCCGTACCCTCAGCTGGACCCTAAACCGTCCCCGTCCCCTAACCCTAACCCTAGCCCGAACCCTAACCCTAATCCTTCCCCGAAGCCTGACCCTCACGCGTCCCCTAATCCTAACCCGTACGCTAACACTAACCCGCGCCCTCACACGCACGCTCCCCCTAAAGCGTTGCCGTACACTCACCTGGACCCTAAACCGTCCCCGTCCCCTAACCCTAACCCTAGCCCGAACCCTAACCCTAACCCTTCCCCGAAGCCTGACCCTCACCCGTCCCCTAATCCTAACCCGTACGCTAACACTAACCCGCGCCCTCACACGTACGCTCCCCCTAAATCGTTGTCGTACCCTCACCTGGACCCTAAACCGTCCCCGTCCCCTAACCCTAACCCTAGCCCGAACCCTAACCCTAACCCTTCCCCGAAGTCTGCCCCTCACCCGTCCCCTAATCCTAACCCGTACGCTAAGGCTAACCCGCGCCCTCACACGTACGCTCCCCCTTAAGCTTTGGCGTACCCTCACCTGGACCCTAAACTGCCCCGTCCCCTAACCCTAACCCTAGCCCGAACCCTAACCCTAACCCTTCCCCGAAGCGTGAGCCTCACCCGTCCCCTAATCCTAACCCGTACGCTAACGCTAACCCGCGCCCTCACACGTACGCTCCCCCTAAAGCATTGTCGTACCCTCACCTGGACCCTAAACCGTCCCCGTGCCCTAACCCTAACCCTAGCCCAAACCCTAACCATAACCTTTCCCCGAATCCTGCCCCTCAACCGTCCCCTAATTCTAACCCATACGCTAATGCTAACCCTTCGTCCTCACACGTCCACTCCCCCTAAAGCGTTGTTGTACCCTCACCTCGACCCTAAACCGTCCCCTAACCCTAACCCTAACCCTAGCCCGAACCCTAACCCTAACCCTTCCCCGAAGCCTGACCCTCACCCATGCCCTAATCCTAACCCGTACGCTAACAGTAAACCGCGCCCTCACACGCACGCTCCCCCTAAAGCGTTGCCGTACCCTCACCTGGACCCTAAACCGTCCCCGTCCCCTAACCCTAACCCTAGCCCGAACCCTAACCATAACCCTTCCCCGAGGCCTGACTCTCACCCATCCCCTAATCCTAACACGTACGCTAACACTAATCCGCGCCCTCACACACACGCTCCCACTAAAGCGTTGCCGTACCCTCACCTGGACCCTAAACCGTCCCCGTCCCCTAACCCTAACCCTAGCCCGAACCCTAGCCCTAACCCTTCCCCGAAGCCTGACCCTCACCCGTGCCCTAATCCTAACCCGTACGCTAACACTAAACCGCGCCCTCACACGCACGCTCCCCCTAAAGCGTTGCCGTACCCGCATCTGGACCCTAAACCATCCCCGTCCCCTAACCCTACCCCTAGCCCGAACCCGAACCCTAACCCTTCCTGAAGCCTGACCCTCACCCGTCCCCTAATCCTAACCCGTACGCTAACACTAACCCGCGCCCTCACACGCACGCTCCCCCTAAAGCGTTGCCGTACCCTCACCTGGACCCTAAACCGTCCCCGTCCCCTAACCCTAACCCTAGCCCGAACGCTAGCCCTAACCCTTCCCCGAAGCCTGACCCTCACCCGTCCCCTAATCCTAACCCATACGCTAACACTAACCCGCGCCCTCACACGCATGCTCCCCCTAAAGCGTTGCCGTACCCTCACCTGGACCCTAAACCGTCCCCGTCCCCTAACCCTAACCCTAGCCCGAACCCTAACGCTAAACATTCCCCGAAGCCTGACCCTCAGCCGTCCCCTAATCCTAACACGTACGCTAACACTAACCTCGCCCTCACACGCAGGCTCCCCCTAAAGCGTTGCCGTACACTCACCTGGACCCTAAACCGTCCCCGTCCCCTAACCCTAACCCTAGCCCGAACCCTAACCCTAACCATTCCCCGAAGCCTGACTCTCACCCGTCCCCTAATCCTAACCCGTACGCTAACACTAAGCCGCGCCCTCACACGCACGCTCCCCCTAAAGCGTTGCCATACCCTCACCTGGACCCTAAACCGTCCCCGTCCCCTAACCCTAACCCTAGCCCGAACCCTAGCCCTAACCCTTCCCCGAAGCTTGACCCTCACCCGTCCCCTAATCCTAACCCGTACGCTAACACTAACCCGCGCCCTCACACGCATGCTCCCCCTAAAGCGTTGCCGTACCCTCAGCTGGACCCTAAACAGTCCCCGTCACCTAACCCTAACCCTAGCCCGAACCCTAACCCTAACCCTTCCCCGAAGCCTGACCCTCACCCGTCCCCTAATCCTAACCCGTACGCTAACACTAACACGCGCCCTCACACGCACGCTCCCCCTAAAGCGTTGCCGTACCCTCACCTGGACCCTAAACCGTCTCCGTCCCCTAACCCTAACCCTAGCCCGAACCCTAACCCTAACACTTCCCCGAAGCCTGCCCTTCACTCGTCCCCTAATTCTAACCCGTACGCTAACGCTAACCCAGGCCCTCACACGTACGCGCCCCCTAAAGCGTTGGCGTACACTCACCTGGACCCTAAACCGTCCCCGTCCCCTAACCCTAACCCTAGGCCGAACCCTAACCCTAACCCTTCCCCGAAGCCTGACCCTCACCCGTCCCCTAATCCTAACCCGTACGCTAACACTAAACCGCGCCCTCACACGCACGCTCCCCCTAAAGCGTTGCCGTACCCTCATCTGGACCCTAAACCATCCCCGTCCCCTAAACCATCCCCGTCCCCTAACCCTACCCCTAGCCCGAACCCTAACCCTAACCCTTCCCCGAAGCCTGACCCTCACCCGTCCCCTAATCCTAACCCGTACGCTAACACTAACCCGCGCCGTCACACGCACGCTCCCCCTAAAGCGTTGCCGTACCCTCACCTGGACCCTAAACCGTCCCCGTCCCCTAACCCTAACCCTAGCCCGAACCCTAACCCTAACCCTTCCCCGAAGCCTGACCCTCACGCATCCCCTAATCCTAACCCGTACGCTAACACTAACCTGCGCCCTCACACGCACGCTCCCCCCAAAGCGTTGCCGTACCCTCACCTGGACCCTAAACCGTCCCCGTCCCCTAACCCTAACCCTAGCCCGAACCCTAACCCTAACTCTTCCCCGAAGCCTGACCCTCACCCGTCCCCTAATCGTAACCCGTACGCTAACACTAACCCACGCCCTCACACGCACGCTCCCCCTAAAGCGTTGCCGTACCCTCACCTGGACCCTAAACCGTCCCCGTCCCCTAACCCTAACCCTAGCCCGAACCCTAACCCTAACCCTTCCCCGAAGCCTGACCCTCACGCGTCCCCTAATCCTAACCCGTACGCTAACACTAACCTGCGCCCTCACACGCACGCTCCCCCCAAAGCATTGCCGTACCCTCACCTGGACCCTAAACCGTCCCTGTCCCCTAACCCTAACCCTAGCCCGAACCCTAACGCTAACCCTTCCCCGAAGCCTGACCCTCACCCGTCCCCTAATCCTAACCCGTACGCTAACACTAACCCGCGCCCTCACACGCACGCTCCCCCTAAAGCGTTGCCGTACCCTCACCTGGACCCTAAACCGTCCCCGTCCCCTAACCCTAACCCTAGCCCGAACCCTAACCCTAACCCTTCCCCGAAGCCTGACCCTCACCCGTCCCCTAATCCTAACCCGTACGCTAACACTAACACGCGCCCTCAGATGCACGCTCCCCCTAAAGCGTTGCCGTACCCTCACCTGGACCCTAAACCGTCCCCGTCCCCTAACCCTAACCCTAGCCCGAACCATAACCCTAACCCTTCCCCGAAACCTGACCCTCACCCGTCCCTTAATCCTAACCCGTACGCTAACACTAACCCGCGCCCTCACACGCACGCTCCCCCTAAAGCGTTGCCGTACCCTCACCTGGACCCTAAACCGTCCCCGTCCCCTAACCCTAACCCTAGCCCGAACCCTAACCCTAACCCTTCCCCGAAGCCTGACCCTCACCCGTCCCCTAATCCTAACCCGTACGCTAACACTAACCCGCGCCCTCACACGCACGCTCCCCCTAAAGCGTTGCCGTACCCTCACCTGGAACCTAAACCGTCCCCGTCCCCTAACCCTAACCCTAGCCCGAACCCTAACCCTAACCCTTCCCAGAAGCCTGACCCTCACCCGTCCACTAATCCTAACTCGTATGCTAACACTAACCCGCGCCCTCACACACACGCTCCCCCTAAAGCGTTGCCGTACCATCACCTGGACCCTAAACCGTCCCCGTCACCTAACCCTAACCCTAGCCCGAACGCTAACCCTAACACTTCCCCGAAGCCTGACCCTCACCCGTCCCCTAATCCTAACCCGTATGCTAACACTAACCCGCGCCCTCACACGTACGCTCCCCCTAAATCGTTGTCCTACCCTCACCTGGACCCTAAACCGTCCCCGTCCCCTAACCCTAACCCTAGCCCGAACCCTAACCCTAACCCTTCCCCGAAGCCTGACCCTCACCCGTCCCCTAATCCTAACCGTACGCTAACGCTAACCCGCGCCCTCACACGTACGCTCCCCCTTAAGCGTTGGCGTACCCTCACCTGGACCCTAAACTGTCCCCGTCCCCTAACCCTAACCCTAGCCCGAACCCTAACCCTAACCCTTCCCCGAAGCCTGACCCTCACCCGTCCCCTAATCCTAATCCGTACGCTAACGCTAACCCGCGCCCTCTCACGTACGCTCCCCCTAAAGCGTTGTCGTACCCTCACCTGGACCCTAAACCGTCCCTGTCCCCTAACCCTAACCCTAGACCGAATCCTAACCCTAAACCTTCCCCGATGCCAGCCACTCACCCGTCCCCTAATCCTAACCCGTACGCTAACGCTAACCCGCGCCCTCACATGTACGCTCCCCCTAAAGCGTTGTTGTACCCTCACCTGGACCCTAAACCGTCCCCGTCCCCTAACACTAACCCTAGCCCGAACCCTAACCCTAACCCTTCCCGGAAGCCTGACCCTCACCCGTCCCCTAATCCTAAACTGTACGCTAACGCTAACCCGCGCCCTCACACGTACGCTCCCCCTAAATCGTTGTCGTACCCTCACCTCGACCCTAAACCGTCCCCGTCCCCTAACCCTAACCCTAGCCCGAACTGTAACCCTTACCCTTCCCCGAAGCCTGACCCTCACCCGTCCCCTAATCCTAACCCGTACGCTAACGCTAACCCGGCCCTCACACGTAATCTCCCCCTAAAGTGTTGTCGTACCCTCACCTGGACCCTAAACCGTCCCCATCCCCTAACCCTAACCCTAGCCCGAACCCTAACCCTAACCCTTCCCGGAAGCCTGACCCTCACCCGTCCCCTAATCCTAACCCGTACGCTAACGCTAACCTGCGCCCTCACACGTACGCTCCCCCTAAAGCGTTGGTGTACCCTCGCCTGGACCCTAAACCGTCCCCGTCCCCTAACCCTAACCCTAGCCCGAACCCTAACCCTAACCCTTCCCCGAAGCCTGACCCTCACCCGTGCCCTAATCCTAACCCGTACGCTAACACTAACCCGCGCCCTCACACGCACGCTCCCCCTAAAGCGTTGCCGTACCCTCACCTGGACCCTAAACCGTCCCCGTCCCCTAACCCTAACCCTAGCCCGAACCCTAACCCTAACACTTCCCCGAATCCTGACCCTCACCAGTCCCCTAATCCTAACCCGTACGCTAACACTAACCCGCGCCCTCACACGCACGCTCCCTCTAAAGCGTTGGCGTACCCTCACCTGGACCCTAAACCGTCCCCGTCCCCTAACCCTAACCCTAGCCCGAACCCTAACCCTAACCCTTCCCCGAAGGCTGACCCTAACCCGTGCCCTAATCCTAACCCGTACGCTAACACTAAACCGCGCCCTCACACGTATGCTCCCCCTAAAGCGTTGCCGTACGCTCACCTGGACCCTAAACCGTCCCCGTCCCCTAACCCTAACCCTAGCCGAAACCCTAACCCTAACCCTTCCCCGAAGCCTGACTCTCACCCGTCCCCTAATCCTAACCCGTACGCTAACCCTAACCCGCGCCCTCACACACACGCTCCCCCTAAAGCGTTGCCGTACCCTCACCTGGACCCTAAACCGTCCCCGTCCCCTAACCCTAACCCTAGCCCGAACCCTAACCCTAACCCTTCCCCGAAGCCTGACCCTCACCCGTCCCCTAATCCTAACCCGTTCGCTAACACTAACCCGCGCCCTCACACGAACGCTCCCCCTAAAGCGTTGCCGTACCCTCACCTGGACCCTAAACCGTCCCCGTCCCCTAACCCTAACCCTAGCCCGAACCCTAACCCTAACCCTTCCCCGAAGCCTGACCCTCACCCGTGCCCTAATCCTAACCTGTACGCTAACACTAACCCGCGCCCTCACACGCACGCTCCCCCTAAAGCGTTGCCGTACACTTACCTGGACCCTAAACCGTCCCCGTCCCCTAACCCTAACCCTAGCCCGAACCCTAACCCTAACCCTTCCCCGAAGCCTGACCCTCACCCGTCCCCTAATCCTAACCCGTACGCTAACACTAACCCGCGCCCTCACACGCACGCTCCCCCTAAAGCATTGCCGTACCCTCACCTGGACCCTAAACCGTCCCCGTCCCCTAACCCTAACCCTAGCCCGAACCCTAACCCTAACCCTTCCCCGAAGCCTGACCCTCACCCGTCCCCTAATCCTAACCCGTACGCTAACACTAATCCGCGCCCTCACACGCACGCTCCCCCTAAAGCGTTGCCGTACACTCACCTGGACCCTAAACCGTCCCCGTCCCCTAACCCTAACCCTAGCCCGAACCCTAACCCTAACCCTTCCCCGAAGCCTGACCCTCACCCGTCCCCTAATCCTAACCCGTACGCTAACACTAACCCGCGCCCTCACACGCACGCTCCCCCTAAAGCGTTGCCGTACCCTCACCTGGACCCTAAACCGTCCCCGTCCCCTAACCCTAACCCTAGCCCGAACCCTAACCCTAACCCTTCCCCGAAGCCTGACCCTCACGCGTCCCCTAATCCTAACCCGTACGCTAACACTAACCCGCGCCCTCACACGCACGCTCCCCGTAAAGCGTTGCCGTACACTCACCTGGACCCTAAACCGTCCCCGTCCCCTAACCCTAACCCTAGCCCGAACCCTAACCCTAACCCTTCCCCGAAGCCTGACCCTCACCCGTCCCCTAATCCTAACCCGTACGCTAACACTAACCCGCGCCCTCACACGTACGCTCCCCCTAAATCGTTGTCGTACCCTCACCTGGACCCTAAACCGTCCCCGTCCCCTAACCCTAACCCTAGCCCGAACCCTAACCCTAACCCTTCCCCGAAGTCTGCCCCTCACCCGTCCCCTAATCCTAACCCGTACGCTAAGGCTAACCCGCGCCCTCACACGTACGCTCCCCCTTAAGCTTTGGCGTACCCTCACCTGGACCCTAAACTGCCCCGTCCCCTAACCCTAACCCTAGCCCGAAACCTAACCCTAACCCTTCCCCGAAGCGTGAGCCTCACCCGTCCCCTAATCCTAACCCGTACGCTAACGCTAACCCGCGCCCTCACACGTACGCTCCCCCTAAAGCATTGTCGTACCCTCACCTGGACCCTAAACCGTCCCCGTGCCCTAACCCTAACCCTAGCCCAAACCCTAACCATAACCTTTCCCCGAATCCTGCCCCTCAACCGTCCCCTAATTCTAACCCATACGCTAATGCTAACCCTTCGCCCTCACACGTCCACTCCCCCTAAAGCGTTGTTGTACCCTCACCTCGACCCTAAACCGTCCCCGTCCCCTAACCCTAACCCTAGCCCGAACCCTAACCCTAACCCTTCCCCGAAGCCTGACCCTCACCCATGCCCTAATCCTAACCCGTACGCTAACAGTAAACCGCGCCCTCACACGCACGCTCCCCCTAAAGCGTTGCCGTACCCTCACCTGGACCCTAAACCTTCCCCGTCCCCTAACCCTAACCCTAGCCCGAACCCTAACCATAACCCTTCCCCGAGGCCTGACTCTCACCCATCCCCTAATCCTAACACGTACGCTAACACTAATCCGCGCCCTCACACACACGCTCCCCCTAAAGCGTTGCCGTACCCTCACCTGGACCCTAAACCGTCCCCGTCCCCTAACCCTAACCCTAGCCCGAACCCTAGCCCTAACCCTTCCCCGAAGCCTGACCCTCACCCGTGCCCTAATCCTAACCCGTACGCTAACACTAAACCGCGCCCTCACACGCACGCTCCCCCTAAAGCGTTGCCGTACCCTCATCTGGACCCTAAACCATCCCCGTCCCCTAACCCTACCCCTAGCCCGAACCCGAACCCTAACCCTTCCTGAAGCCTGACCCTCACCCGTCCCCTAATCCTAACCCGTACGCTAACACTAACCCGCGCCCTCACACGCACGCTCCCCCTAAAGCGTTGCCGTACCCTCACCTGGACCCTAAACCGTCCCCGTCCCCTAACCCTAACCCTAGCCCGAACGCTAGCCCTAACACTTCCCCGAAGCCTGACCCTCACCCGTCCCCTAATCCTAACCCATACGCTAACACTAACCCGCGCCCTCACACGCATGCTCCCCCTAAAGCGTTGCCGTACCCTCACCTGGACCCTAAACCGTCCCCGTCCCCTAACCCTAACCCTAGCCCGAACCCTAACCCTAAACATTCCCCGAAGCCTGACCCTCAGCCGTCCCCTAATCCTAACACGTACGCTAACACTAACCTCGCCCTCACACGCAGGCTCCCCCTAAAGCGTTGCCGTACATTCACCTGGACCCTAAACCGTCCCCGTCCCCTAACCCTAACCCTAGCCCGAACCCTAACCCTAACCATTCCCCGAAGCCTGACTCTCACCCGTCCCCTAATCCTAACCCGTACGCTAACACTAAGCCGCGCCCTCACACGCACGCTCCCCCTAAAGCGTTGCCATACCCTCACCTGGACCGTAAACCGTCCCCGTCCCCTAACCCTAACCCTAGCCCGAACCCTAGCCCTAACCCTTCCCCGAAGCTTGACCCTCACCCGTCCCCTAATCCTAACCCGTACGCTAACACTAACCCGCGCCCTCACACGCATGCTCCCCCTAAAGCGTTGCCTTACCCTCAGCTGGACCCTAAACAGTCCCCGTCCCCTAACCCTAACCCTAGCCCGAATCCTAACCCTAACCATTCCCCGAAGCCTGACCCTCACCCGTCCCCTAATCCTAACCCGTACGCTAACACTAACCCGCGCCCTCACACGCACGCTCTCCCTAAAGCGTTGCCGTACCCTCACCTGGACCCTAAACCGTCCCCGTCACCTAACCCTAACCCTAGCCCGAACCCTAACCCTAACCCTTCCCCGAAGCCTGACCCTCACCCGTCCCCTAATCCTAACCCGTACGCTAACACTAACATGCGCCCTCACACGCACGCTCCCCCTAAAGCGTTGCCGTACCCTCACCTGGACCCTAAACCGTCTCCGTCCCCTAACCCTAACCGTAGCCCGAACCCTAACCCTAACACTTCCCCGAAGCCTGCCCTTCACCCGTCCCCTAATTCTAACCCGTACGCTAACGCTAACCCAGGCCCTCACACGTACGCGCCCCCTAAAGCGTTGGCGTACACTCACCTGGACCCTAAACCGTCCCCGTCCCCTAACCCTAACCCTAGGCCGAACCCTAACCCTAACCCTTCCCCGAAGCCTGACCCTCACCCGTCCCCTAATCCAAACCCGTACGCTAACACCAACCCGCGCCCTCACACGCACGCTCCCCCTAAAGCGTTGCCGTACCCTCAACTGGACCCTAAACCGTCCCCGTCCCCTAACCCTAACCCTAGCCCGAACCCTAACCCTAACTCTTCTCCGAAGCCTGACCCTCACCCGTGCCCTAATCCTAACCCGTACGCTAACACTAACCCGCGCTCTCACACGCACGCTCCCCCTAAAGCGTTGCCGTACCCTCACCTGGACCCTAAACCGTCCCCGTCCCCTAACCCTAACCCTAGCCCGAACCCTAACCCTAACCCTTCCCCGAAGCCTGACCCTCACCCGTCCCCTAATCCTAACCCGTACGCTAACACTAACCCACGCCCTCACTCGCACGCTCCCCCTAAAGAGTTCCCATACCCTCACCTGGACCCTAAAACGTCCCTGTCCCCTAACCCTAACCCTAGCCCGAACCCTAACCCTAACCCTTCCACGAAGCCTGACCCTCACCCGTCCCCTAATCCTAACCCGTACGCTAACACTAACCCACGCCCTCACACGCACGCTCCCCCTAAAGCGTTGCCGTACCCTCACCTGGACCCTAAACCGTCCCCGTCCCCTAACCCTAACCCTAGCCCGAACCCTAACCCTAACCCTTCCCCGAAGCCTGACCCTCACCCGTCCCCTAATCCAAACCCGTACGCTAACACCAACCCGCGATCTCACACGCACGCTCCCCCTAAAGCGTTGCCGTACCCTCACCTGAACACTAAACCGTCCCCATCCCCTAACCCTAACCCTAGCCCGAACCCTAACCCTAACCCTTCTCCGAAGCCTGACCCTCACCCGTGCCCTAATCCTAACCCGTACGCTAACACTAACCCGCGCCCTCACACGCACGCTCCCCCTAAAGCGTTGCCGTACCCTCACCTGGACCCTAAACCGTCCCCGTCCCCTAACCCTAACCCTAGCCCGAACGCTAGCCCTAACCCTTCCCCGAAGCCTGACCCTCACCCGTCCCCTAATCCTAACCCATACGCTAACACTAACCCGCGCCCTCACACGCATGCTCCCCCTAAAGCGTTGCCGTACCCTCACCTGGACCCTAAACCGTCCCCGTCCCCTAACCCTAACCCTAGCCCGAACCCAAACCCTAAACATTCCCTGAAGCCTGACCCTCAGCCGTCCCCTAATCCTAACACGTACGCTAACACTAACCTCGCCCTCACACGCAGGCTCCCCCTAAAGCGTTGCCGTACACTCACCTGGACCCTAAACCGTCCCCGTCCCCTAACCCTAACCCTAGCCCGAACCCTAACCCTAACCATTCCCCGAAGCCTGACTCTCACCCGTCCCCTAATCCTAACCCGTACGCTAACACTAAGCCGCGCCCTCACACGCACGCTCCCCCTAAAGCGTTGCCGTACCCTCAGCTGGACCCTAAACCGTCCCCGTCCCCTAACCCTAACCCTAGCCCGAACCCTAACCCTAATCCTTCCCCGAAGCCTGACCCTCACGCGTCCCCTAATCCTAACCCGTACGCTAACACTAACCCGCGCCCTCACACGCACGCTCCCCCTAAAGCGTTGCCGTACACTCACCTGGACCCTAAACCGTCCCCGTCCCCTAACCCTAACCCTAGCCCGAACCCTAACCCTAACCCTTCCCCGAAGCCTGACCCTCACCCGTCCCCTAATCCTAACCCGTACGCTAACACTAACCCGCGCCCTCACACGTACGCTCCCCCTAAATCGTTGTCGTACCCTCACCTGGACCCTAAACCGTCCCCGTCCCCTAACCCTAACCCTAGCCCGAACCCTAACCCTAACCCTTCCCCGAAGTCTGCCCCTCACCCGTCCCCTAATCCTAACCCGTATGCTAAGGCTAACCCGCGCCCTCACACGTACGCTCCCCCTTAAGCTTTGGCGTACCCTCACCTGGACCCTAAACTGCCCCGTCCCCTAACCCTAACCCTAGCCCGAACCCTAACCCTAACCCTTCCCCGAAGCGTGAGCCTCACCCGTCCCCTAATCCTAACCCGTACGCTAACGCTAACCCGCGCCCTCACACGTACGCTCCCCCTAAAGCATTGTCGTACCCTCACCTGGACCCTAAACCGTCCCCGTGCCCTAACCCTAACCCTAGCCCAAACCCTAACCATAACCTTTCCCCGAATCCTGCCCCTCAACCGTCCCCTAATTCTAACCCATACGCTAATGCTAACCCTTCGCCCTCACACGTCCACTCCCCCTAAAGCGTTGCTGTACCGTCACCTCGACCCTAAACCGTCCCCGTCCCCTAACCCTAACCCTAGCCCGAACCCTAACCCTAACCCTTCCCCGAAGCCTGACCCTCACCCATGCCCTAATCCTAACCCGTACGCTAACAGTAAACCGCGCCCTCACACGCACGCTCCCCCTAAAGCGTTGCCGTACCCTCACCTGGACCCTAAACCGTCCCCGTCCCCTAACCCTAACCCTAGCCCGAACCCTAACCATAACCCTTCCCCGAGGCCTGACTCTCACCCATCCCCTAATCCTAACACGTACGCTAACACTAATCCGCGCCCTCACACACACGCTCCCCCTAAAGCGTTGCCGTACCCTCACCTGGACCCTAAACCGTCCCCGTCCCCTAACCCTAACCCTAGCCCGAACCCTAGCCCTAACCCTTCCCCGAAGCCTGACCCTCACCCGTGCCCTAATCCTAACCCGTACGCTAACACTAAACCGCGCCCTCACACGCATGCTCCCCCTAAAGCGTTGCCGTACCCTCACCTGGACCCTAAACCGTCCCCGTCCCCTAACCCTAACCCTAGCCCGAACCCTAACCCTAAACATTCCCCGAAGCCTGACCCTCAGCCGTCCCCTAATCCTAACACGTACGCTAACACTAACCTCGCCCTCACACGCAGGCTCCCCCTAAAGCGTTGCCGTACACTCACCTGGACCCTAAACCGTCCCCGTCCCCTAACCCTAACCCTAGCCCGAACCCTAACCCTAACCATTCCCCGAAGCCTGACTCTCACCCGTCCCCTAATCCTAACCCGTACGCTAACACTAAGCCGCGCCCTCACACGCACGCTCCCCCTAAAGCGTTGCCATACCCTCACCTGGACCCTAAACCGTCCCCGTCCCCTAACCCTAACCCTAGCCCGAACCCTAGCCCTAACCCTTCCCCGAAGCTTGACCCTCACCCGTCCCCTAATCCTAACCCGTACGCTAACACTAACCCGCGCCCTCACACGCATGCTCCCCCTAAAGCGTTGCCGTACCCTCAGCTGGACCCTAAACAGTCCCCGTCACCTAACCCTAACCCTAGCCCGAACCCTAACCCTAACCCTTCCCTGAAGCCTGACCCTCACCCGTCCCCTAATCCTAACCCGTACGCTAACACTAACACGCGCCCTCACACGCACGCTCCCCCTAAAGCGTTGCCGTACCCTCACCTGGACCCTAAACCGTCTCCGTCCCCTAACCCTAACCCTAGCCCGAACCCTAACCCTAACACTTCCCCGAAGCCTGCCCTTCATTCGTCCCCTAATTCTAACCCGTACGCTAACGCTAACCCAGGCCCTCACACGTACGCGCCCCCTAAAGCGTTGGCGTACACTCACCTGGACCCTAAACCGTCCCCGTCCCCTAACCCTAACCCTAGGCCGAACCCTAACCCTAACCCTTCCCCGAAGCCTGACCCTCACCCGTCCCCTAATCCTAACCCGTACGCTAACACTAACCCACGCCCTCACTCGCACGCTCCCCCTAAAGCGTTGCCATACCCTCACCTGGACCCTAAAACGTCCCTGTCCCCTAACCCTAACCCTAGCCCGAACCCTAACCCTAACCCTTCCACGAAGCCTGACCCTCACCCGTCCCCTAATCCTAACCCGTACGCTAACACTAACCCACGCCCTCACACGCACGCTCCCCCTAAAGCGTTGCCGTACCCTCACCTGGACCCTAAACCATCCCCGTCCCCTAACCCTAACCCTAGCCCGAACCCTAACCCTAACCCTTCCCCGAAGCCTGACCCTCACCCGTCCCCTAATCCAAACCCGTACGCTAACACCAACCCGCGCTCTCACACGCACGCTCCCCCTAAAGCGTTGCCGTACCCTCAGCTGGACCCTAAACCGTCCCCGTCCCCTAACCCTAACCCTAGCCCGAATCCTAACCCTAACCATTCCCCGAAGCCTGACCCTCACCCGTCCCCTAATCCTAACCCGTACGCTAACACTAACCCGCGCCCTCACACGCACGCTCCCCCTAAAGCGTTGCCGTACCCTCACCTGGACCCTAAACCGTCCCCGTCCCCTAACCCTAACCCGAGCCCGAACCCTAACCCTAACCCTTCCCCGAAGCCTGACCCTCACACGTACCCTAATCCTAACCCGTACGCTAACACTAACCCGCGCCCTCACACGCACGCTCCCCCTAAAGCGTTGCCGTACCCTCACCTGGACCCTAAACCGTCCCCGTCACCTAACCCTAACCCTAGCCCGAACCCTAACCCTAACCCTTCCCCGAAGCCTGACCCTCACCCGTCCCCTAATCCTAACCCGTACGCTAACACTAACACGCGCCCTCACACGCACGCTCCCCCTAAAGCATTGCCGTACCCTCACCTGGACCCTAAAGCGTCTCCGTCCCCTAACCCTAACCCTAGCCCGAACCCTAACCCTAACACTTCCCCGAAACCTGCCCTTCACCCGTCCCCTAATTCTAACCCGTACGCTAACGCTAACCCAGGCCCTCACACGTACGCGCCCCCTAAAGCGTTGGCGTACACTCACCTGGACCCTAAACCGTCCCCGTCCCCTAACCCTAACCCTAGGCCGAACCCTAACCCTAACCCTTCCCCGAAGCCTGACCCTCACCCGTCCCCTAATCCAAACCCGTACGCTAACACCAACCCGCGCCCTCACACGCACGCTCCCCCTAAAGCGTTGCCGTACCCTCCACTGGACCCTAAACCGTCCCCGTCCCCTAACCCTAACCCTAGCCCGAACCCTAACCCTAACTCTTCTCCGAAGCCTGACCCTCACCCGTGCCCTAATCCTAACCCGTACGCTAACACTAACCCGCGCTCTCACACGCACGCTCCCCCTAAAGCGTTGCCGTACCCTCACCTGGACCCTAAACCGTCCCCGTCCCCTAACCCTAACCCTAGCCCGAACCCTAACCCTAACCCTTCCCCGAAGCCTGACCCTCACCCGTCCCCTAATCCTAACCCGTACGCTAACACTAACCCACGCCCTCACTCGCACGCTCCCCCTAAAGCGTTGCCATACCCTCACCTGGACCCTAAAACGTCCCTGTCCCCTAACCCTAACCCTAGCCCGAACCCTAACCCTAACCCTTCCACGAAGCCTGACCCTCACCCGTCCCCTAATCCTAACCCGTACGCTAACACTAACCCACGCCCTCACACGCACGCTCCCCCTAAAGCGTTGCCGTACCCTCACCTGGACCCTAAACCGTCCCCGTCCCCTAACCCTAACCCTAGCCCGAACCCTAACCCTAACCCTTCACCGAAGCCTGACCCTCACCCGTCCCCTAATCCAAACCCGTAAGCTAACACCAACCCGCGCCCTCACACGCACGCTCCCCCTAAAGCGTTGCCGTACCCTCACCTGAACACTAAACCGTCCCCATCCCCTAACCCTAACCCTAGCCCGAACCCTAACCCTAACCCTTCTCCGAAGCCTGACCCTCACCCGTGCCCTAATCCTAACCCGTACGCTAACACTAACCCGCGCCCTCACACGCACGCTCCCCCTAAAGCGTTGCCGTACCCTCACCTGGACCCTAAACCGTCCCCGTCCCCTAACCCTAAACCTAGCCCGAACCCTAACCCTATCACTTCCCCGAAGCGTGAGCCTCACCCGTCCCCTAATCCTAACCCGTACGCTAACGCTAACCCGCGCCCTCACACGTACGATCCCCCTAAAGCGTTGGCGTACCCTGACCTGGACCCTAAACCGTCCCCGTCCCCTAACCCTAACCCTAGCCCGAACCCTAACCCTAACACTTCCCCAAAGCGTGAGCCTCACCCGTCCCCTAATCCTAAACCGTACGCTAACGCTAACCCGCGCCCTCACACGTACGCTCCCCGTAAAGCGTTGTCGTAACCTCACCTGGACCCTAAACCATCCCCGTGCCCTAACCCTAACCCTAGCCCGAACCCTAACCATAACACTTCCCCGAATCCTGACCCTCACCCGTTCCCTACTCCCAACACGTACGCTAACGCTAACCCGCGCCCTCACACGTACGCTCCCCCTAAAGCGTTGTCCTACCCTCACCTGGACCCTAAACCGTCCCCGTCCCCTAACCCTAACCCTAGCCCGAACCCTAACCCTAACACTTCCCCAAAGCCTGAACCTCACCCGTCCCCTAATCCTAACACGTATGCTAACGCTAACCCGCGCCCTCAAACGTACACTCCCCCTAAAGCGTTGTCGTACCCTCACCTGGACCCTAAACCGTCCCCGTCCCCTAACCCTAACCCTAGCCCGAACCCTAACCCTAACCCTTCCTCGAAGCCTGCCCCTCAACCGTCCCCTAATCCTAACCCATACGCTAACGCTAACCCTTCGCCCTCACACGTACACTCCCCCTAAAGCGTTGTTGTACCCTAACCTCGACCCTAAACCGTCCCCGTCCCCTAACCCTAACCCTAGCCCGAACCCTAACCCTAACCCTTCCCCGAAGCCTGACCCTCACCCGTGCCCTAATCCTAACCCGTACGCTAACACTAAACCGCGCCCTCACACGCACGCTCCCCCTAAAGCGTTGCCGTACCCTCACCTGGACCCTAAACCGTCCCCGTCCCCGAACCCTAACCCTAACCCTTCCCCGAAGCCTGACCCTCACCCGTCCCCTAAACCTAACCCGTACGCTAACACTAACCCGCGCCCTCACACGCACGCTCCCCCTAAAGCGTTGCCGTACCCTCACCTGGACCCTAAACCGTCCCCGTCCCCTAACCCTAACCCTAGCCCGAACCCTAACCTTAACCCTTCCCCGAAGCCTGACCCTCACCCGTCCCCCAATCCTAACCCGTACGCTAACACTAACCCGCACCCTCACACGCACGCTCCCCCTAAAGCGTTGCCGTACCCTCACCTGGACCCTAAACCGTCCCCGTCCCCTAACCCTAACCCTAGCCCGAACCCTAACCCTAACCCTTCCCCGAAGCCTGACCCTAACCCGTCCCCTAATCCTAACCCGTACGCTAACACTAACCCGCGCCCTCACACGCACGCTACCCCTAAAGCGTTGCCGTACCCTCACCTGGACCCTAAACCGTCCCCGTCCACTAACCCTAACCCTAGCCCGAACCCTAACCCTAACCCTAACCCTTACCCGAAGCCTGACCCTCACCCGTCCCCTAATTCTAACCCGTACGCTAACGCTAACCCAGGCCCTCACACGTACGCGCCCCCTAAAGCGTTGGCGTACACTCACCTGGACCCTAAACCGTCCCCGTCCCCTAACCCTAACCCTAGGCCGAACCCTAACCCTAACCCTTCCCCGAAGCCTGACACTCACCCATCCCCTAATCCAAACCCGTACGCTAACACCAACCCACGACCTCACACGCACGCTCCCCCTAAAGCGTTGCCGTACCCTCACCTGGACACTAAACCGTCCCCGTCCCCTAACCCTAACCCTAGCTCGAACCCTAACCCTAACCCTTCTCCGAAGCCTGACCCTCACCCGTGCCCTAATCCTAACCCGTACGCTAACACTAACCCACGCCCTCACACGCACGCTCCCCCTAAAGCGTTGCCGTACCCTCACCTGGACCCTAAACCGTCCCCGTCCCCTAACCCTAACCCTAACCCTATCCCGAACCCTAACCCTAACCCTTCCCCGAAGCCTGACCCTCACGCGTCCCCTAATCCTAACCCGTACGCTAACACTAACCCACGCCCTCAGTCGCACGCTCCCCCTAAAGCGTTGCCGTACCCTCACCGGAACCCTAAAACGTCCCCGTCCCCTAACCCTAACTCTAGCCCGAACCCTAACCCTAACCCTTCCCCGAAGCCTGACCCTCACCCGTCCCCTAATCCTAACCCGTAAGCTAACACTAACCCACGCCCTCACACGCACGCTCCCCCTAAAGCGTTGCCGTACCCTCACCTGGACCCTAAACCGTCCCCGTCCCCTAACCCTAACCCTAGCCCGAACCCTAGCCCTAACACTTCCCGGAAGCCTGACCCACACCCGTCCCCTAATCCTAACCCGTACGCTAACACTAACCCGCGCCCTCACACGCACGCTCCCCCTAAAGCGTTGCCGTACCCTCACCTGGACCCTAAACCGTCCCCGTCCCCTAACCCTAACCCTAGCCCGAACCCTAGCCCTAACCCTTCCCCGAAGCCTGACCCTCACCCGTCCCCTAATCCTAACCCGTACGCTAACACTAACCCGCGCCCTCACACGCATGCTCCCCCTAAAGCGTTGCCGTACCCTCACCTGGACCCTAAACTGTCCCCGTCCCCTAACCCTAACCCTAGCCTGAACCCTAACCCTAACCATTCCCCGAAGCCTGACCCTCAGCCGTCCACTAATCCTAACACGTACGCTAACACTAACCTCGCCCTCACACGCAGGCTCCCCCTAAAGCGTTGCCGTACCCTCACCTGGACCCTAAACCGTCCCCGTCCCCTAACCCTAACCCTAGCCCGAACCCTAACCCTAACCATTCCCCGAAGCCTGACTCTCACCCGTCCCCTAATTCTAAACCGTACACTAACACTAACCCACGCCCTCACACGCACGCTCCCCCTAAAGCGTTGCCGTACCCTCACCTGGACCCTAAACCGTCCCCGTCCCCTAACCCTAACCCTAGCCCGAACCCTAACCCTAACCCTTCCCCGAAGCCTGACCTTCACCCGTCCCCTAATCCTAACCCGTACGCTAACACTAACCCGCGCCCTCACACGCACGCTCCCCCTAAAGCATTGCCGTACCCTCACCTGGACCCTAAACCGTCCCCATCCCCTAACCCTAACCCTAGCTCGAAGCCTAACCCTAACCCTTCCCCGAAGCCTGACCCTCACCCGTCCCCTAATCCTAAGCTGTACGCTAACGCTAACTCGCGCACTCACACGTACGCTCCCCCTAAAGCGTTGGCGTACCCTCACCTGGACCCTAAACCGTCCCCGTCCCCTAACCCTAACCCTAGCCCGAACCCTAGCCCTAAGCCTTCCCCGAAGCCTGACCCTCACCCGTGCCTTAATCCTAACCCGTACGCTAACACTAACCCACGCCCTCACACGCACGCTCCCCCAAAGCGTTGCCGTACCCTCACCTGGACCCTAAACCGTCCCCGTCCCCTAACCCTAACCCTAGCCCGAACCCTAACTCTAACCTTTCCCCGAAGCCTGACCCTCACCCGTCTGCTAATCCTAACCCGTACGCTAACACTAACCCGCGCCCTCACACGCACGCTCCCTCTAAAGCGTTGCCGTACCCTCACCTGGACCCTAAACCGTCCCCGTCCCCTAACCCTAACCCTAGCCCGAACCCTAACCCTAACCCTTCCCCGAAGCCTGACCCTCACCCGTGCCCTAATCCTAACCTGTACGCTAACACTAACCCGCGCCCTCACACGCACGCTCCCCCTAAAGCGTTGCCGTACCCTCACCTGGACCCTAAACCGTCCCCGTCCCCTAACCCTAACCCTAGCCCGAACCCTAACCCTAACCCTTCCCCGAAGCCTGAACCTCACCCGTGCCCTAATCCTAACCCGTACGCTAACACTAACCCGCGCCCTCACACGCACGCTCCCCCTAAAGCGTTGCCGTACCCTCACCTGGACCCTAAACCGTTCCCGTCCCCTAACCCTAACCCTAGCCCGAACCCTAACCCTAACCCTTCCCCGAAGCCTGACCCTCACCCGTGCCCTAATCCTAACCCGTACGCTAACACTAACCCTCGCCCTCACACGCACGCTCCCCCTAAAGCGTTGCCGTACCCTCACCTGGACCCTAAACCGTCACCATCCCCTAACCCTAACCCTAGCCCGAACCCTAACCGTAACCCTTCCCCGAAGCCTGACCCTCACCCGTCCCCTAATCCTAACCCGTACGCTAACACTAACCCGCGCCCTCACACGCACGCTCTCCCTAAAGCGTTGCCGTACCCTCACCTGGACCCTAAACCGTCCCCGTCCCCTAACCCTAACCCTAGCCCGAAGCCGAACCCTAACTCTTCCCCGAAGCCTGACCCTCACCCGTCCCCTAATCCTAACCCGTACGCTAACACTAACCCGCGCCCTCAAACGCACGCTCCCCCTAAAGCGTTGCCGTACCCTCACCTGGACCGTAAACCGTCCCCGTCCCCAAACCCTACCCCTAGCCCGAACCCGAACCCTAACCCTTCCCCGAAGCCTGACCCTCACCCTTCCCCTAATCCTAACCCGTACGCTAACACTAACCCGCGCCCTCAAATGCACACTCCCCCTAAAGTGTTGCCGTACCCTCACCTGGACCCTAAACCGTCCCCGTCCCCTAACCCTAACCCTAGCCCGAACCCTAGCCCTAACCCTTCCCCGAAGCCTGACCCTCACCCGTCCCCTAATCCTAACCCGTACGCTAACACTAACCCGCGCCCTCACACGCACGCTACCCCTAAAGCGTTGCCGTACCCTCACCTGGACCCTAAACCGTCCCCGTCCCCTAACCCTAACCCTAGCCCGAACCCTAACCCTAACCCTTCCCCGAAGCCTGACCCTCACCCGTGCCCTAATCCTAACCCGTACGCTAACACTAACCCGCGCCCTCACACGCACGCTCCCCCTAAAGCGTTGCCGTACCCTCACCTGGACCCTAAACCTTCCCTGTCCCCTAACCCTAACCATAGCCCGAACCCTAACCCTAACCCTTCCCCGAAGCCTGACCCTCACCCGTGCCTTAAATCTAACCTGTACGCTAACACTAACCCACGCCCTCACACGCACGCTCCCCCTAAAGTGTTGCCGTACCCTCACCTGGACCCTAAACCGTCCCCGTCCCCTAACCCTAACCCTAGCCCGAACCCTAACCCTAACACTTCCCCGAAGCCTGACCCTCACCCGTCCCCTAAACCTAACCCGTACGCTAACACTAACCCGCGCCCTCACACGCACGCTCCCCCTAAAGCGTTGCCGTACCCTCACCTGGACCCTAAACCGTCGCCGTCCCCTAACCCTAACCCTAGCCCGAACCCTAACCTTAACCCTTCCCCGAAGCCTGACCCTCACCCGTCCCACAATCCTAACCCGTACGCTAACACTAACCCGCGCCCTCACACGCACGCTCCCCCTAAAGCGTTGCCGTACCCTCACCTGGACCCTAAACCGTCCCCGTCCCCTAACCCTAACCCTAGCCCGAACCCTAACCCTAACCCTTCCCCGAAGCCTGACCCTAACCCGTCCCCTAATCCTAACCCGTACGCTAACACTAACCCGCGCCCTCACACGCACGCTACACCTAAAGCGTTGCCGTACCCTCACCTGGACCCTAAACCGTCCCCGTCCACTAACCCTAACCCTAGCCCGAACCCTACCCCTTACCCTAACCCTTCCCCGAAGCCTGACCCTCACCCGTCCCCTAATTCTAACCCGTACGCTAACGCTAACCCAGGCCCTCACACGTTCGCGCCCCCTAAAGCGTTGGCGTACACTCACCTGGACCCTAAACCGTCCCCGTCCCCTAACCCTAACCCTAGGCCGAACCCTAACCCTAACCCTTCCCCGAAGCCTGACCCTCACCCATGCCCTAATCCTAAACCATACGCTAACACTAACCCGCGCCCTCACACGTACGCTCCCCCTAAAGCGTTGCCGTACCCTCACCTGGACCCTAAACCGTCACCATCCCCTAACCCTAACCCTAGCCCGAACCCTAACCGTAACCCTTCCCCGAAGCCTGACCCTCACCCGTCCCCTAATCCTAACCCGTACGCTAACACTAACCCGCGCCCTCACACGCACGCTCTCCCTAAAGCGTTGCCGTACCCTCACCTGGACCCTAAACCGTCCCCGTCCCCTAACCCTAACCCTAGCCCGAAGCCGAACCCTAACTCTTCTCCGAAGCCTGACCCTCACCCGTCCCCTAATCCTAACCCGTACGCTAACACTAACCCGCGCCCTCAAACGCACGCTCCCCCTAAAGCGTTGCCGTACCCTCACCTGGACCGTAAACCGTCCCCGTCCCCAAACCCTACCCCTAGCCCGAACCCGAACCCTAACCCTTCCCCGAAGCCTGACCCTCACCCTTCCCCTAATCCTAACCCGTACGCTAACACTAACCCGCGCCCTCAAATGCACACTCCCCCTAAAGTGTTGCCGTACCCTCACCTGGACCCTAAACCGTCCCCGTCCCCTAACCCTAACCCTAGCCCGAACCCTAGCCCTAACCCTTCCCCGAAGCCTGACCCTCACCCGTCCCCTAATCCTAACCCGTACGCTAACACTAACCCGCGCCCTCACACGCACGCTCCCCCTAAAGCGTTGCCGTACCCTCACCTGGACCCTAAACCGTTCCCGTCCCCTAACCCTAACCCTAGCCCGAACCCTAACCCTAACCCTTCCCCGAAGCCTGACCCTCACCCGTGCCCTAATCCTAACCCGTACGCTAACACTAACCCTCGCCCTCACACGCACGCTCCCCCTAAAGCGTTGCCGTACCCTCACCTGGACCCTAAACCGTCACCATCCCCTAACCCTAACCCTAGCCCGAACCCTAACCGTAACCCTTCCCCGAAGCCTGACCCTCACCCGTCCCCTAATCCTAACCCGTACGCTAACACTAACCCGCGCCCTCACACGCACGCTCTCCCTAAAGCGTTGCCGTACCCTCACCTGGACCCTAAACCGTCCCCGTCCCCTAACCCTAACCCTAGCCCGAAGCCGAACCCTAACTCTTCCCCGAAGCCTGACCCTCACCCGTCCCCTAATCCTAACCCGTACGCTAACACTAACCCGCGCCCTCAAACGCACGCTCCCCCTAAAGCGTTGCCGTACCCTCACCTGGACCGTAAACCGTCCCCGTCCCCAAACCCTACCCCTAGCCCGAACCCGAACCCTAACCCTTCCCCGAAGCCTGACCCTCACCCTTCCCCTAATCCTAACCCGTACGCTAACACTAACCCGCGCCCTCAAATGCACACTCCCCCTAAAGTGTTGCCGTACCCTCACCTGGACCCTAAACCGTCCCCGTCCCCTAACCCTAACCCTAGCCCGAACCCTAGCCCTAACCCTTCCCCGAAGCCTGACCCTCACCCGTCCCCTAATCCTAACCCGTACGCTAACACTAACCCGCGCCCTCACACGCACGCTACCCCTAAAGCGTTGCCGTACCCTCACCTGGACCCTAAACCGTCCCCGTCCCCTAACCCTAACCCTAGCCCGAACCCTAACCCTAACCCTTCCCCGAAGCCTGACCCTCACCCGTGCCCTAATCCTAACCCGTACGCTAACACTAACCCGCGCCCTCACACGCACGCTCCCCCTAAAGCGTTGCCGTACCCTCACCTGGACCCTAAACCTTCCCTGTCCCCTAACCCTAACCATAGCCCGAACCCTAACCCTAACCCTTCCCCGAAGGCTGACCCTCACCCGTGCCTTAAATCTAACCTGTACGCTAACACTAACCCACGCCCTCACACGCACGCTCCCCCTAAAGCGTTGCCGTACCCTCACCTGGACCCTAAACCGTCCCCGTCCCCTAACCCTAACCCTAGCCCGAACCCTAACCCTAACACTTCCCCGAAGCCTGACCCTCACCCGTCCCCTAAACCTAACCCGTACGCTAACACTAACCCGCGCCCTCACACGCACGCTCCCCCTAAAGCGTTGCCGTACCCTCACCTGGACCCTAAACCGTCCCCGTCCCCTAACCCTAACCCTAGCCCGAACCCTAACCTTAACCCTTCCCCGAAGCCTGACCCTCACCCGTCCCACAATCCTAACCCGTACGCTAACACTAACCCGCGCCCTCACACGCACGCTCCCCCTAAAGCGTTGCCGTACCCTCACCTGGACCCTAAACCGTCCCCGTCCCCTAACCCTAACCCTAGCCCGAACCCTAACCCTAACCCTTCCCCGAAGCCTGACCCTAACCCGTCCCCTAATCCTAACCCGTACGCTAACACTAACCCGCGCCCTCACACGCACGCTACCCCTAAAGCGTTGCCGTACCCTCACCTGGACCCTAAACCGTCCCCGTCCACTAACCCTAACCCTAGCCCGAACCCTACCCCTTACCCTAACCCTTCCCCGAAGCCTGACCCTCACCCGTCCCCTAATTCTAACCCGTACGCTAACGCTAACCCAGGCCCTCACACGTTCGCGCCCCCTAAAGCGTTGGCGTACACTCACCTGGACCCTAAACCGTCCCCGTCCCCTAACCCTAACCCTAGGCCGAACCCTAACCCTAACCCTTCCCCGAAGCCTGACCCTCACCCATGCCCTAATCCTAAACCATACGCTAACACTAACCCGCGCCCTCACACGTACGCTCCCCCTAAAGCGTTGCCGTACCCTCACCTGGACCCTAAACCGTCCCCGTCCCCTAACCCTAACCCTAGCCCGAACCCTAACCGTAACCCTTCCCCGAAGCCTAACCCTCACCCGTCCCCTAATCCTAACCCGTACGCTAACACTAACCCGCGCCCTCACACGCACGCTCCCCCTAAATCGTTGCCGTACCCTCACCTGGACCCTAAACCGTCCCCGTCCCCTAACCCTAACCCTAGCCCGATCCCTAACCCTAACCCTTACCCGAAGCCTGACACTCACCCATCCCCTAAAACTAACCCCTACGCTAACACAAACCCGCGCCCTCACACGCACGCTCCCCCTAAAGCGTTGCCGTACCCTCACCTGGACCCTAAACCGTCCCCGTCCCCTAACCCTACCCCTAGCCCGAACCCGAACCCTAACCCTTCCCCGAAGCCTGACCCTCACCCGGCCCCTAATCCTAACCCATACGCTAACACTAACCCGCGCCCTCAAACGCACGCTCCCCCTAAAGCGTTGCCGTACCCTCACCTGGACCCTAAACCGTCCCCGTCCCCTAACCCTAACCCTAGCCCGAACCCTTGCCCTAACCCTTCCCCGAAGCCCGACCCTCACCCGTCCCCTAATCCTAACCCGTACGCTAACACTAACCCGCGCCCTCACACGCACGCTCCCCCTAAAGCGTTGCCGTACCCTCACCTGGACCCTAAACCGTCCCCGTCCCCTAACCCTAACCCTAGCCCGAACCCTAACCCTAAACCTTCCCCGAAGCCTGACCCTCACCCGTCCCCTAATCCTAACCCGTACGCTAACACTAACCCGCGCCCTCACACGCACGCTCCCCCTAAAGCATTGCCGTACCCTCACCTGGACCCTAAACCGTCCCCGTCCCCTAACCCTAACCCTAGCCCGAACCCTAACCCTAACCCTTCCCCGAAGCCTGACCCTCACCCGTGCCCTAAGCCTAACCCGTACGCTAACACTAACCCGCGCCCTCACACGCACGCTCCCCCTAAAGCGTTGCCGTACCCTCACCTGGACCCTAAACCGTTCCCATCCCCTAACCCTAACCCTAGCCCGAACCCTAACCCTAACCCTTCCCCGAAGCCTGACCCTCACCCGTCCCCTAATCCTAACCCGTACGTTAACAGTAACCCGCGCCCTCACACGCACGCTCCCCCTAAAGCGTTGCCGTACCCTCACCTGGACCCTAAACCGTCCCCGTCCCCTAACCCTAACCCTAGCCCGAACCCTAACCCTAACCCTTCCCCGAAGCCTGACCCTCACCCGTCCCCTAATCCTAACCCGTACGCTAACAGTAACCCGCGCCCTCACACGCACGCTCCCCCTAAAGCGTTGCCGTACCCTCACCTGGACCCTAAACCGTCCCCGTCCCCTAACCCTAACCCTAGCCCGAACCCTAACCCTAACCCTTCCCCGAAGCCTGACACTCACCCGTCCCCTAATCCTAACCCGTACGCTAACACTAACCCGCGCCCTCACACGCACGCTCCCCCTAAAGCGTTGCCGTACCCTCACCTGGACCCTAAACCGTCCCCGTCCCCTAACCCTAACCCTAGCCCGAACCCTAACCCTAACCCTTCCCCGAAGCCTGACCCTCACCCGTGCCCTAATCCTAACCCGTACGCTAACACTAACCCGCGCCCTCACACGCACGCTCCCCCTAAAGCGTTGCCGTACCCTCACCTGGACCCTAAACCGTCCCCGTCCCCTAACCCTAACCCTAGCCCGAACCCTAACCCTAACCCTTCCCCGAAGCCTGACCCTCACCCGTGCCCTAATCCTAACCTGTACGCTAACACTAACCCGCGCCCTCACACGCACGCTCCCCCTAAAGCGTTGCCGTACCCTCACCTGGACCCTAAACCGTCCCCGTCCCCTAATCCTAACCCTAGCCCGAACCCTAACCCTAACCCGTCCCCGAAGCCTGACCCTCACCCGTCCCCTAATCCTAACACGTACGCTAACACTAACCCGCGCCCTCACACGCACGCTCCCCCTAAAGCGTTGCCGTACCCTCACCTGGACCCTAAACCGTCCCCGTCCCCTAACCCTAACCCTAGCCCGAACCCTAACCCTAAACCTTCCCCGAAGCCTGACCCTCACCCGTCCCCTAATCCTAACCCGTACGCTAACACTAACCCGCGCCCTCACACGCACGCTCCCCCTAAAGCGTTGCCGTACCCTCACCTGGACCCTAAACCGTCCCCGTCCCCTAACCCTAACCCTAGCCCGAACCCAAACCCTAACCCTTCCCCGAAGCCTGAGCCTCACCCGTCCCCTAATCCTAACACGTACGCTAACACTAACCCGCGCCCTCACACGCACGCTCCCCCTAAAGCGTTGCCGTACCCTCACCTGGGCCCTAAACCGTCCCCGTCCCCTAACCCTAACCCTAGCCCGAACCCTAACCCTAAACCTTCTCCGAAGCCTGACCCTCACCCGTCCCCTAATCCTAACCCGTACGCTAACACTAACCCGCGCCCTCACACGCACGCTCCCCCTAAAGCGTTGCCGTACCCTCACCTGGACCCTAAACCGTCCCCGTCCCCTAACCCTAACCCTAGCCCGAACCCTAACCCTAACCCTTCCCCGAAGCCTGACCCTCACACGTCCCCTAATCCTAACCCGTACGCTAACACTAACCCGCGCCCTCACACGCATGCTCCCCCTAAAGCGTTGCCGTACCCTCACCTAGGCCCTAAACCGTCCCCGTCCCCTAACCCTAACCCTAGCCCGAACCCTAACCCTAACCCTTCCCCGAAGCCTGACCCTCACCCGTCCCCTAATCCTAACCCGTACGCTAACACTAACACGCGCCCTCACACGCACGCTCCCCCTAAAGCGTTGCCGTACCCTCACCTGGACCCTAAACCGTCCCCGTCCCCTAACCCTAACCCTAGCCCGAACCCTAACCCTAACCCTTCCCTGAAGCCTGACCCTCACCCGTCCCCTAATCCTAACCCGTACGCTAACACTAACCCGCGCCCTCACACGCACGCTCCCCCTAAAGCGTTGCCGTACCCTCACCTGGACCCTAAACCGTCCCCGTCCCCTAACCCTAACCCTAGCCCGAACCCTAACCCTAACCCTTCCCCGAAGCCTGACCCTCACCCGTCCCCTAATCCTAACCCGTACGCTAACACTAACCCGCGCCCTCACACGCACGATCCCCCTAAAGCGTTGCCGTACCCTCACCTGGACCCTAAACCGTCCCCGTCCCCTAACCCTAACCCTAGCCCGAACCCTAACCCTAACCCTTCCCCGAAGCCTGACCCTCACCCGTGCCCTAATCCTAACCCGTACGCTAACACTAACCCGCGCCCTCCCACGCACGCTCCCCCTAAAGCGTTGCCGTACCCTCACCTGGACCCTAAACCGTCCCCGTCCCCTAACCCTAACCCTAGCCCGAACCCTTGCCCTAACCCTTCCCCGAAGCCCGACCCTCACCCGTCCCCTAATCCTAACCCGTACGCTAACACTAACCCGCGCCCTCACACGCACGCTCCCCCTAAAGCGTTGCCGTACCCTCACCTGGACCCTAAACCGTCCCCGTCCCCTAACCCTAACCCTAGCCCGAACCCTAACCCTAACCCTTCCCCGAAGCCTGACCCTCACCCGTGCCCTAAGCCTAACCCGTACGCTAACACTAACCCGCGCCCTCACACGCACGCTCCCCCTAAAGCGTTGCCGTACCCTCACCTGGACCCTAAACCGTTCCCATCCCCTAACCCTAACCCTAGCCCGAACCCTAACCCTAACCCTTCCCCGAAGCCTGACCCTCACCCGTCCCCTAATCCTAACCCGTACGCTAACAGTAACCCGCGCCCTCACACGCACGCTCCCCCTAAAGCGTTGCCGTACCCTCACCTGGACCCTAAACCGTCCCCGTCCCCTAACCCTAACCCTAGCCCGAACCCTAACCCTAACCCTTCCCCGAAGCCTGACCCTCACCCGTCCCCTAATCCTAACCCGTACGCTAACAGTAACCCGCGCCCTCACACGCACGCTCCCCCTAAAGCGTTGCCGTACCCTCACCTGGACCCTAAACCGTCCCCGTCCCCTAACCCTAACCCTAGCCCGAACCCTAACCCTAACCCTTCCCCGAAGCCTGACACTCACCCGTCCCCTAATCCTAACCCGTACGCTAACACTAACCCGCGCCCTCACACGCACGCTCCCCCTAAAGCGTTGCCGTACCCTCACCTGGACCCTAAACCGTCCCCGTCCCCTAACCCTAACCCTAGCCCGAACCCTAACCCTAACCCTTCCCCGAAGCCTGACCCTCACCCGTGCCCTAATCCTAACCCGTACGCTAACACTAACCCGCGCCCTCACACGCACGCTCCCCCTAAAGCGTTGCCGTACCCTCACCTGGACCCTAAACCGTCCCCGTCCCCTAACCCTAACCCTAGCCCGAACCCTAACCCTAACCCTTCCCCGAAGCCTGACCCTCACCCGTGCCCTAATCCTAACCTGTACGCTAACACTAACCCGCGCCCTCACACGCACGCTCCCCCTAAAGCGTTGCCGTACCCTCACCTGGACCCTAAACCGTCCCCGTCCCCTAATCCTAACCCTAGCCCGAACCTTAACCCTAACCCGTCCCCGAAGCCTGACCCTCACCCGTCCCCTAATCCTAACACGTACGCTAACACTAACCCGCGCCCTCACACGCACGCTCCCCCTAAAGCGTTGCCGTACCCTCACCTGGACCCTAAACCGTCCCCGTCCCCTAACCCTAACCCTAGCCCGAACCCTAACCCTAAACCTTCCCCGAAGCCTGACCCTCACCCGTCCCCTAATCCTAACCCGTACGCTAACACTAACCCGCGCCCTCACACGCACGCTCCCCCTAAAGCGTTGCCGTACCCTCACCTGGACCCTAAACCGTCCCCGTCCCCTAACCCTAACCCTAGCCCGAACCCAAACCCTAACACTTCCCCGAAGCCTGAGCCTCACCCGTCCCCTAATCCTAACACGTACGCTAACACTAACCCGCGCCCTCACACGCACGCTCCCCCTAAAGCGTTGCCGTACCCTCACCTGGGCCCTAAACCGTCCCCGTCCCCTAACCCTAACCCTAGCCCGAACCCTAACCCTAAACCTTCTCCGAAGCCTGACCCTCACCCGTCCCCTAATCCTAACCCGTACGCTAACACTAACCCGCGCCCTCACACGCACGCTCCCCCTAAAGCGTTGCCGTACCCTCACCTGGACCCTAAACCGTCCCCGTCCCCTAACCCTAACCCTAGCCCGAACCCTAACCCTAACCCTTCCCTGAAGCCTGACCCTCACCCGTCCCCTAATCCTAACCCGTACGCTAACACTAACCCGCGCCCTCACACGCATGCTCCCCCTAAAGCGTTGCCGTACCCTCACCTAGGCCCTAAACCGTCCCCGTCCCCTAACCCTAACCCTAGCCCGAACCCTAACCCTAACCCTTCCCCGAAGCCTGACCCTCACCCGTCCCCTAATCCTAACCCGTACGCTAACACTAACACGCGCCCTCACACGCACGCTCCCCCTAAAGCGTTGCCGTACCCTCACCTGGACCCTAAACCGTCCCCGTCCCCTAACCCTAACCCTAGCCCGAACCCTAACCCTAACCCTTCCCTGAAGCCTGACCCTCACCCGTCCCCTAATCCTAACCCGTACGCTAACACTAACCCGCGCCCTCACACGCACGCTCCCCCTAAAGCGTTGCCGTACCCTCACCTGGACCCTAAACCGTGTCCGTCCCCTAACCCTAACCCTAGCCCGAACCCTAACCCTAACCCTTCCCCGAAGCCTGACCCTCACCCGTCCCCTAATCCTAACCCGTACGCTAACACTAACCCGCGCCCTCACACGCACGATCCCCCTAAAGCGTTGCCGTACCCTCACCTGGACCCTAAACCGTCCCCGTCCCCTAACCCTAACCCTAGCCCGAACCCTAACCCTAACCCTTCCCCGAAGCCTGACCCTCACCCGTGCCCTAATCCTAACCCGTACGCTAACACTAACCCGCGCCCTCACACGCACGCTCCCCCTAAAGCGTTGCCGTACCCTCACCTGGACCCTAAACCGTTCCCGTCCCCTAATCCTAACCCTAGCCCGAACCCTAACCCTAACACTTCCCCGAAGCCTGACCCTCACCCGTGCCCTAATCCTAACCCGTACGCTAACACTAACCCGCGCCCTCACACGCACGCTCCCCCTAAAGTGTTGCCGTACCCTCACCTGGACCCTAAACCGTCCCCGTCCCCTAACCCTAACCCTAGCCCGAACCCTAACCCTAACCCTTCCCTGAAGCCTGACACTCACCCGTCCCTTAATCCTAACCCGTACGCTAACACTAACCCACGACCTCACACGCACGCTCCCCCTAAAGCGTTGCCGTACCCTCACCTGGACCCTAAACCGTCCCCGTCCCCTAACCCTAACCCTAGCCCGAACCCTAACCCTAACCCTTCCCTGAAGCCTGACCCTCACCCGTCCCGTAATCCTAACCCGTACGCTAACACTAACCCGCGCCCTCACACGCACGCTCCCCCTAAAGCGTTGCCGTACCCTCACCTGGACCCTAAACCGTCCCCGTCCCCTAACCCTAACCCTAGCCCGAACCCTAACCCTAACCCGTCCCCGAAGCCTGACCCTCACCCGTCCCCTAATCCTAACCCGTACGCTAACACTAACCTGCGCCCTCACACGCACGCTCCCCCTAAAGCGTTGCCGTACCCTCACCTGGACCCTAAACCATCCCCGTCCCCTAACCCTAACCCTAGCCCGAACCCTAACCCTAACCCTTCCCCGAAGCCTGACCCTCACCCGTCCCCTAATTCTAACCCGTATGCTAACACTAACCCGCGCCCTCACACGCACACTCCCCCTAAAGCGTTGCCGTACCCTCACCTGGACCCTAAACCGTCCCCGTCCCCTAACCCTAACCCTAGCCAGAACCATAGCCCTAACCCTTCCCCGAAGCCTGACCCTCACCCGTCCGCTAATCCTAACCCGTACGCTAACACTAACCCGCGCCCTCACACGCACGCTCCCCCTAAAGCGTTGCCGTACCCTCAACTGGACCCTAAACCGTCCCCGTCCCCTAACCCTAACCCTAGTCCGAACCCTAACCCTAACCCGTTCCCGAAGCCTGACCCTCACCCGTGCCTTAATCCTAACCCGTACGCTAACACTAACCCACGCCCTCACACGCACGCTCCCCTAAAGCGTTGCCGTACCCTCACCTGGACCCTAAACCGTCCCCGTCCCCTAACCCTAACCCTAGCCCGAACCCAAACCCTAACAATTCCCCGAAGCCTGAACCTCACCCGTCCCCTAATCCTAACACGTACGCTAACACTAACCTGCGCCCTCACACGCACGCTCCCACTAAAGCGTTGCCGTACCCTCACCTGGACCCTAAACCGTCCCCGTCCCCTAACCCTAACCCTAGCCCGAACCCTAACCCTAACCCTTCCCCGAAGCCTGACCCTCACCCGTCCCCTAATCCTAACCCGTATGCTAACACTAACCCGCGCCCTCACACGCACGCTCCCCCTAAAGCGTTGCCGTACCCTCACCTGGACCCTAAACCGTCCCCGTCCCCTAACCCTAACCCTAGCCAGAACCATAGCCCTAACCCTTCCCCGAAGCCTGACCCTCACCCGTCCGCTAATCCTAACCCGTACGCTAACACTAACCCGCGCCCTCACACGCACGCTCCCCCTAAAGCGTTGCCGTACCCTCACCTGGACCCTAAACCGTCCCCGTCCCCTAAACCTAACCCTAGCCCGAACCCTAACCCTAACCCTTCCCCGAAGCCTGACCCTCACCCGTCCCCTAATCCTAACCCGTACGCTAACACTAACCCGCGCCCTCACACACACGCTCCCCCTAAAGCGTTGCCGTACCCTCACCTGGGCCCTAAACCGTCCCCGTCCCCTAACCCTAACCCTAGCCCGAACCCTAACCCTAACCCTTCCCCGAAGCCTGACCCTCACCCGTCCCCTAATCCTAACCCGTACGCTAACACTAACACGCGCCCTCACACGCACGCTCCCCCTAAAGCGTTGCCATACCCTCACCTGGACCCTAAACCGTCCCCGTCCCCTAACCCTAACCCTAGCCCGAACCCAAACCCTAACCCTTCCCTGAAGCCTGACCCTCACCCGTCCCCTAATCCTAACCCGTACGCTAACACTAACCCGCGCCCTCACACGCACACTCCCCCTAAAGCGTTGCCGTACCCTAACCTGGACCCTAAACCGTCCCCGTCCCCTAACCCTAACCCTAGCCCGAACCCTAACCCTAACCCTTCCCTGAAGCCTGACCCTCACCCGTCCCGTAATCCTAACCCGTACGCTAACACTAACCCGCACCCTCACACGCACGCTCCCCCTAAAGCGTTGCCGTACCCTCACCTGGACCCTAAACCGTCCCCGTCCCCTAACCCTAACCCTAGCCCGAACCCTAACCCTAACCCGTCCCCGAAGCCTGACCCTCACCCGTCCCCTAATCCTAACCCGTACGCTAACACTAACCTGCGCCCTCACACGCACGCTCCCCCTAAAGCGTTGCCGTACCCTCACCTGGACCCTAAACCATCCCCGTCCCCTAACCCTAACCCTAGCCCGAACTATAACCCTAAACCTTCCCCGAAGCCTGATCCTCACCCGTCCCCTAATTCTAACCCGTATGCTAACACTAACCCGCGCCCTCACACGCACACTCCCCCTAAAGCGTTGCCGTACCCTCACCTGGACCCTAAACCGTCCCCGTCCCCTAACCCTAACCCTAGCCAGAACCATAGCCCTAACCCTTCCCCGAAGCCTGACCCTCACCCGTCCGCTAATCCTAACCCGTACGCTAACACTAACCCGCGCCCTCACACGCACGCTCCCCCTAAAGCGTTGCCGTACCCTCAACTGGACCCTAAACCGTCCCCGTCCCCTAACCCTAACCCTAGTCCGAACCCTAACCCTAACCCGTTCCCGAAGCCTGACCCTCACCCGTGCCTTAATCCTAACCCGTACGCTAACACTAACCCACGCCCTCACACGCACGCTCCCCTAAAGCGTTGCCGTACCCTCACCTGGACCCTAAACCGTCCCCGTCCCCTAACCCTAACCCTAGCCCGAACCCAAACCCTAACAATTCCCCGAAGCCTGAACCTCACCCGTCCCCTAATCCTAACACGTACGCTAACACTAACCTGCGCCCTCACACGCACGCTCCCACTAAAGCGTTGCCGTACCCTCACCTGGACCCTAAACCGTCCCCGTCCCCTAACCCTAACCCTAGCCCGAACCCTAACCCTAACCCTTCCCCGAAGCCTGACCCTCACCCGTCCCCTAATCCTAACCCGTATGCTAACACTAACCCGCGCCCTCACACGCACGCTCCCCCTAAAGCGTTGCCGTACCCTCACCTGGACCCTAAACCGTCCCCGTCCCCTAACCCTAACCCTAGCCAGAACCATAGCCCTAACCCTTCCCCGAAGCCTGACCCTCACCCGTCCGCTAATCCTAACCCGTACGCTAACACTAACCCGCGCCCTCACACGCACGCTCCCCCTAAAGCGTTGCCGTACCCTCACCTGGACCCTAAACCGTCCCCGTCCCCTAAACCTAACCCTAGCCCGAACCCTAACCCTAACCCTTCCCCGAAGCCTGACCCTCACCCGTCCCCTAATCCTAACCCGTACGCTAACACTAACCCGCGCCCTCACACACACGCTCCCCCTAAAGCGTTGCCGTACCCTCACCTGGGCCCTAAACCGTCCCCGTCCCCTAACCCTAACCCTAGCCCAAACCCTAACCCTAACCCTTCCCCGAAGCCTGACCCTCACCCGTCCCCTAATCCTAACCCGTACGCTAACACTAACACGCGCCCTCACACGCACGCTCCCCCTAAAGCGTTGCCGTACCCTCACCTGGACCCTAAACCGTCCCCGTCCCCTAACCCTAACCCTAGCCCGAACCCAAACCCTAACCCTTCCCTGAAGCCTGACCCTCACCCGTCCCCTAATCCTAACCCGTACGCTAACACTAACCCGCGCCCTCACACGCACACTCCCCCTAAAGCGTTGCCGTACCCTCACCTGGACCCTAAACCGTCCCCGTCCCCTAACCCTAACCCTAGCCCAAACCCTAACCCTAACACTTCCCCGAAGCCTGACCCTCACCCGTCCCCTAATCCTAAACCGTACGCTAACACTAACCCGCGCCCTCACACGCACGCTCCCCCTAAAGCGTTGCCGTACCCTCACCTGGACCCTAAACCGTCCCCGTCCCCTAACCCTAACCCTAGCCCGAACCCTAACCCTAACCCTTCCCCGAAGCCTGACCCTCACCCGTCCCCTAATCCTAACCCGTACGCTAACACTAACCCGCGCCCTCACACGCACGCTCCCCCTAAAGCGTTGCCGTACCCTCACCTGGACCCTAAACCGTTCCCGTCCCCTAACCCTAACCCTAGCCCGAACCCTAACCCTAACCCTTGCCCGAAGCCTGACCCTCACCCGTCCATAATCCTAACCCGTACGCTAACAGTAACCCGCGCCCTCACACGCACGCTCCCCCTAAAGCGTTGCCGTACCCTCACCTGGACCCTAAACCGTCCCCGTCCCCTAACCCTAACCCTAGCCCGAACACTAACCCTAACCCTTCCCCGAAGCCTGACCCTCACCCGTCCGCTAATCCTAACCCGTACGCTAACACTAACCCGCACCCTCACACGCACGCTCCCCCTAAAGCGTTGCCGTACCCTCACCTGGACCCTAAACCGTCCCCGTCCCCTAACCCTAACCCTAGCCCGAACCCTAACCCTAACCCTTCCCCGAAGCCTGACCCTCACCCGTCCCCTAATCCTAACCCGTACGCTAACACTAACCCGCGCCCTCACACGCACGCTCCCCCTAAAGCGTTGCCGTACCCTCACCTGGACCCTAAACCGTCCCCGTCCCCTAACCCTAACCCTAGCCCGAACCCTAACCCTAACCCTTCCCCAAAGCCTGACCCTCACCCGTGCCCTAATCCTAACCTGTACGCTAACACTAACCCGCGCCCTCACACGCACGCTCCCCCTAAAGCGTTGCCGTACCCTCACCTGGACCCTAAACCGTCCCCGTCCCCTAACCCTAACCCTAGCCCGAACCCTAACCCTAACCCTTCCCCGAAGCCTGACACTCACCAGTCCCTTAATCCTAACCCGTACGCTAACACTAACCCACGACCTCACACGCACGCTCCCCCTAAAGCGTTGCCGTACCCTCACCTGGACCCTAAACCGTCCCCGTCCCCTAACCCTAACCCTAGCCCGAACCCTAACCCTAACCCTTCCCTGAAGCCTGACCCTCACCCGTCCCGTAATCCTAACCCGTACGCTAACACTAACCCGCGCCCTCACACGCACGCTCCCCCTAAAGCGTTGCCGTACCCTCACCTGGACCCTAAACCGTCCCCGTCCACTAACCCTAACCCTAGCCCGAACCTTAACCCTAACCCTTCCCCGAAGCCTGACCCTAACCCGTCCCCTAATCCTAACCCGTACGCTAACACTAACCCGCGCCCTCACACGCACGCTCCCCCAAAAGCGTTGCCGTACCCTCACCTGGACCCTAAACCGTCCCCGTCCCCTAACCCTAACCCTAGCCCGAACCCTAACCCTAACCCGTCCCCGAAGCCTGACCCTCACCCGTCCCCTAATCCTAACCCGTACGCTAACACTAACCCGCGCCCTCACACGCACGCTCCCCCTAAAGCGTTGCCGTACCCTCATCTGGACCCTAAACCGTCCCCGTCCCCTAACACTAACCCTAGCCCGAACCCTAACCCTAACCCTTCCCCGAAGCCTGACCCTCACCCGTCCCCTAATCCTAACCCGTACGCTAACACTAACCTGCGCCCTCACACGCACGCTCCCCCTAAAGCGTTGCCGTACCCTCACCTGGACCCTAAACCATCCCCGTCCCCTAACCCTAACCCTAGCCCGAACCCTAACCCTAACCCTTCCCCGAAGCCTGACCCTCACCCGTCCCCTAATTCTAACCCGTATGCTAACACTAACCCGCGCCCTCACACGCACACTCCCCCTAAAGCGTTGCCGTACCCTCACCTGTACCCTAAACCGTCCCCGTCCCCTAACCCTAACCCTAGCCAGAACCATAGCCCTAACCCTTCCCCGAAGCCTGACCCTCACCCGTCCGCTAATCCTAACCCGTACGCTAACACTAACCCGCGCCCTCACACACACGCTCCCCCTAAAGCGTTGCCGTACCCTCAACTGGACCCTAAACCGTCCCCGTCCCCTAACCCTAACCCTAGTCCGAACCCTAACCCTAACCCGTTCCCGAAGCCTGACCCTCACCCGTGTCTTAATCCTAACCCGTACGCTAACACTAACCCACGCCCTCACACGCACGCTCCCCTAAAGCGTTGCCGTACCCTCACCTGGACCCTAAACCGTCCCCGTCCCCTAACCCTAACCCTAGCCCGAACCCAAACCCTAACAATTCCCCGAAGCCTGAGCCTCACCCGTCCCCTAATCCTAACACGTACGCTAACACTAACCTGCGCCCTCACACGCACGCTCCCCCTAAAGCGTTGCCGTACCCTCACCTGGACCCTAAACCGTCCCCGTCCCCTAACCCTAACCCTAGCCCGAACCCTAACCCTAACCCTTCCCCGAAGCCTGACCCTCACCCGTCCCCTAATCCTAACCCGTATGCTAACACTAACCCGCGCCCTCACACGCACGCTCCCCCTAAAGCGTTGCCGTACCCTCACCTGGACCCTAAACCGTCCCCGTCCCCTAACCCTAACCCTAGCCAGAACCATAGCCCTAACCCTTCCCCGAAGCCTGAACCTCACCCGTTCGCTAATCCTAACCCGTACGCTAACACTAACCCGCGCCCTCACACGCACGCTCCCCCTAAAGCGTTGCCGTACCCTCACCTGGACCCTAAACCGTCCCCGTCCCCTAAACCTAACCCTAGCCCGAACCCTAACCCTAACCCTTCCCCGAAGCCTGACCCTCACCCGTGCCCTAATCCTAACCCGTGCGCTAACACTAACCCGCGCCCTCACACGCACGCTCCCCCTAAAGCGTTGCCGTACCCTCAACTGGACCCTAAACCGTCCCCGTCCCCTAACCCTAACCCTAGCCGGAACCCTAACCCTAACGCTTTCCCGAAGCCTGACCCTCACCCGTGCCTTAATCCTAACCCGTACGCTAACACTAACCCGCGCCCTCACACGCACGCTCCCCCTAAAGCGTTGCCGTACCCTCACCTGGACCCTAAACCGTCCCCGTCCCCTAACCCTAACCCTAGCCCGAACCCAAACACTAACCCTTCCCCGAAGCCTGAGCCTCACCCGTCCCCTAATCCTAACACGTACGCTAACACTAACCCGCGCCCTCACACGCACGCTCCCCCTAAAGCGTTGCCGTACCCTCACCTGGGCCCTAAACCGTCCCCGTCCCCTAACCCTAACCCTAGCCCGAACCCTAACCCTAACCCTTCCCCGAAGCCTGACCCTCACCCGTCCCCTAATCCTAACCCGTACGCTAACACTAACCCGCGCCCTCACACGCACGCTCCCCCTAAAGCGTTGCCGTACCCTCACCTGGACCCTAAACCGTCCCCGTCCCCTAACCCTAACCCTAGCCCGAACCCTAACCCTAACCCTTCCCTGAAGCCTGACCCTCACCCGTCCCCTAATCCTAACACGTACGCTAACACTAACCCGCGCCCTCACACGCACGCTCCCCCTAAAGCGTTGCCGTACCCTCACCTGGGCCCTAAACCGTCCCCGTCCCCTAACCCTAACCCTAGCCCGAACCCTAACCCTAACCCTTCCCCGAAGCCTGACCCTCACCCGTCCCCTAATCCTAACCCGTACGCTAACACTAACACGCGCCCTCACACACACGCTCCCCCTAAAGCGTTGCCGTACCCTCACCTGGACCCTAAACCGTCCCCGTCCCCTAACCCTAACCCTAGCCCGAACCCAAACCCTAACCCTTCCCTGAAGCCTGACCCTCACCCGTCCCCTAATCCTAACCCGTACGCTAACACTAACCCGCGCCCTCACACGCACACTCCCCCTAAAGCGTTGCCGTACCCTCACCTGGACCCTAAACCGTCCCCGTCCCCTAACCCTAACCCTAGCCCAAACCCTAACCCTAACCCTTCCCCGAAGCCTGACCCTCACCCGTCCCCTAATCCTAAACCGTACGCTAACACTAACCCGCGCCCTCACACGCACGCTCCCCCTAAAGCGTTGCCGTACCCTCACCTGGACCCTAAACCGTCCCCGTCCCCTAACTCTAACCCTAGCCCGAACCCTAACTCTAACCCTTCCCCCAAGCCTGACCCTCACCCGTCCCCTAATCCTAACCCGTACGCTAACACTAACCCGTGCCCTCACACGCACGCTCCCCCTAAAGCGTTGCCGTACCCTCACCTGGACCCTAAAACGTCCCCGTCCCCTAACCCTAACCCTAGCCCGAACCCTAACCCTAACACTTCCCCGAAGCCTGACCCTCACCCGTCCCCTAATCCTAACCCGTACGCTAACACTAACCCACGCCCTCACACGCACGCTCCCCCTAAAGCGTTGCCGTACCCTCACCTGGACCCTAAACCGTCCCCGTCCCCTAACCCTAACCCTAGCCCGAACCCTAACCCTAACCCTTCCCCGAAGCCTGACCCTCACCCGTCCCCTAATCCTAACCCGTACGCTAACACTAACCCGCGCCCTCACACGCACGCTCCCCCTAAAGCGTTGCCGTACCCTCACCTGGACCATAAACCGTTCCCGTCCCCTAACCCTAACCCTAGCCCGAACCCTAACCCTAACCCTTCCCCGAAGCCTGACCCTCACCCGTGCCCTAATCCTAACCCGTACGCTAACACTAACCCGCGCCCTCACACGCACGCTCCCCCTAAAGCGTTGCCGTACCCTCACCTGGACCCTAAACCGTCCCCGTCCCCTAACCCTAACCCTAGCCCGAACCCTAACCCTAACCCTTCCCCGAAGCCTGAGCCTCATCCGTCCCCTAATCCTAACCCGTACGCTAACACTAACCCGCGCCCTCACACGCACGCTCCCCCTAAAGCGTTGCCGTACCCTCACCTGGACCCTAAACCGTCCCCGTCCCCTAACCCTAACCCTAGCCCGAACCCTAACCCTAACCCTTCCCCGAAGCCTGACCCTCACCCGTCCCCTAATCCTAACCCGTACGCTAACACTAACCCGCGCCCTCACACGCACGCTCCCCCTAAAGCGTTGCCGTACCCTCACCTAGGCCCTAAACCGTCCCCGTCCCCTAACCCTAACCCTAGCCCGAACCCTAACCCTAACCCTTCCCCGAAGCCTGACCTTCACCCGTCCCCTAATCCTAACCCGTACGCTAACACTAACACGCGCCCTCACACGCACGCTCCCCCTAAAGCGTTGCCGTACCCTCACCTGGACCCTAAACCGTCCCCGTCCCCTAACCCTAACCCTAGCCCGAACCCTAACCCTAACCCTTCCCTGAAGCCTGACCCTCACCCGTCCCCTAATCCTAACCCGTACGCTAACACTAACCGACGCCCTCACACGCACGCTCCCCCTAAAGCGTTGCCGTACCCTCACCTGGACCCTAAACCGTCCCCGTCCCCTAACCCTAACCCTAGCCCGAACCCTAACCCTAAACCTTCCCCGAAGCCTGACCCTCACCCGTCCCCTAATCCTAACCCGTATGCTAACACTAACCCGCGCCCTCACACGCACGCTCCCCCTAAAGCGTTGCCGTACCCTCACCTGGACCCTAAACCGTCCCCATCCCCTAACCCTAACCCTAGCCCGAACCCTAACCCTAACCCTTCCCCGAAGCCTGACCCTCACCCGTCCCCTAATCCTAACCCATACGCTAACACTAACCCGCGCCCTCACACGCACGCTCCCCCTAAAGCGTTGCCGTACCCTCACCTGGACCCTAAACCGTCCCCGTCCCCTAACGCTAACCCTAGCCCGAACCCTAACCCTAACCCTTCCCCGAAGCCTGACCCTCACCCGTGCCCTAATCCTAACCCGTGCGCTAACACTAACCCGCGCCCTCACACGCACGCTCCCCCTAAAGCGTTGCCGTACCCTCAACTGGACCCTAAACCGTCCCCGTCCCCTAACCCTAACCCTAGCCCGAACCCTAACCCTAACCCTTTCCCGAAGCCTGACCCTCACCCGTGCCTTAATCCTAACCCGTACGCTAACACTAACCCACGCCCTCACACGCACGCTCCCCCTAAAGCGTTGCCGTACCCTCACCTGGACCCTAAACCGTCCCCGTCCCCTAACCCTAACCCTAGCCCGAACCCAAACCCTAACCCTTCCCCGAAGCCTGAGCCTCACCCGTCCCCTAATTCTAACACGTACGCTAACACTAACCCGCGCCCTCACACGCACGCTCCCCCTAAAGCGTTGCCGTACCCTCACCTGGACCCTAAACCGTCCCCGTCCCCTAACCCTAACCCTAGCCCGAACCCTAACCCTAAACCTTCCCCGAAGCCTGACCCTCACCCGTCCCCTAATCCTAACCCGTATGCTAACACTAACCCGCGCCCTCACACGCACGCTCCCCCTAAAGCGTTGCCGTACCCTCACCTGGACCCTAAACCGTCCCCGTCCCCTAACCCTAACCCTAGCCAGAACCATAGCCCTAACCCTTCCCCGAAGCCTGACCCTCACCCGTGCCCTAATCCTAACCCGTACGCTAACACTAACCCGCGCCCTCACACGCACGCTCCCCCTAAAGCGTTGCCGTACCCTCACCTGGACCCTAAACCGTCCCCGTCCCCTAACGCTAACCCTAGCCCGAACCCTAACCCTAACCCTTCCCCGAAGCCTGACCCTCACCCGTGCCTTAATCCTAACCCGTGCGCTAACACTATCCCGCGCCCTCACACGCACGCTCCCCCTAAAGCGTTGCCGTACCCTCAACTGGACCCTAAACCGTCCCTGTCCCCTAACCCTAACCCTAGCCCGAACCCTAACCCTAACCCTTTCCCGAAGCCTGACCCTCACCCGTGCCTGAATCCTAACCCGTACGCTAACACTAACCCACGCCCTCACACGCACGCTCCCCCTAAAGCGTTGCCGTACCCTCACCTGGACCCTAAACCGTCCCCGTCCCCTAACCCTAACCCTAGCCCGAACCCAAACCCTAACCCTTCCCCGAAGCCTGAGCTTCACCCGTCCCCTAATCCTAACACGTACGCTAACACTAACCCGCGCCTTCACACGCACGCTCCCCCTAAAGCGTTGCCGTACCCTCACTTGGGCCCTAAACCGTCCCCGTCCCCTAACCCTAACCCTAGCCCGAATCCTAACCCTAACCCTTCCCCGAAGCCTGACCCTCACCCGTCCACTAATCCTAACCCGTACGCTAACACTAACCCGCGCCCTCACACGCACGCTCCCCCTAAAGCGTTGCCGTACCCTCACCTGGACCCTAAACCGTCCCCGTCCCCTAACCCTAACCCTAGCCCGAACCCTAACCCTAACCCTTCCCTGAAGCCTGACCCTCATCCGTCCCCTAATCCTAACCCGTACGCTAACTCTAACCCGCGCCCTCACACGCACGCTCCCCCTAAATCGTTGCCGTACCCTCACCTGGACCCTAAACCGTCCCCATTCCCTAACCCTAACCCTAGCCCGAACCCTAACCCTAACCCTTCCCCGAAGCCTGACCCTCACCCGTCCCCTAATCCTAAACCGTACGCTAACACTAACCCGCGCCCTCACACGCACGCTCCCCCTAAAGCGTTGCCGTACCCTCACCTGGACCCTAAACCGTCCCCGTCCCCTAACCCTAACCCTAGCCCGAACCCTAACCCTAACCCTTCCCCGAAGACTGACCCTCACCCGTCCCCTAATCCTAACCCGTACGCTAACACTAACCCGCGCCCTCACACGCACGCTCCCCCTAAAGCGTTGCCGTACCCTCACCTGGACCCTAAGCCGTCCCCGTCCCCTAACCGTAACCCTAGCCCGAACCCTAACCCTAACCCTTCCCCGAAGCCTGACCCTCACCCGTCCCCTAATCCTAACCCGTACGCTAACACTAACCCGCACCCTCACACGCAAGCTCCCCCTAAAGCGTTGCCGTACCCTCACCTGGACCCTAAACCGTCCCCGTCCCCTAACCTTAACCCTAGCCCAAACCCTATCCCTAACCCTTCCCCGAAGCCTGACCCTCACCCGTGCCCTAATCCTAACCTGTACGCTAACACTAACCCGCGCCCTCACACGCACGCTCCCCCTAAAGCGTTGCCGTACACTCACCTGGACCCTAAACCGTCCCCGTCCCCTAACCCTAACCCTAGCCCGAACCCTAACTCTAACCCGTCCCCGAAGCCTGACCCTCACCCGTCCCCTAATCCTAACCCGTATGCTAACACTAACCCGCGCCCTCACACGCACGCTCCCCCTAAAGCGTTGCCGTACCCTCACCTGGACCCTAAACCGTCCCTGTCCCCTAACCCTAACCCTAGCCCGAACCCTAACGCTAAAACTTCCCCGAAGCCTGACCCTCACCCGTCCCCTAATCCTAACGCGTACGCTAACACTAACCCGCGCCCTCACACGCACGCTCCCCCTAAAGCGTTGCCGTACCCTCACCTGGACCCTAAACCGTCCCCGTCCCCTAACCCTAACCCTAGCCAGAACCATAGCCCTAACCCTTCCCCGAAGCCTGACCCTCACCCGTCCGCTAATCCTAACCCGTACGCTAACACTAACCCGCGCCCTCACACGCACGCTCCCCTTAAAGCGTTGCCGTACCCTCACCTGGACCCTAAACCGTCCCCGTCCCCTAACCCTAACCCTAGCCCGAACCCTAACCCTAACCCTTCCCCGAAGCCTGACCCTGACCCGTCCCCTAATCCTAACCCGTACGCTAACACTAACCCGCGCCCTCACACGCACGCTCCCCCTAAAGCGTTGCCGTACCCTCACCTGGACCCTAAACCGTCCCCGTCCCCTAACCCTAACCCTAGCCCGAACCCTAACCCTAACCCTTCCCCGAAGCCTGACCCTCACCCGTGCCCTAATCCTAACCCGTACGCTAACACTAACCCGCGCCCTCACACGCACGCTCCCCCTAAAGCGTTGCCACACCCTCACCTGGATCCTAAACCGTCCCCGTCCCCTAACGCTAACCCTAGCCCGAACCCTAACCCTAACCCTTCCCCGAAGCCTGACCCTCACCCGTCCCCTAATCCTAACCCGTACGCTAACACTAACCCGCGCTCTCACACGCACGCTCCCCGTAAAGCGTTGCCGTACCCTCACCTGGACCCTAAACGGTCCCCGTCCCCTAACCCTAACCCTAGCCAGAACCATAGCCCTAACCCTTCCCCGAAGCCTGACCCTCACCCGTCCGCTAATCCTAACCCGTACGCTAACACTAACCCGCGCCCTCACACGCACGCTCCCCCTAAAGCGTTGCCGTACCCTCACCTGGACCCTAAACCGTCCCCGTCCCCTAACCCTAACCCTAGCCCGAACCCTAACCCTAACCCTTCCCCGAAGCCTGACCCTCACCCGTCCCCTAATCCTAACCCGTACGCTAACACTAACCCGCGCCCTCACACGCACGCTCCCCCTAAAGCGTTGCCGTACCCTCACCTGGACCCTAAACCGTCCCCGTCCCCTAACGCTAACCCTAGCCCGAACCCTAACCCTAACCCTTCCCCGAAGCCTGACCCTCACCCGTCCCCTAATCCTAAACCGTACGCGAACACTAACCCGTGCCCTCACACGCACGCTCCCCCTAAAGCGTTGCCGTACCCTCACCTGGACCCTAAACCGTCCCCGTCCCCTAACCGTAACCCTAGCCCGAACCCTAACCCTAACCCTTCCCCGAAGCCTGACCCTCACCCGTCCCCTAATCCTAACCCGTACGCTAACACTAACCCGTGCCCTCACATGCACGCTCCCCCTAAAGCGTTGCCGTACCCTCACCTGGACCCTAAACCGTTCCCGTCCCCTAACCCTAACCCTAGCCCGAACCCTAAACCTAACCCTTCCCCGAAGCCTGACCCTCACCCGTCCCCTAATCCTAACCCGTACGCTAACAGTAACCCGCGCCCTCACACGCACGCTCCCCCTAAAGCGTTGCCGTACCCTCACCTGGACCCTAAACCGTCCCCGTCCCCTAACCCTAACCCTAGCCCGAACCCTAACCCTAACCCTTCCCCGAAGCCTGACCCTCACCCGTGCCTTAATCCTAACCTGTGCGCTAACACTATCCCGCGCCCTCACACGCACGCTCCCCCTAAAGCGTTGCCGTACCCTCAACTGGACCCTAAACCGTCCTTGTCCCCTAACCCTAACCCTAGCCCGAACCCTAACCCTAACCCTTTCCCGAAGCCTGACCCTCACCCGTGCCTTAATCCTAACCCGTACGCTAACACTAACCCACGCCCTCACACGCACGCTCCCCCTAAAGCGTTGCCGTACCCTCACCTGGACCCTAAACCGTCCCCTTCCCCTAACCCTAACCCTAGCCCGAACCCAAACCCTAACCCTTCCCCGAAGCCTGAGCCTCACCCGTCCCCTAATCCTAACACGTACGCTAACACTAACCGGCGCCCTCACACGCACGCTCCCCGTAAAGCGTTGCCGTACCCTCACTTGGGCCCTAAACCGTCCCCGTCCCCTAACCCTAACCCTAGCCCGAACCCTAACCCTAACCCTTCCCCGAAGCCTGACCCTCACCCGTCCCCTAATCCTAACCCGTACGCTAACACTAACCCGCGCCCTCACACGCACGCTCCCCCTAAAGCGTTGCCGTACCCTCACCTGGACCCTAAACCGTCCCCGTCCCCTAACCCTAACCCTAGCCCGAACCCTAACCGTAACCCTTCCCTGAAGCCTGACCCTCACCCGTCCCCTAATCCTAACCCGTACGCTAACTCTAACCCGCGCCCTCACACGCACGCTCCCCCTAAATCGTTGCCGTACCCTCACCTGGACCCTAAACCGTCCCCATTCCCTAACCCTAACCCTAGCCCGAACCCTAACCCTAACCCTTCCCCGAAGCCTGACCCTCACCCGTCCCCTAATCCTAAACCGTACGCTAACACTAACCCGCGCCCTCACACGCACGCTCCCCCTAAAGCGTTGCCGTACCCTCACCTGGACCCTAAACCGTCCCCGTCCCCTAACCCTAACCCTAGCCCGAACCCTAACCCTAACCCTTCCCCGAAGCCTGACCCTCACCCGTCCCCTAATCCTAACCCGTACGCTAACACTAACCCGCGCCCTCACACGCACGCTCCCCATAAAGCATTGCCGTACCCTCACCTGGACCCTAAACCGTCCCCGTCCCCTAACCCTAACCCTAGCCCGAACCCTAACCCTAACCCTTCCCCGAAGCCTGACCCTCACCCGTCCCCTAATCCTAACCCGTACGCTAACACTAACCCGCGCCCTCACACGCACGCTCCCCCTAAAGCGTTGCCGTACCCTCACCTGGACCCTAAGCCGTCCCCGTCCCCTAACCGTAACCCTAGCCCGAACCCTAACCCTAACCCTTCCCCGAAGCCTGACCCTCACCCGTCCCCTAATCCTAACCCGTACGCTTACACTAACCCGCACACTCACACGCAAGCTCCCCCTAAAGCGTTGCCGTACCCTCACCTGGACCCTAAACCGTCCCCGTCCCCTAACACTAACCCTAGCCCAAACCCTATCCCTAACCCTTCCCCGAAGCCTGACCCTCACCCGTGCCCTAATCCTAACCTGTACGCTAACACTAACCCGCGCCCTCACACGCACGCTCCCCCTAAAGCGTTGCCGTACACTCACCTGGACCCTAAACCATCCCCGTCCCCTAACCCTAACCCTAGCCCGAACCCTAACTCTAACCCGTCCCCGAAGCCTGACCCTCACCCGTCCCCTAATCCTAACCCGTATGCTAACACTAACCCGCGCCCTCACACGCACGCTCCCCCTAAAGCGTTGCCGTACCCTCACCTGGACCCTAAACCGTCCCCGTCCCCTAACCCTAACCCTAGCCCGAACCCTAACCCTAAAACTTCCCCGAAGCCTGACCCTCACCCGTCCCCTAATCCTAACCCGTACGCTAACACTAACCCGCGCCCTCACACGCACGCTCCCCCTAAAGCGTTGCCGTACCCTCACCTGGACCCTAAACCGTCCCCGTCCCCTAACCCTAACCCTAGCCAGAACCATAGCCCTAACCCTTCCCCGAAGCCTGACCCTCACCCGTCCGCTAATCCTAACCCGTACGCTAACACTAACCCGCTCCCTCACACGCACGCTCCCCCTAAAGCGTTGCCGTACCCTCACCTGGACCCTAAACCGTCCCCGTCCCCTAACCCTAACCCTAGCCCGAACCCTAACCCTAACCCTTCCCCGAAGCCTGACCCTGACCCGTCCCCTAATCCTAACCCGTACGCTAACACTAACCCGCGCCCTCACACGCACGCTCCCCCTAAAGCGTTGCCGTACCCTCACCTGGACCCTAAACCGTCCCCGTCCCCTAACCCTAACCCTAGCCCGAACCCTAACCCTAACCCTTCCCCGAAGCCTGACCCTCACCCGTGCCCTAATCCTAACCCGTACGCTAACACTAACCCGAGCCCTCACACGCACGCTCCCCCTAAAGCGTTGTCACACCCTCACCTGGATCCTAAACCGTCCCCGTCCCCTAACGCTAACCCTAGCCCGAACCCTAACCCTAACCCTTCCCCGAAGCCTGACCCTCACCCGTCCCCTAATCCTAACCCGTACGCTAACACTAACCCGCGCTCTCACACGCACGCTCCCCCTAAAGCGTTGCCGTACCCTCAACTGGACCCTAAACCGTCCCGGTCCCCTAACCCTAAACCTAGCCCGAACCCTAACCCTAACCCTTCCCCGAAGCCTGACCCTCACCCGTCCCCTAATCCTAACCCGTACGCTAACACTAACCCGCGCCCTCACACACACGCTCCCCCTAAAGCGTTGCCGTACCCTCACCTGGACCCTAAACCGTTCCCGTCCCCTAACCCTAACCCTAGCCCGAACCCTAACCCTAACCCTTCCCCGCAGCCTGACCCTCACCCGTGCCCTAATCCTAACCCGTACGCTAACACTAACCCGCTCCCTCACACGCACGCTCCCCCTAAAGCGTTGCCGTACCCTCACCTGGACCCTAAACCGTCCCCGTCCCCTAACCGTAACCATAGCCCGAACCCTAACCCTAACCCTTCCCCGAACCCTGAGCCTCACCCGTCCCCTAATCCTAACCCGTACGCTAACACTAACCCGAGCCCTCACACGCACGCTCCCCCTAAGGCGTTGCCGTACCCTCACCTGGACCCTAAACCGTCCCCGTCCCCTAACCCTAACCCTAGCCCGAACCCTAACCCTAACCCTTCCCCGAAGCCTGACCCTCACCCGTCCCCTAATCCTAACCCGTACGCTAACACTAACCCGCGCCCTCACACGCACGCTCCCCCTAAAGCGTTGCCGTACCCTCACCTGGACCCTAAACCGAACCCGTCCCCTAACCCTAACCCTAGCCCGAACCCTAACCCTAACCCTTCCCCGAAGCCTGACCCTCACCCGTCCCCTAATCCTAACCCGTACGCTAACACTAACCCGCGCCCTCACACGCACGCTCCCCCTAAAGCGTTGCCGTACCCTCACCTGGACCCTAAACCGTCCCCGTCCCCTAACCCTAACCCTAGCCCGAACCCTAACCCTAACACTTCCCCGAAGACTGACCCTCACCCGTCCCCTAATCCTAACCCGTACGCTAACACTAACCCGCGCCCTCACACGCACGCTCCCCCTAAAGCGTTGCCGTACCCTCACCTGGACCCTAAACCGTCCCCGTCCCATAACCCTAACCCTAGCCCGAACCCTAACCCTAAAGCTTCCCCGAAGCCTGACCCTCACCCGTCCCCTAATCCTAACCCGTACGCTAACACTAACCCGCGCCCTCACACGCACGCTCCCCCTAAAGCGTTGCCGTACCCTCACCTGGACCCTAAACGGTCCCCGTCCCCTAACCCTAACCCTAGCCAGAACCATAGCCCTAACCCTTCCCCGAAGCCTGACCCTCACCCGTCCTCTAATCCTAACCCGTACGCTAACACTAACCCGCGCCCTCACACGCACGCTCCCCCTAAAGCGTTGCCGTACCCTCACCTGGACCCTAAACCGTCCCCGTCCCCTAACCCTAACCCTAGCCCGAACCCTAACCCTAACCCTTCCCCGAAGCCTGACCCTCACCCGTCCCCTAATCCTAACCCGTACACTAACACTAACCTGCGCCCTCACACGCACGCTCCCCCTAAAGCGTTGCCGTACCCTCACCTGGACCCTAAACCGTCCCCGTCCCCTAACCCTAACCCTAGCCCGAACCCTAACCCTAACCCTTCCCCGAAGCCTGACCCTCACCCGTCCCCTAATCCTAAACCGTACGCTAACACTAACCCGTGCCCTCACACGCACGCTCCCCCTAAAGCGTTGCCGTACCCTCACCTGGACCCTAAACCGTCCCCGTCCCCTAACCGTAACCCTAGCCCGAACCCTAACCCTAACCCTTCCCCGAAGCCTGACCCTCACCCGTCCCCTAATCCTAACCCGTACGCTAACACTAATCCGTGCCCTCACACGCACGCTCCCCCTAAAGCTTTGCCGTACCCTCACCTGGACCCTAAACCGTCCCCGTCCCCTAACCCTAACCCTAGCCCGAACCCTAACCCTAACCCTTCCCCGAAGCCTGACCCTCACCCGTGCCCTAATCCTAACCCGTACGCTAACACTAACCCGCGCCCTCACACGCACGCTCCCCCTAAAGCGTTGCCGTACCCTCACCTGGACCCTAAACCGTCCCCGTCCCCTAACCCTAACCCTAGCCCGAACCCTAACCCTAACCCTTCCCCGAAGCCTGACCCTCACCCGTGCCTTAATCCTAACCCGTGCGCTAACACTATCCCGCGCCCTCACACGCACGCTCCCCCTAAAGCGTTGCCGTACCCTCAACTGGACCCTAAACCGTCCCTGTCCCCTAACCCTAACCCTAGCCCGAACCCTAACCCTAACCCTTTCCCGAAGCCTGACCCTCACCCGTGCCTTAATCCTAACCCGTACGCTAACACTAACCCACGCCCTCACACGCACGCTCCCCCTAAAGCGTTGCCGTACCCTCACCTGGACCCTAAACCGTCCCCGTCCCCTAACCCTAACCCTAGCGCGAACCCAAACCCTAACCCTTCCCCGAAGCCTGAGCCTCACCCGTCCCCTAATCCTAACACGTACGCTAACACTAACCCGCGCCCTCACACGCACGCTCCCCCTAAAGCGTTGCCGTACCCTCACTTGGGCCCTAAACCGTCCCCGTCCCCTAACCCTAACCCTAGCCCGAACCCTAACCCTAACCCTTCCCCGAAGCCTGACCCTCACCCGTCCCCTAATCCTAACCCGTACGCTAACACTAACCCGCGCCCTCACACGCACGCTCCCCCTAAAGCGTTGCCGTACCCTCACCTGGACCGTAAACCGTCCCCGTCCCCTAACCCTAACCCTAGCCCGAACCCTAACCCTAACCCTTCCCTGAAGCCTGACCCTCACCCGTCCCCTAATCCTAACCCGTACGCTAACTCTAACCCGCGCCCTCACACGCACGCTCCCCCTAAATCGTTGCCGTACCCTCACCTGGACCCTAAACCGTCCCCATTCCCTAACCCTAACCCTAGCCCGAACCCTAACCCTAACCCTTCCCCGAAGCCTGACCCTCACCCGTCCCCTAATCCTAAACCGTACGCTAACACTAACCCGCGCCCTCACACGCACGCTCCCCCTAAAGCGTTGCCGTACCCTCACCTGTACCCTAAACCGTCCCCGTCCCCTAACCCTAAACCTAGCCCGAACCCTAACCCTAACCCTTCCCCGAAGCCTGACCCTCACCCGTCCCCTAATCCTAACCCGTACGCTAACACTAACCCGCGCCCTCACACACACGCTCCCCCTAAAGCGTTGCCGTACCCTCACCTGGACCCTAAACCGTCCCCGTCCCCTAACCCTAACCCTAGCCCGAACCCTAACCCTAACCCTTCCCCGAAGCCAGAGCCTCACCCGTGCCCTAATCCTAACCCGTACGCTAACACTAACCCGCACCCTCACACACACGCTCCCCCTAAAGCGTTGCCGTACCCTCACCTGGACCCTAAACCGTTCCCGTCCCCTAACCCTAACCCTAGCCCGAACCCTAACCCTAACCCTTCCCCGCAGCCTGACCCTCACCCGTGCCCTAATCCTAACCCGTACGCTAACACTAACCCGCGCCCTCACACGCACGCTCCCCCTAAAGCGTTGCCGTACCCTCACCTGGACCCTAAACGGTCCCCGTCCCCTAACCCTAACCCTAGCCAGAACCATAGCCCTAACCCTTCCCCGAAGCCTGACCCTCAACCGTCCGCTAATCCTAACCCGTACGCTAACACTAACCCGCGCCCTCACACGCACGCTCCCCCTAAAGCGTTGCCGTACCCTCACCTGGACCCTAAACCGTCCCCGTCCCCTAACCCTAACCGTAGCCCGAACCCTAACCCTAACCCTTCCCCGAAGCCTGACCCTGACCCGTCCCCTAATCCTAACCCGTACGCTAACACTAACCCGCGCCCTCACACGCACGCTCCCCCTAAAGCGTTGCCGTACCCTCACCTGGACCCTAAACCGTCCCCGTCCCCTAACGCTAACCCTAGCCCGAACCCTAACCCTAACCCTTCCCCGAAGCCTGACCCTCACCCGTCCCCTAATCCTAAACCGTACGCTAACACTAACCCGTGCCCTCACACGCACGCTCCCCCTAAAGCGTTGCCGTACCCTCACCTGGACCCTAAACCGTCCCCGTCCCCTAACCGTAACCCTAGCCCGAACCCTAACCCTAACCCTTCCCCGAAGCCTGACCCTCACCCGTCCCCTAATCCTAACCCGTACGCTAACACTAACCCGTGCCCTCACACGCACGCTCCCCCTAAAGCTTTGCCGTACCCTCACCTGGACCCTAAACCGTCCCCGTCCCCTAACCCTAACCCTAGCCCGAACCCTAACCCTAACCCTTCCCCGAAGCCTGACCCTCACCCGTGCCCTAATCCTAACCCGTACGCTAACACTAACCCGCGCCCTCACACGCACGCTCCCCCTAAAGCGTTGCCGTACCCTCACCTGGACCCTAAACCGTTCCCGTCCCCTAACCCTAACCCTAGCCCGAACCCTAAACCTAACCCTTCCCCGAAGCCTGACCCTCACCCGTCCCCTAATCCTAACCCGTACGCTAACAGTAACCCGCGCCCTCACACGCACGCTCCCCCTAAAGCGTTGCCGTACCCTCACCTGGACCCTAAACCGTCCCCGTCCCCTAACCCTAACCCTAGCCCGAACCCTAACCCTAACCCTTCCCCGAAGCCTGACCCTCACCCGTGCCTTAATCCTAACCCGTGCGCTAACACTATCCCGCGCCCTCACACGCACGCTCCCCCTAAAGCGTTGCCGTACCCTCAACTGGACCCTAAACCGTCCCTGTCCCCTAACCCTAACCCTAGCCCGAACCCTAACCCTAACCCTTTCCCGAAGCCTGACCCTCACCCGTGCCTTAATCCTAACCCGTACGCTAACACTAACCCACGCCCTCACACGCACGCTCCCCCTAAAGCGTTGCCGTACCCTCACCTGGACCCTAAACCGTCCCCGTCCCCTAACCCTAACCCTAGCCCGAACCCAAACCCTAACCCTTCCCCGAAGCCTGAGCCTCACCCGTCCCCTAATCCTAACACGTACGCTAACACTAACCCGCGCCCTCACACGCACGCTCCCCCTAAAGCGTTGCCGTACCCTCACTTGGGCCCTAAACCGTCCCCGTCCCCTAACCCTAACCCTAGCCCGAACCCTAACCCTAACCCTTCCCCGAAGCCTGACCCTCACCCGTCCCCTAATCCTAACCCGTACGCTAACACTAACCCGCGCCCTCACACGCACGCTCCCCCTAAAGCGTTGCCGTACCCTCACCTGGACCCTAAACCGTCCCCGTCCCCTAACCCTAACCCTAGCCCGAACCCTAACCCTAACCCTTCCCTGAAGCCTGACCCTCACCCGTCCCCTAATCCTAACCCGTACGCTAACTCTAACCCGCGCCCTCACACGCACGCTCCCCCTAAATCGTTGCCGTACCCTCACCTGGACCCTAAACCGTCCCCATTCCGTAACCCTAACCCTAGCCCGAACCCTAACCCTAACCCTTCCCCGAAGCCTGACCCTCACCCGTCCCCTAATCCTAAACCGTACGCTAACACTAACCCGCGCCCTCACACGCACGCTCCCCCTAAAGCGTTGCCGTACCCTCACCTGGACCCTAAACCGTCCCCGTCCCCTAACCCTAACCATAGCCCGAACCCTAACCCTAACACTTCCCCGAAGCCTGACCCTCACCCGTCCCCTAATCCTAACCCGTACGCTAACACTAACCCGCGCCCTCACACGCACGCTCCCCATAAAGCATTGCCGTACCCTCACCTGGACCCTAAACCGTCCCCGTCCCCTAACCCTAACCCTAGCCCGAACCCTAACCCTAACCCTTCCCCGAAGCCTGACCCTCACCCGTCCCCTAATCCTAACCCGTACGCTAACACTAACCCGCGCCCTCACACGCACGCTCCCCCTAAAGCGTTGCCGTACCCTCATCTGGACCCTAAGCCGTCCCCGTCCCCTAACCGTAACCCTAGCCCGAACCCTAACCCTAACCCTTCCCCGAAGCCTGACCCTCACCCGTCCCCTAATCCTAACCCGTACGCTAACACTAACCCGCACCCTCACACGCAAGCTCCCCCTAAAGCGTTGCCGTACCCTCACCTGGACCCTAAACCGTCCCCGTCCCCTAACCCTAACCCTAGCCCAAACCCTATCCCTAACACTTCCCCGAAGCCTGACCCTCACCCGTGCCCTAATCCTAACCTGTACGCTAACACTAACCCGCGCCCTCACACGCACGCTCCCCCTAAAGCGTTGCCGTACCCTCACCTGGACGCTAAGCCGTCCCCGTCCCCTAACCGTAACCCTAGCCCGAACCCTAACCCTAACCCTTCCCCGAAGCCTGACCCTCACCCGTCCCCTAATCCTAACCCGTACGCTAACACTAACCCGCGCCCTCACACGCAAGCTTCCCCTAAAGCGTTGCCGTACCCTCACCTGGACCCTAAACCGTCCCCGTCCCCTAACCCTAACCCTAGCCCAAACCCTATCCCTAACCCTTCCCCGAAGCCTGACCCTCACCCGTGCCCTAATCCTAACCTGTACGCTAACACTAACCCGCGCCCTCACACGCACGCTCCCCCTAAAGCGTTGCCGTACACTCACCTGGACCCTAAACCGTCCCCGTCCCCTAACCCTAACCCTAGCCCGAACCCTAACTCTAACCCGTCCCCGAAGCCTGACCCTCACCCGTCCCCTAATCCTAACCCGTATGCTAACACTAACCCGCGCCCTCACACGCACGCTCCCCCTAAAGCGTTGCCGTACCCTCACCTGGACCCTAAACCGTCCCCGTCCCCTAACCCTAACCCTAGCCCGAACCCTAACCCTAAAACTTCCCCGAAGCCTGACCCTCACCCGTCCCCTAATCCTAACCCGTACGCTAACACTAACCCGCGCCCTCACACGCACGCTCCCCCTAAAGCGTTGCCGTACCCTCACCTGGACCCTAAACCGTCCCCGTCCCCTAACCCTAACCCTAGCCAGAACCATAGCCCTAACCCTTCCCCGAAGCCTGACCCTCAACCGTCCGCTAATCCTAACCCGTACGCTAACACTAACCCGCGCCCTCACACGCACGCTCCCCCTAAAGCGTTGCCGTACCCTCACCTGGACCCTAAACCGTCCCCGTCCCCTAACCCTAACCCTAGCCCGAACCCTAACCCTAACCCTTCCCCGAAGCCTGACCCTCACCCGTCCCCTAATCCTAACCCGTACGCTAACACTAACCCGCGCCCTCACACGCACGCTCCCCCTAAAGCGTTGCCGTACCCTCACCTGGACCCTAAACCGTCCCCGTCCCCTAACCCTAACCCTAGCCCGAACCCTAACCCTAACCCTTCCCCGAAGCCTGACCCTCACCCGTGCCCTAATCCTAACCCGTACGCTAACACTAACCCGCGCCCTCACACGCACGCTCCCCCTAAAGCGTTGCCACACCCTCACCTGGATCCTAAACCGTCCCCGTCCCCTAACGCTAACCCTAGCCCGAACCCTAACCCTAACCCTTCCCCGAAGCCTGACCCTCACCCGTCCCCTAATCCTAACCCGTACGCTAACACTAACCCGCGCTCTCACACGCACGCTCCCCCTAAAGCGTTGCCGTACCCTCAACTGGACCCTAAACCGTCCCCGTCCCCTAACCCTAAACCTAGCCCGAACACTAACCCTAACCCTTCCCCGAAGCCTGACCCTCACCCGTCCCCTAATCCTAACCCGTACGCTAACACTAACCCGCGCCCTCACACACACGCTCCCCCTAAAGCGTTGCCGTACCCTCACCTGGACCCTAAACCGTCCCCGTCCCCTAACCCTAACCCTAGCCCGAACCCTAACCCTAACCCTTCCCCGAAGCCAGAGCCTCACCCGTGCCCTAATCATAACCCGTACGCTAACACTAACCCGCGCCCTCACACGCACGCTCCCCCTAAAGCGTTGCCGTACCCTCACCTGGACCCTAAACCGTCCCCGTCCCCTAACCCTAACCCTAGCCCGAACCCTAACCCTAACCCTTCCCCGAAGCCTGACCCTCACCCGTGCCTTAATCCTAACCCGTGCGCTAACACTATCCCGCGCCCTCACACGCACGCTCCCCCTAAAGCGTTGCCGTACCCTCAACTGGACCCTAAACCGTCCCTGTCCCCTAACCCTAACCCTAGCCCGAACCCTAACCCTAACCCTTTCCCGAAGCCTGACCCTCACCCGTGCCTTAATCCTAACCCGTACGCTAACACTAACCCACGCCCTCACACGCACGCTCCCCCTAAAGCGTTGCCGTACCCTCACCTGGACCCTAAACCGTCCCCGTCCCCTAACCCTAACCCTAGCCCGAACCCAAACCCTAACCCTTCCCCGAAGCCTGAGCCTCACACGTCCCCTAATCCTAACACGTACGCTAACACTAACCCGCGCCCTCACACGCACGCTCCCCCTAAAGCGTTGCCGTACCCTCACTTGGGCCCTAAACCGTCCCCGTCCCCTAACCCTAACCCTAGCCCGAACCCTAACCCTAACCCTTCCCCGAAGCCTGACCCTCACCCGTGCCTTAATCCTAACCCGTACGCTAACACTAACCCACGCCCTCACACGCACGCTCCCCCTAAAGCGTTGCCGTACCCTCACCTGGACCCTAAACCGTCCCCGTCCCCTAACCCTAACCCTAGCCCGAACCCTAACCCTAACCCTTCCCTGAAGCCTGACCCTCACCCGTCCCCTAATCCTAACCCGTACGCTAACTCTAACCCGCGCCCTCACACGCACGCTCCCCCTAAATCGTTGCCGTACCCTCACCTGGACCCTAAACCGTCCCCATTCCCTAACCCTAACCCTAGCCCGAACCCTAACCCTAACCCTTCCCCGAAGCCTGACCCTCACCCGTCCCCTAATCCTAAACCGTACGCTAACACTAACCCGCGCCCTCACACGCACGCTCCCCCTAAAGCGTTGCCGTACCCTCACCTGGACCCTAAACCGTCCCCGTACCCTAACCCTAACCATAGCCCGAACCCTAACCCTAACACTTCCCCGAAGCCTGACCCTCACCCGTCCCCTAATCCTAACCCGTACGCTAACACTAACCCGCGCCCTCACACGCACGCTCCCCATAAAGCATTGCCGTACCCTCACCTGGACCCTAAACCGTCCCCGTCCCCTAACCCTAACCCTAGCCCGAACCCTAACCCTAACCCTTCCCCGAAGCCTGACCCTCACCCGTCCCCTAATCCTAACCCGTACGCTAACACTAACCCGCGCCCTCACACGCACGCTCCCCCTAAAGCGTTGCCGTACCCTCATCTGGACCCTAAGCCGTCCCCGTCCCCTAACCGTAACCCTAGCCCGAACCCTAACCCTAACCCTTCCCCGAAGCCTGACCCTCACCCGTCCCCTAATCCTAACCCGTACGCTAACACTAACCCGCACCCTCACACGCAAGCTCCCCCTAAAGCGTTGCCGTACCCTCACCTGGACCCTAAACCGTCCCCGTCCCCTAACCCTAACCCTAGCCCAAACCCTATCCCTAACACTTCCCCGAAGCCTGACCCTCACCCGTCCCCTAATCCTAACCTGTACGCTAACACTAACCCGCGCCCTCACACGCACGCTCCCCCTAAAGCGTTGCCGTACCCTCACCTGGACGCTAAGCCGTCCCCGTCCCCTAACCGTAACCCTAGCCCGAACCCTAACCCTAACCCTTCCCCGAAGCCTGACCCTCACACGTCCCCTAATCCTAACCCGTACGCTAACACTAACCCGCGCCCTCACACGCAAGCTTCCCCTAAAGCGTTGCCGTACCCTCACCTGGACCCTAAACCGTCCCCGTCCCCTAACCCTAACCCTAGCCCAAACCCTATCCCTAACCCTTCCCCGAATCCTGACCCTCACCCGTGCCCTAATCCTAACCTGTACGCTAACACTAACCCGCGCCCTCACACTTACGCTCCCCCTAAAGCGTTGCCGTACACTCACCTGGACCCTAAACCGTCCCCGTCCCCTAACCCTAACCCTAGCCCGAACCCTAACTCTAACCCGTCCCCGAAGCCTGACCCTCACCCGTCCCCTAATCCTAACCCGTATGCTAACACTAACCCGCGCCCTCACACGCACGCTCCCCCTAAAGCGTTGCCGTACCCTCACCTGGACCCTAAACCGTCCCCGTCCCCTAACCCTAACCCTAGCCCGAACCCTAACCCTAAAACTTCCCCGAAGCCTGACCCTCACCCGTCCCCTAATCCTAACCCGTACGCTAACACTAACCCGCGCCCTCACACGCACGCTCCCCCTAAAGCGTTGCCGTACCCTCACCTGGACCCTAAACCGTCCCCGTCCCCTAACCCTAACCCTAGCCAGAACCATAGCCCTAACCCTTCCCCGAAGCCTGACCCTCAACCGTCCGCTAATCCTAACCCGTACGCTAACACTAACCCGCGCCCTCACACGCACGCTCCCCCTAAAGCGTTGCCGTACCCTCACCTGGACCCTAAACCGTCCCCGTCCCCTAACCCTAACCGTAGCCCGAACCCTAACCCTAACCCTTCCCCGAAGCCTGACCCTGACCCGTCCCCTAATCCTAACCCGTACGCTAACACTAACCCGCGCCCTCACACGCACGCTCCCCCTAAAGCGTTGCCGTACCCTCACCTGGACCCTAAACCGTCCCCGTCCCCTAACCCTAACCCTAGCCCGAACCCTAACCCTAACCCTTCCCCGAAGCCTGACCCTCACCCGTGCCCTAATCCTAACCCGTACGCTAACACTAACCCGCGCCCTCACACGCACGCTCCCCCTAAAGCGTTGCCACACCCTCACCTGGATCCTAAACCGTCCCCGTCCCCTAACGCTAACCCTAGCCCGAACCCTAACCCTAACCCTTCCCCGAAGCCTGACCCTCACCCGTCCCCTAATCCTAACCCGTACGCTAACACTAACCCGCGCTCTCACACGCACGCTCCCCCTAAAGCGTTGCCGTACCCTCAACTGGACCCTAAACCGTCCCCGTCCCCTAACCCTAAACCTAGCCCGAACCCTAACCCTAACCCTTCCCCGAAGCCTGACCCTCACCCGTCCCCTAATCCTAACCCGTACGCTAACACTAACCCGCGCCCTCACACACACGCTCCCCCTAAAGCGTTGCCGTACCCTCACTTGGGCCCTAAACCGTCCCCGTCCCCTAACCCTAACCCTAGCCCGAACCCTAACCCTAACCCTTCCCCGAAGCCTGACCCTCACCCGTCCCCTAATCCTAACCCGTACGCTAACACTAACCCGCGCCCTCACACGCACGCTCCCCCTAAAGCGTTGCCGTACCCTCACCTGGACCCTAAACCGTCCCCGTCCCCTAACCCTAACCCTAGCCCGAACCCTAACCCTAACCCTTCCCTGAAGCCTGACCCTCACCCGTCCCCTAATCCTAACCCGTACGCTAACTCTAACCCGCGCCCTCACACGCACGCTCCCCCTAAATCGTTGCCGTACCCTCACCTGGACCCTAAACCGTCCCCATTCCCTAACCCTAACCCTAGCCCGAACCCTAACCCTAACCCTTCCCCGAAGCCTGACCCTCACCCGTCCCCTAATCCTAAACCGTACGCTAACACTAACCCGCGCCCTCACACGCACGCTCCCCCTAAAGCGTTGCCGTACCCTCACCTGGACCCTAAACCGTCCCCGTACCCTAACCCTAACCATAGCCCGAACCCTAACCCTAACACTTCCCCGAAGCCTGACCCTCACCCGTCCCCTAATCCTAACCCGTACGCTAACACTAACCCGCGCCCTCACACGCACGCTCCCCATAAAGCATTGCCGTACCCTCACCTGGACCCTAAACCGTCCCCGTCCCCTAACCCTAACCCTAGCCCGAACCCTAACCCTAACCCTTCCCCGAAGCCTGACCCTCACCCGTCCCCTAATCCTAACCCGTACGCTAACACTAACCCGCGCCCTCACACGCACGCTCCCCCTAAAGCGTTGCCGTACCCTCATCTGGACCCTAAGCCGTCCCCGTCCCCTAACCGTAACCCTAGCCCGAACCCTAACCCTAACCCTTCCCCGAAGCCTGACCCTCACCCGTCCCCTAATCCTAACCCGTACGCTAACACTAACCCGCACCCTCACACGCAAGCTCCCCCTAAAGCGTTGCCGTACCCTCACCTGGACCCTAAACCGTCCCCGTCCCCTAACCCTAACCCTAGCCCAAACCCTATCCCTAACACTTCCCCGAAGCCTGACCCTCACCCGTCCCCTAATCCTAACCTGTACGCTAACACTAACCCGCGCCCTCACACGCACGCTCCCCCTAAAGCGTTGCCGTACCCTCACCTGGACGCTAAGCCGTCCCCGTCCCCTAACCGTAACCCTAGCCCGAACCCTAACCCTAACCCTTCCCCGAAGCCTGACCCTCACCCGTCCCCTAATCCTAACCCGTACGCTAACACTAACCCGCGCCCTCACACGCAAGCTTCCCCTAAAGCGTTGCCGTACCCTCACCTGGACCCTAAACCGTCCCCGTCCCCTAACCCTAACCCTAGCCCAAACCCTATCCCTAACCCTTCCCCGAAGCCTGACCCTCACCCGTGCCCTAATCCTAACCTGTACGCTAACACTAACCCGCGCCCTCACACTTACGCTCCCCCTAAAGCGTTGCCGTACACTCACCTGGACCCTAAACCGTCCCCGTCCCCTAACCCTAACCCTAGCCCGAACCCTAACTCTAACCCGTCCCCGAAGCCTGACCCTCACCCGTCCCCTAATCCTAACCCGTATGCTAACACTAACCCGCGCCCTCACACGTACGCTCCCCCTAAAGCGTTGCCGTACCCTCACCTGGACCCTAAACCGTCCCCGTCCCCTAACCCTAACCCTAGCCCGAACCCTAACCCTAAAACTTCCCCGAAGCCTGACCCTCACCCGTCCCCTAATCCTAACCCGTACGCTAACACTAACCCGCGCCCTCACACGCACGCTCCCCCTAAAGCGTTGCCGTACCCTCACCTGGACCCTAAACCGTCCCCGTCCCCTAACCCTAACCCTAGCCAGAACCATAGCCCTAACCCTTCCCCGAAGCCTGACCCTCAACCGTCCGCTAATCCTAACCCGTACGCTAACACTAACCCGCGCCCTCACACGCACGCTCCCCCTAAAGCGTTGCCGTACCCTCACCTGGACCCTAAACCGTCCCCGTCCCCTAACCCTAACCGTAGCCCGAACCCTAACCCTAACCCTTCCCCGAAGCCTGACCCTGACCCGTCCCCTAATCCTAACCCGTACGCTAACACTAACCCGCGCCCTCACACGCACGCTCCCCCTAAAGCGTTGCCGTACCCTCACCTGGACCCTAAACCGTCCCCGTCCCCTAACCCTAACCCTAGCCCGAACCCTAACCCTAACCCTTCCCCGAAGCCTGACCCTCACCCGTGCCCTAATCCTAACCCGTACGCTAACACTAACCCGCGCCCTCACACGCACGCTCCCCCTAAAGCGTTGCCACACCCTCACCTGGATCCTAAACCGTCCCCGTCCCCTAACGCTAACCCTAGCCCGAACCCTAACCCTAACCCTTCCCCGAAGCCTGACCCTCACCCGTCCCCTAATCCTAACCCGTACGCTAACACTAACCCGCGCTCTCACACGCACGCTCCCCCTAAAGCGTTGCCGTACCCTCAACTGGACCCTAAACCGTCCCCGTCCCCTAACCCTAAACCTAGCCCGAACCCTAACCCTAACCCTTCCCCGAAGCCTGACCCTCACCCGTCCCCTAATCCTAACCCGTACGCTAACACTAACCCGCGCCCTCACACACACGCTCCCCCTAAAGCGTTGCCGTACCCTCACCTGGACCCTAAACCGTCCCCGTCCCCTAACCCTAACCCTAGCCCGAACCCTAACCCTAACCCTTCCCCGAAGCCAGAGCCTCACCCGTGCCCTAATCATAACCCGTACGATAACACTAACCCGCGCCCTCACACGCACGCTCCCCCTAAAGCGTTGCCGTACCCTCACCTGGACCCTAAACCGTTCCCGTCCCCTAACCCTAACCCTAGCCCGAACCCTAACCCTAACCCTTCCCCGAAGCCTGACCCTCACCCGTGCCCTAATCCTAACCCGTACGCTAACACTAACCCGCTCCCTCACACGCACGCTCCCCCTAAAGCGTTGCCGTACCCTCACCTGGACCCTAAACCGTCCCCGTCCCCTAACCGTAACCATAGCCCGAACCCTAACCCTAACCCTTCCCCGAACCCTGAGCCTCACCCGTCCCCTAATCCTAACCCGTACGCTAACACTAACCCGAGCCCTCACACGCACGCTCCCCCTAAGGCGTTGCCGTACCCTCACCTGGACCCTAAACCGTCCCCGTCCCCTAACCCTAACCCTAGCCCGAACCCTAACCCTAACCCTTCCCCGAAGCCTGACCCTCACCCGTCCCCTAATCCTAACCCGTACGCTAACACTAACCCGCGCCCTCACACGCACGCTCCCCCTAAAGCGTTGCCGTACCCTCACCTGGACCCTAAACCGAACCCGTCCCATAACCCTAACCCTAGCCCGAACCCTAACCCTAAACCTTCCCCGAAGCCTGACCCTCACCCGTCCCCTAATCCTAACCCGTACGCTAACACTAACCCGCGCCCTCACACGCACGCTCCCCCTAAAGCGTTGCCGTACCCTCACCTGGACCCTAAACGGTCCCCGTCCCCTAACCCTAACCCTAGCCAGAACCATAGCCCTAACCCTTCCCCGAAGCCTGACCCTCACCCGTCCGCTAATCCTAACCCGTACGCTAACACTAACCCGCGCCCTCACACGCACGCTCCCCCTAAAGCGTTGCCGTACCCTCACCTGGACCCCAAACCCTCCCCGTCCTCTAACCCTAACCCTAGCCCGAACCCTAACCCTAACCCTTCCCCGAAGCCTGACCCTCACCCGTCCCCTAATCCTAACCCGTACGCTAACACTAACCCGCGCCCTCACACGCACGCTCCCCCTAAAGCGTTGCCGTACCCTCACCTGGACCCTAAACCGTCCCCGTCCCCTAACGCTAACCCTAGCCCGAACCCTAACCCTAACCCTTCCCCGAAGCCTGACCCTCACCCGTGCCCTAATCCTAACCCGTACGCTAACACTAACCCGCTCCCTCACACGCACGCTCCCCCTAAAGCGTTGCCGTACCCTCACCTGGACCCTAAACCGTCCCCGTCCCCTAACCGTAACCATAGCCCGAACCCTAACCCTAACCCTTCCCCGAACCCTGAGCCTCACCCGTCCCCTAATCCTAACCCGTACGCTAACACTAACCCGAGCCCTCACACGCACGCTCCCCCTAAGGCGTTGCCGTACCCTCACCTGGACCCTAAACCGTCCCCGTCCCGTAACCCTAACCCTAGCCCGAACCCTAACCCTAACCCTTCCCCGAAGCCTGACCCTCACCCGTCCCCTAATCCTAACCCGTACGCTAACACTAACCCGCGCCCTCACACGCACGCTCCCCCTAAAGCGTTGCCGTACCCTCACCTGGACCCTAAACCGAACCCGTCCCCTAACCCTAACCCTAGCCCGAACCCTAACCCTAACCCTTCCCCGAAGCCTGACCCTCACCCGTCCCCTAATCCTAACCCGTACGCTAACACTAACCCGCGCCCTCACACGCACGCTCCCCCTAAAGCGTTGCCGTACCCTCACCTGGACCCTAAACCGTCCCCGTCCCCTAACCCTAACCCTAGCCCGAACCCTAACCCTAACACTTCCCCGAAGACTGACCCTCACCCGTCCCCTAATCCTAACCCGTACGCTAACACTAACCCGCGCCCTCACACGCACGCTCTCCCTAAAACGTTGCCGTACCCTCACCTGGACCCTAAACCGTCCCCGTCCCCTAACCCTAACCCTAGCCCGAACCCTAACCCTAACCCTTCCCCGAAGCCTGACCCTCACCCGTGCCCTAATCCTAACCCGTACGCTAACACTAACCCGCGCCCTCACACGCACGCTCCCCCTAAAGCGTTGCCGTACCCTCACCTGGACCCTAAACCGTTCCCGTCCCCTAACCCTAACCCTAGCCCGAACCCTAAACCTAACCCTTCCCCGAAGCCTGACCCTCACCCGTCCCCTAATCCTAACCCGTACGCTAACAGTAACCCGCGCCCTCACACGCACGCTCCCCCTAAAGCGTTGCCGTACCCTCACCTGGACCCTAAACCGTCCCCGTCCCCTAACCCTAACCCTAGCCCGAACCCTAACCCTAACCCTTCCCCGAAGCCTGACCCTCACCCGTGCCTTAATCCTAACCCGTGCGCTAACACTATCCCGCGCCCTCACACGCACGCTCCCCCTAAAGCGTTGCCGTACCCTCAACTGGACCCTAAACCGTCCCTGTCCCCTAACCCTAACCCTAGCCCGAACCCTAACCCTAACCCTTTCCCGAAGCCTGACCCTCACCCGTGCCTTAATCCTAACCCGTACGCTAACACTAACCCACGCCCTCACACGCACGCTCCCCCTAAAGCGTTGCCGTACCCTCACCTGGACCCTAAACCGTCCCCGTCCCCTAACCCTAACCCTAGCCCGAACCCAAACCCTAACCCTTCCCCGAAGCCTGAGCCTCACCCGTCCCCTAATCCTAACACGTACGCTAACACAAACCCGCGCCCTCACACGCACGCTCCCCCTAAAGCGTTGCCGTACCCTCACTTGGGCCCTAAACCGTCCCCGTCCCCTAACCCTAACCCTAGCCCGAACCCTAACCCTAACCCTTCCCCGAAGCCTGACCCTCACCCGTCCCCTAATCCTAACCCGTACGCTAACACTAACCCGCGCCCTCACACGCACGCTCCCCCTAAAGCGTTGCCGTACCCTCACCTGGACCCTAAACCGTCCCCGTCCCCTAACCCTAACCCTAGCCCGAACCCTAACCCTAACCCTTCCCTGAAGCCTGACCCTCACCCGTCCCCTAATCCTAACCCGTACGCTAACTCTAACCCGCGCCCTCACACGCACGCTCCCCCTAAATCGTTGCCGTACCCTCACCTGGACCCTAAACCGTCCCCATTCCCTAACCCTAACCCTAGCCCGAACCCTAACCCTAACCCTTCCCCGAAGCCTGACCCTCACCCGTCCCCTAATCCTAAACCGTACGCTAACACTAACCCGCGCCCTCACACGCACGCTCCCCCTAAAGCGTTGCCGTACCCTCACCTGGACCCTAAACCGTCCCCGTCCCCTAACCCTAACCCTAGCCCGAACCCTAACCCTAACCCTTCCCCGAAGCCTGACCCTCACCCGTCCCCTAATCCTAACCCGTACGCTAACTCTAACCCGCGCCCTCACACGCACGCTCCCCATAAAGCATTGCCGTACCCTCACCTGGACCCTAAACCGTCCCCGTCCCCTAACCCTAACCCTAGCCCGAACCCTAACCCTAACCCTTCCCCGAAGCCTGACCCTCACCCGTCCCCTAATCCTAACCCGTACGCTAACACTAACCCGCGCCCTCACACGCACGCTCCCCCTAAAGCGTTGCCGTACCCTCACCTGGACCCTAAGCCGTCCCCGTCCCCTAACCGTAACCCTAGCCCGAACCCTAACCCTAACCCTTCCCCGAAGCCTGACCCTCACCCGTCACCTAAACCTAACCCGTACGCTAACACTAACCCGCACCCTCACACGCAAGCTCCCCCTAAAGCGTTGCCGTACCCTCACCTGGACCCTAAACCGTCCCCGTCCCCTAACCCTAACCCTAGCCCAAACCCTATCCCTAACCCTTCCCCGAAGCCTGACCCTCACCCGTGCCCTAATCCTAACCTGTACGCTAACACTAACCCGCGCCCTCACACGCACGCTCCCCCTAAAGCGTTGCCGTACACTCACCTGGACCCTAAACCGTCCCCGTCCCCTAACCCTAACCCTAGCCCGAACCCTAACTCTAACCCGTCCCCGAAGCCTGACCCTCACCCGTCCCCTAATCCTAACCCGTATGCTAACACTAACCCGCGCCCTCACACGCACGCTCCCCCTAAAGCGTTGCCGTACCCTCACCTGGACCCTAAACCGTCCCCGTCCCCTAACCCTAACCCTAGCCCGAACCCTAACCCTAAAACTTCCCCGAAGCCTGACCCTCACCCGTCCCCTAATCCTAACCCGTACGCTAACACTAACCCGCGCCCTCACACGCACGCTCCCCCTAAAGCGTTGCCGTACCCTCAACTGGACCCTAAACCGTCCCCGTCCCCTAACCCTAACCCTAGCCAGAACCATAGCCCTAACCCTTCCCCGAAGCCTGACCCTCACCCGTCCGCTAATCCTAACCCGTACGCTAACACTAACCCGCGCCCTCACACGCACGCTCCCCCTAAAGCGTTGCCGTACCCTCACCTGGACCCTAAACCGTCCCCGTCCCCTAACCCTAACCCTAGCCCGAACCCTAACCCTAACCCTTCCCCGAAGCCTGACCCTGACCCGTCCCCTAATCCTAACCCGTACGCTAACACTAACCCGCGCCCTCACACGCACGCTCCCCCTAAAGCGTTGCCGTACCCTCACCTGGACCCTAAACCGTCCCCGTCCCCTAACCCTAACCCTAGCCCGAACCCTAACCCTAACCCTTCCCCGAAGCCTGACCCTCACCCGTGCCCTAATCCTAACCCGTACGCTAACACTAACCCGCGCCCTCACACGCACGCTCCCCCTAAAGCGTTGCCACACCCTCACCTGGATCCTAAACCGTCCCCGTCCCCTAACGCTAACCCTAGCCCGAACCCTAACCCTAACCCTTCCCCGAAGCCTGACCCTCACCCGTCCCCTAATCCTAACCCGTACGCTAACACTAACCCGCGCTCTCACACGCACGCTCCCCCTAAAGCGTTGCCGTACCCTCAACTGGACCCTAAACCGTCCCCGTCCCCTAACCCTAAACCTAGCCCGAACCCTAACCCTAACCCTTCCCCGAAGCCTGACCCTCACCCGTCCCCTAATCCTAACCCGTACGCTAACACTAACCCGCGCCCTCACACACACGCTCCCCCTAAAGCGTTGCCGTACCCTCACCTGGACCCTAAACCGTCCCCGTCCCCTAACCCTAACCCTAGCCCGAACCCTAACCCTAACCCTTCCCCGAAGCCAGAGCCTCACCCGTGCCCTAATCCTAACCCGTACGCTAACACTAACCCGCGCCCTCACACGCACGCTCCCCCTAAAGCGTTGCCGTACCCTCACCTGGACCCTAAACCGTTCCCGTCCCCTAACCCTAACCCTAGCCCGAACCCTAACCCTAACCCTTCCCCGAAGCCTGACCCTCACCCGTGCCCTAATCCTAACCCGTACGCTAACACTAACCCGCTCCCTCACACGCACGCTCCCCCTAAAGCGTTGCCGTACCCTCACCTGGACCCTAAACCGTCCCCGTCCCCTAACCGTAACCATAGCCCGAACCCTAACCCTAACCCTTCCCCGAACCCTGAGCCTCACCCGTCCCCTAATCCTAACCCGTACGCTAACACTAACCCGAGCCCTCACACGCACGCTCCCCCTAAGGCGTTGCCGTACCCTCACCTGGACCCTAAACCGTCCCCGTCCCCTAACCCTAACCCTAGCCCGAACCCTAACCCTAACCCTTCCCCGAAGCCTGACCCTCACCCGTCCCCTAATCCTAACCCGTACGCTAACACTAACCCGCGCCCTCACACGCACGCTCCCCCTAAAGCGTTGCCGTACCCTCACCTGGACCCTAAACCGAACCCGTCCCCTAACCCTAACCCTAGCCCGAACCCTAACCCTAACCCTTCCCCGAAGCCTGACCCTCACCCGTCCCCTAATCCTAACCCGTACGCTAACAGTAACCCGCGCCCTCACACGCACGCTCCCCCTAAAGCGTTGCCGTACCCTCACCTGGACCCTAAACCGTCCCCGTCCCCTAACCCTAACCCTAGCCCGAACCCTAACCCTAACACTTCCCCGAAGACTGACCCTCACCCGTCCCCTAATCCTAACCCGTACGCTAACACTAACCCGCGCCCTCACACGCACGCTCCCCCTAAAGCGTTGCCGTACCCTCACCTGGACCCTAAACCGTCCCCGTCCCATAACCCTAACCCTAGCCCGAACCCTAACCCTAAACCTTCCCCGAAGCCTGACCCTCACCCGTCCCCTAATCCTAACCCGTACGCTAACACTAACCCGCGCCCTCACACGCACGCTCCCCCTAAAGCGTTGCCGTACCCTCACCTGGACCCTAAACGGTCCCCGTCCCCTAACCCTAACCCTAGCCAGAACCATAGCCCTAACCCTTCCCCGAAGCCTGACCCTCACCCGTCCGCTAATCCTAACCCGTACGCTAACACTAACCCGCGCCCTCACACGCACGCTCCCCCTAAAGCGTTGCCGTACCCTCACCTGGACCCTAAACCGTCCCCGTCCCCTAACCCTAACCCTAGCCCGAACCCTAACCCTAACCCTTCCCCGAAGCCTGACCCTCACCCGTCCCCTAATCCTAACCCGTACGCTAACACTAACCCGTGCCCTCACACGCACGCTCCCCCTAAAGCTTTGCCGTACCCTCACCTGGACCCTAAACCATCCCCGTCCCCTAACCCTAACCCTAGCCCGAACCCTAACCCTAACCCTTCCCCGAAGCCTGACCCTCACCCGTGCCCTAATCCTAACCCGTACGCTAACACTAACCCGCGCCCTCACACGCACGCTCCCCCTAAAGCGTTGCCGTACCCTCACCTGGACCCTAAACCGTTCCCGTCCCCTAACCCTAACCCTAGCCCGAACCCTAAACCTAACCCTTCCCCGAAGCCTGACCCTCACCCGTCCCCTAATCCTAACCCGTACGCTAACAGTAACCCGCGCCCTCACACGCACGCTCCCCCTAAAGCGTTGCCGTACCCTCACCTGGACCCTAAACCGTCCCCGTCCCCTAACCCTAACCCTAGCCCGAACCCTAACCCTAACCCTTCCCCGAAGCCTGACCCTCACCCGTCCCCTAATCCTAACCCGTACGCTAACACTAACCCACGCCCTCACACGCATGCTCCCCCTAAAGCGTTGCCGTACCCTCACCTGGACCCTAAACCGTCCCCGTCCCCTAACCCTAACCCTAGCCCGAACCCTAACCCTAACCCTTCCCCGAAGCCTGACCCTCACCCGTGCCCTAATCCTAACCCGTACGCTAACACTAACCCGCGCCCTCACACGCACGCTCCCCCTAAAGAGTTGCCGTACCCTCACCTGGACCCTAAACCGTCCCCGTCCCCTAACCCTAACCCTAGCCCGAACCCTAACCCTAACCCTAACCCTTCCCCGAGGCCTGACCCTCACCCGTCCCCTAATCCTAACCAGTACGCTAACAGTAACCCGCGCCCTCACACGCACGCTCCCACTAAAGCGTTGCCGTACCCTCACCTGGACCCTAAACCGTCCCCGTCCCCTAACCCTAACCCTAGCCCGAACCCTAACCCTAACCCTTCCCCGAAGCCTGACCCTCACCCGTCCCCTAATCCTAACCCGTACGCTAAGACTAACCCGCGCCCTCACACGCACGCTCCCCCTAAAGCGTTGCCGTACCCTCACCTGGACCCTAAACCGTCCCCGTCCCCTAACCCTAACCCTAGCCCGAACCCTAACCCTAACCCTTCCCCGAAGCCTGACCCTCACCCGTCCCCTAATCCTAACCCGTACGCTAACACTAACCCGCGCCCTCACACGCATGCTCCCCCTAAAGCGTTGCCGTACCCTCACCTGGACCCTAAACCGTCCCCGTCCCCTAACCCTAACCCTAGACCGAACCCTAACCCTAACCCTTCCCCGAAGCCTGACCCTCACCCGTGCCCTAATCCTAACCCGTACGCTAACACTAACCCGCGCCCTCACACGCACGCTCCCCCTAAAGCGTTGCCGTACCCTCACCTGGACCCTAAACCGTCCCCGTCCCCTAACCCTAACCCTAGCCCGAACCCTAACCCTAACCCTTCCCCGAACCCTGACCCTCACCCGTGCCCTAATCCTAACCTGTACGCTAACACTAACCCGCGCCCTCACACGCACGCTCCCCCTAAAGCGTTGCCGTACCCTCACCTGGACCCTAAACCGTCCCCGTCCCCTAACCCTAACCCTAGCCCGAACCCTAACCCTAACCCGTCCCCGAAGCCTGACCCTCACCCGTCCCCTAATCCTAACCCGTACGCTAACACTAACCCGCGCCCTCACACGCACGCTCCCCCTAAAGCGTTGCCGTACCCTCACCTGGACCCTAAACCGTCCCTGTCCCCTAACCCTAACCCTAGCCCGAACCCTAACCCTAACCCTTTCCCGAAGCCTGACCCTCACCCGTGCCTTAATCCTAACCCGTACGCTAACACTAACCCACGCCCTCACACGCACGCTCCCCCTAAAGCGTTGCCGTACCCTCACCTGGACCCTAAACCGTCCCCGTCCCCTAACCCTAACCCTAGCCCGAACCCAAACCCTAACCCTTCCCCGAAGCCTGAGCCTCACCCGTCCCCTAATCCTAACACGTACGCTAACACAAACCCGCGCCCTCACACGCACGCTCCCCCTAAAGCGTTGCCGTACCCTCACTTGGGCCCTAAACCGTCCCCGTCCCCTAACCCTAACCCTAGCCCGAACCCTAACCCTAACCCTTCCCCGAAGCCTGACCCTCACCCGTCCCCTAATCCTAACCCGTACGCTAACACTAACCCGCGCCCTCACACGCACGCTCCCCCTAAAGCGTTGCCGTACCCTCACCTGGACCCTAAACCGTCCCCGTCCCCTAACCCTAACCCTAGCCCGAACCCTAACCCTAACCCTTCCCTGAAGCCTGACCCTCACCCGTCCCCTAATCCTAACCCGTACGCTAACTCTAACCCGCGCCCTCACACGCACGCTCCCCCTAAATCGTTGCCGTACCCTCACCTGGACCCTAAACCGTCCCCATTCCCTAACCCTAACCCTAGCCCGAACCCTAACCCTAACCCTTCCCCGAAGCCTGACCCTCACCCGTCCCCTAATCCTAAACCGTACGCTAACACTAACCCGCGCCCTCACACGCACGCTCCCCCTAAAGCGTTGCCGTACCCTCACCTGGACCCTAAACCGTCCCCGTCCCCTAACCCTAACCCTAGCCCGAACCCTAACCCTAACCCTTCCCCGAAGCCTGACCCTCACCCGTCCCCTAATCCTAACCCGTACGCTAACTCTAACCCGCGCCCTCACACGCACGCTCCCCATAAAGCATTGCCGTACCCTCACCTGGACCCTAAACCGTCCCCGTCCCCTAACCCTAACCCTAGCCCGAACCCTAACCCTAACCCTTCCCCGAAGCCTGACCCTCACCCGTCCCCTAATCCTAACCCGTACGCTAACACTAACCCGCGCCCTCACACGCACGCTCCCCCTAAAGCGTTGCCGTACCCTCACCTGGACCCTAAGCCGTCCCCGTCCCCTAACCGTAACCCTAGCCCGAACCCTAACCCTAACCCTTCCCCGAAGCCTGACCCTCACCCGTCACCTAAACCTAACCCGTACGCTAACACTAACCCGCACCCTCACACGCAAGCTCCCCCTAAAGCGTTGCCGTACCCTCACCTGGACCCTAAACCGTCCCCGTCCCCTAACCCTAACCCTAGCCCAAACCCTATCCCTAACCCTTCCCCGAAGCCTGACCCTCACCCGTGCCCTAATCCTAACCTGTACGCTAACACTAACCCGCGCCCTCACACGCACGCTCCCCCTAAAGCGTTGCCGTACACTCACCTGGACCCTAAACCGTCCCCGTCCCCTAACCCTAACCCTAGCCCGAACCCTAACTCTAACCCGTCCCCGAAGCCTGACCCTCACCCGTCCCCTAATCCTAACCCGTATGCTAACACTAACCCGCGCCCTCACACGCACGCTCCCCCTAAAGCGTTGCCGTACCCTCACCTGGACCCTAAACCGTCCCCGTCCCCTAACCCTAACCCTAGCCCGAACCCTAACCCTAAAACTTCCCCGAAGCCTGACCCTCACCCGTCCCCTAATCCTAACCCGTACGCTAACACTAACCCGCGCCCTCACACGCACGCTCCCCCTAAAGCGTTGCCGTACCCTCAACTGGACCCTAAACCGTCCCCGTCCCCTAACCCTAACCCTAGCCAGAACCATAGCCCTAACCCTTCCCCGAAGCCTGACCCTCACCCGTCCGCTAATCCTAACCCGTACGCTAACACTAACCCGCGCCCTCACACGCACGCTCCCCCTAAAGCGTTGCCGTACCCTCACCTGGACCCTAAACCGTCCCCGTCCCCTAACCCTAACCCTAGCCCGAACCCTAACCCTAACCCTTCCCCGAAGCCTGACCCTGACCCGTCCCCTAATCCTAACCCGTACGCTAACACTAACCCGCGCCCTCACACGCACGCTCCCCCTAAAGCGTTGCCGTACCCTCACCTGGACCCTAAACCGTCCCCGTCCCCTAACCCTAACCCTAGCCCGAACCCTAACCCTAACCCTTCCCCGAAGCCTGACCCTCACCCGTGCCCTAATCCTAACCCGTACGCTAACACTAACCCGCGCCCTCACACGCACGCTCCCCCTAAAGCGTTGCCACACCCTCACCTGGATCCTAAACCGTCCCCGTCCCCTAACGCTAACCCTAGCCCGAACCCTAACCCTAACCCTTCCCCGAAGCCTGACCCTCACCCGTCCCCTAATCCTAACCCGTACGCTAACACTAACCCGCGCTCTCACACGCACGCTCCCCCTAAAGCGTTGCCGTACCCTCAACTGGACCCTAAACCGTCCCCGTCCCCTAACCCTAAACCTAGCCCGAACCCTAACCCTAACCCTTCCCCGAAGCCTGACCCTCACCCGTCCCCTAATCCTAACCCGTACGCTAACACTAACCCGCGCCCTCACACACACGCTCCCCCTAAAGCGTTGCCGTACCCTCACCTGGACCCTAAACCGTCCCCGTCCCCTAACCCTAACCCTAGCCCGAACCCTAACCCTAACCCTTCCCCGAAGCCAGAGCCTCACCCGTGCCCTAATCCTAACCCGTACGCTAACACTAACCCGCGCCCTCACACGCACGCTCCCCCTAAAGCGTTGCCGTACCCTCACCTGGACCCTAAACCGTTCCCGTCCCCTAACCCTAACCCTAGCCCGAACCCTAACCCTAACCCTTCCCCGAAGCCTGACCCTCACCCGTGCCCTAATCCTAACCCGTACGCTAACACTAACCCGCTCCCTCACACGCACGCTCCCCCTAAAGCGTTGCCGTACCCTCACCTGGACCCTAAACCGTCCCCGTCCCCTAACCGTAACCATAGCCCGAACCCTAACCCTAACCCTTCCCCGAACCCTGAGCCTCACCCGTCCCCTAATCCTAACCCGTACGCTAACACTAACCCGAGCCCTCACACGCACGCTCCCCCTAAGGCGTTGCCGTACCCTCACCTGGACCCTAAACCGTCCCCGTCCCCTAACCCTAACCCTAGCCCGAACCCTAACCCTAACCCTTCCCCGAAGCCTGACCCTCACCCGTCCCCTAATCCTAACCCGTACGCTAACACTAACCCGCGCCCTCACACGCACGCTCCCCCTAAAGCGTTGCCGTACCCTCACCTGGACCCTAAACCGAACCCGTCCCCTAACCCTAACCCTAGCCCGAACCCTAACCCTAACCCTTCCCCGAAGCCTGACCCTCACCCGTCCCCTAATCCTAACCCGTACGCTAACAGTAACCCGCGCCCTCACACGCACGCTCCCCCTAAAGCGTTGCCGTACCCTCACCTGGACCCTAAACCGTCCCCGTCCCCTAACCCTAACCCTAGCCCGAACCCTAACCCTAACACTTCCCCGAAGACTGACCCTCACCCGTCCCCTAATCCTAACCCGTACGCTAACACTAACCCGCGCCCTCACACGCACGCTCCCCCTAAAGCGTTGCCGTACCCTCACCTGGACCCTAAACCGTCCCCGTCCCATAACCCTAACCCTAGCCCGAACCCTAACCCTAAACCTTCCCCGAAGCCTGACCCTCACCCGTCCCCTAATCCTAACCCGTACGCTAACACTAACCCGCGCCCTCACACGCACGCTCCCCCTAAAGCGTTGCCGTACCCTCACCTGGACCCTAAACGGTCCCCGTCCCCTAACCCTAACCCTAGCCAGAACCATAGCCCTAACCCTTCCCCGAAGCCTGACCCTCACCCGTCCGCTAATCCTAACCCGTACGCTAACACTAACCCGCGCCCTCACACGCACGCTCCCCCTAAAGCGTTGCCGTACCCTCACCTGGACCCTAAACCGTCCCCGTCCCCTAACCCTAACCCTAGCCCGAACCCTAACCCTAACCCTTCCCCGAAGCCTGACCCTCACCCGTCCCCTAATCCTAACCCGTACGCTAACACTAACCCGTGCCCTCACACGCACGCTCCCCCTAAAGCTTTGCCGTACCCTCACCTGGACCCTAAACCATCCCCGTCCCCTAACCCTAACCCTAGCCCGAACCCTAACCCTAACCCTTCCCCGAAGCCTGACCCTCACCCGTGCCCTAATCCTAACCCGTACGCTAACACTAACCCGCGCCCTCACACGCACGCTCCCCCTAAAGCGTTGCCGTACCCTCACCTGGACCCTAAACCGTTCCCGTCCCCTAACCCTAACCCTAGCCCGAACCCTAAACCTAACCCTTCCCCGAAGCCTGACCCTCACCCGTCCCCTAATCCTAACCCGTACGCTAACAGTAACCCGCGCCCTCACACGCACGCTCCCCCTAAAGCGTTGCCGTACCCTCACCTGGACCCTAAACCGTCCCCGTCCCCTAACCCTAACCCTAGCCCGAACCCTAACCCTAACCCTTCCCCGAAGCCTGACCCTCACCCGTCCCCTAATCCTAACCCGTACGCTAACACTAACCCACGCCCTCACACGCATGCTCCCCCTAAAGCGTTGCCGTACCCTCACCTGGACCCTAAACCGTCCCCGTCCCCTAACCCTAACCCTAGCCCGAACCCTAACCCTAACCCTTCCCCGAAGCCTGACCCTCACCCGTGCCCTAATCCTAACCCGTACGCTAACACTAACCCGCGCCCTCACACGCACGCTCCCCCTAAAGAGTTGCCGTACCCTCACCTGGACCCTAAACCGTCCCCGTCCCCTAACCCTAACCCTAGCCCGAACCCTAACCCTAACCCTAACCCTTCCCCGAGGCCTGACCCTCACCCGTCCCCTAATCCTAACCAGTACGCTAACAGTAACCCGCGCCCTCACACGCACGCTCCCACTAAAGCGTTGCCGTACCCTCACCTGGACCCTAAACCGTCCCCGTCCCCTAACCCTAACCCTAGCCCGAACCCTAACCCTAACCCTTCCCCGAAGCCTGACCCTCACCCGTCCCCTAATCCTAACCCGTACGCTAAGACTAACCCGCGCCCTCACACGCACGCTCCCCCTAAAGCGTTGCCGTACCCTCACCTGGACCCTAAACCGTCCCCGTCCCCTAACCCTAACCCTAGCCCGAACCCTAACCCTAACCCTTCCCCGAAGCCTGACCCTCACCCGTCCCCTAATCCTAACCCGTACGCTAACACTAACCCGCGCCCTCACACGCATGCTCCCCCTAAAGCGTTGCCGTACCCTCACCTGGACCCTAAACCGTCCCCGTCCCCTAACCCTAACCCTAGACCGAACCCTAACCCTAACCCTTCCCCGAAGCCTGACCCTCACCCGTGCCCTAATCCTAACCCGTACGCTAACACTAACCCGCGCCCTCACACGCACGCTCCCCCTAAAGCGTTGCCGTACCCTCACCTGGACCCTAAACCGTCCCCGTCCCCTAACCCTAACCCTAGCCCGAACCCTAACCCTAACCCTTCCCCGAACCCTGACCCTCACCCGTGCCCTAATCCTAACCTGTACGCTAACACTAACCCGCGCCCTCACACGCACGCTCCCCCTAAAGCGTTGCCGTACCCTCACCTGGACCCTAAACCGTCCCCGTCCCCTAACCCTAACCCTAGCCCGAACCCTAACCCTAACCCGTCCCCGAAGCCTGACCCTCACCCGTCCCCTAATCCTAACCCGTACGCTAACACTAACCCGCGCCCTCACACGCACGCTCCCCCTAAAGCGTTGCCGTACCCTCACCTGGACCCTAAACCGTCCCCGTCCCCTAACCCTAACCCTAGCCCGAACCCTAAACCTAAACCTTCCCCGAAGCCTGACCCTCACCCGTCCCCTAATCCTAACCCGTACGCTAACACTAACCCGCGCCCTCACACGCACGCTCCCCCTAAAGCGTTGCCGTACCCTCACCTGGACCCTAAACCGTCCCCGTCCCCTAACCCTAACCCTAGCCAGAACCATAGCCCTAACCCTTCCCCGAAGCCTGACCCTCACCCGTCCCCTAATCCTAACCCGTACGCTAACACTAACCCGCGCCCTCACACGCACGCTCCCCCTAAAGCGTTGCCGTACCCTCACCTGGACCCTAAACCATCCCCGTCCCCTAACCCTAACCCTAGCCCGAACCGTAACCCTAACCCTTCCCCGAAGCCTGACCCTCACCCGTCCCCTAATCCTAACCCGTACGCTAACACTAACCCGCGCCCTCACACGCACGATCCCCCTAAAGCGTTGCCGTACCCTCACCTGGACCCTAAACCGTCCCCGTCCCCTAACCCTAACCCTAGCCCGAACCCTAACCCTAACCCTTCCCCGAAGCCTGACCCTCACCCGTCCCCTAATCCTAACCCGTACGCTAACTCTAACCCGCGCCCTCACACGCACGCTCCCCCTAAATCGTTGCCGTACCCTCACCTGGACCCTAAACCGTCCCCATTCCCTAACCCTAACCCTAGCCCGAACCCTAACCCTAACCCTTCCCCGAAGCCTGACTCTCACCCGTCCCCTAATCCTAAACCGTACGCTAACACTAACCCGCGCCCTCACACGCACGCTCCCCCTAAAGCGTTGCCGTACCCTCACCTGGACCCTAAACCGTCCCCGTCCCCTAACCCTAACCCTAGCCCGAACCCTAACCCTAACCCTTCCCCGAAGCCTGACCCTCACCCGTGCCCTAATCCTAACCCGTACGCTAACACTAACCCGCGCCCTCACACGCACGCTCCCCCTAAAGCGTTGCCGTACCCTCACCTGGACCCTAAACCGTTCCCGTCCCCTAACCCTAACCCTAGCCCGAACCCTAACCCTAACCCTTCCCCGAAGCCTGACCCTCACCCGTCCCCTAATCCTAACCCGTACGCTAACAGTAACCCGCGCCCTCACACGTACGCTCCCCCTAAAGCGTTGCCATACCCTCACCTGGACCCTAAACCGTCCCCGTCCCCTAACCCTAACCCTAGCCCGAACCCTAACCCTAACCCTTCCCCGAAGCCTGACCCTCACTCGTCCCCTAATCCTAACCCGTACGCTAACACTAACCCGCGCCCTCACACGCACGCTCCCCCTAAAGCGTTGCCGTACCCTCACCTGGACCCTAAACCGTCCCCGTCCCCTAACCGTAACCCTAGCCCGAACCCTAACCCTAACCCTTCCCCGAAGCCTGACCCTCACCCGTCCCCTAATCCTAACCCGTACGCTAACACTAACCCGCACCCTCACACGCAAGCTCCCCCTAAAGCGTTGCCGTACCCTCACCTGGACCCTAAACCGTCCCCGTCCCCTAACCCTAACCCTAGCCCAAACCCTAACCCTAACCCTTCCCCGAAGCCTGACCCTCACCCGTGCCCTAATCCTAACCTGTACGCTAACACTAACCCGCGCCCTCACACGCACGCTCCCCCTAAATCGTTGCCGTACACTCACCTGGACCCTAAACCGTCCCCATCCCCTAACCCTAACCCTAGCCCGAACCCTAACCCTAACCCGTCCCCGAAGCCTGACCCTCACCCGTCCCCTAATCCTAACCCGTATGCTAACACTAACCCGCGCCCTCACACGCACGCTCCCCCTAAAGCGTTGCCGTACCCTCACCTGGACCCTAAACCGTCCCCGTCCCCTAACCCTAACCCTAGCCCGAACCCTAACCCTAACCCTTCCCCGAAGCCTGACCCTCACCCGTGCCCTAATCCTAACCCGTACGCTAACACTAACCCGCGCCCTCACACGCACGCTCCCCCTAAAGCGTTGCCACACCCTCACCTGGATCCTAAACCGTCCCCGTCCCCTAACGCTAACCCTAGCCCGAACCCTAACCCTAACCCTTCCCCGAAGCCTGACCCTCACCCGTCCCCTAATCCTAACCCGTACGCTAACACTAACCCGCGCTCTCACACGCACGCTCCCCCTAAAGCGTTGCCGTACCCTCAACTGGACCCTAAACCGTCCCCGTCCCCTAACCCTAACCCTAGCCCGAACCCTAACCCTAACCCTTCCCCGAAGCCTGACCCTCACCCGTCCCCTAATCCTAACCCGTACGCTAACACTAACCCGCGCCCTCACACGCACGCTCCCCCTAAAGCGTTGCCGTACCCTCACCTGGACCCTAAACCGTCCCCGTCCCCTAGCCCTAACCCTAGCCCGAACCCTAACCCTAACCCTTCCCCGAAGCCTGAGCCTCACCCGTGCCCTAATCCTAACCCGTACGCTAACACTAACCCGCGCCCTCACACGCACGCTCCCCCTAAAGCGTTGCCGTACCCTCACCTGGACCCTAAACCGTTCCCGTCCCCTAACCCTAACCCTAGCCCGAACCCTAACCCTAACCCTTCCCCGAAGCCTGACCCTCACCCGTGCCCTAATCCTAACCCGTACGCTAACACTAACCCGCGCCCTCACACGCACGCTCCCCCTAAAGCGTTGCGTACCCTCACCTGGACCCTAAACCGTCCCCGTCCCCTAACCGTAACCATAGCCCGAACCCTAACCCTAACCCTTCCCCGAACCCTGAGCCTCACCCGTCCCATAATCCTAACCCGTACGCTAACACTAATCCGAGCCCTCACACGCACGCTCCCCCTAAGGCGTTGCCGTACCCTCACCTGGACCCTAAACCGTCCCCGTCCCCTAACCCTAACCCTAGCCCGAACCCTAACCCTAACCCTTCCCCGAAGCCTGACCCTCACCCGTCCCCTAATCCTAACCCGTACGCTAACACTAACCCGCGCCCTCACACGCACGCTCCCCCTAAAGCGTTGCTGTACCCTCACCTGGACCCTAAACCGTCCCCGTCCCCTAACCCTAACCATAGCCCGAACCCTAACCCTAACCCTTCCCCGAAGCCTGACCCTCACCCGTCCCCTAATCCTAACCCGTACGCTAACACTAACCCACGCCCTCACACGCACGATCCCCCTAAAGCGTTGCCGTACCCTCACCTGGACCCTAAACCGAACCCGTCCCCTAACCCTAACCCTAGCCCGAACCCTAACCCTAACCCTTCCCCGAAGCCTGACCCTCACCCGTCCCCTAATCCTAACCCGTACGCTAACACTAACCCGCGCCCTCACACGCACGCTCCCCCTAAAGCGTTGCCGTACCCTCACCTGGACCCTAAACCGTCCCCGTCCCCTAACCCTAACCCTAGCCCGAACCCTAACCCTAACCCTTCCCCGAAGACTGACCCTCACCCGTCCCCTAATCCTAACCCGTACGCTAACACTAACCCGCGCCCTCACACGCACGCTCCCCCTAAAGCGTTGCCGTACCCTCACCTGGACCCTAAACCGTCCCCGTCCCCTAACCCTAACCCTAGCCCGAACCCTAACCCTAAACCTTCCCCGAAGCCTGACCCTCACCCGTCCCCTAATCCTAACCCGTACGCTAACACTAACCCGCGCCCTCACACGTACGCTCCCCCTAAAGCGTTGCCGTACCCTCACCTGGACCCTAAACCGTCCCCGTCCCCTAACCCTAACCCTAGCCAGAACCATAGCCCTAACCATTCCCCGAAGCCTGACCCTCACCCGTCCGCTAATCCTAACCCGTACGCTAACACTAACCCACGCCCTCACACGCACGCTCCCCCTAAAGCGTTGCCGTACCCTCACCTGGACCCTAAACTGTCCCCGTCCCCTAACCCTAACCCTAGCCCGAACCCTAACCCTAACCCTTCCCCGAAGCCTGACCCTCACCCGTCCCCTAATCCTAACCCGTACGCTAACACTAACCCGCGCCCTCACACGCACGCTCCCCCTAAAGCGTTGCCGTACCCTCACCTGGACCCTAAACCGTCCCCGTCCCCTAACGCTAACCCTAGCCCGAACCCTAACCCTAACCCTTCCCCGAAGCCTGACCCTCACCCGTCCCCTAATCCTAAACCGTACGCTAACACTAACCCGCGCCCTCACACGCACGCTCCCCCTAAAGCGTTGCCGTACCCTCACCTGGACCCTAAACCGTCCCCGTCCCCTAACCCTAACCCTAGCCCGAACCCTAACCCTAACCCTTCCCAGAAGCCTGACCCTCACCCGTCCCCTAATCCTAACCCGTACGCTAACACTAACCCGTGCCCTCACACGCACGCTCCCCCTAAAGCGTTGCCGTACCCTCACCTGGACCCTAAACCGTCCCCGTCCCCTAACCCTAACCCTAGCCCGAACCCTAACCCTAACCCTTCCCCGAAGCCTGACCCTCACCCGTCCCCTAATCCTAACCCGTACGCTAACACTAACCCGCGCCCTCACACGCATGCTCCCCCTAAAGCTTTGCCGTACCCTCACCTGGACCCTAAACCGTCCCCGTCCCCTAACCCTAACCCTAGCCCGAACCCTAACCCTAACCCTTCCCCGAAGCCTGACCCTCACCCGTCCCCTAATCCTAACCCGTACGCTAACACTAACCCGCGCCCTCACACGCATGCTCCCCCTAAAGCGTTGCCGTACCCTCACCTGGACCCTAAACCGTCCCCGTCCCCTAACCCTAACCCTAGCCCGAACCCTAACCGTAACCCTTCCCCGAAGCCTGACCCTCACCCGTGCCCTAATCCTAACCCGTACGCTAACACTAACACGCGCCCTCACACGCACGCTCCCCCTAAAGCGTTGCCGTACCCTCACCTGGACCCTAAACCGTCCCCGTCCCCTAACCCTAACCCTAGCCCGAACCCTAACCCTAACCCTTCCCCGAACCCTGACCCTCACCCGTGCCCTAATCCTAACCTGTACGCTAACACTAACCCGCGCCCTCACACGCACGCTCCCCCTAAAGCGTTGCCGTACCCTCACCTGGACCCTAAACCGTCCCCGTCCCCTAACCCTAACCCTAGCCCGAACCCTAACCCTAAACCTTCCCCGAAGCCTGACCCTCACCCGTCCCCTAATCCTAACCCGTACGCTAACACTAACACGCGCCCTCACACGCACGCTCCCCCTAAAGCGTTGCCGTACCCTCACCTGGACCCTAAACCGTCCCCGTCCCCTAACCGTAACCCTAGCCAGAATCATAGCCCTAACCCTTCCCCGAAGCCTGACCCTCACCCGTCCCCTAATCCTAACCCGTACGCTAACACTAACCCGCGCCCTCACACGCACGCTCCCCCTAAAGCGTTGCCGTACCCTCACCTGGACCCTAAACCATCCCCGTCCCCTAACCCTAACCCTAGCCCGAACCCTAACCCTAACCCTTCCCCGAAGCCTGACCCTCACCCGTCCCCTAATCCTAACCCGTACGCTAACACTAACCCGCGCCCTCACACGCATGCTCCCCCTAAAGCGTTGCCATACCCTCACCTGGACCCTAAACCGTCCCCGTCCCCTAACCCTAACCCTAGCCCGAACACTAACCCTAACCCTTCCCCGAAGCCTGACCCTCACCCGTGCCCTAATCCTAACCCGTACGCTAACACTAACCCGCGCCCTCACACGCACGCTCCCCCTAAAGCGTTGCCGTACCCTCACCTGGACCCTAAACCGTCCCCGTCCCCTAACCCTAACCCTAGCCCGAACCCTAACCCTAACCCTTCCCCGAACCCTGACCCTCACCCGTGCCCTAATCCTAACCTGTACGCTAACACTAACCCGCGCCCTCACACGCACGCTCCCCCTAAAGCGTTGCCATACCCTCACCTGGACCCTAAACCGTCCCCGTCCCCTAACCCTAACCCTAGCCCGAACCCTAACCCTAACCCGTCCCCGAAGCCTGACCCTCACCCGTCCCCTAATCCTAACCCGTACGCTAACACTAACCCGCGCCCTCACACGCACGCTCCCCCTAAAGCGTTGCCGTACCCTCACCTGGACCCTAAACCGTCCCCGTCCCCTAACCCTAACCCTAGCCCGAACCCTAACCCTAAACCTTCCCCGAAGCCTGACCCTCACCCGTCCCCTAATCCTAACCCGTACGCTAACACTAACCCGCGCCCTCACACGCACGCTCCCCCTAAAGCGTTGCCGTACCCTCACCTGGACCCTAAACCGTCCCCGTCCCCTAACCCTAACCCTAGCCAGAACCATAGCCCTAACCCTTCCCCGAAGCCTGACCCTCACACGTCCCCTAATCCTAACCCGTACGCTAACACTAACCCGCGCCCTCACACGCACGCTCCCCCTAAAGCGTTGCCGTACCCTCACCTGGACCCTAAACCGTCCCCGTCCCCTAACCCTAACCCTAGCCCGAACCCTAACCCTAACCCTTCCCCGAAGCCTGACCCTCACCCGTCCCCTAATCCTAACCCGTACGCTAACACTAACCCGCGCCCTCACACGCACGATCCCCCTAAAGCGTTGCCGTACCCTCACCTGGACCCTAAACCGTCCCCGTCCCCTAACCCTAACCCTAGCCCGAACCCTAACCCTAACCCTTCCCCGAAGCCTGACCCTCACAAGTGCCCTAATCCTAACCCGTACGCTAACACTAACCCGCGCCCTCACACGCACGCTCCCCCTAAAGCGTTGCCACACCCTCACCTGGATCCTAAACCGTCCCCGTCCCCTAACGCTAACCCTAGCCCGAACCCTAACCCTAACCCTTCCCCGAAGCCTGACCCTCACCCGTCCCCTACTCCTAACCCGTACGCTAACACTAACCCGTGCCCTCACACGCACGCTCCCCCTAAAGCGTTGCCGTACCCTCAACTGGACCCTAAACCGTCCCCGTCCCCTAACGCTAACCCTAGCCCGAACCATAACCCTAACCCTTTCCCGAAGCCTGACCCTCACCCGTGCCTTAATCCTAACCCGTACGCTAACACTAACCCACGCCCTCACACGCACGCTCCCCCTAAAGCGTTGCCGTACCCTCACCTGGACCCTAAACCGTCCCCGTCCCCTAACCCTAACCCTAGCCCGAACCCAAACCCTAACCCTTCCCCGATGCCTGAGCCTCACCCGTCCCGTAATCCTAACACGTACGCTAACACTAACCCGCGCCCTCACACGCACGCTCCCCCTAAAGCGTTGCCGTACCCTCACCTGGGCCCTAAACCGTCCCCGTCCCCTAACCCTAACCCTAGCCCGAACCCTAACCCTAACCCTTCCCCGAAGCCTGACCCTCACCCGTCCCCTAATCCTAACCCGTACGCTAACACTAACCCGCGCCCTCACACGCACGCTCCCCCTAAAGCGTTGCCGTACCCTCACCTGGACCCTAAACCGTCCCCGTCCCCTAACCCTAACCCTAGCCCGAACCCTAACCCTAACCCTTCCCCGAAGCCTGACCCTCACCCGTGCCCTAATCCTAACCCGTACGCTAACACTAACCCGCGCCCTCACACGCACGCTCCCCCTAAAGCGTTGCCGTACCCTCACCTGGACCCTAAACCGTCCCCGTCCCCTAACCCTAACCCTAGCCCGAACCCTAACCCTAACCCTTCCCCGAAGCCTGACCCTCACCCGTGCCCTAATCCTAACCTGTACGCTAACACTAACCCGCGCCCTCACACGCACGCTCTCCCTAAAGCGTTGCCGTACCCTCACCTGGACCCTAAACCGTACCCGTCCCCTAACCCTAACCCTAGCCCGAACCCTAACCCTAACCCGTCCCCGAAGCCTGACCCTCACCCGTCCCCTAATCCTAACCCGTACGCTAACACTAACCTGCGCCCTCACACGCACGCTCCCCCTAAAGCGTTGCCGTACCCTCACCTGGACCCTAAACCGTCCCCGTCCCCTAACCCTAACCCTAGCCCGAACCCTAAACCTAACCCTTCCCCGAAGCCTGACCCTCACCCGTGCCCTAATCCTAACCCGTACGCTAACACTAACCCGCGCCCTCACACGCACGCTCCCCCTAAAGCGTTGCCGTACCCTCACCTGGACCCTAAACCGTCCCCGTCCCCTAACCCTAACCCTAGCCCGAACCCTAACCCTAACACTTCCCCGAACCCTGACCCTCACACGTGCCCTAATCCTAACCTGTACGCTAACACTAACCCGCGCCCTCACACGCACGCTCCCCCTAAAGCATTGCCGTACCCTCACCTGGACCCTAAACCGTCCCCGTCCCCTAACCCTAACCCTAGCCCGAACCCTAACCCTAACCCTTCCCTGAAGCCTGACCCTCACCCGTCCCCTAATCCTAACCCGTACGCTAACTCTAACCCGCGCCCTCACACGCACGCTCCCCCTAAATCGTTGCCGTACCCTCAACTGGACCCTAAACCGTCCCCATTCCCTAACCCTAACCCTAGCCCGAACCCTAACCCTAACCCTTCCCCGAAGCCTGACCCTCACCCGTCCCCTAATCCTAAACCTTACGCTAACACTAACCCGCGCCCTCACACGCACGCTCCCCCTAAAGCGTTGCCGTACCCTCACCTGGACCCTAAACCGTCCCCGTCCCCTAACCCTAACCCTAGCCCGAACCATAACCCTAACCCTTCCCCGAAGCCTGACCCTCACCCGTCCCCTAATCCTAACCCGTACGCTAACACTAACCCGCGCCCTCACACGCACGCTCCCCATAAAGCATTGCTGTACCCTCACGTGGACCCTAAACCGTCCCCGTCCCCTAACCCTAACCCTAGCCCGAACCCTAACCCTAACCCTTCCCCGAAGCCTGACCCTCACCCGTGCCCTAATCCTAACCCGTACGCTAACACTAACCCGCGCCCTCACACGCACGCTCCCCCTAAAGCGTTGCCGTACCCTCACCTGGACCCTAAACCGTTCCCGTCCCCTAACCCTAACCCTAGCCCGAACCCTAACCCTAACCCTTCCCCGAAGCCTGACCCTCACCCGTCCCCTAATCCTAACCCGTACGCTAACAGTAACCCGCGCCCTCACACGCACGCTCCCCCTAAAGCGTTGCCGTACCCTCACCTGGACCCTAAACCGTCCCCGTCCCCTAACCCTAACCCTAGCCCGAACCCTAACCCTAACCCTTCCCCGAAGCCTGACCCTCACCCGTCCCCTAATCCTAACCCGTACGCTAACACTAACCCGCGCCCTCACACGCACGCTCCCCCTAAAGCGTTGCCGTACCCTCACCTGGACCCTAAACCGTCCCCGTCCCCTAACCGTAACCCTAGCCCGAACCCTAACCCTAACCCTTCCCCGAAGCCTGACCCTCACCCGTCCCCTAATCCTAACCCGTACGCTAACACTAACCCGCACCCTCACACGCAAGCTCCCCCTAAAGCGTTGCCGTACCCTCACCTGGACCCTAAACCGTCCCCGTCCCCTAACCCTAACCCTAGCCCAAACCCTAACCCTAACCCTTCCCCGAAGCCTGACCCTCACCCGTGCCCTAATCCTAACATGTACGCTAACACTAACCCGCGCCCTCACACGCACGCTCCCCCTAAAGCGTTGCCGTACACTCACCTGGACCCTAAACCGTCCCCGTCCCCTAACCCTAACCCTAGCCCGAACCCTAACCCTAACCCGTCCCCGAAGCCTGACCCTCACCCGTCCCCTAATCCTAACCCGTATGCTAACACTAACCCGCGCCCTCACACGCACGCTCCCCCTAAAGCGTTGCCGTACCCTCACCTGGACCCTAAACCGTCCCCGTCCCCTAACCCTAACCCTAGCCCGAACCCTAACCCTAAAACTTCCCCGAAGCCTGACCCTCACCCGTCCCCTAATCCTAACCCGTACGCTAACACTAACCCGCGCCCTCACACGCACGCTCCCCCTAAAGCGTTGCCGTACCCTCACCTGGACCCTAAACCGTCCCCGTCCCCGAACCCTAACCCTAGCCAGAACCATAGCCCTAACCCTTCCCCGAAGCCTGACCCTCACCCGTCCGCTAATCCTAACCCGTACGCTAACACTAACCCGCGCCCTCACACGCACGCTCCCCCTAAAGCGTTGCCGTACCCTCACCTGGACCCTAAACCGTCCCCGTCCCCTAACCCTAACCCTAGCCCGAACCCTAACCCTAACCCTTCCCCGAAGCCTGACCCTCACCCGTCCCCTAATCCTAACCCGTACGTTAACACTAACCCGTGCCCTCACATGCACGCTCCCCCTAAAACGTTGCCACACCCTCACCTGGATCCTAAACCGTCCCCGTCCCCTAACGCTAAGCCTAGCCCGAAGCCTAACCCTAACCCTTCCCCGAAGCCTGACCCTCACCCGTCCCCTAATCCTAACCCGTACGCTAACACTAACCCGCGCTCTCACACGCACGCTCCCCCTAAAGCGTTGCCGTACCCTCAACTGGACCCTAAACCGTCCCCGTCCCCTAACCCTAACCCTAGCCCGAACCCTAACCCTAACCCTTCCCCGAAGCCTGACCCTCACCCGTCCCCTAATCCTAACCCGTACGCTAACACTAACCCGCGCCCTCACACGCACGCTCCCCCTAAAGCGTTGCCGTACCCTCACCTGGACCCTAAACCGTCCCCGTCCCCTAACCCTAACCCTAGCCCGAACCCTAACCCTAACCCTTCCCCGAAGCCTGAGCCTCACCCGTGCCCTAATCCTAACCCGTACGCTAACACTAACCCGCGCCCTCACACGCACGCTCCCCCTAAAGCGTTGCCGTACCCTCACCTGGACCCTAAACCGTTCCCGTCCCCTAAATCTAACCCTAGCCCGAACCCTAACCCTAACCCTTCCCCGAAGCCTGACCCTCACCCGTGCCCTAATCCTAACCCGTACGCTAACACTAACCCGCGCCCTCACACGCACGCTCCCCCTAAAGCGTTGCCGTACCCTCACCTGGACCCTAAACCGTCCCCGTCCCCTAACCGTAACCATAGCCCGAACCCTAACCCTAACCCTTCCCCGAACCCTGAGCCTCACCCGTCCCCTAATCCTAACCCGTACGCTAACACTAACCCGCGCTCTCACACGCACGCTCCCCCTAAAGCGTTGCCGTACCCTCAACTGGACCCTAAACCGTCCCCGTCCCCTAACCCTAAACCTAGCCCGAACCCTAACCCTAACCCTTCCCCGAAGCCTGACCCTCACCCGTCCCCTAATCCTAACCCGTACGCTAACACTAACCCGCGCCCTCACACACACGCTCCCCCTAAAGCGTTGCCGTACCCTCACCTGGACCCTAAACCGTCCCCGTCCCCTAACCCTAACCCTAGCCCGAACCCTAACCCTAACCCTTCCCCGAAGCCAGAGCCTCACCCGTGCCCTAATCATAACCCGTACGCTAACACTAACCCGCGCCCTCACACGCACGCTCCCCCTAAAGCGTTGCCGTACCCTCACCTGGACCCTAAACCGTCCCCGTCCCCTAACCCTAACCCTAGCCCGAACCCTAACCCTAACCCTTCCCCGAAGCCTGACCCTCACCCGTGCCTTAATCCTAACCCGTGCGCTAACACTATCCCGCGCCCTCACACGCATGCTCCCCCTAAAGCGTTGCCGTACCCTCAACTGGACCCTAAACCGTCCCTGTCCCCTAACCCTAACCCTAGCCCGAACCCTAACCCTAACCCTTTCCCGAAGCCTGACCCTCACCCGTGCCTTAATCCTAACCCGTACGCTAACACTAACCCACGCCCTCACACGCACGCTCCCCCTAAAGCGTTGCCGTACCCTCACCTGGACCCTAAACCGTCCCCGTCCCCTAACCCTAACCCTAGCCCGAACCCAAACCCTAACCCTTCCCCGAAGCCTGAGCCTCACCCGTCCCCTAATCCTAACACGTACGCTAACACTAACCCGCGCCCTCACACGCACGCTCCCCCTAAAGCGTTGCCGTACCCTCACTTGGGCCCTAAACCGTCCCCGTCCCCTAACCCTAACCCTAGCCCGAACCCTAACCCTAACCCTTCCCCGAAGCCTGACCCTCACCCGTCCCCTAATCCTAACCCGTACGCTAACACTAACCCGCGCCCTCACACGCACGCTCCCCCTAAAGCGTTGCCGTACCCTCACCTGGACCCTAAACCGTCCCCGTCCCCTAACCCTAACCCTAGCCCGAACCCTAACCCTAACCCTTCCCTGAAGCCTGACCCTCACCCGTCCCCTAATCCTAACCCGTACGCTAACTCTAACCCGCGCCCTCACACGCACGCTCCCCCTAAATCGTTGCCGTACCCTCACCTGGACCCTAAACCGTCCCCATTCCCTAACCCTAACCCTAGCCCGAACCCTAACCCTAACCCTTCCCCGAAGCCTGACCCTCACCCGTCCCCTAATCCTAAACCGTACGCTAACACTAACCCGCGCCCTCACACGCACGCTCCCCCTAAAGCGTTGCCGTACCCTCACCTGGACCCTAAACCGTCCCCGTACCCTAACCCTAACCATAGCCCGAACCCTAACCCTAACACTTCCCCGAAGCCTGACCCTCACCCGTCCCCTAATCCTAACCCGTACGCTAACACTAACCCGCGCCCTCACACGCACGCTCCCCATAAAGCATTGCCGTACCCTCACCTGGACCCTAAACCGTCCCCGTCCCCTAACCCTAACCCTAGCCCGAACCCTAACCCTAACCCTTCCCCGAAGCCTGACCCTCACCCGTCCCCTAATCCTAACCCGTACGCTAACACTAACCCGCGCCCTCACACGCACGCTCCCCCTAAAGCGTTGCCGTACCCTCATCTGGACCCTAAGCCGTCCCCGTCCCCTAACCGTAACCCTAGCCCGAACCCTAACCCTAACCCTTCCCCGAAGCCTGACCCTCACCCGTCCCCTAATCCTAACCCGTACGCTAACACTAACCCGCACCCTCACACGCAAGCTCCCCCTAAAGCGTTGCCGTACCCTCACCTGGACCCTAAACCGTCCCCGTCCCCTAACCCTAACCCTAGCCCAAACCCTATCCCTAACACTTCCCCGAAGCCTGACCCTCACCCGTGCCCTAATCCTAACCTGTACGCTAACACTAACCCGCGCCCTCACACGCACGCTCCCCCTAAAGCGTTGCCGTACCCTCACCTGGACGCTAAGCCGTCCCCGTCCCCTAACCGTAACCCTAGCCCGAACCCTAACCCTAACCCTTCCCCGAAGCCTGACCCTCACCCGTCCCCTAATCCTAACCCGTACGCTAACACTAACCCGCGCCCTCACACGCAAGCTTCCCCTAAAGCGTTGCCGTACCCTCACCTGGACCCTAAACCGTCCCCGTCCCCTAACCCTAACCCTAGCCCAAACCCTATCCCTAACCTTTCCCCGAAGCCTGACCCTCACCCGTGCCCTAATCCTAACCTGTACGCTAACACTAACCCGCGCCCTCACACTTACGCTCCCCCTAAAGCGTTGCCGTACACTCACCTGGACCCTAAACCGTCCCCGTCATCTAACCCTAACCCTAGCCCGAACCCTAACTCTAACCCGTCCCCGAAGCCTGACCCTCACCCGTCCCCTAATCCTAACCCGTATGCTAACACTAACCCGCGCCCTCACACGCACGCTCCCCCTAAAGCGTTGCCGTACCCTCACCTGGACCCTAAACCGTCCCCGTCCCCTAACCCTAACCCTAGCCCGAACCCTAACCCTAAAACTTCCCCGAAGCCTGACCCTCACCCGTCCCCTAATCCTAACCCGTACGCTAACACTAACCCGCGCCCTCACACGCACGCTCCCCCTAAAGCGTTGCCGTACCCTCACCTGGACCCTAAACCGTCCCCGTCCCCTAACCCTAACCCTAGCCAGAACCATAGCCCTAACCCTTCCCCGAAGCCTGACCCTCAACCGTCCGCTAATCCTAACCCGTACGCTAACACTAACCCGCGCCCTCACACGCACGCTCCCCCTAAAGCGTTGCCGTACCCTCACCTGGACCCTAAACCGTCCCCGTCCCCTAACCCTAACCGTAGCCCGAACCCTAACCCTAACCCTTCCCCGAAGCCTGACCCTGACCCGTCCCCTAATCCTAACCCGTACGCTAACACTAACCCGCGCCCTCACACGCACGCTCCCCCTAAAGCGTTGCCGTACCCTCACCTGGACCCTAAACCGTCCCCGTCCCCTAACCCTAACCCTAGCCCGAACCCTAACCCTAACCCTTCCCCGAAGCCTGACCCTCACCCGTGCCCTAATCCTAACCCGTACGCTAACACTAACCCGCGCCCTCACACGCACGCTCCCCCTAAAGCGTTGCCACACCCTCACCTGGATCCTAAACCGTCCCCGTCCCCTAACGCTAACCCTAGCCCGAACCCTAACCCTAACCCTTCCCCGAAGCCTGACCCTCACCCGTCCCCTAATCCTAACCCGTACGCTAACACTAACCCGCGCTCTCACACGCACGCTCCCCCTAAAGCGTTGCCGTACCCTCAACTGGACCCTAAACCGTCCCCGTCCCCTAACCCTAAACCTAGCCCGAACCCTAACCCTAACCCTTCCCCGAAGCCTGACCCTCACCCGTCCCCTAATCCTAACCCGTACGCTAACACTAACCCGCGCCCTCACACACACGCTCCCCCTAAAGCGTTGCCGTACCCTCACCTGGACCCTAAACCGTCCCCGTCCCCTAACCCTAACCCTAGCCCGAACCCTAACCCTAACCCTTCCCCGAAGCCAGAGCCTCACCCGTGCCCTAATCATAACCCGTACGCTAACACTAACCCGCGCCCTCACACGCACGCTCCCCCTAAAGCGTTGCCGTACCCTCACCTGGACCCTAAACCGTTCCCGTCCCCTAACCCTAACCCTAGCCCGAACCCTAACCCTAACCCTTCCCCGAAGCCTGACCCTCACCCGTGCCCTAATCCTAACCCGTACGCTAACACTAACCCGCTCCCTCACACGCACGCTCCCCCTAAAGCGTTGCCGTACCCTCACCTGGACCCTAAACCGTCCCCGTCCCCTAACCGTAACCATAGCCCGAACCCTAACCCTAACCCTTCCCCGAACCCTGAGCCTCACCCGTCCCCTAATCCTAACCCGTACGCTAACACTAACCCGAGCCCTCACACGCACGCTCCCCCTAAGGCGTTGCCGTACCCTCACCTGGACCCTAAACCGTCCCCGTCCCCTAACCCTAACCCTAGCCCGAACCCTAACCCTAACCCTTCCCCGAAGCCTGACCCTCACCCGTCCCCTAATCCTAACCCGTACGCTAACACTAACCCGCGCCCTCACACGCACGCTCCCCCTAAAGCGTTGCCGTACCCTCACCTGGACCCTAAACCGAACCCGTCCCATAACCCTAACCCTAGCCCGAACCCTAACCCTAAACCTTCCCCGAAGCCTGACCCTCACCCGTCCCCTAATCCTAACCCGTACGCTAACACTAACCCGCGCCCTCACACGCACGCTCCCCCTAAAGCGTTGCCGTACCCTCACCTGGACCCTAAACGGTCCCCGTCCCCTAACCCTAACCCTAGCCAGAACCATAGCCCTAACCCTTCCCCGAAGCCTGACCCTCACCCGTCCGCTAATCCTAACCCGTACGCTAACACTAACCCGCGCCCTCACACGCACGCTCCCCCTAAAGCGTTGCCGTACCCTCACCTGGACCCCAAACCCTCCCCGTCCTCTAACCCTAACCCTAGCCCGAACCCTAACCCTAACCCTTCCCCGAAGCCTGACCCTCACCCGTCCCCTAATCCTAACCCGTACGCTAACACTAACCCGCGCCCTCACACGCACGCTCCCCCTAAAGCGTTGCCGTACCCTCACCTGGACCCTAAACCGTCCCCGTCCCCTAACGCTAACCCTAGCCCGAACCCTAACCCTAACCCTTCCCCGAAGCCTGACCCTCACCCGTGCCCTAATCCTAACCCGTACGCTAACACTAACCCGCTCCCTCACACGCACGCTCCCCCTAAAGCGTTGCCGTACCCTCACCTGGACCCTAAACCGTCCCCGTCCCCTAACCGTAACCATAGCCCGAACCCTAACCCTAACCCTTCCCCGAACCCTGAGCCTCACCCGTCCCCTAATCCTAACCCGTACGCTAACACTAACCCGAGCCCTCACACGCACGCTCCCCCTAAGGCGTTGCCGTACCCTCACCTGGACCCTAAACCGTCCCCGTCCCGTAACCCTAACCCTAGCCCGAACCCTAACCCTAACCCTTCCCCGAAGCCTGACCCTCACCCGTCCCCTAATCCTAACCCGTACGCTAAGACTAACCCGCGCCCTCACACGCACGCTCCCCCTAAAGCGTTGCCGTACCCTCACCTGGACCCTAAACCGAACCCGTCCCCTAACCCTAACCCTAGCCCGAACCCTAACCCTAACCCTTCCCCGAAGCCTGACCCTCACCCGTCCCCTAATCCTAACCCGTACGCTAACACTAACCCGCGCCCTCACACGCACGCTCCCCCTAAAGCGTTGCCGTACCCTCACCTGGACCCTAAACCGTCCCCGTCCCCTAACCCTAACCCTAGCCCGAACCCTAACCCTAACACTTCCCCGAAGACTGACCCTCACCCGTCCCCTAATCCTAACCCGTACGCTAACACTAACCCGCGCCCTCACACGCACGCTCTCCCTAAAACGTTGCCGTACCCTCACCTGGACCCTAAACCGTCCCCGTCCCATAACCCTAACCCTAGCCCGAACCCTAACCCTAAACCTTCCCCGAAGCCTGACCCTCACCCGTCCCCTAATCCTAACCCGTACGCTAACACTAACCCGCGCCCTCACACGCACGCTCCCCCTAAAGCGTTGCCGTACCCTCACCTGGACCCTAAACGGTCCCCGTCCCCTAACCCTAACCCTAGCCAGAACCATAGCCCTAACCCTTCCCCGAAGCCTGACCCTCACCCGTCCGCTAATCCTAACCCGTACGCTAACACTAACCCGCGCCCTCACACGCACGCTCCCCCTAAAGCGTTGCCGTACCCTCACCTGGACCCTAAACCGTCCCCGTCCCCTAACCCTAACCCTAGCCCGAACCCTAACCCTAACCCTTCCCCGAAGCCTGACCCTCACCCGTCCCCTAATCCTAACCCGTACGCTAACACTAACCCGCGCCCTCACACGCACGCTCCCCCTAAAGTGTTGCCGTACCCTCACCTGGACCCTAAACCGTCCCCGTCCCCTAACGCTAACCCTAGCCCGAACCCTAACCCTAACCCTTCCCCGAAGCCTGACCCTCACCCGTCCCCTAATCCTAAACCGTACGCTAACACTAACCCGTGCCCTCACACGCACGCTCCCCCTAAAGCGTTGCCGTACCCTCACCTGGACCCTAAACCGTCCCCGTCCCCTAACCGTAACCCTAGCCCGAACCCTAACCCTAACCCTTCCCCGAAGCCTGACCCTCACCCGTCCCCTAATCCTAACCCGTACGCTAACACTAACCCGTGCCCTCACACGCACGCTCCCCCTAAAGCTTTGCCGTACCCTCACCTGGACCCTAAACCGTCCCCGTCCCCTAACCCTAACCCTAGCCCGAACCCTAACCCTAACCCTTCCCCGAAGCCTGACCCTCACCCGTGCCCTAATCCTAACCCGTACGCTAACACTAACCCGCGCCCTCACACGCACGCTCCCCCTAAAGCGTTGCCGTACCCTCACCTGGACCCTAAACCGTTCCCGTCCCCTAACCCTAACCCTAGCCCGAACCCTAAACCTAACCCTTCCCCGAAGCCTGACCCTCACCCGTCCCCTAATCCTAACCCGTACGCTAACAGTAACCCGCGCCCTCACACGCACGCTCCCCCTAAAGCGTTGCCGTACCCTCACCTGGACCCTAAACCGTCCCCGTCCCCTAACCCTAACCCTAGCCCGAACCCTAACCCTAACCCTTCCCCGAAGCCTGACCCTCACCCGTGCCTTAATCCTAACCCGTGCGCTAACACTATCCCGCGCCCTCACACGCACGCTCCCCCTAAAGCGTTGCCGTACCCTCAACTGGACCCTAAACCGTCCCTGTCCCCTAACCCTAACCCTAGCCCGAACCCTAACCCTAACCCTTTCCCGAAGCCTGACCCTCACCCGTGCCTTAATCCTAACCCGTACGCTAACACTAACCCACGCCCTCACACGCACGCTCCCCCTAAAGCGTTGCCGTACCCTCACCTGGACCCTAAACCGTCCCCGTCCCCTAACCCTAACCCTAGCCCGAACCCAAACCCTAACCCTTCCCCGAAGCCTGAGCCTCACCCGTCCCCTAATCCTAACACGTACGCTAACACAAACCCGCGCCCTCACACGCACGCTCCCCCTAAAGCGTTGCCGTACCCTCACTTGGGCCCTAAACCGTCCCCGTCCCCTAACCCTAACCCTAGCCCGAACCCTAACCCTAACCCTTCCCCGAAGCCTGACCCTCACCCGTCCCCTAATCCTAACCCGTACGCTAACACTAACCCGCGCCCTCACACGCACGCTCCCCCTAAAGCGTTGCCGTACCCTCACCTGGACCCTAAACCGTCCCCGTCCCCTAACCCTAACCCTAGCCCGAACCCTAACCCTAACCCTTCCCTGAAGCCTGACCCTCACCCGTCCCCTAATCCTAACCCGTACGCTAACTCTAACCCGCGCCCTCACACGCACGCTCCCCCTAAATCGTTGCCGTACCCTCACCTGGACCCTAAACCGTCCCCATTCCCTAACCCTAACCCTAGCCCGAACCCTAACCCTAACCCTTCCCCGAAGCCTGACCCTCACCCGTCCCCTAATCCTAAACCGTACGCTAACACTAACCCGCGCCCTCACACGCACGCTCCCCCTAAAGCGTTGCCGTACCCTCACCTGGACCCTAAACCGTCCCCGTCCCCTAACCCTAACCCTAGCCCGAACCCTAACCCTAACCCTTCCCCGAAGCCTGACCCTCACCCGTCCCCTAATCCTAACCCGTACGCTAACTCTAACCCGCGCCCTCACACGCACGCTCCCCATAAAGCATTGCCGTACCCTCACCTGGACCCTAAACCGTCCCCGTCCCCTAACCCTAACCCTAGCCCGAACCCTAACCCTAACCCTTCCCCGAAGCCTGACCCTCACCCGTCCCCTAATCCTAACCCGTACGCTAACACTAACCCGCGCCCTCACACGCACGCTCCCCCTAAAGCGTTGCCGTACCCTCACCTGGACCCTAAGCCGTCCCCGTCCCCTAACCGTAACCCTAGCCCGAACCCTAACCCTAACCCTTCCCCGAAGCCTGACCCTCACCCGTCACCTAAACCTAACCCGTACGCTAACACTAACCCGCACCCTCACACGCAAGCTCCCCCTAAAGCGTTGCCGTACCCTCACCTGGACCCTAAACCGTCCCCGTCCCCTAACCCTAACCCTAGCCCAAACCCTATCCCTAACCCTTCCCCGAAGCCTGACCCTCACCCGTGCCCTAATCCTAACCTGTACGCTAACACTAACCCGCGCCCTCACACGCACGCTCCCCCTAAAGCGTTGCCGTACACTCACCTGGACCCTAAACCGTCCCCGTCCCCTAACCCTAACCCTAGCCCGAACCTTAACTCTAACCCGTCCCCGAAGCCTGACCCTCACCCGTCCCCTAATCCTAACCCGTATGCTAACACTAACCCGCGCCCTCACACGCACGCTCCCCCTAAAGCGTTGCCGTACCCTCACCTGGACCCTAAACCGTCCCCGTCCCCTAACCCTAACCCTAGCCCGAACCCTAACCCTAAAACTTCCCCGAAGCCTGACCCTCACCCGTCCCCTAATCCTAACCCGTACGCTAACACTAACCCGCGCCCTCACACGCACGCTCCCCCTAAAGCGTTGCCGTACCCTCACCTGGACCCTAAACCGTCCCCGTCCCCTAACCCTAACCCTAGCCAGAACCATAGCCCTAACCCTTCCCCGAAGCCTGACCCTCACCCGTCCGCTAATCCTAACCCGTACGCTAACACTAACCCGCGCCCTCACACGCACGCTCCCCCTAAAGCGTTGCCGTACCCTCACCTGGACCCTAAACCGTCCCCGTCCCCTAACCCTAACCCTAGCCCGAACCCTAACCCTAACCCTTCCCCGAAGCCTGACCCTGACCCGTCCCCTAATCCTAACCCGTACGCTAACACTAACCCGCGCCCTCACACGCACGCTCCCCCTAAAGCGTTGCCGTACCCTCACCTGGACCCTAAACCGTCCCCGTCCCCTAACCCTAACCCTAGCCCGAACCCTAACCCTAACCCTTCCCCGAAGCCTGACCCTCACCCGTGCCCTAATCCTAACCCGTACGCTAACACTAACCCGCGCCCTCACACGCACGCTCCCCCTAAAGCGTTGCCACACCCTCACCTGGATCCTAAACCGTCCCCGTCCCCTAACGCTAACCCTAGCCCGAACCCTAACCCTAACCCTTCCCCGAAGCCTGACCCTCACCCGTCCCCTAATCCTAACCCGTACGCTAACACTAACCCGCGCTCTCACACGCACGCTCCCCCTAAAGCGTTGCCGTACCCTCAACTGGACCCTAAACCGTCCCCGTCCCCTAACCCTAAACCTAGCCCGAACCCTAACCCTAACCCTTCCCCGAAGCCTGACCCTCACCCGTCCCCTAATCCTAACCCGTACGCTAACACTAACCCGCGCCCTCACACACACGCTCCCCCTAAAGCGTTGCCGTACCCTCACCTGGACCCTAAACCGTCCCCGTCCCCTAACCCTAACCCTAGCCCGAACCCTAACCCTAACCCTTCCCCGAAGCCAGAGCCTCACCCGTGCCCTAATCCTAACCCGTACGCTAACACTAACCCGCGCCCTCACACGCACGCTCCCCCTAAAGTGTTGCCGTACCCTCACCTGGACCCTAAACCGTTCCCGTCCCCTAACCCTAACCCTAGCCCGAACCCTAACCCTAACCCTTCCCCGAAGCCTGACCCTCACCCGTGCCCTAATCCTAACCCGTACGCTAACACTAACCCGTGCCCTCACACGCACGCTCCCCCTAAAGCTTTGCCGTACCCTCACCTGGACCCTAAACCATCCCCGTCCCCTAACCCTAACCCTAGCCCGAACCCTAACCCTAACCCTTCCCCGAAGCCTGACCCTCACCCGTGCCCTAATCCTAACCCGTACGCTAACACTAACCCGCGCCCTCACACGCACGCTCCCCCTAAAGCGTTGCCGTACCCTCACCTGGACCCTAAACCGTTCCCGTCCCCTAACCCTAACCCTAGCCCGAACCCTAAACCTAACCCTTCCCCGAAGCCTGACCCTCACCCGTCCCCTAATCCTAACCCGTACGCTAACAGTAACCCGCGCCCTCACACGCACGCTCCCCCTAAAGCGTTGCCGTACCCTCACCTGGACCCTAAACCGTCCCCGTCCCCTAACCCTAACCCTAGCCCGAACCCTAACCCTAACCCTTCCCCGAAGCCTGACCCTCACCCGTCCCCTAATCCTAACCCGTACGCTAACACTAACCCACGCCCTCACACGCATGCTCCCCCTAAAGCGTTGCCGTACCCTCACCTGGACCCTAAACCGTCCCCGTCCCCTAACCCTAACCCTAGCCCGAACCCTAACCCTAACCCTTCCCCGAAGCCTGACCCTCACCCGTGCCCTAATCCTAACCCGTACGCTAACACTAACCCGCGCCCTCACACGCACGCTCCCCCTAAAGAGTTGCCGTACCCTCACCTGGACCCTAAACCGTCCCCGTCCCCTAACCCTAACCCTAGCCCGAACCCTAACCCTAACCCTAACCCTTCCCCGAGGCCTGACCCTCACCCGTCCCCTAATCCTAACCAGTACGCTAACAGTAACCCGCGCCCTCACACGCACGCTCCCACTAAAGCGTTGCCGTACCCTCACCTGGACCCTAAACCGTCCCCGTCCCCTAACCCTAACCCTAGCCCGAACCCTAACCCTAACCCTTCCCCGAAGCCTGACCCTCACCCGTCCCCTAATCCTAACCCGTACGCTAAGACTAACCCGCGCCCTCACACGCACGCTCCCCCTAAAGCGTTGCCGTACCCTCACCTGGACCCTAAACCGTCCCCGTCCCCTAACCCTAACCCTAGCCCGAACCCTAACCCTAACCCTTCCCCGAAGCCTGACCCTCACCCGTCCCCTAATCCTAACCCGTACGCTAACACTAACCCGCGCCCTCACACGCATGCTCCCCCTAAAGCGTTGCCGTACCCTCACCTGGACCCTAAACCGTCCCCGTCCCCTAACCCTAACCCTAGCCCGAACCCTAACCCTAACCCTTCCCCGAAGCCTGACCCTCACCCGTGCCCTAATCCTAACCCGTACGCTAACACTAACCCGCGCCCTCACACGCACGCTCCCCCTAAAGCGTTGCCGTACCCTCACCTGGACCCTAAACCGTCCCCGTCCCCTAACCCTAACCCTAGCCCGAACCCTAACCCTAACCCTTCCCCGAACCCTGACCCTCACCCGTGCCCTAATCCTAACCTGTACGCTAACACTAACCCGCGCCCTCACACGCACGCTCCCCCTAAAGCGTTGCCGTACCCTCACCTGGACCCTAAACCGTCCCCGTCCCCTAACCCTAACCCTAGCCCGAACCCTAACCCTAACCCGTCCCCGAAGCCTGACCCTCACCCGTCCCCTAATCCTAACCCGTACGCTAACACTAACCCGCGCCCTCACACGCACGCTCCCCCTAAAGCGTTGCCGTACCCTCACCTGGACCCTAAACCGTCCCCGTCCCCTAACCCTAACCCTAGCCCGAACCCTAAACCTAAACCTTCCCCGAAGCCTGACCCTCACCCGTCCCCTAATCCTAACCCGTACGCTAACACTAACCCGCGCCCTCACACGCACGCTCCCCCTAAAGCGTTGCCGTACCCTCACCTGGACCCTAAACCGTCCCCGTCCCCTAACCCTAACCCTAGCCAGAACCATAGCCCTAACCCTTCCCCGAAGCCTGACCCTCACCCGTCCCCTAATCCTAACCCGTACGCTAACACTAACCCGCGCCCTCACACGCACGCTCCCCCTAAAGCGTTGCCGTACCCTCACCTGGACCCTAAACCGTCCCCGTCCCCTAACCCTAACCCTAGCCCGAACCCTAACCCTAACCCGTCCCCGAAGCCTGACCCTCACCCGTCCCCTAATCCTAACCCGTATGCTAACACTAACCCGCGCCCTCACACGCACGCTCCCCCTAAAGCGTTGCCGTACCCTCACCTGGACCCTAAACCGTCCCCGTCCCCTAACCCTAACCCTAGCCCGAACCCTAACCCTAACCCTTCCCCGAAGCCTGACCCTCACCCGTGCCCTAATCCTAACCCGTACGCTAACACTAACCCGCGCCCTCACACGCACGCTCCCCCTAAAGCGTTGCCACACCCTCACCTGGATCCTAAACCGTCCCCGTCCCCTAACGCTAACCCTAGCCCGAACCCTAACCCTAACCCTTCCCCGAAGCCTGACCCTCACCCGTCCCCTAATCCTAACCCGTACGCTAACACTAACCCGCGCTCTCACACGCACGCTCCCCCTAAAGCGTTGCCGTACCCTCAACTGGACCCTAAACCGTCCCCGTCCCCTAACCCTAACCCTAGCCCGAACCCTAACCCTAACCCTTCCCCGAAGCCTGACCCTCACCCGTCCCCTAATCCTAACCCGTACGCTAACACTAACCCGCGCCCTCACACGCACGCTCCCCCTAAAGCGTTGCCGTACCCTCACCTGGACCCTAAACCGTCCCCGTCCCCTAACCCTAACCCTAGCCCGAACCCTAACCCTAACCCTTCCCCGAAGCCTGAGCCTCACCCGTGCCCTAATCCTAACCCGTACGCTAACACTAACCCGCGCCCTCACACGCACGCTCCCCCTAAAGCGTTGCCGTACCCTCACCTGGACCCTAAACCGTTCCCGTCCCCTAACCCTAACCCTAGCCCGAACCCTAACCCTAACCCTTCCCCGAAGCCTGACCCTCACCCGTGCCCTAATCCTAACCCGTACGCTAACACTAACCCGCGCCCTCACACGCACGCTCCCCCTAAAGCGTTGCGTACCCTCACCTGGACCCTAAACCGTCCCCGTCCCCTAACCGTAACCATAGCCCGAACCCTAACCCTAACCCTTCCCCGAACCCTGAGCCTCACCCGTCCCATAATCCTAACCCGTACGCTAACACTAATCCGAGCCCTCACACGCACGCTCCCCCTAAGGCGTTGCCGTACCCTCACCTGGACCCTAAACCGTCCCCGTCCCCTAACCCTAACCCTAGCCCGAACCCTAACCCTAACCCTTCCCCGAAGCCTGACCCTCACCCGTCCCCTAATCCTAACCCGTACGCTAACACTAACCCGCGCCCTCACACGCACGCTCCCCCTAAAGCGTTGCTGTACCCTCACCTGGACCCTAAACCGTCCCCGTCCCCTAACCCTAACCATAGCCCGAACCCTAACCCTAACCCTTCCCCGAAGCCTGACCCTCACCCGTCCCCTAATCCTAACCCGTACGCTAACACTAACCCACGCCCTCACACGCACGATCCCCCTAAAGCGTTGCCGTACCCTCACCTGGACCCTAAACCGAACCCGTCCCCTAACCCTAACCCTAGCCCGAACCCTAACCCTAACCCTTCCCCGAAGCCTGACCCTCACCCGTCCCCTAATCCTAACCCGTACGCTAACACTAACCCGCGCCCTCACACGCACGCTCCCCCTAAAGCGTTGCCGTACCCTCACCTGGACCCTAAACCGTCCCCGTCCCCTAACCCTAACCCTAGCCCGAACCCTAACCCTAACCCTTCCCCGAAGACTGACCCTCACCCGTCCCCTAATCCTAACCCGTACGCTAACACTAACCCACGCCCTCACACGCACGCTCCCCCTAAAGCGTTGCCGTACCCTCACCTGGACCCTAAACCGTCCCCGTCCCCTAACCCTAACCCTAGCCCGAACCCTAACCCTAAACCTTCCCCGAAGCCTGACCCTCACCCGTCCCCTAATCCTAACCCGTACGCTAACACTAACCCGCGCCCTCACACGCACGCTCCCCCTAAAGCGTTGCCGTACCCTCACCTGGACCCTAAACCGTCCCCGTCCCCTAACCCTAACCCTAGCCAGAACCATAGCCCTAACCCTTCCCCGAAGCCTGACCCTCACCCGTCCGCTAATCCTAACCCGTACGCTAACACTAACCCACGCCCTCACACGCACGCTCCCCCTAAAGCGTTGCCGTACCCTCACCTGGACCCTAAACTGTCCCCGTCCCCTAACCCTAACCCTAGCCCGAACCCTAACCCTAACCCTTCCCCGAAGCCTGACCCTCACCCGTCCCCTAATCCTAACCCGTACGCTAACACTAACCCGCGCCCTCACACGCACGCTCCCCCTAAAGCGTTGCCGTACCCTCACCTGGACCCTAAACCGTCCCCGTCCCCTAACGCTAACCCTAGCCCGAACCCTAACCCTAACCCTTCCCCGAAGCCTGACCCTCACCCGTCCCCTAATCCTAAACCGTACGCTAACACTAACCCGCGCCCTCACACGCACGCTCCCCCTAAAGCGTTGCCGTACCCTCACCTGGACCCTAAACCGTCCCCGTCCCCTAACCCTAACCCTAGCCCGAACCCTAACCCTAAACCTTCCCAGAAGCCTGACCCTCACCCGTCCCCTAATCCTAACCCGTACGCTAACACTAACCCGTGCCCTCACACGCACGCTCCCCCTAAAGCGTTGCCGTACCCTCACCTGGACCCTAAACCGTCCCCGTCCCCTAACCCTAACCCTAGCCCGAACCCTAACCCTAACCCTTCCCCGAAGCCTGACCCTCACCCGTCCCCTAATCCTAACCCGTACGCTAACACTAACCCGTGCCCTCACACGCACGCTCCCCCTAAAGCTTTGCCGTACCCTCACCTGGACCCTAAACCGTCCCCGTCCCCTAACCCTAACCCTAGCCCGAACCCTAACCCTAACCCTTCCCCGAAGCCTGACCCTCACCCGTCCCCTAATCCTAACCCGTACGCTAACACTAACCCGCGCCCTCACACGCACGCTCCCCCTAAAGCGTTGCCGTACCCTCACCTGGACCCTAAACCGTTCCCGTCCCCTAACCCTAACCCTAGCCCGAACCCTAACCCTAACCCTTCCCCGAAGCCTGACCCTCACCCGTCCCCTAATCCTAACCCGTACGCTAACACTAACCCGCGCCCTCACACGCACGCTCCCCCTAAAGCGTTGCCGTACCCTCACCTGGACCCTAAACCGTCCCCGTCCCCTAACCCTAACCCTAGCCCGAACCCTAACCCTAACCCTTCCCCGAAGCCTGACCCTCACCCGTCCCCTAATCCTAACCCGTACGCTAACACTAACCCACGCCCTCACACGCATGCTCCCCCTAAAGCGTTGCCGTACCCTCACCTGGACCCTAAACCGTCCCCGTCCCCTAACCCTAACCCTAGCCCGAACCCTAACCCTAACCCTTCCCCGACGCCTGACCCTCACCCGTGCCCTAATCCTAACCCGTACGCTAACACTAACCCGCGCCCTCACACGCACGCTCCCCCTAAAGAGTTGCCGTACCCTCACCTGGACCCTAAACCGTCCCCGTCCCCTAACCCTAACCCTAGCCCGAACCCTAACCCTAACCCTTCCCCGAAGCCTGACCCTCACCCGTCCCCTAATCCTAACCCGTACGCTAACAGTAACCCGCGCCCTCACACGCACGCTCCCCCTAAAGCGTTGCCGTACCCTCACCTGGACCCTAAACCGTCCCTGTCCCCTAACCCTAACCCTAGCCCGAACCCTAACCCTAACCCTTCCCCGAAGCCTGACCCTCACCCGTCCCCTAATCCTAACCCGTACGCTAACACTAACCCGCGCCCTCACACGCACGCTCCCCCTAAAGCATTGCCGTACCCTCACCTGGACCCTAAACCGTCCTCGTCCCCTAACCCTAACCCTAGCCCGAACCCTAACCCTAACCCTTCCCCGAAGCCTGACCCTCACCCGTCCCCTAATCCTAACCCGTACGCTAACACTAACCCGCGCCCTCACACGCATGCTCCCCCTAAAGCGTTGCCGTACCCTCACCTGGACCCTAAACCGTCCCCGTCCCCTAACCCTAACCCTAGCCCGAACCCTAACCGTAACCCTTCCCCGAAGCCTGACACTCACCCGTGCCCTAATCCTAACCCGTACGCTAACACTAACACGCGCCCTCACACGCACGCTCCCCCTAAAGCGTTGCCGTACCCTCACCTGGACCCTAAACCGTCCCCGTCCCCTAACCCTAACCCTAGCCCGAACCCTAACCCTAACCCTTCCCCGAACCCTGACCCTCACCCGTGCCCTAATCCTAACCTGTACGCTAACACTAACCCGCGCCCTCACACGCACGCTCCCCCTAAAGCGTTGCCGTACCCTCACCTGGACCCTAAACCGTCCCCGTCCCCTAACCCTAACCCTAGCCCGAACCCTAACCCTAAACCTTCCCCGAAGCCTGACCCTCACCCGTCCCCTAATCCTAACCCGTACGCTAACACTAACACGCGCCCTCACACGCACGCTCCCCCTAAAGCGTTGCCGTACCCTCACCTGGACCCTAAACCGTCCCCGTCCCCTAACCGTAACCCTAGCCAGAATCATAGCCCTAACCCTTCCCCGAAGCCTGACCCTCACCCGTCCCCTAATCCTAACCCGTACGCTAACACTAACCCGCGCCCTCACACGCACGCTCCCCCTAAAGCGTTGCCGTACCCTCACCTGGACCCTAAACCATCCCCGTCCCCTAACCCTAACCCTAGCCCGAACCCTAACCCTAACCCTTCCCCGAAGCCTGACCCTCACCCGTCCCCTAATCCTAACCCGTACGCTAACACTAACCCGCGCCCTCACACGCATGCTCCCCCTAAAGCGTTGCCATACCCTCACCTGGACCCTAAACCGTCCCCGTCCCCTAACCCTAACCCTAGCCCGAACCCTAACCCTAACCCTTCCCCGAAGCCTGACCCTCACCCGTGCCCTAATCCTAACCCGTACGCTAACACTAACCTGCGCCCTCACACGCACGCTCCCCCTAAAGCGTTGCCGTACCCTCACCTGGACCCTAAACCGTCCCCGTCCCCTAACCCTAACCCTAGCCCGAACCCTAACCCTAACCCTTCCCCGAACCCTGACCCTCACCCGTGCCCTAATCCTAACCTGTACGCTAACACTAACCCGCGCCCTCACACGCACGCTCCCCCTAAAGCGTTGCCATACCCTCACCTGGACCCTAAACCGTCCCCGTCCCCTAACCCTAACCCTAGCCCGAACCCTAACCCTAACCCGTCCCCGAAGCCTGACCCTCACCCGTCCCCTAATCCTAACCCGTACGCTAACACTAACCCGCGCCCTCACACGCACGCTCCCCCTAAAGCGTTGCCGTACCCTCACCTGGACCCTAAACCGTCCCCGTCCCCTAACCCTAACCCTAGCCCGAACCCTAACCCTAAACCTTCCCCGAAGCCTGACCCTCACCCGTCCCCTAATCCTAACCCGTACGCTAACACTAACCCGCGCCCTCACACGCACGCTCCCCCTAAAGCGTTGCCGTACCCTCACCTGGACCCTAAACCGTCCCCGTCCCCTAACCCTAACCCTAGCCAGAACCATAGCCCTAACCCTTCCCCGAAGCCTGACCCTCACCCGTCCCCTAATCCTAACCCGTACGCTAACACTAACCCGCGCCCTCACACGCACGCTCCCCCTAAAGCGTTGCCGTACCCTCACCTGGACCCTAAACCGTCCCCGTCCCCTAACCCTAACCCTAGCCCGAACCCTAACCCTAACCCTTCCCCGAAGCCTGACCCTCACCCGTCCCCTAATCCTAACCCGTACGCTAACACTAACCCGCGCCCTCACACGCACGATCCCCCTAAAGCGTTGCCGTACCCTCACCTGGACCCTAAACCGTCCCCGTCCCCTAACCCTAACCCTAGCCCGAACCCTAACCCTAACCCTTCCCCGAAGCCTGACCCTCACAAGTGCCCTAATCCTAACCCGTACGCTAACACTAACCCGCGCCCTCACACGCACGCTCCCCCTAAAGCGTTGCCACACCCTCACCTGGATCCTAAACCGTCCCCGTCCCCTAACGCTAACCCTAGCCCGAACCCTAACCCTAACCCTTCCCCGAAGCCTGACCCTCACCCGTCCCCTACTCCTAACCCGTACGCTAACACTAACCCGTGCCCTCACACGCACGCTCCCCCTAAAGCGTTGCCGTACCCTCAACTGGACCCTAAACTGTCCCCGTCCCCTAACGCTAACCCTAGCCCGAACCATAACCCTAACCCTTTCCCGAAGCCTGACCCTCACCCGTGCCTTAATCCTAACCCGTACGCTAACACTAACCCACGCCCTCACACGCACGCTCCCCCTAAAGCGTTGCCGTACCCTCACCTGGACCCTAAACCGTCCCCGTCCCCTAACCCTAACCCTAGCCCGAACCCAAACCCTAACCCTTCCCCGATGCCTGAGCCTCACCCGTCCCGTAATCCTAACACGTACGCTAACACTAACCCGCGCCCTCACACGCACGCTCCCCCTAAAGCGTTGCCGTACCCTCACCTGGGCCCTAAACCGTCCCCGTCCCCTAACCCTAACCCTAGCCCGAACCCTAACCCTAACCCTTCCCCGAAGCCTGACCCTCACCCGTCCCCTAATCCTAACCCGTACGCTAACACTAACCCGCGCCCTCACACGCACGCTCCCCCTAAAGCGTTGCCGTACCCTCACCTGGACCCTAAACCGTCCCCGTCCCCTAACCCTAAGCCTAGCCCGAACCCTAACCCTAACCCTTCCCCGAAGCCTGACCCTCACCCGTGCCCTAATCCTAACCCGTACGCTAACACTAACCCGCGCCCTCACACGCACGCTCCCCCTAAAGCGTTGCCGTACCCTCACCTGGACCCTAAACCGTCCCCGTCCCCTAACCCTAACCCTAGCCCGAACCCTAACCCTAACCCTTCCCCGAAGCCTGACCCTCACCCGTGCCCTAATCCTAACCTGTACGCTAACACTAACCCGCGCCCTCACACGCACGCTCTCCCTAAAGCGTTGCCGTACCCTCACCTGGACCCTAAACCGTACCCGTCCCCTAACCCTAACCCTAGCCCGAACCCTAACCCTAACCCGTCCCCGAAGCCTGACCCTCACCCGTCCCCTAATCCTAACCCGTACGCTAACACTAACCAGCGCCCTCACACGCACGCTCCCCCTAAAGCGTTGCCGTACCCTCACCTGGACCCTAAACCGTCCCCGTCCCCTAACCCTAACCCTAGCCCGAACCCTAACCCTAACCCTTCCCCGAAGCCTGACCCTCACCCGTGCCCTAATCCTAACCCGTACGCTAACACTAACCCGCGCCCTCACACGCACGCTCCCCCTAAAGCGTTGCCGTACCCTCACCTGGACCCTAAACCGTTCCCGTCCCCTAACCCTAACCCTAGCCCGAACCCTAACCCTAACCCTTCCCCGAAGCCTGACCCTCACCCGTCCCCTAATCCTAACCCGTACGCTAACAGTAACCCGCGCCCTCACACGCACGCTCCCCCTAAAGCGTTGCCGTACCCTCACCTGGACCCTAAACCGTCCCCGTCCCCTAACCCTAACCCTAGCCCGAACCCTAACCCTAACCCTTCCCCGAAGCCTGACCCTCACCCGTCCCCTAATCCTAACCCGTACGCTAACACTAACCCGCGCCCTCACACGCACGCTCCCCCTAAAGCGTTGCCGTACCCTCACCTGGACCCTAAACCGTCCCCGTCCCCTAACCGTAACCCTAGCCCGAACCCTAACCCTAACCCTTCCCCGAAGCCTGACCCTCACCCGTCCCCTAATCCTAACCCGTACGCTAACACTAACCCGCACCCTCACACGCAAGCTCCCCCTAAAGCGTTGCCGTACCCTCACCTGGACCCTAAACCGTCCCCGTCCCCTAACCCTAACCCTAGCCCAAACCCTAACCCTAACCCTTCCCCGAAGCCTGACCCTCACCCGTGCCCTAATCCTAACCTGTACGCTAACACTAACCCGCGCCCTCACACGCACGCTCCCCCTAAAGCGTTGCCGTACACTCACCTGGACCCTAAACCGTCCCCGTCCCCTAACCCTAACCCTAGCCCGAACCCTAACCCTAACCCGTCCCCGAAGCCTGACCCTCACCCGTCCCCTAATCCTAACCCGTATGCTAACACTAACCCGCGCCCTCACACGCACGCTCCCCCTAAAGCGTTGCCGTACCCTCACCTGGACCCTAAACCGTCCCCGTCCCCTAACCCTAACCCTAGCCCGAACCCTAACCCTAAAACTTCCCCGAAGCCTGACCCTCACCCGTCCCCTAATCCTAACCCGTACGCTAACACTAACCCGCGCTCTCACACGCACGCTCCCCCTAAAGCGTTGCCGTACCCTCACCTGGACCCTAAACCGTCCCCGTCCCCGAACCCTAACCCTAGCCAGAACCATAGCCCTAACCCTTCCCCGAAGCCTGACCCTCACCCGTCCGCTAATCCTAACCCGTACGCTAACACTAACCCGCGCCCTCACACGCACGCTCCCCCTAAAGCGTTGCCGTACCCTCACCTGGACCCTAAACCGTCCCCGTCCCCTAACCCTAACCCTAGCCCGAACCCTAACCCTAACCCTTCCCCGAAGCCTGACCCTCACCCGTCCCCTAATCCTAACCCGTACGTTAACACTAACCCGCGCCCTCACACGCACGATCCCCCTAAAGCGTTGCCGTACCCTCACCTGGACCCTAAACCGTCCCCGTCCCCTAACCCTAACCCTAGCCCGAACCCTAACCCTAACCCTTCCCCGAAGCCTGACCCTCACCCGTGCCCTAATCCTAACCCGTACGCTAACACTAACCCGTGCCCTCACATGCACGCTCCCCCTAAAACGTTGCCACACCCTCACCTGGATCCTAAACCGTCCCCGTCCCCTAACGCTAAGCCTAGCCCGAACCCTAACCCTAACCCTTCCCCGAAGCCTGACCCTCACCCGTCCCCTAATCCTAACCCGTACGCTAACACTAACCCGCGCTCTCACACGCACGCTCCCCCTAAAGCGTTGCCGTACCCTCAACTGGACCCTAAACCGTCCCCGTCCCCTAACCCTAACCCTAGCCCGAACCCTAACCCTAACCCTTCCCCGAAGCCTGACCCTCACCCGTCCCCTAATCCTAACCCGTACGCTAACACTAACCCGCGCCCTCACACGCACGCTCCCCCTAAAGCGTTGCCGTACCCTCACCTGGACCCTAAACCGTCCCCGTCCCCTAACCCTAACCCTAGCCCGAACCCTAACCCTAACCCTTCCCCGAAGCCTGAGCCTCACCCGTGCCCTAATCCTAACCCGTACGCTAACACTAACCCGCGCCCTCACACGCACGCTCCCCCTAAAGCGTTGCCGTACCCTCACCTGGACCCTAAACCGTTCCCGTCCCCTAAATCTAACCCTAGCCCGAACCCTAACCCTAACCCTTCCCCGAAGCCTGACCCTCACCCGTGCCCTAATCCTAACCCGTACGCTAACACGAACCCGCGCCCTCACACGCACGCTCCCCCTAAAGCGTTGCCGTACCCTCACCTGGACCCTAAACAGTCCCCGTCCCCTAACCGTAACCATAGCCCGAACCCTAACCCTAACCCTTCCCCGAACCCTGAGCCTCACCCGTCCCCTAATCCTAACCCGTACGCTAACACTAATCTGAGCCCTCACACGCACGCTCCCCCTAAGGCGTTGCCGTACCCTCACCTGGACCCTAAACCGTCCCCGTCCCCTAACCCTAACCCTAGCCCGAACCCTAACCCTAACCCTTCCCCGAAGCCTGACCCTCACCCGTCCCCTAATCCTAACCCGTACGCTAACACTAACCCGCGCCCTCACACGCACGCTCCCCCTAAAGCGTTGCTGTACCCTCACCTGGACCCTAAACCGTCACCGTCCCCTAACCCTAACCCTAGCCCGAACCCTAACCCTAACCCTTCCCCGAAGCCTGACCCTCACCCGTCCCCTAATCCTAACCCGTACGCTAACACTAACCCACGCCCTCACACGCACGCTCCCCCTAAAGCGTTGCCGTACCCGCACCTGGACCCTAAACCGAACCCGTCCCCTAACCCTAACCCTAGCCCGAACCCTAACCCTAACCCTTCCCCGAAGCCTGACCCTCACCCGTCCCCTAATCCTAACCCGTACGCTAACACTAACCCGCGCCCTCACACGCACGCTCCCCCTAAAGCGTTGCCGTACCCTCACCTGGACCCTAAACCGTCCCCGTCCCCTAACCCTAACCCTAGCCCGAACCCTAACCCTAACCCTTCCCCGAAGACTGACCCTCACCCGTCCCCTAATCCTAACCCGTACGCTAACACTAACCCGCGCCCTCACACGCACGCTCCCCCTAAAGCGTTGCCGTACCCTCACCTGGACCCTAAACCGTCCCCGTCCCCTAACCCTAACCCTAGCCCGAACCCTAACCCTAAACCTTCCCCGAAGCCTGACCCTCAGCCGTCCCCTAATCCTAACCCGTACGCTAACACTAACCCGCGCCCTCACACGCACGCTCCCCCTAAAGCGTTGCCGTACCCTCACCTGGACCCTAAACCGTCCCCGTCCCCTAACCCTAACCCTAGCCAGAACCATAGCCCTAACCCTTCCCCGAAGCCTGACCCTCACCCGTCCGCTAATCCTAACCCGTACGCTAACACTAACCCGCGCCCTCACACGCACGCTCCCCCTAAAGCGTTGCCGTACCCTCACCTGGACCCTAAACCGTCCCCGTCCCCTAACCCTAACCCTAGCCCGAACCCTAACCCTAACCCTTCCCCGAAGCCTGACCCTCACCCGTCCCCTAATCCTAACCCGTACGCTAACACTAACCCGCGCCCTCACACGCACGCTCCCCCTAAAGCGTTGCCGTACCCTCACCTGGACCCTAAACCGTCCCCGTCCCCTAACCCTAACCCTAGCCCGAACCCTAACCCTAACCCTTCCCCGAAGCCTGACCCTCACCCGTCCCCTAATCCTAACCCGTACGCTAACACTAACCCGCGCCCTCACACGCACGATCCCCCTAAAGCGTTGCCGTACCCTCACCTGGACCCTAAACCGTCCCCGTCCCCTAACCCTAACCCTAGCCCGAACCCTAACCCTAACCCTTCCCCGAAGCCTGACCCTCACAAGTGCCCTAATCCTAACCCGTACGCTAACACTAACCCGCGCCCTCACACGCACGCTCCCCCTAAAGCGTTGCCACACCCTCACCTGGATCCTAAACCGTCCCCGTCCCCTAACGCTAACCCTAGCCCGAACCCTAACCCTAACCCTTCCCCGAAGCCTGACCCTCACCCGTCCCCTACTCCTAACCCGTACGCTAACACTAACCCGTGCCCTCACACGCACGCTCCCCCTAAAGCGTTGCCGTACCCTCAACTGGACCCTAAACCGTCCCCGTCCCCTAACGCTAACCCTAGCCCGAACCATAACCCTAACCCTTTCCCGAAGCCTGACCCTCACCCGTGCCTTAATCCTAACCCGTACGCTAACACTAACCCACGCCCTCACACGCACGCTCCCCCTAAAGCGTTGCCGTACCCTCACCTGGACCCTAAACCGTCCCCGTCCCCTAACCCTAACCCTAGCCCGAACCCAAACCCTAACCCTTCCCCGATGCCTGAGCCTCACCCGTCCCGTAATCCTAACACGTACGCTAACACTAACCCGCGCCCTCACACGCACGCTCCCCCTAAAGCGTTGCCGTACCCTCACCTGGGCCCTAAACCGTCCCCGTCCCCTAACCCTAACCCTAGCCCGAACCCTAACCCTAACCCTTCCCCGAAGCCTGACCCTCACCCGTCCCCTAATCCTAACCCGTACGCTAACACTAACCCGCGCCCTCACACGCACGCTCCCCCTAAAGCGTTGCCGTACCCTCACCTGGACCCTAAACCGTCCCCGTCCCCTAAACCTAACCCTAGCCCGAACCCTAACCCTAACCCTTCCCCGAAGCCTGACCCTCACCCGTGCCCTAATCCTAACCCGTACGCTAACACTAACCCGCGCCCTCACACGCACGCTCCCCCTAAAGCGTTGCCGTACCCTCACCTGGACCCTAAACCGTCCCCGTCCCCTAACCCTAACCCTAGCCCGAACCCTAACCCTAACCCTTCCCCGAAGCCTGACCCTCACCCGTGCCCTAATCCTAACCTGTACGCTAACACTAACCCGCGCCCTCACACGCACGCTCTCCCTAAAGCGTTGCCGTACCCTCACCTGGACCCTAAACCGTACCCGTCCCCTAACCCTAACCCTAGCCCGAACCCTAACCCTAACCCGTCCCCGAAGCCTGACCCTCACCCGTCCCCTAATCCTAACCCGTACGCTAACACTAACCTGCGCCCTCACACGCACGCTCCCCCTAAAGCGTTGCCGTACCCTCACCTGGACCCTAAACCGTCCCCGTCCCCTAACCCTAACCCTAGCCCGAACCCTAAACCTAACCCTTCCCCGAAGCCTGACCCTCACCCGTGCCCTAATCCTAACCCGTACGCTAACACTAACCCGCGCCCTCACACGCACGCTCCCCCTAAAGCGTTGCCGTACCCTCACCTGGACCCTAAACCGTCCCCGTCCCCTAACCCTAACCCTAGCCCGAACCCTAACCCTAACACTTCCCCGAACCCTGACCCTCACACGTGCCCTAATCCTAACCTGTACGCTAACACTAACCCGCGCCCTCACACGCACGCTCCCCCTAAAGCATTGCCGTACCCTCACCTGGACCCTAAACCGTCCCCGTCCCCTAACCCTAACCCTAGCCCAAACCCTAACCCTAACCCTTCCCCGAAGCCTGACCCTCACCCGTGCCCTAATCCTAACCTGTACGCTAACACTAACCCGCGCCCTCACACGCACGCTCCCCCTAAAGCGTTGCCGTACACTCACCTGGACCCTAAACCGTCCCCGTCCCCTAACCCTAACCCTAGCCCGAACCCTAACCCTAACCCGTCCCCGAAGCCTGACCCTCACCCGTCCCCTAATCCTAACCCGTATGCTAACACTAACCCGCGCCCTCACACGCACGCTCCCCCTAAAGCGTTGCCGTACCCTCACCTGGACCCTAAACCGTCCCCGTCCCCTAACCCTAACCCTAGCCCGAACCCTAACCCTAAAACTTCCCCGAAGCCTGACCCTCACCCGTCCCCTAATCCTAACCCGTACGCTAACACTAACCCGCGCCCTCACACGCACGCTCCCCCTAAAGCGTTGCCGTACCCTCACCTGGACCCTAAACCGTCCCCGTCCCCGAACCCTAACCCTAGCCAGAACCATAGCCCTAACCCTTCCCCGAAGCCTGACCCTCACCCGTCCGCTAATCCTAACCCGTACGCTAACACTAACCCGCGCCCTCACACGCACGCTCCCCCTAAAGCGTTGCCGTACCCTCACCTGGACCCTAAACCGTCCCCGTCCCCTAACCCTAACCCTAGCCCGAACCCTAACCCTAACCCTTCCCCGAAGCCTGACCCTCACCCGTCCCCTAATCCTAACCCGTACGTTAACACTAACCCGCGCCCTCACACGCACGATCCCCCTAAAGCGTTGCCGTACCCTCACCTGGACCCTAAACCGTCCCCGTCCCCTAACCCTAACCCTAGCCCGAACCCTAACCCTAACCCTTCCCCGAAGCCTGACCCTCACCCGTGCCCTAATCCTAACCCGTACGCTAACACTAACCCGTGCCCTCACATGCACGCTCCCCCTAAAACGTTGCCACACCCTCACCTGGATCCTAAACCGTCCCCGTCCCCTAACGCTAAGCCTAGCCCGAACCCTAACCCTAACCCTTCCCCGAAGCCTGACCCTCACCCGTCCCCTAATCCTAACCCGTACGCTAACACTAACCCGCGCTCTCACACGCACGCTCCCCCTAAAGCGTTGCCGTACCCTCAACTGGACCCTAAACCGTCCCCGTCCCCTAACCCTAACCCTAGCCCGAACCCTAACCCTAACCCTTCCCCGAAGCCTGACCCTCACCCGTCCCCTAATCCTAACCCGTACGCTAACACTAACCCGCGCCCTCACACGCACGCTCCCCCTAAAGCGTTGCCGTACCCTCACCTGGACCCTAAACCGTCCCCGTCCCCTAACCCTAACCCTAGCCCGAACCCTAACCCTAACCCTTCCCCGAAGCCTGAGCCTCACCCGTGCCCTAATCCTAACCCGTACGCTAACACTAACCCGCGCCCTCACACGCACGCTCCCCCTAAAGCGTTGCCGTACCCTCACCTGGACCCTAAACCGTTCCCGTCCCCTAAATCTAACCCTAGCCCGAACCCTAACCCTAACCCTTCCCCGAAGCCTGACCCTCACCCGTGCCCTAATCCTAACCCGTACGCTAACACTAACCCGCGCCCTCACACGCACGCTCCCCCTAAAGCGTTGCCGTACCCTCACCTGGACCCTAAACCGTCCCCGTCCCCTAACCGTAACCATAGCCCGAACCCTAACCCTAACCCTTCCCCGAACCCTGAGCCTCACCCGTCCCCTAATCCTAACCCGTACGCTAACACTAATCCGAGCCCTCACACGCACGCTCCCCCTAAGGCGTTGCCGTACCCTCACCTGGACCCTAAACCGTCCCCGTCCCCTAACCCTAACCCTAGCCCGAACCCTAACCCTAACCCTTCCCCGAAGCCTGACCCTCACCCGTCCCCTAATCCTAACCCGTACGCTAACACTAACCCGCGCCCTCACACGCACGCTCCCCCTAAAGCGTTGCTGTACCCTCACCTGGACCCTAAACCGTCACCGTCCCCTAACCCTAACCCTAGCCCGAACCCTAACCCTAACCCTTCCCCGAAGCCTGACCCTCACCCGTCCCCTAATCCTAACCCGTACGCTAACACTAACCCACGCCCTCACACGCACGCTCCCCCTAAAGCGTTGCCGTACCCGCACCTGGACCCTAAACCGAACCCGTCCCCTAACCCTAACCCTAGCCCGAACCCTAACCCTAACCCTTCCCCGAAGCCTGACCCTCACCCGTCCCCTAATCCTAACCCGTACGCTAACACTAACCCGCGCCCTCACACGCACGCTCCCCCTAAAGCGTTGCCGTACCCTCACCTGGACCCTAAACCGTCCCCGTCCCCTAACCCTAACCCTAGCCCGAACCCTAACCCTAACCCTTCCCCGAAGACTGACCCTCACCCGTCCCCTAATCCTAACCCGTACGCTAACACTAACCCGCGCCCTCACACGCACGCTCCCCCTAAAGCGTTGCCGTACCCTCACCTGGACCCTAAACCGTCCCCGTCCCCTAACCCTAACCCTAGCCCGAACCCTAACCCTAAACCTTCCCCGAAGCCTGACCCTCACCCGTCCCCTAATCCTAACCCGTACGCTAACACTAACCCGCGCCCTCACACGCACGCTCCCCCTAAAGCGTTGCCGTACCCTCACCTGGACCCTAAACCGTCCCCGTCCCCTAACCCTAACCCTAGCCAGAACCATAGCCCTAACCCTTCCCCGAAGCCTGACCCTCACCCGTCCGCTAATCCTAACCCGTACGCTAACACTAACCCGCGCCCTCACACGCACGCTCCCCCTAAAGCGTTGCCGTACCCTCACCTGGACCCTAAACCGTCCCCTAACCCTAACCCTAACCCTAGCCCGAACCCTAACCCTAACCCTTCCCCGAAGCCTGACCCTCACCCGTCCCCTAATCCTAACCCGTACGCTAACACTAACCCGCGCCCTCACACGCACGCTCCCCCTAAAGCGTTGCCGTACCCTCACCTGGACCCTAAACCGTCCCCGTCCCCTAACGCTAACCCTAGCCCGAAACCTAACCCTAACCCTTCCCCGAAGCCTGACACTCACCCGTCCCCTAATCCTAAACCGTACGCTAACACTAACCCGCGCCCTCACACGCACGCTCCCCCTAAAGCGTTGCCGTACCCTCACCTGGACCCTAAACCGTCCCCGTCCCCTAACCCTAACCCTAGCCCGAACCCTAACCCTAACCCTTCCCCGAAGCCTGACCCTCACCCGTCCCCTAATCCTAACCCGTACGCTAACACTAACCTGTGCCCTCACACGCACGCTCCCCCTAAAGCGTTGCCGTACCCTCACCTGGACCCTAAACCGTCCCCGTCCCCTAACCCTAACCCTAGCCCGAACCCTAACCCTAACCCTTCCCCGAAGCCTGACCCTCACCCGTCCCATAATCCTAACCCGTACGCTAACACTAACCCGCGCCCTCACACGCACGCTCCCCCTAAAGCTTTGCCGTACCCTCACCTGGACCCTAAACCGTCCCCGTCCCCTAACCCTAACCCTAGCCCGAACCCTAACCCTAACCCTTCCCCGAAGCCTGACCCTCACCCGTGCCCTAATCCTAACCCGTACGCTAACACTAACCCGCGCCCTCACACGCACGCTCCCCCTAAAGCGTTGCCGTACCCTCACCTGGACCCTAAACCGTTCCCGTCCCCTAACCCTAACCCTAGCCCGAACCCTAACCCTAACCCTTCCCCGAAGCCTGACCCTCACCCGTCCCCTAATCCTAAACCGTGCGCTAACAGTAACCCGCGCCCTCACACGCACGCTCCCCCTAAAGCGTTGCCGTACCCTCACCTGGACCCTAAACCGTCCCCGTCCCCTAACCCTAACCCTAGCCCGAACCCTAACCCTAACCCTTCCCCGAAGCCTGACCCTCACCCGTCCCCTAATCCTAACCCGTACGCTAACACTAACCCGCGCCCTCACACGCACGCTCCCCCTAAAGCGTTGCCGTACCCTCACCTGGACCCTAAACCGTCCCCGTCCCCTAACCCTAACCCTAGCCCGAACCCTAACCCTAACCCTTCCCCGAAGCCTGACCCTCACCCGTCCCCTAATCCTAACCCGTACGCTAACACTAACCCACGCCCTCACACGCATGCTCCCCCTAAAGCGTTGCCGTACCCTCACCTGGACCCTAAACCGTCCCCGTCCCCTAACCCTAACCCTAGCCCGAACCCTAACCCTAACCCTTCCCCGAAGCCTGACCCTCACCCGTGCCCTAATCCTAACCCGTACGCTAACACTAACCCGCGCCCTCACACGCACGCTCCCCCTAAAGAGTTGCCGTACCCTCACCTGGACCCTAAACCGTCCCCGTCCCCTAACCCTAACCCTAGCCCGAACCCTAACCCTAACCCTTCCCCGAAGCCTGACCCTCACCCGTCCCCTAATCCTACCCCGTACGCTAACAGTAACCCGCGCCCTCACACGCACGCTCCCCCTAAAGCGTTGCCGTACCCTCACCTGGACCCTAAACCGTCCCCGTCCCCTAACCCTAACCCTAGCCCGAACCCTAACCCTAACCCTTCCCCGAAGCCTGACCCTCACCCGTCCCCTAATCCTAACCCGTACGCTAACACTAACCCGCGCCCTCACACGCACGCTCCCCCTAAAGCGTTGCCGTACCCTCACCTGGACCCTAAACCGTCCCCGTCCCCTAACCCTAACCCTAGCCCGAACCCTAACCCTAACCCTTCCCCGAAGCCTGACCCTCACCCGTCCCCTAATCCTAACCCGTACGCTAACACTAACCCGCGCCCTCACACGCATGCTCCCCCTAAAGCGTTGCCGTACCCTCACCTGGACCCTAAACCGTCCCCGTCCCCTAACCCTAACCCTAGCCCGAACCCTAACCCTAACCCTTCCCCGAAGCCTGACCCTCACCCGTGCCCTAATCCTAACCCGTACGCTAACACTAACCCGTGCCCTCACACGCACGCTCCCCCTAAAGCGTTGCCGTACCCTCACCTGGACCCTAAACCGTCCCCGTCCCCTAACCCTAACCCTAGCCCGAACCCTAACCCTAACCCTTCCCCGAACCCTGACCCTCACCCGTGCCCTAATCCTAACCTGTACGCTAACACTAACCCGCGCCCTCACACGCACGCTCCCCCTAAAGCGTTGCCGTACCCTCACCTGGACCCTAAACCGTCCCCGTCCCCTAACCCTAACCCTAGCCCGAACCCTAACCCTAACCCGTCCCCGAAGCCTGACCCTCACCCGTCCCCTAATCCTAACCCGTACGCTAACACTAACCCGCGCCCTCACACGCACGCTCCCCCTAAAGCGTTGCCGTACCCTCACCTGGACCCTAAACCGTCCCCGTCCCCTAACCCTAACCCTAGCCCGAACCCTAACCCTAAACCTTCCCCGAAGCCTGACCCTCACCCGTCCCCTAATCCTAACCCGTACGCTAACACTAACCCGCGCCCTCACACGCACGCTCCCCCTAAAGCGTTGCCGTACCCTCACCTGGACCCTAAACCGTCCCCGTCCCCTAACCCTAACCCTAGCCAGAACCATAGCCCTAACCCTTCCCCGAAGCCTGACCCTCACCCGTCCCCTAATCCTAACCCGTACGCTAACACTAACCCGCGCCCTCACACGCACGCTCCCCCTAAAGCGTTGCCGTACCCTCACCTGGACCCTAAACCATCCCCGTCCCCTAACCCTAACCCTAGCCCGAACCGTAACCCTAACCCTTCCCCGAAGCCTGACCCTCACCCGTCCCCTAATCCTAACCCGTACGCTAACACTAACCCGCGCTCTCACACGCACGATCCCCCTAAAGCGTTGCCGTACCCTCACCTGGACACTAAACCGTCCCCGTCCCCTAACCCTAACCCTAGCCCGAACCCTAACCCTAACCCTTCCCCGAAGCCTGACCCTCACCCGTGCCCTAATCCTAACCCGTACGCTAACACTAACCCGCGCCCTCACACGCACGCTCCCCCTAAAGCGTTGCCGTACCCTCACCTGGACCCTAAACCGTCCCCGTCCCCTAACCCTAACCCTAGCCCGAACCCTAACCCTAACCCTTCCCCGAAGCCTGACCCTCACCCGTCCCCTAATCCTAACCCGTACGCTAACACTAACCCGCGCCCTCACACGCACGATCCCCCTAAAGCGTTGCCGTACCCTCACCTGGACCCTAAACCGTCCCCGTCCCCTAACCCTAACCCTAGCCCGAACCCTAACCCTAACCCTTCCCCGAAGCCTGACCCTCACCCGTGCCCTAATCCTAACCCGTACGCTAACACTAACCCGCGCCCTCACACGCACGCTCCCCCTAAAGCGTTGCCGTACCCTCACCTGGACCCTAAACCGTCCCCGTCCCCTAACCCTAACCCTAGCCCGAACCCTAACCCTAACCCTTCCCCGAAGCCTGACCCTCACCCGTCCCCTAATCCTAACCCGTACGCTAACACTAACCCGCGCCCTCACACGCACGCTCCCCCTAAAGCGTTGCCGTACCCTCACCTGGACCCTAAACCGTCCCCGTCCCCTAACCCTAACCCTAGCCCGAACCCTAACCCTAACCCTTCCCCGAAGCCTGACCCTCACCCGTCCCCTAATCCTAACCCGTACGCTAACACTAACCCGCGCCCTCACACGCACGATCCCCCTAAAGCGTTGCCGTACCCTCACCTGGACCCTAAACCGTCCCCGTCCCCTAACCCTAACCCTAGCCCGAACCCTAACCCTAACCCTTCCCCGAAGCCTGACCCTCACCCGTGCCCTAATCCTAACCCGTACGCTAACACTAACCCGCGCCCTCACACGCACGCTCCCCCTAAAGCGTTGCCGTACCCTCACCTGGACCCTAAACCGTTCCCGTCCCCTAACCCTAACCCTAGCCAGAACCCTAACCCTAACCCTTCCCCGAAGCCTGACCCTCACCCGTCCCCTAATCCTAACCCGTACGCTAACAGTAACTCGCGCCCTCACACGCACGCTCCCCCTAAAGCGTTGCCGTACCCTCACCTGGACCCTAAACCGTCCCCGTCCCCTAACCCTAACCCTAGCCCGAACCCTAACCCTAACCCTTCCCCGAAGCCTGACCCTCACCCGTCCCCTAATCCTAACCCGTACGCTAACACTAACCCGCGCCCTCACACGCACGCTCCCCCTAAAGCGTTGCCGTACCCTCACCTGGACCCTAAACCGTCCCCGTCCCCTAACCCTAACCCTAGCCCGAACCCTAACCCTAACCCTTCCCCGAAGCCTGACCCTCACCCGTCCCCTAATCCTAACCCGTACGCTAACACTAACCCACGCCCTCACACGCATGCTCCCCCTAAAGCGTTGCCGTACCCTCACCTGGACCCTAAACCGTCCCCGTCCCCTAACCCTAACCCTAGCCCGAACCCTAACCCTAACCCTTCCCCGAAGCCTGACCCTCACCCGTGCCCTAATCCTAACCCGTACGCTAACACTAACCCGCGCCCTCACACGCACGCTCCCCCTAAAGCGTTGCCGTACCCTCACCTGGACCCTAAACCTTTCCCGTCCCCTAACCCTAACCCTAGCCCGAACCCTAACCCTAACCCTTCCCCGAAGCCTGACCCTCACCCGTCCCCTAATCCTAACCCGTACGCTAACAGTAACCCGCGCCCTCACATGCACGCTCCCCCTAAAGCGTTGCCGTACCCTCACCTGGACCCTAAACCGTCCCCGTCCCCTAACCCTAACCCTAGCCCGAACCCTAACCCTAACCCTTCCCCGAAGCCTGACCCTCACCCGTCCCCTAATCCTAACCCGTACGCTAACACTAACCCGCGCCCTACACGCACGCTCCCCCTAAAGCGTTGCCGTACCCTCACCTGGACCCTAAACCGTCCCCGTCCCCTAACCCTAACCCTAGCCCGAACCCTAACCCTAACCCTTCCCCGAAGCCTGACCCTCACCCGTCCCCTAATCCTAACCCGTACGCTAACACTAACCCACGCCCTCACACGCATGCTCCCCCTAAAGCGTTGCCGTACCCTCACCTGGACCCTAAACCGTCCCCGTCCCCTAACCCTAACCCTAGCCCGAACCCTAACCCTAACCCTTCCCCGAAGCCTGACCCTCACCCGTGCCCTAATCCTAACCCATACGCTAACACTAACCCGCGCCCTCACACGCACGCTCCCCCTAAAGAGTTGCCGTACCCTCACCTGGACCCTAAACCGTCCCCGTCCCCTAACCCTAACCCTAGCCCGAACCCTAACCCTAACCCTTCCCCGAAGCCTGACCCTCACCCGTCCCCTAATCCTAACCCGTACGCTAACAGTAACCCGCGCCCTCACACGCACGCTCCCCCTAAAGCGTTGCCGTACCCTCACCTGGACCCTAAACCGTCCCCGTCCCCTAACCCTAACCCTAGCCCGAACCCTAACCCTAACCCTTCCCCGAAGCCTGACCCTCACCCGTCCCCTAATCCTAACCCGTACGCTAACACTAACCCGCGCCCTCACACGCACGCTCCCCCTAAAGCGTTGCCGTACCCTCACCTGGACCCTAAACCGTCCCCGTCCCCTAACCCTAACCCTAGCCCGAACCCTAACCCTAACCCTTCCCCGAAGCCTGACCCTCACCCGTCCCCTAATCCTAACCCGTACGCTAACACTAACCCGCGCCCTCACACGCACGATCCCCCTAAAGCGTTGCCGTACCCTCACCTGGACCCTAAACCGTCCCCGTCCCCTAACCCTAACCCTAGCCCGAACCCTAACCCTAACCCTTCCCCGAAGCCTGACCCTCACCCGTGCCCTAATCCTAACCCGTACGCTAACACTAACCCGCGCCCTCACACGCACGCTCCCCCTAAAGCGTTGCCGTACCCTCACCTGGACCCTAAACCGTTCCCGTCCCCTAACCCTAACCCTAGCCCGAACCCTAACCCTAACCCTTCCCCGAAGCCTGACCCTCACCCGTCCCCTAATCCTAACCCGTACGCTAACAGTAACCCGCGCCCTCACACGCACGCTCCCCCTAAAGCGTTGCCGTACCCTCACCTGGACCCTAAACCGTCCCCGTCCCCTAACCCTAACCCTAGCCCGAACCCTAACCCTAACCCTTCCCCGAAGCCTGACCCTCACCCGTCCCCTAATCCTAACCCGTACGCTAACACTAACCCGCGCCCTCACACGCACGCTCCCCCTAAAGCGTTGCCGTACCCTCACCTGGACCCTAAACCGTCCCCGTCCCCTAACCCTAACCCTAGCCCGAACCCTAACCCTAACCCTTCCCCGAAGCCTGACCCTCACCCGTCCCCTAATCCTAACCCGTACGCTAACACTAACCCACGCCCTCACACGCATGCTCCCCCTAAAGCGTTGCCGTACCCTCACCTGGACCCTAAACCGTCCCCGTCCCCTAACCCTAACCCTAGCCCGAACCCTAACCCTAACCCTTCCCCGAAGCCTGACCCTCACCCGTGCCCTAATCCTAACCCGTACGCTAACACTAACCCGCGCCCTCACACGCACGCTCCCCCTAAAGCGTTGCCGTACCCTCACCTGGACCCTAAACCGTTCCCGTCCCCTAACCCTAACCCTAGCCCGAACCCTAACCCTAACCCTTCCCCGAAGCCTGACCCTCACCCGTCCCCTAATCCTAACCCGTACGCTAACAGTAACCCGCGCCCTCACATGCACGCTCCCCCTAAAGCGTTGCCGTACCCTCACCTGGACCCTAAACCGTCCCCGTCCCCTAACCCTAACCCTAGCCCGAACCCTAACCCTAACCCTTCCCCGAAGCCTGACCCTCACCCGTCCCCTAATCCTAACCCGTACGCTAACACTAACCCGCGCCCTACACGCACGCTCCCCCTAAAGCGTTGCCGTACCCTCACCTGGACCCTAAACCGTCCCCGTCCCCTAACCCTAACCCTAGCCCGAACCCTAACCCTAACCCTTCCCCGAAGCCTGACCCTCACCCGTCCCCTAATCCTAACCCGTACGCTAACACTAACCCACGCCCTCACACGCATGCTCCCCCTAAAGCGTTGCCGTACCCTCACCTGGACCCTAAACCGTCCCCGTCCCCTAACCCTAACCCTAGCCCGAACCCTAACCCTAACCCTTCCCCGAAGCCTGACCCTCACCCGTGCCCTAATCCTAACCCATACGCTAACACTAACCCGCGCCCTCACACGCACGCTCCCCCTAAAGAGTTGCCGTACCCTCACCTGGACCCTAAACCGTCCCCGTCCCCTAACCCTAACCCTAGCCCGAACCCTAACCCTAACCCTTCCCAGAAGCCTGACCCTCACCCGTCCCCTAATCCTAACCCGTACGCTAACAGTAACCCGCGCCCTCACACGCACGCTCCCCCTAAAGCGTTGCCGTACCCTCACCTGGACCCTAAACCGTCCCCGTCCCCTAACCCTAACCCTAGCCCGAACCCTAACCCTAACCCTTCCCCGAAGCCTGACCCTAACCCGTCCCCTAATCCTAACCCGTACGCTAACACTAACCCGCGCCCTCACACGCACGCTCCCCCTAAAGCGTTGCCGTACCCTCACCTGGACCCTAAACCGTCCCCGTCCCCTAACCCTAACCCTAGCCCGAACCCTAACCCTAACCCTTCCCCGAAGCCTGACCCTCACCCGTCCCCTAATCCTAACCCGTACGCTAACACTAACCCGCGCCCTCACACGCATGCTCCCCCTAAAGCGTTGCCGTACCCTCACCTGGACCCTAAACCATCCCCGTCCCCTAACCCTAACCCTAGCCCGAACCCTAACCCTAACCCTTCCCCGAAGCCTGACCCTCACCCGTGCCCTAATCCTAACCCGTAAGCTAACACTAACCCGCGCCCTCACACGCACGCTCCCCCTAAAGCGTTGCCGTACCCTCACCTGGACCCTAAACCGTCCCCGTCCCCTAACCCTAACCCTAGCCCGAACCCTAACCCTAACCCTTCCCCGAACCCTGACCCTCACCCGTGCCCTAATCCTAACCTGTACGCTAACACTAACCCGCGCCCTCACACGCACGCTCCCCCTTAAGCGTTGCCGTACCCTCACCTGGACCCTAAACCGTCCCCGTCCCCTAACCCTAACCCTAGCCCGAACCCTAACCCTAACCCGTCCCCGAAGCCTGACCCTCACCCGTCCCCTAATCCTAACCCGTACGCTAACACTAACCCGCGCCCTCACACGCACGCTCCCCCTAAAGCGTTGCCGTACCCTCACCTGGACCCTAAACCGTCCCCGTCCCCTAACCCTAACCCTAGCCCGAACCCTAACCCTAAACCTTCCCCGAAGCCTGACCCTCACCCGTCCCCTAATCCTAACCCGTACGCTAACACTAACCCGCGCCCTCACACGCACGCTCCCCCTAAAGCGTTGCCGTACCCTCACCTGGACCCTAAACCGTCCCCGTCCCCTAACCCTAACCCTAGCCAGAACCATAGCCCTAACCCTTCCCCGAAGCCTGACCCTCACCCGTCCCCTAATCCTAACCCGTACGCTAACACTAACCCGCGCCCTCACACGCACGCTCCCCCTAAAGCGTTGCCGTACCCTCACCTGGACCCTAAACCATCCCCGTCCCCTAACCCTAACCCTAGCCCGAACCGTAACCCTAACCCTTCCCCGAAGCCTGACCCTCACCCGTCCCCTAATCCTAACCCGTACGCTAACACTAACCCGCGCTCTCACACGCACGATCCCCCTAAAGCGTTGCCGTACCCTCACCTGGACCCTAAACCGTCCCCGTCCCCTAACCCTAACCCTAGCCCGAACCCTAACCCTAACCCTTCCCCGAAGCCTGACCCTCACCCGTGCCCTAATCCTAACCCGTACGCTAACACTAACCCGCGCCCTCACACGCACGCTCCCCCTAAAGCGTTGCCGTACCCTCACCTGGACCCTAAACCGTCCCCGTCCCCTAACCCTAACCCTAGCCCGAACCCTAACCCTAACCCTTCCCCGAAGCCTGACCCTCACCCGTCCCCTAATCCTAACCCGTACGCTAACACTAACCCGCGCCCTCACACGCACGCTCCCCCTAAAGCGTTGCCGTACCCTCACCTGGACCCTAAACCGTCCCCGTCCCCTAACCCTAACCCTAGCCCGAACCCTAACCCTAACCCTTCCCCGAAGCCTGACCCTCACCCGTGCCCTAATCCTAACCCGTACGCTAACACTAACCCGCGCCCTCACACGCACGCTCCCCCTAAAGCGTTGCCGTACCCTCACCTGGACCCTAAACCGTTCCCGTCCCCTAACCCTAACCCTAGCCCGAACCCTAACCCTAACCCTTCCCTGAAGCCTGACCCTCACCCGTCCCCTAATCCTAACCCGTACGCTAACAGTAACCCGCGCCCTCACACGCACGCTCCCCCTAAAGCGTTGCCGTACCCTCACCTGGACCCTAAACCGTCCCCGTCCCCTAACCCTAACCCTAGCCCGAACCCTAACCCTAACCCTTCCCCGAAGCCTGACCCTCACCCGTCCCCTAATCCTAACCCGTACGCTAACACTAACCCGCGCCCTCACACGCACGCTCCCCCTAAAGCGTTGCCGTACCCTCACCTGGACCCTAAACCGTCCCCGTCCCCTAACCCTAACCCTAGCCCGAACCCTAACCCTAACCCTTCCCCGAAGCCTGACCCTCACCCGTCCCCTAATCCTAACCCGTACGCTAACACTAACCCACGCCCTCACACGCATGCTCCCCCTAAAGCGTTGCCGTACCCTCACCTGGACCCTAAACCGTCCCCGTCCCCTAACCCTAACCCTAGCCCGAACCCTAACCCTAACCCTTCCCCGAAGCCTGACCCTCACCCGTGCCCTAATCCTAACCCGTACGCTAACACTAACCCGCGCCCTCACACGCACGCTCCCCCTAAAGAGTTGCCGTACCCTCACCTGGACCCTAAACCGTCCCCGTCCCCTAACCCTAACCCTAGCCCGAACCCTAACCCTAACCCTTCCCCGAAGCCTGACCCTCACCCGTCCCCTAATCCTAACCCGTACGCTAACAGTAACCCGCGCCCTCACACGCACGCTCCCCCTAAAGCGTTGCCGTACCCTCACCTGGACCCTAAACCGTCCCCGTCCCCTAACCCTAACCCTAGCCCGAACCCTAACCCTAACCCTTCCCCGAAGCCTGACCCTCACCCGTCCCCTAATCCTAACCCGTACGCTAACAATAACCCGCGCCCTCACACGCACGCTCCCCCTAAAGCGTTGCCGTACCCTCACCTGGACCCTAAACCGTCCCCGTCCCCTAACCTTAACCCTAGCCCGAACCCTAACCCTAACCCTTCCCCGAAGCCTGACCCTCACCCGTCCCCTAATCCTAACCCGTATGCTAACACTAACCCGCGCCCTCACACGCATGCTCCCCCTAAAGCGTTGCCGTACCCTCACCTGGACCCTAAACCGTCCCCGTCCCCTAACCCTAACCCTAGCCCGAACCCTAACCCTAACCCTTCCCCGAAGCCTGACACTCACCCGTGCCCTAATCCTAACCCGTACGCTAACACTAACCCGCGCCCTCACACGCACGCTCCCCCTAAAGCGTTGCCGTACCCTCATCTGGACCCTAAGCCGTCCCCGTCCCCTAACCGTAACCCTAGCCCGAACCCTAACCCTAACCCTTCCCCGAAGCCTGACCCTCACCCGTCCCCTAATCCTAACCCGTACGCTAACACTAACCCGCACCCTCACACGCAAGCTCCCCCTAAAGCGTTGCCGTACCCTCACCTGGACCCTAAACCGTCCCCGTCCCCTAACCCTAACCCTAGCCCAAACCCTATCCCTAACACTTCCCCGAAGCCTGACCCTCACCCGTCCCCTAATCCTAACCTGTACGCTAACACTAACCCGCGCCCTCACACGCACGCTCCCCCTAAAGCGTTGCCGTACCCTCACCTGGACGCTAAGCCGTCCCCGTCCCCTAACCGTAACCCTAGCCCGAACCCTAACCCTAACCCTTCCCCGAAGCCTGACCCTCACCCGTCCCCTAATCCTAACCCGTACGCTAACACTAACCCGCGCCCTCACACGCAAGCTTCCCCTAAAGCGTTGCCGTACCCTCACCTGGACCCTAAACCGTCCCCGTCCCCTAACCCTAACCCTAGCCCAAACCCTATCCCTAACCCTTCCCCGAAGCCTGACCCTCACCCGTGCCCTAATCCTAACCTGTACGCTAACACTAACCCGCGCCCTCACACTTACGCTCCCCCTAAAGCGTTGCCGTACACTCACCTGGACCCTAAACCGTCCCCGTCCCCTAACCCTAACCCTAGCCCGAACCCTAACTCTAACCCGTCCCCGAAGCCTGACCCTCACCCGTCCCCTAATCCTAACCCGTATGCTAACACTAACCCGCGCCCTCACACGTACGCTCCCCCTAAAGCGTTGCCGTACCCTCACCTGGACCCTAAACCGTCCCCGTCCCCTAACCCTAACCCTAGCCCGAACCCTAACCCTAAAACTTCCCCGAAGCCTGACCCTCACCCGTCCCCTAATCCTAACCCGTACGCTAACACTAACCCGCGCCCTCACACGCACGCTCCCCCTAAAGCGTTGCCGTACCCTCACCTGGACCCTAAACCGTCCCCGTCCCCTAACCCTAACCCTAGCCAGAACCATAGCCCTAACCCTTCCCCGAAGCCTGACCCTCAACCGTCCGCTAATCCTAACCCGTACGCTAACACTAACCCGCGCCCTCACACGCACGCTCCCCCTAAAGCGTTGCCGTACCCTCACCTGGACCCTAAACCGTCCCCGTCCCCTAACCCTAACCGTAGCCCGAACCCTAACCCTAACCCTTCCCCGAAGCCTGACCCTGACCCGTCCCCTAATCCTAACCCGTACGCTAACACTAACCCGCGCCCTCACACGCACGCTCCCCCTAAAGCGTTGCCGTACCCTCACCTGGACCCTAAACCGTCCCCGTCCCCTAACCCTAACCCTAGCCCGAACCCTAACCCTAACCCTTCCCCGAAGCCTGACCCTCACCCGTGCCCTAATCCTAACCCGTACGCTAACACTAACCCGCGCCCTCACACGCACGCTCCCCCTAAAGCGTTGCCACACCCTCACCTGGATCCTAAACCGTCCCCGTCCCCTAACGCTAACCCTAGCCCGAACCCTAACCCTAACCCTTCCCCGAAGCCTGACCCTCACCCGTCCCCTAATCCTAACCCGTACGCTAACACTAACCCGCGCTCTCACACGCACGCTCCCCCTAAAGCGTTGCCGTACCCTCAACTGGACCCTAAACCGTCCCCGTCCCCTAACCCTAAACCTAGCCCGAACCCTAACCCTAACCCTTCCCCGAAGCCTGACCCTCACCCGTCCCCTAATCCTAACCCGTACGCTAACACTAACCCGCGCCCTCACACACACGCTCCCCCTAAAGCGTTGCCGTACCCTCACCTGGACCCTAAACCGTCCCCGTCCCCTAACCCTAACCCTAGCCCGAACCCTAACCCTAACCCTTCCCCGAAGCCAGAGCCTCACCCGTGCCCTAATCATAACCCGTACGCTAACACTAACCCGCGCCCTCACACGCACGCTCCCCCTAAAGCGTTGCCGTACCCTCACCTGGACCCTAAACCGTTCCCGTCCCCTAACCCTAACCCTAGCCCGAACCCTAACCCTAACCCTTCCCCGAAGCCTGACCCTCACCCGTGCCCTAATCCTAACCCGTACGCTAACACTAACCCGCTCCCTCACACGCACGCTCCCCCTAAAGCGTTGCCGTACCCTCACCTGGACCCTAAACCGTCCCCGTCCCCTAACCGTAACCATAGCCCGAACCCTAACCCTAACCCTTCCCCGAACCCTGAGCCTCACCCGTCCCCTAATCCTAACCCGTACGCTAACACTAACCCGAGCCCTCACACGCACGCTCCCCCTAAGGCGTTGCCGTACCCTCACCTGGACCCTAAACCGTCCCCGTCCCCTAACCCTAACCCTAGCCCGAACCCTAACCCTAACCCTTCCCCGAAGCCTGACCCTCACCCGTCCCCTAATCCTAACCCGTACGCTAACACTAACCCGCGCCCTCACACGCACGCTCCCCCTAAAGCGTTGCCGTACCCTCACCTGGACCCTAAACCGAACCCGTCCCATAACCCTAACCCTAGCCCGAACCCTAACCCTAAACCTTCCCCGAAGCCTGACCCTCACCCGTCCCCTAATCCTAACCCGTACGCTAACACTAACCCGCGCCCTCACACGCACGCTCCCCCTAAAGCGTTGCCGTACCCTCACCTGGACCCTAAACGGTCCCCGTCCCCTAACCCTAACCCTAGCCAGAACCATAGCCCTAACCCTTCCCCGAAGCCTGACCCTCACCCGTCCGCTAATCCTAACCCGTACGCTAACACTAACCCGCGCCCTCACACGCACGCTCCCCCTAAAGCGTTGCCGTACCCTCACCTGGACCCCAAACCCTCCCCGTCCTCTAACCCTAACCCTAGCCCGAACCCTAACCCTAACCCTTCCCCGAAGCCTGACCCTCACCCGTCCCCTAATCCTAACCCGTACGCTAACACTAACCCGCGCCCTCACACGCACGCTCCCCCTAAAGCGTTGCCGTACCCTCACCTGGACCCTAAACCGTCCCCGTCCCCTAACGCTAACCCTAGCCCGAACCCTAACCCTAACCCTTCCCCGAAGCCTGACCCTCACCCGTGCCCTAATCCTAACCCGTACGCTAACACTAACCCGCTCCCTCACACGCACGCTCCCCCTAAAGCGTTGCCGTACCCTCACCTGGACCCTAAACCGTCCCCGTCCCCTAACCGTAACCATAGCCCGAACCCTAACCCTAACCCTTCCCCGAACCCTGAGCCTCACCCGTCCCCTAATCCTAACCCGTACGCTAACACTAACCCGAGCCCTCACACGCACGCTCCCCCTAAGGCGTTGCCGTACCCTCACCTGGACCCTAAACCGTCCCCGTCCCGTAACCCTAACCCTAGCCCGAACCCTAACCCTAACCCTTCCCCGAAGCCTGACCCTCACCCGTCCCCTAATCCTAACCCGTACGCTAAGACTAACCCGCGCCCTCACACGCACGCTCCCCCTAAAGCGTTGCCGTACCCTCACCTGGACCCTAAACCGAACCCGTCCCCTAACCCTAACCCTAGCCCGAACCCTAACCCTAACCCTTCCCCGAAGCCTGACCCTCACCCGTCCCCTAATCCTAACCCGTACGCTAACACTAACCCGCGCCCTCACACGCACGCTCCCCCTAAAGCGTTGCCGTACCCTCACCTGGACCCTAAACCGTCCCCGTCCCCTAACCCTAACCCTAGCCCGAACCCTAACCCTAACACTTCCCCGAAGACTGACCCTCACCCGTCCCCTAATCCTAACCCGTACGCTAACACTAACCCGCGCCCTCACACGCACGCTCTCCCTAAAACGTTGCCGTACCCTCACCTGGACCCTAAACCGTCCCCGTCCCATAACCCTAACCCTAGCCCGAACCCTAACCCTAAACCTTCCCCGAAGCCTGACCCTCACCCGTCCCCTAATCCTAACCCGTACGCTAACACTAACCCGCGCCCTCACACGCACGCTCCCCCTAAAGCGTTGCCGTACCCTCACCTGGACCCTAAACGGTCCCCGTCCCCTAACCCTAACCCTAGCCAGAACCATAGCCCTAACCCTTCCCCGAAGCCTGACCCTCACCCGTCCGCTAATCCTAACCCGTACGCTAACACTAACCCGCGCCCTCACACGCACGCTCCCCCTAAAGCGTTGCCGTACCCTCACCTGGACCCTAAACCGTCCCCGTCCCCTAACCCTAACCCTAGCCCGAACCCTAACCCTAACCCTTCCCCGAAGCCTGACCCTCACCCGTCCCCTAATCCTAACCCGTACGCTAACACTAACCCGCGCCCTCACACGCACGCTCCCCCTAAAGTGTTGCCGTACCCTCACCTGGACCCTAAACCGTCCCCGTCCCCTAACGCTAACCCTAGCCCGAACCCTAACCCTAACCCTTCCCCGAAGCCTGACCCTCACCCGTCCCCTAATCCTAAACCGTACGCTAACACTAACCCGTGCCCTCACACGCACGCTCCCCCTAAAGCGTTGCCGTACCCTCACCTGGACCCTAAACCGTCCCCGTCCCCTAACCGTAACCCTAGCCCGAACCCTAACCCTAACCCTTCCCCGAAGCCTGACCCTCACCCGTCCCCTAATCCTAACCCGTACGCTAACACTAACCCGTGCCCTCACACGCACGCTCCCCCTAAAGCTTTGCCGTACCCTCACCTGGACCCTAAACCGTCCCCGTCCCCTAACCCTAACCCTAGCCCGAACCCTAACCCTAACCCTTCCCCGAAGCCTGACCCTCACCCGTGCCCTAATCCTAACCCGTACGCTAACACTAACCCGCGCCCTCACACGCACGCTCCCCCTAAAGCGTTGCCGTACCCTCACCTGGACCCTAAACCGTTCCCGTCCCCTAACCCTAACCCTAGCCCGAACCCTAAACCTAACCCTTCCCCGAAGCCTGACCCTCACCCGTCCCCTAATCCTAACCCGTACGCTAACAGTAACCCGCGCCCTCACACGCACGCTCCCCCTAAAGCGTTGCCGTACCCTCACCTGGACCCTAAACCGTCCCCGTCCCCTAACCCTAACCCTAGCCCGAACCCTAACCCTAACCCTTCCCCGAAGCCTGACCCTCACCCGTGCCTTAATCCTAACCCGTGCGCTAACACTATCCCGCGCCCTCACACGCACGCTCCCCCTAAAGCGTTGCCGTACCCTCAACTGGACCCTAAACCGTCCCTGTCCCCTAACCCTAACCCTAGCCCGAACCCTAACCCTAACCCTTTCCCGAAGCCTGACCCTCACCCGTGCCTTAATCCTAACCCGTACGCTAACACTAACCCACGCCCTCACACGCACGCTCCCCCTAAAGCGTTGCCGTACCCTCACCTGGACCCTAAACCGTCCCCGTCCCCTAACCCTAACCCTAGCCCGAACCCAAACCCTAACCCTTCCCCGAAGCCTGAGCCTCACCCGTCCCCTAATCCTAACACGTACGCTAACACAAACCCGCGCCCTCACACGCACGCTCCCCCTAAAGCGTTGCCGTACCCTCACTTGGGCCCTAAACCGTCCCCGTCCCCTAACCCTAACCCTAGCCCGAACCCTAACCCTAACCCTTCCCCGAAGCCTGACCCTCACCCGTCCCCTAATCCTAACCCGTACGCTAACACTAACCCGCGCCCTCACACGCACGCTCCCCCTAAAGCGTTGCCGTACCCTCACCTGGACCCTAAACCGTCCCCGTCCCCTAACCCTAACCCTAGCCCGAACCCTAACCCTAACCCTTCCCTGAAGCCTGACCCTCACCCGTCCCCTAATCCTAACCCGTACGCTAACTCTAACCCGCGCCCTCACACGCACGCTCCCCCTAAATCGTTGCCGTACCCTCACCTGGACCCTAAACCGTCCCCATTCCCTAACCCTAACCCTAGCCCGAACCCTAACCCTAACCCTTCCCCGAAGCCTGACCCTCACCCGTCCCCTAATCCTAAACCGTACGCTAACACTAACCCGCGCCCTCACACGCACGCTCCCCCTAAAGCGTTGCCGTACCCTCACCTGGACCCTAAACCGTCCCCGTCCCCTAACCCTAACCCTAGCCCGAACCCTAACCCTAACCCTTCCCCGAAGCCTGACCCTCACCCGTCCCCTAATCCTAACCCGTACGCTAACTCTAACCCGCGCCCTCACACGCACGCTCCCCATAAAGCATTGCCGTACCCTCACCTGGACCCTAAACCGTCCCCGTCCCCTAACCCTAACCCTAGCCCGAACCCTAACCCTAACCCTTCCCCGAAGCCTGACCCTCACCCGTCCCCTAATCCTAACCCGTACGCTAACACTAACCCGCGCCCTCACACGCACGCTCCCCCTAAAGCGTTGCCGTACCCTCACCTGGACCCTAAGCCGTCCCCGTCCCCTAACCGTAACCCTAGCCCGAACCCTAACCCTAACCCTTCCCCGAAGCCTGACCCTCACCCGTCACCTAAACCTAACCCGTACGCTAACACTAACCCGCACCCTCACACGCAAGCTCCCCCTAAAGCGTTGCCGTACCCTCACCTGGACCCTAAACCGTCCCCGTCCCCTAACCCTAACCCTAGCCCAAACCCTATCCCTAACCCTTCCCCGAAGCCTGACCCTCACCCGTGCCCTAATCCTAACCTGTACGCTAACACTAACCCGCGCCCTCACACGCACGCTCCCCCTAAAGCGTTGCCGTACACTCACCTGGACCCTAAACCGTCCCCGTCCCCTAACCCTAACCCTAGCCCGAACCTTAACTCTAACCCGTCCCCGAAGCCTGACCCTCACCCGTCCCCTAATCCTAACCCGTATGCTAACACTAACCCGCGCCCTCACACGCACGCTCCCCCTAAAGCGTTGCCGTACCCTCACCTGGACCCTAAACCGTCCCCGTCCCCTAACCCTAACCCTAGCCCGAACCCTAACCCTAAAACTTCCCCGAAGCCTGACCCTCACCCGTCCCCTAATCCTAACCCGTACGCTAACACTAACCCGCGCCCTCACACGCACGCTCCCCCTAAAGCGTTGCCGTACCCTCACCTGGACCCTAAACCGTCCCCGTCCCCTAACCCTAACCCTAGCCAGAACCATAGCCCTAACCCTTCCCCGAAGCCTGACCCTCACCCGTCCGCTAATCCTAACCCGTACGCTAACACTAACCCGCGCCCTCACACGCACGCTCCCCCTAAAGCGTTGCCGTACCCTCACCTGGACCCTAAACCGTCCCCGTCCCCTAACCCTAACCCTAGCCCGAACCCTAACCCTAACCCTTCCCCGAAGCCTGACCCTGACCCGTCCCCTAATCCTAACCCGTACGCTAACACTAACCCGCGCCCTCACACGCACGCTCCCCCTAAAGCGTTGCCGTACCCTCACCTGGACCCTAAACCGTCCCCGTCCCCTAACCCTAACCCTAGCCCGAACCCTAACCCTAACCCTTCCCCGAAGCCTGACCCTCACCCGTGCCCTAATCCTAACCCGTACGCTAACACTAACCCGCGCCCTCACACGCACGCTCCCCCTAAAGCGTTGCCACACCCTCACCTGGATCCTAAACCGTCCCCGTCCCCTAACGCTAACCCTAGCCCGAACCCTAACCCTAACCCTTCCCCGAAGCCTGACCCTCACCCGTCCCCTAATCCTAACCCGTACGCTAACACTAACCCGCGCTCTCACACGCACGCTCCCCCTAAAGCGTTGCCGTACCCTCAACTGGACCCTAAACCGTCCCCGTCCCCTAACCCTAAACCTAGCCCGAACCCTAACCCTAACCCTTCCCCGAAGCCTGACCCTCACCCGTCCCCTAATCCTAACCCGTACGCTAACACTAACCCGCGCCCTCACACACACGCTCCCCCTAAAGCGTTGCCGTACCCTCACCTGGACCCTAAACCGTCCCCGTCCCCTAACCCTAACCCTAGCCCGAACCCTAACCCTAACCCTTCCCCGAAGCCAGAGCCTCACCCGTGCCCTAATCCTAACCCGTACGCTAACACTAACCCGCGCCCTCACACGCACGCTCCCCCTAAAGTGTTGCCGTACCCTCACCTGGACCCTAAACCGTTCCCGTCCCCTAACCCTAACCCTAGCCCGAACCCTAACCCTAACCCTTCCCCGAAGCCTGACCCTCACCCGTGCCCTAATCCTAACCCGTACGCTAACACTAACCCGTGCCCTCACACGCACGCTCCCCCTAAAGCTTTGCCGTACCCTCACCTGGACCCTAAACCATCCCCGTCCCCTAACCCTAACCCTAGCCCGAACCCTAACCCTAACCCTTCCCCGAAGCCTGACCCTCACCCGTGCCCTAATCCTAACCCGTACGCTAACACTAACCCGCGCCCTCACACGCACGCTCCCCCTAAAGCGTTGCCGTACCCTCACCTGGACCCTAAACCGTTCCCGTCCCCTAACCCTAACCCTAGCCCGAACCCTAAACCTAACCCTTCCCCGAAGCCTGACCCTCACCCGTCCCCTAATCCTAACCCGTACGCTAACAGTAACCCGCGCCCTCACACGCACGCTCCCCCTAAAGCGTTGCCGTACCCTCACCTGGACCCTAAACCGTCCCCGTCCCCTAACCCTAACCCTAGCCCGAACCCTAACCCTAACCCTTCCCCGAAGCCTGACCCTCACCCGTCCCCTAATCCTAACCCGTACGCTAACACTAACCCACGCCCTCACACGCATGCTCCCCCTAAAGCGTTGCCGTACCCTCACCTGGACCCTAAACCGTCCCCGTCCCCTAACCCTAACCCTAGCCCGAACCCTAACCCTAACCCTTCCCCGAAGCCTGACCCTCACCCGTGCCCTAATCCTAACCCGTACGCTAACACTAACCCGCGCCCTCACACGCACGCTCCCCCTAAAGAGTTGCCGTACCCTCACCTGGACCCTAAACCGTCCCCGTCCCCTAACCCTAACCCTAGCCCGAACCCTAACCCTAACCCTAACCCTTCCCCGAGGCCTGACCCTCACCCGTCCCCTAATCCTAACCAGTACGCTAACAGTAACCCGCGCCCTCACACGCACGCTCCCACTAAAGCGTTGCCGTACCCTCACCTGGACCCTAAACCGTCCCCGTCCCCTAACCCTAACCCTAGCCCGAACCCTAACCCTAACCCTTCCCCGAAGCCTGACCCTCACCCGTCCCCTAATCCTAACCCGTACGCTAAGACTAACCCGCGCCCTCACACGCACGCTCCCCCTAAAGCGTTGCCGTACCCTCACCTGGACCCTAAACCGTCCCCGTCCCCTAACCCTAACCCTAGCCCGAACCCTAACCCTAACCCTTCCCCGAAGCCTGACCCTCACCCGTCCCCTAATCCTAACCCGTACGCTAACACTAACCCGCGCCCTCACACGCATGCTCCCCCTAAAGCGTTGCCGTACCCTCACCTGGACCCTAAACCGTCCCCGTCCCCTAACCCTAACCCTAGCCCGAACCCTAACCCTAACCCTTCCCCGAAGCCTGACCCTCACCCGTGCCCTAATCCTAACCCGTACGCTAACACTAACCCGCGCCCTCACACGCACGCTCCCCCTAAAGCGTTGCCGTACCCTCACCTGGACCCTAAACCGTCCCCGTCCCCTAACCCTAACCCTAGCCCGAACCCTAACCCTAACCCTTCCCCGAACCCTGACCCTCACCCGTGCCCTAATCCTAACCTGTACGCTAACACTAACCCGCGCCCTCACACGCACGCTCCCCCTAAAGCGTTGCCGTACCCTCACCTGGACCCTAAACCGTCCCCGTCCCCTAACCCTAACCCTAGCCCGAACCCTAACCCTAACCCGTCCCCGAAGCCTGACCCTCACCCGTCCCCTAATCCTAACCCGTACGCTAACACTAACCCGCGCCCTCACACGCACGCTCCCCCTAAAGCGTTGCCGTACCCTCACCTGGACCCTAAACCGTCCCCGTCCCCTAACCCTAACCCTAGCCCGAACCCTAAACCTAAACCTTCCCCGAAGCCTGACCCTCACCCGTCCCCTAATCCTAACCCGTACGCTAACACTAACCCGCGCCCTCACACGCACGCTCCCCCTAAAGCGTTGCCGTACCCTCACCTGGACCCTAAACCGTCCCCGTCCCCTAACCCTAACCCTAGCCAGAACCATAGCCCTAACCCTTCCCCGAAGCCTGACCCTCACCCGTCCCCTAATCCTAACCCGTACGCTAACACTAACCCGCGCCCTCACACGCACGCTCCCCCTAAAGCGTTGCCGTACCCTCACCTGGACCCTAAACCGTCCCCGTCCCCTAACCCTAACCCTAGCCCGAACCCTAACCCTAACCCGTCCCCGAAGCCTGACCCTCACCCGTCCCCTAATCCTAACCCGTATGCTAACACTAACCCGCGCCCTCACACGCACGCTCCCCCTAAAGCGTTGCCGTACCCTCACCTGGACCCTAAACCGTCCCCGTCCCCTAACCCTAACCCTAGCCCGAACCCTAACCCTAACCCTTCCCCGAAGCCTGACCCTCACCCGTGCCCTAATCCTAACCCGTACGCTAACACTAACCCGCGCCCTCACACGCACGCTCCCCCTAAAGCGTTGCCACACCCTCACCTGGATCCTAAACCGTCCCCGTCCCCTAACGCTAACCCTAGCCCGAACCCTAACCCTAACCCTTCCCCGAAGCCTGACCCTCACCCGTCCCCTAATCCTAACCCGTACGCTAACACTAACCCGCGCTCTCACACGCACGCTCCCCCTAAAGCGTTGCCGTACCCTCAACTGGACCCTAAACCGTCCCCGTCCCCTAACCCTAACCCTAGCCCGAACCCTAACCCTAACCCTTCCCCGAAGCCTGACCCTCACCCGTCCCCTAATCCTAACCCGTACGCTAACACTAACCCGCGCCCTCACACGCACGCTCCCCCTAAAGCGTTGCCGTACCCTCACCTGGACCCTAAACCGTCCCCGTCCCCTAACCCTAACCCTAGCCCGAACCCTAACCCTAACCCTTCCCCGAAGCCTGAGCCTCACCCGTGCCCTAATCCTAACCCGTACGCTAACACTAACCCGCGCCCTCACACGCACGCTCCCCCTAAAGCGTTGCCGTACCCTCACCTGGACCCTAAACCGTTCCCGTCCCCTAACCCTAACCCTAGCCCGAACCCTAACCCTAACCCTTCCCCGAAGCCTGACCCTCACCCGTGCCCTAATCCTAACCCGTACGCTAACACTAACCCGCGCCCTCACACGCACGCTCCCCCTAAAGCGTTGCGTACCCTCACCTGGACCCTAAACCGTCCCCGTCCCCTAACCGTAACCATAGCCCGAACCCTAACCCTAACCCTTCCCCGAACCCTGAGCCTCACCCGTCCCATAATCCTAACCCGTACGCTAACACTAATCCGAGCCCTCACACGCACGCTCCCCCTAAGGCGTTGCCGTACCCTCACCTGGACCCTAAACCGTCCCCGTCCCCTAACCCTAACCCTAGCCCGAACCCTAACCCTAACCCTTCCCCGAAGCCTGACCCTCACCCGTCCCCTAATCCTAACCCGTACGCTAACACTAACCCGCGCCCTCACACGCACGCTCCCCCTAAAGCGTTGCTGTACCCTCACCTGGACCCTAAACCGTCCCCGTCCCCTAACCCTAACCATAGCCCGAACCCTAACCCTAACCCTTCCCCGAAGCCTGACCCTCACCCGTCCCCTAATCCTAACCCGTACGCTAACACTAACCCACGCCCTCACACGCACGATCCCCCTAAAGCGTTGCCGTACCCTCACCTGGACCCTAAACCGAACCCGTCCCCTAACCCTAACCCTAGCCCGAACCCTAACCCTAACCCTTCCCCGAAGCCTGACCCTCACCCGTCCCCTAATCCTAACCCGTACGCTAACACTAACCCGCGCCCTCACACGCACGCTCCCCCTAAAGCGTTGCCGTACCCTCACCTGGACCCTAAACCGTCCCCGTCCCCTAACCCTAACCCTAGCCCGAACCCTAACCCTAACCCTTCCCCGAAGACTGACCCTCACCCGTCCCCTAATCCTAACCCGTACGCTAACACTAACCCACGCCCTCACACGCACGCTCCCCCTAAAGCGTTGCCGTACCCTCACCTGGACCCTAAACCGTCCCCGTCCCCTAACCCTAACCCTAGCCCGAACCCTAACCCTAAACCTTCCCCGAAGCCTGACCCTCACCCGTCCCCTAATCCTAACCCGTACGCTAACACTAACCCGCGCCCTCACACGCACGCTCCCCCTAAAGCGTTGCCGTACCCTCACCTGGACCCTAAACCGTCCCCGTCCCCTAACCCTAACCCTAGCCAGAACCATAGCCCTAACCCTTCCCCGAAGCCTGACCCTCACCCGTCCGCTAATCCTAACCCGTACGCTAACACTAACCCACGCCCTCACACGCACGCTCCCCCTAAAGCGTTGCCGTACCCTCACCTGGACCCTAAACTGTCCCCGTCCCCTAACCCTAACCCTAGCCCGAACCCTAACCCTAACCCTTCCCCGAAGCCTGACCCTCACCCGTCCCCTAATCCTAACCCGTACGCTAACACTAACCCGCGCCCTCACACGCACGCTCCCCCTAAAGCGTTGCCGTACCCTCACCTGGACCCTAAACCGTCCCCGTCCCCTAACGCTAACCCTAGCCCGAACCCTAACCCTAACCCTTCCCCGAAGCCTGACCCTCACCCGTCCCCTAATCCTAAACCGTACGCTAACACTAACCCGCGCCCTCACACGCACGCTCCCCCTAAAGCGTTGCCGTACCCTCACCTGGACCCTAAACCGTCCCCGTCCCCTAACCCTAACCCTAGCCCGAACCCTAACCCTAAACCTTCCCAGAAGCCTGACCCTCACCCGTCCCCTAATCCTAACCCGTACGCTAACACTAACCCGTGCCCTCACACGCACGCTCCCCCTAAAGCGTTGCCGTACCCTCACCTGGACCCTAAACCGTCCCCGTCCCCTAACCCTAACCCTAGCCCGAACCCTAACCCTAACCCTTCCCCGAAGCCTGACCCTCACCCGTCCCCTAATCCTAACCCGTACGCTAACACTAACCCGTGCCCTCACACGCACGCTCCCCCTAAAGCTTTGCCGTACCCTCACCTGGACCCTAAACCGTCCCCGTCCCCTAACCCTAACCCTAGCCCGAACCCTAACCCTAACCCTTCCCCGAAGCCTGACCCTCACCCGTCCCCTAATCCTAACCCGTACGCTAACACTAACCCGCGCCCTCACACGCACGCTCCCCCTAAAGCGTTGCCGTACCCTCACCTGGACCCTAAACCGTTCCCGTCCCCTAACCCTAACCCTAGCCCGAACCCTAACCCTAACCCTTCCCCGAAGCCTGACCCTCACCCGTCCCCTAATCCTAACCCGTACGCTAACACTAACCCGCGCCCTCACACGCACGCTCCCCCTAAAGCGTTGCCGTACCCTCACCTGGACCCTAAACCGTCCCCGTCCCCTAACCCTAACCCTAGCCCGAACCCTAACCCTAACCCTTCCCCGAAGCCTGACCCTCACCCGTCCCCTAATCCTAACCCGTACGCTAACACTAACCCACGCCCTCACACGCATGCTCCCCCTAAAGCGTTGCCGTACCCTCACCTGGACCCTAAACCGTCCCCGTCCCCTAACCCTAACCCTAGCCCGAACCCTAACCCTAACCCTTCCCCGACGCCTGACCCTCACCCGTGCCCTAATCCTAACCCGTACGCTAACACTAACCCGCGCCCTCACACGCACGCTCCCCCTAAAGAGTTGCCGTACCCTCACCTGGACCCTAAACCGTCCCCGTCCCCTAACCCTAACCCTAGCCCGAACCCTAACCCTAACCCTTCCCCGAAGCCTGACCCTCACCCGTCCCCTAATCCTAACCCGTACGCTAACAGTAACCCGCGCCCTCACACGCACGCTCCCCCTAAAGCGTTGCCGTACCCTCACCTGGACCCTAAACCGTCCCTGTCCCCTAACCCTAACCCTAGCCCGAACCCTAACCCTAACCCTTCCCCGAAGCCTGACCCTCACCCGTCCCCTAATCCTAACCCGTACGCTAACACTAACCCGCGCCCTCACACGCACGCTCCCCCTAAAGCATTGCCGTACCCTCACCTGGACCCTAAACCGTCCTCGTCCCCTAACCCTAACCCTAGCCCGAACCCTAACCCTAACCCTTCCCCGAAGCCTGACCCTCACCCGTCCCCTAATCCTAACCCGTACGCTAACACTAACCCGCGCCCTCACACGCATGCTCCCCCTAAAGCGTTGCCGTACCCTCACCTGGACCCTAAACCGTCCCCGTCCCCTAACCCTAACCCTAGCCCGAACCCTAACCGTAACCCTTCCCCGAAGCCTGACACTCACCCGTGCCCTAATCCTAACCCGTACGCTAACACTAACACGCGCCCTCACACGCACGCTCCCCCTAAAGCGTTGCCGTACCCTCACCTGGACCCTAAACCGTCCCCGTCCCCTAACCCTAACCCTAGCCCGAACCCTAACCCTAACCCTTCCCCGAACCCTGACCCTCACCCGTGCCCTAATCCTAACCTGTACGCTAACACTAACCCGCGCCCTCACACGCACGCTCCCCCTAAAGCGTTGCCGTACCCTCACCTGGACCCTAAACCGTCCCCGTCCCCTAACCCTAACCCTAGCCCGAACCCTAACCCTAAACCTTCCCCGAAGCCTGACCCTCACCCGTCCCCTAATCCTAACCCGTACGCTAACACTAACACGCGCCCTCACACGCACGCTCCCCCTAAAGCGTTGCCGTACCCTCACCTGGACCCTAAACCGTCCCCGTCCCCTAACCGTAACCCTAGCCAGAATCATAGCCCTAACCCTTCCCCGAAGCCTGACCCTCACCCGTCCCCTAATCCTAACCCGTACGCTAACACTAACCCGCGCCCTCACACGCACGCTCCCCCTAAAGCGTTGCCGTACCCTCACCTGGACCCTAAACCATCCCCGTCCCCTAACCCTAACCCTAGCCCGAACCCTAACCCTAACCCTTCCCCGAAGCCTGACCCTCACCCGTCCCCTAATCCTAACCCGTACGCTAACACTAACCCGCGCCCTCACACGCATGCTCCCCCTAAAGCGTTGCCATACCCTCACCTGGACCCTAAACCGTCCCCGTCCCCTAACCCTAACCCTAGCCCGAACCCTAACCCTAACCCTTCCCCGAAGCCTGACCCTCACCCGTGCCCTAATCCTAACCCGTACGCTAACACTAACCTGCGCCCTCACACGCACGCTCCCCCTAAAGCGTTGCCGTACCCTCACCTGGACCCTAAACCGTCCCCGTCCCCTAACCCTAACCCTAGCCCGAACCCTAACCCTAACCCTTCCCCGAACCCTGACCCTCACCCGTGCCCTAATCCTAACCTGTACGCTAACACTAACCCGCGCCCTCACACGCACGCTCCCCCTAAAGCGTTGCCATACCCTCACCTGGACCCTAAACCGTCCCCGTCCCCTAACCCTAACCCTAGCCCGAACCCTAACCCTAACCCGTCCCCGAAGCCTGACCCTCACCCGTCCCCTAATCCTAACCCGTACGCTAACACTAACCCGCGCCCTCACACGCACGCTCCCCCTAAAGCGTTGCCGTACCCTCACCTGGACCCTAAACCGTCCCCGTCCCCTAACCCTAACCCTAGCCCGAACCCTAACCCTAAACCTTCCCCGAAGCCTGACCCTCACCCGTCCCCTAATCCTAACCCGTACGCTAACACTAACCCGCGCCCTCACACGCACGCTCCCCCTAAAGCGTTGCCGTACCCTCACCTGGACCCTAAACCGTCCCCGTCCCCTAACCCTAACCCTAGCCAGAACCATAGCCCTAACCCTTCCCCGAAGCCTGACCCTCACCCGTCCCCTAATCCTAACCCGTACGCTAACACTAACCCGCGCCCTCACACGCACGCTCCCCCTAAAGCGTTGCCGTACCCTCACCTGGACCCTAAACCGTCCCCGTCCCCTAACCCTAACCCTAGCCCGAACCCTAACCCTAACCCTTCCCCGAAGCCTGACCCTCACCCGTCCCCTAATCCTAACCCGTACGCTAACACTAACCCGCGCCCTCACACGCACGATCCCCCTAAAGCGTTGCCGTACCCTCACCTGGACCCTAAACCGTCCCCGTCCCCTAACCCTAACCCTAGCCCGAACCCTAACCCTAACCCTTCCCCGAAGCCTGACCCTCACAAGTGCCCTAATCCTAACCCGTACGCTAACACTAACCCGCGCCCTCACACGCACGCTCCCCCTAAAGCGTTGCCACACCCTCACCTGGATCCTAAACCGTCCCCGTCCCCTAACGCTAACCCTAGCCCGAACCCTAACCCTAACCCTTCCCCGAAGCCTGACCCTCACCCGTCCCCTACTCCTAACCCGTACGCTAACACTAACCCGTGCCCTCACACGCACGCTCCCCCTAAAGCGTTGCCGTACCCTCAACTGGACCCTAAACTGTCCCCGTCCCCTAACGCTAACCCTAGCCCGAACCATAACCCTAACCCTTTCCCGAAGCCTGACCCTCACCCGTGCCTTAATCCTAACCCGTACGCTAACACTAACCCACGCCCTCACACGCACGCTCCCCCTAAAGCGTTGCCGTACCCTCACCTGGACCCTAAACCGTCCCCGTCCCCTAACCCTAACCCTAGCCCGAACCCAAACCCTAACCCTTCCCCGATGCCTGAGCCTCACCCGTCCCGTAATCCTAACACGTACGCTAACACTAACCCGCGCCCTCACACGCACGCTCCCCCTAAAGCGTTGCCGTACCCTCACCTGGGCCCTAAACCGTCCCCGTCCCCTAACCCTAACCCTAGCCCGAACCCTAACCCTAACCCTTCCCCGAAGCCTGACCCTCACCCGTCCCCTAATCCTAACCCGTACGCTAACACTAACCCGCGCCCTCACACGCACGCTCCCCCTAAAGCGTTGCCGTACCCTCACCTGGACCCTAAACCGTCCCCGTCCCCTAACCCTAAGCCTAGCCCGAACCCTAACCCTAACCCTTCCCCGAAGCCTGACCCTCACCCGTGCCCTAATCCTAACCCGTACGCTAACACTAACCCGCGCCCTCACACGCACGCTCCCCCTAAAGCGTTGCCGTACCCTCACCTGGACCCTAAACCGTCCCCGTCCCCTAACCCTAACCCTAGCCCGAACCCTAACCCTAACCCTTCCCCGAAGCCTGACCCTCACCCGTGCCCTAATCCTAACCTGTACGCTAACACTAACCCGCGCCCTCACACGCACGCTCTCCCTAAAGCGTTGCCGTACCCTCACCTGGACCCTAAACCGTACCCGTCCCCTAACCCTAACCCTAGCCCGAACCCTAACCCTAACCCGTCCCCGAAGCCTGACCCTCACCCGTCCCCTAATCCTAACCCGTACGCTAACACTAACCAGCGCCCTCACACGCACGCTCCCCCTAAAGCGTTGCCGTACCCTCACCTGGACCCTAAACCGTCCCCGTCCCCTAACCCTAACCCTAGCCCGAACCCTAACCCTAACCCTTCCCCGAAGCCTGACCCTCACCCGTGCCCTAATCCTAACCCGTACGCTAACACTAACCCGCGCCCTCACACGCACGCTCCCCCTAAAGCGTTGCCGTACCCTCACCTGGACCCTAAACCGTTCCCGTCCCCTAACCCTAACCCTAGCCCGAACCCTAACCCTAACCCTTCCCCGAAGCCTGACCCTCACCCGTCCCCTAATCCTAACCCGTACGCTAACAGTAACCCGCGCCCTCACACGCACGCTCCCCCTAAAGCGTTGCCGTACCCTCACCTGGACCCTAAACCGTCCCCGTCCCCTAACCCTAACCCTAGCCCGAACCCTAACCCTAACCCTTCCCCGAAGCCTGACCCTCACCCGTCCCCTAATCCTAACCCGTACGCTAACACTAACCCGCGCCCTCACACGCACGCTCCCCCTAAAGCGTTGCCGTACCCTCACCTGGACCCTAAACCGTCCCCGTCCCCTAACCGTAACCCTAGCCCGAACCCTAACCCTAACCCTTCCCCGAAGCCTGACCCTCACCCGTCCCCTAATCCTAACCCGTACGCTAACACTAACCCGCACCCTCACACGCAAGCTCCCCCTAAAGCGTTGCCGTACCCTCACCTGGACCCTAAACCGTCCCCGTCCCCTAACCCTAACCCTAGCCCAAACCCTAACCCTAACCCTTCCCCGAAGCCTGACCCTCACCCGTGCCCTAATCCTAACCTGTACGCTAACACTAACCCGCGCCCTCACACGCACGCTCCCCCTAAAGCGTTGCCGTACACTCACCTGGACCCTAAACCGTCCCCGTCCCCTAACCCTAACCCTAGCCCGAACCCTAACCCTAACCCGTCCCCGAAGCCTGACCCTCACCCGTCCCCTAATCCTAACCCGTATGCTAACACTAACCCGCGCCCTCACACGCACGCTCCCCCTAAAGCGTTGCCGTACCCTCACCTGGACCCTAAACCGTCCCCGTCCCCTAACCCTAACCCTAGCCCGAACCCTAACCCTAAAACTTCCCCGAAGCCTGACCCTCACCCGTCCCCTAATCCTAACCCGTACGCTAACACTAACCCGCGCTCTCACACGCACGCTCCCCCTAAAGCGTTGCCGTACCCTCACCTGGACCCTAAACCGTCCCCGTCCCCGAACCCTAACCCTAGCCAGAACCATAGCCCTAACCCTTCCCCGAAGCCTGACCCTCACCCGTCCGCTAATCCTAACCCGTACGCTAACACTAACCCGCGCCCTCACACGCACGCTCCCCCTAAAGCGTTGCCGTACCCTCACCTGGACCCTAAACCGTCCCCGTCCCCTAACCCTAACCCTAGCCCGAACCCTAACCCTAACCCTTCCCCGAAGCCTGACCCTCACCCGTCCCCTAATCCTAACCCGTACGTTAACACTAACCCGCGCCCTCACACGCACGATCCCCCTAAAGCGTTGCCGTACCCTCACCTGGACCCTAAACCGTCCCCGTCCCCTAACCCTAACCCTAGCCCGAACCCTAACCCTAACCCTTCCCCGAAGCCTGACCCTCACCCGTGCCCTAATCCTAACCCGTACGCTAACACTAACCCGTGCCCTCACATGCACGCTCCCCCTAAAACGTTGCCACACCCTCACCTGGATCCTAAACCGTCCCCGTCCCCTAACGCTAAGCCTAGCCCGAACCCTAACCCTAACCCTTCCCCGAAGCCTGACCCTCACCCGTCCCCTAATCCTAACCCGTACGCTAACACTAACCCGCGCTCTCACACGCACGCTCCCCCTAAAGCGTTGCCGTACCCTCAACTGGACCCTAAACCGTCCCCGTCCCCTAACCCTAACCCTAGCCCGAACCCTAACCCTAACCCTTCCCCGAAGCCTGACCCTCACCCGTCCCCTAATCCTAACCCGTACGCTAACACTAACCCGCGCCCTCACACGCACGCTCCCCCTAAAGCGTTGCCGTACCCTCACCTGGACCCTAAACCGTCCCCGTCCCCTAACCCTAACCCTAGCCCGAACCCTAACCCTAACCCTTCCCCGAAGCCTGAGCCTCACCCGTGCCCTAATCCTAACCCGTACGCTAACACTAACCCGCGCCCTCACACGCACGCTCCCCCTAAAGCGTTGCCGTACCCTCACCTGGACCCTAAACCGTTCCCGTCCCCTAAATCTAACCCTAGCCCGAACCCTAACCCTAACCCTTCCCCGAAGCCTGACCCTCACCCGTGCCCTAATCCTAACCCGTACGCTAACACGAACCCGCGCCCTCACACGCACGCTCCCCCTAAAGCGTTGCCGTACCCTCACCTGGACCCTAAACAGTCCCCGTCCCCTAACCGTAACCATAGCCCGAACCCTAACCCTAACCCTTCCCCGAACCCTGAGCCTCACCCGTCCCCTAATCCTAACCCGTACGCTAACACTAATCTGAGCCCTCACACGCACGCTCCCCCTAAGGCGTTGCCGTACCCTCACCTGGACCCTAAACCGTCCCCGTCCCCTAACCCTAACCCTAGCCCGAACCCTAACCCTAACCCTTCCCCGAAGCCTGACCCTCACCCGTCCCCTAATCCTAACCCGTACGCTAACACTAACCCGCGCCCTCACACGCACGCTCCCCCTAAAGCGTTGCTGTACCCTCACCTGGACCCTAAACCGTCACCGTCCCCTAACCCTAACCCTAGCCCGAACCCTAACCCTAACCCTTCCCCGAAGCCTGACCCTCACCCGTCCCCTAATCCTAACCCGTACGCTAACACTAACCCACGCCCTCACACGCACGCTCCCCCTAAAGCGTTGCCGTACCCGCACCTGGACCCTAAACCGAACCCGTCCCCTAACCCTAACCCTAGCCCGAACCCTAACCCTAACCCTTCCCCGAAGCCTGACCCTCACCCGTCCCCTAATCCTAACCCGTACGCTAACACTAACCCGCGCCCTCACACGCACGCTCCCCCTAAAGCGTTGCCGTACCCTCACCTGGACCCTAAACCGTCCCCGTCCCCTAACCCTAACCCTAGCCCGAACCCTAACCCTAACCCTTCCCCGAAGACTGACCCTCACCCGTCCCCTAATCCTAACCCGTACGCTAACACTAACCCGCGCCCTCACACGCACGCTCCCCCTAAAGCGTTGCCGTACCCTCACCTGGACCCTAAACCGTCCCCGTCCCCTAACCCTAACCCTAGCCCGAACCCTAACCCTAAACCTTCCCCGAAGCCTGACCCTCAGCCGTCCCCTAATCCTAACCCGTACGCTAACACTAACCCGCGCCCTCACACGCACGCTCCCCCTAAAGCGTTGCCGTACCCTCACCTGGACCCTAAACCGTCCCCGTCCCCTAACCCTAACCCTAGCCAGAACCATAGCCCTAACCCTTCCCCGAAGCCTGACCCTCACCCGTCCGCTAATCCTAACCCGTACGCTAACACTAACCCGCGCCCTCACACGCACGCTCCCCCTAAAGCGTTGCCGTACCCTCACCTGGACCCTAAACCGTCCCCGTCCCCTAACCCTAACCCTAGCCCGAACCCTAACCCTAACCCTTCCCCGAAGCCTGACCCTCACCCGTCCCCTAATCCTAACCCGTACGCTAACACTAACCCGCGCCCTCACACGCACGCTCCCCCTAAAGCGTTGCCGTACCCTCACCTGGACCCTAAACCGTCCCCGTCCCCTAACCCTAACCCTAGCCCGAACCCTAACCCTAACCCTTCCCCGAAGCCTGACCCTCACCCGTCCCCTAATCCTAACCCGTACGCTAACACTAACCCGCGCCCTCACACGCACGATCCCCCTAAAGCGTTGCCGTACCCTCACCTGGACCCTAAACCGTCCCCGTCCCCTAACCCTAACCCTAGCCCGAACCCTAACCCTAACCCTTCCCCGAAGCCTGACCCTCACAAGTGCCCTAATCCTAACCCGTACGCTAACACTAACCCGCGCCCTCACACGCACGCTCCCCCTAAAGCGTTGCCACACCCTCACCTGGATCCTAAACCGTCCCCGTCCCCTAACGCTAACCCTAGCCCGAACCCTAACCCTAACCCTTCCCCGAAGCCTGACCCTCACCCGTCCCCTACTCCTAACCCGTACGCTAACACTAACCCGTGCCCTCACACGCACGCTCCCCCTAAAGCGTTGCCGTACCCTCAACTGGACCCTAAACCGTCCCCGTCCCCTAACGCTAACCCTAGCCCGAACCATAACCCTAACCCTTTCCCGAAGCCTGACCCTCACCCGTGCCTTAATCCTAACCCGTACGCTAACACTAACCCACGCCCTCACACGCACGCTCCCCCTAAAGCGTTGCCGTACCCTCACCTGGACCCTAAACCGTCCCCGTCCCCTAACCCTAACCCTAGCCCGAACCCAAACCCTAACCCTTCCCCGATGCCTGAGCCTCACCCGTCCCGTAATCCTAACACGTACGCTAACACTAACCCGCGCCCTCACACGCACGCTCCCCCTAAAGCGTTGCCGTACCCTCACCTGGGCCCTAAACCGTCCCCGTCCCCTAACCCTAACCCTAGCCCGAACCCTAACCCTAACCCTTCCCCGAAGCCTGACCCTCACCCGTCCCCTAATCCTAACCCGTACGCTAACACTAACCCGCGCCCTCACACGCACGCTCCCCCTAAAGCGTTGCCGTACCCTCACCTGGACCCTAAACCGTCCCCGTCCCCTAAACCTAACCCTAGCCCGAACCCTAACCCTAACCCTTCCCCGAAGCCTGACCCTCACCCGTGCCCTAATCCTAACCCGTACGCTAACACTAACCCGCGCCCTCACACGCACGCTCCCCCTAAAGCGTTGCCGTACCCTCACCTGGACCCTAAACCGTCCCCGTCCCCTAACCCTAACCCTAGCCCGAACCCTAACCCTAACCCTTCCCCGAAGCCTGACCCTCACCCGTGCCCTAATCCTAACCTGTACGCTAACACTAACCCGCGCCCTCACACGCACGCTCTCCCTAAAGCGTTGCCGTACCCTCACCTGGACCCTAAACCGTACCCGTCCCCTAACCCTAACCCTAGCCCGAACCCTAACCCTAACCCGTCCCCGAAGCCTGACCCTCACCCGTCCCCTAATCCTAACCCGTACGCTAACACTAACCTGCGCCCTCACACGCACGCTCCCCCTAAAGCGTTGCCGTACCCTCACCTGGACCCTAAACCGTCCCCGTCCCCTAACCCTAACCCTAGCCCGAACCCTAAACCTAACCCTTCCCCGAAGCCTGACCCTCACCCGTGCCCTAATCCTAACCCGTACGCTAACACTAACCCGCGCCCTCACACGCACGCTCCCCCTAAAGCGTTGCCGTACCCTCACCTGGACCCTAAACCGTCCCCGTCCCCTAACCCTAACCCTAGCCCGAACCCTAACCCTAACACTTCCCCGAACCCTGACCCTCACACGTGCCCTAATCCTAACCTGTACGCTAACACTAACCCGCGCCCTCACACGCACGCTCCCCCTAAAGCATTGCCGTACCCTCACCTGGACCCTAAACCGTCCCCGTCCCCTAACCCTAACCCTAGCCCAAACCCTAACCCTAACCCTTCCCCGAAGCCTGACCCTCACCCGTGCCCTAATCCTAACCTGTACGCTAACACTAACCCGCGCCCTCACACGCACGCTCCCCCTAAAGCGTTGCCGTACACTCACCTGGACCCTAAACCGTCCCCGTCCCCTAACCCTAACCCTAGCCCGAACCCTAACCCTAACCCGTCCCCGAAGCCTGACCCTCACCCGTCCCCTAATCCTAACCCGTATGCTAACACTAACCCGCGCCCTCACACGCACGCTCCCCCTAAAGCGTTGCCGTACCCTCACCTGGACCCTAAACCGTCCCCGTCCCCTAACCCTAACCCTAGCCCGAACCCTAACCCTAAAACTTCCCCGAAGCCTGACCCTCACCCGTCCCCTAATCCTAACCCGTACGCTAACACTAACCCGCGCCCTCACACGCACGCTCCCCCTAAAGCGTTGCCGTACCCTCACCTGGACCCTAAACCGTCCCCGTCCCCGAACCCTAACCCTAGCCAGAACCATAGCCCTAACCCTTCCCCGAAGCCTGACCCTCACCCGTCCGCTAATCCTAACCCGTACGCTAACACTAACCCGCGCCCTCACACGCACGCTCCCCCTAAAGCGTTGCCGTACCCTCACCTGGACCCTAAACCGTCCCCGTCCCCTAACCCTAACCCTAGCCCGAACCCTAACCCTAACCCTTCCCCGAAGCCTGACCCTCACCCGTCCCCTAATCCTAACCCGTACGTTAACACTAACCCGCGCCCTCACACGCACGATCCCCCTAAAGCGTTGCCGTACCCTCACCTGGACCCTAAACCGTCCCCGTCCCCTAACCCTAACCCTAGCCCGAACCCTAACCCTAACCCTTCCCCGAAGCCTGACCCTCACCCGTGCCCTAATCCTAACCCGTACGCTAACACTAACCCGTGCCCTCACATGCACGCTCCCCCTAAAACGTTGCCACACCCTCACCTGGATCCTAAACCGTCCCCGTCCCCTAACGCTAAGCCTAGCCCGAACCCTAACCCTAACCCTTCCCCGAAGCCTGACCCTCACCCGTCCCCTAATCCTAACCCGTACGCTAACACTAACCCGCGCTCTCACACGCACGCTCCCCCTAAAGCGTTGCCGTACCCTCAACTGGACCCTAAACCGTCCCCGTCCCCTAACCCTAACCCTAGCCCGAACCCTAACCCTAACCCTTCCCCGAAGCCTGACCCTCACCCGTCCCCTAATCCTAACCCGTACGCTAACACTAACCCGCGCCCTCACACGCACGCTCCCCCTAAAGCGTTGCCGTACCCTCACCTGGACCCTAAACCGTCCCCGTCCCCTAACCCTAACCCTAGCCCGAACCCTAACCCTAACCCTTCCCCGAAGCCTGAGCCTCACCCGTGCCCTAATCCTAACCCGTACGCTAACACTAACCCGCGCCCTCACACGCACGCTCCCCCTAAAGCGTTGCCGTACCCTCACCTGGACCCTAAACCGTTCCCGTCCCCTAAATCTAACCCTAGCCCGAACCCTAACCCTAACCCTTCCCCGAAGCCTGACCCTCACCCGTGCCCTAATCCTAACCCGTACGCTAACACTAACCCGCGCCCTCACACGCACGCTCCCCCTAAAGCGTTGCCGTACCCTCACCTGGACCCTAAACCGTCCCCGTCCCCTAACCGTAACCATAGCCCGAACCCTAACCCTAACCCTTCCCCGAACCCTGAGCCTCACCCGTCCCCTAATCCTAACCCGTACGCTAACACTAATCCGAGCCCTCACACGCACGCTCCCCCTAAGGCGTTGCCGTACCCTCACCTGGACCCTAAACCGTCCCCGTCCCCTAACCCTAACCCTAGCCCGAACCCTAACCCTAACCCTTCCCCGAAGCCTGACCCTCACCCGTCCCCTAATCCTAACCCGTACGCTAACACTAACCCGCGCCCTCACACGCACGCTCCCCCTAAAGCGTTGCTGTACCCTCACCTGGACCCTAAACCGTCACCGTCCCCTAACCCTAACCCTAGCCCGAACCCTAACCCTAACCCTTCCCCGAAGCCTGACCCTCACCCGTCCCCTAATCCTAACCCGTACGCTAACACTAACCCACGCCCTCACACGCACGCTCCCCCTAAAGCGTTGCCGTACCCGCACCTGGACCCTAAACCGAACCCGTCCCCTAACCCTAACCCTAGCCCGAACCCTAACCCTAACCCTTCCCCGAAGCCTGACCCTCACCCGTCCCCTAATCCTAACCCGTACGCTAACACTAACCCGCGCCCTCACACGCACGCTCCCCCTAAAGCGTTGCCGTACCCTCACCTGGACCCTAAACCGTCCCCGTCCCCTAACCCTAACCCTAGCCCGAACCCTAACCCTAACCCTTCCCCGAAGACTGACCCTCACCCGTCCCCTAATCCTAACCCGTACGCTAACACTAACCCGCGCCCTCACACGCACGCTCCCCCTAAAGCGTTGCCGTACCCTCACCTGGACCCTAAACCGTCCCCGTCCCCTAACCCTAACCCTAGCCCGAACCCTAACCCTAAACCTTCCCCGAAGCCTGACCCTCACCCGTCCCCTAATCCTAACCCGTACGCTAACACTAACCCGCGCCCTCACACGCACGCTCCCCCTAAAGCGTTGCCGTACCCTCACCTGGACCCTAAACCGTCCCCGTCCCCTAACCCTAACCCTAGCCAGAACCATAGCCCTAACCCTTCCCCGAAGCCTGACCCTCACCCGTCCGCTAATCCTAACCCGTACGCTAACACTAACCCGCGCCCTCACACGCACGCTCCCCCTAAAGCGTTGCCGTACCCTCACCTGGACCCTAAACCGTCCCCTAACCCTAACCCTAACCCTAGCCCGAACCCTAACCCTAACCCTTCCCCGAAGCCTGACCCTCACCCGTCCCCTAATCCTAACCCGTACGCTAACACTAACCCGCGCCCTCACACGCACGCTCCCCCTAAAGCGTTGCCGTACCCTCACCTGGACCCTAAACCGTCCCCGTCCCCTAACGCTAACCCTAGCCCGAAACCTAACCCTAACCCTTCCCCGAAGCCTGACACTCACCCGTCCCCTAATCCTAAACCGTACGCTAACACTAACCCGCGCCCTCACACGCACGCTCCCCCTAAAGCGTTGCCGTACCCTCACCTGGACCCTAAACCGTCCCCGTCCCCTAACCCTAACCCTAGCCCGAACCCTAACCCTAACCCTTCCCCGAAGCCTGACCCTCACCCGTCCCCTAATCCTAACCCGTACGCTAACACTAACCTGTGCCCTCACACGCACGCTCCCCCTAAAGCGTTGCCGTACCCTCACCTGGACCCTAAACCGTCCCCGTCCCCTAACCCTAACCCTAGCCCGAACCCTAACCCTAACCCTTCCCCGAAGCCTGACCCTCACCCGTCCCATAATCCTAACCCGTACGCTAACACTAACCCGCGCCCTCACACGCACGCTCCCCCTAAAGCTTTGCCGTACCCTCACCTGGACCCTAAACCGTCCCCGTCCCCTAACCCTAACCCTAGCCCGAACCCTAACCCTAACCCTTCCCCGAAGCCTGACCCTCACCCGTGCCCTAATCCTAACCCGTACGCTAACACTAACCCGCGCCCTCACACGCACGCTCCCCCTAAAGCGTTGCCGTACCCTCACCTGGACCCTAAACCGTTCCCGTCCCCTAACCCTAACCCTAGCCCGAACCCTAACCCTAACCCTTCCCCGAAGCCTGACCCTCACCCGTCCCCTAATCCTAAACCGTGCGCTAACAGTAACCCGCGCCCTCACACGCACGCTCCCCCTAAAGCGTTGCCGTACCCTCACCTGGACCCTAAACCGTCCCCGTCCCCTAACCCTAACCCTAGCCCGAACCCTAACCCTAACCCTTCCCCGAAGCCTGACCCTCACCCGTCCCCTAATCCTAACCCGTACGCTAACACTAACCCGCGCCCTCACACGCACGCTCCCCCTAAAGCGTTGCCGTACCCTCACCTGGACCCTAAACCGTCCCCGTCCCCTAACCCTAACCCTAGCCCGAACCCTAACCCTAACCCTTCCCCGAAGCCTGACCCTCACCCGTCCCCTAATCCTAACCCGTACGCTAACACTAACCCACGCCCTCACACGCATGCTCCCCCTAAAGCGTTGCCGTACCCTCACCTGGACCCTAAACCGTCCCCGTCCCCTAACCCTAACCCTAGCCCGAACCCTAACCCTAACCCTTCCCCGAAGCCTGACCCTCACCCGTGCCCTAATCCTAACCCGTACGCTAACACTAACCCGCGCCCTCACACGCACGCTCCCCCTAAAGAGTTGCCGTACCCTCACCTGGACCCTAAACCGTCCCCGTCCCCTAACCCTAACCCTAGCCCGAACCCTAACCCTAACCCTTCCCCGAAGCCTGACCCTCACCCGTCCCCTAATCCTACCCCGTACGCTAACAGTAACCCGCGCCCTCACACGCACGCTCCCCCTAAAGCGTTGCCGTACCCTCACCTGGACCCTAAACCGTCCCCGTCCCCTAACCCTAACCCTAGCCCGAACCCTAACCCTAACCCTTCCCCGAAGCCTGACCCTCACCCGTCCCCTAATCCTAACCCGTACGCTAACACTAACCCGCGCCCTCACACGCACGCTCCCCCTAAAGCGTTGCCGTACCCTCACCTGGACCCTAAACCGTCCCCGTCCCCTAACCCTAACCCTAGCCCGAACCCTAACCCTAACCCTTCCCCGAAGCCTGACCCTCACCCGTCCCCTAATCCTAACCCGTACGCTAACACTAACCCGCGCCCTCACACGCATGCTCCCCCTAAAGCGTTGCCGTACCCTCACCTGGACCCTAAACCGTCCCCGTCCCCTAACCCTAACCCTAGCCCGAACCCTAACCCTAACCCTTCCCCGAAGCCTGACCCTCACCCGTGCCCTAATCCTAACCCGTACGCTAACACTAACCCGTGCCCTCACACGCACGCTCCCCCTAAAGCGTTGCCGTACCCTCACCTGGACCCTAAACCGTCCCCGTCCCCTAACCCTAACCCTAGCCCGAACCCTAACCCTAACCCTTCCCCGAACCCTGACCCTCACCCGTGCCCTAATCCTAACCTGTACGCTAACACTAACCCGCGCCCTCACACGCACGCTCCCCCTAAAGCGTTGCCGTACCCTCACCTGGACCCTAAACCGTCCCCGTCCCCTAACCCTAACCCTAGCCCGAACCCTAACCCTAACCCGTCCCCGAAGCCTGACCCTCACCCGTCCCCTAATCCTAACCCGTACGCTAACACTAACCCGCGCCCTCACACGCACGCTCCCCCTAAAGCGTTGCCGTACCCTCACCTGGACCCTAAACCGTCCCCGTCCCCTAACCCTAACCCTAGCCCGAACCCTAACCCTAAACCTTCCCCGAAGCCTGACCCTCACCCGTCCCCTAATCCTAACCCGTACGCTAACACTAACCCGCGCCCTCACACGCACGCTCCCCCTAAAGCGTTGCCGTACCCTCACCTGGACCCTAAACCGTCCCCGTCCCCTAACCCTAACCCTAGCCAGAACCATAGCCCTAACCCTTCCCCGAAGCCTGACCCTCACCCGTCCCCTAATCCTAACCCGTACGCTAACACTAACCCGCGCCCTCACACGCACGCTCCCCCTAAAGCGTTGCCGTACCCTCACCTGGACCCTAAACCATCCCCGTCCCCTAACCCTAACCCTAGCCCGAACCGTAACCCTAACCCTTCCCCGAAGCCTGACCCTCACCCGTCCCCTAATCCTAACCCGTACGCTAACACTAACCCGCGCTCTCACACGCACGATCCCCCTAAAGCGTTGCCGTACCCTCACCTGGACACTAAACCGTCCCCGTCCCCTAACCCTAACCCTAGCCCGAACCCTAACCCTAACCCTTCCCCGAAGCCTGACCCTCACCCGTGCCCTAATCCTAACCCGTACGCTAACACTAACCCGCGCCCTCACACGCACGCTCCCCCTAAAGCGTTGCCGTACCCTCACCTGGACCCTAAACCGTCCCCGTCCCCTAACCCTAACCCTAGCCCGAACCCTAACCCTAACCCTTCCCCGAAGCCTGACCCTCACCCGTCCCCTAATCCTAACCCGTACGCTAACACTAACCCGCGCCCTCACACGCACGATCCCCCTAAAGCGTTGCCGTACCCTCACCTGGACCCTAAACCGTCCCCGTCCCCTAACCCTAACCCTAGCCCGAACCCTAACCCTAACCCTTCCCCGAAGCCTGACCCTCACCCGTGCCCTAATCCTAACCCGTACGCTAACACTAACCCGCGCCCTCACACGCACGCTCCCCCTAAAGCGTTGCCGTACCCTCACCTGGACCCTAAACCGTCCCCGTCCCCTAACCCTAACCCTAGCCCGAACCCTAACCCTAACCCTTCCCCGAAGCCTGACCCTCACCCGTCCCCTAATCCTAACCCGTACGCTAACACTAACCCGCGCCCTCACACGCACGCTCCCCCTAAAGCGTTGCCGTACCCTCACCTGGACCCTAAACCGTCCCCGTCCCCTAACCCTAACCCTAGCCCGAACCCTAACCCTAACCCTTCCCCGAAGCCTGACCCTCACCCGTCCCCTAATCCTAACCCGTACGCTAACACTAACCCGCGCCCTCACACGCACGATCCCCCTAAAGCGTTGCCGTACCCTCACCTGGACCCTAAACCGTCCCCGTCCCCTAACCCTAACCCTAGCCCGAACCCTAACCCTAACCCTTCCCCGAAGCCTGACCCTCACCCGTGCCCTAATCCTAACCCGTACGCTAACACTAACCCGCGCCCTCACACGCACGCTCCCCCTAAAGCGTTGCCGTACCCTCACCTGGACCCTAAACCGTTCCCGTCCCCTAACCCTAACCCTAGCCAGAACCCTAACCCTAACCCTTCCCCGAAGCCTGACCCTCACCCGTCCCCTAATCCTAACCCGTACGCTAACAGTAACTCGCGCCCTCACACGCACGCTCCCCCTAAAGCGTTGCCGTACCCTCACCTGGACCCTAAACCGTCCCCGTCCCCTAACCCTAACCCTAGCCCGAACCCTAACCCTAACCCTTCCCCGAAGCCTGACCCTCACCCGTCCCCTAATCCTAACCCGTACGCTAACACTAACCCGCGCCCTCACACGCACGCTCCCCCTAAAGCGTTGCCGTACCCTCACCTGGACCCTAAACCGTCCCCGTCCCCTAACCCTAACCCTAGCCCGAACCCTAACCCTAACCCTTCCCCGAAGCCTGACCCTCACCCGTCCCCTAATCCTAACCCGTACGCTAACACTAACCCACGCCCTCACACGCATGCTCCCCCTAAAGCGTTGCCGTACCCTCACCTGGACCCTAAACCGTCCCCGTCCCCTAACCCTAACCCTAGCCCGAACCCTAACCCTAACCCTTCCCCGAAGCCTGACCCTCACCCGTGCCCTAATCCTAACCCGTACGCTAACACTAACCCGCGCCCTCACACGCACGCTCCCCCTAAAGCGTTGCCGTACCCTCACCTGGACCCTAAACCTTTCCCGTCCCCTAACCCTAACCCTAGCCCGAACCCTAACCCTAACCCTTCCCCGAAGCCTGACCCTCACCCGTCCCCTAATCCTAACCCGTACGCTAACAGTAACCCGCGCCCTCACATGCACGCTCCCCCTAAAGCGTTGCCGTACCCTCACCTGGACCCTAAACCGTCCCCGTCCCCTAACCCTAACCCTAGCCCGAACCCTAACCCTAACCCTTCCCCGAAGCCTGACCCTCACCCGTCCCCTAATCCTAACCCGTACGCTAACACTAACCCGCGCCCTACACGCACGCTCCCCCTAAAGCGTTGCCGTACCCTCACCTGGACCCTAAACCGTCCCCGTCCCCTAACCCTAACCCTAGCCCGAACCCTAACCCTAACCCTTCCCCGAAGCCTGACCCTCACCCGTCCCCTAATCCTAACCCGTACGCTAACACTAACCCACGCCCTCACACGCATGCTCCCCCTAAAGCGTTGCCGTACCCTCACCTGGACCCTAAACCGTCCCCGTCCCCTAACCCTAACCCTAGCCCGAACCCTAACCCTAACCCTTCCCCGAAGCCTGACCCTCACCCGTGCCCTAATCCTAACCCATACGCTAACACTAACCCGCGCCCTCACACGCACGCTCCCCCTAAAGAGTTGCCGTACCCTCACCTGGACCCTAAACCGTCCCCGTCCCCTAACCCTAACCCTAGCCCGAACCCTAACCCTAACCCTTCCCCGAAGCCTGACCCTCACCCGTCCCCTAATCCTAACCCGTACGCTAACAGTAACCCGCGCCCTCACACGCACGCTCCCCCTAAAGCGTTGCCGTACCCTCACCTGGACCCTAAACCGTCCCCGTCCCCTAACCCTAACCCTAGCCCGAACCCTAACCCTAACCCTTCCCCGAAGCCTGACCCTCACCCGTCCCCTAATCCTAACCCGTACGCTAACACTAACCCGCGCCCTCACACGCACGCTCCCCCTAAAGCGTTGCCGTACCCTCACCTGGACCCTAAACCGTCCCCGTCCCCTAACCCTAACCCTAGCCCGAACCCTAACCCTAACCCTTCCCCGAAGCCTGACCCTCACCCGTCCCCTAATCCTAACCCGTACGCTAACACTAACCCGCGCCCTCACACGCACGATCCCCCTAAAGCGTTGCCGTACCCTCACCTGGACCCTAAACCGTCCCCGTCCCCTAACCCTAACCCTAGCCCGAACCCTAACCCTAACCCTTCCCCGAAGCCTGACCCTCACCCGTGCCCTAATCCTAACCCGTACGCTAACACTAACCCGCGCCCTCACACGCACGCTCCCCCTAAAGCGTTGCCGTACCCTCACCTGGACCCTAAACCGTTCCCGTCCCCTAACCCTAACCCTAGCCCGAACCCTAACCCTAACCCTTCCCCGAAGCCTGACCCTCACCCGTCCCCTAATCCTAACCCGTACGCTAACAGTAACCCGCGCCCTCACACGCACGCTCCCCCTAAAGCGTTGCCGTACCCTCACCTGGACCCTAAACCGTCCCCGTCCCCTAACCCTAACCCTAGCCCGAACCCTAACCCTAACCCTTCCCCGAAGCCTGACCCTCACCCGTCCCCTAATCCTAACCCGTACGCTAACACTAACCCGCGCCCTCACACGCACGCTCCCCCTAAAGCGTTGCCGTACCCTCACCTGGACCCTAAACCGTCCCCGTCCCCTAACCCTAACCCTAGCCCGAACCCTAACCCTAACCCTTCCCCGAAGCCTGACCCTCACCCGTCCCCTAATCCTAACCCGTACGCTAACACTAACCCACGCCCTCACACGCATGCTCCCCCTAAAGCGTTGCCGTACCCTCACCTGGACCCTAAACCGTCCCCGTCCCCTAACCCTAACCCTAGCCCGAACCCTAACCCTAACCCTTCCCCGAAGCCTGACCCTCACCCGTGCCCTAATCCTAACCCGTACGCTAACACTAACCCGCGCCCTCACACGCACGCTCCCCCTAAAGCGTTGCCGTACCCTCACCTGGACCCTAAACCGTTCCCGTCCCCTAACCCTAACCCTAGCCCGAACCCTAACCCTAACCCTTCCCCGAAGCCTGACCCTCACCCGTCCCCTAATCCTAACCCGTACGCTAACAGTAACCCGCGCCCTCACATGCACGCTCCCCCTAAAGCGTTGCCGTACCCTCACCTGGACCCTAAACCGTCCCCGTCCCCTAACCCTAACCCTAGCCCGAACCCTAACCCTAACCCTTCCCCGAAGCCTGACCCTCACCCGTCCCCTAATCCTAACCCGTACGCTAACACTAACCCGCGCCCTACACGCACGCTCCCCCTAAAGCGTTGCCGTACCCTCACCTGGACCCTAAACCGTCCCCGTCCCCTAACCCTAACCCTAGCCCGAACCCTAACCCTAACCCTTCCCCGAAGCCTGACCCTCACCCGTCCCCTAATCCTAACCCGTACGCTAACACTAACCCACGCCCTCACACGCATGCTCCCCCTAAAGCGTTGCCGTACCCTCACCTGGACCCTAAACCGTCCCCGTCCCCTAACCCTAACCCTAGCCCGAACCCTAACCCTAACCCTTCCCCGAAGCCTGACCCTCACCCGTGCCCTAATCCTAACCCATACGCTAACACTAACCCGCGCCCTCACACGCACGCTCCCCCTAAAGAGTTGCCGTACCCTCACCTGGACCCTAAACCGTCCCCGTCCCCTAACCCTAACCCTAGCCCGAACCCTAACCCTAACCCTTCCCAGAAGCCTGACCCTCACCCGTCCCCTAATCCTAACCCGTACGCTAACAGTAACCCGCGCCCTCACACGCACGCTCCCCCTAAAGCGTTGCCGTACCCTCACCTGGACCCTAAACCGTCCCCGTCCCCTAACCCTAACCCTAGCCCGAACCCTAACCCTAACCCTTCCCCGAAGCCTGACCCTAACCCGTCCCCTAATCCTAACCCGTACGCTAACACTAACCCGCGCCCTCACACGCACGCTCCCCCTAAAGCGTTGCCGTACCCTCACCTGGACCCTAAACCGTCCCCGTCCCCTAACCCTAACCCTAGCCCGAACCCTAACCCTAACCCTTCCCCGAAGCCTGACCCTCACCCGTCCCCTAATCCTAACCCGTACGCTAACACTAACCCGCGCCCTCACACGCATGCTCCCCCTAAAGCGTTGCCGTACCCTCACCTGGACCCTAAACCATCCCCGTCCCCTAACCCTAACCCTAGCCCGAACCCTAACCCTAACCCTTCCCCGAAGCCTGACCCTCACCCGTGCCCTAATCCTAACCCGTAAGCTAACACTAACCCGCGCCCTCACACGCACGCTCCCCCTAAAGCGTTGCCGTACCCTCACCTGGACCCTAAACCGTCCCCGTCCCCTAACCCTAACCCTAGCCCGAACCCTAACCCTAACCCTTCCCCGAACCCTGACCCTCACCCGTGCCCTAATCCTAACCTGTACGCTAACACTAACCCGCGCCCTCACACGCACGCTCCCCCTTAAGCGTTGCCGTACCCTCACCTGGACCCTAAACCGTCCCCGTCCCCTAACCCTAACCCTAGCCCGAACCCTAACCCTAACCCGTCCCCGAAGCCTGACCCTCACCCGTCCCCTAATCCTAACCCGTACGCTAACACTAACCCGCGCCCTCACACGCACGCTCCCCCTAAAGCGTTGCCGTACCCTCACCTGGACCCTAAACCGTCCCCGTCCCCTAACCCTAACCCTAGCCCGAACCCTAACCCTAAACCTTCCCCGAAGCCTGACCCTCACCCGTCCCCTAATCCTAACCCGTACGCTAACACTAACCCGCGCCCTCACACGCACGCTCCCCCTAAAGCGTTGCCGTACCCTCACCTGGACCCTAAACCGTCCCCGTCCCCTAACCCTAACCCTAGCCAGAACCATAGCCCTAACCCTTCCCCGAAGCCTGACCCTCACCCGTCCCCTAATCCTAACCCGTACGCTAACACTAACCCGCGCCCTCACACGCACGCTCCCCCTAAAGCGTTGCCGTACCCTCACCTGGACCCTAAACCATCCCCGTCCCCTAACCCTAACCCTAGCCCGAACCGTAACCCTAACCCTTCCCCGAAGCCTGACCCTCACCCGTCCCCTAATCCTAACCCGTACGCTAACACTAACCCGCGCTCTCACACGCACGATCCCCCTAAAGCGTTGCCGTACCCTCACCTGGACCCTAAACCGTCCCCGTCCCCTAACCCTAACCCTAGCCCGAACCCTAACCCTAACCCTTCCCCGAAGCCTGACCCTCACCCGTGCCCTAATCCTAACCCGTACGCTAACACTAACCCGCGCCCTCACACGCACGCTCCCCCTAAAGCGTTGCCGTACCCTCACCTGGACCCTAAACCGTCCCCGTCCCCTAACCCTAACCCTAGCCCGAACCCTAACCCTAACCCTTCCCCGAAGCCTGACCCTCACCCGTCCCCTAATCCTAACCCGTACGCTAACACTAACCCGCGCCCTCACACGCACGCTCCCCCTAAAGCGTTGCCGTACCCTCACCTGGACCCTAAACCGTCCCCGTCCCCTAACCCTAACCCTAGCCCGAACCCTAACCCTAACCCTTCCCCGAAGCCTGACCCTCACCCGTGCCCTAATCCTAACCCGTACGCTAACACTAACCCGCGCCCTCACACGCACGCTCCCCCTAAAGCGTTGCCGTACCCTCACCTGGACCCTAAACCGTTCCCGTCCCCTAACCCTAACCCTAGCCCGAACCCTAACCCTAACCCTTCCCTGAAGCCTGACCCTCACCCGTCCCCTAATCCTAACCCGTACGCTAACAGTAACCCGCGCCCTCACACGCACGCTCCCCCTAAAGCGTTGCCGTACCCTCACCTGGACCCTAAACCGTCCCCGTCCCCTAACCCTAACCCTAGCCCGAACCCTAACCCTAACCCTTCCCCGAAGCCTGACCCTCACCCGTCCCCTAATCCTAACCCGTACGCTAACACTAACCCGCGCCCTCACACGCACGCTCCCCCTAAAGCGTTGCCGTACCCTCACCTGGACCCTAAACCGTCCCCGTCCCCTAACCCTAACCCTAGCCCGAACCCTAACCCTAACCCTTCCCCGAAGCCTGACCCTCACCCGTCCCCTAATCCTAACCCGTACGCTAACACTAACCCACGCCCTCACACGCATGCTCCCCCTAAAGCGTTGCCGTACCCTCACCTGGACCCTAAACCGTCCCCGTCCCCTAACCCTAACCCTAGCCCGAACCCTAACCCTAACCCTTCCCCGAAGCCTGACCCTCACCCGTGCCCTAATCCTAACCCGTACGCTAACACTAACCCGCGCCCTCACACGCACGCTCCCCCTAAAGAGTTGCCGTACCCTCACCTGGACCCTAAACCGTCCCCGTCCCCTAACCCTAACCCTAGCCCGAACCCTAACCCTAACCCTTCCCCGAAGCCTGACCCTCACCCGTCCCCTAATCCTAACCCGTACGCTAACAGTAACCCGCGCCCTCACACGCACGCTCCCCCTAAAGCGTTGCCGTACCCTCACCTGGACCCTAAACCGTCCCCGTCCCCTAACCCTAACCCTAGCCCGAACCCTAACCCTAACCCTTCCCCGAAGCCTGACCCTCACCCGTCCCCTAATCCTAACCCGTACGCTAACAATAACCCGCGCCCTCACACGCACGCTCCCCCTAAAGCGTTGCCGTACCCTCACCTGGACCCTAAACCGTCCCCGTCCCCTAACCTTAACCCTAGCCCGAACCCTAACCCTAACCCTTCCCCGAAGCCTGACCCTCACCCGTCCCCTAATCCTAACCCGTATGCTAACACTAACCCGCGCCCTCACACGCATGCTCCCCCTAAAGCGTTGCCGTACCCTCACCTGGACCCTAAACCGTCCCCGTCCCCTAACCCTAACCCTAGCCCGAACCCTAACCCTAACCCTTCCCCGAAGCCTGACACTCACCCGTGCCCTAATCCTAACCCGTACGCTAACACTAACCCGCGCCATCACACGCACGCTCCCCCTAAAGCGTTGCCGTACCCTCACCTGGACCCTAAACCGTCCCCGTCCCCTAACCCTAACCCTAGCCCGAACCCTACCCCTAACCCTTCCCCGAACCCTGACCCTCACCCGTGCCCTAATCCTAACCTGTACGCTAACACTAACCCGCGCCCTCACACGCACGCTCCCCCTAAAGCGTTGCCGTACCCTCACCTGGACCCTAAACCGTCCCCGTCCCCTAACCCTAACCCTAGCCCGAACCCTAACCCTAACCCGTCCCCGAAGCCTGACCCTCACTCGTCCCCTAATCCTAACCCGTACGCTAACACTAACCCGCGCCCTCACACGCACGATCCCCCTAAAGCGTTGCCGTACCCTCACCTGGACCCTAAACCGTCCCCGTCCCCTAACCCTAACCCTAGCCCGAACCCTAACCCTAACCCTTCCCCGAAGCCTTACCCTCACCCGTGCCCTAATCCTAACCCGTACGCTAACACTAACCCGCGCCCTCACACGCACGCTCCCCCTAAAGCGTTGCCACACCCTCACCTGGATCCTAAACCGTCCCCGTCCCCTAACGCTAACCCTAGCCCGAACCCTAACCCTAACCCTTCCCTGAAGCCTGACCCTCACCCGTCCCCTACTCCTAACCCGTACGCTAACACTAACCCGGGCCCTCACACGCACGCTCCCCCTAAAGCGTTGCCGTACCCTCAACTGGACCCTAAACCGTCCCCGTCCCCTAACCCTAACCCTAGCCCGAACCCTAACCCTAACCCTTTCCCGAAGCCTGACCCTCACCCGTGCCTTAATCCTAACCCGTACGCTAACACTAACCCACGCCCTCACACGCACGCTCCCCCTAAAGCGTTGCCGTACCCTCACCTGGACCCTAAACCGTCCCCGTCCCCTAACCCTAACCCTAGCCCGAACCCAAACCCTAACCCTTCCCCGATGACTGAGACTCACCCGTCCCCTAATCCTAACACGTACGCTAACACTAACCCGCGCCCTCACACGCACGCTCCCCCTAAAGCGTTGCCGTACCCTCACCTGGGCCCTAAACCGTCCCCGTCCCCTAACCCTAACCCTAGCCCGAACCCTAACCCTAACCCTTCCCCGAAGCCTGACCCTCACCCGTCCCCTAATCCTAACCCGTACGCTAACACTAACCCGCGCCCTCACACGCACGCTCCCCCTAAAGCGTTGCCGTACCCTCACCTGGACCCTAAACCGTCCCCGTCCCCTAACCCTAACCCTAGCCCGAACCCTAACCCTAACCCTTCCCCGAAGCCTGACCCTCACCCGTGCCCTAATCCTAACCCGTACGCTAACACTAACCCGCGCCCTCACACGCACGCTCCCCCTAAAGCGTTGCCGTACCCTCACCTGGACCCTAAACCGTCCCCGTCCCCTAACCCTAACCCTAGCCCGAACCCTAACCCTAACCCTTCCCCGAACCCTGACCCTCACCCGTGCCCTAATCCTAACCTGTACGCTAACACTAACCCGCGCCCTCACACGCACGCTCCCCCTAAAGCGTTGCCGTACCCTCACCTGGACCCTAAACCGTCCCCGTCCCCTAACCCTAACCCTAGCCCGAACCCTAACCCTAACCCGTCCCCGAAGCCTGACCCTCACCCGTCCCCTAATCCTAACCCGTACGCTAACACTAACCTGCGCCCTCACACGCACGCTCCCCCTAAAGCGTTGCCGTACCCTCACCTGGACCCTAAACCGTCCCCGTCCCCTAACCCTAACCCTAGCCCGAACCCTAACCCTAAACCTTCCCCGAAGCCTGACCCTCATCCGTCCCCTAATCCTAACCCGTACGCTAACACTAACCTGCGCCCTCACACGCACGCTCCCCCTAAAGCGTTGCCGTACCCTCACCTGGACCCTAAACCGTCCCCGTCCCCTAACCCTAACCCTAGCCAGAACCATAGCCCTAACCCTTCCCCGAAGCCTGATCCTCACCCGTGCCCTAATCCTAACCCGTACGCTAACACTAACCCGCGCCCTCACACGCACGCTCCCCCTAAAGCGTTGCCGTACCCTCACCTGGACCCTAAACCATCCCCGTCCCCTAACCCTAACCCTAGCCCGAACCCTAACCCTAACCCTTCCCCGAAGCCTGACCCTCACCCGTCCCCTAATCCTAACCCGTACGCTAACACTAACCCGCGCCCTCACACGCACGATCCCCCTAAAGCGTTGGCGTACCCTCACCTGGACCCTAAACCGTCCCCGTCCCCTAACCCTAACCCTAGCCCGAACCCTAACCCTAACCCTTCCCCGAAGCCTGACCCTCACCCGTCCCCTAATCCTAACCCGTACGCTAACACTAACCCGCGCCCTCACACGCACGCTCCCCCTAAAGCGTTGCCGTACCCTCACCTGGACCCTAAACCGTCCCCGTCCCCTAACCCTAACCCTAGCCCGAACCCTAACCCTAACCCTTCCCCGAAGCCTGACCGTCACCCGTCCCCTAATCCTAACCCGTACGCTAACACTAACCCGCGCCCTCACACGCACGCTCCCCCTAAAGCGTTGCCGTACCCTCACCTGGGCCCTAAACCGTCCCCGTCCCCTAACCCTAACCCTAGCCCGAACCCTAACCCTAACCCTTCCCCGAAGCCTGACCGTCACCCGTCCCCTAATCCTAACCCGTACGCTAACACTAACCCGCGCCCTCACACGCACGCTCCCCCTAAAGCGTTGCCGTACCCTCACCTGGACCCTAAACCGTCCCCGTCCCCTAACCCTAACCCTAGCCCGAACCCTAACCCTAACCCTTCCCCGAAGCCTGACCCTCACCCGTGCCCTAATCCTAACCCGTACGCTAACACTAACCCGCGCCCTCACACGCACGCTCCCCCTAAAGCGTTGCCGTACCCTCACCTGGACCCTAAACCATCCCCGTCCCCTAACCCTAACCCTAGCCCGAACCCTAACCCTAACCCTTCCCCGAAGCCTGACCCTCACCCGTCCCCTAATCCTAACCCGTACGCTAACACTAACCCGCGCCCTCACACGCACGATCCCCCTAAAGCGTTGGCGTACCCTCACCTGGATCCTAAACCGTCCCCGTCCCCTAACCCTAACCCTAGCCCAAACCCTAACCCTAACCCTTCCCCGAAGCCTGACCCTCACCCGTCCCCTAATCCTAACCCGTACGCTAACACTAACCCGCGCCCTCACACGCACGCTCCCCCTAAAGCGTTGCCGTACCCTCACCTGGACCCTAAACCGTCCCCGTCCCCTAACCCTAACCCTAGCCCGAACCCTAACCCTAACCCTTCCCCGAAGCCTGACCCTCACCCGTCCCCTAATCCTAACCCGTACGCTAACACTAACCCGCGCCCTCACACGCACGCTCCCCCTAAAGCGTTGCCGTACCCTCACCTGGACCCTAAACCGTCCCCGTCCCCTAACCCTAACCCTAGCCCGAACCCTAAACCTAACCCTTCCCCGAAGCCTGACCCTCACCCGTGCCCTAATCCTAACCCGTACGCTAACACTAACCCGCGCCCTCACACGCACGCTCCCCCTAAAGCGTTGCCGTACCCTCACCTGGACCCTAAACCGTCCCCGTCCCCTAACCCTAACCCTAGCCCGAACCCTAACCCTAACCCTTCCCCGAACCCTGACCCTCACACGTGCCCTAATCCTAACCTGTACGCTAACACTAACCCGCGCCCTCACACGCACGCTCCCCCTAAAGCGTTGCCATACCCTCACCTGGACCCTAAACCGTCCCCGTCCCCTAACCCTAACCCTAGCCCGAACCCTAACCCTAACCCGTCCCCGAAGCCTGACCCTCACCCGTCCCCTAATCCTAACCCGTACGCTAACACTAACCCGCGCCCTCACACGCACGCTCCCCCTAAAGCGTTGCCGTACCCTCACCTGGACCCTAAACCGTCCCCGTCCCCTAACCCTAACCCTAGCCCGAACCCTAACCCTAAACCTTCCCCGAAGCCTGAGCCTCACCCGTCCCCTAATCCTAACCCGTACGCTAACACTAACCCGCGCCCTCACACGCACGCTCCCCCTAAAGCGTTGCAATACCCTCACCTGGAACCTAAACCGTCCCCGTCCCCTAACCCTAACCCTAGCCAGAACCATAGCCCTAACCCTTCCCCGAAGCCTGACCCTCACCCGTGCCCTAATCCTAACCCGTACGCTAACACTAACCCGCGCCCTCACACGCACGCTCCCCCTAAAGCGTTGCCGTACCCTCACCTGGACCCTAAACCATCCCCGTCCCCTAACCCTAGCCCGAACCCTAACCCTAACCCTTCCCCGAAGCCTGACCCTCACCCGTCCCCTAATCCTAACCCGTACGCTAACACTAACCCGCGCCCTCACACGCACGATCCCCCTAAAGCGTTGCCGTACCCTCACCTGGACCCTAAACCGTCCCCGTCCCCTAACCCTAACCCTAGCCCGAACCCTAACCCTAACCCTTCCCCGAAGCCTGACCCTCACCCGTGCCCTAATCCTAACCCGTACGCTAACACTAACCCGCGCCCTCACACGCACGCTCCCCCTAAAGCGTTGCCGCACCCTCACCTGGATCCTAAACCGTCCCCGTCCCCTAACCCTAACCCTAGCCCGAACCCTAACCCTAACCCTTCCCCGAAGCCTGACCCTCACCCGTCCCCTACTCCTAACCCGTACGCTAACACTAACCCGTGCCCTCACACGCACGCTCCCCCTAAAGCGTTGCCGTACCCTCACCTGGGCCCTAAACCGTCCCCGTCCCCTAACCCTAACCCTAGCCCGAACCCTAACCCTAACCCTTCCCCGAAGCCTGACCCTCACCCGTCCCCTAATCCTAACCCGTACGCTAACACTAACCCGCGCCCTCTCACGCACGCTCCCCCTGAAGCGTTGCCGTACCCTCACCTGGACCCTAAACCGTCCCCGTCCCCTAACCCTAACCCTAGCCCGAACCCTAACCCTAACCCTTCCCCGAAGCCTGACCCTCACCCGTCCCCTAATCCTAACCCGTACGCTAACACTAACCCGCGCCCTCACACGCACGATCCCCCTAAAGCGTTGCCGTACCCTCACCTGGACCCTAAACCGTCCCCGTCCCCTAACCCTAACCCTAGCCCGAACCCTAACCCTAACCCTTCCCCGAAGCCTGACCCTCACCCGTGCCCTAATCCTAACCCGTACGCTAACACTAACCCGCGCCCTCACACGCACGATCCCCCTAAAGCGTTGCCGTACCCTCACCTGGACCCTAAACCGTCCCCGTCCCCTAAACCTAACCCTAGCCCGAACCCTAAACCTAACCCTTCCCCGAAGCCTGACCCTCACCCGTGCCCTAATCCTAACCCGTACGCTAACACTAACCCGCGCCCTCACACGCACGCTCCCCCTAAAGCGTTGCCGTACCCTCACCTGGACCCTAAACCGTCCCCGTCCCCTAACCCTAACCCTAGCCCGAACCCTAACCCTAACCCTTCCCCGAACCCTGACCCTCACACGTGCCCTAATCCTAACCTGTACGCTAACACTAACCCGCGCCCTCACACGCACGCTCCCCCTAAAGCGTTGCCGTACCCTCACCTGGACCCTAAACCGTCCCCGTCCCCTAACCCTAACCCTAGCCCGAACCCTAACCCTAACCCGTCCCCGAAGCCTGACCCTCACCCGTCCCCTAATCCTAACCCGTACGCTAACACTAACCCGCGCCCTCACACGCACGCTCCCCCTAAAGCGTTGCCGTACCCTCACCTGGACCCTAAACCGTCCCCGTCCCCTAACCCTAACCCTAGCCCGAACCCTAACCCTAAACCTTCCCCGAAGCCTGAGCCTCACCCGTCCCCTAATCCTAACCCGTACGCTAACACTAACCCGCGCCCTCACACGCACGCTCCCCCTAAAGCGTTGCCGTACCCTCACCTGGACCCTAAACCGTCCCCGTCCCCTAACCCTAACCCTAGCCAGAACCATAACCCTAACCCTTCCCCGAAGCCTGACCCTCACCCGTGCCCTAATCCTAACCCGTACGCTAACACTAACCCGCGCCCTCACACGCACGCTCCCCCTAAAGCGTTGCCGTACCCTCACCTGGACCCTAAACCATCCCCGTCCCCTAACCCTAACCCTAGCCCGAACCCTAACCCTAACCCTTCCCCGAAGCCTGACCCTCACCCGTCCCCTAATCCTAACCCATACGCTAACACTAACCCGCGCCCTCACACGCACGATCCCCCTAAAGCGTTGCCGTACCCTCACCTGGACCCTAAACCGTCCCCGTCCCCTAACCCTAACCCTAGCCCGAACCCTAACCCTAACCCTTCCCCGAAGCCTGACCCTCACCCGTGCCCTAATCCTAACCCGTACGCTAACACTAACCCGCGCCCTCACACGCACGCTCCCCCTAAAGCGTTGCCGCACCCTCACCTGGATCCTAAACCGTCCCCGTCCCCTAACCCTAACCCTAGCCCGAACCCTAACCCTAACCCTTCCCCGAAGCCTGACCCTCACCCGTCCCCTACTCCTAACCCGTACGCTAACACTAACCCGTGCCCTCACACGCACGCTCCCCCTAAAGCGTTGCCGTACCCTCACCTGGGCCCTAAACCGTCCCCGTCCCCTAACCCTAACCCTAGCCCGAACCCTAACCCTAACCCTTCCCCGAAGCCTGACCCTCACCCGTCCCCTAATCCTAACCTGTACGCTAACACTAACCCGCGCCCTCTCACGCACGCTCCCCCTAAAGCGTTGCCGTACCCTCACCTGGACCCTAAACCGTCCCCGTCCCCTAACCCTAACCCTAGCCCGAACCCTAACCCTAACCCTTCCCCGAAGCCTGACCCTCACCCGTGCCCTAATCCTAACCCGTACGCTAACACTAACCCGCGCCCTCACACGCACGATCCCCCTAAAGCGTTGCCGTACCCTCACCTGGACCCTAAACCGTCCCCGTCCCCTAACCCTAACCCTAGCCCGAACCCTAACCCTAACCCTTTCCCGAAGCCTGACCCTCACCCGTGCCCTAATCCTAACCCGTACGCTAACACTAACCCGCGCCCTCACACGCACGCTCCCCCTAAAGCGTTGCCACAACCTGACCTGGATCCTAAACCGTCCCCGTCCCCTAACGCTAACCCTAGCCCGAACCCTAACCGTAACCCTTCCCCGAAGCCTGAGCCTCACCCGTGCCCTAATCCTAACCCGTACGCTAACACTAACCCGCGCCCTCACATGCACGCTCCCCCTAAAGCGTTGCCATACCCTCACCTGGACCCTAAACCGTTCCCGTCCCCTAACCCTAACCCTAGCCCGAACCCTAACCCTAACCCTTTCCCGAAGCCTGACCCTCACCCGTGCCCTAATCCTAACCCGTACGCTAACACTAACCCGCGCCCTCACACGCACGCTCCCCCTAAAGCGTTGCCGTACCCTCACCTGGACCCTAAACCGTCCCCGTCCCCTAACCGTAACCATAGCCCGAACCCTAACCCTAACCCTTCCCCGAACCCTGAGCCTCACCCGTCCCCTAATCCTAACCCGTACGCTAACACTAACCCGAGCCCTCACACGCACGCTCCCCCTAAGGCGTTGCCGTACCCTCACCTGGACCCTAAACCGTCCCCGTCCCCTAAACCTAACCCTAGCCCGAACCCTAACCCTAACCCTTCCCCGAAGCCTGACCCTCACCCGTCCCCTAATCCTAACCCGTACGCTAACACTAACCCGCGCCCTCACACGCACGCTCCCCCTAAAGCGTTGCTGTACCCTCACCTGGACCCTAAACCGTCCCCGTCCCCTAACCCTAACCCTAGCCCGAACCCTAACCCTAACCCTTCCCCGAAGCCTGACCCTCACCCGTCCCCTAATCCTAACCCGTACGCTAACACTAACCCGCGCCCTCACACGCACGCTCCCCCTAAAGCGTTGCCGTACCCTCACCTGGACCCTAAACCGAACCCGTCCCCTAACCCTAACCCTAGCCCGAACCCTAACCCTAACCCTTCCCCGAAGCCTGACCCTCACCCGTCCCTTAATCCTAACCCGTACGCTAACACTAACCCGCGCGTTCACACGCACGCTCCCCCTAAAGCGTTGCCGTACCCTCACCTGGACCCTAAACCGTCCCCGTCCCCTAACCCTAACCCTAGCCCGAACCCTAACCCTAACCCTTCCCCGAAGCCTGACCCTCACCCTTCCCCTAATCCTAACCCGTACGCTAACACTAACCCGCGCCCTCACACGCACGCTCCCCCTAAAGCGTTGCCGTACCCTCACCTGGACCCTAAACCGTTCCCGTCCCCTAACCCTAACATTAGCCCGAACCCTAACCCTAACCCTTCCCCGAAGCCTGACCCTCACCCGTCCCCTAATCCTAACCCGTACGCTAACAGTAACCCAAGCCCTCACACGCACGCTCCCCCTAAAGCGTTGCCGTACCCTCACCTGGACCCTAAACCGTCCCCGTCCCCTAACACTAACCCTAGCCCGAACCCTAGCCCTAACCCTTCCCCGAAGCCTGACCCTCACCCGTCCCCTAATCCTAACCCGTACGCTAACACTAACCCACGCCCTCACACGCATGCTCCCCCTAAAGCGTTGCCGTACCCTCACCTGGACCCTAAACCGTCCCCGTCCCCTAACCCTAACCCTAGCCCGAACCCTAACCCTAACCCTTCCCCGAAGCCTGACCCTCACCCGTGCCCTAATCCTAACCCGTACGCTAACACTAACCCGCGCCCTCACACGCACGCTCCCCCTAAAGCGTTGCCGTACCCTCACCTGGACCCTAAACCGTCCCCGTCCCCTAACCCTAACCCTAGCCCGAACCCTAACCCTAACCCTTCCCCGAAGCCTGACCCTCACCCGTCCCCTAATCCTAACCCGTACGCTAACAGTAACCCGCGCCCTCACACGCACGCTCCCCCTAAAGCGTTGCCGTACCCTCACCTGGACCCTAAACCGTCCCCGTCCCCTAACCCTAACCCTAGCCCGAACCCTAACCCTAACCCTTCCCCGAAGCCTGACCCTCACCCGTCCCCTAATCCTAACCCGTACGCTAACACTAACCCGCGCCCTCACACGCACGCTCCCCCTAAAGCATTGCCGTACCCTCACCTGGACCCTAAACCGTCCCCGTCCCCTAACCCTAACCCTAGCCCGAACCCTAACCCTAACCCTTCCCCGAAGCCTGACCCTCACCCGTCCCCTAATCCTAACCCGTACGCTAACACTAACCCACGCCCTCACACGCATGCTCCCCCTAAAGCGTTGCCGTACCCTCACCTGGACCCTAAACCGTCCCCGTCCCCTAACCCTAACCCTAGCCCGAACCCTAACCCTAACCCTTCCCCGAAGCCTGACCCTCACCCGTGCCCTAATCCTAACCCGTACGCTAACACTAACCCGTGCCCTCACACGCACGCTCCCCCTAAAGCGTTGCCATACCCTCACCTGGACCCTAAACCGTCCCCGTCCCCTAACCCTAACCCTAGCCCGAACGCTAGCCCTAACCCTTCCCCGAACCCTGACCCTCACCCGTGCCCTAATCCTAACCTGTACGCTAACACTAACCCGCGCCCTCACACGCACGCTCCCCCTAAAGCGTTGCCGTACCCTCACCTGGACCCTAAACAGTCCCCGTCCCCTAACCCTAACCCTAGCCCGAACCCTAACCCTAACCTGTCCCCGAAGCCTGACCCTCACCCGTCCCCTAATCCTAACCCGTACGCTAACACTAACCCGCGCCCTCACACGCACGCTCCCCCTAAAGCGTTGCTGTACCCTCACCTGGACCCTAAACCGTCCCCGTCCCCTAACCCTAACCCTAGCCCGAACCCTAACCCTAACCCTTACCCGAAGCCTGACCCTCACCCGTCCCCTAATCCTAACCCGTACGCTAACACTAACCCGCGCCCTCTCACGCACGCTCCCCCTAAAGCGTTGCCGTACCCTCACCTGGACCCTAAACCGTCCCCGTCCCCTAACACTAACCCTAGCCCGAACCCTAACCCTAACCCTTCCCCGAAGCCTGACCCTCACCCGTGCCCTAATCCTAACCCGTACGCTAACACTAACCCGCGCCCTCACACGCACGCTCCCCCTAAAGCGTTGCCGTACCCTCACCTGGACCCTAAACCGTCCCCGTCCCCTAACCCTAACCCTAGCCCGAACCCTAACCCTAACCCTTCCCCGAAGCCTGACCCTCACCCGTCCCCTAATCCTAACCCGTACGCTAACAGTAACCCGCGCCCTCACACGCACGCTCCCCCTAAAGCGTTGCCGTACCCTCACCTGGACCCTAAACCGTCCCCGTCCCCTAACCCTAACCCTAGCCCGAACCCTAACCCTAACCCTTCCCCGAAGCCTGACCCTCACCCGTCCCCTAATCCTAACCCGTACGCTAACACTAACCCGCGCCCTCACACGCACGCTCCCCCTAAAGCGTTGCCGTACCCTCACCTGGACCCTAAACCGTCCCCGTCCCCTAACCCTAACCCTAGCCCGAACCCTAACCCTAACCCTTCCCCGAAGCCTGACCCTCACCCGTCCCCTAATCCTAACCCGTACGCTAACACTAACCCGCGCCCTCACACGCATGCTCCCCCTAAAGCGTTGCCGTACCCTCACCTGGACCCTAAACCGTCCCCGTCCCCTAACCCTAACCCTAGCCCGAACCCTAACCCTAACCCTTCCCCGAAGCCTGACCCTCACCCGTGCCCTAATCCTAACCCGTACGCTAACACTAACCCGTGCCCTCACACGCACGCTCCCCCTAAAGCGTTGCCATACCCTCACCTGGACCCTAAACCGTCCCCGTCCCCTAACCCTAACCCTAGCCCGAACGCTAGCCCTATCCCTTCCCCGAACCCTGACCCTCACCCGTGCCCTAATCCTAACCTGTACGCTAACACTAACCCGCGCCCTCACACGCACGCTCCCCCTAAAGCGTTGCCGTACCCTCACCTGGACCCTAAACAGTCCCCGTCCCCTAACCCTAACCCTAGCCCGAACCCTAACCCTAACCTGTCCCCGAAGCCTGACCCTCACCCGTCCCCTAATCCTAACCCGTACGCTAACACTAACCCGCGCCCTCACACGCACGCTCCCCCTAAAGCGTTGCCGTACCCTCACCTGGACCCTAAACCGTCCCCGTCCCCTAACCCTAACCCTAGCCCGAACCCTAACCCTAACCCTTACCCGAAGCCTGACCCTCACCCGTCCCCTAATCCTAACCCGTATGCTAACACTAACCCGCGCCCTCTCACGCACGCTCCCCCTAAAGCGTTGCCGTACCCTCACCTGGACCCTAAACCGTCCCCGTCCCCTAACCCTAACCCTAGCCCGAACCCTAACCCTAACCCTTCCCCGAAGCCTGACCCTCACCCGTCCCCTAATCCTAACCCGTACGCTAACACTAACCCGCGCCCTCACACGCACGATCCCCCTAAAGCGTTGCCGTACCCTCACCTGGACCCTAAACCGTCCCCGTCCCCTAACCCTAACCCTAGCCCGAACCCTAACCCTAACCCTTCCCCGAAGCCTGACCCTCACCCGTGCCCTAATCCTAACCCGTACGCTAACACTAACCCGCGCCCTCACACGCACGCTCCCCCTAAAGCGTTGCCACACACTCACCTGGATCCTAAACCGTCCCCGTCCCCTAACGCTAACCATAGCCCGAACCCTAACCCTAACCCTTCCCCGAAGCCTGACCCTCACCCGTCCCCTACTCCTAACCCGTACGCTAACACTAACCCGTGCCCTCACACGCACGCTCCCCCTAAAGCGTTGCCGTACCCTCAACTGGACCCTAAACCGTCCCCGTCCCCTAACCCTAACCCTAGCCCGAACCCTAACCCTAACCCTTTCCCGAAGCCTGACCCTCACCCGTGCCTTAATCCTAACCCGTACGCTAACACTAACCCACACCCTCACACGCACGCTCCCCCTAAAGCGTTGCCGTACCCTCACCTGGACCCTAAACCGTCCCCGTCCCCTAACCCTAACCCTAGCCCGAACCCAAACCCTAACCCTTCCCCGAAGCCTGAGCCTCACCCGTCCCCTAATCCTAACACGTACGCTAACACTAACCCGCGCCCTCACACGCACGCTCCCCCTAAAGCGTTGCCGTACCCTCACCTGGGCCCTAAACCGTCCCCGTCCCCTAACCCTAACCCTAGCCCGAACCCTAACCCTAACCCTTCCCCGAAGCCTGACCCTCACCCGTCCCCTAATCCTAACCCGTACGCTAACACTAACCCGCGCCCTCACACGCACGCTCCCCCTAAAGCGTTGCCGTACCCTCACCTGGACCCTAAACCGTCCCCGTCCCCTAACCCTAACCCTAGCCCGAACCCTAACCCTAACCCTTCCCCGAAGCCTGACCCTCACCCGTGCCCTAATCCTAACCCGTACGCTAACACTAACCCGCGCCCTCACACGCACGCTCCCCCTAAAGCGTTGCCACACCCTCACCTGGATCCTAAACCGTCCCCGTCCCCTAACGCTAACCCTAGCCCGAACCCTAACCCTAACACTTCCCCGAAGCCTGACCCTCACCCGTCCCCTAATCCTAACCCGTACGCTAACACTAACCCGCGCTCTCACACGCACGCTCCCCCTAAAGCGTTGCCGTACCCTCAACTGGACCCTAAACCGTCCCCGTCCCCTAACCCTAACCCTAGCCCGAACCCTAACCCTAACCCTTCCCCGAAGCCTGACCCTCACCCGTCCCCTAATCCTAACCCGTACGCTAACACTAACCCGCGCCCTCACACGCACGCTCCCCCTAAAGCATTGCCGTACCCTCACCTGGACCCTAAACCGTCCCCGTCCCCTAACCCTAACCCTAGCCCGAACCCTAACCCTAACCTTTCCCCGAAGCCTGAGCGTCACCCGTGCCCTAATCCTAACCCGTACGCTAACACTAACCCGCGCCCTCACACGCACGCTCCCCCTAAAGCGTTGCCGTACCCTCACCTGGACCCTAAACCGTTCCCGTCCCCTAACCCTAACCCTAGACCGAACCCTAACCCTAACCCTTCCCCGAAGCCTGACCCTCACCCGTGCCCTAATCCTAACCCGTACGCTAACACTAACCCGCGCCCTCACACGCACGCTCCCCCTAAAGCGTTGCCGTACCCTCACCTGGACCCTAAACCGTCCCCGTCCCCTAACAGTAACCATAGCCCGAACCCTAACCCTAACCCTTCCCCGAACCCTGAGCCTCACCCGTCCCCTAATCCAAACCCGTACGCTAACACTAACCCGCGCCCTCACACGCACGCTCCCCCTAAGGCGTTGCCGTACCCTCACCTGGACCCTAAACCGTCCCCGTCCCCTAACCCTAACCCTAGCCCGAACCCTAACCCTAACCCTTCCCCGAAGCCTGACCCTCACCCGTCCCCTAATCCTAACCCGTACGCTAACACTAACCCGCGCCCTCACACGCACGCTCCCCCTAAAGCGTTGCCGTACCCTCACCTGGACCCTAAACCGTCCCCGTCCCCTAACCCTAACCCTAGCCCGAACCCTAACCCTAACCCGCCCCCGAAGCCTGACCCTCACCCGTCCCCTAATCCTAACCCGTACGCTAACACTAACCCGCGCCCTCACACGCACGCTCCCCCTAAAGCGTTGCCGTACCCTCACCTGGACCCTAAACCGTCCCCGTCCCCTAACCCTAACCCTAGCCCGAACCCTAACCCTAAACCTTCCCCGAAGCCTGACCCTCACCCGTCCCCTAATCCTAACCCGTACGCTAACACTAACCAGCGCCCTCACACGCACGCTCCCCCTAAAGCGTTGCCATACCCTCACCTGGAACCTAAACCGTCCCCGTCCCCTAACCCTAACCCTAGCCAGAACCATAGCCCTAACCCTTCCCCGAAGCCTGACCCTCACCCGTGCCCTAATCCTAACCCGTACGCTAACACTAACCCGCGCCCTCACACGCACGCTCCCCCTAAAGCGTTGCCGTACCCTCACCTGGACCCTAAACCATCCCCGTCCCCTAACCCTAGCCCGAACCCTAACCCTAACCCTTCCCCGAAGCCTGACCCTCACCCGTCCCCTAATCCTAACCCGTACGCTAACACTAACCCGCGCCCTCACACGCACGATCCCCCTAAAGCGTTGCCGTACCCTCACCTGGACCCTAAACCGTCCCCGTCCCCTAACCCTAACCCTAGCCCGAACCCTAACCCTAACCCTTCCCCGAAGCCTGACCCTCACCCGTGCCCTAATCCTAACCCGTACGCTAACACTAACCCGCGCCCTCACACGCACGCTCCCCCTAAAGCGTTGCCGCACCCTCACCTGGATCCTAAACCGTCCCCGTCCCCTAACCCTAACCCTAGCCCGAACCCTAACCCTAACCCTTCCCCGAAGCCTGACCCTCACCCGTCCCCTACTCCTAACCCGTACGCTAACACTAACCCGTGCCCTCACACGCACGCTCCCCCTAAAGCGTTGCCGTACCCTCACCTGGGCCCTAAACCGTCCCCGTCCCCTAACCCTAACCCTAGCCCGAACCCTAACCCTAACCCTTCCCCGAAGCCTGACCCTCACCCGTCCCCTAATCCTAACCCGTACGCTAACACTAACCCGCGCCCTCTCACGCACGCTCCCCCTGAAGCGTTGCCGTACCCTCACCTGGACCCTAAACCGTCCCCGTCCCCTAACCCTAACCCTAGCCCGAACCCTAACCCTAACCCTTCTCCGAAGCCTGACCCTCACCCGTCCCCTAATCCTAACCCGTACGCTAACACTAACCCGCGCCCTCACACGCACGATCCCCCTAAAGCGTTGCCGTACCCTCACCTGGACCCTAAACCGTCCCCGTCCCCTAACCCTAACCCTAGCCCGAACCCTAACCGTAACCCTTCCCCGAAGCCTGACCCTCACCCGTGCCCTAATCCTAACCCGTACGCTAACACTAACCCGCGCCCTCACACGCACGATCCCCCTAAAGCGTTGCCGTACCCTCACCTGGACCCTAAACCGTCCCCGTCCCCTAAACCTAACCCTAGCCCGAACCCTAAACCTAACCCTTCCCCGAAGCCTGACCCTCACCCGTGCCCTAATCCTAACCCGTACGCTAACACTAACCCGCGCCCTCACACGCACGCTCCCCCTAAAGCGTTGCCGTACCCTCACCTGGACCCTAAACCATCCCCGTCCCCTAACCCTAACCCTAGCCCGAACCCTAACCCTAACCCTTCCCCGAACCCTGACCCTCACACGTGCCCTAATCCTAACCTGTACGCTAACACTAACCCGCGCCCTCACACGCACGCTCCCCCTAAAGCGTTGCCGTACCCTCACCTGGACCCTAAACCGTCCCCGTCCCCTAACCCTAACCCTAGCCCGAACCCTAACCCTAACCCGTCCCCGAAGCCTGACCCTCACCCGTCCCCTAATCCTAACCCGTACGCTAACACTAACCCGCGCCCTCACACGCACGCTCCCCCTAAAGCGTTGCCGTACCCTCACCTGGACCCTAAACCGTTCCCGTCCCCTAACCCTAACCCTAGCCCGAACCCTAACCCTAAACCTTCCCCGAAGCCTGAGCCTCACCCGTCCCCTAATCCTAACCCGTACGCTAACACTAACCCGCGCCCTCACACGCACGCTCCCCCTAAAGCGTTGCCGTACCCTCACCTGGACCCTAAACCGTCCCCGTCACCTAACCCTAACCCTAGCCAGAACCATAACCCTAACCCTTCCCCGAAGCCTGACCCTCACCCGTGCCCTAATCCTAACCCGTACGCTAACACTAACCCGCGCCCTCACACGCACGCTCCCCCTAAAGCGTTGCCATACCCTCACCTGGACCCTAAACCGTTCCCGTCCCCTAACCCTAACCCTAGCCCGAACCCTAACCCTAACCCTTTCCCGAAGCCTGACCCTCACCCGTGCCCTAATCCTAACCCGTACGCTAACACTAACCCGCGCCCTCACACGCACGCTCCCCCTAAAGCGTTGCCGTACCCTCACCTGGACCCTAAACCGTCCCCGTCCCCTAACCGTAACCATAGCCCGAACCCTAACCCTAACCCTTCCCCGAACCCTGAGCCTCACCCGTCCCCTAATCCTAACCCGTACGCTAACACTAACCCGAGCCCTCACACGCACGCTCCCCCTAAGGCGTTGCCGTACCCTCACCTGGACCCTAAACCGTCCCCGTCCCCTAAACCTAACCCTAGCCCGAACCCTAACCCTAACCCTTCCCCGAAGCCTGACCCTCACCCGTCCCCTAATCCTAACCCGTACGCTAACACTAACCCGCGCCCTCACACGCACGCTCCCCCTAAAGCGTTGCTGTACCCTCACCTGGACCCTAAACCGTCCCCGTCCCCTAACCCTAACCCTAGCCCGAACCCTAACCCTAACCCTTCCCCGAAGCCTGACCCTCACCCGTCCCCTAATCCTAACCCGTACGCTAACACTAACCCGCGCCCTCACACGCACGCTCCCCCTAAAGCGTTGCCGTACCCTCACCTGGACCCTAAACCGAACCCGTCCCCTAACCCTAACCCTAGCCCGAACCCTAACCCTAACCCTTCCCCGAAGCCTGACCCTCACCCGTCCCCGAATCCTAACCCGTACGCTAACACTAACCCACGCCCTCACACGCATGCTCCCCCTAAAGCGTTGCCGTACCCTCACCTGGACCCTAAACCGTCCCCGTCCCCTAACCCTAACCCTAGCCCGAACCCTAACCCTAACCCTTCCCCGAAGCCTGACCCTCACCCGTGCCCTAATCCTAACCCGTACGCTAACACTAACCCGCGCCCTCACACGCACGCTCCCCCTAAAGCGTTGCCGTACCCTCACCTGGACCCTAAACCGTCCCCGTCCCCTAACCCTAACCCTAGCCCGAACCCTAACCCTAACCCTTCCCCGAAGCCTGACCCTCACCCGTCCCCTAATCCTAACCCGTACGCTAACAGTAACCCGCGCCCTCACACGCACGCTCCCCCTAAAGCGTTGCCGTACCCTCACCTGGACCCTAAACCGTCCCCGTCCCCTAACCCTAACCCTAGCCCGAACCCTAACCCTAACCCTTCCCCGAAGCCTGACCCTCACCCGTCCCCTAATCCTAACCCGTACGCTAACACTAACCCGCGCCCTCACACGCACGCTCCCCCTAAAGCATTGCCGTACCCTCACCTGGACCCTAAACCGTCCCCGTCCCCTAACCCTAACCCTAGCCCGAACCCTAACCCTAACCCTTCCCCGAAGCCTGACCCTCACCCGTCCCCTAATCCTAACCCGTACGCTAACACTAACCCGCGCCCTCACACGCATGCTCCCTCTAAAGCGTTGCCGTACCCTCACCTGGACCCTAAACCGTCCCCGTCCCCTAACCCTAACCCTAGCCCGAACCCTAACCCTAACCCTTCCCCGAAGCCTGACCCTCACCCGTGCCCTAATCCTAACCCGTACGCTAACACTAACCCGTGCCCTCACACACACGCTCCCCCTAAAGCGTTGCCATACCCTCACCTGGACCCTAAACCGTCCCCGTCCCCTAACCCTAACCCTAGCCCGAACGCTAGCCCTAACCCTTCCCCGAACCCTGACCCTCACCCGTGCCCTAATCCTAACCTGTACGCTAACACTAACCCGCGCCCTCACACGCACGCTCCCCCTAAAGCGTTGCCGTACCCTCACCTGGACCCTAAACAGTCCCCGTCCCCTAACCCTAACCCTAGCCCGAACCCTAACCCTAACCTGTCCCCGAAGCCTGACCCTCACCCGTCCCCTAATCCTAACCCGTACGCTAACACTAACCCGCGCCCTCACACGCACGCTCCCCCTAAAGCGTTGCCGTACCCTCACCTGGACCCTAAACCGTCCCCGTCCCCTAACCCTAACCCTAGCCCGAACCCTAACCCTAACCCTTACCCGAAGCCTGACCCTCACCCGTCCCCTAATCCTAACCCGTACGCTAACACTAACCCGCGCCCTCTCACGCACGCTCCCCCTAAAGCGTTGCCGTACCCTCACCTGGACCCTAAACCGTCCCCGTCCCCTAACCCTAACCCTAGCCCGAACCCTAACCCTAACCCTTCCCCGAAGCCTGACCCTCACCCGTGCCCTAATCCTAACCCGTACGCTAACACTAACCCGCGCCCTCACACGCACGCTCCCCCTAAAGCGTTGCCGTACCCTCACCTGGACCCTAAACCGTCCCCGTCCCCTAACCCTAACCCTAGCCCGAACCCTAACCCTAACCCTTCCCCGAAGCCTGACCCTCACCCGTCCCCTAATCCTAACCCGTACGCTAACAGTAACCCGCGCCCTCACACGCACGCTCCCCCTAAAGCGTTGCCGTACCCTCACCTGGACCCTAAACCGTCCCCGTCCCCTAACCCTAACCCTAGCCCGAACCCTAACCCTAACCCTTCCCCGAAGCCTGACCCTCACCCGTCCCCTAATCCTAACCCGTACGCTAACACTAACCCGCGCCCTCACACGCACGCTCCCCCTAAAGCGTTGCCGTACCCTCACCTGGACCCTAAACCGTCCCCGTCCCCTAACCCTAACCCTAGCCCGAACCCTAACCCTAACCCTTCCCCGAAGCCTGACCCTCACCCGTACCCTAATCCTAACCCGTACGCTAACACTAACCCGCGCCCTCACACGCATGCTCCCCCTAAAGCGTTGCCGTACCCTCACCTGGACCCTAAACCGTCCCCGTCCCCTAACCCTAACCCTAGCCCGAACCCTAACCCTAACCCTTCCCCGAAGCCTGACCCTCACCCGTGCCCTAATCCTAACCCGTACGCTAACACTAACCCGTGCCCTCACACGCACGCTCCCCCTAAAGCGTTGCCATACCCTCACCTGGACCCTAAACCGTCCCCGTCCCCTAACCCTAACCCTAGCCCGAACGCTAGCCCTAACCCTTCCCCGAACCCTGACCCTCACCCGTGCCCTAATCCTAACCTGTACGCTAACACTAACCCGCGCCCTCACACGCACGCTCCCCCTAAAGCGTTGCCGTACCCTCACCTGGACCCTAAACAGTCCCCGTCCCCTAACCCTAACCCTAGCCCGAACCCTAACCCTAACCTGTCCCCGAAGCCTGACCCTCACCCGTCCCCTAATCCTAACCCGTACGCTAACACTAACCCGCGCCCTCACACGCACGCTCCCCCTAAAGCGTTGCCGTACCCTCACCTGGACCCTAAACCGTCCCCGTCCCCTAACCCTAACCCTAGCCCGAACCCTAACCTTAACCCTTCCCCGAAGCCTGACCCTCACCCGTGCCCTAATCCTAACCCGTACGCTAACACTAACCCGCGCCCTCACACGCACGCTCCCCTTAAAGCGTTGCCACACCCTCACCTGGATCCTAAACCGTCCCCGTCCCCTAACGCTAACCCTAGCCCGAACCCTAACCCTAACACTTCCCCGAAGCCTGACCCTCACCCGTCCCCTAATCCTAACCCGTACGCTAACACTAACCCGCGCTCTCACACGCACGCTCCCCCTAAAGCGTTGCCGTACCCTCAACTGGACCCTAAACCGTCCCCGTCCCCTAACCCTAACCCTAGCCCGAACCCTAACCCTAACCCTTCCCCGAAGCCTGACCCTCACCCGTCCCCTAATCCTAACCCGTACGCTAACACTAACCCGCGCCCTCACACGCACGCTCCCCCTAAAGCATTGCCGTACCCTCACCTGGACCCTAAACCGTCCCCGTCCCCTAACCCTAACCCTAGCCCGAACCCTAACCCTAACCTTTCCCCGAAGCCTGAGCGTCACCCGTGCCCTAATCCTAACCCGTACGCTAACACTAACCCGCGCCCTCACACGCACGCTCCCCCTAAAGCGTTGCCGTACCCTCACCTGGACCCTAAACCGTTCCCGTCCCCTAACCCTAACCCTAGACCGAACCCTAACCCTAACCCTTCCCCGAAGCCTGACCCTCACCCGTGCCCTAATCCTAACCCGTACGCTAACACTAACCCGCGCCCTCACACGCACGCTCCCCCTAAAGCGTTGCCGTACCCTCACCTGGACCCTAAACCGTCCCCGTCCCCTAACAGTAACCATAGCCCGAACCCTAACCCTAACCCTTCCCCGAACCCTGAGCCTCACCCGTCCCCTAATCCTAACCCGTACGCTAACACTAACCCGAGCCCTCACACGCACGCTCCCCCTAAGGCGTTGCCGTACCCTCACCTGGACCCTAAACCGTCCCCGTCCCCTAAACCTAACCCTAGCCCGAACCCTAACCCTAACCCTTCCCCGAAGCCTGACCCTCACCCGTCCCCTAATCCTAACCCGTACGCTAACACTAACCCGCGCCCTCACACGCACGCTCCCCCTAAAGCGTTGCTGTACCCTCACCTGGACCCTAAACCGTCCCCGTCCCCTAACCCTAACCCTAGCCCGAACCCTAACCCTAACCCTTCCCCGAAGCCTGACCCTCACCCGTCCCCTAATCCTAACCCGTACGCTAACACTAACCCGCGCCCTCACACGCACGCTCCCCCTAAAGCGTTGCCATACCCTCACCTGGACCCTAAACCGAACCCGTCCCCTAACCCTAACCCTAGCCCGAACCCTAACCCTAACCCTTCCCCGAAGCCTGACCCTCACCCGTCCCCTAATCCTAACCCGTACGCTAACACTAACCCGCGCCCTCACACGCACGCTCCCCCTAAAGCGTTGCCGTACCCTCACCTGGACCCTAAACCGTCCCCGTCCCCTAACCCTAACCCTAGCCCGAACCCTAACCCTAACCCTTGCCCGAAGACTGACCCTCACCCGTCCCCTAATCCTAACCCGTACGCTAACACTAACGCGCGCCCTCACACGCACGCTCCCCCTAAAGCGTTGCCGTACCCTCACCTGGACCCTAAACCGTCCCCGTCCCCTAACCCTAACCCTAGCCCGAACCCTAACCCTAAACCTTCCCCGAAGCCTGACCCTCACCCGTCCCCTAATCCTAACCCGTACGCTAACACTAACCCGCGCCCTCACACGCACGCTCCCCCTAAAGCGTTGCCGTACCCTCACCTGGACCCTAAACCGTCCCCGTCCCCTAACCCTAACCCTAGCCCGAACCATAGCCCTAACCCTTCCCCGAAGCCTGACCCTCACCCGTCCGCTAATCCTAACCCGTACGCTAACACTAACCCACGCCCTCACACGCACGCTCCCCCTAAAGCGTTGCCGTACCCTCACCTGGACCCTAAACCGTCCCCGTCCCCTAACCCTAACCCTAGCCCGAACCCTAACCCTAACCCTTCCCCGAAGCCTGACCCTCACCCGTCCCCTAATCCTAACCCGTACGCTAACACTAACCCACGCCCTCACACGCACGCTCCCCCTAAAGCGTTGCCGTACCCTCACCTGGACCCTAAACCGTCCCCGTCCCCTAACGCTAACCCTAGCCCGAACCCTAACCCTAACCCTTCCCCGAAGCCTGACCCTCACCCGTCCACTAATCCTAAACCGTACGCTAACACTAACCCGCGCCCTCACATGCACGCTCCCCCTAAAGCGTTGCCGTACCCTCACCTGGACCCTAAACCGTCCCCGTCCCCTAACCCTAACCCTAGCCTGAACCCTAACCCTAACCCTTCCCCGAAGCCTGACCCTCACCCGTCCCCTAATCCTAACCCGTACGCTAACACTAACCCGCGCCCTCACACGCACGCTCCCCCTAAAGCGTTGCCGTACCCTCACCTGGACCCTAAACCGTCCCCGTCCCCTAACCCTAACCCTAGCCCGAACCCTAACCCTAACCCTTCCCCGAAGCCTGACCCTCACCCGTCCCCTAATCCTAACCCGTACGCTAACACTAACCCGCGCCCTCACACGCACGCTCCCCCTAAAGCGTTGCCGTACCCTCACCTGGACCCTAAACCGTCCCCGTCCCCTAACCCTAACCCTAGACTGAACCCTAACCCTAACCCTTCCCCGAAGCCTGACCCTCACCCGTGCCCTAATCCTAACCCGTACGCTAACACTAACCCGCGCCCTCACACGCACGCTCCCCCTAAAGCGTTGCCGTACCCTCACCTGGACCCTAAACCGTTCCCGTCCCCTAACCCTAACATTAGCCCGAACCCTAACCCTAACCCTTCCCCGAAGCCTGACCCTCACCCGTCCCCTAATCCTAACCCGTACGCTAACAGTAACCCACGCCCTCACACGCACGCTCCCCCTAATGCGTTGCCGTACCCTCACCTGGACCCTAAACCGTCCCCGTCCCCTAACCCTAACCCTAGCCCGAACCCTAACCCTAACCCTTCCCCGAAGCCTGACCCTCACCCGTCCCCTAATCCTAACCCGTACGCTAACACTAACCCGCGCCCTCACACGCACGCTCCCCCTAAAGCGTTGCCGTACCCTCACCTGGACCCTAAACCGTCCCCGTCCCCTAACCCTAACCCTAGCCCGAACCCTAACCCTAACCCTTCCCCGAAGCCTGACCCTCACCCGTCCCCTAATCCTAACCCGTACGCTAACACTAACCCACGCCCTCACACGCATGCTCCCCCTAAAGCGTTGCCGTACCCTCACCTGGACCCTAAACCGTCCCCGTCCCCTAACCCTAACCCTAGCCCGAACCCTAACCCTAACCCTTCCCCGAAGCCTGACCCTCACCCGTGCCCTAATCCTAACCCGTACGCTAACACTAACCCGCGCCCTCACACGCACGCTCCCCCTAAAGCGTTGCCGTACCCACACCTGGACCCTAAACCGTCCCCGTCCCCTAACCCTAACCCTAGCCCGAACCCTAACCCTAACCCTTCCCCGAAGCCTGACCCTCACCCGTCCCCTAATCCTAACCCGTACGCTAACAGTAACCCGCGCCCTCACACGCACGCTCCCCCTAAAGCGTTGCCGTACCCTCACCTGGACCCTAAACCGTCCCCGTCCCCTAACCCTAACCCTAGCCCGAACCCTAACCCTAACCCTTCCCCGAAGCCTGACACTCACCCGTCCCCTAATCCTAACCCGTACGCTAACACTAACCCGTGCCCTCACACGCACGCTCCCCCTAAAGCGTTGCCGTACCTTCACCTGGACCCTAAACCGTCCCCGTCCCCTAACCCTAACCCTAGCCCGAACCCTAACCCTAACCCTTCCCCGAAGCCTGACCCTCACCCGTCCCCTAATCCTAACCCGTACGCTAACACTAACCCGCGCCCTCACACGCACGCTCCCCCTAAAGCGTTGCCGTACCCTCACCTGGACCCTAAACCGTCCCCGTCCCCTAACCCTAACCCTAGCCCGAACCCTAACCCTAACCCTTCCCCGAAGCCTGACCCTCACCCGTGCCCTAATCCTAACCCGTACGCTAACACTAACCCGTGCCCTCACACGCACGCTCCCCCTAAAGCGTTGCCGTACCCTCACCTGGACCCTAAACCGTCCCCGTCCCCTAACCCTAACCCTAGCCCGAACCCTAACCCTAACCCTTCCCCGAACCCTGACCCTCACCCGTGCCCTAATCCTAACCCGTACGCTAACACTAACCCGCGCCCTCACACGCACGCTCCCCCTAAAGCGTTGCCGTACCCTCACCTGGACCCTAAACCGTCCCCGTCCCCTAACCCTAACCCTAGCCCGAACCCTAACCCTAAACCTTCCCCGAAGCCTGACCCTCACAAGTCCCCTAATCCTAACCCGTACGCTAACACTAAACCGCGCCCTCACACGCACGCTCCCCCTAAAGCGTTGCCTTACCCTCACCTGGACCCTAAACCGTCCCCGTCCCCTAACCCTAACCCTAGCCAGAACCATAGCCCTAACCCTTCCCCGAAGCCTGACCCTCACCCGTCCCCTAATCCTAACCCGTACGCTAACACTAACCCGCGCCCTCACACGCACGCTCCCCCTAAAGCGTTGCCGTACCCTCACCTGGACCCTAAACCATCCCCGTCCCCTAACCCTAACCCTAGCCCGAACCCTAACCCTAACCCTTCCCCGAAGCCTGACCCTCACCCGTCCCCTAATCCTAACCCGTACGCTAACACTAACCCGCGCCCTCACACGCACGATCCCCCTAAAGCGTTGCCGTACCCTCACCTGGACCCTAAACCGTCCCCGTCCCCTAACCCTAACCCTAGCCCGAACCCTAACCCTAACCCTTCCCCGAAGCCTGACCCTCACCCGTGCCCTAATCCTAACCCGTACGCTAACACTAACCCGCGCCCTCACACGCACGCTCCCCCTAAAGCGTTGCCGCACCTTCACCTGGATCCTAAACCGTCCCCGTCCCCTAACCCTAACCCTAGCCCGAACCCTAACCCTAACCCTTCCCCGAAGCCTGACCCTCACCCGTCCCCTACTCCTAACCCGTACGCTAACACTAACCCGTGCCCTCTCACGCACGCTCCCCCTAAAGCGTTGCCGTACCCTCACCTGGGCCCTAAACCGTCCCCGTCCCCTAACCCTAACCCTAGCCCGAACCCTAACCCTAACCCTTTCCCGAAGCCTGACCCTCACCCGTGCCTTAATCCTAACCCGTACGCTAACACTAACCCGTGCCCTCACACGCACGCTCCCCCTAAAGCGTTGCCGTACCCTCACCTGGACCCTAAACCGTCCCCGTCCCCTAACCCTAACCCTAGCCCGAACCCTAACCCTAACCCTTCCCCGAAGCCTGACCCTCACCCGTCCCCTAATCCTAACCCGTACACTAACACTAACCCGCGCCCTCACACGCACGATCCCCCTAAAGCGTTGCCGTACCCTCACCTGGACCCTAAACCGTCCCCGTCCCCTAACCCTAACCCTAGCCCGAACCCTAACCCTAACCCTTCCCCGAAGCCTGACCCTCACCCGTGCCCTAATCCTAACCCGTACGCTAACACTAACCCGCGCCCTCACACGCACGCTCCCCCTAAAGCGTTGCCACACCCTCACCTGGAACCTAATCCGTCCCCGTCCCCTAACGCTAACCCTAGCCCGAACCCTAACCCTAAACCTTCCCCGAAGCCTGACCCTCACCCGTCCCCTACTCCTAACCCGTACGCTAACACTAACCCGTGCCCTCACACGCACGCTCCCCCTAAAGCGTTGCCGTACCCTCAACTGGACCCTAAACCGTCCCCGTCCCCTAACCCTAACCCTAGCCCGAACCCTAACCCTAACCCTTTCCCGAAGCCTGACCCTCACCCGTGCCTTAATCCTAACCCGTACGCTAACACTAACCCACGCCCTCACACGCACGCTCCCCCTAAAGCGTTGCCGTACCCTCACCTGGACCCTAAACCGTCCCCGTCCCCTAACCCTAACCCTAGCCCGAACCCAAACCCTAACCCTTCCCCGAAGCCTGAGCCTCACCCGTCCCCTAATACTAACACGTACGCTAACACTAACCCGCGCCCTCACACGCACGCTCCCCCTAAAGCGTTGCCGTACCCTCACCTGGGACCTAAACCGTCCCCGTCCCCTAACCCTAACCCTAGCCCGAACCCTAACCCTAACCCTTCCCCGAAGCCTGACCCTCACCCGTCCCCTAATCCTAACCCGTACGCTAACACTAACCCGCGCCCTCACACGCACGCTCCCCCTAAAGCGTTGCCGTACCCTCATCTGGACCCTAAACCGTCCCCGTCCCCTAACCCTAACCCTAGCCCGAACCCTAACCCTAACCCTTCCCCGAAGACTGACCCTCACCCGTGCCCTAATCCTAACCCGTACGCTAACACTAACCCGCGCCCTCACACGCACGATCCCCCTAAAGCGTTGCCACACCCTCACCTGGATCCTAAACCGTCCCCGTCCCCTAACGCTAACCCTAGCCCGAACCCTAACCCTAACCCTTCCCCGAAGCCTGACCCTCACCCGTCCCCTAATCCTAACCCGTACGCTAACACTAACCCGCGCTCTCACACGCACGCTCCCCCTAAAGCGTTGCCGTACCCTCAACTGGACCCTAAACCGTCCCCGTCCCCTAACCCTAACCCTAGCCCGAACCCTAACCCTAACCCTTCCCCGAAGCCTGACCCTAACCCGTCCCCTAATCCTAACCCGTACTCTAACACTAACCCGCGCCCTCACACGCACGCTCCCCCGAAAGCATTGCCGTACCCTCACCTGGACCCTAAACCGTCCCCGTCCCCTAACCCTAACCCTAGCCCGAACCCTAACCCTAACTCTTCCCCGAAGCCTGAGTCTCACCCGTGCCCTAATCCTAACCCGTACGCTAACACTAACCCGCGCCCTCACACGCACGCTCCCCTTAAAGCGTTGCCGTACCCTCACCTGGACCCTAAACCGTTCCCGTCCCCTAACCCTAACCCTAGCCCGAACCCTAACCCTAACCCTTCCCCGAAGCCTGACCCTCACCCGTGCCCTAATCCTAACCCGTACGCTAACACTAACCCGCGCCCTCACACGCACGCTCCCCCTAAAGCGTTGCCGTACCCTCACCTGGACCCTAAACCGTCCCCGTCTCCTAACCGTAACCATAGCCCGAACCCTAACCCTAACCCTTCCCCGAACCCTGAGCCTCACCCGTCCCCTAATCCTAACCCGTACGCTAACACTAACCCGAGCCCTCACACGCACGCTCCCCCTAAGGCGTTGCCGAACCCTCTCCTGGACCCTAAACCGTTCCCGTCCCCTAAACCTAACCCTAGCCCGAACCCTAACCCTAACCCTTCCCCGAAGCCTGACCCTCACCCGTGCCCTAATCCTAACCCGTACGCTAACACTAACCCGCGCCCTCACACGCACGCTCCCCCTAAAGCGTTGCTGTACCCTCACCTGGACCCTAAACCGTCCCCGTCCCCTAACCCTAACCCTAGCCCGAACCCTAACCCTAACCCTTCCCCGAAGCCTGACCTTCACCCGTCCCCTAATCCTAACCCGTACGCTAACACTAACCCGCGCCCTCACACGCACGCTCCCCCTAAAGCGTTGCCGTACCCTCACCTGGACCCTAAACCGTCCCCGTCCCCTAACGCTAACCCTAGCCCGAACCCTAACCCTAACCCTTCCCCGAAGCCTGACCCTCACCCGTCCACTAATCCTAAACCGTACGCTAACACTAACCCGCGCCCTCACACGCACGCTCCCCCTAAAGCGTTGCCGTACCCTCACCTGGACCCTAAACCGTCCCCGTCCCCTAACCCTAACCCTAGCCTGAACCCTAACCCTAACCCTTCCCCGAAGCCTGACCCTCACCCTTCCCCTAATCCTAACCCGTACGCTAACACTAACACGCTCCCTCACACGCACGCTCCCCCTAAAGCGTTGCCGTACCCTCACCTGGACCCTAAACCGTCCCCGTCCCCTAACCCTAACCCTAGCCCGAACCCTAACCCTAACCCTTCCCCGAAGCCTGACCCTCACCCGTCCCCTAATCCTAACCCGTACGCTAACACTAACCCGCGCCCTCACACGCACGCTCCCCCTAAAGCGTTGCCGTACCCTCACCTGGACCCTAAACCGTCCCCGTCCCCTAACCCTAACCCTAGACTGAACCCTAACCCTAACCCTTCCCCGAAGCCTGACCCTCACCCGTGCCCTAATCCTAACCCGTACGCTAACACTAACCCGCGCCCTCACACGCACGCTCCCCCTAAAGCGTTGCCGTACCCTCACCTGGACCCTAAACCGTTCCCGTCCCCTAACCCTAACATTAGCCCGAACCCTAACCCTAACCCTTCCCCGAAGCCTGACCCTCACCCGTCCCCTAATCCTAACCCGTACGCTAACAGTAACCCACGCCCTCACACGCACGCTCCCCCTAAAGCGTTGCCGTACCCTCACCTGGACCCTAAACCGTCCCCGTCCCCTAACCCTAACCCTAGCCCGAACCCTAACCCTAACCCTTCCCCGAAGCCTGACCCTCACCCGTCCCCTAATCCTAACCCGTACGCTAACACTAACCCGCGCCCTCACACGCACGCTCCCCCTAAAGCGTTGCCGTACCCTCACCTGGACCCTAAACCGTCCCCGTCCCCTAACCCTAACCCTAGCCCGAACCCTAACCCTAACCCTTCCCCGAAGCCTGACCCTCACCCGTCCCCTAATCCTAACCCGTACGCTAACACTAACCCACGCCCTCACACGCATGCTCCCCCTAAAGCGTTGCCGTACCCTCACCTGGACCCTAAACCGTCCCCGTCCCCTAACCCTAACCCTAGCCCGAACCCTAACCCTAACCCTTCCCCGAAGCCTGACCCTCACCCGTGCCCTAATCCTAACCCGTACGCTAACACTAACCCGCGCCCTCACACGCACGCTCCCCCTAAAGCGTTGCCGTACCCACACCTGGACCCTAAACCGTCCCCGTCCCCTAACCCTAACCCTAGCCCGAACCCTAACCCTAACCCTTCCCCGAAGCCTGACCCTCACCCGTCCCCTAATCCTAACCCGTACGCTAACAGTAACCCGCGCCCTCACACGCACGCTCCCCCTAAAGCGTTGCCGTACCCTCACCTGGACCCTAAACCGTCCCCGTCCCCTAACCCTAACCCTAGCCCGAACCCTAACCCTAACCCTTCCCCGAAGCCTGACCCTCACCCGTCCCCTAATCCTAACCCGTACGCTAACACTAACCCGCGCCCTCACACGCACGCTCCCCCTAAAGCGTTGCCGTACCCTCACCTGGACCCTAAACCGTCCCCGTCCCCTAACCCTAACCCTAGCCCGAACCCTAACCCTAACCCTTCCCCGAAGCCTGACCCTCACCCGTCCCCTAATCCTAACCCGTACGCTAACACTAACCCACGCCCTCACACGCATGCTCCCCCTAAAGCGTTGCCGTACCCTCACCTGGACCCTAAACCGTCCCCGTCCCCTAACCCTAACCCTAGCCCGAACCCTAACCCTAACCCTTCCCCGAAGCCTGACCCTCACCCGTGCCCTAATCCTAACCCGTACGCTAACACTAACCCGCGCCCTCACACGCACGCTCCCCCTAAAGCGTTGCCGTACCCACACCTGGACCCTAAACCGTCCCCGTCCCCTAACCCTAACCCTAGCCCGAACCCTAACCCTAACCCTTCCCCGAAGCCTGACCCTCACCCGTCCCCTAATCCTAACCCGTACGCTAACACTAACCCGCGCCCTCACACGCACGCTCCCCCTAAAGCGTTGCCGTACCCTCACCTGGACCCTAAACCGTCCCCGTCCCCTAACCCTAACCCTAGCCCGAACCCTAACCCTAACCCTTCCCCGAAGCCTGACCCTCACCCGTCCCCTAATCCTAACCCGTACGCTAACACTAACCCGCGCCCTCACACGCACGCTCCCCCTAAAGCGTTGCCGTACCCTCACCTGGACCCTAAACCGTCCCCGTCCCCTAACCCTAACCCTAGCCCGAACCCTAACCCTAACCCTTCCCCGAAGCCTGACCCTCACCCGTCCCCTAATCCTAACCCGTACGCTAACACTAACCCGCGCCCTCACACGCACGCTCCCCCTAAAGCGTTGCCGTACCCTCACCTGGACCCTAAACCGTCCCCGTCCCCTAACCCTAACCCTAGCCAGAACCATAGCCCTAACCCTTCCCCGTAGCCTGACCCTCACCCGTCCCCTAATCCTAACCCGTACGCTAACACTAACCCGCGCCCTCACACGCACGCTCCCCCTAAAGCGTTGCCGTACCCTCACCTGGACCCTAAACCATCCCCGTCCCCTAACCCTAACCCTAGCCCGAACCCTAACCCTAACCCTTCCCCGAAGCCTGACCCTCACCCGTCCCCTAATCCTAACCCGTACGCTAACACTAACCCGCGCCCTCACACGCACGATCCCCCTAAAGTGTTGCCGTACCCTCACCTGGACCCTAAACCGTCCCCGTCCCCTAACCCTAACCCTAGCCCGAACCCTAACCCTAACCCTTCCCCGAAGCCTGACCCTCACCCGTGCCCTAATCCTAACCCGTACACTAACACTAACCCGCGCCCTCACACGCACGATCCCCCTAAAGCGTTGCCGCACCTTCACCTGGATCCTAAACCGTCCCCGTCCCCTAACCCTAACCCTAGCCCGAACCCTAACCCTAACCCTTCCCCGAAGCCTGACCCTCACCCGTCCCCTACTCCTAACCCGTACGCTAACACTAACCCGTGCCCTCACACGCACGCTCCCCCTAAAGCGTTGCCGTACCCTCACCTGGGCCCTAAACCGTCCCCGTCCCCTAACCCTAACCCTAGCCCGAACCCTAACCCTAACCCTTCCCCGAAGCCTGACCCTCACCCGTCCCCTAATCCTAACCCGTACGCTAACACTAACCCGCGCCCTCACACGCACGCTCCCCCTAAAGCGTTGCCGTACCCTCACCTGGACCCTAAACCGTCCCCGTCCCCTAACCCTAACCCTAGCCCGAACCCTAACCCTAACCCTTCCCCGAAGCCTGACCCTCACCCGTGCCCTAATCCTAACCCGTACGCTAACACTAACCCGCGCCCTCACACGCACGCTCCCCCTAAAGCGTTGCCACACCCTCACCTGGATCCTAATCCGTCCCCGTCCCCTAACGCTAACCCTAGCCCGAACCCTAACCCTAACCCTTCCCCGAAGCCTGACCCTCACCCGTCCCCTACTCCTAACCCGTACGCTAACACTAACCCGTGCCCTCACACGCACGCTCCCCCTAAAGCGTTGCCGTACCCTCAACTGGACCCTAAACCGTCCCCGTCCCCTAACCCTAACCCTAGCCCGAACCCTAACCCTAACCCTTTCCCGAAGCCTGACCCTCACCCGTGCCTTAATCCTATCCCGTATGCTAACACTAACCCACGCCCTCACACGCACGCTCCCCCTAAAGCGTTGCTGTACCCTCACCTGGACCCTAAACCGTCCCCGTCCCCTAACCCTAACCCTAGCCCGAACCCAAACCCTAACCCTTCCCCGAAGCCTGAGCCTCACCCGTCCCCTAATCCTAACACGTACGCTAACACTAACCCGCGCCCTCACACGCACGCTCCCCCTAAAGCGTTGCCGTACCCTCACCTGGGACCTAAACCGTCCCCATCCCCTAACCCTAACCCTAGCCCGAACCCTAACCCTAACCCTTCCCCGAAGCCTGACCCTCACCCGTCCCCTAATCCTAACCCGTACGCTAACACTAACCCGCGCCCTCACACGCACGCTCCCCCTAAAGCGTTGCCGTACCCTCATCTGGACCCTAAACCGTCCCCGTCCCCTAACCCTAACCCTAGCCCGAACCCTAACCCTAACCCTTCCCCGAAGACTGACCCTCACCCGTGCCCTAATCCTAACCCGTACGCTAACACTAACCCGCGCCCTCACACGCACGCTCCCCCTAAAGCGTTGCCACACCCTCACCTGGATCCTAAACCGTCCCCGTCCCCTAACGCTAACCCTAGCCCGAACCCTAACCCTAACCCTTCCCCGAAGCCTGACCCTCACCCGTCCCCTAATCCTAACCCGTACGCTAACACTAACCCGCGCTCTCACACGCACGCTCCCCCTAAAGCGTTGCCGTACCCTCAACTGGACCCTAAACCGTCCCCGTCCCCTAAACCTAACCCTAGCCCAAACCCTAACCCTAACCCTTCCCCGAAGCCTGACCCTCACCCGTCCCCTAATCCTAACCCGTACTATAACACTAACCCGCGCCCTCACACGCACGCTCCCCCGAAAACATTGCCGTACCCTCACCTGGACCCTAAACCGTCCCCGTCCCCTAACCCTAACCCTAGCCCGAACCCTAACCCTAACTCTTCCCCGAAGCCTGAGTCTCACCCGTGCCCTAATCCTAACCCGTACGCTAACACTAACCCGCGCCCTCACACGCACGCTCCCCCTAAAGCGTTGCCGTACCCTCACCTGGACCCTAAACCGTTCCCGTCCCCTAACCCTAACCCTAACCCGAACCCTAACCCTAACGCTTCCCCGAAGCCTGACCCTCACCCGTGCCCTAATCCTAACCCGTACGCTAACACTAACCCGCGCCCTCACACGCACGCTCCCCCTAAAGCGTTGCCGTACCCTCACCTGGACCCTAAACCGTCCCCGTCCCCTAACCGTAACCATAGCTCGAACCCTAACCCTAACCCTTCCCCGAACCCTGAGCCTCACCCGTCCCCTAATCCTAACCCGTACGCTAACACTAACCCGAGCCCTCACACGCACGCTCCCCCTAAGGCGTTGCCGTACCCTCTCCTGGACCCTAAACCGTCCCCGTCCCCTAAACCTAACCCTAGCCCGAACCCTAACCCTAACCCTTCCCCGAAGCCTGACCCTCACCCGTGCCCTAATCCTAACCCGTACGCTAACACTAACCCGCGCCCTCACACGCACGCTGCCCCTAAAGCGTTGCTGTACCCTCACCTGGACCCTAAACCGTCCCCGTCCCCTAACCCTAACCCTAGCCCGAACCCTAACCCTAACCCTTCCCCGAAGCCTGACCCTCACCCGTCCCCTAATCCTAACCCGTACGCTAACACTAACCCGCGCCCTCACACGCACGCTACCCCTAAAGCGTTGCCGTACCCTCACCTGGACCCTAAACCGAACCCGTCCCCTAACCCTAACCCTAGCCCGAACCCTAACCCTAAACCTTCCCCGAAGCCTGACCCTCACCCGTCCCCTAATCCTAACCCGTACGCTAACACTAACCCGCGCCCTCACACGCACGCTCCCCCTAAAGCGTTGCCGTACCCTCACCTGGACCCTAAACCGTCCCCGTCCCCTAACCCTAACCCTAGCCAGAACCATAGCCCTAACACTTCCCCGAAGCCTGACCCTCACCCGTCCGCTAATCCTAACCCGTACGCTAACACTAACCCGCGCCCTCACACGCACGCTCCCCCTAAAGCGTTGCCGTACCCTCACCTGGACCCTAAACCGTCCCCGTCCCCTAACCCTAACCCTAGCCCGAACCCTAACCCTAACCCTTCCCCGAAGCCTGACCCTCACCCGTGCCCTAATCCTAACCCGTACGCTAACACTAACCCGCGCCCTCACACGCACGCTCCCCCTAAAGCGTTGCCGTACCCTCACCTGGACCCTAAACCGTCCCCGTCCCCTAACCCTAACCCTAGCCCGAACCCTAACCCTAACCCTTCCCCGAAGCCTGACCCTCACCCGTCCCCTAATCCTAACCCGTACGCTAACACTAACCCGCGCCCTCACACGCACGCTCCCCCTAAAGCGTTGCCGTACCCTCACCTGGACCCTAAACCGAACCCGTCCCCTAACCCTAACCCTAGCCCGAACCCTAACCCTAACCCTTCCCCGAAGCCTGACCCTCACCCGTCCCTTAATCCTAACCCGTACGCTAACACTAACCCGCGCGTTCACACGCACGCTCCCCCTAAAGCGTTGCCGTACCCTCACCTGGACCCTAAACCGTCCCCGTCCCCTAACCCTAACCCTAGCCCGAACCCTAACCCTAACCCTTCCCCGAAGCCTGACCCTCACCCTTCCCCTAATCCTAACCCGTACGCTAACACTAACCCGCGCCCTCACACGCACGCTCCCCCTAAAGCGTTGCCGTACCCTCACCTGGACCCTAAACCGTTCCCGTCCTCTAACCCTAACATTAGCCCGAACCCTAACCCTAACCCTTCCCCGAAGCCTGACCCTCACCCGTCCCCTAATCCTAACCCGTACGCTAACAGTAACCCGCGCCCTCACACGCACGCTCCCCCTAAAGCGTTGCCGTACCCTCACCTGGACCCTAAACCGTCCCCGTCCCCTAACACTAACCCTAGCCCGAACCCTAACCCTAACCCTTCCCCGAAGCCTGACCCTCACCCGTCCCCGAATCCTAACCCGTACGCTAACACTAACCCACGCCCTCACACGCATGCTCCCCCTAAAGCGTTGCCGTACCCTCACCTGGACCCTAAACCGTCCCCGTCCCCTAACCCTAACCCTAGCCCGAACCCTAACCCTAACCCTTCCCCGAAGCCTGACCCTCACCCGTGCCCTAATCCTAACCCGTACGCTAACACTAACCCGCGCCCTCACACGCACGCTCCCCCTAAAGCGTTGCCGTACCCTCACCTGGACCCTAAACCGTCCCCGTCCCCTAACCCTAACCCTAGCCCGAACCCTAACCCTAACCCTTCCCCGAAGCCTGACCCTCACCCGTCCCCTAATCCTAACCCGTACGCTAACAGTAACCCGCGCCCTCACACGCACGCTCCCCCTAAAGCGTTGCCGTACCCTCACCTGGACCCTAAACCGTCCCCGTCCCCTAACCCTAACCCTAGCCCGAACCCTAACCCTAACCCTTCCCCGAAGCCTGACCCTCACCCGTCCCCTAATCCTAACCCGTACGCTAACACTAACCCGCGCCCTCACACGCACGCTCCCCCTAAAGCATTGCCGTACCCTCACCTGGACCCTAAACCGTCCCCGTCCCCTAACCCTAACCCTAGCCCGAACCCTAACCCTAACCCTTCCCCGAAGCCTGACCCTCACCCGTCCCCTAATCCTAACCCGTACGCTAACACTAACCCGCGCCCTCACACGCATGCTCCCCCTAAAGCGTTGCCGTACCCTCACCTGGACCCTAAACCGTCCCCGTCCCCTAACCCTAACCCTAGCCCGAACCCTAACCCTAACCCTTCCCCGAAGCCTGACCCTCACCCGTGCCCTAATCCTAACCCGTACGCTAACACTAACCCGTGCCCTCACACACACGCTCCCCCTAAAGCGTTGCCATACCCTCACCTGGACCCTAAACCGTCCCCGTCCCCTAACCCTAACCCTAGCCCGAACGCTAGCCCTAACCCTTCCCCGAACCCTGACCCTCACCCGTGCCCTAATCCTAACCTGTACGCTAACACTAACCCGCGCCCTCACACGCACGCTCCCCCTAAAGCGTTGCCGTACCCTCACCTGGACCCTAAACAGTCCCCGTCCCCTAACCCTAACCCTAGCCCGAACCCTAACCCTAACCTGTCCCCGAAGCCTGACCCTCACCCGTCCCCTAATCCTAACCCGTACGCTAACACTAACCCGCGCCCTCACACGCACGCTCCCCCTAAAGCGTTGCCGTACCCTCACCTGGACCCTAAACCGTCCCCGTCCCCTAACCCTAACCCTAGCCCGAACCCTAACCCTAACCCTTACCCGAAGCCTGACCCTCACCCGTCCCCTAATCCTAACCCGTACGCTAACACTAACCCGCGCCCTCTCACGCACGCTCCCCCTAAAGCGTTGCCGTACCCTCACCTGGACCCTAAACCGTCCCCGTCCCCTAACCCTAACCCTAGCCCGAACCCTAACCCTAACCCTTCCCCGAAGCCTGACCCTCACCCGTGCCATAATCCTAACCCGTACGCTAACACTAACCCGCGCCCTCACACGCACGCTCCCCCTAAAGCGTTGCCGTACCCTCACCTGGACCCTAAACCGTCCCCGTCCCCTAACCCTAACCCTAGCCCGAACCCTAACCCTAACCCTTCCCCGAAGCCTGACCCTCACCCGTCCCCTAATCCTAACCCGTACGCTAACAGTAACCCGCGCCCTCACACGCACGCTCCCCCTAAAGCGTTGCCGTACCCTCACCTGGACCCTAAACCGTCCCCGTCCCCTAACCCTAACCCTAGCCCGAACCCTAACCCTAACCCTTCCCCGAAGCCTGACCCTCACCCGTCCCCTAATCCTAACCCGTACGCTAACACTAACCCGCGCCCTCACACGCACGCTCCCCCTAAAGCGTTGCCGTACCCTCACCTGGACCCTAAACCGTCCCCGTCCCCTAACCCTAACCCTAGCCCGAACCCTAACCCTAACCCTTCCCCGAAGCCTGACCCTCACCCGTACCCTAATCCTAACCCGTACGCTAACACTAACCCGCGCCCTCACACGCATGCTCCCCCTAAAGCGTTGCCGTACCCTCACCTGGACCCTAAACCGTCCCCGTCCCCTAACCCTAACCCTAGCCCGAACCCTAACCCTAACCCTTCCCCGAAGCCTGACCCTCACCCGTGCCCTAATCCTAACCCGTACGCTAACACTAACCCGTGCCCTCACACGCACGCTCCCCCTAAAGCGTTGCCATACCCTCACCTGGACCCTAAACCGTCCCCGTCCCCTAACCCTAACCCTAGCCCGAACGCTAGCCCTAACCCTTCCCCGAACCCTGACCCTCACCCGTGCCCTAATCCTAACCTGTACGCTAACACTAACCCGCGCCCTCACACGCACGCTCCCCCTAAAGCGTTGCCGTACCCTCACCTGGACCCTAAACAGTCCCCGTCCCCTAACCCTAACCCTAGCCCGAACCCTAACCCTAACCTGTCCCCGAAGCCTGACCCTCACCCGTCCCCTAATCCTAACCCGTACGCTAACACTAACCCGCGCCCTCACACGCACGCTCCCCCTAAAGCGTTGCCGTACCCTCACCTGGACCCTAAACCGTCCCCGTCCCCTAACCCTAACCCTAGCCCGAACCCTAACCTTAACCCTTCCCCGAAGCCTGACCCTCACCCGTGCCCTAATCCTAACCCGTACGCTAACACTAACCCGCGCCCTCACACGCACGCTCCCCTTAAAGCGTTGCCACACCCTCACCTGGATCCTAAACCGTCCCCGTCCCCTAACGCTAACCCTAGCCCGAACCCTAACCCTAACACTTCCCCGAAGCCTGACCCTCACCCGTCCCCTAATCCTAACCCGTACGCTAACACTAACCCGCGCTCTCACACGCACGCTCCCCCTAAAGCGTTGCCGTACCCTCAACTGGACCCTAAACCGTCCCCGTCCCCTAACCCTAACCCTAGCCCGAACCCTAACCCTAACCCTTCCCCGAAGCCTGAGCGTCACCCGTGCCCTAATCCTAACCCGTACGCTAACACTAACCCGCGCCCTCACACGCACGCTCCCCCTAAAGCGTTGCCGTACCCTCACCTGGACCCTAAACCGTTCCCGTCCCCTAACCCTAACCCTAGACCGAACCCTAACCCTAACCCTTCCCCGAAGCCTGACCCTCACCCGTGCCCTAATCCTAACCCGTACGCTAACACTAACCCGCGCCCTCACACGCACGCTCCCCCTAAAGCGTTGCCGTACCCTCACCTGGACCCTAAACCGTCCCCGTCCCCTAACAGTAACCATAGCCCGAACCCTAACCCTAACCCTTCCCCGAACCCTGAGCCTCACCCGTCCCCTAATCCTAACCCGTACGCTAACACTAACCCGAGCCCTCACACGCACGCTCCCCCTAAGGCGTTGCCGTACCCTCACCTGGACCCTAAACCGTCCCCGTCCCCTAAACCTAACCCTAGCCCGAACCCTAACCCTAACCCTTCCCCGAAGCCTGACCCTCACCCGTCCCCTAATCCTAACCCGTACGCTAACACTAACCCGCGCCCTCACACGCACGCTCCCCCTAAAGCGTTGCTGTACCCTCACCTGGACCCTAAACCGTCCCCGTCCCCTAACCCTAACCCTAGCCCGAACCCTAACCCTAACCCTTCCCCGAAGCCTGACCCTCACCCGTCCCCTAATCCTAACCCGTACGCTAACACTAACCCGCGCCCTCACACGCACGCTCCCCCTAAAGCGTTGCCATACCCTCACCTGGACCCTAAACCGAACCCGTCCCCTAACCCTAACCCTAGCCCGAACCCTAACCCTAACCCTTCCCCGAAGCCTGACCCTCACCCGTCCCCTAATCCTAACCCGTACGCTAACACTAACCCGCGCCCTCACACGCACGCTCCCCCTAAAGCGTTGCCGTACCCTCACCTGGACCCTAAACCGTCCCCGTCCCCTAACCCTAACCCTAGCCCGAACCCTAACCCTAACCCTTGCCCGAAGACTGACCCTCACCCGTCCCCTAATCCTAACCCGTACGCTAACACTAACGCGCGCCCTCACACGCACGCTCCCCCTAAAGCGTTGCCGTACCCTCACCTGGACCCTAAACCGTCCCCGTCCCCTAACCCTAACCCTAGCCCGAACCCTAACCCTAAACCTTCCCCGAAGCCTGACCCTCACCCGTCCCCTAATCCTAACCCGTACGCTAACACTAACCCGCGCCCTCACACGCACGCTCCCCCTAAAGCGTTGCCGTACCCTCACCTGGACCCTAAACCGTCCCCGTCCCCTAACCCTAACCCTAGCCCGAACCATAGCCCTAACCCTTCCCCGAAGCCTGACCCTCACCCGTCCGCTAATCCTAACCCGTACGCTAACACTAACCCACGCCCTCACACGCACGCTCCCCCTAAAGCGTTGCCGTACCCTCACCTGGACCCTAAACCGTCCCCGTCCCCTAACCCTAACCCTAGCCCGAACCCTAACCCTAACCCTTCCCCGAAGCCTGACCCTCACCCGTCCCCTAATCCTAACCCGTACGCTAACACTAACCCACGCCCTCACACGCACGCTCCCCCTAAAGCGTTGCCGTACCCTCACCTGGACCCTAAACCGTCCCCGTCCCCTAACGCTAACCCTAGCCCGAACCCTAACCCTAACCCTTCCCCGAAGCCTGACCCTCACCCGTCCACTAATCCTAATCCGTACGCTAACACTAACTCGCGCCCTCACACGCACGCTCCCCCTAAAGCGTTGCCGTACCCTCACCTGGACCCTAAACCGTCCCCGTCCCCTAACCCTAACCTTAGCCTGAACCCTAACCCTAACCCTTCCCCGAAGCCTGACCCTCACCCGTGCCCTAATCCTAACCCGTACGCTAACACTAACCCGCGCCCTCACACGCACGCTCCCCCTAAAGCGTTGCCGTACCCTCACCTGGACCCTAAACCGTCCCCGTCCCCTAACCCTAACCCTAGCCCGAACCCTAACCCTAACCCTTCCCCGAAGCCTGACCCTCACCCGTCCCCTAATCCTAACCCGTACGCTAACACTAACCCGCGCCCTCACACGCACGCTCCCCCTAAAGCGTTGCCGTACCCTCACCTGGACCCTAAACCGTCCCCGTCCCCTAACCCTAACCCTAGACTGAACCCTAACCCTAACCCTTCCCCGAAGCCTGACCCTCACCCGTGCCCTAATCCTAACCCGTACGCTAACACTAACCCGCGCCCTCACACGCACGCTCCCCCTAAAGCGTTGCCGTACCCTCACCTGGACCCTAAACCGTTCCCGTCCCCTAACCCTAACATTAGCCCGAACCCTAACCCTAACCCTTCCCCGAAGCCTGACCCTCACCCGTCCCCTAATCCTAACCCGTACGCTAACAGTAACCCACGCCCTCACACGCACGCTCCCCCTAATGCGTTGCCGTACCCTCACCTGGACCCTAAACCGTCCCCGTCCCCTAACCCTAACCCTAGCCCGAACCCTAACCCTAACCCTTCCCCGAAGCCTGACCCTCACCCGTCCCCTAATCCTAACCCGTACGCTAACACTAACCCGCGCCCTCACACGCACGCTCCCCCTAAAGCGTTGCCGTACCCTCACCTGGACCCTAAACCGTCCCCGTCCCCTAACCCTAACCCTAGCCCGAACCCTAACCCTAACCCTTCCCCGAAGCCTGACCCTCACCCGTCCCCTAATCCTAACCCGTACGCTAACACTAACCCACGCCCTCACACGCATGCTCCCCCTAAAGCGTTGCCGTACCCTCACCTGGACCCTAAACCGTCCCCGTCCCCTAACCCTAACCCTAGCCCGAACCCTAACCCTAACCCTTCCCCGAAGCCTGACCCTCACCCGTGCCCTAATCCTAACCCGTACGCTAACACTAACCCGTGCCCTCACACGCACGCTCCCCCTAAAGCGTTGCCATACCCTCACCTGGACCCTAAACCGTCCCCGTCCCCTAACCCTAACCCTAGCCCGAACGCTAGCCCTAACCCTTCCCCGAACCCTGACCCTCACCCGTGCCCTAATCCTAACCTGTACGCTAACACTAACCCGCGCCCTCACACGCACGCTCCCCCTAAAGCGTTGCCGTACCCTCACCTGGACCCTAAACAGTCCCCGTCCCCTAACCCTAACCCTAGCCCGAACCCTAACCCTAACCTGTCCCCGAAGCCTGACCCTCACCCGTCCCCTAATCCTAACCCGTACGCTAACACTAACCCGCGCCCTCACACGCACGCTCCCCCTAAAGCGTTGCCGTACCCTCACCTGGACCCTAAACCGTCCCCGTCCCCTAACCCTAACCCTAGCCCGAACCCTAACCTTAACCCTTCCCCGAAGCCTGACCCTCACCCGTGCCCTAATCCTAACCCGTACGCTAACACTAACCCGCGCCCTCACACGCACGCTCCCCTTAAAGCGTTGCCACACCCTCACCTGGATCCTAAACCGTCCCCGTCCCCTAACGCTAACCCTAGCCCGAACCCTAACCCTAACACTTCCCCGAAGCCTGACCCTCACCCGTCCCCTAATCCTAACCCGTACGCTAACACTAACCCGCGCTCTCACACGCACGCTCCCCCTAAAGCGTTGCCGTACCCTCAACTGGACCCTAAACCGTCCCCGTCCCCTAACCCTAACCCTAGCCCGAACCCTAACCCTAACCCTTCCCCGAAGCCTGACCCTCACCCGTCCCCTAATCCTAACCCGTACGCTAACACTAACCCGCGCCCTCACACGCACGCTCCCCCTAAAGCATTGCCGTACCCTCACCTGGACCCTAAACCGTCCCCGTCCCCTAACCCTAACCCTAGCCCGAACCCTAACCCTAACCTTTCCCCGAAGCCTGAGCGTCACCCGTGCCCTAATCCTAACCCGTACGCTAACACTAACCCGCGCCCTCACACGCACGCTCCCCCTAAAGCGTTGCCGTACCCTCACCTGGACCCTAAACCGTTCCCGTCCCCTAACCCTAACCCTAGACCGAACCCTAACCCTAACCCTTCCCCGAAGCCTGACCCTCACCCGTGCCCTAATCCTAACCCGTACGCTAACACTAACCCGCGCCCTCACACGCACCCTCCCCCTAAAGCGTTGCCGTACCCTCACCTGGACCCTAAACCGTCCCCGTCCCCTAACAGTAACCATAGCCCGAACCCTAACCCTAACCCTTCCCCGAACCCTGAGCCTCACCCGTCCCCTAATCCTAACCCGTACGCTAACACTAACCCGAGCCCTCACACGCACGCTCCCCCTAAGGCGTTGCCGTACCCTCACCTGGACCCTAAACCGTCCCCGTCCCCTAAACCTAACCCTAGCCCGAACCCTAACCCTAACCCTTCCCCGAAGCCTGACCCTCACCCGTCCCCTAATCCTAACCCGTACGCTAACACTAACCCGCGCCCTCACACGCACGCTCCCCCTAAAGCGTTGCTGTACCCTCACCTGGACCCTAAACCGTCCCCGTCCCCTAACCCTAACCCTAGCCCGAACCCTAACCCTAACCCTTTCCCGAAGCCTGACCCTCACCCGTCCCCTAATCCTAACCCGTACGCTAACACTAACCCGCGCCCTCACACGCACGCTCCCCCTAAAGCGTTGCCATACCCTCACCTGGACCCTAAACCGAACCCGTCCCCTAACCCTAACCCTAGCCCGAACCCTAACCCTAACCCTTCCCCGAAGCCTGACCCTCACCCGTCCCCTAATCCTAACCCGTACGCTAACACTAACCCGCGCCCTCACACGCACGCTCCCCCTAAAGCGTTGCCGTACCCTCACCTGGACCCTAAACCGTCCCCGTCCCCTAACCCTAACCCTAGCCCGAACCCTAACCCTAACCCTTGCCCGAAGACTGACCCTCACCCGTCCCCTAATCCTAACCCGTACGCTAACACTAACGCGCGCCCTCACACGCACGCTCCCCCTAAAGCGTTGCCGTACCCTCACCTGGACCCTAAACCGTCCCCGTCCCCTAACCCTAACCCTAGCCCGAACCCTAACCCTAAACCTTCCCCGAAGCCTGACCCTCACCCGTCCCCTAATCCTAACCCGTACGCTAACACTAACCCGCGCCCTCACACGCACGCTCCCCCTAAAGCGTTGCCGTACCCTCACCTGGACCCTAAACCGTCCCCGTCCCCTAACCCTAACCCTAGCCCGAACCATAGCCCTAACCCTTCCCCGAAGCCTGACCCTCACCCGTCCGCTAATCCTAACCCGTACGCTAACACTAACCCACGCCCTCACACGCACGCTCCCCCTAAAGCGTTGCCGTACCCTCACCTGGACCCTAAACCATCCCCGTCCCCTAACCCTAACCCTAGCCCGAACCCTAACCCTAACCCTTCCCCGAAGCCTGACCCTCACCCGTCCCCTAATCCTAACCCGTACGCTAACACTAACCAACGCCCTCACACGCACGCTCCCCCTAAAGCGTTGCCGTACCCTCACCTGGACCCTAAACCGTCCCCGTCCCCTAACGCTAACCCTAGCCCGAACCCTAACCCTAACCCTTCCCCGAAGCCTGACCCTCACCCGTCCACTAATCCTAAACCGTACGCTAACACTAACCCGCGCCCTCACACGCACGCTCCCCCTAAAGCGTTGCCGTACCCTCACCTGGACCCTAAACCGTCCCCGTCCCCTAACCCTAACCCTAGCCTGAACCCTAACCCTAACCCTTCCCCGAAGCCTGACCCTCACCCGTGCCCTAATCCTAACCCGTACGCTAACACTAACCCGCGCCCTCACACGCACGCTCCCCCTAAAGCGTTGCCGTACCCTCACCTGGACCCTAAACCGTCCCCGTCCCCTAACCCTAACCCTAGCCCGAACCCTAACCCTAACCCTTCCCCGAAGCCTGACCCTCACCCGTCCCCTAATCCTAACCCGTACGCTAACACTAACCCGCGCCCTCACACGCACGCTCCCCCTAAAGCGTTGCCGTACCCTCACCTGGACCCTAAACCGTCCCCGTCCCCTAACCCTAACCCTAGACTGAACCCTAACCCTAACCCTTCCCCGAAGCCTGACCCTCACCCGTGCCCTAATCCTAACCCGTACGCTAACACTAACCCGCGCCCTCACACGCACGCTCCCCCTAGAGCGTTGCCGTACCCTCACCTGGACCCTAAACCGTTCCCGTCCCCTAACCCTAACATTAGCCCGAACCCTAACCCTAACCCTTCCCCGAAGCCTGACCCTCACCCGTCCCCTAATCCTAACCCGTACGCTAACAGTAACCCACGCCCTCACACGCACGCTCCCCCTAATGCGTTGCCGTACCCTCACCTGGACCCTAAACCGTCCCCGTCCCCTAACCCTAACCCTAGCCCGAACCCTAACCCTAACCCTTCCCCGAAGCCTGACCCTCACCCGTCCCCTAATCCTAACCCGTACGCTAACACTAACCCGCGCCCTCACACGCACGCTCCCCCTAAAGCGTTGCCGTACCCTCACCTGGACCCTAAACCGTCCCCGTCCCCTAACCCTAACCCTAGCCCGAACCCTAACCCTAACCCTTCCCCGAAGCCTGACCCTCACCCGTCCCCTAATCCTAACCCGTACGCTAACACTAACCCACGCCCTCACACGCATGCTCCCCCTAAAGCGTTGCCGTACCCTCACCTGGACCCTAAACCGTCCCCGTCCCCTAACCCTAACCCTAGCACGAACCCTAACCCTAACCCTTCCCCGAAGCCTGACCCTCACCCGTGCCCTAATCCTAACCCGTACGCTAACACTAACCCGCGCCCTCACACGCACGCTCCCCCTAAAGCGTTGCCGTACCCACACCTGGACCCTAAACCGTCCCCGTCCCCTAACCCTAACCCTAGCCCGAACCCTAACCCTAACCCTTCCCCGAAGCCTGACCCTCACCCGTCCCCTAATCCTAACCCGTACGCTAACAGTAACCCGCGCCCTCACACGCACGCTCCCCCTAAAGCGTTGCCGTACCCTCACCTGGACCCTAAACCGTCCCCGTCCCCTAACCCTAACCCTAGCCCGAACCCTAACCCTAACCCTTCCCCGAAGCCTGACCCTCACCCGTCCCCTAATCCTAACCCGTACGCTAACACTAACCCGTGCCCTCACACGCACGCTCCCCCTAAAGCGTTGCCGTACCTTCACCTGGACCCTAAACCGTCCCCGTCCCCTAACCCTAACCCTAGCCCGAACCCTAACCCTAACCCTTCCCCGAAGCCTGACCCTCACCCGTCCCCTAATCCTAACCCGTACGCTAACACTAACCCGCGCCCTCACACGCACGCTCCCCCTAAAGCGTTGCCGTACCCTCACCTGGACCCTAAACCGTCCCCGTCCCCTAACCCTAACCCTAGCCCGAACCCTAACCCTAACCCTTCCCCGAAGCCTGACCCTCACCCGTGCCCTAATCCTAACCCGTACGCTAACACTAACCCGTGCCCTCACACGCACGCTCCCCCTAAAGCGTTGCCGTACCCTCACCTAGACCCTAAACCGTCCCCGTCCCCTAACCCTAACCCTAGCCCGAACCCTAACCCTAACCCTTCCCCGAACCCTGACCCTCACCCGTGCCCTAATCCTAACCCGTACGCTAACACTAACCCGCGCCCTCACACGCACGCTCCCCCTAAAGCGTTGCCGTACCCTCACCTGGACCCTAAACCGTCCCCGTCCCCTAACCCTAACCCTAGCCCGAACCCTAACCCTAAACCTTCCCCGAAGCCTGACCCTCACAAGTCCCCTAATCCTAACCCGTACGCTAACACTAAACCGCGCCCTCACACGCACGCTCCCCCTAAAGCGTTGCCTTACCCTCACCTGGACCCTAAACCGTCCCCGTCCCCTAACCCTAACCCTAGCCAGAACCATAGCCCTAACCCTTCCCCGAAGCCTGACCCTCACCCGTCCCCTAATCCTAACCCGTACGCTAACACTAACCCGCGCCCTCACACGCACGCTCCCCCTAAAGCGTTGCCGTACCCTCACCTGGACCCTAAACCATCCCCGTCCCCTAACCCTAACCCTAGCCCGAACCCTAACCCTAACCCTTCCCCGAAGCCTGACCCTCACCCGTCCCCTAATCCTAACCCGTACGCTAACACTAACCCGCGCCCTCACACGCACGATCCCCCTAAAGCGTTGCCGTACCCTCACCTGGACCCTAAACCGTCCCCGTCCCCTAACCCTAACCCTAGCCCGAACCCTAACCCTAACCCTTCCCCGAAGCCTGACCCTCACCCGTCCCCTAATCCTAACCCGTACGCTAACACTAACCCGCGCCCTCACACGCACGCTCCCCCTAAAGCGTTGCCGCACCTTCACCTGGATCCTAAACCGTCCCCGTCCCCTAACCCTAACCCTAGCCCGAACCCTAACCCTAACCCTTCCCCGAAGCCTGACCCTCACCCGTCCCCTACTCCTAACCCGTACGCTAACACTAACCCGTGCCCTCACACGCACGCTCCCCCTAAAGCGTTGCCGTACCCTCACCTGGGCCCTAAACCGTCCCCGTCCCCTAACCCTAACCCTAGCCCGAACCCTAACCCTAACCCTTTCCCGAAGCCTGACCCTCACCCGTCCCCTAATCCTAACCCGTACGCTAACACTAACCCGTGCCCTCACACGCACGCTCCCCCTAAAGCGTTGCCGTACCCTCACCTGGACCCTAAACCGTCCCCGTCCCCTAACCCTAACCCTAGCCCGAACCCTAACCCTAACCCTTCCCCGAAGCCTGACCCTCACCCGTCCCCTAATCCTAACCCGTACACTAACACTAACCCGCGCCCTCACACGCACGATCCCCCTAAAGCGTTGCCGTACCCTCACCTGGACCCTAAACCGTCCCCGTCCCCTAACCCTAACCCTAGCCCGAACCCTAACCCTAACCCTTCCCCGAAGCCTGACCCTCACCCGTGCCCTAATCCTAACCCGTACGCTAACACTAACCCGCGCCCTCACACGCACGCTCCCCCTAAAGCGTTGCCACACCCTCACCTGGAACCTAATCCGTCCCCGTCCCCTAACGCTAACCCTAGCCCGAACCCTAACCCTAAACCTTCCCCGAAGCCTGACCCTCACCCGTCCCCTACTCCTAACCCGTACGCTAACACTAACCCGTGCCCTCACACGCACGCTCCCCCTAAAGCCTTGCCGTACCCTCAACTGGACCCTAAACCGTCCCCGTCCCCTAACCCTAACCCTAGCCCGAACCCTAACCCTAACCCTTTCCCGAAGCCTGACCCTCACCCGTGCCTTAATCCTAACCCGTACGCTAACACTAACCCACGCCCTCACACGCACGCTCCCCCTAAAGCGTTGCCGTACCCTCACCTGGACCCTAAACCGTCCCCGTCCCCTAACCCTAACCCTAGCCCGAACCCAAACCCTAACCCTTCCCCGAAGCCTGAGCCTCACCCGTCCCCTAATACTAACACGTACGCTAACACTAACCCGCGCCCTCACACGCACGCTCCCCCTAAAGCGTTGCCGTACCCTCACCTGGGACCTAAACCGTCCCCGTCCCCTAACCCTAACCCTAGCCCGAACCCTAACCCTAACCCTTCCCCGAAGCCTGACCCTCACCCGTCCCCTAATCCTAACCCGTACGCTAACACTAACCCGCGCCCTCACACGCACGCTCCCCCTAAAGCGTTGCCGTACCCTCATCTGGACCCTAAACCGTCCCCGTCCCCTAACCCTAACCCTAGCCCGAACCCTAACCCTAACCCTTCCCCGAAGACTGACCCTCACCCGTGCCCTAATCCTAACCCGTACGCTAACACTAACCCGCGCCCTCACACGCACGATCCCCCTAAAGCGTTGCCACACCCTCACCTGGATCCTAAACCGTCCCCGTCCCCTAACGCTAACCCTAGCCCGAACCCTAACCCTAACCCTTCCCCGAAGCCTGACCCTCACCCGTCCCCTAATCCTAACCCGTACGCTAACACTAACCCGCGCTCTCACACGCACGCTCCCCCTAAAGCGTTGCCGTACCCTCAACTGGACCCTAAACCGTCCCCGTCCCCTAACCCTAACCCTAGCCCGAACCCTAACCCTAACCCTTCCCCGAAGCCTGACCCTAACCCGTCCCCTAATCCTAACCCGTACTCTAACACTAACCCGCGCCCTCACACGCACGCTCCCCCGAAAGCATTGCCGTACCCTCACCTGGACCCTAAACCGTCCCCGTCCCCTAACCCTAACCCTAGCCCGAACCCTAACCCTAACTCTTCCCCGAAGCCTGAGTCTCACCCGTGCCCTAATCCTAACCCGTACGCTAACACTAACCCGCGCCCTCACACGCACGCTCCCCTTAAAGCGTTGCCGTACCCTCACCTGGACCCTAAACCGTTCCCGTCCCCTAACCCTAACCCTAGCCCGAACCCTAACCCTAACCCTTCCCCGAAGCCTGACCCTCACCCGTGCCCTAATCCTAACCCGTACGCTAACACTAACCCGCGCCCTCACACGCACGCTCCCCCTAAAGCGTTGCCGTACCCTCACCTGGACCCTAAACCGTCCCCGTCCCCTAACCGTAACCATAGCCCGAACCCTAACCCTAACCCTTCCCCGAACCCTGAGCCTCACCCGTCCCCTAATCCTAACCCGTACGCTAACACTAACCCGAGCCCTCACACGCACGCTCCCCCTAAGGCGTTGCCGTACCCTCTCCTGGACCCTAAACCGTTCCCGTCCCCTAAACCTAACCCTAGCCCGAACCCTAACCCTAACCCTTCCCCGAAGCCTGACCCTCACCCGTGCCCTAATCCTAACCCGTACGCTAACACTAACCCGCGCCCTCACACGCACGCTCCCCCTAAAGCGTTGCCGTACCCTCACCTGGACCCTAAACCGTCCCCGTCCCCTAACCCTAACCCTAGCCTGAACCCTAACCCTAACCCTTCCCCGAAGCCTGACCCTCACCCTTCCCCTAATCCTAACCCGTACGCTAACACTAACACGCGCCCTCACACGCACGCTCCCCCTAAAGCGTTGCCGTACCCTCACCTGGACCCTAAACCGTCCCCGTCCCCTAACCCTAACCCTAGCCCGAACCCTAACCCTAACCCTTCCCCGAAGCCTGACCCTCACCCGTCCCCTAATCCTAACCCGTACGCTAACACTAACCCGCGCCCTCACACGCACGCTCCCCCTAAAGCGTTGCCGTACCCTCACCTGGACCCTAAACCGTCCCCGTCCCCTAACCCTAACCCTAGACTGAACCCTAACCCTAACCCTTCCCCGAAGCCTGACCCTCACCCGTGCCCTAATCCTAACCCGTACGCTAACACTAACCCGCGCCCTCACACGCACGCTCCCCCTAAAGCGTTGCCGTACCCTCACCTGGACCCTAAACCGTTCCCGTCCCCTAACCCTAACATTAGCCCGAACCCTAACCCTAACCCTTCCCCGAAGCCTGACCCTCACCCGTCCCCTAATCCTAACCCGTACGCTAACAGTAACCCACGCCCTCACACGCACGCTCCCCCTAAAGCGTTGCCGTACCCTCACCTGGACCCTAAACCGTCCCCGTCCCCTAACCCTAACCCTAGCCCGAACCCTAACCCTAACCCTTCCCCGAAGCCTGACCCTCACCCGTCCCCTAATCCTAACCCGTACGCTAACACTAACCCGCGCCCTCACACGCACGCTCCCCCTAAAGCGTTGCCGTACCCTCACCTGGACCCTAAACCGTCCCCGTCCCCTAACCCTAACCCTAGCCCGAACCCTAACCCTAACCCTTCCCCGAAGCCTGACCCTCACCCGTCCCCTAATCCTAACCCGTACGCTAACACTAACCCACGCCCTCACACGCATGCTCCCCCTAAAGCGTTGCCGTACCCTCACCTGGACCCTAAACCGTCCCCGTCCCCTAACCCTAACCCTAGCCCGAACCCTAACCCTAACCCTTCCCCGAAGCCTGACCCTCACCCGTGCCCTAATCCTAACCCGTACGCTAACACTAACCCGCGCCCTCACACGCACGCTCCCCCTAAAGCGTTGCCGTACCCACACCTGGACCCTAAACCGTCCCCGTCCCCTAACCCTAACCCTAGCCCGAACCCTAACCCTAACCCTTCCCCGAAGCCTGACCCTCACCCGTCCCCTAATCCTAACCCGTACGCTAACAGTAACCCGCGCCCTCACACGCACGCTCCCCCTAAAGCGTTGCCGTACCCTCACCTGGACCCTAAACCGTCCCCGTCCCCTAACCCTAACCCTAGCCCGAACCCTAACCCTAACCCTTCCCCGAAGCCTGACCCTCACCCGTCCCCTAATCCTAACCCGTACGCTAACACTAACCCGCGCCCTCACACGCACGCTCCCCCTAAAGCGTTGCCGTACCCTCACCTGGACCCTAAACCGTCCCCGTCCCCTAACCCTAACCCTAGCCCGAACCCTAACCCTAACCCTTCCCCGAAGCCTGACCCTCACCCGTCCCCTAATCCTAACCCGTACGCTAACACTAACCCACGCCCTCACACGCATGCTCCCCCTAAAGCGTTGCCGTACCCTCACCTGGACCCTAAACCGTCCCCGTCCCCTAACCCTAACCCTAGCCCGAACCCTAACCCTAACCCTTCCCCGAAGCCTGACCCTCACCCGTGCCCTAATCCTAACCCGTACGCTAACACTAACCCGCGCCCTCACACGCACGCTCCCCCTAAAGCGTTGCCGTACCCACACCTGGACCCTAAACCGTCCCCGTCCCCTAACCCTAACCCTAGCCCGAACCCTAACCCTAACCCTTCCCCGAAGCCTGACCCTCACCCGTCCCCTAATCCTAACCCGTACGCTAACAGTAACCCGCGCCCTCACACGCACGCTCCCCCTAAAGCGTTGCCGTACCCTCACCTGGACCCTAAACCGTCCCCGTCCCCTAACCCTAACCCTAGCCCGAACCCTAACCCTAACCCTTCCCCGAAGCCTGACCCTCACCCGTCCCCTAATCCTAACCCGTACGCTAACACTAACCCGCGCCCTCACACGCACGCTCCCCCTAAAGCGTTGCCGTACCCTCACCTGGACCCTAAACCGTCCCCGTCCCCTAACCCTAACCCTAGCCCGAACCCTAACCCTAACCCTTCCCCGAAGCCTGACCCTCACCCGTCCCCTAATCCTAACCCGTACGCTAACACTAACCCGCGCCCTCACACGCACGCTCCCCCTAAAGCGTTGCCGTACCCTCACCTGGACCCTAAACCGTCCCCGTCCCCTAACCCTAACCCTAGCCAGAACCATAGCCCTAACCCTTCCCCGTAGCCTGACCCTCACCCGTCCCCTAATCCTAACCCGTACGCTAACACTAACCCGCGCCCTCACACGCACGCTCCCCCTAAAGCGTTGCCGTACCCTCACCTGGACCCTAAACCATCCCCGTCCCCTAACCCTAACCCTAGCCCGAACCCTAACCCTAACCCTTCCCCGAAGCCTGACCCTCACCCGTCCCCTAATCCTAACCCGTACGCTAACACTAACCCGCGCCCTCACACGCACGATCCCCCTAAAGTGTTGCCGTACCCTCACCTGGACCCTAAACCGTCCCCGTCCCCTAACCCTAACCCTAGCCCGAACCCTAACCCTAACCCTTCCCCGAAGCCTGACCCTCACCCGTGCCCTAATCCTAACCCGTACGCTAACACTAACCCGCGCCCTCACACGCACGATCCCCCTAAAGCGTTGCCGCACCTTCACCTGGATCCTAAACCGTCCCCGTCCCCTAACCCTAACCCTAGCCCGAACCCTAACCCTAACCCTTCCCCGAAGCCTGACCCTCACCCGTCCCCTACTCCTAACCCGTACGCTAACACTAACCCGTGCCCTCACACGCACGCTCCCCCTAAAGCGTTGCCGTACCCTCACCTGGGCCCTAAACCGTCCCCGTCCCCTAACCCTAACCCTAGCCCGAACCCTAACCCTAACCCTTCCCCGAAGCCTGACCCTCACCCGTCCCCTAATCCTAACCCGTACGCTAACACTAACCCGCGCCCTCACACGCACGCTCCCCCTAAAGCGTTGCCGTACCCTCACCTGGACCCTAAACCGTCCCCGTCCCCTAACCCTAACCCTAGCCCGAACCCTAACCCTAACCCTTCCCCGAAGCCTGACCCTCACCCGTGCCCTAATCCTAACCCGTACGCTAACACTAACCCGCGCCCTCACACGCACGCTCCCCCTAAAGCGTTGCCACACCCTCACCTGGATCCTAATCCGTCCCCGTCCCCTAACGCTAACCCTAGCCCGAACCCTAACCCTAACCCTTCCCCGAAGCCTGACCCTCACCCGTCCCCTACTCCTAACCCGTACGCTAACACTAACCCGTGCCCTCACACGCACGCTCCCCCTAAAGCGTTGCCGTACCCTCAACTGGACCCTAAACCGTCCCCGTCCCCTAACCCTAACCCTAGCCCGAACCCTAACCCTAACCCTTTCCCGAAGCCTGACCCTCACCCGTGCCTTAATCCTAACCCGTATGCTAACACTAACCCACGCCCTCACACGCACGCTCCCCCTAAAGCGTTGCCGTACCCTCACCTGGACCCTAAACCGTCCCCGTCCCCTAACCCTAACCCTAGCCCGAACCCAAACCCTAACCCTTCCCCGAAGCCTGAGCCTCACCCGTCCCCTAATCCTAACACGTACGCTAACACTAACCCGCGCCCTCACAGGCACGCTCCCCCTAAAGCGTTGCCGTACCCTCACCTGGGACCTAAACCGTCCCCATCCCCTAACCCTAACCCTAGCCCGAACCCTAACCCTAACCCTTCCCCGAAGCCTGACCCTCACCCGTCCCCTAATCCTAACCCGTACGCTAACACTAACCCGCGCCCTCACACGCACGCTCCCCCTAAAGCGTTGCCGTACCCTCATCTGGACCCTAAACCGTCCCCGTCCCCTAACCCTAACCCTAGCCCGAACCCTAACCCTAACCCTTCCCCGAAGACTGACCCTCACCCGTGCCCTAATCCTAACCCGTACGCTAACACTAACCCGCGCCCTCACACGCACGCTCCCCCTAAAGCGTTGCCACACCCTCACCTGGATCCTAAACCGTCCCCGTCCCCTAACGCTAACCCTAGCCCGAACCCTAACCCTAACCCTTCCCCGAAGCCTGACCCTCACCCGTCCCCTAATCCTAACCCGTACGCTAACACTAACCCGCGCTCTCACACGCACGCTCCCCCTAAAGCGTTGCCGTACCCTCAACTGGACCCTAAACCGTCCCCGTCCCCTAAACCTAACCCTAGCCCGAACCCTAACCCTAACCCTTCCCCGAAGCCTGACCCTCACCCGTCCCCTAATCCTAACCCGTACTATAACACTAACACGCGCCCTCACACGCACGCTCCCCCGAAAACATTGCCGTACCCTCACCTGGACCCTAAACCGTCCCCGTCCCCTAACCCTAACCCTAGCCCGAACCCTAACCCTAACCCTTCCCCGAAGCCTGACCCTCACCCGTGCCCTAATCCTAACCCGTACGCTAACACTAACCCGCGCCCTCACACGCACGCTCCCCCTAAAGCGTTGCCGTACCCTCACCTGGACCCTAAACCGTCCCCGTCCCCTAACCCTAACCCTAGCCCGAACCCTAACCCTAACCCTTCCCAGAAGCCTGACCCTCACCCGTCCCCTAATCCTAACCCGTACGCTAACAGTAACCCGCGCCCTCACACGCACGCTCCCCCTAAAGCGTTGCCGTACCCTCACCTGGACCCTAAACCGTCCCCGTCCCCTAACCCTAACCCTAGCCCGAACCCTAACCATAACCCTTCCCCGAAGCCTGACCCTCACCCGTCCCCTAATCCTAACCCGTACGCTAACACTAACCCGCGCCCTCACACGCACGCTCCCCCTAAAGCGTTGCCGTACCCTCACCTGGACCCTAAACCGTCCCCGTCCCCTAACCCTAACCCTAGCCCGAACCCTAACCCTAACCCTTCCCCGAAGCCTGACCCTCACCCGTCCCCTAATCCTAACCCGTACGCTAACACTAACCCGCGCCCTCACACGCACGCTCCCCCTAAAGCGTTGCCGTACCCTCACCTGGACCCTAAACCGTCCCCGTCCCCTAAGCCTAACCCTAGCCCGAACCCTAACCCTAACCCTTCCCCGAAGCCTGACCCTCACCCGTGCCCTAATCCTAACCCGTACGCTAACACTAACCCGCGCCCTCACACGCACGCTCCCCCTAAAGCGTTGCCGTAACCTCACCTGGACCCTAAACCGTCCCCGTCCCCTAACCCTAACCCTAGCCCGAACCCTAAACCTAACCCGTCCCCGAAGCCTGACCCTCACCCGTGCCCTAATCCTAACCCGTACGCTAACACTAACCCGCGCGCTCACACGCACGCTCCCCCTAAAGCGTTGCCGTACCCTCACCTGGACCCTAAACCGTCCCCGTCCCCTAACCCTAACCCTAGCCCGAACCCTAACCCTAAACCTTCCCCGAAGCCTGACCCTCACAAGTCCCCTAATCCTAACCCGTACGCTAACACTAACCCGCGCCCTCACACGCACGCTCCCCCTAAAGCGTTGCCGTACCCTCACCTGGACCCTAAACCGTCCCCGTCCCCTAACCCTAACCCTAGCCAGAACCATAGCCCTAACGCTTCCCCGAAGCCTGACCCTCACCCGTCCCCTAATCCTAACTCGTACGCTAACACTAACCCGCGTCCTCACACGCACGCTCCCCCTAAAGCGTTGCCGTACCCTCACCTGGACCCTAAACCATCCCCGTCCCCTAACCCTAACCCTAGCCCGAACCCTAACCCTAACCCTTCCCCGAAGCCTGACCCTCACCCATGCCCTAATCCTAACCCGTACGCTAACACTAACCCGCGCCCTCACATGCACGCTCCCCCTAAAGCGTTGCCGTACCCTCACCTGGACCCTAAACAGTCCCCGTCCCCTAACCCTAACCCTAGCACGAACCCTAACCCTAACCCTTCCCCGAAGCCTGACCCTCACCCGTCCCCTACTCCTAACCCGTACGCTAACACTAACCCGCGCCCTCACACGCACGCTCCCCCTAAAGCGTTGCCGTACCCTCACCTGGACCCTAAACCGTCCCCGTCCCCTAACCCTAACCCTAGCCCGAACCCTAACCCTAACCCTTCCCCGAAGCCTGACCCTCACCCGTCCCCTAATCCTAACCCGTACGCTAACACTAACCCGCGCCCTCACACGCACGCTCCCCCTAAAGCGTTGCCACACCCTCACCTGGATCCTAAACCGTCCCCGTCCCCTAACGCTAACCCTAGCCCGAACCCTAACCCTAACCCTTCCCCGAAGCCTGACCCTCACCCGTCCCCTACTCCTAACCCGTACGCTAACACTAACCCGTGCCCTCACACGCACGCTCCCCCTAAAGCGTTGCCGTACCCTCAACAGGACCCTAAACCGTCCCCGTCCCCTAACCCTAACCCTAGCAGGAACCCTAACCCTAACCCTTTCCCGAAGCCTGACCCTCACCCGTGCCTTAATCCTAACCCGTACGCTAACACTAACCCACGCCCTCACACGCACGCTCCCCCTAAAGCGTTGCCGTACCCTCACCTGGACCCTAAACCGTCCCCGTCCCCTAACCCTAACCCTAGCCCGAACCCAAACCCTAACCCTTCCCCGAAGCCTGAGCCTCACCCGTCCCCTAATCCTAACACGTACGCTAACACTAACCCGCGCCCTCACACGCACGCTCCCCCTAAAGCGTTGCCGTACCCTCACCTGGGCCCTAAACCGTCCCCGTCCCCTAACCCTAACCCTAGCCCGAACCCTAACCCTAACCCTTCCCCGAAGCCTGACCCTCACCCGTCCCCTAATCCTAACCCGTACGCTAACACTAACCCGCGCCCTCACACGCATGCTCCCCCTAAAGCGTTGCCGTACCCTCACCTGGACCCTAAACCGTCCCCGTCCCCTAACCCTAACCCTAGCCCGAACCCTAACCCTAACCCTTCCCTGAAGCCTGACCCTCACCCGTCCCCTAATCCTAACCCGTACGCTAACACTAACCCGCGCCCTCACACGCACGCTCCCCCTAAAGCGTTGCCGTACCCTCACCTGGACCCTAAACCGTCCCCGTCCCCTAACCCTAACCCTAGCCCGAACCCTAACCCTAACCCCTCCCCGAAGCCTGACCCTCACCCGTCCCCTAATCCTAAACCGTACGCTAACACTAACCCGCGCCCTCACACGCACGCTCCCCCTAAAGCGTTGCCGTACCCTCACCTGGACCCGAAACCGTCCCCGTCCCCTAACCCTAACCCTAGCCCGAACCCTAACCCTAACCCTTCCCCGAAGCCTGACCCTCACCCGTCCCCTAATCCTAACCCGTACGCTAAAACTAACCTGTGCCCTCACACGCACGCTCCCCCTAAAGCATTGCCGTACCCTCACCTGGACCCTAAACTGTCCCCGTCCCCTAACCCTAACCCTAGCCCGAACCCTAACCCTAACCCTTCCCCGAAGCCTGACCCTCACCCGTCCCCTAATCCTAACCCGTACGCTAACACTAACCCACGCCCTCACACGCACGCTCCCCCTAAAGCATTGCCGTACCCTCACCTGGACCCTAAACCGTCCCCGTCCCCTAACCCTAACCCTAGCCCGAACCCTAACCCTAACCCTTCCCCGAAGCCTGACCCTCACCCGTGCCCTAATCCTAACCAGTACGCTAACACTAACCCGCGCCCTCACACGCACGCTCCCCCTAAAGCGTTGCCGTACCCTCATCTGGACCCTAAACCTTTCCCGTCCCCTAACCCTAACCCTAGCCCGAACCCTAACCCTAACCCTTCCCCGAAGCCTGACCCTCACCCGTGCCCTAATCCTAACCCGTACGCTAACACTAACCCGCGCCCTCACACGCACGCTCCCCCTAAAGCGTTGCCACACCCTCACCTGGATCCTAATCCGTCCCCGTCCCCTAACGCTAACCCTAGCCCGAACCCTAACCCTAACCCTTCCCCGAAGCCTGACCCTCACCCGTCCCCTACTCCTAACCCGTACGCTAACACTAACCCGTGCCCTCACACGCACGCTCCCCCTAAAGCGTTGCCGTACCCTCAACTGGACCCTAAACCGTCCCCGTCCCCTAACCCTAACCCTAGCCCGAACCCTAACCCTAACCCTTTCCCGAAGCCTGACCCTCACCCGTGCCTTAATCCTAACCCGTACGCTAACACTAACCCACGCCCTCACACGCACGCTCCCCCTAAAGCGTTGCTGTACCCTCACCTGGACCCTAAACCGTCCCCGTCCCCTAACCCTAACCCTAGCCCGAACCCAAACCCTAACCCTTCCCCGAAGCCTGAGCCTCACCCGTCCCCTAATCCTAACACGTACGCTAACACTAACCCGCGCCCTCACACGCACGCTCCCCCTAAAGCGTTGCCGTACCCTCACCTGGGACCTAAACCGTCCCCATCCCCTAACCCTAACCCTAGCCCGAACCCTAACCCTAACCCTTCCCCGAAGCCTGACCCTCACCCGTCCCCTAATCCTAACCCGTACGCTAACACTAACCCGCGCCCTCACACGCACGCTCCCCCTAAAGCGTTGCCGTACCCTCATCTGGACCCCAAACCGTCCCCGTCCCCTAACCCTAACCCTAGCCCGAACCCTAACCCTAACCCTTCCCCGAAGACTGACCCTCACCCGTGCCCTAATCCTAACCCGTACGCTAACACTAACCCGCGCCCTCACACGCACGCTCCCCCTAAAGCGTTGCCACACCCTCACCTGGATCCTAAACCGTCCCCGTCCCCTAACGCTAACCCTAGCCCGAACCCTAACCCTAACCCTTCCCCGAAGCCTGACCCTCACCCGTCCCCTAATCCTAACCCGTACGCTAACACTAACCCGCGCTCTCACACGCACGCTCCCCCTAAAGCGTTGCCGTACCCTCAACTGGACCCTAAAGCGTCCCTGTCCCCTAAACCTAACCCTAGCCCGAACCCTAACCCTAACCCTTCCCCGAAGCCTGACCCTCACCCGTCCCCTAATCCTAACCCGTACTATAACACTAACCCGCGCCCTCACACGCACGCTCCCCCGAAAACATTGCCGTACCCTCACCTGGACCCTAAACCGTCCCCGTCCCCTAACCCTAACCCTAGCCCGAACCCTAACCCTAACTCTTCCCCGAAGCCTGAGTCTCACCCGTGCCCTAATCCTAACCCGTACGCTAACACTAACCCGCGCCCTCACACGCACGCTCCCCCTAAAGCGTTGCCGTACCCTCACCTGGACCCTAAACCGTTCCCGTCCCCTAACCCTAACCCTAACCCGAACCCTAACCCTAACCCTTCCCCGAAGCCTGACCCTCACCCGTGCCCTAATCCTAACCCGTACGCTAACACTAACCCGCGCCCTCACACGCACGCTCCCCCTAAAGCGTTGCCGTACCCTCACCTGGACCCTAAACCGTCCCCGTCCCCTAACCGTAACCATAGCCCGAACCCTAACCCTAACCCTTCCCCGAACCCTGAGCCTCACCCGTCCCCTAATCCTAACCCGTACGCTAACACTAACCCGAGCCCTCACACGCACGCTCCCCCTAAGGCGTTGCCGTACCCTCTCCTGGACCCTAAACCGTCCCCGTCCCCTAAACCTAACCCTAGCCCGAACCCTAACCCTAACCCTTCCCCGAAGCCTGACCCTCACCCGTGCCCTAATCCTAACCCGTACGCTAACACTAACCCGCGCCCTCACACGCACGCTCCCCCTAAAGCGTTGCTGTACCCTCACCTGGACCCTAAACCGTCCCCGTCCCCTAACCCTAACCCTAGCCCGAACCCTAACCCTAACCCTTCCCCGAAGCCTGACCCTCACCCGTCCCCTAATCCTAACCCGTACGCTAACACTAACCCGCGCCCTCACACGCACGCTACCCCTAAAGCGTTGCCGTACCCTCACCTGGACCCTAAACCGAACCCGTCCCCTAACCCTAACCCTAGCCCGAACCCTAACCCTAAACCTTCCCCGAAGCCTGACCCTCACCCGTCCCCTAATCCTAACCCGTACGCTAACACTAACCCGCGCCCTCACACGCACGCTCCCCCTAAAGCGTTGCCGTACCCTCACCTGGACCCTAAACCGTTCCCGTCCCCTAACCCTAACCCTAGCCAGAACCATAGCCCTAACACTTCCCCGAAGCCTGACCCTCACCCGTCCGCTAATCCTAACCCGTACGCTAACACTAACCCGCGCCCTCACACGCACGCTCCCCCTAAAGCGTTGCCGTACCCTCACCTGGACCCTAAACCGTCCCCGTCCCCTAACCCTAACCCTAGCCCGAACCCTAACCCTAACCCTTCCCCGAAGCCTGACCCTCACACGTCCCCTAATCCTAACCCGTACGCTAACACTAACCCGCGCCCTCACACGCACGCTCCCCGTAAAGCGTTGCCGTACCCTCACCTGGACCCTAAACCGTCCCCGTCCCCTAACGCTAACCCTAGCCCGAACCCTAACCCTAACCCTTCCCCGAAGCCTGACCCTCACCCGTCCACTAATCCTAAACCGTACGCTAACACTAACCCACGCCCTCACACGCACGCTCCCCCTAAAGCGTTGCCGTACCCTCACCTGGACCCTAAACCGTCCCCGTCCCCTAACCCTAACCCTAGCCCGAACCCTAACCCTAACCCTTCCCCGAAGCCTGACCCTCACCCGTCCCCTAATCCTAACCCGTACGCTAACACTAACCCGTGCCCTCACACGCACGCTCCCCCTAAAGCGTTGCCGTACCCTCACCTGGACCCTAAACCGTCCCCGTCCCCTAACCCTAACCCTAGCCCGAACCCTAACACTAACCCTTCCCCGAAGCCTGACCCTCACCCGTCCCCTAATCCTAACCCGTACGCTAACACTAACCCGCGCCCTCACACGCACGCTCCCCCTAAAGCGTTGCCGTACCCTCACCTGGACCCTAAACCGTCCCCGTCCCCTAACCCTAACCCTAGCCTGAACCCTAACCCTAACCCTTCCCCGAAGCCTGACCCTCACCCGTGCCCTAATCCTAACCCGTACGCTAACACTAACCCGCGCTCTCACACGCACGCTCCCCCTAAAGCGTTGCCGTACCCTCACCTGGACCCTAAACCGTTCCCGTCCCCTAACCCTAGCCCGAACCCTAACCCTTACCCTTCCCCGAAGCCTGACCCTCACCCGTCCCCTAATCCTAACGCGTACTCTAACAGTAACCCGCGCCCTCACACGCACGCTCCCCCTAAAGCGTTGCCGTACCCTCACCTGGACCCTAAACCGTCCCCGTCCCCTAACCCTAACCTAGCCCGAACCCTAACCCTAACCCTTCCCCGAAGCCTGACCCTCACCCGTCCCCTAATCCTAACCCGTACGCTAACACTAACCCGCGCCCTCACACGCACGCTCCCCCTAAAGCGTTGCCGTACCCTCACCTGGACCCTAAACCGTCCCCGTCCCCTAACCCTAACCCTAGCCCGAACCCTAACCCTAACCCTTCCCCGAAGCCTGACCCTCACCCGTCCCCTAATCCTAACCCGTACGCTAACACTAACCCACGCCCTCACACGCATGCTCCCCCTAAAGCGTTGCCGTACCCTCACCTGGACCCTAAACCGTCCCCGTCCCCTAACCCTAACCCTAGCCCGAACCCTAACCCTAACCCTTCCCCGAAGCCTGACCCTCACCCGTGCCCTAATCCTAACCCGTACGCTAACACTAACCCGCGCCCTCACACGCACGCTCCCCCTAAAGCGTTGCCGTACCCTCACCTGGACCCTAAACCGTCCCCGTCCCCTAACCCTAACCCTAGCCCGAACCCTAACCCTAACCCTTCCCAGAAGCCTGACCCTCACCCGTCCCCTAATCCTAACCCGTACGCTAACAGTAACCCGCGCCCTCACACGCACGCTCCCCCTAAAGCGTTGCCGTACCCTCACCTGGACCCTAAACCGTCCCCGTCCCCTAACCCTAACCCTAGCCCGAACCCTAACCCTAACCCTTCCCCGAAGCCTGACCCTCACCCGTCCCCTAATCCTAACCCGTACGCTAACACTAACCCGCGCCCTCACACGCACGCTCCCCCTAAAGCGTTGCCGTACCCTCACCTGGACCCTAAACCGTCCCCGTCCCCTAACCCTAACCCTAGCCCGAACCCTAACCCTAACCCTTCCCCGAAGCCTGACCCTCACCCGTCCCCTAATCCTAACCCGTACGCTAACACTAACCCGCGCCCTCACACGCACGCTCCCCCTAAAGCGTTGCCGTACCCTCACCTGGACCCTAAACCGTCCCCGTCCCCTAACCCTAACCCTAGCCCGAACCCTAACCCTAACCCTTCCCCGAAGCCTGACCCTCACCCGTGCCCTAATCCTAACCCGTACGCTAACACTAACCCGCGCCCTCACACGCACGCTCCCCCTAAAGCGTTGCCGTAACCTCACCTGGACCCTAAACCGTCCCCGTCCCCTAACCCTAACCCTAGCCCGAACCCTAAACCTAACCCGTCCCCGAAGCCTGACCCTCACCCGTGCCCTAATCCTAACCCGTACGCTAACACTAACCCGCGCGCTCACACGCACGCTCCCCCTAAAGCGTTGCCGTACCCTCACCTGGACCCTAAACCGTCCCCGTCCCCTAACCCTAACCCTAGCCCGAACCCTAACCCTAAACCTTCCCCGAAGCCTGACCCTCACAAGTCCCCTAATCCTAACCCGTACGCTAACACTAACCCGCGCCCTCACACGCACGCTCCCCCTAAAGCGTTGCCGTACCCTCACCTGGACCCTAAACCGTCCCCGTCCCCTAACCCTAACCCTAGCCCGAACCCTAACCCTAACCCTTCCCCGAAGCCTGACCCTCACCCGTGCCCTAATCCTAACCCGTACGCTAACACTAACCCGCGCCCTCACACGCACGCTCCCCCTAAAGCGTTGCCGTAACCTCACCTGGACCCTAAACCGTCCCCGTCCCCTAACCCTAACCCTAGCCCGAACCCTAAACCTAACCCGTCCCCGAAGCCTGACCCTCACCCGTGCCCTAATCCTAACCCGTACGCTAACACTAACCCGCGCGCTCACACGCACGCTCCCCCTAAAGCGTTGCCGTACCCTCACCTGGACCCTAAACCGTCCCCGTCCCCTAACCCTAACCCTAGCCCGAACCCTAACCCTAAACCTTCCCCGAAGCCTGACCCTCACAAGTCCCCTAATCCTAACCCGTACGCTAACACTAACCCGCGCCCTCACACGCACGCTCCCCCTAAAGCGTTGCCGTACCCTCACCTGGACCCTAAACCGTCCCCGTCCCCTAACCCTAACCCTAGCCCGAACCCTAACCCTAACCCTTCCCCGAAGCCTGACCCTCACCCGTCCCCTAATCCTAACCCGTACGCTAACACTAACCCGCGCCCTCACACGCACGCTCCCCCTAAAGCGTTGCCACACCCTCACCTGGATCCTAAACCGTCCCCGTCCCCTAACGCTAACCCTAGCCCGAACCCTAACCCTAACCCTTCCCCGAAGCCTGACCCTCACCCGTCCCCTACTCCTAACCCGTACGCTAACACTAACCCGTGCCCTCACACGCACGCTCCCCCTAAAGCGTTGCCGTACCCTCAACAGGACCCTAAACCGTCCCCGTCCCCTAACCCTAACCCTAGCAGGAACCCTAACCCTAACACTTTCCCGAAGCCTGACCCTCACCCGTGCCTTAATCCTAACCCGTACGCTAACACTAACCCACGCCCTCACACGCACGCTCCCCCTAAAGCGTTGCCGTACCCTCACCTGGACCCTAAACCGTCCCCGTCCCCTAACCCTAACCCTAGCCCGAACCCAAACCCTAACCCTTCCCCGAAGCCTGAGCCTCACCCGTCCCCTAATCCTAACACGTACGCTAACACTAACCCGCGCCCTCACACGCACGCTCCCCCTAAAGCGTTGCCGTACCCTCACCTGGGCCCTAAACCGTCCCCGTCCCCTAACCCTAACCCTAGCCCGAACCCTAACCCTAACCCTTCCCCGAAGCCTAACCCTCACCCGTCCCCTAATCCTAACCCGTACGCTAACACTAACCCGCGCCCTCACACGCACGCTCCCCCGAAAGCGTTGCCGTACCCTCACCTGGACCCTAAACCGTCCCCGTCCCCTAACCCTAACCCTAGCCCGAACCCTAACCCTAACCCTTCCCTGAAGCCTGAGCCTCACCCGTTCCCTAATCCTAACCCGTACGCTAACACTAACCCGAGCCCTCACACGCACGCTCCCCCTAAAGCGTTGCCGTACCCTCACCTGGACCCTAAACCGTCCCCGTCCCCTAACCCTAACCCTAGCCCGAACCCTAACCCTAACCCTTCCCCGAAGCCTGACCCTCACCCGTCCCCTAATCCTAACCCGTACGCTAACACTAACCCGCGCCCTCACACGCACGCTCCCCCTAAAGCGTTGCCGTACCCTCACCTGGACCCTAAACCGTCCGCGTCCCCTAACCCTAACCCTAGCCCGATCCCTAACCCTAACACTTCCCTGAAGCCTGACCCTCACCCGTCCCCTAATCCTAACCCGTACGCTAACACTAACCAGCGCCCTCACACGCACGCTCCCCCTAAAGCGTTGCCGTACCCTCACCTGGACCCTAAACCGTCCCCGTCCCCTAACCCTAACCCTAGCCCGAACCCTAACCCTAACCCGTCCCCGAAGCCTGACCCTCACCCGTGCCCTAATCCTAACCCGTACGCTAACACTAACCCGCGCCCTCACACGCACGCTCTCCCTAAAGCGTTGCCGTACCCTCACCTGGACCCTAAACCGTCCCCGTCCCCTAACCCTAACCCTAGCCCGAACCCTAACCCTAACCCTTCCCCGAAGCCTGACCCTCACCCGTGCCCTAATCCTAACCCGTACGCTAACACTAACCCGCGCCCTCACACGCACGCTCCCCCTAAAGCATTGCCGTACCCTCACCTGGACCCTAAACCGTCCCCGTCCCCTAACCCTAACCCTAGCCCGAACCCTAACCCTAACCCTTCCCCGAAGCCTGACCCTCACCCGTGCCCTAATCCTAACCCGAACGCTAACACTAACCCGCGCCCTCACACGCACGCTCCCCCTAAAGCGTTGCCGTACCCTCACCTGGACCCTAAACCGTCCCCGTCCCCTAACCCTAACCCTAGCCCGAACCCTAAACCTAACCCGTCCCCGAAGCCTGACCCTCACCCGTCCCCTAATCCTAACCCGTACACAAACACTAACCCGCGCCCTCACACGCACGCTCCCCCTAAAGCGTTGCCGTACCCTCACCTGGACCCTAAACCGTCCCCGTCCCCTAACCCTAACCCTAGCCCGAACCCTAACCCTAAACCTTCCCCGAAGCCTGACCCTCACCCGTCCCCTAATCCTAACCCGTACGCTAACACTAACCCGCGCCCTCACACGCACGCTCCCCCTAAAGCGTTGCCGTACCCTCACCTGGACCCTAAACCGTCCCCGTCCCCTAACCCTAACCCTAGCCCGAACCCTAACCCTAACCCTTCCCTGAAGCCTGACCCTCACCCGTCCCCTAATCCTAACCCGTACGCTAACACTAACCCGCGCCCTCACACGCACGCTCCCCCTAAAGCGTTGCCGTACACTCACCTGGACCCTAAACCGTCCCCGTCCCCTAACCCTAACCCTAGCCCGAACCCTAACCCTAACCCGTCCCCGAAGCCTGACCCTCACCCGTCCCCTAATCCTAACCCGTACACTAACACTAACCCGCACCCTCACACGCACGCTCCCCCTAAAGCGTTGCCGTACCCTCACCTGGACCCTAAACCGTCCCCGTCCCCTAACCCTAACCCTAGCCCGAACCCTAACCCTAACCCTTCCCCGAAGCCTGACCCTCACCCGTCCCCTAATCCTAACCCGTACGCTAACACTAACCCGCGCCCTCACACGCACGCTCCCCCTAAAGCGTTGCCGTACCCTCACCTGGACCCTAAACCGTCCCCGTCCCCTAACCCTAACCCTAGCCCGAACCCTAACCCTAACCCTTCCCCGAAGCCTGACCCTCACCCGTGCCCTAATCCTAACCCGTACGCTAACACTAACCCGCGCCCTCACACGCACGCTCCCCCTAAAGCGTTGCCGTACCCACACCTGGACCCTAAACCGTCCCCGTCCCCTAACCCTAACCCTAGCCCGAACCCTAACCCTAACCCTTCCCCGAAGCCTGACCCTCACCCGTCCCCTAATCCTAACCCGTACGCTAACACTAACCCGCGCCCTCACACGCACGCTCCCCCTAAAGCGTTGCCGTACCCTCACCTGGACCCTAAACCGTCCCCGTCCCCTAACCCTAACCCTAGCCCGAACCCTAACCCTAACCCTTCCCCGAAGCCTGACCCTCACCCGTCCCCTAATCCTAACCCGTACGCTAACACTAACCCGCGCCCTCACACGCACGCTCCCCCTAAAGCGTTGCCGTACCCTCACCTGGACCCTAAACCGTCCCCGTCCCCTAACCCTAACCCTAGCCCGAACCCTAACCCTAACCCTTCCCCGAAGCCTGACCCTCACCCGTCCCCTAATCCTAACCCGTACGCTAACACTAACCCGCGCCCTCACACGCACGCTCCCCCTAAAGCGTTGCCGTACCCTCACCTGGACCCTAAACCGTCCCCGTCCCCTAACCCTAACCCTAGCCAGAACCATAGCCCTAACCCTTCCCCGTAGCCTGACCCTCACCCGTCCCCTAATCCTAACCCGTACGCTAACACTAACCCGCGCCCTCACACGCACGCTCCCCCTAAAGCGTTGCCGTACCCTCACCTGGACCCTAAACCATCCCCGTCCCCTAACCCTAACCCTAGCCCGAACCCTAACCCTAACCCTTCCCCGAAGCCTGACCCTCACCCGTCCCCTAATCCTAACCCGTACGCTAACACTAACCCGCGCCCTCACACGCACGATCCCCCTAAAGTGTTGCCGTACCCTCACCTGGACCCTAAACCGTCCCCGTCCCCTAACCCTAACCCTAGCCCGAACCCTAACCCTAACCCTTCCCCGAAGCCTGACCCTCACCCGTGCCCTAATCCTAACCCGTACACTAACACTAACCCGCGCCCTCACACGCACGATCCCCCTAAAGCGTTGCCGCACCTTCACCTGGATCCTAAACCGTCCCCGTCCCCTAACCCTAACCCTAGCCCGAACCCTAACCCTAACCCTTCCCCGAAGCCTGACCCTCACCCGTCCCCTACTCCTAACCCGTACGCTAACACTAACCCGTGCCCTCACACGCACGCTCCCCCTAAAGCGTTGCCGTACCCTCACCTGGGCCCTAAACCGTCCCCGTCCCCTAACCCTAACCCTAGCCCGAACCCTAACCCTAACCCTTCCCCGAAGCCTGACCCTCACCCGTCCCCTAATCCTAACCCGTACGCTAACACTAACCCGCGCCCTCACACGCACGCTCCCCCTAAAGCGTTGCCGTACCCTCACCTGGACCCTAAACCGTCCCCGTCCCCTAACCCTAACCCTAGCCCGAACCCTAACCCTAACCCTTCCCCGAAGCCTGACCCTCACCCGTGCCCTAATCCTAACCCGTACGCTAACACTAACCCGCGCCCTCACACGCACGCTCCCCCTAAAGCGTTGCCACACCCTCACCTGGATCCTAATCCGTCCCCGTCCCCTAACGCTAACCCTAGCCCGAACCCTAACCCTAACCCTTCCCCGAAGCCTGACCCTCACCCGTCCCCTACTCCTAACCCGTACGCTAACACTAACCCGTGCCCTCACACGCACGCTCCCCCTAAAGCGTTGCCGTACCCTCAACTGGACCCTAAACCGTCCCCGTCCCCTAACCCTAACCCTAGCCCGAACCCTAACCCTAACCCTTTCCCGAAGCCTGACCCTCACCCGTGCCTTAATCCTATCCCGTATGCTAACACTAACCCACGCCCTCACACGCACGCTCCCCCTAAAGCGTTGCTGTACCCTCACCTGGACCCTAAACCGTCCCCGTCCCCTAACCCTAACCCTAGCCCGAACCCAAACCCTAACCCTTCCCCGAAGCCTGAGCCTCACCCGTCCCCTAATCCTAACACGTACGCTAACACTAACCCGCGCCCTCACACGCACGCTCCCCCTAAAGCGTTGCCGTACCCTCACCTGGGACCTAAACCGTCCCCATCCCCTAACCCTAACCCTAGCCCGAACCCTAACCCTAACCCTTCCCCGAAGCCTGACCCTCACCCGTCCCCTAATCCTAACCCGTACGCTAACACTAACCCGCGCCCTCACACGCACGCTCCCCCTAAAGCGTTGCCGTACCCTCATCTGGACCCTAAACCGTCCCCGTCCCCTAACCCTAACCCTAGCCCGAACCCTAACCCTAACCCTTCCCCGAAGACTGACCCTCACCCGTGCCCTAATCCTAACCCGTACGCTAACACTAACCCGCGCCCTCACACGCACGCTCCCCCTAAAGCGTTGCCACACCCTCACCTGGATCCTAAACCGTCCCCGTCCCCTAACGCTAACCCTAGCCCGAACCCTAACCCTAACCCTTCCCCGAAGCCTGACCCTCACCCGTCCCCTAATCCTAACCCGTACGCTAACACTAACCCGCGCTCTCACACGCACGCTCCCCCTAAAGCGTTGCCGTACCCTCAACTGGACCCTAAACCGTCCCCGTCCCCTAAACCTAACCCTAGCCCAAACCCTAACCCTAACCCTTCCCCGAAGCCTGACCCTCACCCGTCCCCTAATCCTAACCCGTACTATAACACTAACCCGCGCCCTCACACGCACGCTCCCCCGAAAACATTGCCGTACCCTCACCTGGACCCTAAACCGTCCCCGTCCCCTAACCCTAACCCTAGCCCGAACCCTAACCCTAACTCTTCCCCGAAGCCTGAGTCTCACCCGTGCCCTAATCCTAACCCGTACGCTAACACTAACCCGCGCCCTCACACGCACGCTCCCCCTAAAGCGTTGCCGTACCCTCACCTGGACCCTAAACCGTTCCCGTCCCCTAACCCTAACCCTAACCCGAACCCTAACCCTAACGCTTCCCCGAAGCCTGACCCTCACCCGTGCCCTAATCCTAACCCGTACGCTAACACTAACCCGCGCCCTCACACGCACGCTCCCCCTAAAGCGTTGCCGTACCCTCACCTGGACCCTAAACCGTCCCCGTCCCCTAACCGTAACCATAGCTCGAACCCTAACCCTAACCCTTCCCCGAACCCTGAGCCTCACCCGTCCCCTAATCCTAACCCGTACGCTAACACTAACCCGAGCCCTCACACGCACGCTCCCCCTAAGGCGTTGCCGTACCCTCTCCTGGACCCTAAACCGTCCCCGTCCCCTAAACCTAACCCTAGCCCGAACCCTAACCCTAACCCTTCCCCGAAGCCTGACCCTCACCCGTGCCCTAATCCTAACCCGTACGCTAACACTAACCCGCGCCCTCACACGCACGCTGCCCCTAAAGCGTTGCTGTACCCTCACCTGGACCCTAAACCGTCCCCGTCCCCTAACCCTAACCCTAGCCCGAACCCTAACCCTAACCCTTCCCCGAAGCCTGACCCTCACCCGTCCCCTAATCCTAACCCGTACGCTAACACTAACCCGCGCCCTCACACGCACGCTACCCCTAAAGCGTTGCCGTACCCTCACCTGGACCCTAAACCGAACCCGTCCCCTAACCCTAACCCTAGCCCGAACCCTAACCCTAAACCTTCCCCGAAGCCTGACCCTCACCCGTCCCCTAATCCTAACCCGTACGCTAACACTAACCCGCGCCCTCACACGCACGCTCCCCCTAAAGCGTTGCCGTACCCTCACCTGGACCCTAAACCGTCCCCGTCCCCTAACCCTAACCCTAGCCAGAACCATAGCCCTAACACTTCCCCGAAGCCTGACCCTCACCCGTCCGCTAATCCTAACCCGTACGCTAACACTAACCCGCGCCCTCACACGCACGCTCCCCCTAAAGCGTTGCCGTACCCTCACCTGGACCCTAAACCGTCCCCGTCCCCTAACCCTAACCCTAGCCCGAACCCTAACCCTAACCCTTCCCCGAAGCCTGACCCTCACCCGTGCCCTAATCCTAACCCGTACGCTAACACTAACCCGCGCCCTCACACGCACGCTCCCCCTAAAGCGTTGCCGTACCCTCACCTGGACCCTAAACCGTCCCCGTCCCCTAACCCTAACCCTAGCCCGAACCCTAACCCTAACCCTTCCCCGAAGCCTGACCCTCACCCGTCCCCTAATCCTAACCCGTACGCTAACACTAACCCGCGCCCTCACACGCACGCTCCCCCTAAAGCGTTGCCGTACCCTCACCTGGACCCTAAACCGAACCCGTCCCCTAACCCTAACCCTAGCCCGAACCCTAACCCTAACCCTTCCCCGAAGCCTGACCCTCACCCGTCCCTTAATCCTAACCCGTACGCTAACACTAACCCGCGCGTTCACACGCACGCTCCCCCTAAAGCGTTGCCGTACCCTCACCTGGACCCTAAACCGTCCCCGTCCCCTAACCCTAACCCTAGCCCGAACCCTAACCCTAACCCTTCCCCGAAGCCTGACCCTCACCCTTCCCCTAATCCTAACCCGTACGCTAACACTAACCCGCGCCCTCACACGCACGCTCCCCCTAAAGCGTTGCCGTACCCTCACCTGGACCCTAAACCGTTCCCGTCCTCTAACCCTAACATTAGCCCGAACCCTAACCCTAACCCTTCCCCGAAGCCTGACCCTCACCCGTCCCCTAATCCTAACCCGTACGCTAACAGTAACCCGCGCCCTCACACGCACGCTCCCCCTAAAGCGTTGCCGTACCCTCACCTGGACCCTAAACCGTCCCCGTCCCCTAACACTAACCCTAGCCCGAACCCTAACCCTAACCCTTCCCCGAAGCCTGACCCTCACCCGTCCCCGAATCCTAACCCGTACGCTAACACTAACCCACGCCCTCACACGCATGCTCCCCCTAAAGCGTTGCCGTACCCTCACCTGGACCCTAAACCGTCCCCGTCCCCTAACCCTAACCCTAGCCCGAACCCTAACCCTAACCCTTCCCCGAAGCCTGACCCTCACCCGTGCCCTAATCCTAACCCGTACGCTAACACTAACCCGCGCCCTCACACGCACGCTCCCCCTAAAGCGTTGCCGTACCCTCACCTGGACCCTAAACCGTCCCCGTCCCCTAACCCTAACCCTAGCCCGAACCCTAACCCTAACCCTTCCCCGAAGCCTGACCCTCACCCGTCCCCTAATCCTAACCCGTACGCTAACAGTAACCCGCGCCCTCACACGCACGCTCCCCCTAAAGCGTTGCCGTACCCTCACCTGGACCCTAAACCGTCCCCGTCCCCTAACCCTAACCCTAGCCCGAACCCTAACCCTAACCCTTCCCCGAAGCCTGACCCTCACCCGTCCCCTAATCCTAACCCGTACGCTAACACTAACCCGCGCCCTCACACGCACGCTCCCCCTAAAGCATTGCCGTACCCTCACCTGGACCCTAAACCGTCCCCGTCCCCTAACCCTAACCCTAGCCCGAACCCTAACCCTAACCCTTCCCCGAAGCCTGACCCTCACCCGTCCCCTAATCCTAACCCGTACGCTAACACTAACCCGCGCCCTCACACGCATGCTCCCCCTAAAGCGTTGCCGTACCCTCACCTGGACCCTAAACCGTCCCCGTCCCCTAACCCTAACCCTAGCCCGAACCCTAACCCTAACCCTTCCCCGAAGCCTGACCCTCACCCGTGCCCTAATCCTAACCCGTACGCTAACACTAACCCGTGCCCTCACACACACGCTCCCCCTAAAGCGTTGCCATACCCTCACCTGGACCCTAAACCGTCCCCGTCCCCTAACCCTAACCCTAGCCCGAACGCTAGCCCTAACCCTTCCCCGAACCCTGACCCTCACCCGTGCCCTAATCCTAACCTGTACGCTAACACTAACCCGCGCCCTCACACGCACGCTCCCCCTAAAGCGTTGCCGTACCCTCACCTGGACCCTAAACAGTCCCCGTCCCCTAACCCTAACCCTAGCCCGAACCCTAACCCTAACCTGTCCCCGAAGCCTGACCCTCACCCGTCCCCTAATCCTAACCCGTACGCTAACACTAACCCGCGCCCTCACACGCACGCTCCCCCTAAAGCGTTGCCGTACCCTCACCTGGACCCTAAACCGTCCCCGTCCCCTAACCCTAACCCTAGCCCGAACCCTAACCCTAACCCTTACCCGAAGCCTGACCCTCACCCGTCCCCTAATCCTAACCCGTACGCTAACACTAACCCGCGCCCTCTCACGCACGCTCCCCCTAAAGCGTTGCCGTACCCTCACCTGGACCCTAAACCGTCCCCGTCCCCTAACCCTAACCCTAGCCCGAACCCTAACCCTAACCCTTCCCCGAAGCCTGACCCTCACCCGTGCCATAATCCTAACCCGTACGCTAACACTAACCCGCGCCCTCACACGCACGCTCCCCCTAAAGCGTTGCCGTACCCTCACCTGGACCCTAAACCGTCCCCGTCCCCTAACCCTAACCCTAGCCCGAACCCTAACCCTAACCCTTCCCCGAAGCCTGACCCTCACCCGTCCCCTAATCCTAACCCGTACGCTAACAGTAACCCGCGCCCTCACACGCACGCTCCCCCTAAAGCGTTGCCGTACCCTCACCTGGACCCTAAACCGTCCCCGTCCCCTAACCCTAACCCTAGCCCGAACCCTAACCCTAACCCTTCCCCGAAGCCTGACCCTCACCCGTCCCCTAATCCTAACCCGTACGCTAACACTAACCCGCGCCCTCACACGCACGCTCCCCCTAAAGCGTTGCCGTACCCTCACCTGGACCCTAAACCGTCCCCGTCCCCTAACCCTAACCCTAGCCCGAACCCTAACCCTAACCCTTCCCCGAAGCCTGACCCTCACCCGTACCCTAATCCTAACCCGTACGCTAACACTAACCCGCGCCCTCACACGCATGCTCCCCCTAAAGCGTTGCCGTACCCTCACCTGGACCCTAAACCGTCCCCGTCCCCTAACCCTAACCCTAGCCCGAACCCTAACCCTAACCCTTCCCCGAAGCCTGACCCTCACCCGTGCCCTAATCCTAACCCGTACGCTAACACTAACCCGTGCCCTCACACGCACGCTCCCCCTAAAGCGTTGCCATACCCTCACCTGGACCCTAAACCGTCCCCGTCCCCTAACCCTAACCCTAGCCCGAACGCTAGCCCTAACCCTTCCCCGAACCCTGACCCTCACCCGTGCCCTAATCCTAACCTGTACGCTAACACTAACCCGCGCCCTCACACGCACGCTCCCCCTAAAGCGTTGCCGTACCCTCACCTGGACCCTAAACAGTCCCCGTCCCCTAACCCTAACCCTAGCCCGAACCCTAACCCTAACCTGTCCCCGAAGCCTGACCCTCACCCGTCCCCTAATCCTAACCCGTACGCTAACACTAACCCGCGCCCTCACACGCACGCTCCCCCTAAAGCGTTGCCGTACCCTCACCTGGACCCTAAACCGTCCCCGTCCCCTAACCCTAACCCTAGCCCGAACCCTAACCTTAACCCTTCCCCGAAGCCTGACCCTCACCCGTGCCCTAATCCTAACCCGTACGCTAACACTAACCCGCGCCCTCACACGCACGCTCCCCTTAAAGCGTTGCCACACCCTCACCTGGATCCTAAACCGTCCCCGTCCCCTAACGCTAACCCTAGCCCGAACCCTAACCCTAACACTTCCCCGAAGCCTGACCCTCACCCGTCCCCTAATCCTAACCCGTACGCTAACACTAACCCGCGCTCTCACACGCACGCTCCCCCTAAAGCGTTGCCGTACCCTCAACTGGACCCTAAACCGTCCCCGTCCCCTAACCCTAACCCTAGCCCGAACCCTAACCCTAACCCTTCCCCGAAGCCTGAGCGTCACCCGTGCCCTAATCCTAACCCGTACGCTAACACTAACCCGCGCCCTCACACGCACGCTCCCCCTAAAGCGTTGCCGTACCCTCACCTGGACCCTAAACCGTTCCCGTCCCCTAACCCTAACCCTAGACCGAACCCTAACCCTAACCCTTCCCCGAAGCCTGACCCTCACCCGTGCCCTAATCCTAACCCGTACGCTAACACTAACCCGCGCCCTCACACGCACGCTCCCCCTAAAGCGTTGCCGTACCCTCACCTGGACCCTAAACCGTCCCCGTCCCCTAACAGTAACCATAGCCCGAACCCTAACCCTAACCCTTCCCCGAACCCTGAGCCTCACCCGTCCCCTAATCCTAACCCGTACGCTAACACTAACCCGAGCCCTCACACGCACGCTCCCCCTAAGGCGTTGCCGTACCCTCACCTGGACCCTAAACCGTCCCCGTCCCCTAAACCTAACCCTAGCCCGAACCCTAACCCTAACCCTTCCCCGAAGCCTGACCCTCACCCGTCCCCTAATCCTAACCCGTACGCTAACACTAACCCGCGCCCTCACACGCACGCTCCCCCTAAAGCGTTGCTGTACCCTCACCTGGACCCTAAACCGTCCCCGTCCCCTAACCCTAACCCTAGCCCGAACCCTAACCCTAACCCTTCCCCGAAGCCTGACCCTCACCCGTCCCCTAATCCTAACCCGTACGCTAACACTAACCCGCGCCCTCACACGCACGCTCCCCCTAAAGCGTTGCCATACCCTCACCTGGACCCTAAACCGAACCCGTCCCCTAACCCTAACCCTAGCCCGAACCCTAACCCTAACCCTTCCCCGAAGCCTGACCCTCACCCGTCCCCTAATCCTAACCCGTACGCTAACACTAACCCGCGCCCTCACACGCACGCTCCCCCTAAAGCGTTGCCGTACCCTCACCTGGACCCTAAACCGTCCCCGTCCCCTAACCCTAACCCTAGCCCGAACCCTAACCCTAACCCTTGCCCGAAGACTGACCCTCACCCGTCCCCTAATCCTAACCCGTACGCTAACACTAACGCGCGCCCTCACACGCACGCTCCCCCTAAAGCGTTGCCGTACCCTCACCTGGACCCTAAACCGTCCCCGTCCCCTAACCCTAACCCTAGCCCGAACCCTAACCCTAAACCTTCCCCGAAGCCTGACCCTCACCCGTCCCCTAATCCTAACCCGTACGCTAACACTAACCCGCGCCCTCACACGCACGCTCCCCCTAAAGCGTTGCCGTACCCTCACCTGGACCCTAAACCGTCCCCGTCCCCTAACCCTAACCCTAGCCCGAACCATAGCCCTAACCCTTCCCCGAAGCCTGACCCTCACCCGTCCGCTAATCCTAACCCGTACGCTAACACTAACCCACGCCCTCACACGCACGCTCCCCCTAAAGCGTTGCCGTACCCTCACCTGGACCCTAAACCGTCCCCGTCCCCTAACCCTAACCCTAGCCCGAACCCTAACCCTAACCCTTCCCCGAAGCCTGACCCTCACCCGTCCCCTAATCCTAACCCGTACGCTAACACTAACCCACGCCCTCACACGCACGCTCCCCCTAAAGCGTTGCCGTACCCTCACCTGGACCCTAAACCGTCCCCGTCCCCTAACGCTAACCCTAGCCCGAACCCTAACCCTAACCCTTCCCCGAAGCCTGACCCTCACCCGTCCACTAATCCTAATCCGTACGCTAACACTAACTCGCGCCCTCACACGCACGCTCCCCCTAAAGCGTTGCCGTACCCTCACCTGGACCCTAAACCGTCCCCGTCCCCTAACCCTAACCTTAGCCTGAACCCTAACCCTAACCCTTCCCCGAAGCCTGACCCTCACCCGTGCCCTAATCCTAACCCGTACGCTAACACTAACCCGCGCCCTCACACGCACGCTCCCCCTAAAGCGTTGCCGTACCCTCACCTGGACCCTAAACCGTCCCCGTCCCCTAACCCTAACCCTAGCCCGAACCCTAACCCTAACCCTTCCCCGAAGCCTGACCCTCACCCGTCCCCTAATCCTAACCCGTACGCTAACACTAACCCGCGCCCTCACACGCACGCTCCCCCTAAAGCGTTGCCGTACCCTCACCTGGACCCTAAACCGTCCCCGTCCCCTAACCCTAACCCTAGACTGAACCCTAACCCTAACCCTTCCCCGAAGCCTGACCCTCACCCGTGCCCTAATCCTAACCCGTACGCTAACACTAACCCGCGCCCTCACACGCACGCTCCCCCTAAAGCGTTGCCGTACCCTCACCTGGACCCTAAACCGTTCCCGTCCCCTAACCCTAACATTAGCCCGAACCCTAACCCTAACCCTTCCCCGAAGCCTGACCCTCACCCGTCCCCTAATCCTAACCCGTACGCTAACAGTAACCCACGCCCTCACACGCACGCTCCCCCTAATGCGTTGCCGTACCCTCACCTGGACCCTAAACCGTCCCCGTCCCCTAACCCTAACCCTAGCCCGAACCCTAACCCTAACCCTTCCCCGAAGCCTGACCCTCACCCGTCCCCTAATCCTAACCCGTACGCTAACACTAACCCGCGCCCTCACACGCACGCTCCCCCTAAAGCGTTGCCGTACCCTCACCTGGACCCTAAACCGTCCCCGTCCCCTAACCCTAACCCTAGCCCGAACCCTAACCCTAACCCTTCCCCGAAGCCTGACCCTCACCCGTCCCCTAATCCTAACCCGTACGCTAACACTAACCCACGCCCTCACACGCATGCTCCCCCTAAAGCGTTGCCGTACCCTCACCTGGACCCTAAACCGTCCCCGTCCCCTAACCCTAACCCTAGCCCGAACCCTAACCCTAACCCTTCCCCGAAGCCTGACCCTCACCCGTGCCCTAATCCTAACCCGTACGCTAACACTAACCCGTGCCCTCACACGCACGCTCCCCCTAAAGCGTTGCCATACCCTCACCTGGACCCTAAACCGTCCCCGTCCCCTAACCCTAACCCTAGCCCGAACGCTAGCCCTAACCCTTCCCCGAACCCTGACCCTCACCCGTGCCCTAATCCTAACCTGTACGCTAACACTAACCCGCGCCCTCACACGCACGCTCCCCCTAAAGCGTTGCCGTACCCTCACCTGGACCCTAAACAGTCCCCGTCCCCTAACCCTAACCCTAGCCCGAACCCTAACCCTAACCTGTCCCCGAAGCCTGACCCTCACCCGTCCCCTAATCCTAACCCGTACGCTAACACTAACCCGCGCCCTCACACGCACGCTCCCCCTAAAGCGTTGCCGTACCCTCACCTGGACCCTAAACCGTCCCCGTCCCCTAACCCTAACCCTAGCCCGAACCCTAACCTTAACCCTTCCCCGAAGCCTGACCCTCACCCGTGCCCTAATCCTAACCCGTACGCTAACACTAACCCGCGCCCTCACACGCACGCTCCCCTTAAAGCGTTGCCACACCCTCACCTGGATCCTAAACCGTCCCCGTCCCCTAACGCTAACCCTAGCCCGAACCCTAACCCTAACACTTCCCCGAAGCCTGACCCTCACCCGTCCCCTAATCCTAACCCGTACGCTAACACTAACCCGCGCTCTCACACGCACGCTCCCCCTAAAGCGTTGCCGTACCCTCAACTGGACCCTAAACCGTCCCCGTCCCCTAACCCTAACCCTAGCCCGAACCCTAACCCTAACCCTTCCCCGAAGCCTGACCCTCACCCGTCCCCTAATCCTAACCCGTACGCTAACACTAACCCGCGCCCTCACACGCACGCTCCCCCTAAAGCATTGCCGTACCCTCACCTGGACCCTAAACCGTCCCCGTCCCCTAACCCTAACCCTAGCCCGAACCCTAACCCTAACCTTTCCCCGAAGCCTGAGCGTCACCCGTGCCCTAATCCTAACCCGTACGCTAACACTAACCCGCGCCCTCACACGCACGCTCCCCCTAAAGCGTTGCCGTACCCTCACCTGGACCCTAAACCGTTCCCGTCCCCTAACCCTAACCCTAGACCGAACCCTAACCCTAACCCTTCCCCGAAGCCTGACCCTCACCCGTGCCCTAATCCTAACCCGTACGCTAACACTAACCCGCGCCCTCACACGCACCCTCCCCCTAAAGCGTTGCCGTACCCTCACCTGGACCCTAAACCGTCCCCGTCCCCTAACAGTAACCATAGCCCGAACCCTAACCCTAACCCTTCCCCGAACCCTGAGCCTCACCCGTCCCCTAATCCTAACCCGTACGCTAACACTAACCCGAGCCCTCACACGCACGCTCCCCCTAAGGCGTTGCCGTACCCTCACCTGGACCCTAAACCGTCCCCGTCCCCTAAACCTAACCCTAGCCCGAACCCTAACCCTAACCCTTCCCCGAAGCCTGACCCTCACCCGTCCCCTAATCCTAACCCGTACGCTAACACTAACCCGCGCCCTCACACGCACGCTCCCCCTAAAGCGTTGCTGTACCCTCACCTGGACCCTAAACCGTCCCCGTCCCCTAACCCTAACCCTAGCCCGAACCCTAACCCTAACCCTTTCCCGAAGCCTGACCCTCACCCGTCCCCTAATCCTAACCCGTACGCTAACACTAACCCGCGCCCTCACACGCACGCTCCCCCTAAAGCGTTGCCATACCCTCACCTGGACCCTAAACCGAACCCGTCCCCTAACCCTAACCCTAGCCCGAACCCTAACCCTAACCCTTCCCCGAAGCCTGACCCTCACCCGTCCCCTAATCCTAACCCGTACGCTAACACTAACCCGCGCCCTCACACGCACGCTCCCCCTAAAGCGTTGCCGTACCCTCACCTGGACCCTAAACCGTCCCCGTCCCCTAACCCTAACCCTAGCCCGAACCCTAACCCTAACCCTTGCCCGAAGACTGACCCTCACCCGTCCCCTAATCCTAACCCGTACGCTAACACTAACGCGCGCCCTCACACGCACGCTCCCCCTAAAGCGTTGCCGTACCCTCACCTGGACCCTAAACCGTCCCCGTCCCCTAACCCTAACCCTAGCCCGAACCCTAACCCTAAACCTTCCCCGAAGCCTGACCCTCACCCGTCCCCTAATCCTAACCCGTACGCTAACACTAACCCGCGCCCTCACACGCACGCTCCCCCTAAAGCGTTGCCGTACCCTCACCTGGACCCTAAACCGTCCCCGTCCCCTAACCCTAACCCTAGCCCGAACCATAGCCCTAACCCTTCCCCGAAGCCTGACCCTCACCCGTCCGCTAATCCTAACCCGTACGCTAACACTAACCCACGCCCTCACACGCACGCTCCCCCTAAAGCGTTGCCGTACCCTCACCTGGACCCTAAACCATCCCCGTCCCCTAACCCTAACCCTAGCCCGAACCCTAACCCTAACCCTTCCCCGAAGCCTGACCCTCACCCGTCCCCTAATCCTAACCCGTACGCTAACACTAACCAACGCCCTCACACGCACGCTCCCCCTAAAGCGTTGCCGTACCCTCACCTGGACCCTAAACCGTCCCCGTCCCCTAACGCTAACCCTAGCCCGAACCCTAACCCTAACCCTTCCCCGAAGCCTGACCCTCACCCGTCCACTAATCCTAAACCGTACGCTAACACTAACCCGCGCCCTCACACGCACGCTCCCCCTAAAGCGTTGCCGTACCCTCACCTGGACCCTAAACCGTCCCCGTCCCCTAACCCTAACCCTAGCCTGAACCCTAACCCTAACCCTTCCCCGAAGCCTGACCCTCACCCGTGCCCTAATCCTAACCCGTACGCTAACACTAACCCGCGCCCTCACACGCACGCTCCCCCTAAAGCGTTGCCGTACCCTCACCTGGACCCTAAACCGTCCCCGTCCCCTAACCCTAACCCTAGCCCGAACCCTAACCCTAACCCTTCCCCGAAGCCTGACCCTCACCCGTCCCCTAATCCTAACCCGTACGCTAACACTAACCCGCGCCCTCACACGCACGCTCCCCCTAAAGCGTTGCCGTACCCTCACCTGGACCCTAAACCGTCCCCGTCCCCTAACCCTAACCCTAGACTGAACCCTAACCCTAACCCTTCCCCGAAGCCTGACCCTCACCCGTGCCCTAATCCTAACCCGTACGCTAACACTAACCCGCGCCCTCACACGCACGCTCCCCCTAGAGCGTTGCCGTACCCTCACCTGGACCCTAAACCGTTCCCGTCCCCTAACCCTAACATTAGCCCGAACCCTAACCCTAACCCTTCCCCGAAGCCTGACCCTCACCCGTCCCCTAATCCTAACCCGTACGCTAACAGTAACCCACGCCCTCACACGCACGCTCCCCCTAATGCGTTGCCGTACCCTCACCTGGACCCTAAACCGTCCCCGTCCCCTAACCCTAACCCTAGCCCGAACCCTAACCCTAACCCTTCCCCGAAGCCTGACCCTCACCCGTCCCCTAATCCTAACCCGTACGCTAACACTAACCCGCGCCCTCACACGCACGCTCCCCCTAAAGCGTTGCCGTACCCTCACCTGGACCCTAAACCGTCCCCGTCCCCTAACCCTAACCCTAGCCCGAACCCTAACCCTAACCCTTCCCCGAAGCCTGACCCTCACCCGTCCCCTAATCCTAACCCGTACGCTAACACTAACCCACGCCCTCACACGCATGCTCCCCCTAAAGCGTTGCCGTACCCTCACCTGGACCCTAAACCGTCCCCGTCCCCTAACCCTAACCCTAGCACGAACCCTAACCCTAACCCTTCCCCGAAGCCTGACCCTCACCCGTGCCCTAATCCTAACCCGTACGCTAACACTAACCCGCGCCCTCACACGCACGCTCCCCCTAAAGCGTTGCCGTACCCACACCTGGACCCTAAACCGTCCCCGTCCCCTAACCCTAACCCTAGCCCGAACCCTAACCCTAACCCTTCCCCGAAGCCTGACCCTCACCCGTCCCCTAATCCTAACCCGTACGCTAACAGTAACCCGCGCCCTCACACGCACGCTCCCCCTAAAGCGTTGCCGTACCCTCACCTGGACCCTAAACCGTCCCCGTCCCCTAACCCTAACCCTAGCCCGAACCCTAACCCTAACCCTTCCCCGAAGCCTGACCCTCACCCGTCCCCTAATCCTAACCCGTACGCTAACACTAACCCGTGCCCTCACACGCACGCTCCCCCTAAAGCGTTGCCGTACCTTCACCTGGACCCTAAACCGTCCCCGTCCCCTAACCCTAACCCTAGCCCGAACCCTAACCCTAACCCTTCCCCGAAGCCTGACCCTCACCCGTCCCCTAATCCTAACCCGTACGCTAACACTAACCCGCGCCCTCACACGCACGCTCCCCCTAAAGCGTTGCCGTACCCTCACCTGGACCCTAAACCGTCCCCGTCCCCTAACCCTAACCCTAGCCCGAACCCTAACCCTAACCCTTCCCCGAAGCCTGACCCTCACCCGTGCCCTAATCCTAACCCGTACGCTAACACTAACCCGTGCCCTCACACGCACGCTCCCCCTAAAGCGTTGCCGTACCCTCACCTAGACCCTAAACCGTCCCCGTCCCCTAACCCTAACCCTAGCCCGAACCCTAACCCTAACCCTTCCCCGAACCCTGACCCTCACCCGTGCCCTAATCCTAACCCGTACGCTAACACTAACCCGCGCCCTCACACGCACGCTCCCCCTAAAGCGTTGCCGTACCCTCACCTGGACCCTAAACCGTCCCCGTCCCCTAACCCTAACCCTAGCCCGAACCCTAACCCTAAACCTTCCCCGAAGCCTGACCCTCACAAGTCCCCTAATCCTAACCCGTACGCTAACACTAAACCGCGCCCTCACACGCACGCTCCCCCTAAAGCGTTGCCTTACCCTCACCTGGACCCTAAACCGTCCCCGTCCCCTAACCCTAACCCTAGCCAGAACCATAGCCCTAACCCTTCCCCGAAGCCTGACCCTCACCCGTCCCCTAATCCTAACCCGTACGCTAACACTAACCCGCGCCCTCACACGCACGCTCCCCCTAAAGCGTTGCCGTACCCTCACCTGGACCCTAAACCATCCCCGTCCCCTAACCCTAACCCTAGCCCGAACCCTAACCCTAACCCTTCCCCGAAGCCTGACCCTCACCCGTCCCCTAATCCTAACCCGTACGCTAACACTAACCCGCGCCCTCACACGCACGATCCCCCTAAAGCGTTGCCGTACCCTCACCTGGACCCTAAACCGTCCCCGTCCCCTAACCCTAACCCTAGCCCGAACCCTAACCCTAACCCTTCCCCGAAGCCTGACCCTCACCCGTCCCCTAATCCTAACCCGTACGCTAACACTAACCCGCGCCCTCACACGCACGCTCCCCCTAAAGCGTTGCCGCACCTTCACCTGGATCCTAAACCGTCCCCGTCCCCTAACCCTAACCCTAGCCCGAACCCTAACCCTAACCCTTCCCCGAAGCCTGACCCTCACCCGTCCCCTACTCCTAACCCGTACGCTAACACTAACCCGTGCCCTCACACGCACGCTCCCCCTAAAGCGTTGCCGTACCCTCACCTGGGCCCTAAACCGTCCCCGTCCCCTAACCCTAACCCTAGCCCGAACCCTAACCCTAACCCTTTCCCGAAGCCTGACCCTCACCCGTCCCCTAATCCTAACCCGTACGCTAACACTAACCCGTGCCCTCACACGCACGCTCCCCCTAAAGCGTTGCCGTACCCTCACCTGGACCCTAAACCGTCCCCGTCCCCTAACCCTAACCCTAGCCCGAACCCTAACCCTAACCCTTCCCCGAAGCCTGACCCTCACCCGTCCCCTAATCCTAACCCGTACACTAACACTAACCCGCGCCCTCACACGCACGATCCCCCTAAAGCGTTGCCGTACCCTCACCTGGACCCTAAACCGTCCCCGTCCCCTAACCCTAACCCTAGCCCGAACCCTAACCCTAACCCTTCCCCGAAGCCTGACCCTCACCCGTGCCCTAATCCTAACCCGTACGCTAACACTAACCCGCGCCCTCACACGCACGCTCCCCCTAAAGCGTTGCCACACCCTCACCTGGAACCTAATCCGTCCCCGTCCCCTAACGCTAACCCTAGCCCGAACCCTAACCCTAAACCTTCCCCGAAGCCTGACCCTCACCCGTCCCCTACTCCTAACCCGTACGCTAACACTAACCCGTGCCCTCACACGCACGCTCCCCCTAAAGCCTTGCCGTACCCTCAACTGGACCCTAAACCGTCCCCGTCCCCTAACCCTAACCCTAGCCCGAACCCTAACCCTAACCCTTTCCCGAAGCCTGACCCTCACCCGTGCCTTAATCCTAACCCGTACGCTAACACTAACCCACGCCCTCACACGCACGCTCCCCCTAAAGCGTTGCCGTACCCTCACCTGGACCCTAAACCGTCCCCGTCCCCTAACCCTAACCCTAGCCCGAACCCAAACCCTAACCCTTCCCCGAAGCCTGAGCCTCACCCGTCCCCTAATACTAACACGTACGCTAACACTAACCCGCGCCCTCACACGCACGCTCCCCCTAAAGCGTTGCCGTACCCTCACCTGGGACCTAAACCGTCCCCGTCCCCTAACCCTAACCCTAGCCCGAACCCTAACCCTAACCCTTCCCCGAAGCCTGACCCTCACCCGTCCCCTAATCCTAACCCGTACGCTAACACTAACCCGCGCCCTCACACGCACGCTCCCCCTAAAGCGTTGCCGTACCCTCATCTGGACCCTAAACCGTCCCCGTCCCCTAACCCTAACCCTAGCCCGAACCCTAACCCTAACCCTTCCCCGAAGACTGACCCTCACCCGTGCCCTAATCCTAACCCGTACGCTAACACTAACCCGCGCCCTCACACGCACGATCCCCCTAAAGCGTTGCCACACCCTCACCTGGATCCTAAACCGTCCCCGTCCCCTAACGCTAACCCTAGCCCGAACCCTAACCCTAACCCTTCCCCGAAGCCTGACCCTCACCCGTCCCCTAATCCTAACCCGTACGCTAACACTAACCCGCGCTCTCACACGCACGCTCCCCCTAAAGCGTTGCCGTACCCTCAACTGGACCCTAAACCGTCCCCGTCCCCTAACCCTAACCCTAGCCCGAACCCTAACCCTAACCCTTCCCCGAAGCCTGACCCTAACCCGTCCCCTAATCCTAACCCGTACTCTAACACTAACCCGCGCCCTCACACGCACGCTCCCCCGAAAGCATTGCCGTACCCTCACCTGGACCCTAAACCGTCCCCGTCCCCTAACCCTAACCCTAGCCCGAACCCTAACCCTAACTCTTCCCCGAAGCCTGAGTCTCACCCGTGCCCTAATCCTAACCCGTACGCTAACACTAACCCGCGCCCTCACACGCACGCTCCCCTTAAAGCGTTGCCGTACCCTCACCTGGACCCTAAACCGTTCCCGTCCCCTAACCCTAACCCTAGCCCGAACCCTAACCCTAACCCTTCCCCGAAGCCTGACCCTCACCCGTGCCCTAATCCTAACCCGTACGCTAACACTAACCCGCGCCCTCACACGCACGCTCCCCCTAAAGCGTTGCCGTACCCTCACCTGGACCCTAAACCGTCCCCGTCCCCTAACCGTAACCATAGCCCGAACCCTAACCCTAACCCTTCCCCGAACCCTGAGCCTCACCCGTCCCCTAATCCTAACCCGTACGCTAACACTAACCCGAGCCCTCACACGCACGCTCCCCCTAAGGCGTTGCCGTACCCTCTCCTGGACCCTAAACCGTTCCCGTCCCCTAAACCTAACCCTAGCCCGAACCCTAACCCTAACCCTTCCCCGAAGCCTGACCCTCACCCGTGCCCTAATCCTAACCCGTACGCTAACACTAACCCGCGCCCTCACACGCACGCTCCCCCTAAAGCGTTGCCGTACCCTCACCTGGACCCTAAACCGTCCCCGTCCCCTAACCCTAACCCTAGCCTGAACCCTAACCCTAACCCTTCCCCGAAGCCTGACCCTCACCCTTCCCCTAATCCTAACCCGTACGCTAACACTAACACGCGCCCTCACACGCACGCTCCCCCTAAAGCGTTGCCGTACCCTCACCTGGACCCTAAACCGTCCCCGTCCCCTAACCCTAACCCTAGCCCGAACCCTAACCCTAACCCTTCCCCGAAGCCTGACCCTCACCCGTCCCCTAATCCTAACCCGTACGCTAACACTAACCCGCGCCCTCACACGCACGCTCCCCCTAAAGCGTTGCCGTACCCTCACCTGGACCCTAAACCGTCCCCGTCCCCTAACCCTAACCCTAGACTGAACCCTAACCCTAACCCTTCCCCGAAGCCTGACCCTCACCCGTGCCCTAATCCTAACCCGTACGCTAACACTAACCCGCGCCCTCACACGCACGCTCCCCCTAAAGCGTTGCCGTACCCTCACCTGGACCCTAAACCGTTCCCGTCCCCTAACCCTAACATTAGCCCGAACCCTAACCCTAACCCTTCCCCGAAGCCTGACCCTCACCCGTCCCCTAATCCTAACCCGTACGCTAACAGTAACCCACGCCCTCACACGCACGCTCCCCCTAAAGCGTTGCCGTACCCTCACCTGGACCCTAAACCGTCCCCGTCCCCTAACCCTAACCCTAGCCCGAACCCTAACCCTAACCCTTCCCCGAAGCCTGACCCTCACCCGTCCCCTAATCCTAACCCGTACGCTAACACTAACCCGCGCCCTCACACGCACGCTCCCCCTAAAGCGTTGCCGTACCCTCACCTGGACCCTAAACCGTCCCCGTCCCCTAACCCTAACCCTAGCCCGAACCCTAACCCTAACCCTTCCCCGAAGCCTGACCCTCACCCGTCCCCTAATCCTAACCCGTACGCTAACACTAACCCACGCCCTCACACGCATGCTCCCCCTAAAGCGTTGCCGTACCCTCACCTGGACCCTAAACCGTCCCCGTCCCCTAACCCTAACCCTAGCCCGAACCCTAACCCTAACCCTTCCCCGAAGCCTGACCCTCACCCGTGCCCTAATCCTAACCCGTACGCTAACACTAACCCGCGCCCTCACACGCACGCTCCCCCTAAAGCGTTGCCGTACCCACACCTGGACCCTAAACCGTCCCCGTCCCCTAACCCTAACCCTAGCCCGAACCCTAACCCTAACCCTTCCCCGAAGCCTGACCCTCACCCGTCCCCTAATCCTAACCCGTACGCTAACAGTAACCCGCGCCCTCACACGCACGCTCCCCCTAAAGCGTTGCCGTACCCTCACCTGGACCCTAAACCGTCCCCGTCCCCTAACCCTAACCCTAGCCCGAACCCTAACCCTAACCCTTCCCCGAAGCCTGACCCTCACCCGTCCCCTAATCCTAACCCGTACGCTAACACTAACCCGCGCCCTCACACGCACGCTCCCCCTAAAGCGTTGCCGTACCCTCACCTGGACCCTAAACCGTCCCCGTCCCCTAACCCTAACCCTAGCCCGAACCCTAACCCTAACCCTTCCCCGAAGCCTGACCCTCACCCGTCCCCTAATCCTAACCCGTACGCTAACACTAACCCACGCCCTCACACGCATGCTCCCCCTAAAGCGTTGCCGTACCCTCACCTGGACCCTAAACCGTCCCCGTCCCCTAACCCTAACCCTAGCCCGAACCCTAACCCTAACCCTTCCCCGAAGCCTGACCCTCACCCGTGCCCTAATCCTAACCCGTACGCTAACACTAACCCGCGCCCTCACACGCACGCTCCCCCTAAAGCGTTGCCGTACCCACACCTGGACCCTAAACCGTCCCCGTCCCCTAACCCTAACCCTAGCCCGAACCCTAACCCTAACCCTTCCCCGAAGCCTGACCCTCACCCGTCCCCTAATCCTAACCCGTACGCTAACAGTAACCCGCGCCCTCACACGCACGCTCCCCCTAAAGCGTTGCCGTACCCTCACCTGGACCCTAAACCGTCCCCGTCCCCTAACCCTAACCCTAGCCCGAACCCTAACCCTAACCCTTCCCCGAAGCCTGACCCTCACCCGTCCCCTAATCCTAACCCGTACGCTAACACTAACCCGCGCCCTCACACGCACGCTCCCCCTAAAGCGTTGCCGTACCCTCACCTGGACCCTAAACCGTCCCCGTCCCCTAACCCTAACCCTAGCCCGAACCCTAACCCTAACCCTTCCCCGAAGCCTGACCCTCACCCGTCCCCTAATCCTAACCCGTACGCTAACACTAACCCGCGCCCTCACACGCACGCTCCCCCTAAAGCGTTGCCGTACCCTCACCTGGACCCTAAACCGTCCCCGTCCCCTAACCCTAACCCTAGCCAGAACCATAGCCCTAACCCTTCCCCGTAGCCTGACCCTCACCCGTCCCCTAATCCTAACCCGTACGCTAACACTAACCCGCGCCCTCACACGCACGCTCCCCCTAAAGCGTTGCCGTACCCTCACCTGGACCCTAAACCATCCCCGTCCCCTAACCCTAACCCTAGCCCGAACCCTAACCCTAACCCTTCCCCGAAGCCTGACCCTCACCCGTCCCCTAATCCTAACCCGTACGCTAACACTAACCCGCGCCCTCACACGCACGATCCCCCTAAAGTGTTGCCGTACCCTCACCTGGACCCTAAACCGTCCCCGTCCCCTAACCCTAACCCTAGCCCGAACCCTAACCCTAACCCTTCCCCGAAGCCTGACCCTCACCCGTGCCCTAATCCTAACCCGTACGCTAACACTAACCCGCGCCCTCACACGCACGATCCCCCTAAAGCGTTGCCGCACCTTCACCTGGATCCTAAACCGTCCCCGTCCCCTAACCCTAACCCTAGCCCGAACCCTAACCCTAACCCTTCCCCGAAGCCTGACCCTCACCCGTCCCCTACTCCTAACCCGTACGCTAACACTAACCCGTGCCCTCACACGCACGCTCCCCCTAAAGCGTTGCCGTACCCTCACCTGGGCCCTAAACCGTCCCCGTCCCCTAACCCTAACCCTAGCCCGAACCCTAACCCTAACCCTTCCCCGAAGCCTGACCCTCACCCGTCCCCTAATCCTAACCCGTACGCTAACACTAACCCGCGCCCTCACACGCACGCTCCCCCTAAAGCGTTGCCGTACCCTCACCTGGACCCTAAACCGTCCCCGTCCCCTAACCCTAACCCTAGCCCGAACCCTAACCCTAACCCTTCCCCGAAGCCTGACCCTCACCCGTGCCCTAATCCTAACCCGTACGCTAACACTAACCCGCGCCCTCACACGCACGCTCCCCCTAAAGCGTTGCCACACCCTCACCTGGATCCTAATCCGTCCCCGTCCCCTAACGCTAACCCTAGCCCGAACCCTAACCCTAACCCTTCCCCGAAGCCTGACCCTCACCCGTCCCCTACTCCTAACCCGTACGCTAACACTAACCCGTGCCCTCACACGCACGCTCCCCCTAAAGCGTTGCCGTACCCTCAACTGGACCCTAAACCGTCCCCGTCCCCTAACCCTAACCCTAGCCCGAACCCTAACCCTAACCCTTTCCCGAAGCCTGACCCTCACCCGTGCCTTAATCCTAACCCGTATGCTAACACTAACCCACGCCCTCACACGCACGCTCCCCCTAAAGCGTTGCCGTACCCTCACCTGGACCCTAAACCGTCCCCGTCCCCTAACCCTAACCCTAGCCCGAACCCAAACCCTAACCCTTCCCCGAAGCCTGAGCCTCACCCGTCCCCTAATCCTAACACGTACGCTAACACTAACCCGCGCCCTCACACGCACGCTCCCCCTAAAGCGTTGCCGTACCCTCACCTGGGACCTAAACCGTCCCCATCCCCTAACCCTAACCCTAGCCCGAACCCTAACCCTAACCCTTCCCCGAAGCCTGACCCTCACCCGTCCCCTAATCCTAACCCGTACGCTAACACTAACCCGCGCCCTCACACGCACGCTCCCCCTAAAGCGTTGCCGTACCCTCATCTGGACCCTAAACCGTCCCCGTCCCCTAACCCTAACCCTAGCCCGAACCCTAACCCTAACCCTTCCCCGAAGACTGACCCTCACCCGTGCCCTAATCCTAACCCGTACGCTAACACTAACCCGCGCCCTCACACGCACGCTCCCCCTAAAGCGTTGCCACACCCTCACCTGGATCCTAAACCGTCCCCGTCCCCTAACGCTAACCCTAGCCCGAACCCTAACCCTAACCCTTCCCCGAAGCCTGACCCTCACCCGTCCCCTAATCCTAACCCGTACGCTAACACTAACCCGCGCTCTCACACGCACGCTCCCCCTAAAGCGTTGCCGTACCCTCAACTGGACCCTAAACCGTCCCCGTCCCCTAAACCTAACCCTAGCCCGAACCCTAACCCTAACCCTTCCCCGAAGCCTGACCCTCACCCGTCCCCTAATCCTAACCCGTACTATAACACTAACACGCGCCCTCACACGCACGCTCCCCCGAAAACATTGCCGTACCCTCACCTGGACCCTAAACCGTCCCCGTCCCCTAACCCTAACCCTAGCCCGAACCCTAACCCTAACCCTTCCCCGAAGCCTGACCCTCACCCGTGCCCTAATCCTAACCCGTACGCTAACACTAACCCGCGCCCTCACACGCACGCTCCCCCTAAAGCGTTGCCGTACCCTCACCTGGACCCTAAACCGTCCCCGTCCCCTAACCCTAACCCTAGCCCGAACCCTAACCCTAACCCTTCCCAGAAGCCTGACCCTCACCCGTCCCCTAATCCTAACCCGTACGCTAACAGTAACCCGCGCCCTCACACGCACGCTCCCCCTAAAGCGTTGCCGTACCCTCACCTGGACCCTAAACCGTCCCCGTCCCCTAACCCTAACCCTAGCCCGAACCCTAACCATAACCCTTCCCCGAAGCCTGACCCTCACCCGTCCCCTAATCCTAACCCGTACGCTAACACTAACCCGCGCCCTCACACGCACGCTCCCCCTAAAGCGTTGCCGTACCCTCACCTGGACCCTAAACCGTCCCCGTCCCCTAACCCTAACCCTAGCCCGAACCCTAACCCTAACCCTTCCCCGAAGCCTGACCCTCACCCGTCCCCTAATCCTAACCCGTACGCTAACACTAACCCGCGCCCTCACACGCACGCTCCCCCTAAAGCGTTGCCGTACCCTCACCTGGACCCTAAACCGTCCCCGTCCCCTAAGCCTAACCCTAGCCCGAACCCTAACCCTAACCCTTCCCCGAAGCCTGACCCTCACCCGTGCCCTAATCCTAACCCGTACGCTAACACTAACCCGCGCCCTCACACGCACGCTCCCCCTAAAGCGTTGCCGTAACCTCACCTGGACCCTAAACCGTCCCCGTCCCCTAACCCTAACCCTAGCCCGAACCCTAAACCTAACCCGTCCCCGAAGCCTGACCCTCACCCGTGCCCTAATCCTAACCCGTACGCTAACACTAACCCGCGCGCTCACACGCACGCTCCCCCTAAAGCGTTGCCGTACCCTCACCTGGACCCTAAACCGTCCCCGTCCCCTAACCCTAACCCTAGCCCGAACCCTAACCCTAAACCTTCCCCGAAGCCTGACCCTCACAAGTCCCCTAATCCTAACCCGTACGCTAACACTAACCCGCGCCCTCACACGCACGCTCCCCCTAAAGCGTTGCCGTACCCTCACCTGGACCCTAAACCGTCCCCGTCCCCTAACCCTAACCCTAGCCAGAACCATAGCCCTAACGCTTCCCCGAAGCCTGACCCTCACCCGTCCCCTAATCCTAACTCGTACGCTAACACTAACCCGCGTCCTCACACGCACGCTCCCCCTAAAGCGTTGCCGTACCCTCACCTGGACCCTAAACCATCCCCGTCCCCTAACCCTAACCCTAGCCCGAACCCTAACCCTAACCCTTCCCCGAAGCCTGACCCTCACCCATGCCCTAATCCTAACCCGTACGCTAACACTAACCCGCGCCCTCACATGCACGCTCCCCCTAAAGCGTTGCCGTACCCTCACCTGGACCCTAAACAGTCCCCGTCCCCTAACCCTAACCCTAGCACGAACCCTAACCCTAACCCTTCCCCGAAGCCTGACCCTCACCCGTCCCCTACTCCTAACCCGTACGCTAACACTAACCCGCGCCCTCACACGCACGCTCCCCCTAAAGCGTTGCCGTACCCTCACCTGGACCCTAAACCGTCCCCGTCCCCTAACCCTAACCCTAGCCCGAACCCTAACCCTAACCCTTCCCCGAAGCCTGACCCTCACCCGTCCCCTAATCCTAACCCGTACGCTAACACTAACCCGCGCCCTCACACGCACGCTCCCCCTAAAGCGTTGCCACACCCTCACCTGGATCCTAAACCGTCCCCGTCCCCTAACGCTAACCCTAGCCCGAACCCTAACCCTAACCCTTCCCCGAAGCCTGACCCTCACCCGTCCCCTACTCCTAACCCGTACGCTAACACTAACCCGTGCCCTCACACGCACGCTCCCCCTAAAGCGTTGCCGTACCCTCAACAGGACCCTAAACCGTCCCCGTCCCCTAACCCTAACCCTAGCAGGAACCCTAACCCTAACCCTTTCCCGAAGCCTGACCCTCACCCGTGCCTTAATCCTAACCCGTACGCTAACACTAACCCACGCCCTCACACGCACGCTCCCCCTAAAGCGTTGCCGTACCCTCACCTGGACCCTAAACCGTCCCCGTCCCCTAACCCTAACCCTAGCCCGAACCCAAACCCTAACCCTTCCCCGAAGCCTGAGCCTCACCCGTCCCCTAATCCTAACACGTACGCTAACACTAACCCGCGCCCTCACACGCACGCTCCCCCTAAAGCGTTGCCGTACCCTCACCTGGGCCCTAAACCGTCCCCGTCCCCTAACCCTAACCCTAGCCCGAACCCTAACCCTAACCCTTCCCCGAAGCCTGACCCTCACCCGTCCCCTAATCCTAACCCGTACGCTAACACTAACCCGCGCCCTCACACGCATGCTCCCCCTAAAGCGTTGCCGTACCCTCACCTGGACCCTAAACCGTCCCCGTCCCCTAACCCTAACCCTAGCCCGAACCCTAACCCTAACCCTTCCCTGAAGCCTGACCCTCACCCGTCCCCTAATCCTAACCCGTACGCTAACACTAACCCGCGCCCTCACACGCACGCTCCCCCTAAAGCGTTGCCGTACCCTCACCTGGACCCTAAACCGTCCCCGTCCCCTAACCCTAACCCTAGCCCGAACCCTAACCCTAACCCCTCCCCGAAGCCTGACCCTCACCCGTCCCCTAATCCTAAACCGTACGCTAACACTAACCCGCGCCCTCACACGCACGCTCCCCCTAAAGCGTTGCCGTACCCTCACCTGGACCCGAAACCGTCCCCGTCCCCTAACCCTAACCCTAGCCCGAACCCTAACCCTAACCCTTTCCCGAAGCCTGACCCTCACCCGTCCCCTAATCCTAACCCGTACGCTAAAACTAACCTGTGCCCTCACACGCACGCTCCCCCTAAAGCATTGCCGTACCCTCACCTGGACCCTAAACTGTCCCCGTCCCCTAACCCTAACCCTAGCCCGAACCCTAACCCTAACCCTTCCCCGAAGCCTGACCCTCACCCGTCCCCTAATCCTAACCCGTACGCTAACACTAACCCACGCCCTCACACGCACGCTCCCCCTAAAGCATTGCCGTACCCTCACCTGGACCCTAAACCGTCCCCGTCCCCTAACCCTAACCCTAGCCCGAACCCTAACCCTAACCCTTCCCCGAAGCCTGACCCTCACCCGTGCCCTAATCCTAACCAGTACGCTAACACTAACCCGCGCCCTCACACGCACGCTCCCCCTAAAGCGTTGCCGTACCCTCATCTGGACCCTAAACCTTTCCCGTCCCCTAACCCTAACCCTAGCCCGAACCCTAACCCTAACCCTTCCCCGAAGCCTGACCCTCACCCGTGCCCTAATCCTAACCCGTACGCTAACACTAACCCGCGCCCTCACACGCACGCTCCCCCTAAAGCGTTGCCACACCCTCACCTGGATCCTAATCCGTCCCCGTCCCCTAACGCTAACCCTAGCCCGAACCCTAACCCTAACCCTTCCCCGAAGCCTGACCCTCACCCGTCCCCTACTCCTAACCCGTACGCTAACACTAACCCGTGCCCTCACACGCACGCTCCCCCTAAAGCGTTGCCGTACCCTCAACTGGACCCTAAACCGTCCCCGTCCCCTAACCCTAACCCTAGCCCGAACCCTAACCCTAACCCTTTCCCGAAGCCTGACCCTCACCCGTGCCTTAATCCTAACCCGTACGCTAACACTAACCCACGCCCTCACACGCACGCTCCCCCTAAAGCGTTGCTGTACCCTCACCTGGACCCTAAACCGTCCCCGTCCCCTAACCCTAACCCTAGCCCGAACCCAAACCCTAACCCTTCCCCGAAGCCTGAGCCTCACCCGTCCCCTAATCCTAACACGTACGCTAACACTAACCCGCGCCCTCACACGCACGCTCCCCCTAAAGCGTTGCCGTACCCTCACCTGGGACCTAAACCGTCCCCATCCCCTAACCCTAACCCTAGCCCGAACCCTAACCCTAACCCTTCCCCGAAGCCTGACCCTCACCCGTCCCCTAATCCTAACCCGTACGCTAACACTAACCCGCGCCCTCACACGCACGCTCCCCCTAAAGCGTTGCCGTACCCTCATCTGGACCCCAAACCGTCCCCGTCCCCTAACCCTAACCCTAGCCCGAACCCTAACCCTAACCCTTCCCCGAAGACTGACCCTCACCCGTGCCCTAATCCTAACCCGTACGCTAACACTAACCCGCGCCCTCACACGCACGCTCCCCCTAAAGCGTTGCCACACCCTCACCTGGATCCTAAACCGTCCCCGTCCCCTAACGCTAACCCTAGCCCGAACCCTAACCCTAACCCTTCCCCGAAGCCTGACCCTCACCCGTCCCCTAATCCTAACCCGTACGCTAACACTAACCCGCGCTCTCACACGCACGCTCCCCCTAAAGCGTTGCCGTACCCTCAACTGGACCCTAAACCGTCCCTGTCCCCTAAACCTAACCCTAGCCCGAACCCTAACCCTAACCCTTCCCCGAAGCCTGACCCTCACCCGTCCCCTAATCCTAACCCGTACTATAACACTAACCCGCGCCCTCACACGCACGCTCCCCCGAAAACATTGCCGTACCCTCACCTGGACCCTAAACCGTCCCCGTCCCCTAACCCTAACCCTAGCCCGAACCCTAACCCTAACTCTTCCCCGAAGCCTGAGTCTCACCCGTGCCCTAATCCTAACCCGTACGCTAACACTAACCCGCGCCCTCACACGCACGCTCCCCCTAAAGCGTTGCCGTACCCTCACCTGGACCCTAAACCGTTCCCGTCCCCTAACCCTAACCCTAACCCGAACCCTAACCCTAACCCTTCCCCGAAGCCTGACCCTCACCCGTGCCCTAATCCTAACCCGTACGCTAACACTAACCCGCGCCCTCACACGCACGCTCCCCCTAAAGCGTTGCCGTACCCTCACCTGGACCCTAAACCGTCCCCGTCCCCTAACCGTAACCATAGCCCGAACCCTAACCCTAACCCTTCCCCGAACCCTGAGCCTCACCCGTCCCCTAATCCTAACCCGTACGCTAACACTAACCCGAGCCCTCACACGCACGCTCCCCCTAAGGCGTTGCCGTACCCTCTCCTGGACCCTAAACCGTCCCCGTCCCCTAAACCTAACCCTAGCCCGAACCCTAACCCTAACCCTTCCCCGAAGCCTGACCCTCACCCGTGCCCTAATCCTAACCCGTACGCTAACACTAACCCGCGCCCTCACACGCACGCTCCCCCTAAAGCGTTGCTGTACCCTCACCTGGACCCTAAACCGTCCCCGTCCCCTAACCCTAACCCTAGCCCGAACCCTAACCCTAACCCTTCCCCGAAGCCTGACCCTCACCCGTCCCCTAATCCTAACCCGTACGCTAACACTAACCCGCGCCCTCACACGCACGCTACCCCTAAAGCGTTGCCGTACCCTCACCTGGACCCTAAACCGAACCCGTCCCCTAACCCTAACCCTAGCCCGAACCCTAACCCTAAACCTTCCCCGAAGCCTGACCCTCACCCGTCCCCTAATCCTAACCCGTACGCTAACACTAACCCGCGCCCTCACACGCACGCTCCCCCTAAAGCGTTGCCGTACCCTCACCTGGACCCTAAACCGTTCCCGTCCCCTAACCCTAACCCTAGCCAGAACCATAGCCCTAACACTTCCCCGAAGCCTGACCCTCACCCGTCCGCTAATCCTAACCCGTACGCTAACACTAACCCGCGCCCTCACACGCACGCTCCCCCTAAAGCGTTGCCGTACCCTCACCTGGACCCTAAACCGTCCCCGTCCCCTAACCCTAACCCTAGCCCGAACCCTAACCCTAACCCTTCCCCGAAGCCTGACCCTCACACGTCCCCTAATCCTAACCCGTACGCTAACACTAACCCGCGCCCTCACACGCACGCTCCCCGTAAAGCGTTGCCGTACCCTCACCTGGACCCTAAACCGTCCCCGTCCCCTAACGCTAACCCTAGCCCGAACCCTAACCCTAACCCTTCCCCGAAGCCTGACCCTCACCCGTCCACTAATCCTAAACCGTACGCTAACACTAACCCACGCCCTCACACGCACGCTCCCCCTAAAGCGTTGCCGTACCCTCACCTGGACCCTAAACCGTCCCCGTCCCCTAACCCTAACCCTAGCCCGAACCCTAACCCTAACCCTTCCCCGAAGCCTGACCCTCACCCGTCCCCTAATCCTAACCCGTACGCTAACACTAACCCGTGCCCTCACACGCACGCTCCCCCTAAAGCGTTGCCGTACCCTCACCTGGACCCTAAACCGTCCCCGTCCCCTAACCCTAACCCTAGCCCGAACCCTAACACTAACCCTTCCCCGAAGCCTGACCCTCACCCGTCCCCTAATCCTAACCCGTACGCTAACACTAACCCGCGCCCTCACACGCACGCTCCCCCTAAAGCGTTGCCGTACCCTCACCTGGACCCTAAACCGTCCCCGTCCCCTAACCCTAACCCTAGCCTGAACCCTAACCCTAACCCTTCCCCGAAGCCTGACCCTCACCCGTGCCCTAATCCTAACCCGTACGCTAACACTAACCCGCGCTCTCACACGCACGCTCCCCCTAAAGCGTTGCCGTACCCTCACCTGGACCCTAAACCGTTCCCGTCCCCTAACCCTAACCCTAGCCCGAACCCTAACCCTTACCCTTCCCCGAAGCCTGACCCTCACCCGTCCCCTAATCCTAACGCGTACTCTAACAGTAACCCGCGCCCTCACACGCACGCTCCCCCTAAAGCGTTGCCGTACCCTCACCTGGACCCTAAACCGTCCCCGTCCCCTAACCCTAACCTAGCCCGAACCCTAACCCTAACCCTTCCCCGAAGCCTGACCCTCACCCGTCCCCTAATCCTAACCCGTACGCTAACACTAACCCGCGCCCTCACACGCACGCTCCCCCTAAAGCGTTGCCGTACCCTCACCTGGACCCTAAACCGTCCCCGTCCCCTAACCCTAACCCTAGCCCGAACCCTAACCCTAACCCTTCCCCGAAGCCTGACCCTCACCCGTCCCCTAATCCTAACCCGTACGCTAACACTAACCCACGCCCTCACACGCATGCTCCCCCTAAAGCGTTGCCGTACCCTCACCTGGACCCTAAACCGTCCCCGTCCCCTAACCCTAACCCTAGCCCGAACCCTAACCCTAACCCTTCCCCGAAGCCTGACCCTCACCCGTGCCCTAATCCTAACCCGTACGCTAACACTAACCCGCGCCCTCACACGCACGCTCCCCCTAAAGCGTTGCCGTACCCTCACCTGGACCCTAAACCGTCCCCGTCCCCTAACCCTAACCCTAGCCCGAACCCTAACCCTAACCCTTCCCAGAAGCCTGACCCTCACCCGTCCCCTAATCCTAACCCGTACGCTAACAGTAACCCGCGCCCTCACACGCACGCTCCCCCTAAAGCGTTGCCGTACCCTCACCTGGACCCTAAACCGTCCCCGTCCCCTAACCCTAACCCTAGCCCGAACCCTAACCCTAACCCTTCCCCGAAGCCTGACCCTCACCCGTCCCCTAATCCTAACCCGTACGCTAACACTAACCCGCGCCCTCACACGCACGCTCCCCCTAAAGCGTTGCCGTACCCTCACCTGGACCCTAAACCGTCCCCGTCCCCTAACCCTAACCCTAGCCCGAACCCTAACCCTAACCCTTCCCCGAAGCCTGACCCTCACCCGTCCCCTAATCCTAACCCGTACGCTAACACTAACCCGCGCCCTCACACGCACGCTCCCCCTAAAGCGTTGCCGTACCCTCACCTGGACCCTAAACCGTCCCCGTCCCCTAACCCTAACCCTAGCCCGAACCCTAACCCTAACCCTTCCCCGAAGCCTGACCCTCACCCGTGCCCTAATCCTAACCCGTACGCTAACACTAACCCGCGCCCTCACACGCACGCTCCCCCTAAAGCGTTGCCGTAACCTCACCTGGACCCTAAACCGTCCCCGTCCCCTAACCCTAACCCTAGCCCGAACCCTAAACCTAACCCGTCCCCGAAGCCTGACCCTCACCCGTGCCCTAATCCTAACCCGTACGCTAACACTAACCCGCGCGCTCACACGCACGCTCCCCCTAAAGCGTTGCCGTACCCTCACCTGGACCCTAAACCGTCCCCGTCCCCTAACCCTAACCCTAGCCCGAACCCTAACCCTAAACCTTCCCCGAAGCCTGACCCTCACAAGTCCCCTAATCCTAACCCGTACGCTAACACTAACCCGCGCCCTCACACGCACGCTCCCCCTAAAGCGTTGCCGTACCCTCACCTGGACCCTAAACCGTCCCCGTCCCCTAACCCTAACCCTAGCCCGAACCCTAACCCTAACCCTTCCCCGAAGCCTGACCCTCACCCGTGCCCTAATCCTAACCCGTACGCTAACACTAACCCGCGCCCTCACACGCACGCTCCCCCTAAAGCGTTGCCGTAACCTCACCTGGACCCTAAACCGTCCCCGTCCCCTAACCCTAACCCTAGCCCGAACCCTAAACCTAACCCGTCCCCGAAGCCTGACCCTCACCCGTGCCCTAATCCTAACCCGTACGCTAACACTAACCCGCGCGCTCACACGCACGCTCCCCCTAAAGCGTTGCCGTACCCTCACCTGGACCCTAAACCGTCCCCGTCCCCTAACCCTAACCCTAGCCCGAACCCTAACCCTAAACCTTCCCCGAAGCCTGACCCTCACAAGTCCCCTAATCCTAACCCGTACGCTAACACTAACCCGCGCCCTCACACGCACGCTCCCCCTAAAGCGTTGCCGTACCCTCACCTGGACCCTAAACCGTCCCCGTCCCCTAACCCTAACCCTAGCCCGAACCCTAACCCTAACCCTTCCCCGAAGCCTGACCCTCACCCGTCCCCTAATCCTAACCCGTACGCTAACACTAACCCGCGCCCTCACACGCACGCTCCCCCTAAAGCGTTGCCACACCCTCACCTGGATCCTAAACCGTCCCCGTCCCCTAACGCTAACCCTAGCCCGAACCCTAACCCTAACCCTTCCCCGAAGCCTGACCCTCACCCGTCCCCTACTCCTAACCCGTACGCTAACACTAACCCGTGCCCTCACACGCACGCTCCCCCTAAAGCGTTGCCGTACCCTCAACAGGACCCTAAACCGTCCCCGTCCCCTAACCCTAACCCTAGCAGGAACCCTAACCCTAACACTTTCCCGAAGCCTGACCCTCACCCGTGCCTTAATCCTAACCCGTACGCTAACACTAACCCACGCCCTCACACGCACGCTCCCCCTAAAGCGTTGCCGTACCCTCACCTGGACCCTAAACCGTCCCCGTCCCCTAACCCTAACCCTAGCCCGAACCCAAACCCTAACCCTTCCCCGAAGCCTGAGCCTCACCCGTCCCCTAATCCTAACACGTACGCTAACACTAACCCGCGCCCTCACACGCACGCTCCCCCTAAAGCGTTGCCGTACCCTCACCTGGGCCCTAAACCGTCCCCGTCCCCTAACCCTAACCCTAGCCCGAACCCTAACCCTAACCCTTCCCCGAAGCCTAACCCTCACCCGTCCCCTAATCCTAACCCGTACGCTAACACTAACCCGCGCCCTCACACGCACGCTCCCCCGAAAGCGTTGCCGTACCCTCACCTGGACCCTAAACCGTCCCCGTCCCCTAACCCTAACCCTAGCCCGAACCCTAACCCTAACCCTTCCCTGAAGCCTGAGCCTCACCCGTTCCCTAATCCTAACCCGTACGCTAACACTAACCCGAGCCCTCACACGCACGCTCCCCCTAAAGCGTTGCCGTACCCTCACCTGGACCCTAAACCGTCCCCGTCCCCTAACCCTAACCCTAGCCCGAACCCTAACCCTAACCCTTCCCCGAAGCCTGACCCTCACCCGTCCCCTAATCCTAACCCGTACGCTAACACTAACCCGCGCCCTCACACGCACGCTCCCCCTAAAGCGTTGCCGTACCCTCACCTGGACCCTAAACCGTCCGCGTCCCCTAACCCTAACCCTAGCCCGATCCCTAACCCTAACACTTCCCTGAAGCCTGACCCTCACCCGTCCCCTAATCCTAACCCGTACGCTAACACTAACCAGCGCCCTCACACGCACGCTCCCCCTAAAGCGTTGCCGTACCCTCACCTGGACCCTAAACCGTCCCCGTCCCCTAACCCTAACCCTAGCCCGAACCCTAACCCTAACCCGTCCCCGAAGCCTGACCCTCACCCGTGCCCTAATCCTAACCCGTACGCTAACACTAACCCGCGCCCTCACACGCACGCTCTCCCTAAAGCGTTGCCGTACCCTCACCTGGACCCTAAACCGTCCCCGTCCCCTAACCCTAACCCTAGCCCGAACCCTAACCCTAACCCTTCCCCGAAGCCTGACCCTCACCCGTGCCCTAATCCTAACCCGTACGCTAACACTAACCCGCGCCCTCACACGCACGCTCCCCCTAAAGCATTGCCGTACCCTCACCTGGACCCTAAACCGTCCCCGTCCCCTAACCCTAACCCTAGCCCGAACCCTAACCCTAACCCTTCCCCGAAGCCTGACCCTCACCCGTGCCCTAATCCTAACCCGAACGCTAACACTAACCCGCGCCCTCACACGCACGCTCCCCCTAAAGCGTTGCCGTACCCTCACCTGGACCCTAAACCGTCCCCGTCCCCTAACCCTAACCCTAGCCCGAACCCTAAACCTAACCCGTCCCCGAAGCCTGACCCTCACCCGTCCCCTAATCCTAACCCGTACACAAACACTAACCCGCGCCCTCACACGCACGCTCCCCCTAAAGCGTTGCCGTACCCTCACCTGGACCCTAAACCGTCCCCGTCCCCTAACCCTAACCCGAGCCCGAACCCTAACCCTAAACCTTCCCCGAAGCCTGACCCTCACCCGTCCCCTAATCCTAACCCGTACGCTAACACTAACCCGCGCCCTCACACGCACGCTCCCCCTAAAGCGTTGCCGTACCCTCACCTGGACCCTAAACCGTCCCCGTCCCCTAACCCTAACCCTAGCCCGAACCCTAACCCTAACCCTTCCCTGAAGCCTGACCCTCACCCGTCCCCTAATCCTAACCCGTACGCTAACACTAACCCGCGCCCTCACACGCACGCTCCCCCTAAAGCGTTGCCGTACACTCACCTGGACCCTAAACCGTCCCCGTCCCCTAACCCTAACCCTAGCCCGAACCCTAACCCTAACCCGTCCCCGAAGCCTGACCCTCACCCGTCCCCTAATCCTAACCCGTACACTAACACTAACCCGCACCCTCACACGCACGCTCCCCCTAAAGCGTTGCCGTACCCTCACCTGGACCCTAAACCGTCCCCGTCCCCTAACCCTAACCCGAGCCCGAACCCTAACCCTAAACCTTCCCCGAAGCCTGACCCTCACCCGTCCCCTAATCCTAACCCGTACGCTAACACTAACCCGCGCCCTCACACGCACGCTACCCCTAAAGCGTTGCCGTACCCTCACCTGGACCCTAAAGCGTCCCCGTCCCCTAACCCTAACCCTAGCCAGAACCATAGCCCTAACCCTTCCCCGAAGCCTGACCCTCACCCGTCCCCTAATCCTAACCCGTACGCTAACACTAACCCGCGCCCTCACACGCACGATCCCCCTAAAGCGTTGCCGTACCCTCACCTGGACCCTAAACCGTCCCCGTCCCCTAACCCTAACCCTGGCCCGAACCCTAACCCTAACCCTTCCCCGAAGCATGACCCTCACCCGTGCCCTAATCCTAACCCGTACGCTAACACTAACCCGCGCCCTCACACGTACGCTCCCCCTAAAGCGTTGCCGTACCCTCACCTGGACCCTAAACCGTCCCCGTCCCCTAACCCTAACCCTAGCCCGAACCCTAACCCTAACCCTTCCCCGAAGCCTGACCCTCACCCGTCCCCTAATCCTAAACCGTACGCTAACACTAACCCGTGCCCTCACACGCACGCTCCCCCTAAAGCGTTGCCGTACCCTCACCTGGACCCTAAACCGTTCCCGTCCCCTAACCCTAACCCTAGCCCGAACCCAAACCCTAACCCTTCCCCGAAGCCTGACCCTCACCCGTGCCCTAATCCTAACCCGTACGCTAACACTAACCCGCGCCCTCACACGCACGCTCCCCCTAAAGCGTTGCCGTACCCTCACCTGGACCCTAAACCGTTCCCGTCCCCTATCCCTAACCCTAGCCCGAACCCTAACCCTAACCCTTCCCCGAAGCCTGAGCCTCACCCGTGCCCTAATCCTAACCCGTACGCTAACACTAACCCGAGCCCTCACACGCACGCTCCCCCTAAAGTGTTGCCGTACCCTCACCTGGACCCTAAACCGTCCCCGTCCCCTAACCCTAACCCTAGCCCGAACCCTAACCCTAACCCTTCCCCGAAGCCTGACCCTCACCCGTCCCCTAATCCTAACCCGTACGCTAACACTAACCCGCGCCCTCACATGCACGCTCCCCCTAAAGCGTTGCCGTACCCTCACCTGGACCCTAAACCGTCCCCGTCCCCTAACCCTAACCCTAGCCCGAACCCTAACCCTAACCCTTCCCTGAAGCCTGACCCTCACCCGTCCCTAATCCTAACCCGTACGCTAACACTAACCCACGCCCTCACACGCACGCTCCCCCTAAAGCGTTGCCGTACCCTCACCTGGACCCTAAACCGTCCCCGTCCCCTAACCCTAACCCTAGCCCGAACCCTAACCCTAACCCGTCCCCGAAGCCTGACCCTCACCCGTCCCCTAATCCTAACCCGTACGCTAACACTAACCCGCGCCCTCACACGCACGCTCCCCCTAAAGCGTTGCCGTACCCTCACCTGGACCCTAAACCGTCCCCGTCCCCTAACCCTAACCCTAGCCCAAACCCTAACCCTAACCCTTCCCCGAAGCCTGACCCTCACCCGTCCCCTAATCCTAACCCGTACGCTATCACTAACCAGCGCCCTCACACGCACGCTCCCCCTAAAGCGTTGCCGTACCCTCATCTGGACCCTAAACCGTCCCCGTCCCCTAACCGTAACCCTAGCCCGAACCCTAACCCTAAACCTTCCCCGAAGCCTGACCCTCACCCGTCCCCTAATCCTAAACCGTATGCTATCACTAACCCGCGCCCTCACACGCACGCTCCCCCTAAAGCGTTGCCGTACCCTCACCTGGACCCTAAACCGTCCCCGTCCCCTAACCCTAACCCTAGCCCGAACCCTAACCCTAACCCTTCCCTGAAGCCTGACCCTCACCCGTGCCCTAATCCTAACCCGTACGCTAACACTAACCCACACCCTCACACGCACGCTCCCCCTAAAGCGTTGCCGTACCCTCACCTGGACCCTAAACCGTCCCCGTCCCCTAACCCTAACCCTAGCCCGAACCCTAACCCTAACCCGTCCCCGAAGCCTGACCCTCACCCGTCCCCTAATCCTAAGCCGTACGCTAACACTAACCCGCGCCCTCACACGCACGCTCCCCCTAAAGCGTTGCCGTACCCTCACCTGGACCCTAAACCGTCCCCGTCCCCTAACCCTAACCCTAGCCCGAACCCTAACCCTAACCCTTCCCCGAAGCCTGACCCTCACCCGTCCCCTAATCCTAACCCGTACGCTATCACTAACCTGCGCCCTCACACGCACGCTCCCCCTAAAGCGTTGCCGTACCCTCACCTGGACCCTAAACCGTCCCCGTCCCCTAACCCTAACCCTAGCCCGAACCCTAACCCTAACCCTTCCCCGAAGCCTGACCCTCACCCGTCCCCTAATCCTAACCCGTACGCTAACACTAACCCACGCCCTCACACGCACGCTCCCCCTAAAGCATTGCCGTACCCTCACCTGCACCCTAAACCGTCCCCGTCCCCTAACCCTAACCCTAGCCCGAACCCTAACCCTAACCCTTCCCCGAAGCCTGACCCTCACCCGTGCCCTAATCCTAACCTGTACGCTAACACTAACCCGCGCCCTCACACGCACGCTCCCCCTAAAGCGTTGCCATATCCTCATCTGGACCCTAAACCGTTCCCGTCCCCTAACCCTAACCCTAGCCCGAACCCTAACCCTAACCCTTCCCCGAAGCCTGACCCTCACCCGTGCCCTAATCCTAACCCGTACGCTAACACTAACCCGCGCCCTCACACGCACGCTCCCCCTAAAGCGTTGCCGTACCCTCACCTGGACCCTAAGCCGTCCCCGTCCCCTAACCCTAACCCTAGCCCGAACCCTAACCCTAACCCTTCCCCGAAGCCTGAGCCTCACCCGTCCCCTAATCCTAACCCGTACGCTAACACTAACCCGAGCCCTCACACGCACGCTCCCCCTAAAGCGTTGCCGTACCCTCACCTGGACCCTAAACCGTCCCCGTCCCCTAACCCTAACCCTAGCCCGAACCCTAACACTAACCCTTCCCCGAAGCCTGACCCTCACCCGTCCCCTAATCCTAACCCGTACGCTAACACTAACCCGCGCCCTCACACGCACGCTCCCCCTAAAGCGTTGCCGTACCCTCACCTGGACCCTAAACCGTCCCCGTCCCCTAACCCTAACCCTAGCCCGAACCCTAACCCTAACCCTTCCCTGAAGCCTGACCCTCACCCGTCCCCTAATCCTAACCCGTACGCTAACACTAACCCGCGCCCTCACACGCACGCTCCCCCTAAAGCGTTGCCGTACCCTCACCTGGACCCTAAACCGTCCCCGTCCCCTAACCCTAACCCTAGCCCGAACCCTAACCCTAACCCGTCCCCGAAGCCTGACCCTCACCCGTGCCCTAATCCTAACCCGTACGCTAACACTAACACGCGCCCTCACACGCACGCTCCCCCTAAAGCGTTGCCGTACCCTCACCTGGACCCTAAACCGTCCCCGTCCCCTAACCCTAACCCTAGCCCGAACCCTAACCCTAACCCTTCCCCGAAGCCTGACCCTCACCCGTCCCCTAATCCTAACCCGTACGCTAACACTAACCCGTGCCCTCACACGCACGCTCCCCCTAAAGCGTTGCCGTACCCTCACCTGGACCCTAAACCGTCCCCGTCCCCTAACCCTAACCCTAGCCCGAACCCTAACCCTAACCCTTCCCCGAAGCCTGACCTTCACCCGTCCCCTAATCCTAACCCGTACGCTAACACTAACCCGCACCCTCACACGCACGCTCCCCCTAAAGCGTTGCCGTACCCTCACCTGGGCCCTAAACCGTCCCCGTCCCCTAACCCTAACCCTAGCCCGAACCCTAACCCTAACCCTTCCCCGAAGCGTGACCCTCACCCGTCCCCTAATCCTAACCCGTACGCTAACACTAACCCGCGCCCTCACACGCATGCTCCCCCTAAAGCGTTGCCGTACCCTCACCTGGACCCTAAACCGTCCCCGTCCCCTAACCCTAACCCTAGCCCGAACCCTAACCCTAACCCTTCCCTGAAGCCTGACCCTCACCCGTCCCCTAATCCTAACCCGTACGCTAACACTAACCCGCGCCCTCACACGCACGCTCCCCCTAAAGCGTTGCCATACCCTCACCTGGACCCTAAACCGTCCCCGTCCCCTAACCCTAACCCTAGCCCGAACCCCAACCCTAACCCCTCCCCGAAGCCTGACCCTCACCCGTCCCCTAATCCTAAACCGTACGCTAACACTAACCCGCGCCCTCACACGCACGCTCCCCCAAAAGCGTTGCCGTACCCTCACCTGGACCCGAAACCGTCCCCGTCCCCTAACCCTAACCCTAGCCCGAACCCTAACCCTAACCCTTCCCCGAAGCCTGACCCTCACCCGTCCCCTAATCCTAACCCGTACGCTAAAACTAACCCGTGCCCTCACACGCACGCTCCCCCTAAAGCATTGCCGTACCCTCACCTGGACCCTAAACTGTCCCCGTCCCCTAACCCTAACCCTAGCCCGAACCCTAACCCTAACCCTTCCCCGAAGCCTGACCCTCACCCGTCCCCTAATCCTAACCCGTACGCTAACACTAACCCACGCCCTCACACGCACGCTCCCCCTAAAGCATTGCCGTACCCTCACCTGGACCCTAAACCGTCCCCGTCCCCTAACCCTAACCCTAGCCCGAACCCTAACCCTAACCCTTCCCCGAAGCCTGACCCTCACCCGTGCCCTAATCCTAACCTGTACGCTAACACTAACCCGCGCCCTCACACGCACGCTCCCCCTAAAGCGTTGCCGTACCCTCATCTGGACCCTAAACCTTTCCCGTCCCCTAACCCTAACCCTAGCCCGAACCCTAACCCTAACCCTTCCCCGAAGCCTGACCCTCACCCGTGCCCTAATCCTAACCCGTACGCTAACACTAACCCGCGCCCTCACACGCACGCTCCCCCTAAAGCGTTGCCGTACCCTCACCTGGACCCTAAACCGTCCCCGTCCCCTAACCCTAACCCTAGCCCGAACCCTAACCCTAACCCTTCCCTGAAGCCTGAGCCTCACCCGTCCCCTAATCCTAACCCGTACGCTAACACTAACCCGAGCCCTCACACGCACGCTCCCCCTAAAGCGTTGCCGTACCCTCACCTGGACCCTAAACCGTCCCCGTCCCCTAACCCTAACCCTAGCCCGAACCCTAACCCTAACCCTTCCCCGAAGCCTGACCCTCACCCGTCCCCTAATCCTAACCCGTACGCTAACACTAACCCGCGCCCTCACACGCACGCTCCCCCTAAAGCGTTGCCGTACCCTCACCTGGACCCTAAACCGTCCGCGTCCCCTAACCCTAACCCTAGCCCGAACCCTAACCCTAACCCTTCCCTGAAGCCTGACCCTCACCCGTCCCCTAATCCTAACCCGTACGCTAACACTAACCAGCGCCCTCACACGCACGCTCCCCCTAAAGCGTTGCCGTACCCTCACCTGGACCCTAAACCGTCCCCGTCCCCTAACCCTAACCCTAGCCCGAACCCTAACCCTAACCCGTCCCCGAAGCCTGACCCTCACCCGTGCCCTAATCCTAACCCGTACGCTAACACTAACCCGCGCCCTCACACGCACGCTCCCCCTAAAGCGTTGCCGTACCCTCACCTGGACCCTAAACCGTCCCCGTCCCCTAACCCTAACCCTAGCCCGAACCCTAACCCTAACCCTTCCCCGAAGCCTGACCCTCACCCGTGCCCTAATCCTAACCCGTACGCTAACACTAACCCGCGCCCTCACACGCACGCTCCCCCTAAAGCGTTGCCGTACCCTCACCTGGACCCTAAACCGTCCCCGTCCCCTAACCCTAACCCTAGCCCGAACCCTAACCCTAACCCTTCCCCGAAGCCTGACCCTCACCCGTCCCCTAATCCTAACCCGTACGCTAACACTAACCCGCGCCCTCACACGCACGCTCCCCCTAAAGCGTTGCCGTACCCTCACCTGGACCCTAAACCGTCCCCGTCCCCTAACCCTAACCCTAGCCCGAACCCTAACCCTAACCCTTCCCCGAAGCCTGACCCTCACCCGTGCCCTAATCCTAACCCGTACGCTAACACTAACCCGCGCCCTCACACGCACGCTCCCCCTAAAGCGTTGCCGTACCCTCACCTGGACCCTAAACCGTCCCCGTCCCCTAACCCTAACCCTAGCCCGAACCCTAAACCTAACCCGTCCCCGAAGCCTGACCCTCACCCGTCCCCTAATCCTAACCCGTACACAAACACTAACCCGCGCCCTCACACGCACGCTCCCCCTAAAGCGTTGCCGTACCCTCACCTGGACCCTAAACCGTCCCCGTCCCCTAACCCTAACCCGAGCCCGAACCCTAACCCTAAACCTTCCCCGAAGCCTGACCCTCACCCGTCCCCTAATCCTAACCCGTACGCTAACACTAACCCGCGCCCTCACACGCACGCTCCCCCTAAAGCGTTGCCGTACCCTCACCTGGACCCTAAACCGTCCCCGTCCCCTAACCCTAACCCTAGCCCGAACCCTAACCCTAACCCTTCCCTGAAGCCTGACCCTCACCCGTCCCCTAATCCTAACCCGTACGCTAACACTAACCCGCGCCCTCACACGCACGCTCCCCCTAAAGCGTTGCCGTACCCTCACCTGGACCCTAAACCGTCCCCGTCCCCTAACCCTAACCCTAGCCCGAACCCTAACCCTAACCCGTCCCCGAAGCCTGACCCTCACCCGTCCCCTAATCCTAACCCGTACACTAACACTAACCCGCACCCTCACACGCACGCTCCCCCTAAAGCGTTGCCGTACCCTCACCTGGACCCTAAACCGTCCCCGTCCCCTAACCCTAACCCGAGCCCGAACCCTAACCCTAAACCTTCCCCGAAGCCTGACCCTCACCCGTCCCCTAATCCTAACCCGTACGCTAACACTAACCCGCGCCCTCACACGCACGCTCCCCCTAAAGCGTTGCCGTACCCTCACCTGGACCCTAAAGCGTCGCCGTCCCCTAACCCTAACCCTAGCCAGAACCATAGCCCTAACCCTTCCCCGAAGCCTGACCCTCACCCGTCCCCTAATCCTAACCCGTACGCTAACACTAACCCGCGCCCTCACACGCACGATCCCCCTAAAGCGTTGCCGTACCCTCACCTGGACCCTAAACCGTCCCCGTCCCCTAACCCTAACCCTGGCCCGAACCCTAACCCTAACCCTTCCCCGAAGCATGACCCTCACCCGTGCCCTAATCCTAACCCGTACGCTAACACTAACCCGCGCCCTCACACGTACGCTCCCCCTAAAGCGTTGCCGTACCCTCACCTGGACCCTAAACCGTCCCCGTCCCCTAACCCTAACCCTAGCCCGAACCCTAACCCTAACCCTTCCCCGAAGCCTGACCCTCACCCGTGCCCTAATCCTAACCCGTACGCTAACACTAACCCGCGCCCTCACACGCACGCTCCCCCTAAAGCGTTGCCGTACCCTCACCTGGACCCTAAACCGTCCCCGTCCCCTAACCCTAACCCTAGCCCGAACCCTAACCCTAACCCTTCCCCGAAGCCTGACCCTCACCCGTCCCCTAATCCTAACCCGTACGCTAACACTAACCCGCGCCCTCACACGCACGCTCCCCCTAAAGCGTTGCCGTACCCTCACCTGGACCCTAAACCGTCCCCGTCCCCTAACCCTAACCCTAGCCCGAACCCTAACCCTAACCCTTCCCCGAAGCCTGACCCTCACCCGTGCCCTAATCCTAACCCGTACGCTAACACTAACCCGCGCCCTCACACGCACGCTCCCCCTAAAGCGTTGCCGTACCCTCACCTGGACCCTAAACCGTCCCCGTCCCCTAACCCTAAACCTAGCCCGAACCCTAACCCTAACCCGTCCCCGAAGCCTGACCCTCACCCGTCCCCTAATCCTAACCCGTACACTAACACTAACCCGCGCCCTCACACGCACGCTCCCCCTAAAGCGTTGCCGTACCCTCACCTGGACCCTAAACCGTCCCCGTCCCCTAACCCTAATCCGAGCCCGAACCCTAACCCTAAACCTTCCCCGAAGCCTGACCCTCACCCGTCCCCTAATCCTAAACCGTACGCTAACACTAACCCGCGCCCTCACACGCACGCTCCCCCTAAAGCGTTGCCGTACCCTCACCTGGACCCTAAACCGTCCCCGTCCCCTAACCCTAACCCTAGCCCGAACCCTAACCCTAACCCTTCCCCGAAGCCTGACCCTCACCCGTGCCCTAATCCTAACCCGTACGCTAACACTAACCCGCGCCCTCACACGCACGCTCCCCCTAAAGCGTTGCCGTACCCTCACCTGGACCCTAAACCGTCCCCGTCCCCTAACCTTAACCCTAGCCCGAACCCTAACCCTAACCCGTCCCCGAAGCCTGACCCTCACCCGTCCCCTAATCCTAACCCGTACACTAACACTAACCCGCGCCCTCACACGCACGCTCCCCCTAAAGCGTTGCCGTACCCTCACCTGGACCCTAAACCGTCCCCGTCCCCTAACCCTAACCCGAGCCCGAACCCTAACCCTAAACCTTCCCCGAAGCCTGACCCTCACCCGTCCCCTAATCCTAACCCGTACGCTAACACTAACCCGCGCCCTCACACGCACGCTCCCCCTAAAGCGTTGCCGTACCCTCACCTGGACCCTAAAGCGTCCCCGTCCCCTAACCCTAACCCTAGCCAGAACCATAGCCCTAACCCTTCCCCGAAGCCTGACCCTCACCCGTCCCCTAATCCTAACCCGTACGCTAACACTAACCCGCGCCCTCACACGCACGATCCCCCTAAAGCGTTGCCGTACCCTCACCTGGACCCTAAACCGTCCCCGTCCCCTAACCCTAACCCTGGCCCGAACCCTAACCCTAACCCTTCCCCGAAGCATGACCCTCACCCGTGCCCTAATCCTAACCCGTACGCTAACACTAACCCGCGCCCTCACACGTATGCTCCCCCTAAAGCGTTGCCGTACCCTCACCTGGACCCTAAACCGTCCCCGTCCCCTAACCCTAACCCTAGCCCGAACCCTAACCCTAACCCTTCCCCGAAGCCTGACCCTCACCCGTGCCCTAATCCTAACCCATACGCTAACACTAACCCGCGCCCTCACACGCACGCTCCCCCTAAAGCGTTGCCGTACCCTCACCTGGACCCTAAACCGTCCCCGTCCCCTAACCCTAACCCTAGCCCGAACCCTAACCCTAACCCTTCCCCGAAGCCTGACCCTCACCCGTGCCCTAATCCTAACCCGTACGCTAACACTAACCCGCGCCCTCACACGCACGCTCCCCCTAAAGCGTTGCCGTACCCTCACCTGGACCCTAAACCGTCCCCGTCCCCTAACCCTAACCCTAGCCCGAACCCTAACCCTAACCCTTCCCCGAAGCCTGACCCTCACCCGTCCCCTAATCCTAACCCGTACACTAACACTAACCCGCGCCCTCACACGCACGCTCCCCCTAAAGCGTTGCCGTACCCTCACCTGGACCCTAAACCGTCCCCGTCCCCTAACCCTAACCCGAGCCCGAACCCTAACCCTAAACCTTCCCCGAAGCCTGACCCTCACCCGTCCCCTAATCCTAACCCGTACGCTAACACTAACCCGCGCCCTCACACGCACGCTCCCCCTAAAGCGTTGCCGTACCCTCACCTGGACCCTAAACCGTCCCCGTCCCCTAACCCTAACCCTAGCCCGAACCCTAACCCTAACCCTTCCCCGAAGCCTGACCCTCACCCGTGCCCTAATCCTAACCCGTACGCTAACACTAACCCGCGCCCTCACACGCACGCTCCCCCTAAAGCGTTGCCGTACCCTCACCTGGACCCTAAACCGTCCCCGTCCCCTAACCCTAACCCTAGCCCGAACCCTAACCCTAACCCGTCCCCGAAGCCTGACCCTCACCCGTCCCCTAATCCTAACCCGTACACTAACACTAACCCGCGCCCTCACACGCACGCTCCCCCTAAAGCGTTGCCGTACCCTCACCTGGACCCTAAACCGTCCCCGTCCCCTAACCCTAACCCGAGCCCGAACCCTAACCCTAAACCTTCCCCGAAGCCTGACCCTCACCCGTCCCCTAATCCTAACCCGTACGCTAACACTAACCCGCGCCCTCACACGCACGCTCCCCCTGAAGCGTTGCCGTACCCTCACCTGGACCCTAAAGCGTCCCCGTCCCCTAACCCTATCCCTAGCCAGAACCATAGCCCTAACCCTTCCCCGAAGCCTGACCCTCACCCGTCCCCTAATCCTAACCCGTACGCTAACACTAACCCGCGCCCTCACACGCACGCTCCCACTAAAGCGTTGCCGTACCCTCACCTGGACCCTAAACCGTTCCCGTCCCCTAACCCTAACCCTAGCCCGAACCCAAACCCTAACACTTCCCCGAAGCCTGACCCTCACCCGTGCCCTAATCCTAACCCGTACGCTAACACTAACCCGCGCCCTCACACGCACGCTCCCCCTAAAGCGTTGCCGTACCCTCACCTGGACCCTAAACCGTTCCCGTCCCCTATCCCTAACCCTAGCCCGAACCCTAACCCTAACCCTTCCCCGAAGCCTGAGCCTCACCCGTGCCCTAATCCTAACCCGTACGCTAACACTAACCCGAGCCCTCACACGCACGCTCCCCCTAAAGTGTTGCCGTACCCTCACCTGGACCCTAAACCGTCCCCGTCCCCTAACCCTAACCCTAGCCCGAACCCTAACCCTAACCCTTCCCCGAAGCCTGACCCTCACCCGTCCCCTAATCCTAACCCGTACGCTAACACTAACCCGCGCCCTCACATGCACGCTCCCCCTAAAGCGTTGCCATATCCTCACCTGGACCCTAAACCGTCCCCGTCCCCTAACCCTAACCCTAGCCCGAACCCTAACCCTAACCCTTCCCTGAAGCCTGACCCTCACCCGTGCCCTAATCCTAACCCGTACGCTAACACTAACCCACGCCCTCACACGCACGCTCCCCCTAAAGCGTTGCCGTACCCTCACCTGGACCCTAAACCGTCCCCGTCCCCTAACCCTAACCCTAGCCCGAACCCTAACCCTAACCCGTCCCCGAAGCCTGACCCTCACCCGTCCCCTAATCCTAACCCGTACGCTAACACTAACCCGCGCCCTCACACGCACGCTCCCCCTAAAGCGTTGCCGTACCCTCACCTGGACCCTAAACCGTCCCCGTCCCCTAACCCTAACCCTAGCCCGAACCCTAACCCTAACCCTTCCCCGAAGCCTGACCCTCACCCGTCCCCTAATCCTAACCCGTACGCTATCACTAACCAGCGCCCTCACACGCACGCTCCCCCTAAAGCGTTGCCGTACCCTCACCTGGACCCTAAACCGTCCCCGTCCCCTAACCCTAACCCTAGCCCGAACCCTAACCCTAAACCTTCCCCGAAGCCTGACCCTCACCCGTCCCCTAATCCTAAACCGTATGCTAACACTAACCCGCGCCCTCACACGCACGCTCCCCCTAAAGCGTTGCCGTACCCTCACCTGGACCCTAAACCGTCCCCGTCCCCTAACCCTAACCCTAGCCCGAACCCTAACCCTAACCCTTCCCTGAAGCCTGACCCTCACCCGTGCCCTAATCCTAACCCGTATGCTAACACTAACCCACGCCCTCACACGCACGCTCCCCCTAAAGCGTTGCCGTACCCTCACCTGGACCCTAAACCGTCCCCGTCCCCTAACCCTAACCCTAGCCCGAACCCTAACCCTAACCCGTCCCCGAAGCCTGACCCTCACCCGTCCCCTAATCCTAACCCGTACGCTAACACTAACCCGCGCCCTCACACGCACGCTCCCCCTAAAGCGTTGCCGTAACCTCACCTGGACCCTAAACCGTCCCCGTCCCCTAACCCTAACCCTAGCCCGAACCCTAACCCTAACCCTTCCCCGAAGCCTGACCCTCACCCGTCCCCTAATCCTAACCCGTACGCTATCACTAACCTGCGCCCTCACACGCACGCTCCCCCTAAAGCGTTGCCGTACCCTCACCTGGACCCTAAACCGTCCCCGTCCCAAACCCTAACCCTAGCCCGAACCCTAACCCTAACCCTTCCCTGAAGCCTGACCCTCACCCGTGCCCTAATCCTAACCCATACGCTAACACTAACCCACGCCCTCACACGCACGCTCCCCCTAAAGCGTTGCCGTACCCTCACCTGGACCCTAAAGCGTCCCCGTCCCCTAACCCTAACCCTAGCCAGAACCATAGCCCTAACCCTTCCCCGAAGCCTGACCCTCACCAGTCCCCTAATCCTAACCCGTACGCTAACACTAACCCGCGCCCTCACACGCACGCTCCCCCTAAAGCGTTGCCGTACCCTCACCTGGACCCTAAACCGTCCCCGTCCCCTAACCCTAACCCTAGCCCGAACCCTAACCCTAACCCTTCCCCGAAGCCTGACCCTCACCCGTGCCCTAATCCTAACCCGTACGCTAACACTAACCCGCGCTCTCACACGCACGCTCCCCCTAAAGCGTTGCCGTACCCTCACCTGGACCCTAAACCGTCCCTGTCCCCTAACCCTAACCCTAGCCCGAACCCTAACCCTAACCCTTCCCCGAAGCCTGACCCTCACCCGTCCCCTAATCCTAACCCGTACGCTAACACTAACCCGCGCCCTCACACGCACGCTCCCACTAAAGCGTTGCCGTACCCTCACCTGGACCCTAAACCGTCCCCTAACCCTAACCCTAACCCTAGCCCGAACCCTAACCCTAACCCTTCCCCGAAGCCTGACCCTCACCCGTCCCCTAATCCTAACCCGTACGCTAACACTAACCCGCGCCCTCACACGCACGCACCCCCTAAAGCGTTGCCATACCCTCACCTGAACCCTAAACCGTCCCCGTCCCCTAACCCTAACCCTAGCCTGAACCCTAACCCTAACCCTTCCCCGAAGCCTGACCCTCACCCGTCCCCTAATCCTAACACGTACGCTAACACTAACCCGCGCCCTCACACGCACGCTCCCCCTAAAGCGTTGCCGTACCCTCACCTGGACCCTAAACCGTCCCCGTCCCCTAACCCTAACCCTAGCCCGAACCCTAACCCTAACCCTTCCCCGAAGCCTGACCTTCACCCGTCCCCTAATCGTAACCCGTACGCTAACACTAACCCGCGCCCTCACACGCACGCTCCCCCTAAAGCGTTGCCGTACTCTCACTTGGACCCTAAACCGTCCCCGTCCCCTAACCCTAACCCTAGCCCGAACCCTAACCCTAACCCTTCCCCGAAGCCTGACCCTCACCCGTGCCCTAATCCTAACCCGTACGCTAACACTAACCCGCGCCCTCACACGCACGCTCCCCCTAAAGCGTTGCCGTACCCTCACTTGGACCCTAAACCGTCCCCGTGCCCTAACCCTAACCCTAGCCCGAACCCTAACCCTAACCCTTCCCCGAAGCCTGACCCTCACCCGTCCCCTAATCCTAACCCGTACGCTAACACTAACCCGCGCCCTCACACGCACGCTCCCCCTATAGCGTTGCCGTACCCTCACATGGACCCTAAACCGTCCCCGTCCCCTAACCCTAACCCTAGCACAAAACCTAACCCTAACCCTTCCCCGAAGCCTGACCCTCACCCGTCCCCTAATCCTAACCCGTACGCTAACACTAACCCGCGCCCTCACACGCACGCTCCCCCTAAAGCGTTGCCGTACCCTCACCTGGACCCTAAACGGTCCCCGTCCCCTAACCCTAACCCTAGCCCAAACCCTAACCCTAACCCTTCCCCGAAGCCTGACCCTCACCCGTCCCCTAATCCTAACCCGTACGCTAACACTAACCCGCGCCCTCACACGCACGCTCCCCCTAAAGCGTTGCCGTACCCTCACCTGGACCCTAAACCGTCCCCGTCCCCTAACCCTAACCCTAGCCCGAACCCTAACCCTAACCCTTCCCCGAAGCCTGACCCTCACCCGTCCCCTAATCCTAACCCGTACGCTAACACTAACCCGCGCCCTCACACGCACGCTCCCACTAAAGCGTTGCCGTACCCTCACCTGGACCCTAAACCGTCCCCGTCCCCTAACCCTAACCCTAACCCTAGCCCGAACCCTAACCCTAACCCTTCCCCGAAGCCTGACCCTCACCCGTGCCCTAATCCTAACCCGTACGCTAACACTAACCCGCGCCCTCACACGCACGCTCCCCCTAAAGCGTTGCCGTACCCTCAACTGGACCCTAAACCGTCCCCGTCCCCTAACCCTAACCCTAGCCCGAACCCTAACCCTAACCCTTCCCCGAAGCCTGACCCTCACCCGTGCCCTAATCCTAACCCGTACGCTAACACTAACCCGCGCCCTCACACGCACGCTCCCCCTAAAGCGTTGCCGTACCCTCACCTGGACCCTAAACCGTCCCCGTCCCCTAACCCTAACCCTAGCCCGAACCCTAACCCTAACCCTTCCCCGAAGCCTGACCCTCACCCGTGCCCTAATCCTAACCCGTACGCTAACACTAACCCGCGCCCTCACACGCACACTCCCCCTAAAGCGTTGCCGTACCCTCACCTGGACCCTAAACCGTCCCCGTCCCCTAACCCTAACCCTAGCCCGAACCCTAACCCTAACCCTTCCCCGAAGCCTGACCCTCACCCGTGCCCTAATCCTAACCCGTACGCTAACACTAACCCGCGCCCTCACACGCACGCTCCCCCTAAAGCGTTGCCGTACCCTCACCTTGACCCTAAACCGTCCCCGTCCCCTAACCCTAACCCTAGCCCGAACCCTAACCGTAACCCTTCCCCGAAGCCTGACCCTCACCCGTCCCCTAATCCTAACCCGTACGCTAACACTAACCCGCGCCCTCACACGCACGCTCCCCCTAAAGCGTTGCCGTACCCTCACCTGGACCCTAAACCGTCCCCGTCCCCTAACCCTAACCCTAGCCCGAACCCTAACCCTAACCCTTCCCCGAAGCCTGACCCTCACCCGTGCCCTAATCCTAACCCGTACGCTAACACTAACCCGCGCCCTCGCACGCACGCTCCCCCTAAAGCGTTGCCGTACCCTCACTTGGACCCTAAACCGTCCCCGTCCCCTAACCCTAACCCTAGCCCGAACCCTAACCCTAAACCTTCCCCGAAGCCTGACCCTCACCCGTCCCCTAATCCTAACCTGTACGCTAACACTAACCCGCGCCCTCACACGCACGCTCCCCTAAAGCGTTGCCGTACCCTCACCTGGACCCTAAACCGTCCCCGTCCCCTAACCCTAACCCTAGCCCGAACCCTAACCCTAACCCTTCCCCGAAGCCTGACCCTCACCCGTGCCCTAATCCTAACCCATACGCTAACACTAACCCGCGCCCTCACACGCACGCTCCCCCTAAAGCGTTGCCGTACCCTCACCTGGACCCTAAACCGTCCCCGTCCCCTAACCCTAACCCTAGCCCGAACCCTAACCCTAACCCTTCCCTGAAGCCTGACCCTCACCCGTGCCCTAATCCTAACCCGTACGCTAACACTATCCCACGCCCTCACACGCACGCTCCCCCTATAGCGTTGCTGTACCCTCACCTGGACCCTAAACCGTCCCCGTCCCCTAACCCTAACCCTAGCCCGAACCCTAACCCTAACCCTTCCCCGAAGCCTGACCCTCACCCGTGCCCTAATCCTAACCCGTACGCTAACACTAACCCGCGCCCTCACACGCACGCTCCCCCTAAAGCGTTGCCGTACCCTCACCTGGACCCTAAACCGTCCCCGTCCACTAACCCTAACCCTAACCAGAACCACAGCCCTAACCCTTCCCCGAAGCCTGACCCTCACCCGTCCCCTAATCCTAACCCGTACGCTAACACTAACCCGCGCCCTGACACGCACGCTCCCCCTAAAGCGTTGCCGTACCCTCACCTGGACCCTAAACCGTCCCCGTCCCCTAACCCTAACCCTAGCCCGAACCCTAACCCTAACCCTTCCTCGAAGCCTGACCCTCACCCGTCCCCTAATCCTAAACCGTACGCTAACACTAACCCGCGCCCTCACACGCACGCTCCCCCTAAAGCGTTGCCGTACCCTCACCTTGACCCTAAACCGTCCCCGTCCTTTAACCCTAACCCTAGCCCGAACCCTAACCCTAACCCTTCCCCGAAGCCTGACCCTCACCCGTCCCCTAATCCTAACCCGTACGCTAACACTAACCCGCGCCCTCACACGCACGCTCCCCCTAAAGCGTTGCCGTACCCTCACCTGGACCCTAAACCGTCCCCGTCCCCTAACCCTAACCCTAGCCCGAACCCTAACCCTAACCCTTCCCCGAAGCCTGACCCTCACCCGTGCCCTAATCCTAACCCGTACGCTAACACTAACCCGCGCCCTCGCACGCACGCTCCCCCTAAAGCGTTGCCGTACCCTCACTTGGACCCTAAACCGTCCCCGTCCCCTAACCCTAACCCTAGCCCGAACCCTAACCCTAAACCTTCCCCGAAGCCTGACCCTCACCCGTCCCCTAATCCTAACCTGTACGCTAACACTAACCCGCGCCCTCACACGCACGCTCCCCTAAAGCGTTGCCGTACCCTCACCTGGACCCTAAACCGTCCCCGTCCCCTAACCCTAACCCTAGCCCGAACCCTAACCCTAACCCTTCCCCGAAGCCTGACCCTCACCCGTGCCCTAATCCTAACCCATACGCTAACACTAACCCGCGCCCTCACACGCACGCTCCCCCTAAAGCGTTGCCGTACCCTCACCTGGACCCTAAACCGTCCCCGTCCCCTAACCCTAACCCTAGCCCGAACCCTAACCCTAACCCTTCCCCGAAGCCTGACCCTCACCCGTGCCCTAATCCTAACCCGTACGCTAACACTATCCCACGCCCTCACACGCACGCTCCCCCTATAGCGTTGCTGTACCCTCACCTGGACCCTAAACCGTCCCCGTCCCCTAACCCTAACCCTAGCCCGAACCCTAACCCTAACCCTTCCCCGAAGCCTGACCCTCACCCTTCCCCTAATCCTAACCCGTACGCTAACACTAACCCACGCCCTCACACGCACGCTCCCCCTAAAGCGTTGCCGTACCCTCACCTGGACCCTAAACCGTCCCCGTCCACTAACCCTAACCCTAACCCTAGCCAGAACCACAGCCCTAACCCTTCCCCGAAGCCTGACCCTCACCCGTCCCCTAATCCTAACCCGTACGCTAACACTAACCCGCGCCCTCACACGCACGCTCCCCCTAAAGCGTTGCCGTACCCTCACCTGGACCCTAAACCGTCCCCGTCCCCTAAACCTAACCCTAGCCCGAACCCTAACCCTAACCCTTCCCCGAAGCCTGACCCTCACCCGTGCCCTAATCCTAACCCGTACGCTAACACTAACCCGCGCCCTCACACGCACGCTCCCCCTAAAGCGTTGCCGTACCCTCACCTTGACCCTAAACCGTCCCCGTCCCCTAACCCTAACCCTAGCCCGAACCCTAACCGTAACCCTTCCCCGAAGCCTGACCCTCACCCGTCCCCTAATCTTAACCCGTACGCTAACACTAACCCGCGCCCTCACACGCACGCTCCCCCTAAAGCGTTGCCGTACCCTCACCTGGACCCTAAACCGTCCCCGTCCCCTAACCCTAACCCTAGCCCGAACCCTAACCCTAACCCTTCCCCGAAGCCTGACCCTCACCCGTGCCCTAATCCTAACCCGTACGCTAACACTAACCCGCGCCCTCACACGCACGCTCCCCCTAAAGCGTTGCCGTACCCTCACCTGGACCCTAAACCGTCCCCGTCCCCTAACCCTAACCCTAGCCCGAACCCTAACCCTAACCCTTCCCCGAAGCCTGACCCTCACCCGTGCCCTAATCCTAACCCGTACGCTAACACTAACCCGCGCCCTCACACGCACGCTCCCCCTAAAGCGTTGCCGTACCCTCACCTGGACCCTAAACCGTCCCCGTCCCCTAACCCTAACCCTAGCCCGAACCCTAACCCTAACCCTTCCCCGAAGCGTAACCCTCACCCGTGCCCTAATCCTAACCCGTACGCTAACACTAACCCGCGCCCTCACACGCACGCTCCCCCTAAAGCGTTGCCGTACCCTCACCTGGACCCTAAACCGTCCCCGTCCCCTAACCCTAACCCTAGCCCGAACCCTAACCCTAACCCTTCCCCGAAGCCTGACCCTCACCCGTACCCTAATCCTAACCCGTACGCTAACACTAACCCGCGCCCTCACACGCACGCTCCCCCTAAAGCGTTGCCGTACCCTCACCTGGACCCTAAACCGTCCCCGTCCCCTAACCCTAACCCTAGCCCGAACCCTAACCCTAACCCTTCCCCGAAGCCTGACCCTCACCCGTCCCCTAATCCTAACCCGTACGCTAACACTAACCCGCGCCCTCACACGCACGCTCCCCCTAAAGCGTTGCCGTACCCTCACCTGGACCCTAAACCGTCCCCGTCCCCTAACACTAACCCTAGCCCGAACCCTAACCCTAACCCTTCCCCGAAGCCTGACCCTCACCCGTCCCCTAATCCTAACCCGTACGCTAACACTAACCCGCGCCCTCACACGCACGCTCCCCCTAAAGCGTTGCCGTACCGTCACCTGGACCCTAAACCGTCCCCGTCCCCTAACCCTAACCCTAGCCCGAACCCTAACCCTAACCCTTCCCCGAAGCCTGACCCTCACCCGTCCCCTAATCCTAACCCGTACGCTAACACTAACCCGCGCCCTCACACGCACGCTCCCCCTAAAGCGTTGCCGTACCCTCACCTGGACCATAAACCGTCCCCGTCCCCTAACCCTAACCCTAGCCCGAACCCTAACCCTAACTCTTCCCCGAAGCCTGACCCTCACCCGTGCCCTAATCCTAACCCGTACGCTAACACTAACCCGCGCCCTCACACGCACGCTCCCCCTAAAGCGTTGCCGTACCCTCACCTGGACCCTAAACCGTCCCCGTCCCCTAACCCTAACCCTAGCCCGAACCCTAACCCTAACCCTTCCCCGAAGCCTGACCCTCACCCGTGCCCTAATCCTAAACCGTACGCTAACACTAACCCGCGCCCTCACACGCACGCTCCCCCTAAAGCGTTGCCGTACCCTCACCTGGACCCTAAACCGTCCCCGTCCCCTAACCCTAACCCTAGCCCGAACCCTAACCCAAACCCTTTCCCGAAGCCTGACCCTCACCCGTCCCCTAATCCTAACCCGTACGCTAACACTAACTCGCGCCCTCACACGCACGCTCCCCCTAAAGCGTTGCCGTACCCTCACCTGGACCATAAACCGTCCCCGTCCACTAACCCTAACCCTAGCCAGAACCACAGCCTTAACCCTTCCCCGAAGCCTGACCCTTACCCGTCCCCTAATCCTAACCCGTACGATAACACTAACCCGCGCCCTCACACGCACGCTCGCCCTAAAGCGTTGCCGTACCCTCACCTGGAACCTAAACCGTCCCCGTCCCCTAACCCTAACCCTAGCCCGAACCCTAACCCTAACCCTTCCCCGAAGCCTGACCCTCACCCGTGCCCTAATCCTAACCCGTACGCTAACACTAACCCACGCCCTCACACGCACGCTCCCCCTAAAGCGTTGCCGTACCCTCACCTGGACCCTAAACCGTCCCCGTCCACTAACCCTAACCCTAACCAGAACCACAGCCCTAACCCTTCCCCGAAGCCTGACCCTCACCCGTCCCCTAATCCTAACCCGTACGCTAACACTAACCCGCGCCCTCACACGCACGCTCCCCCTAAAGCGTTGCTGTACCCTCACCTGGACCCTAAACCGTCCCCGTCCCCTAAGCCTAACCCTAGCCAGAACCCTAACCCTAACCCTTCCCCGAAGCCTGACCCTCACACGTGCCCTAATCCTAACCCGTACGCTAACACTAACCCGCGCCCTCACACGCACGCTCCCCCTAAAGCGTTGCCGTACCCTCACCTTGACCCTAAACCGTCCCCGTCCCCTAACCCTAACCCTAGCCCGAACCCTAACCGTAACCCTTCCCCGAAGCCTGACCCTCACCCGTCCCCTAATCTTAACCCGTACGCTAACACTAACCCGCGTCCTCACACGCACGCTCCCCCTAAAGCGTTGCCGTACCCTCACCTGGACCCTAAACCGTCCCCGTCCCCTAACCCTAACCCTAGCCCGAACCCTAACCCTAACCCTTCCCCGAAGCCTGACCCTCACCCGTGCCCTAATCCTAACCCGTACGCTAACACTAACCCGCGCCCTCACACGCACGCTCCCCCTAAAGCGTTGCCGTACCCTCACCTTGACCCTAAACCGTCCCCGTCCCCTAACCCTAACCCTAGCCCGAACCCTAACCCTAACCCTTCCCCGAAGCCTGACCCTCACCCGTCCCCTAATCCTAACCCGTACGCTAACACTAACCCGTGCCCTCACACGCACGCTCCCCCTAAAGCGTTGCCGTACCCTCACCTGGACCCTAAACCGTCCCCGTCCCCTAACCCTAACCCTAGCCCGAACCCTAACCCTAACCCTTCCCCGAAGCCTGACCCTCACCCGTGCCCTAATCCTAACCCGTACGCTAACACTAACCCGCGCCCTCGCACGCACGCTCCCCCTAAAGCGTTGCCGTACCCTCACTTGGACCCTAAACCGTCCCCGTCCCCTAACCCTAACCCTAGCCCGAACCCTAACCCTAAACCTTCCCCGAAGCCTGACCCTCACCCGTCCCCTAATCCTAACCTGTACGCTAACACTAACCCGCGCCCTCACACGCACGCTCCCCTAAAGCGTTGCCGTACCCTCACCTGGACCCTAAACCGTCCCCGTCCCCTAACCCTAACCCTAGCCCGAACCCTAACCCTAACCCTTCCCCGAAGCCTGACCCTCACCCGTGCCCTAATCCTAACCCATACGCTAACACTAACCCGCGCCCTCACACGCACGCTCCCCCTAAAGCGTTGCCGTACCCTCACCTGGACCCTAAACCGTCCCCGTCCCCTAACCCTAACCCTAGCCCGAACCCTAACCCTAACCCTTCCCCGAAGCCTGACCCTCACCCGTGCCCTAATCCTAACCCGTACGCTAACACTATCCCACGCCCTCACACGCACGCTCCCCCTATAGCGTTGCTGTACCCTCACCTGGACCCTAAACCGTCCCCGTCCCCTAACCCTAACCCTAGCCCGAACCCTAACCCTAACCCTTCCCCGAAGCCTGACCCTCACCCGTCCCCTAATCCTAACCCGTACGCTAACACTAACCCACGCCCTCACACGCACGCTCCCCCTAAAGCGTTGCCGTACCCTCACCTGGACCCTAAACCGTCCCCGTCCACTAACCCTAACCCTAGCCAGAACCACAGCCCTAACCCTTCCCCGAAGCCTGACCCTCACCCGTCCCCTAATCCTAACCCGTACGCTAACACTAACCCGCGCCCTCACACGCACGCTCCCCCTAAAGCGTTGCCGTACCCTCACCTGGACCCTAAACCGTCCCCGTCCCCTAACCCTAACCCTAGCCCGAACCCTAACCCTAACCCTTCCCCGAAGCCTGACCCTCACCCGTGCCCTAATCCTAACCCGTACGCTAACACTAACCCGCGCCCTCACACGCACGCTCCCCCTAAAGCGTTGCCGTACCCTCACCTTGACCCTAAACCGTCCCCGTCCCCTAACCCTAACCCTAGCCCGAACCCTAACCGTAACCCTTCCCCGAAGCCTGACCCTCACCCGTCCCCTAATCTTAACCCGTACGCTAACACTAACCCGCGCCCTCACACGCACGCTCCCCCTAAAGCGTTGCCGTACCCTCACCTGGACCCTAAACCGTCCCCGTCCCCTAACCCTAACCCTAGCCCGAACCCTAACCCTAACCCTTCCCCGAAGCCTGACCCTCACCCGTGCCCTAATCCTAACCCGTACGCTAACACTAACCCGCGCCCTCACACGCACGCTCCCCCTAAAGCGTTGCCGTACCCTCACCTGGACCCTAAACCGTCCCCGTCCCCTAACCCTAACCCTAGCCCGAACCCTAACCCTAACCCTTCCCCGAAGCCTGACCCTCACCCGTGCCCTAATCCTAACCCGTACGCTAACACTAACCCGCGCCCTCACACGCACGCTCCCCCTAAAGCGTTGCCGTACCCTCACCTGGACCCTAAACCGTCCCCGTCCCCTAACCCTAACCCTAGCCCGAACCCTAACCCTAACCCTTCCCCGAAGCGTAACCCTCACCCGTGCCCTAATCCTAACCCGTACGCTAACACTAACCCGCGCCCTCACACGCACGCTCCCCCTAAAGCGTTGCCGTACCCTCACCTGGACCCTAAACCGTCCCCGTCCCCTAACCCTAACCCTAGCCCGAACCCTAACCCTAACCCTTCCCCGAAGCCTGACCCTCACCCGTCCCCTAATCCTAACCCGTACGCTAACACTAACCCGCGCCCTCACACGCACGCTCCCCCTAAAGCGTTGCCGTACCCTCACCTGGACCCTAAACCGTCCCCGTCCCCTAACCCTAACCCTAGCCCGAACCCTAACCCTAACCCTTCCCCGAAGCCTGCCCCTCACCCGTCCCCTAATCCTAACCCGTACGCTAACACTAACCCGCGCCCTCACACGCACGCTCCCCCTAAAGCGTTGCCGTACCCTCACCTGGACCCTAAACCGTCCCCGTCCCCTAACCCTAACCCTAGCCCGAACCCTAACCCTAACCCTTCCCCGAAGCCTGACCCTCACCCGTCCCCTAATCCTAACCCGTACGCTAACACTAACCCGCGCCCTCACACGCACGCTCCCCCTAAAGCGTTGCCGTACCGTCACCTGGACCCTAAACCGTCCCCGTCCCCTAACCCTAACCCTAGCCCGAACCCTAACCCTAACCCTTCCCCGAAGCCTGACCCTCACCCGTCCCCTAATCCTAACCCGTACGCTAACACTAACCCGCGCCCTCACACGCACGCTCCCCCTAAAGCGTTGCCGTACCCTCACCTGGACCCTAAACCGTCCCCGTCCCCTAACCCTAACCCTAGCCCGAACCCTAACCCTAACCCTTCCCCGAAGCCTGACCCTCACCCGTGCCCTAATCCTAACCCGTACGCTAACACTAACCCGCGCCCTCACACGCACGCTCCCCCTAAAGCGTTGCCGTACCCTCACCTGGACCCTAAACCGTCCCCGTCCCCTAACCCTAACCCTAGCCCGAACCCTAACCCTAACCCTTCCCCGAAGCCTGACCCTCACCCGTGCCCTAATCCTAAACCGTACGCTAACACTAACCCGCGCCCTCACACGCACGCTCCCCCTAAAGCGTTGCCGTACCCTCACCTGGACCCTAAACCGTCCCCGTCCCCTAACCCTAACCCTAGCCCGAACCCTAACCCAAACCCTTTCCCGAAGCCTGACCCTCACCCGTCCCCTAATCCTAACCCGTACGCTAACACTAACTCGCGCCCTCACACGCACGCTCCCCCTAAAGCGTTGCCGTACCCTCACCTGGACCATAAACCGTCCCCGTCCACTAACCCTAACCCTAGCCAGAACCACAGCCTTAACCCTTCCCCGAAGCCTGACCCTTACCCGTCCCCTAATCCTAACCCGTACGATAACACTAACCCGCGCCCTCACACGCACGCTCCCCCTAAAGCGTTGCCGTACCCTCACCTGGAACCTAAACCGTCCCCGTCCCCTAACCCTAACCCTAGCCCGAACCCTAACCCTAACCCTTCCCCGAAGCCTGACCCTCACCCGTGCCCTAATCCTAACCCGTACGCTAACACTAACCCACGCCCTCACACGCACGCTCCCCCTAAAGCGTTGCCGTACCCTCACCTGGACCCTAAACCGTCCCCGTCCACTAACCCTAACCCTAACCAGAACCACAGCCCTAACCCTTCCCCGAAGCCTGACCCTCACCCGTCCCCTAATCCTAACCCGTACGCTAACACTAACCCGCGCCCTCACACGCACGCTCCCCCTAAAGCGTTGCTGTACCCTCACCTGGACCCTAAACCGTCCCCGTCCCCTAAGCCTAACCCTAGCCAGAACCCTAACCCTAACCCTTCCCCGAAGCCTGACCCTCACACGTGCCCTAATCCTAACCCGTACGCTAACACTAACCCGCGCCCTCACACGCACGCTCCCCCTAAAGCGTTGCCGTACCCTCACCTTGACCCTAAACCGTCCCCGTCCCCTAACCCTAACCCTAGCCCGAACCCTAACCCTAACCCTTCCCCGAAGCCTGACCCTCACCCGTCCCCTAATCTTAACCCGTACGCTAACACTAACCCGCGTCCTCACACGCACGCTCCCCCTAAAGCGTTGCCGTACCCTCACCTGGACCCTAAACCGTCCCCGTCCCCTAACCCTAACCCTAGCCCGAACCCTAACCCTAACCCTTCCCCGAAGCCTGACCCTCACCCGTGCCCTAATCCTAACCCGTACGCTAACACTAACCCGCGCCCTCACACGCACGCTCCCCCTAAAGCGTTGCCGTACCCTCACCTGGACCCTAAACCGTCCCCGTCCCCTAACCCTAACCCTAGCCCGAACCCTAACCCTAACCCTTCCCCGAAGCCTGACCCTCACCCGTGCCCTAATCCTAACCCGTACGCTAACACTATCCCGCGCCCTCACACGCACGCTCCCCCTAAAGCGTTGCCGTACCCTCACCTGGACCCTAAACCGTCCCCGTCCCCTAACCCTAACCCTAGCCCGAACCCTAACCCTAACCCTTCCCCGAAGCCTGACCCTCACCCGTGCCCTAATCCTAACCCGTACGCTAACACTAACCCGCGCCCTCACACGCACGCTCCCCCTAAAGCGTTGCCGTACCCTCACCTGGACCCTAAACCGTCCCCGTCCCCTAACCCTAACCCTAGCCCGAACCCTAACCCTAACCCTTCCCCGAAGCCTGACCCTCACCCGTCCCCTAATCCTAACCCGTACGCTAACACTAACCCGCGCCCTCACACGCACGCTCCCCCTAAAGCGTTGCCGTACCCTCACCTGGACCCTAAACCGTCCCCGTCCCCTAACCCTAACCCTAGCCCGAACCCTAACCCTAACCCTTCCCCGAAGCCTGACCCTCACCCGTCCCCTAATCCTAACCCGTACGCTAACACTAACCCGCGCCCTCACACGCACGCTCCCCCTAAAGCGTTGCGTACCCTCACCTGGACCCTAAACCGTCCCCGTCCCCTAACCCTAACCCGAACCCTAACCCTAACCCTTCCCCGAAGCCTGACCATCACCCGTCCCCTAATCCTAACCCGTACGCTAACACTAACCCGCGCCCTCACACGCACGCTCCCCCTAAAGCGTTGCCGTACCCTCACCTGGACCCTAAACCGTCCCCGTCCCCTAACCCTAACCCTAGCCCGAACCCTAACCCAAACACTTTCCCGAAGCCTGACCCTCACCCGTCCCCTAATCCTAACCCGTACGCTAACACTAACCCGCGCCCTCACACGCACGCTCCCCCTAAAGCGTTGCCGTACCCTCACCTGGACCATAAACCGTCCCCGTCCACTAACCCTAACCCTAGCCAGAACCACAGCCTTAACCCTTCCCCGAAGCCTGACCCTCACCCGTCCCCTAATCCTAACCCGTACGATAACACTAACCCGCGCCCTCACACGCACGCTCCCCCTAAAGCGTTGCCGTACCCTCACCTGGACCATAAACCGTCCCCGTCCCCTAACCCTAACCCTAGCCCGAACCCTAACCCTAACCCTTCCCCGAAGCCTGACCCTCACCCGTGCCCTAATCCTAACCCGTACGCTAACACTAACCCGCGCCCTCACACGCACGCTCCCCCTAAAGCGTTGCCGTACCCTCACCTGGACCCTAAACCGTCCCCGTCCCTTAACCCTAACCCTAGCCCGAATCCTAACCCTAACCCTTCCCCGAAGCCTGACCCTCACCCGTCCCCTAATCCTAACCCGTACGCTAACACTAACCCGCGCCCTCACACGCACGCTCCCACTAAAGCGTTGCCGTACCCTCACCTGGAACCTAAACCGTCCCCGTCCCCTAACCCTAACCCTAGCCCGAACCCTAACCGTAACCCTTCCCCGAAGCCTGACCCTCACCCGTCCCCTAATCTTAACCCGTACGCTAACACTAACCCGCGTCCTCACACGCACGCTCCCCCTAAAGCGTTGCCGTACCCTCACCTGGACCCTAAACCGTCCCCGTCCCCTAACCCTAACCCTAGCCCGAACCCTAACCGTAACCCTTCCCCGAAGCCTGACCCTCACCCGTGCCCTAATCCTAACCCGTACGCTAACACTAACCCGCGCCCTCACACGCACGCTCCCCCTAAAGCGTTGCCGTACCCTCACCTGGACCCTAAACCGTCCCCGTCCCCTAACCCTAACCCTAGCCCGAACCCTAACCCTAACCCTTCCCCGAAGCCTGACCCTCACCCGTGCCCTAATCCTAACCCGTACGCTAACACTAACCCGCGCCCTCACACGCACGCTCCCCCTAAAGCGTTGCCGTACCCTCACCTGGACCCTAAACCGTCCCCGTCCCCTAACCCTAACCCTAGCCCGAACCCTAACCCTAACCCTTCCCCGAAGCCTGACCCTCACCCGTGCCCTAATCCTAACCCGTACGCTAACACTAACCCGCGCCCTCACACGCACGCTCCCCCTAAAGCGTTGCCGTACCCTCACCTGGACCCTAAACCGTCCCCGTCCCCTAACCCTAACCCTAGCCCGAACCCTAACCCTAACCCTTCCCCGAAGCCTGACCCTCACCCGTGCCCTAATCCTAACCCGTACGCTAACATTAACCCGCGCCCTCACACGCACGCTCCCCCTAAAGCGTTGCCGTACCCTCACCTGGACCCTAAACCGTCCCCGTCCCCTAACCCTAACCCTAGCCCGAACCCTAACCCAAACACTTTCCCGAAGCCTGACCCTCACCCGTCCCCTAATCCTAACCCGTACGCTAACACTAACCCGCGCCCTCACACGCACGCTCCCCCTAAAGCGTTGCCGTACCCTCACCTGGACCATAAACCGTCCCCGTCCACTAACCCTAACCCTAGCCAGAACCACAGCCTTAACCCTTCCCCGAAGCCTGACCCTCACCCGTCCCCTAATCCTAACCCGTACGATAACACTAACCCGCGCCCTCACACGCACGCTCCCCCTAAAGCGTTGCCGTACCCTCACCTGGACCCTAAACCGTCCCCGTCCCCTAACCCTAACCCTAGCCCGAACCCTAACCCTAACCCTTCCCCGAAGCCTGACCCTCACCCGTGCCCTAATCCTAACCCGTACGCTAACACTAACCCGCGCCCTCACACGCACGCTCCCCCTAAAGCGTTGCCGTACCCTCACCTGGACCCTAAACCGTCCCCGTCCCTTAACCCTAACCCTAGCCCGAATCCTAACCCTAACCCTTCCCCGAAGCCTGACCCTCACCCGTCCCCTAATCCTAACCCGTACGCTAACACTAACCCGCGCCCTCACACGCACGCTCCCACTAAAGCGTTGCCGTACCCTCACCTGGAACCTAAACCGTCCCCGTCCCCTAACCCTAACCCTAGCCCGAACCCTAACCGTAACCCTTCCCCGAAGCCTGACCCTCACCCGTCCCCTAATCTTAACCCGTACGCTAACACTAACCCGCGTCCTCACACGCACGCTCCCCCTAAAGCGTTGCCGTACCCTCACCTGGACCCTAAACCGTCCCCGTCCCCTAACCCTAACCCTAGCCCGAACCCTAACCCTAACCCTTCCCCGAAGCCTGACCCTCACCCGTGCCCTAATCCTAACCCGTACGCTAACACTAACCCGCGCCCTCACACGCACGCTCCCCCTAAAGCGTTGCCGTACCCTCACCTGGACCCTAAACCGTCCCCGTCCCCTAACCCTAACCCTAGCCCGAACCCTAACCCTAACCCTTCCCCGAAGCCTGACCCTCACCCGTGCCCTAATCCTAACCCGTACGCTAACACTAACCCGCGCCCTCACACGCACGCTCCCCCTAAAGCGTTGCCGTACCCTCACCTGGACCCTAAACCGTCCCCGTCCCCTAACCCTAACCCTAGCCCGAACCCTAACCCTAACCCTTCCCCGAAGCCTGACCCTCACCCGTGCCCTAATCCTAACCCGTACGCTAACACTAACCCGTGCCCTCACACGCACGCTCCCCCTAAAGCGTTGCCGTACCCTCACCTGGACCCTAAACCGTCCCCGTCCCCTAACCCTAACCCTAGCCCGAACCCTAACCCTAACCCTTCCCCGAAGCCTGACCCTCACCCGTCCCCTAATCCTAACCCGTACGCTAACACTAACCCGCGCCCTCACACGCACGCTCCCCCTAAAGCGTTGCCGTACCCTCACCTGGACCCTAAACCGTCCCCGTCCCCTAACCCTAACCCTAGCCCGAACCCTAACCCTAACCCTTCCCCGAAGCCTGACCCTCACCCGTCCCCTAATCCTAACCCGTACGCTAACACTAACCAGCGCCCTCACACGCACGCTCCCCCTAAAGCGTTGCGTACCCTCACCTGGACCCTAAACCGTCCCCGTCCCCTAACCCTAACCCTAGCCCGAACCCTAACCCTAACCCTTCCCCGAAGCCTGACCCTCACCCGTCCCCTAATCCTAACCCGTACGCTAACACTAACCCGCGCCCTCACACGCACGCTCCCCCTAAAGCGTTGCCGTACCCTCACCTGGACCCTAAACCGTCCCCGTCCCCTAACCCTAACCCTAGCCCGAACCCTAACCCTAACCCTTCCCCGAAGCCTGACCCTCACCCGTCCCCTAATCCTAACCCGTACGCTAACACTAACCCGCGCCCTCACACGCACGCTCCCCCTAAAGCGTTGCCGTACCCTCACCTGGACCCTAAACCGTCCCCGTCCCCTAACCCTAACCCTAGCCCGAACCCTAACCCTAACCCTTCCCCGAAGCCTGACCCTCACCCGTGCCCTAATCCTAACCCGTACGCTAACACTAACCCGCGCCCTCACACGCACGCTCCCCCTAAAGCGTTGCCGTACCCTCACCTGGACCCTAAACCGTCCCCGTCCCTTAACCCTAACCCTAGCCCGAATCCTAACCCTAACCCTTCCCCGAAGCCTGACCCTCACCCGTCCCCTAATCCTAACCCGTACGCTAACACTAACCCGCGCCCTCACACGCACGCTCCCACTATGCGTTGCCGTACCCTCACCTGGAACCTAAACCGTCCCCGTCCCCTAACCCTAACCCTAGCCCGAACCCTAACCGTAACCCTTCCCCGAAGCCTGACCCTCACCCGTCCCCTAATCTTAACCCGTACGCTAACACTAACCCGCGTCCTAACACGTACGCTCCCCCTAAAGCGTTGCCGTACCCTCACCTGGACCCTAAACCGTCCCCGTCCCCTAACCCTAACCCTAGCCCGAACCCTAACCCTAACCCTTCCCCGAAGCGTAACCCTCACCCGTGCCCTAATCCTAACCCGTACGCTAACACTAACCCGCGCCCTCACACGCACGCTCCCCCTAAAGCGTTGCCGTACCCTCACCTGGACCCTAAACCGTCCCCGTCCCCTAACCCTAACCCTAGCCCGAACCCTAACCCTAACCCTTCCCCGAAGCCTGACCCTCACCCGTGCCCTAATCCTAACCCGTACGCTAACACTAACCCGCGCCCTCACACGCACGCTCCCCCTAAAGCGTTGCCGTACCCTCACCTGGACCCTAAACCGTCCCCGTCCCCTAACCCTAACCCTAGCCCGAACCCTAACCCTAACCCTTCCCCGAAGCCTGACCCTCACCCGTGCCCTAATCCTAACCCGTACGCTAACACTAACCCGCGCCCTCACACGCACGCTCCCCCTAAAGCGTTGCCGTACCCTCACCTGGACCCTAAACCGTCCCCGTCCCCTAACCCTAACCCTAGCCCGAACCCTAACCCTAACCCTTCCCCGAAGCCTGACCCTCACCCGTCCCCTAATCCTAACCCGTACGCTAACACTAACCCGCGCCCTCACACGCACGATCCCCCTAAAGCGTTGCCGTACCCTCACCTGGACCCTAAACCGTCCCCGTCCCCTAACCCTAACCCTAGCCCGAACCCTAACCCTAACCCTTCCACGAAGCCTGACCCTCACCCGTCCCCTAATCCTAACCCGTACGCTAACACTAACCCGCGCCCTCACACGCACGCTCCCCCTAAAGCGTTGCGTACCCTCACCTGGACCCTAAACCGTCCCCGTCCCCTAACCCTAACCCTAGCCCGAACCCTAACCCTAACCCTTCCCCGAAGCCTGACCCTCACCCGTCCCCTAATCCTAACCCGTACGCTAACACTAACCCGCGCCCTCACACGCACGCTCCCCCTAAAGCGTTGCCGTACCCTCACCTGGACCCTAAACCGTCCCCGTCCCCTAACCCTAACCCTAGCCTGAACCCTAACCCTAACCCTTCCCCGAAGCCTGACCCTCACCCGTCCCCTAATCCTAACCCGTACGCTAACACTAACCCGCGCCCTCACACGCACGCTCCCCCTAAAGCGTTGCCGTACCCTCACCTGGACCCTAAACCGTCCCCGTCCCCTAACCCTAACCCTAGCCCGAACCCTAACCCTAACCCTTCCCCGAAGCCTGACCCTCACCCGTGCCCTAATCCTAACCCGTACGCTAACACTAACCCGCGCCCTCACACGCACGCTCCCCCTAAAGCGTTGCCGTACCCTCACCTGGACCCTAAACCGTCCCCGTCCCCTAACCCTAACCCTAGCCCGAACCCTAACCCTAACCCTTCCCCGAAGCCTGACCCTCACCCGTGCCCTAATCCTAAACCGTACGCTAACACTAACCCGCGCCCTCACACGCACGCTCCCCCTAAAGCGTTGCCGTACCCTCACCTGGACCCTAAACCTTCCCCGTCCCCTAACCCTAACCCTAGCCCGAACCCTAACCCTAACCCTTCCCCGAAGCCTGACCCTCACCCGTGCCCTAATCCTAACCCGTACGCTAACACTAACCCGCGCCCTCACACGCACGCTCCCCCTAAAGCGTTGCCGTACCCTCACCTGGACCCTAAACCGTCCCCGTCCCCTAACCCTAACCCTAGCCCGAACCCTAACCCTAACCCTTCCCCGAAGCCTGACCCTCACCCGTGCCCTAATCCTAAACCGTACGCTAACACTAACCCGCGCCCTCACACGCACGCTCCCCCTAAAGCGTTGCCGTACCCTCACCTGGACCCTAAACCGTCCCCGTCCCCTAACCCTAACCCTAGCCCGAACCCTAACCCAAACACTTTCCCGAAGCCTGACCCTCACCCGTCCCCTAATCCTAACCCATACGCTAACACTAACCCGCGCCCTCACACGCACGCTCCCCCTAAAGCGTTGCCGTACCCTCACCTGGACCATAAACCGTCCCCGTCCACTAACCCTAACCCTAGCCAGAACCACAGCCTTAACCCTTCCCCGAAGCCTGACCCTCACCCGTCCCCTAATCCTAACCCGTACGATAACACTAACCCGCGCCCTCACACGCACGCTCCCCCTAAAGCGTTGCCGTACCCTCACCTGGACCCTAAACCGTCCCCGTCCCCTAACCCTAACCCTAGCCCGAACCCTAACCCTAACCCTTCCCCGAAGCCTGACCCTCACCCGTGCCCTAATCCTAACCCGTACGCTAACACTAACCCGCGCCCTCACACGCACGCTCCCCTTAAAGCGTTGCCGTACCCTCACCTGGACCCTAAACCGTCCCCGTCCCTTAACCCTAACCCTAGCCCGAATCCTAACCCTAACCCTTCCCCGAAGCCTGACCCTCACCCGTCCCCTAATCCTAACCCGTACGCTAACACTAACCCGCGCCCTCACACGCACGCTCCCACTAAAGCGTTGCCGTACCCTCACCTGGAACCTAAACCGTCCCCGTCCCCTAACCCTAACCCTAGCCCGAACCCTAACCCTAACCCTGGCCCGAAGGCTGACCTTCACCCGTCCCCTAATCCTAACCCGTACGCTAACACTAACCCGCGCCCTCACACGCACGCTCCCCCTAAAGCGTTGCCGTACCCTCACCTGGAACCTAAACCGTCCCCGTCCCCTAACCCTAACCCTATCCCGAACCCTAACCCTAACCCTAACCCTTCCCCGAAGCCTGAGCCTCACCCGTCCCCTAATCCTAACCCGTACACTAACACTAACCCGCGCCCTCACACGCACGCTCCCCCTAAAGCGTTGCCGTACCCTCACCTGGACCCTAAACCGTGCCCGTCCCCTAACCCTAACCCTAGCCCGAACCCTAACCCTAACCCTTCCCCGAAGCCTGACCCTCACACGTCCCCTAATTCTAACCCGTACGCTAACGCTAACCCAGGCCCTCACACGTACGCGCCCCCTAAAGCGTTGGCGTACACTCACCTGGACCCTAAACTGTCCCCGTCCCCTAACCCTAACCCTAGGCCGAACCCTAACCCTAACCCTTCCCCGAAGCCTGACCCTCACCCGTCCCCTAATCCAAACCCGTACGCTAACACCAACCCGCGCCCTCACACGCACGCTCCCCCTAAAGCGTTGCCGTACCCTCACCTGGACCCTAAACCGTCCCCGTCCCCTAACCCTAACCCTAGCCCGAACCCTAACCCAAACACTTTCCCGAAGCCTGACCCTCACCCGTCCCCTAATCCTAACCCGTACGCTAACACTAACCCGCGCCCTCACACGCACGCTCCCCCTAAAGCGTTGCCGTACCCTCACCTGGACCATAAACCGTCCCCGTCCACTAACCCTAACCCTAGCCAGAACCATAGCCTTAACCCTTCCCCGAAGCCTGACCCTCACCCGTCCCCTAATCCTAACCCGTACGATAACACTAACCCGCGCCCTCACACGCACGCTCCCCCTAAAGCGTTGCCGTACCCTCACCTGGACCCTAAACCGTCCCCGTCCCCTAACCCTAACCCTAGCCCGAACCCTAACCCTAACCCTTCCCCGAAGCCTGACCCTCACCCGTGCCCTAATCCTAACCCGTACGCTAACACTAACCCGCGCCCTCACACGCACGCTCCCCCTAAAGCGTTGCCGTACCCTCACCTGGACCCTAAACCGTCCCCGTCCCTTAACCCTAACCCTAGCCCGAATCCTAACCCTAACCCTTCCCCGAAGCCTGACCCTCACCCGTCCCCTAATCCTAACCCGTACGCTAACACTAACCCGCGCCCTCACACGCACGCTCCCACTAAAGCGTTGCCGTACCCTCACCTGGAACCTAAACCGTCCCCGTCCCCTAACCCTAACCCTAGCCCGAACCCTAACCGTAACCCTTCCCCGAAGCCTGACCCTCACCCGTCCCCTAATCTTAACCCGTACGCTAACACTAACCCGCGTCCTCACACGCACGCTCCCCCTAAAGCGTTGCCGTACCCTCACCTGGACCCTAAACCGTCCCCGTCCCCTAACCCTAACCCTAGCCCGAACCCTAACCCTAACCCTTCCCCGAAGCCTGACCCTCACCCGTGCCCTAATCCAAACCCGTACGCTAACACCAACCCGCGCCCTCACACGCACGCTCCCCCTAAAGCGTTGCCGTACACTCACCTGGACACTAAACCGTCCCCGTCCCCTAACCCTAACCCTAGCTCGAACCCTAACCCTAACCCTTCTCCGAAGCCTGACCTCACCCGTGCCCTAATCCTAACCCGTACGCGAACAGCAACCCACGCCCTCACACGCACGCTCCCCCTAAAGCGTTGCCATACCCTCACCTTGACCCTAAACCGTCCCCGTCCCCTAACCCTAACCCTAGCCCGAACCCTAACCCTAACCCTTCCCCGAAGCCTGACCCTCACCCGTGCCCTAATCCTAACCCGTACGCTAACATTAACCCGCGCCCTCACACGCACGCTCCCCCTAAAGCGTTGCCGTACCCTCACCTGGACCCTAAACCGTCCCCGTCCCCTAACCCTAACCCTAGCCCGAACCCTAACCCTAACCCTTCCCCGAAGCCTGACCCTCACCCGTGCCCTAATCCTAAACCGTACGCTAACACTAACCCGCGCCCTCACACGCACGCTCCCCCTAAAGCGTTGCCGTACCCTCACCTGGACCCTAAACCGTCCCCGTCCCCTAACCCTAACCCTAGCCCGAACCCTAACCCAAACACTTTCCCGAAGCCTGACCCTCACCCGTCCCCTAATCCTAACCCGTACGCTAACACTAACCCGCGCCCTCACACGCACGCTCCCCCTAAAGCGTTGCCGTACCCTCACCTGGACCATAAACCATCCCCGTCCACTAACCCTAACCCTAGCCAGAACCACAGCCTTAACCCTTCCCCGAAGCCTGACCCTCACCCGTCCCCTAATCCTAACCCGTACGATAACACTAACCCGCGCCCTCACACGCACGCTCCCCCTAAAGCGTTGCCGTACCCTCACCTGGACCCTAAACCGTCCCCGTCCCCTAACCCTAACCCTAGCCCGAACCCTAACCCTAACCCTTCCCCGAAGCCTGACCCTCACCCGTGCCCTAATCCTAACCCGTACGCTAACACTAACCCGCGCCCTCACACGCACGCTCCCCCTAAAGCGTTGCCGTACCCTCACCTGGACCCTAAACCGTCCCCGTCCCTTAACCCTAACCCTAGCCCGAATCCTAACCCTAACCCTTCCCCGAAGCCTGACCCTCACCCGTCCCCTAATCCTAACCCGTACGCTAACACTAACCCGCGCCCTCACACGCACGCTCCCACTAAAGCGTTGCCGTACCCTCACCTGGAACCTAAACCGTCCCCGTCCCCTAACCCTAACCCTAGCCCGAACCCTAACCGTAACCCTTCCCCGAAGCCTGACACTCACCCGTCCCCTAATCTTAACCCGTACGCTAACACTAACCCGCGTCCTCACACGCACGCTCCCCCTAAAGCGTTGCCGTACCCTCACCTGGACCCTAAACCGTCCCCGTCCCCTAACCCTAACCCTAGCCCGAACCCTAACCCTAACCCTTCCCCGAAGCCTGACCCTCACCCGTGCCCTAATCCTAACCCGTACGCTAACACTAACCCGCGCCCTCACACGCACGCTCCCCCTAAAGCGTTGCCGTACCCTCACCTGGACCCTAAACCGTCCCCGTCCCCTAACCCTAACCCTAGCCCGAACCCTAACCCTAACCCTTCCCCGAAGCCTGACCCTCACCCGTGCCCTAATCCTAACCCGTACGCTAACACTAACCCGCGCCCTCACACGCACGCTCCCCCTAAAGCGTTGCCGTACCCTCACCTGGACCCTAAACCGTCCCCGTCCCCTAACCCTAACCCTAGCCCGAACCCTAACCCTAACCCTTCCCCGAAGCCTGACCCTCACCCGTCCCCTAATCCTAACCCGTACGCTAACACTAACCCGCGCCCTCACACGCACGCTCCCCCTAAAGCGTTGCCGTACCCTCACCTGGACCCTAAACCGTCCCCGTCCCCTAACCCTAACCCTAGCCTGAACCCTAACCCTAACCCTTCCCCGAAGCCTGACCCTCACCCGTCCCCTAATCCTAACCCGTACGCTAACACTAACCCGCGCCCTCACACGCACGCTCCCCCTGAAGCGTTGCCGTACCCTCACCTGGACCCTAAACCGTCCCCGTCCCCTAACCCTAACCCTAGCCCGAACCCTAACCCTAACCCTTCCCCGAAGCCTGACCCTCACCCGTGCCCTAATCCTAACCCGTACGCTAACACTAACCCGCGCCCTCACACGCACGCTCCCCCTAAAGCGTTGCCGTACCCTCACCTGGACCCTAAACCGTCCCCGTCCCCTAACCCTAACCCTAGCCCGAACCCTAACCCTAACCCTTCCCCGAAGCCTGACCCTCACCCGTGCCCTAATCCTAAACCGTACGCTAACACTAACCCGCGCCCTCACACGCACGCTCCCCCTAAAGCGTTGCCGTACCCTCACCTGGACCCTAAACCTTCCCCGTCCCCTAACCCTAACCCTAGCCCGAACCCTAACCCTAACCCTTCCCCGAAGCCTGACCCTCACCCGTGCCCTAATCCTAACCCGTACGCTAACACTAACCCGCGCCCTCACACGCACGCTCCCCCTAAAGCGTTGCCGTACCCTCACCTGGACCCTAAACCGTCCCCGTCCCCTAACCCTAACCCTAGCCCGAACCCTAACCCTAACCCTTCCCCGAAGCCTGACCCTCACCCGTGCCCTAATCCTAAACCGTACGCTAACACTAACCCGCGCCCTCACACGCACGCTCCCCCTAAAGCGTTGCCGTACCCTCACCTGGACCCTAAACCGTCCCCGTCCCCTAACCCTAACCCTAGCCCGAACCCTAACCCAAACACTTTCCCGAAGCCTGACCCTCACCCGTCCCCTAATCCTAACCCGTACGCTAACACTAACCCGCGCCCTCACACGCACGCTCCCCCTAAAGCGTTGCCGTACCCTCACCTGGACCATAAACCGTCCCCGTCCACTAACCCTAACCCTAGCCAGAACCACAGCCTTAAACCTTCCCCGAAGCCTGACCCTCACCCGTCCCCTAATCCTAACCCGTACGATAACACTAACCCGCGCCCTCACACGCACGCTCCCCCTAAAGCGTTGCCGTACCCTCACCTGGACCCTAAACCGTCCCCGTCCCCTAACCCTAACCCTAGCCCGAACCCTAACCCTAACCCTTCCCCGAAGCCTGACCCTCACCCGTGCCCTAATCCTAACCCGTACGCTAACACTAACCCGCGCCCTCACAGGCACGCTCCCACTAAAGCGTTGCCGTACCCTCACCTGGAACCTAAACCGTCCCCGTCCCCTAACCCTAACCCTAGCCCGAACCCTAACCCTAACCCTGGCCCGAAGGCTGACCTTCACCCGTCCCCTAATCCTAACCCGTACGCTAACACTAACCCGCGCCCTCACACGCACGCTCCCCCTAAAGCGTTGCCGTACCCTCACCTGGAACCTAAACCGTCCCCGTCCCCTAACCCTAACCCTATCCCGAACCCTAACCCTAACCCTAACCCTTCCCCGAAGCCTGAGCCTCACCCGTCCCCTAATCCTAACCCGTACACTAACACTAACCCGCGCCCTCACACGCACGCTCCCCCTAAAGCGTTGCCGTACCCTCACCTGGACCCTAAACCGTCCCCGTCCCCTAACCCTAACCCTAGCCCGAACCCTAACCCTAACCCTTCCCCGAAGCCTGACCCTCACACGTCCCCTAATTCTAACCCGTACGCTAACGCTAAACCAGGCCCTCACACGTACGCGCCCCCTAAAGCGTTGGCGTACACTCACCTGGACCCTAAACTGTCCCCGTCCCCTAACCCTAACCCTAGGCCGAACCCTAACCCTAACCCTTCCCCGAAGCCTGACCCTCACCCGTCCCCTAATCCAAACCCGTACGCTAACACCAACCCGCGCCCTCACACGCACGCTCCCCCTAAAGCGTTGCCGTACACTCACCTGGACACTAAACCGTCCCCGTCCCCTAACCCTAACCCTAGCTCGAACCCTAACCCTAACCCTTCTCCGAAGCCTGACCCTCACCCGTGCCCTAATCCTAACCCGTACGCTAACACTAACCCGCGCCCTCACACGCACGCTCCCCCTAAAGCGTTGCCGTACCCTCACCTTGACCCTAAACCGTCCCCGTCCCCTAACCCTAACCCTAGCCCGAACCCTAACCCTAACCCTTCCCCGAAGCCTGACCCTCACCCGTGCCCTAATCCTAACCCGTACGCTAACACTAACCCACGCCCTCACACGCACGCTCCCCCTAAAGCGTTGCCGTACCCTCACCTGGACCCTAAACCGTCCCCGTCCACTAAACCTAACCCTAGCCAGAACCACAGCCCTAACCCTTCCCCGAAGCCTGACCCTCACCCGTCCCCTAATCCTAACCCGTACGCTAACACTAACCCGCGCCCTCACACGCACGCTCCCCCTAAAGCGTTGCCGTACCCTCACCTGGACCCTAAACCGTTCCCGTCCCCTAACCCTAACCCTAGCCCGAACCCTAACCCTAACCCTTCCCCGAAGCCTGACCCTCACCCGTCCCCTAATCCTAACCCGTACGCTAACACTAACCCGCGCCCTCACATGCACGCTCCCCCTAAAGCGTTGCCGTACCCTCACCTCGACCCTAAACCGTCCCCGTCCCCTAACCCTAACCCTAGCCCGAACCCTAACCCTAACCCTTCCCCGAAGCCTGACCCTCACCCGTGCCCTAATCCTAACCCGTACGCTAACACTAACCCGCGCCCTCACACGCACGCTCCCCCTAAAGGGTTGCCGTACCCTCACCTGGACCCTAAACCGTCCCCGTCCCCTAACCCTAACCCTAGCCCGAACCCTAACCGTAACCCTTCCCCGAAGCCTGACCCTCACCCGTCCCCTAATCCTAACCCGTACGCTAACACTAACCCGCGCCCTCACACGCACGCTCCCCCTAAAGCGTTGCCGTACCCTCACCTGGACCCTAAACCGTCCCCTTCCCCTAACCCTAACCCTAGCCCGAATCCTAACCCTAACCCTTCCCCGAAGCCTGACCCTCACCCGTGCCCTAATCCTAACCCGTACGCTAACACTAACCCGCGCCCTCACACGCACGCTCCCCCTAAAGGGTTGCCGTACCCTCACCTGGACCCTAAACCGTCCCCGTCCCCTAACCCTAACCCTAGCCCGAACGCTAACCGTAACCCTTCCCCGAAGCCTGACCCTCACCCGTGCCCTAATCCTAACCCGTACGCTAACACTAACCCGCGCCCTCACACGCACGCTCCCCCTAAAGCGTTGCCGTACCCTCACCTGGACCCTAAACCGTCCCCGTCCCCTAACCCTAACCCTAGCCCGAACCCTAACCCTAACCCTTCCCCGAAGGCTGACCCTCACCCGTGCCCTAATCCTAACCCGTACGCTAACACTAACCCGCGCCCTCACACGCACGCGCCCCCTAAAGCGTTGCCGTACCCTCACCTGGACCCTAAACCGTCCCCGTCCCCTAACCCTAACCCTAGCCCGAACCCTAACCCTAACCCTTCCCCGAAGCCTGACCCTCACCCGTGCCCTAATCCTAACCCGTACGCTAACACTAACCCGCGCCCTCACACGCACGCTCCCACTAAAGCGTTGCCGTACCCTCACCTGGACCCTAAACCGTCCCCGTCCCCTAACCCTAACCCTAGCCCGAACCCTAACCCTAACCCTTCCCCGAAGCCTGACCCTCACCCGTGCCCTAATCCTAACCCGTACGCTAACACTAACCCGCGCCCTCACACGCACGCTCCCCCTAAAGCGTTGCCGTACCCTCACCTGGACCCTAAACCGTCCCCGTCCCCTAACCCTAACCCTAGCCCCAACCCTAACCCTAACCCTTCCCCGAAGCCTGACCCTCACCCGTCCCCTAATCCTAACCCGTACGCTAACACTAACCCGCGCCCTCACACGCACGCTCCCCCTAAAGCGTTGCCGTACCCTCACCTGGACCCTAAACCGTCCCCGTCCCCTAACCCTAACCCTAGCCCGAACCCTAACCCTAACCCTTCCCCGAAGCCTGACCCTCACCCGTGCCCTAATCCTAACCCGTACGCTAACACTAACCCGCGCCCTCACACGCACGCTCCCCCTAAAGCGTTGCCGTACCCTCACCTGGACCCTAAACCGTCCCCGTCCCCTAACCCTAACCCTAGCCCGAACCCTAAACCTAACACTTCCCCGAAGCCTGACCCTCACCCGTGCCCTAATCCTAAACCGTACGCTAACACTAACCCGCGCCCTCACACGCACGCTCCCCCTAAAGCGTTGCCGTACCCTCACCTGGACCCTAAACCGTCCCCGTCCCCTAACCCTAACCCTAGCCCGAACCCTAACCCTAACCCTTTCCCGAAGCCTGACCCTCACCCGTCCCCTAATCCTAACCCGTACGCTAACACTAACCCGCGCCCTCACACGCACGCTCCCCCTAAAGCGTTGCCGTACCCTCACCTGGACCATAAACCGTCCCCGTCCACTAACCCTAACCCTAGCCAGAACCACAGCCTTAACCCTTCCCCGAAGCCTGACCCTCACCCGTCCCCTAATCCTAACCCGTACGATAACACTAACCCGCGCCCTCACACGCACGCTCCCCCTAAAGCGTTGCCGTACCCTCACCTGGACCCTAAACCGTCCCCGTCCCCTAACCCTAACCCTAGCCGGAACCCTAACCCTAACCCTTCCCCGAAGCCTGACCCTCACCCATGCCCTAATCCTAACCCGTACGCTAACACTAACCCGCGCCCTCACACGCACGCTCCCCCTAAAGCGTTGCCGTACCCTCACCTGGACCCTAAACCGTCCCCGTCCCTTAACCCTAACCCTAGCCCGAATCCTAACCCTAACTCTTCCCCGAAGCCTGACCCTCACCCGTCCCCTAATCCTAACCCGTACGCTAACACTAACCCGTGCCCTCACACGCACGCTCCCACTAAAGCGTTGCCGTACCCTCACCTGGAACCTAAACCGTCCCCGTCCCCTAACCCTAACCCTAGCCCGAACCCTAACCCTAACCCTTCCCCGAAGCCTGACCCTCCCCGGTGCCCTAATCCTAACCCGTACGCTAACACTAACCCGCGCCCTCACACGCACGCTCCCCCTAAAGCGTTGCCGTACCCTCACATGGATCCTAAACCGTCCCCGTCCCCTAACCCTAACCCTAGCCCGAACCCTAACCCTAACCTTTCCCCGAAGCCTGTCCCTCACCTGTCCCCTACTCGTAACCCGTACGCTAACGCTAACCCGCGCCCTCACACGCACGCTCCCCCTATAGCGTTGCCGTACCCTCACCTGGACCCTAAACCGTCCCCGTCCCCTAACCCTAACCCTAGCCCGAACCCTAACCCTAACCCTTCCCCGAAGCCTGACCCTCACCCGTGCCCTAATCCTAACCCGTACGCTAACACTAACCCACGCCCTCACACGCACGCTCCCCCTAAAGCGTTGCCGTACCCTCACCTGAACCCTAAACCGTCCCCGTCCACTAACCCTAACCCTAGCCAGAACCACAGCCCTAACCCTTCCCCGAAGCCTGACCCTCACCCGTCCCCTAATGCTAACCCGTACGCTAACACTAACCCGCGCCCTCGCACGCACGCTCCCCCTAAAGCGTTGCCGTACCCTCACTTGGACCCTAAACCGTCCCCGTCCCCTAACCCTAAACCTAGCTGGAACCCTAAACCTAACCCTTCCCCGAAGCCTGACCCTCACCCATCCCCTAATCCTAACCCGTACGCTAACACTAACCCGTGCCCTCACACGCACGCTCCCCCTAAAGCGTTGCCGTACCGTCACCTGGACCCTAAACCGTCCCCGTCCCCTAACCCTAACCCTAGCCCGAACCCTAACCCTAACCCTTCCCCGAAGCCTGACCCTCACCCGTCCCCTAATCCTAACCCGTACGCTAACGCTAACACGCGTCCTCACACGCACGCTCCCCCTAAAGCGTTGCCGTACCCTCACCTGGACCCTAAACCGTCCCCGTCCCCTAACCCTAACCCTAGCCCGAACCCTAACCCTAACCCTTCCCCGAAGCCTGCCCCTCACCCGTCCCCTAATTCTAACCCGTACGCTAACACTAACCCGCGCCCTCACACGCACGCTACACCTAAAGCGTTGCCGTACCCTCACCTGGACCCTAAACCGTCCCCGTCCCCTAACCCTAACCCTAGCCCGAACCCTAACCCTAACCCTTCCCCGAAGCCTGACCCTCACAAGTCCCCTAATCCTAACCCGTACGCTAACGCTAACACGCGTCCTCACACGCACGCTCCCCCTAAAGCGTTGCCGTACCCTCACCTGGACCCTAAACCGTCCCCGTCCCCTAACCCTAACCCTAGCCCGAACCCTAACCCTAACCCTTCCCCGAAGCCTGCCCCTCACCCGTCCCCTAATTCTAACCCGTACGCTAACACTAACCCGCGCCCTCACACGCACGCTACACCTAAAGCGTTGCCGTACCCTCACCTGGACCCTAAACCGTCCCCGTCCCCTAACCCTAACCCTAGCCCGAACCCTAACCCTAACCCTTCCCCGAAGCCTGACCCTCACCCGTGCCCTAATCCTAACCCGTACGCTAACACTAACCCGCCCCCTCACACGCACGCTCCCCCTAAAGCATTGCCGTACCCTCACCTGGACCCTAAACCGTCCCCGTCCCCTAACCCTAACCCTAGCCCGAACCCTAACCCTAACACTACCCCGAAGCCTGACCCTCACCCGTCCCCTAATCCTAACACGTATGCTAACACTAACCCGCGCCCTGACACACACGCTCCCCCTAAAGCGTTGCCATACCCTCACCTGGACCCTAAACCGTCCCCGTCCCCTAACCCTAACCCTAGCCCGAACCCTAACCCTAACCCTTCCCCGAAGCCTGACCCTCACCCGTCCCCTAATCCTAACCCGTATGCTAACACTAACCCGCGCCCTCACACGCACGCTCCCCCTAAAGCGTTGCCGTACCCTCACCTGGACACTAAACCGTCCCCGTCCCCTAACCCTAACCCTAGCCCGAACCCTAACCCTAACCCTGCCCCGAAGGCTGACCTTCACCCGTCCCCTAATCCTAACCCGTACGCTAACACTAACCCGCGCCCTCACACGCACGCTCCCCCTAAAGCGTTGCCGTACCCTCACCTGGACCCTAAACCGTCCCCGTCCCCTAACCCTAACCCTAGCCCGAACCCTAACCCTAACCCTAACCCTTCCCCGAAGCCTGAGCCTCACCCGTACCCTAATCCTAACCCGTACGCTAACACTAACCCGCGCCCTCACACGCACGCTCCCCCTAAAGCGTTGCCGTACCCTCACCTGGACCCTAAACCGTCCCCGTCCCCTAACCCTAACCCTAGCCCGAACCCTAACCCTAACCCTTCCCCGAAGCCTGACCCTCACACGTCCCCTAATTCTAACCCGTACGCTAACGCTAACCCAGGCCCTCACACGTACGCGCCCCCTAAAGCGTTGGCGTACACTCACCTGGACCCTAAACCGTCCCCGTCCCCTAACCCTAACCCTAGGCCGAACCCTAACCCTAACCCTTCCCCGAAGCCTGACCCTCACCCGTCCCTTAATCCAAACCCGTACGCTAACACCAACCCGCGCCCTCACACGCACGCTCCCCCTAAAGCGTTGCCGTACACTCACCTGGACACTAAACCGTCCCCGTCCCCTAACCCTAACCCTAGCTCGAACCCTAACCCTAACCCTTCTCCGAAGCCTGACCCTCACCCGTGCCCTAATCCTAACCCGTACGCGAACACCAACCCACGCCCTCACACGCACGCTCCCCCTAAAGCGTTGCCGTACCCTCACCTTGACCGTAAACCGTCCCCGTCCCCTAACCCTAACCCTAGCCCGAACCCTAACCCTAACCCTTCCCCGAAGCCTGACCCTCACCCGTGCCCTAATCCTAACCCGTATGCTAACACTAACCCACGCCCTCACACGCACGCTCCCCCTAAAGCGTTGCCGTACCCTCACCTGGACCCTAAACCGTCCCCGTCCACTAACCCTAACCCTAGCCAGATCCACAGCCCTAACCCTTCCCCGAAGCCTGACCCTCACCCGTCCCCTAATCCTAACCCGTACGCTAACACTAACCCGCGCCCTCACACGCACGCTCCCCCTAAAGCGTTGCCGTACCCTCACCTGGACCCTAAACCGTTCCCGTCCCCTAACCCTAACCCTAGCCCGAACCCTAACCCTAACCCTTTCCCGAAGCCTGACCCTCACCCGTCCCCTAATCCTAACCCGTACGCTAACACTAACCCGCGCCCTCACACGCACGCTCCCCCTAAAGCGTTGCCGTACCCTCACCTGGACCATAAACCGTCCCCGTCCACTAACCCTAACCCTAGCCAGAACCACAGCCTTAACCCTTCCCCGAAGCCTGACCCTCACCCGTCCCCTAATCCTAACCCGTACAATAACACTAACCCGCGCCCTCACACGCACGCTCCCCCTAAAGCGTTGCCGTACCCTCACTTGGACCCTAAACCGTCCCCGTCCCCTAACACTAACCCTAGCCCGAACCCTAACCCTAACCCTTCCCCGAAGCCTGACCCTCACCCATCCCCTAATCCTAACCCGTACGCTAACACTAACCCGCGCCCTCACATGCACGCTCCCCCTAAAGCGTTGCCGTACCCTCACCTCGACCCTAAACCGTCCCCGTCCCCTAACCCTAACCCTAGCCCGAACCCTAACCCTAACCCTTCCCCGAAGCCTGACCCTCACCTGTGCCCTAATCCTAACCCGTACGCTAACACTAACCCGCGCCCTCACATGCACGCTCCCCCTAAAGCGTTGCCGTACCCTCACTTGGACCCTAAACCGTCCCCTAACCCTAACCCTAAGCCTAGCCCGAACCCTAACCCTAACCCTTCCCCGAAGCCTGACCCTCACCCGTCCCCTAATCCTAACCCGTACGCTAACACTAACCCGCGCCCTCGCACGCACGCTCCCCCTAAAGCGTTGCCGTACCCTCACTTGGACCCTAAACCGTCCCCGTCCCCTAACTCTAACCCTAGCCCGAACCCTAAACCTAAACCTTCCCCGAAGCCTGACCCTCACCCGTCCCCTAATCCTAACCTGTACGCTAACACTAACCCGCGCCCTCACACGCACGCTCCCCCTAAAGCGTTGCCGTACCCTCACCTGGACCCTAAACCGTCCCCGTCCCCTAACCCTAACCCTAGCCCGAACCCTAACCCTAACCCTTCCCCGAAGCCTGACCCTCACCCGTGCCCTAATCCTAACCCGTACGCTAACACTAACCCGCGCCCTCACACGCACGCTCCCCCTAAAGCGTTGCCGTACCCTCACCTGGACCCTAAACCGTCCCCGTCCCCTAACCCTAACCCTAGCCCGAACCCTAACCCTAACCCTTCCCCGAAGCCTGACCCTCACCCGTGCCCTAATCCTAACCCGTACGCTAACACTATCCCACGCCCTCACACGCACGCTCCCCCTATAGCGTTGCCGTACCCTCACCTGGACCCTAAACCGTCCCCGTCCCCTAACCCTAACCCTAGCCCGAACCCTAACCCTAACCCTTCCCCGAAGCCTGACCCTCACCCGTGCCCTAATCCTAATCCGTACGCTAACACTAACCCACGCCCTCACACGCACGCTCCCCCTAAAGCGTTGCCGTACCCTCACCTGGACGCTAAACCGTCCCCGTCCACTAACCCTAACCCTAACCAGAACCACAGCCCTAACCCTTCCCCAAAGCCTGACCCTCACCCGTCCCCTAATCCTAACCCGTACGCTAACACTAACCCGCGCCCTCACACGCACGCTCCCCCTAAAGCGTTGCCGTACCCTCACCTGGACCCTAAACCGTCCCCGTCCCCTAACCCTAACCCTAGCCCGAACCCTAACCCTAACCCTTCCCCGAAGCCTGACCCTCACCCGTCCCCTAATCCTAACCCGTACGCTAACACTAACCCGCGCCCTCACACGCACGCTCCCCCTAAAGCGTTGCCGTACCCTCACCTGGACCCTAAACCGTCCCCGTCCCCTAACCCTAACCCTAGCCCGAACCCTAACCCTAACCCTTCCCCGAAGCCTGACCCTCACCCGTGCCCTAATCCTAACCCGTACGCTAACACTAACCCGCGCCCTCACACGCACGCTCCCCCTAAAGCGTTGCCGTACCCTCACCTGGACCCTAAACCGTCCCCGTCCCCTAACCCTAACCCTAGCCCGAACCCTAACCCTAACCCTTCCCCGAAGCCTGACCCTCACCCGTCCCCTAATCCTAACCCGTACGCTAACACTAACCCGCGTCCTCACACGCACGCTCCCCCTAAAGCGTTGCCGTACCCTCACCTGGACCCTAAACCGTCCCCGTCCCCTAACCCTAACCCTAGCCCGAACCCTAACCCTAACCCTTCCCCGAAGCCTGACCCTCACCCGTGCCCTAATCCTAACCCGTACGCTAACACTAACCCGCGCCCTCACACGCACGCTCCCCCTAAAGCGTTGCCGTACCCTCACCTGGACCCTAAACCGTCCCCGTCCCCTAACCCTAACCCTAGCCCGAACCCTAACCCTAACCCTTCCCCGAAGCCTGACCCTCACCCGTGCCCTAATCCTAACCCGTACGCTAACACTAACCCGCGCCCTCACACGCACGCTCCCCCTAAAGCGTTGCCGTACCCTCACCTGGACCCTAAACCGTCCCCGTCCCCTAACCCTAACCCTAGCCCGAACCCTAACCCTAACCCTTCCCCGAAGCCTGACCCTCACCCGTGCCCTAATCCTATCCCGTACGCTAACACTAACCCGCGCCCTCACACGCACGCTCCCCCTAAAGCGTTGCTGTACCCTCACCTGGACCCTAAACCGTCCCCGTCCCCTAACCCTAACCCTAGCCCGAACCCTAACCCTAGCCCGAACCCTAACCCTAACCCTTCCCCGAAGCCTGACCCTCACCCGTCCCCTAATCCTAACCCGTACGCTAACACTAACCCGCGCCCTCACACGCACGCTCCCCCTAAAGCGTTGCCGTACCCTCACCTGGACCCTAAACCGTCCCCGTCCCCTAACCCTAACCCTAGCCCGAACCCTAACCCTAACCCTTCCCCGAAGCCTGACCCTCACCCGTCCCCTAATCCTAACCCGTACGCTAACACTAACCCGCGCCCTCACACGCACGCTCCCCCTAAAGCGTTGCCGTACCCTCACCTGGACCCTAAACCGTCCCCGTCCCCTAACCCTAACCCTAGCCCGAACCCTAACCCTAACCCTTCCCCGAAGCCTGACCCTCACCCGTGCCCTAATCCTAACCCGTACGCTAACACTAACCCGCGCCCTCACACGCACGCTCCCCCTAAAGCGTTGCCGTACCCTCACCTGGACCCTAAACCGTCCCCGTCCCCTAACCCTAACCCTAGCCCGAACCCTAACCCTAACCCTTCCCCGAAGCCTGACCCTCACCCGTGCCCTAATCCTAACCCGTACGCTAACACTAACCCGCGCCCTCACACGCACGCTCCCCCTAAAGCGTTGCCGTACCCTCACCTGGACCCTAAACCGTCCCCGTCCCCTAACCCTAACCCTAGCCCGAAACCTAACCCTAACCCTTCCCCGAAGCCTGACCCTCACCCGTGCCCTAATCCTAACCCGTACGCTAACACTAACCCGCGCCCTCACACGCACGCTCCCCCTAAAGCGTTGCCGTACCCTCACCTGGACCCTAAACTGTCCCCGTCCCCTAACCCTAACCCTAGCCCGAACCCTAACCCTAACCCTTCCCCGAAGCCTGACCCTCACCCGTGCCCTAATCCTAACCCGTACGCTAACACTAACCCGCGCCCTCACACGCACGCTCCCCCTAAAGCGTTGCCGTACCCTCACCTGGACCCTAAACCGTCCCCGTCCCCTAACCCTAACCCTAGCCCGAACCCTAACCCAAACCCTTTCCCGAAGCCTGACCCTCACCCGACCCCTAATCCTAACCCGTACGCTAACACTAACCCGCGCCCTCACACGCACGCTCCCCCTAAAGCGTTGCCGTACCCTCACCTGGACCATAAACCGTCCCCGTCCACTAACCCTAACCCTAGCCAGAACCACAGCACTAACCCTTCCCCGAAGCCTGACCCTCACCCGTCCCCTAATCCTAACCCGTACGATAACACTAACCCGCGCCCTCACACGCACGCTCCCCCTAAAGCGTTGCCGTACCCTCACCTGGACACTAAACCGTCCCCGTCCCCTAACCCTAACCCTAGCCCGAACCCTAACCCTAACCCTTCCCCGAAGCCTGACCCTCACCCGTGCTCTAATCCTAACCCGTACGCTAACACTAACCCGCGCCCTCACACGCACGCTCCCCCTAAAGCGTTGCCGTACCCTCACCTGGACCCTAAACCGTCCCCGTCCCTTAACCCTAACCCTAGCCAGAATCCTAACCCTAACCCTTCCCCGAAGCCTGACCCTCACCCGTCCCCTAATCCTAACCCATACGCTAACACTAACCCGCGCCCTCACACGCACGCTCCCACTAAAGCGTTGCCGTACCCTCACCTGGAACCTAAACCGTCTCCGTCCCCTAACCCTAACCCTAGCCCGAACCCTAACCCTAACCCTTCCCCGAAGCCTGACCCTCCCCCGTGCCCTAATCCTAACCCGTACGCTAACACTAACCCGCGCCCTCACACGCACGCTCCCCCTAAAGCGTTGCCGTACCCTCACATGGATCCTAAACCGTCCCCGTCCCCTAACCCTAACCCTAGCCCGAACCCTAACCCTAAACCTTCCCCGAAGCCTGACCCTCACCCGTGCCCTAATCCTAACCCGTACGCTAACACTAACCCACGCCCTCACACGCACGCTCCCCCTAAAGCGTTGCCGTACCCTCACCTGGACCCTAAACCGTCCCCGTCCACTAACACTAACCCTAGCCAGAACCACAGCCCTAACCCCTCCCCGAAGCCTGACCCTCACCCGTCCCCTAATGCTAAACCGTACGCTAACACTAACCCGCGCCCTCACACGCACGCTCCCCCTAAAGCGTTGCCGTACCCTCACCTGGACCCTAAACCTTCCCCGTCCCCTAACCCTAACCCTAGCCCGAACCCTAACCGTAACCCTTCCCCGAAGCCTGACCCTCACCCGTGCCCTAATCCTAACCCGTACGCTAACACTAACCCGCGCCCTCGCACGCACGCTCCCCCTAAAGCGTTGCCGTACCCTCACTTGGACCCTAAACCGTCCCCGTCCCCTAACCCTAACCCTAGCCCGAACCCTAAACCTAACCCTTCCCCGAAGCCTGACCCTCACCCATCCCCTAATCCTAATCCGTACGCTAACACTAACCCGCGCCCTCACACGCACGCTCCCCCTAAAGCGTTGCCGTACCCTCACCTGGACCCTAAACCGTCCCCGTCCCCTAACCCTAACCCTAGCCCGAACCCTAACCCTAACCCTTCCCCGAAGCCTGACCCTCAACCGTGCCCTAATTCTAACCCGTACGCTAACACTAACCCGCGCCCTCACACGCACGCTCCCCCTAAAGCGTTGCCGTACCCTCACCTGGACCCTAAACCGTCCCCGTCCCCTAACCCTAACCCTAGCCCGAACCCTAAACCTAACCCTTCCCCGAAGCCTGACCCTCACCCGTCCCCTAATTCTAACCCGTACGCTAACACTAACCCGCGCCCTCACACGCACGCTACACCTAAAGCGTTGCCGTACCCTCACCTGGACCCTAAACCGTCCCCGTCCCCTAACCCTAACCCTAGCCCGAACCCTAACCCTAACCCTTCCCCGAAGCCTGACCCTCACCCGTGCCCTAATCCTAACCCATACGCTAACACTAACCCGCCCCCTCACACGCACGCTCCCCCTAAAGCATTGCCGTACCCTCACCTGGACCCTAAACCGTCCCCGTCCCCTAACCCTAACCCTAGCCCGAACCCTAACCCTAACACTACCCCGAAGCCTGACCCTCACCCGTCCCCTAATCCTAACCCGTACGCTAACACTAACCCGCGCCCTCACACGCACGCTCCCCCTAAATCGTTGCCGTACCATCACCTGGACCCTAAACCGTCCCCGTCCCCTAACCCTAACCCTAGCCCGAACCCTAACCCTAACCCTTCCCCGAAGCCTGACCCTCACACGTCCGCTAATTCTAACCCGTACGCTAACGCTAACCCAGGCCCTCACACGCACGCTCCCCCTAAAGCGTTGCCGTACACTCACCTGGACACTAAACCGTCCCCGTCCCCTAACCCTAACCCTAGCTCGAACCCTAACCCTAACCCTTCTCCGAAGCCTGACCCTCACCCGTGCCCTAATCCTAACCCGTACGCGAACACCAACCCACGCCCTCACACGCACGCTCCCCCTAAAGCGTTGCCGTACCCTCACCTTGACCCTAAACCGTCCCCGTCCCCTAACCCTAACCCTAGCCCGAACCCTAACCCTAACCCTTCCCCGAAGCCTGACCCTCACCCGTGCCCTAATCCTAACCCGTACGCTAACACTAACCCACGCCCTCACACGCACGCTCCCCCTAAAGCGTTGCCGTACCCTCACCTGGACCCTAAACCGTCCCCGTCCCCTAACCCTAACCCTAGCCCGAAACCTAACCCTAACCCTTCCCCGAAGCCTGACCCTCACCCGTCCCCTAATCCTAACCCGTACGCTAACACTAACCCGCGCCCTCACACGGACGCTCCCCCTAAAGCGTTGCCGTACCCTCACCTGGACCCTAAACCGTCCCCGTCCACTAACCCTAACCCTAGCCAGAACCACAGCCTTAACCCTTCCCCGAAGCCTGACCCTCACCCGTCCCCTAATCCTAACCCGTACGATAACACTAACCCGCGCCCTCACACGCACGCTCCCCCTAAAGCGTTGCCGTACCCTCACCTGGACCCTAAACCGTCCCCGTCCCCTAACCCTAACCCTAGCCCGAACCCTAACCCTAACCCTTCCCCGAAGCCTGACCCTCACCCGTCCCCTAATCCTAACCCGTACGCTAACACTAACCCGCGCCCTCACACGCACGCTCCCCCTAAAGCGTTGCCGTACCCTCACTTGGACCCTAAACCGTCCCCGTCCCCTAACCCTAACCCTAGCCCGAACCCTAACCCTAACCCTTCCCCGAAGCCTGACCCTCACCCGTCCCCTAATCCTAACCCGTACGCTAACACTAACCCGCGCCCTCACACGCACGCTCCCCCTAAAGCGTTGCCGTACCCTCACCTGGACCCTAAACCGTCCCCATCCCCTAACCCTAACCCTAGCCCGAACCCTAACCCTAACCCTTCCCCGAAGCCTGACCCTCACCCGTGCCCTAATCCTAACCCGTACGCTAACACTAACCCGCGCCCTCACACGCACGCTCCCCCTAAAGCGTTGCCGTACCCTCACCTGGACCCTAAACCGTCCCCGTCCCCTAACCCTAACCCTAGCCCGAATCCTAACCCTAACCCTTCCCCGAAGCCTGACCCTCACCCGTCCCCTAATCCTAACCCGTACGCTAACACTAACCCGCGCCCTCACACGCACGCTCCCACTAAAGCGTTGCCATACCCTCACCTGGAACCTAAACCGTCCCCGTCCCCTAACCCTAACCCTAGCCCGAACCCTAACCCTAACCCTTCCCCGAAGCCTGACCCTCACCCGTGCCCTAATCCTAACCCGTACGCTAACACTAACCCGCGCCCTCACACGCACGCTCCCCCTAAAGCGTTGCCGTACCCTCACCTGGATCCTAAACCGTCCCCGTCCCCTAACCCTAACCCTAGCCCGAACCCTAACCCTAACCCTTCCCCGAAGCCTGACCCTCACCCGTCCCCTACTCCTAACCCGTACGCTAACGCTAAAACGCGCCCTCACACGCACGCTCCCCCTATAGCGTTGCCGTACCCTCACCTGGACCCTAAACCGTCCCCGTCCCCTAACCCTAACCCTAGCCCGAACCCTAACCCTAACACTTCCCCGAAGCCTGACCCTCACCCGTGCCCTAATCCTAATCCGTACGCTAACACTAACCCACGCCCTCACACGCACGCTCCCCCTAAAGCGTTGCCGTACCCTCACCTGGACCCTAAACCGTCCCCGTCCACTAACCCTAACCCTAGCCAGAACCACAGCACTAACCCTTCCCCGAAGCCTGACCCTCACCCGTCCCCTAATCCTAACCCGTACGCTAACACTAACCCGCGCCCTCACACGCACGCTCCGCCTAAAGCGTTGCCGTACCCTCACCTGGACCCTAAACCGTCCCCGTCCCCTAACCCTAACCCTAGCCCGAACCCTAACCCTAACCCTTCCCCGAAGCCTGACCCTCACCCGTGCCCTAATCCTAACCCGTACGCTAACACTAACCCGCGCCCTCGCACGCACGCTCCCCCTAAAGCGTTGCCGTAACCTCACTTGGACCCTAAACCGTCCCCGTTCCCTAACCCTAACCCTAGCCCGAACCCTAACCCTAAACCTTCCCCGAAGCCTGACCCTCACCCGTCCCCTAATGCTAACCTGTACGCTAACACTAACCCGCACCCTCACACGCACGCTCCCCTAAAGCGTTGCCGTACCCTCACCTGGATCCTAAACCGTCCCCGTCCCCTAACCCTAACCCTAGCCCGAACCCTAACCCTAACCCTTCCCCGAAGCCTGACCCTCACCCGTGCCCTAATCCTAACCCGTACGCTAACACTAACCCGCGCCCTCACACGCACGCTCCCCCTAAAGTGTTGCCGTACCCTCACCTGGACCCTAAACCGTCCCCGTCCCCTAACCCTAACCCTAGCCCGAACCCTAACCCTAACCCTTCCCCGAAGCCTGACCCTCACCCGTGCCCTAATCCTAACCCGTACGCTAACACTATCCCACGCCCTCACACGCACGCTCCCCCTAAAGCGTTGCCGTACCCTCACCTGGACCCTAAACCGTCCCCGTCCCCTAACCCTAACCCTAGCCCGAACCCTAACCCTAACCCTTCCCCGAAGCCTGACCCTCACCCGTGCCCTAATCCTAACCCGTACGCTAACACTATCCCACGCCCTCACACGCACGCTCCCCCTATAGCGTTGCCGTACCCTCACCTGGACCCTAAACCGTCCCCGTCCCCTAACCCTAACCCTAGCCCGAACCCTAACCCTAACCCTTCCCCGAAGCCTGACCCTCACCCGTGCCCTAATCCTAACCCGTACGCTAACACTAACCCACGCCCTCACACGCACGCTCCCCCTAATGCGTTGCCGTACCCTCACCTTGACCCTAAACCGTCCCCGTCCCATAACCCTAACCCTAGCCCGAACCCTAACCGTAACCCTTCCCCGAAGCCTGACCCTCACCCGTCCCCTAATCCTAACCCGTACACTAACACTAACCCGCACCCTCACACGCACGCTCCCCCTAAAGCGTTGCCGTACCCTCACCTGGACCCTAAACCGTCCCCGTCCCCTAACCCTAACCCTAGCCCGAACCCTAACCCTAACCCTTCCCCGAAGCCTGACCCTCACCCGTGCCCTAATCCTAACCCGTACGCTAACACTAACCCGCGCCCTCGCACGCACGCTCCCCCTTAAGCGTTGCCGTACCCTCACTTGGACCCTAAACCGTCCCCGTCCCCTAAACTTAACCCTAGCCCGAACCCTAACCCTAAACCTTCCCCGAAGCCTGACCCTCACCCGTCCCCTAATCCTAACCTGTACGCTAACACTAAACCGCGCCCTCACACGCACGCTCCCCTAAAGCGTTGCCGTACCCTCACCTGGACCCTAAACCGTCCCCGTCCACTAACCCTAACCCTAGCCAGAACCACAGCCTTAACCCTTCCCCGAAGCCTGACCCTCACCCGTCCCCTAATCCTAACCCGTACGCTAACACTAACCCGCGCCCTCACACGCACGCTCCCCCTAAAGCGTTGCCGTACCCTCACCTGGACCCTAAACCGTCCCTGTCCCCTAACCCTAACCCTAGCCCGAACCCTAACCCTAACCCTTCCCCGAAGCCTGACCCTCACCCGTCCCCTAATCCTAACCCGTACGCTAACACTAACCCGCGCCCTCACACGCACGCTCCCCCTAAAGCGTTGCCGTACCCTCACTTGGACCCTAAACCGTCCCCGTCCCCTAACCCTAACCCTAGCCCGAACCCTAACCCTAACCCTTCCCCGAAGCCTGACCCTCACCCGTCTCCTAATCCTAACCCGTACGCTAACACTAACCCGCGCCCTCACACGCACGCTCCCCCTAAAGCGTTGCCGTACCCTCACCTGGACCCTAAACCGTCCCCATCCCCTAACCCTAACCCTAGCCCGAACCCTAACCCTAACCCTTCCCCGAAGCCTGACCCTCACCCGTGCCCTAATCCTAACCCGTACGCTAACACTAACCCGCGCCCTCACACGCACGCTCCCACTAAAGCGTTGCCATACCCTCACCTGGAACCTAAACCGTCCCCGTCCCCTAACCCTAACCCTACCCCGAACCCTAACCCTAACCCTTCCCCGAAGCCTGACCCTCACCCGTGCCCTAATCCTAACCCGTACGCTAACACTAACCCGCGCCCTCACACGCACGCTCCCCCTAAAGCGTTGCCGTACCCTCACCTGGATCCTAAACCGTCCCCGTCCCCTAACCCTAACCCTAGCCCGAACCCTAACCCTAACCCTTCCCCGAAGCCTGACCCTCACCCGTCCCCTACTCCTAACCCGTACGCTAACGCTAACCCGCGCCCTCACACGCACGCTCCCCCTATAGCGTTGCCGTACCCTCACCTGGACCCTAAACCGTCCCCGTCCCCTAACCCTAACCCTAGCCCGAACCCTAACCCTAACCCTTCCCCGAAGCCTGACCCTCACCCGTGCCCTAATCCTAATCCGTACGCTAACACTAACCCACGCCCTCACACGCACGCTCCCCCTAAAGCGTTGCCGTACCCTCACCTGGACCCTAAACCGTCCCCGTCCACTAACCCTAACCCTAGCCAGAACCACAGCACTAACCCTTCCCCGAAGCCTGACCCTCACCCGTCCCCTAATCCTAACCCGTACGCTAACACTAACCTGCGCCCTCACACGCACGCTCCCCCTAAAGCGTTGCCGTACCCTCACCTGGACCCTAAACCGTCCCCGTCCCCTAACCCTAACCCTAGCCCGAACCCTAACCCTAACCCTTCCCCGAAGCCTGACCCTCACCCGTGCCCTAATCCTAACCCGTACGCTAACACTAACCCGCGCCCTCGCACGCACGATCCCCCTAAAGCGTTGCCGTACCCTCACCTGGACCCTAAACCGTCCCCGTCCCCTAACCCTAACCCTAGCCCGAACCCTAACCGTAACCCTTTCCCGAAGCCTGACCCTCACCCGTCCCCTAATCCTAACCCGTACGCTAACACTAACCCGCGCCCTCACACGCACGCTCCCCCTAAAGCGTTGCCGTACCCTCACCTGGACCCTAAACCGTCCCCGTCCCCTAACCCTAACCCTAGCCCGAACCCTAACCCTAAACCTTCCCCGAAGCCTGACCCTCACCCGTCCCCTAATCCTAACCCGTACGCTAACACTAACCCGCGCCCTCACACGCACGCTCCCCTAAAGCGTTGCCGAACCCTCACCTGGACCCTAAACCGTCCCCGTCCCCTAACCCTAACCCTAGCCCGAACCCTAACCCTAACCCTTCGCCGAAGCCTGACCCTCACCCGTGCCCTAATCCTACCCCGTACGCTAACACTAACCCGCGCCCTCACACGCACGCTCCCCCTAAAGCGTTGCCGTACCCTCACCTTGACCCTAAGCCGTCCCCGTCCCCTAACCCTAACCCTAGCCCGAACCCTAACCGTAACCCTTCCCCGAAGCCTGACCCTCACCCGTCCCCTAATCCTAACCCGTACGCTAACACTAACCCGCGCCCTCACACGCACGCTCCCCCTAAAGCGTTGCCGTACCCTCACCTGGACCCTAAACCGTCCCCGTACCCTAACCCTAACCATAGCCCGAACCCTAACCCTAACCCTTCCCCGAAGCCTGACCCTCACCCGTGCCAGAATCCTAACCCGTACGCTAACACTAACCCGCGCCCTCGCACGCACGCTCCCCCTAAAGCGTTGCCGTACCCTCACTTGGACCCTAAACCGTCCCCGTCCCCTAACCCTAACCCTAGCCCGAACCCTAACCCTAAACCTTCCCCGAAGCCTGACCCTCACCCGTCCCCTAATCCTAACCTGTACGCTAACACTAAACCGCGCCCTCACACGCACGCTCCCCTAAAGCGTTGCCGTACCCTCACCTGGACCCTAAACCGTCCCCGTCCCCTAACCCTAACCCTAGCCCGAACCCTAACCCTAACCCTTCCCCGAAGCCTGACCCTCACCCGTGCCCTAATCCTAACCCGTACGCTAACACTAACCCGCGCCCTCACACGCACGCTCCCCCTAAAGCGTTGCCGTACCCTCACCTGGACCCTAAACCGTCCCCGTCCCCTAACCCTAACCCTAGCCCGAACCCTAACCCTAACCCTTCCCCGAAGCCTGACCCTCACCCGTGCCCTAATCCTAACCCGTACGCTAACACTATCCCACGCCCTCACACGCACGCTCCCCCTGTAGCGTTGCCGTACCCTCACCTGGACCCTAAACCGTCCCCGTCCCCTAACCCTAACCCTAGCCCGAACCCTAACCCTAACCCTTCCCCGAAGCCTGACCCTCACCCGTCCCCTAATCCTAACCCGTACGCTAACACTAACCCACGCCCTCACACGCACGCTCCCCCTAAAGCGTTGCCGTACCCTCACCTGGACCCTAAACCGTCCCCGTCCACTAACCCTAACCCTAACCAGAACCACAGCCCTAACCCTTCCCCGAAGCCTGACCCTCACCCGTCCCCTAATCCTAACCCGTACGCTAACACTAACCTGCGCCCTCACACGCACGCTCCCCCTAAAGCGTTGCCGTACCCTCACCTGGACCCTAAACCGTCCCCGTCCCCTAACCCTAACCCTAGCCCGAACCCTAACCGTAACCCTTCCCCGAAGCCTGACCCTCACCCGTCCCCTAATCTTAACCCGTACGCTAACACTAACCCGCGCCCTCACACGCACGCTCCCCCTAAAGCGTTGCCGTACCCTCACCTGGACCCTAAACCGTCCCCGTCCCCTAACCCTAACCCTAGCCCGAACCCTAACCCTAACCCTTCCCCGAAGCCTGACCCTCACCCGTGCCCTAATCCTAACCCGTACGCTAACACTAACCCGCGCCCTCACACGCACGCTCCCCCTAAAGCGTTGCCGTACCCTCACCTGGACCCTAAACCGTCCCCGTCCCCTAACCCTAACCCTAGCCCGAACCCTAACCCTAACCCTTCCCCGAAGCCTGACCCTCACCCGTGCCCTAATCCTAACCCGTACGCTAACACTAACCCGCGCCCTCACACGCACGCTCCCCCTAAAGCGTTGCCGTACCCTCACCTGGACCCTAAACCGTCCCCGTCCCCTAACCCTAACCCTAGCCCGAACCCTAACCCTAACCCTTCCCCGAAGCCTGACCCTCACCTGTGCCCTAATCCTAACCCGTACGCTAACACTAACCCGCGCCCTCACACGCACGCTCCCACTAAAGCGTTGCCGTACCCTCACCTGGACCCTAAACCGTCCCCGTCCCCTAACCCTAACCCTAGCCCGAACCCTAACCCTAACCCTTCCCCGAAGCCTGACCCTCACCCGTCCCCTAATCCTAACCCGTACGCTAACACTAACCCGCGCCCTCACACGCACGCTCCCCCTAAAGCGTTGCCGTACCCTCACCTGGACCCTAAACCGTCCCCGTCCCCTAACCCTAACCCTAGCCCGAACCCTAACCCTAACCCTTCCCCGAAGCCTGACCCTCACCCGTCCCCTAATCCTAACCCGTATGCTAACACTAACCCGCGCCCTCACACGCACGCTCCCCCTAAAGCGTTGCCGTACCCTCACCTGGACCCTAAACCGTCCCCGTCCCCTAACCCTAACCCTAGCCCGAACCCTAACCCTAACCCTTCCCCGAAGCCTGACCCTCACCCGTCCCCTAATCCTAACACGTACGCTAACAGTAACCCGCGCCCTCACACGCACGCTCCCCCTAAAGCGTTGCCGTACCCTCACCTGGACCCTAAACCGTCCCCGTCCCCTAACCCTAACCCTAGCCCGAACCCTAACCCTAACACTTCCCCGAAGCCTGACCCTCACCCGTCCCCTAATCCTAACCCGTACGCTAACACTAACCCGCGCCCTCACACGCACGCTCCCCCTAAAGCGTTGCCGTACCCTCACCTGGACCCTAAACCGTCCCCGTCCCCTAACCCTAACCCTAGCCCGAACCCTAACCCTAACCCTTCCCCGAAGCCTGACCCTCACCCGTGCCCTAATCCTAACCCGTACGCTAACACTAACCCGCGCCCTCACACGCACGCTCCCCCTAAAGCGTTGCCGTACCCTCACCTGGACCCTAAACCGTCCCCGTCCCCTAACCCTAACCCTAGCCCGAACCCTAACCCTAACCCTTCCCCGAAGCCTGACCCTCACCCGTGCCCTAATCCTAAACCGTACGCTAACACTAACCCGCGCCCTCACACGCACGCTCCCCCTAAAGCGTTGCCGTACCCTCACCTGGACCCTAAACCGTCCCCGTCCCCTAACCCTAACCCTAGCCCGAACCCTAACCCAAACCCTTTCCCGAAGCCTGACCCTCACCCGTCCCCTAATCCTAACCCGTACGCTAACACTAACCCGCGCCCTCACACGCACGCTCCCACTAAAGCGTTGCCGTACCCTCACCTGGACCATAAACCGTCCCCGTCCACTAACCCTAACCCTAGCCAGAACCACAGCCTTAACCCTTCCCCGAAGCCTGACCCTCACCCGTCCCCTAATCCTAACCCGTACGATAACACTAACCCGCGCCCTCACACGCACGCTCCCCCTAAAGCGTTGCCGTACCCTCACTTGGACCCTAAACCGTCCCCGTCCCCTAACCCTAACCCTAGCCCGAACCCTAACCCTAACCCTTCCCCGAAGCCTGACCCTCACCCGTGCCCTAATCCTAACCCGTACGCTAACACTAACCCACGCCCTCACACGCACGCTCCCCCTAAAGCGTTGCCGTACCCTCACCTGGACCCTAAACCGTCCCCGTCCACTAACCCTAACCCTAACCAGAACCACAGCCCTAACCCTTCCCCGAAGCCTGACCCTCACCCGTGCCCTAATCCTAACCCGTACGCTAACACTAACCCGCGCCCTCACACGCACGCTCCCCCTAAAGCGTTGCCGTACCCTCACCTGGACCCTAAACCGTCCCCGTCCCCTAACCCTAACCCTAGCCCGAACCCTAACCCTAACCCTTCCCCGAAGCCTGACCCTCACCCGTCCCCTAATCCTAACCCGTACGCTAACACTAACCCGCGCCCTCACACGCACGCTCCCCCTAAAGCGTTGCTGTACCCTCACCTGGACCCTAAACCGTCCCCGTCCCCTAACCCTAACCCTAGCCCGAACCCTAACCCTAACCCTTCCCCGAAGCCTGACCCTCACCCGTCCCCTAATCCTAACCCGTACGCTAACACTAACCCGCGCCCTCACACGCATGCTCCCCCTAAATCGTTGCCGTACCCTCACCTGGACCCTAAACCGTCCCCGTCCCCTAACCCTAACCCTAACCCGAACCCTAACCCTAACCCTTCCCCGAAGCCTGACCCTCACCCGTCCCCTAATCCTAACCCGTACGATAACACTAACCCGCGCCCTCACACGCACGCTCCCCCTAAAGCGTTGCCGTACCCTCACCTGGACCCTAAACCGTCCCCGTCCCCTAACCCTAACCCTAGCCCGAACCCTAACCCTAACCCTTCCCCGAAGCCTGACCCTCACCCGTGCCCTAATCCTAACCCGTACGCTAACACTAACCCGCGCCCTCACACGCACGCTCCCCCTAAAGCGTTGCCGTACCCTCACCTGGACCCTAAACCGTCCCCGTCCCCTAACCCTAACCCTAGCCCGAACCCTAACCCTAACCCTTCCCCGAAGCCTGACCCTCACCCGTGCCCTAATCCTAAACCGTACGCTAACACTAACCCGCGCCCTCACACGCACGCTCCCCCTAAAGCGTTGCCGTACCCTCACTTGGACCCTAAACCGTCCCCGTCCCCTAACCCTAACCCTAGCCCGAACCCTAACCCAAACCCTTTCCCGAAGCCTGACCCTCACCCGTCCCCTAATCCTAACCCGTACGCTAACACTAACCCGCGCCCTCACACGCACGCTCCCCCTAAAGCGTTGCCGTACCCTCACCTGGACCCTAAACCGTCCCCGTCCCCTAACCCTAACCCTAGCCCGAACCCTAACCCTAACCCTTCCCCGAAGCCTGACACTCACCCGTGCCCTAATCCTAACCCGTACGCTAACACTAACCCGCGCCCTCACACGCACGCTCCCCCTAAAGCGTTGCCGTACCCTCACCTGGACCCTAAACCGTCCCCGTCCCCTAACCCTAACCCTAGCCCGAACCCTAACCCTAACCCTTCCCCGAAGCCTGACCCTCACCCGTGCCCTAATCCTAACCCGTACGCTAACACTAACCCGCGCCCTCACACGCACGCTCCCCCTAAAGCGTTGCCGTACCCTCACCTGGACCCTAAACCGTCCCCGTCCCCTAACCCTAACCCTAGCCCGAACCCTAACCCTAACCCTTCCCCGAAGCCTGACCCTCACCCGTCCCCTAATCCTAACCCGTACGCTAACACTAACTTGCGCCCTCACACGCACGCTCCCCCTAAAGCGTTGCCGTACCCTCACCTGGACCCTAAACCGTCCCCGTCCCCTAACCCTAACCCTAGCCCGAACCCTAACCCTAACCCTTCCCCGAAGCCTGACCCTCACCCGTCCCCTAATCCTAACCCGTACGCTAACACTAACCCGCGCCCTCACACGCACGCTCCCCCTAAAGCGTTGCCGTACCCTCACCTGGACCCTAAACCGTCCCCGTCCCCTAACCCTAACCCTAGCCCGAACCCTAACCCTAACACTTCCCCGAAGCCTGACCCTCACCCGTCCCCTAATCCTAACCCGTACGCTAACACTAACCCGCGCCCTCACACGCACGCTTCCCCTAAAGCGTTGCCGTACCCTCACCTGGACCCTAAACCGTCCCCGTCCCCTAACCCTAACCCTAGCCCGAACCCTAACCCTAACCCTAACCCTTCCCCGAAGCCTGACCCTCACCCGTCCCCTAATCCTAACACGTACGCTAACACTAACCCGCGCCCTGACACACACGCTCCCCCTAAAGCGTTGCCATACCCTCACCTGGACCCTAAACCGTCCCCGTCCCCTAACCCTAACCCTAGCCCGAACCCTAACCCTAACCCTTCCCCGAAGCCTGACCCTCACCCGTCCCCTAATCCTAACCCGTATGCTAACACTAACCCGCGCCCTCACACGCACGCTCCCCCTAAAGCGTTGCCGTACCCTCACCTGGACACTAAACCGTCCCCGTCCCCTAACCCTAACCCTAGCCCGAACCCTAACCCTAACCCTGCCCCGAAGGCTGACCTTCACCCGACCCCTAATCCTAACCCGTACGCTAACACTAACCCGCGCCCTCACACGCACGCTCCCCCTAAAGCGTTGCCGTACCCTCACCTGGACCCTAAACCGTCCCCGTCCCCTAACCCTAACCGTAGCCCGAACCCTAACCCTAACCCTAACCCTTCCCCGAAGCCTGAGCCTCACCCGTGCCCTAATCCTAACCCGTACGCTAACACTAACCCGCGCCCTCACACGCACGCTCCCCCTAAAGCGTTGCCGTACCCTCACCTGGACCCTAAACCGTCCCCGTCCCCTAACCCTAACCCTAGCCCGAACCCTAAACCTAACCCTTCCCCGAAGCCTGACCCTCACCCGTGCCCTAATCCTAAACCGTACGCTAACACTAACCCGCGCCCTCACACGCACGCTCCCCCTAAAGCGTTGCCGTACCCTCACCTGGACCCTAAACCGTCCCCGTCCCCTAACCCTAACCCTAGCCCGAACCCTAACCCTAACCCTTTCCCGAAGCCTGACCCTCACCCGTCCCCTAATCCTAACCCGTACGCTAACACTAACCCGCGCCCTCACACGCACGCTCCCCCTAAAGCGTTGCCGTACCCTCAACTGGACCATAAACCGTCCCCGTCCACTAACCCTAACCCTAGCCAGAACCACAGCCTTAACCCTTCCCCGAAGCCTGACCCTCACCCGTCCCCTAATCCTAACCCGTACGATAACACTAACCCGCGCCCTCACACGCACGCTCCCCCTAAAGCGTTGCCGTACCCTCACCTGGACCCTAAACCGTCCCCGTCCCCTAACCCTAACCCTAGCCGGAACCCTAACCCTAACCCTTCCCCGAAGCCTGACCCTCACCCGTGCCCTAATCCTAACCCGTACGCTAACACTAACCCGCGCCCTCACACGCACGCTCCCCCTAAAGCGTTGCCGTATCCTCACCTGGACCCTAAACCGTCCCCGTCCCTTAACCCTAACCCTAGCCCGAATCCTAACCCTAACTCTTCCCCGAAGCCTGACCCTCACCCGTCCCCTAATCCTAACCCGTACGCTAACACTAACCCGTGCCCTCACACGCACGCTCCCACTAAAGCGTTGCCGTACCCTCACCTGGAACCTAAACCGTCCCCGTCCCCTAACCCTAACCCTAGCCCGAACCCTAACCCTAACCCTTCCCCGAAGCCTGACCCTCCCCCGTGCCCTAATCCTAACCCGTACGCTAACACTAACCCGCGCCCTCACACGCACGCTCCCCCTAAAGCGTTGCCGTACCCTCACATGGATCCTAAACCGTCCCCATCCCCTAACCCCAACCCTAGCCCAAACCCTAACCCTAACCTTTCCCCGAAGCCTGACCCTCACCTGTCCCCTACTCGTAACCCGTACGCTAACGCTAACCCGCGCCCTCACACGCACGCTCCCCCTATAGCGTTGCCGTACCCTCACCTGGACCCTAAACCGTCCCCGTCCCCTAACCCTAACCCTAGCCCGAACCCTAACCCTAACCCTTCCCCGAAGCCTGACCCTCACCCGTGCCCTAATCCTAACCCGTACGCTAACACTAACCCACGCCCTCACACGCACGCTCCCCCTAAAGCGTTGCCGTACCCTCACCTGAACCCTAAACCGTCCCCGTCCACTAACCCTAACCCTAGCCAGAACCACAGCCCTAACCCTTCCCCGAAGCCTGACCCTCACCCGTCCCCTAATGCTAACCCGTACGCTAACACTAACCCGCGCCCTCACACGCACGCTCCCCCTAAAGCGTTGCCGTACCCTCACCTGGACCCTAAACCGTCCCCGTCCCCTAACCCTAACCCTAGCCCGAACCCTAACCCTAACCCTTCCCCGAAGCCTGACCCTCACCCGTGCCCTAATCCTAAACCGTACGCTAACACTAACCCGCGCCCTCACACGCACGCTCCCCCTAAAGCGTTGCCGTACCCTCACCTGGACCCTAAACCGTCCCCGTCCCCTAACCCTAACCCTAGCCCGAACCCTAACCCTAACCCTTTCCCGAAGCCTGACCCTCACCCGTCCCCTAATCCTAACCCGTACGCTAACACTAACCCGCGCCCTCACACGCACGCTCCCCCTAAAGCGTTGCCGTACCCTCACCTGGACCATAAACCGTCCCCGTCCACTAACCCTAACCCTAGCGAGAACCACAGCCTTAACCCTTCCCCGAAGCCTGACCCTCACCCGTCCCCTAATCCTAACCCGTACGATAACACTAACACGCGCCCTCACACGCACGCTCCCCCTAAAGCGTTGCCGTGCCCTCACCTGGACCCTAAACCGTCCCCGTCCCCTAACCCTAACCCTAGCCGGAACCCTAACCCTAACCCTTCCCCGAAGCCTGACCCTCACCCGTGCCCTAATCCTAATCCGTACGCTAACACTAACCCACGCCCTCACACGCACGCTCCCCCTAAAGCGTTGCCGTACCCTCACCTGGACCCTAAACCGTCCCCGTCCACTAACCCTAACCCTAGCCAGAACCACAGCACTAACCCTTCCCCGAAGCCTGACCCTCACCCGTCCCCTAATCCTAACCCGTACGCTAACACTAACCCGCGCCCTCACACGCACGCTCCCCCTAAAGCGTTGCCGTACCCTCACCTGGACCCTAAACCGTCCCCGTCCCCTAACCCTAACCCTAGCCCGAACCCTAACCCTAACCCTTCCCCGAAGCCTGACCCTCACCCGTGCCCTAATCCTAACCCGTACGCTAACACTAACCCGCGCCCTCGCACGCACGCTCCCCCTAAAGCGTTGCCGTAACCTCACTTGGACCCTAAACCGTCCCCGTTCCCTAACCCTAACCCTAGCCCGAACCCTAACCCTAAACCTTCCCCGAAGCCTGACCCTCACCCGTCCCCTAATGCTAACCTGTACGCTAACACTAACCCGCACCCTCACACGCACGCTCCCCTAAAGCGTTGCCGTACCCTCACCTGGACCCTAAACCGTCCCCGTCCCCTAACCCTAACCCTAGCCCGAACCCTAACCCTAACCCTTCCCCGAAGCCTGACCCTCACCCGTGCCCTAATCCTAACCCGTACGCTAACACTAACCCGCGCCCTCACACGCACGCTCCCCCTAAAGTGTTGCCGTACCCTCACCTGGACCCTAAACCGTCCCCGTCCCCTAACCCTAACCCTAGCCCGAACCCTAACCCTAACCCTTCCCCGAAGCCTGAGCCTCACCCGTGCCCTAATCCTAACCCGTACGCTAACACTATCCCACGCCCTCACACGCACGCTCCCCCTAAAGCGTTGCCGTACCCTCACCTGGACCCTAAACCGTCCCCGTCCTCTAACCCTAACCCTAGCCCGAACCCTAACCCTAACCCTTCCCCGAAGCCTGACCCTCACCCGTGCCCTAATCCTAACCCGTACGCTAACACTATCCCACGCCCTCACACGCACGCTCCCCCTATAGCGTTGCCGTACCCTCACCTGGACCCTAAACCGTCCCCGTCCCCTAACCCTAACCCTAGCCCGAACCCTAACCCTAACCCTTCCCCGAAGCCTGACCCTCACCCGTGCCCTAATCCTAACCCGTACGCTAACACTAACCCACGCCCTCACACGCACGCTCCCCCTAATGCGTTGCCGTACCCTCACCTTGACCCTAAACCGTCCCCGTCCCATAACCCTAACCCTAGCCCGAACCCTAACCGTAACCCTTCCCCGAAGCCTGACCCTCACCCGTCCCCTAATCCTAACCCGTACGCTAACACTAACCCGCACCCTCACACGCATGCTCCCCCTAAAGCGTTGCCGTACCCTCACCTGGACCCTAAACCGTCCCCGTCCCCTAACCCTAACCCTAGCCCGAACCCTAACCCTAACCCTTCCCCGAAGCCTGACCCTCACCCGTGCCCTAATCCTAACCCGTACGCTAACACTAACCCGCGCCCTCGCACGCACGCTCCCCCTTAAGCGTTGCCGTACCCTCACTTGGACCCTAAACCGTCCCCGTCCACTAAACTTAACCCTAGCCCGAACCCTAACCCTAAACCTTCCCCGAAGCCTGACCCTCACCCGTCCCCTAATCCTAACCTGTACGCTAACACTAAACCGCGCCCTCACACGCACGCTCCCCTAAAGCGTTGCCGTACCCTCACCTGGACCCTAAACCGTCCCCGTCCACTAACCCTAACCCTAGCCAGAACCACAGCCTTAACCCTTCCCCGAAGCCTGACCCTCACCCGTCCCCTAATCCTAACCCGTACGCTAACACTAACCCGCGCCCTCACACGCACGCTCCCCCTAAAGCGTTGCCGTACCCTCACCTGGACCCTAAACCGTCCCTGTCCCCTAACCCTAACCCTAGCCCGAACCCTAACCCTAACCCTTCCCCGAAGCCTGACCCTCACCCGTCCCCTAATCCTAACCCGTACGCTAACACTAACCCGCGCCCTCACACGCACGCTCCCCCTAAAGCGTTGCCGTACCCTCACTTGGACCCTAAACCGTCCCCGTCCCCTAACCCTAACCCTAGCCCGAACCCTAACCCTAACCCTTCCCCGAAGCCTGACCCTCACCCGTCCCCTAATCCTAACCCGTACGCTAACACTAACCCGCGCCCTCACACGCACGCTCCCCCTAAAGCGTTGCCGTACCCTCACCTGGACCCGAAACCGTCCCCATCCCCTAACCCTAACCCTAGCCCGAACCCTAACCCTAACCCTTCCCCGAAGCCTGACCCTCACCCGTGCCCTAATCCTAACCCGTACGCTAACACTAACCCGCGCCCTCACACGCACGCTCCCACTAAAGCGTTGCCATACCCTCACCTGGAACCTAAACCGTCCCCGTCCCCTAACCCTAACCCTACCCCGAACCCTAACCCTAACCCTTCCCCGAAGCCTGACCCTCACCCGTGCCCTAATCCTAACCCGTACGCTAACACTAACCCGCGCCCTCACACGCACGCTCCCCCTAAAGCGTTGCCGTACCCTCACCTGGATCCTAAACCGTCCCCGTCCCCTAACCCTAACCCTAGCCCGAACCCTAACCCTAACCCTTCCCCGAAGCCTGACCCTCACCCGTCCCCTACTCCTAACCCGTACGCTAACGCTAACCCGCGCCCTCACACGCACGCTCCCCCTATAGCGTTGCCGTACCCTCACCTGGACCCTAAACCGTCCCCGTCCCCTAACCCTAACCCTAGCCCGAACCCTAACCCTAACCCTTCCCCGAAGCCTGACCCTCACCCGTGCCCTAATCCTAATCCGTACGCTAACACTAACCCACGCCCTCACACGCACGCTCCCCCTAAAGCGTTGCCGTACCCTCACCTGGACCCTAAACCGTCCCCGTCCACTAACCCTAACCCTAGCCAGAACCACATCACTAACCCTTCCCCGAAGCCTGACCCTCACCCGTCCCCTAATCCTAACCCGTACGCTAACACTAACCTGCGCCCTCACACGCACGCTCCCCCTAAAGCGTTGCCGTACCCTCACCTGGACCCTAAACCGTCCCCGTCCCCTAACCCTAACCCTAGCCCGAACCCTAACCCTAACCCTTCCCCGAAGCCTGACCCTCACCCGTGCCCTAATCCTAACCCGTACGCTAACACTAACCCGCGCCCTCGCACGCACGATCCCCCTAAAGCGTTGCCGTACCCTCACTTGGACCCTAAACCGTCCCCGTCCCCTAACCCTAACCCTAGCCCGAACCCTAACCCTAAACCTTCCCCGAAGCCTGACCCTCACCCGTCCCCTAATCCTAACCTGTACGCTAACACTAACCCGCACCCTCACACGCACGCTCCCCTAAAGCGTTGCCGTACCCTCACCTGGACCCTAAACCGTCCCCGTCCCCTAACCCTAACCCTAGCCCGAACCCTAACCCTAACCCTTCCCCGAAGCCTGACCCTCACCCGTGCCCTAATCCTAACCCGTACGCTAACACTAACCCGCGCCCTCGCACGCACGCTCCCCCTAAAGCGTTGCCGTACCCTCACCTGGACCCTAAACCGTCCCCGTCCCCTAACCCTAACCCTAGCCCGAACCCTAACCCTAACCCTTCCCCGAAGCCTGACCCTCACCCGTGCCCTAATCCTAACCCGTACGCTAACACTATCCCACGCTCTCACACGCACGCTCCCCCTATAGCGTTGCCGTACCCTCACCTGGACCCTAAACCGTCCCCGTCCCCTAACCCTAACCCTAGCCCGAACCCTAACCCTAACCCTTCCCCGAAGCCTGACCCTCACCCGTGCCCTAATCCTAACCCGTACGCTAACACTAACCCACGCCCTCACACGCACGCTCCCCCTAAAGCGTTGCCGTACCCTCACCTGGACCCTAAACCGTCCCCGTCCACTAACCCTAACCCTAACCAGAACCACAGCCCTAACCCTTCCCCGAAGCCTGACCCTCACCCGTCCCCTAATCCTAACCCGTACGCTAACACTAACCCGCGCCCTCACACGCACGCTCCCCCTAAAGCGTTGCCGTACCCTCACCTGGACCCTAAACCGTCCCCGTCCCCTAACCCTAACCCTAGCCCGAACCCTAACCCTAACCCTTCCCCGAAGCCTGACCCTCACCCGTGCCCTAATCCTAACCCGTACGCTAACACTAACCCGCGCCCTCACACGCACGCTCCCCCTAAAGCGTTGCCGTACCCTCACCTGGACCCTAAACCGTCCCCGTCCCCTAACCCTAACCCTAGCCCGAACGCTAACCGTAACCCTTCCCCGAAGCCTGACCCTCACCCGTCCCCTAATCCTAACCCGTACGCTAACACTAACCCGCGCCCTCACACGCACGCTCCCCCTAAAGCGTTGCCGTACCCTCACCTGGACCCTAAACCGTCCCCGTCCCCTAACCCTAACCCTAGCCCGAACCCTAACCCTAACCCTTCCCCGAAGCCTGACCCTCACCCGTGCCCTAATCCTAACCCGTACGCTAACACTAACCCGCGCCCTCGCACGCACGCTCACCCTAAAGCGTTGCCGTACCCTCACTTGGACCCTAAACCATCCCCGTCCCCTAACCCTAACCCTAGCCCGAACCCTAACCCTAAACCTTCCCCGAAGCCTGACCCTCACCCGTCCCCTAATCCTAACCTGTACGCTAACACTAACCCGCACCCTCACACGCACGCTCCCCTAAAGCGTTGCCGTACCCTCACCTGGACCCTAAACCATCCCCGTCCCCTAACCCTAACCCTAGCCCGAACCCTAACCCTAACCCTTCCCCGAAGCCTGACCCTCACCCGTCCCCTAATCCTAACCCGTACGCTAACACTAACCCGCGCCCTCACACGCACGCTCCCCCTAAAGCATTGCCGTACCCTCACCTGGACCCTAAACCGTCCCCGTCCCCTAACCCTAACCCTAGCCCGAACCCTAACCCTAACCCTTCCCCGAAGCCTGACCCTCACCCGTGCCCTAATCCTAACCCGTACGCTAACACTATCCCACGCCCTCACACGCACGCTCCCCCTAATGCGTTGCCGTACCCTCACCTTGACCCTAAACCGTCCCCGTCCCATAACCCTAACCCTAGCCCGAACCCTAACCGTAACCCTTCCCCGAAGCCTGACCCTCACCCGTCCCCTAATCCTAACCCGTACGCTAACACTAACCCGCACCCTCACACGCATGCTCCCCCTAAAGCGTTGCCGTACCCTCACCTGGACCCTAAACCGTCCCCGTCCCCTAACCCTAACCCTAGCCCGAACCCTAACCCTAACCCTTCCCCGAAGCCTGACCCTCACCCGTGCCCTAATCCTAACCCGTACGCTAACACTAACCCGCGCCCTCGCACGCACGCTCCCCCTTAAGCGTTGCCGTACCCTCACTTGGACCCTAAACCATCCCCGTCCACTAAACTTAACCCTAGCCCGAACCCTAACCCTAAACCTTCCCCGAAGCCTGACCCTCACCCGTCCCCTAATCCTAACCTGTACGCTAACACTAAACCGCGCCCTCACACGCACGCTCCCCTAAAGCGTTGCCGTACCCTCACCTGGACCCTAAACCGTCCCCGTCCACTAACCCTAACCCTAGCCAGAACCACAGCCTTAACCCTTCCCCGAAGCCTGACCCTCACCCGTCCCCTAATCCTAACCCGTACGCTAACACTAACCCGCGCCCTCACACGCACGCTCCCCCTAAAGCGTTGCCGTACCCTCACCTGGACCCTAAACCGTCCCTGTCCCCTAACCCTAACCCTAGCCCGAACCCTAACCCTAACCCTTCCCCGAAGCCTGACCCTCACCCGTCCCCTAATCCTAACCCGTACGCTAACACTAACCCGCGCCCTCACACGCACGCTCCCCCTAAAGCGTTGCCGTACCCTCACTTGGACCCTAAACCGTCCCCGTCCCCTAACCCTAACCCTAGCCCGAACCCTAACCCTAACCCTTCCCCGAAGCCTGACCCTCACCCGTCCCCTAATCCTAACCCGTACGCTAACACTAACCCGCGCCCTCACACGCACGCTCCCCCTAAAGCGTTGCCGTACCCTCACCTGGACCCGAAACCGTCCCCATCCCCTAACCCTAACCCTAGCCCGAACCCTAACCCTAACCCTTCCCCGAAGCCTGACCCTCACCCGTGCCCTAATCCTAACCCGTACGCTAACACTAACCCGCGCCCTCACACGCACGCTCCCACTAAAGCGTTGCCATACCCTCACCTGGAACCTAAACCGTCCCCGTCCCCTAACCCTAACCCTACCCCGAACCCTAACCCTAACCCTTCCCCGAAGCCTGACCCTCACCCGTGCCCTAATCCTAACCCGTACGCTAACACTAACCCGCGCCCTCACACGCACGCTCCCCCTAAAGCGTTGCCGTACCCTCACCTGGATCCTAAACCGTCCCCGTCCCCTAACCCTAACCCTAGCCCGAACCCTAACCCTAACCCTTCCCCGAAGCCTGACCCTCACCCGTCCCCTACTCCTAACCCGTACGCTAACGCTAACCCGCGCCCTCACACGCACGCTCCCCCTATAGCGTTGCCGTACCCTCACCTGGACCCTAAACCGTCCCCGTCCCCTAACCCTAACCCTAGCCCGAACCCTAACCCTAACCCTTCCCCGAAGCCTGACCCTCACCCGTGCCCTAATCCTAATCCGTACGCTAACACTAACCCACGCCCTCACACGCACGCTCCCCCTAAAGCGTTGCCGTACCCTCACCTGGACCCTAAACCGTCCCCGTCCACTAACCCTAACCCTAGCCAGAACCACAGCACTAACCCTTCCCCGAAGCCTGACCCTCACCCGTCCCCTAATCCTAACCCGTACGCTAACACTAACCTGCGCCCTCACACGCACGCTCCCCCTAAAGCGTTGCCGTACCCTCACCTGGACCCTAAACCGTCCCCGTCCCCTAACCCTAACCCTAGCCCGAACCCTAACCCTAACCCTTCCCCGAAGCCTGACCCTCACCCGTGCCCTAATCCTAACCCGTACGCTAACACTAACCCGCGCCCTCGCACGCACGATCCCCCTAAAGCGTTGCCGTACCCTCACTTGGACCCTAAACCGTCCCCGTCCCCTAACCCTAACCCTAGCCCGAACCCTAACCCTAAACCTTCCCCGAAGCCTGACCCTCACCCGTCCCCTAATCCTAACCTGTACGCTAACACTAACCCGCACCCTCACACGCACGCTCCCCTAAAGCGTTGCCGTACCCTCACCTGGACCCTAAACCGTCCCCGTCCCCTAACCCTAACCCTAGCCCGAACCCTAACCCTAACCCTTCCCCGAAGCCTGACCCTCACCCGTGCCCTAATCCTAACCCGTACGCTAACACTAACCCGCGCCCTCGCACGCACGCTCCCCCTAAAGCGTTGCCGTACCCTCACCTGGACCCTAAACCGTCCCCGTCCCCTAACCCTAACCCTAGCCCGAACCCTAACCCTAACCCTTCCCCGAAGCCTGACCCTCACCCGTGCCCTAATCCTAACCCGTACGCTAACACTATCCCACGCTCTCACACGCACGCTCCCCCTATAGCGTTGCCGTACCCTCACCTGGACCCTAAACCGTCCCCGTCCCCTAACCCTAACCCTAGCCCGAACCCTAACCCTAACCCTTCCCCGAAGCCTGACCCTCACCCGTGCCCTAATCCTAACCCGTACGCTAACACTAACCCACGCCCTCACACGCACGCTCCCCCTAAAGCGTTGCCGTACCCTCACCTGGACCCTAAACCGTCCCCGTCCACTAACCCTAACCCTAACCAGAACCACAGCCCTAACCCTTCCCCGAAGCCTGACCCTCACCCGTCCCCTAATCCTAACCCGTACGCTAACACTAACCCGCGCCCTCACACGCACGCTCCCCCTAAAGCGTTGCCGTACCCTCACCTGGACCCTAAACCGTCCCCGTCCCCTAACCCTAACCCTAGCCCGAACCCTAACCCTAACCCTTCCCCGAAGCCTGACCCTCACCCGTGCCCTAATCCTAACCCGTACGCTAACACTAACCCGCGCCCTCACACGCACGCTCCCCCTAAAGCGTTGCCGTACCCTCACCTGGACCCTAAACCGTCCCCGTCCCCTAACCCTAACCCTAGCCCGAACCCTAACCGTAACCCTTCCCCGAAGCCTGACCCTCACCCGTCCCCTAATCCTAACCCGTACGCTAACACTAACCCGCGCCCTCACACGCACGCTCCCCCTAAAGCGTTGCCGTACCCTCACCTGGACCCTAAACCGTCCCCGTCCCCTAACCCTAACCCTAGCCCGAACCCTAACCCTAACCCTTCCCCGAAGCCTGACCCTCACCCGTGCCCTAATCCTAACCCGTACGCTAACACTAACCCGCGCCCTCGCACGCACGCTCCCCCTAAAGCGTTGCCGTACCCTCACTTGGACCCTAAACCATCCCCGTCCCCTAACCCTAACCCTAGCCCGAACCCTAACCCTAAACCTTCCCCAAAGCCTGACCCTCACCCGTCCCCTAATCCTAACCTGTACGCTAACACTAACCCGCACCCTCACACGCACGCTCCCCTAAAGCGTTGCCGTACCCTCACCTGGACCCTAAACCATCCCCGTCCCCTAACCCTAACCCTAGCCCGAACCCTAACCCTAACCCTTCCCCGAAGCCTGACCCTCACCCGTCCCCTAATCCTAACCCGTACGCTAACACTAACCCGCGCCCTCACACGCACGCTCCCCCTAAAGCATTGCCGTACCCTCACCTGGACCCTAAACCGTCCCCGTCCCCTAACCCTAACCCTAGCCCGAACCCTAACCCTAACCCTTCCCCGAAGCCTGACCCTCACCCGTGCCCTAATCCTAACCCGTACGCTAACACTATCCCACGCCCTCACACGCACGCTCCCCCTATAGCGTTGCCGTACCCTCACCTGGACCCTAAACCGTCCCCGTCCCCTAACCCTAACCCTAGCCCGAACCCTAACCCTAACCCTTCCCCGAAGCCTGACCCTCACCCGTGCCCTAATCCTAACCCGTACGCTAACACTAACCCACGCCCTCACACGCACGCTCCCCCTAAAGCGTTGCCGTACCCTCACCTGGACCCTAAACCGTCCCCGTCCACTAACCCTAACCCTAACCAGAACCACAGCCCTAACCCTTCCCCGAAGCCTGACCCTCACCCGTCCCCTAATCCTAACCCGTACGCTAACACTAACCCGCGCCCTCACACGCACGCTCCCCCTAAAGCGTTGCCGTACCCTCACCTGGACCCTAAACCGTCCCCGTCCCCTAACCCTAACCCTAGCCCGAACCCTAACCCTAACACTTCCCCGAAGCCTGACCCTCACCCGTGCCCTAATCCTAACCCGTACGCTAACACTAACCCGCGCCCTCACACGCACGCTCCCCCTAAAGCGTTGCCGTACCCTCACCTTGACCCTAAACCGTCCCCGTCCCCTAACCCTAACCCTAGCCCGAACCCTAACCGTAACCCTTTCCCGAAGCCTGACCCTCACCCGTCCCCTAATCCTAACCCGTACGCTAACACTAACCCGCGCCCTCACACGCACGCTCCCCCTAAAGCGTTGCCGTACCCTCACCTGGACCCTAAACCGTCCCCGTCCCCTAACCCTAACCCTAGCCCGAACCCTAACCCTAAACTTTCCCCGAAGCCTGACCCTCACCCGTCCCCTAATCCTAACCCGTACGCTAACACTAACCCGCGCCCTCACACGCACGCTCCCCTAAAGCGTTGCCGTACCCTCACCTGGACCCTAAACCGTCCCCGTCCCCTAACCCTAACCCTAGCCCGAACCCTAACCCTAACCCTTCGCCGAAGCCTGACCCTCACCCGTGCCCTAATCCTAACCCGTACGCTAACACTAACCCGCGCCCTCACACGCACGCTCCCCCTAAAGCGTTGCCGTACCCTCACCTTGACCCTAAACCGTCCCCGTCCCCTAACCCTAACCCTAGCCCGAACCCTAACCGTAACCCTTCCCCGAAGCCTGACCCTCACCCGTCCCCTAATCCTAACCCGTACGCTAACACTAACCCGCGCCCTCACACGCACGCTCCCCCTAAAGCGTTGCCGTACCCTCACCTGGACCCTAAACCGTCCCCGTCCCCTAACCCTAACCCTAGCCCGAACCCTAACCCTAACCCTTCCCCGAAGCCTGACCCTCACCCGTGCCAGAATCCTAACCCGTACGCTAACACTAACCCGCGCCCTCGCACGCACGCTCCCCCTAAAGCGTTGCCGTACCCTCACTTGGACCCTAAACCGTCCCCGTCCCCTAACCCTAACCCTAGCCCGAACCCTAACCCTAAACCTTCCCCGAAGCCTGACCCTCACCCGTCCCCTAATCCTAACCTGTACGCTAACACTAAACCGCGCCCTCACACGCACGCTCCCCTAAAGCGTTGCCGTACCCTCACCTGGACCCTAAACCGTCCCCGTCCCCTAACCCTAACCCTAGCCCGAACCCTAACCCTAACCCTTCCCCGAAGCCTGACCCTCACCCGTGCCCTAATCCTAACCCGTACGCTAACACTAACCCGCGCCCTCACACGCACGCTCCCCCTAAAGCGTTGCCGTACCCTCACCTGGACCCTAAACCGTCCCCGTCCCCTAACCCTAACCCTAGCCCGAACCCTAACCCTAACCCTTCCCCGAAGCCTGACCCTCACCCGTCCCCTAATCCTAACCCGTACGCTAACACTATCCCACGCCCTCACACGCACGCTCCCCCTGTAGCGTTGCCGTACCCTCACCTGGACCCTAAACCGTCCCCGTCCCCTAACCCTAACCCTAGCCCGAACCCTAACCCTAACCCTTCCCCGAAGCCTGACCCTCACCCGTCCCCTAATCCTAACCCGTACGCTAACACTAACCCACGCCCTCACACGCACGCTCCCCCTAAAGCGTTGCCGTACCCTCACCTGGACCCTAAACCGTCCCCGTCCACTAACCCTAACCCTAACCAGAACCACAGCCCTAACCCTTCCCCGAAGCCTGACCCTCACCCGTCCCCTAATCCTAACCCGTACGCTAACACTAACCCGCGCCCTCACACGCACGCTCCCCCTAAAGCGTTGCCGTACCCTCACCTGGACCCTAAACCGTCCCCGTCCCCTAACCCTAACCCTAGCCCGAACCCTAACCGTAACCCTTCCCCGAAGCCTGACCCTCACCCGTCCCCTAATCTTAACCCGTACGCTAACACTAACCCGCGCCCTCACACGCACGCTCCCCCTAAAGCGTTGCCGTACCCTCACCTGGACCCTGAACCGTCCCCGTCCCCTAACCCTAACCCTAGCCCGAACCCTAACCCTAACCCTTCCCCGAAGCCTGACCCTCACCCGTGCCCTAAACCTAACCCGTACGCTAACACTAACCCGCGCCCTCACACGCACGCTCCCCCTAAAGCGTTGCCGTACCCTCACCTGGACCCTAAACCGTCCCCGTCCCCTAACCCTAACCCTAGCCCGAACCCTAACCCTAACCCTTCCCCGAAGCCTGACCCTCACCCGTGCCCTAATCCTAACCCGTACGCTAACACTAACCCGCGCCCTCACACGCACGCTCCCCCTAAAGCGTTGCCGTACCCTCACCTGGACCCTAAACCGTCCCCGTCCCCTAACCCTAACCCTAGCCCGAACCCTAACCCTAACCCTTCCCCGAAGCCTGACCCTCACCTGTGCCCTAATCCTAACCTGTACGCTAACACTAACCCGCGCCCTCACACGCACGCTCCCACTAAAGCGTTGCCGTACCCTCACCTGGACCCTAAACCGTCCCCATCCCCTAACCCTAACCCTAGCCCGAACCCTAACCCTAACCCTTCCCCGAAGCCTGACCCTCACCCGTCCCCTAATCCTAACCCGTACGCTAACACTAACCCGCGCCCTCACACGCACGCTCCCCCTAAAGCGTTGCCGTACCCTCACCTGGACCCTAAACCGTCCCCGTCCCCTAACCCTAACCCTAGCCCGAACCCTAACCCTAACCCTTCCCCGAAGCCTGACCCTCACCCGTCCCCTAATCCTAACCCGTATGCTAACACTAACCCGCGCCCTCACACGCACGCTCCCCCTAAAGCGTTGCCGTACCCTCACCTGGACCCTAAACCGTCCCCGTCCCCTAACCCTAACCCTAGCCCGAACCCTAACCCTAACCCTTCCCCGAAGCCTGACCCTCACCCGTCCCCTAATCCTAACCCGTACGCTAACAGTAACCCGCGCCCTCACACGCACGCTCCCCCTAAAGCGTTGCCGTACCCTCACCTGGACCCTAAACCGTCCCCGTCCCCTAACCCTAACCCTAGCCCGAACCCTAACCCTAACACTTCCCCGAAGCCTGACCCTCACCCGTCCCCTAATCCTAACCCGTACGCTAACACTAACCCGCGCCCTCACACGCACGCTCCCCCTAAAGCGTTGCCGTACCCTCACCTGGACCCTAAACCGTCCCTGTCCCCTAACCCTAACCCTAGCCCGAACCCTAACCCTAACCCTTCCCCGAAGCCTGACCCTCACCCGTGCCCTAATCCTAACCCGTACGCTAACACTAACCCGCGCCCTCACACGCACGCTCCCCCTAAAGCGTTGCCGTACCCTCACCTGGACCCTAAACCGTCCCCGTCCCCTAACCCTAACCCTAGCCCGAACCCTAACCCTAACCCTTCCCCGAAGCCTGACCCTCACCCGTGCCCTAATCCTAAACCGTACGCTAACACTAACCCGCGCCCTCACACGCACGCTCCCCCTAAAGCGTTGCCGTACCCTCACCTGGACCCTAAACCGTCCCCGTCCCCTAACCCTAACCCTAGCCCGAACCCTAACCCAAACCCTTTCCCGAAGCCTGACCCTCACCCGTCCCCTAATCCTAACCCGTACGCTAACACTAACCCGCGCCCTCACACGCACGCTCCCCCTAAAGCGTTGCCGTACCCTCACCTGGACCATAAACCGTCCCCGTCCACTAACCCTAACCCTAGCCAGAACCACAGCCTTAACCCTTCCCCGAAGCCTGACCCTCACCCGTCCCCTAATCCTAACCCGTACGATAACACTAACCCGCGCCCTCACACGCACGCTCCCCCTAAAGCGTTGCCGTACCCTCACTTGGACCCTAAACCGTCCCCGTCCCCTAACCCTAACCCTAGCCCGAACCCTAACCCTAACCCTTCCCCGAAGCCTGACCCTCACCCGTGCCCTAATCCTAACCCGTACGCTAACACTAACCCACGCCCTCACACGCACGCTCCCCCTAAAGCGTTGCCGTACCCTCACCTGGACCCTAAACCGTCCCCGTCCACTAACCCTAACCCTAACCAGAACCACAGCCCTAACCCTTCCCCGAAGCCTGACCCTCACCCGTGCCCTAATCCTAACCCGTACGCTAACACTAACCCGCGCCCTCACACGCACGCTCCCCCTAAAGCGTTGCCGTACCCTCACCTGGACCCTAAACCGTCCCCGTCCCCTAACCCTAACCCTAGCCCGAACCCTAACCCTAACCCTTCCCCGAAGCCTGACCCTCACCCGTCCCCTAATCCTAACCCGTACGCTAACACTAACCCGCGCCCTCACACGCACGCTCCCCCTAAAGCGTTGCCGTACCCTCACCTGGACCCTAAACCGTCCCCGTCCCCTAACCCTAACCCTAGCCCGAACCCTAACCCTAACCCTTCCCCGAAGCCTGACCCTCACCCGTCCCCTAATCCTAACCCGTACGCTAACACTAACCCGCGCCCTCACACGCATGCTCCCCCTAAATCGTTGCCGTACCCTCACCTGGACCCTAAACCGTCCCCGTCCCCTAACCCTAACCCTAACCCGAACCCTAACCCTAACCCTTCCCCGAAGCCTGACCCTCACCCGTCCCCTAATCCTAACCCGTACGATAACACTAACCCGCGCCCTCACACGCACGCTCCCCCTAAAGCGTTGCCGTACCCTCACCTGGACCCTAAACCGTCCCCGTCCCCTAACCCTAACCCTAGCCCGAACCCTAACCCTAACCCTTCCCCGAAGCCTGACCCTCACCCGTGCCCTAATCCTAACCCGTACGCTAACACTAACCCGCGCCCTCACACGCACGCTCCCCCTAAAGCGTTGCCGTACCCTCACCTGGACCCTAAACCGTCCCCGTCCCCTAACCCTAACCCTAGCCCGAACCCTAACCCTAACCCTTCCCCGAAGCCTGACCCTCACCCGTGCCCTAATCCTAAACCGTACGCTAACACTAACCCGCGCCCTCACACGCACGCTCCCCCTAAAGCGTTGCCGTACCCTCACTTGGACCCTAAACCGTCCCCGTCCCCTAACCCTAACCCTAGCCCGAACTCTAACCCAAACCCTTTCCCGAAGCCTGACCCTCACCCGTCCCCTAATCCTAACCCGTACGCTAACACTAACCCGCGCCCTCACACGCACGCTCCCCCTAAAGCGTTGCCGTACCCTCACCTGGACCCTAAACCGTCCCCGTCCCCTAACCCTAACCCTAGCCCGAACCCTAATCCTAACCCTTCCCCGAAGCCTGACACTCACCCGTGCCCTAATCCTAACCCGTACGCTAACACTAACCCGCGCCCTCACACGCACGCTCCCCCTAAAGCGTTGCCGTACCCTCACCTGGACCCTAAACCGTCCCCGTCCCCTAACCCTAACCCTAGCCCGAACCCTAACCCTAACCCTTCCCCGAAGCCTGACCCTCACCCGTGCCCTAATCCTAACCCGTACGCTAACACTAACCCGCGCCCTCACACGCACGCTCCCCCTAAAGCGTTGCCGTACCCTCACCTGGACCCTAAACCGTCCCCGTCCCCTAACCCTAACCCTAGCCCGAACCCTAACCCTAACCCTTCCCCGAAGCCTGACCCTCACCCGTCCCCTAATCCTAACCCGTACGCTAACACTAACTTGCGCCCTCACACGCACGCTCCCCCTAAAGCGTTGCCGTACCCTCACCTGGACCCTAAACCGTCCCCGTCCCCTAACCCTAACCCTAGCCCGAACCCTAACCCTAACCCTTCCCCGAAGCCTGACCCTCACCCGTCCCCTAATCCTAACCCGTACGCTAACACTAACCCGCGCCCTCACACGCACGCTCCCCCTAAAGCGTTGCCGTACCCTCACCTGGACCCTAAACCGTCCCCGTCCCCTAACCCTAACCCTAGCCCGAACCCTAACCCTAACACTTCCCCGAAGCCTGACCCTCACCCGTCCCCTAATCCTAACCCGTACGCTAACACTAACCCGCGCCCTCACACGCACGCTTCCCCTAAAGCGTTGCCGTACCCTCACCTGGACCCTAAACCGTCCCCGTCCCCTAACCCTAACCCTAGCCCGAACCCTAACCCTAACCCTAACCCTTCCCCGAAGCCTGACCCTCACCCGTCCCCTAATCCTAACACGTACGCTAACACTAACCCGCGCCCTGACACACACGCTCCCCCTAAAGCGTTGCCATACCCTCACCTGGACCCTAAACCGTCCCCGTCCCCTAACCCTAACCCTAGCCCGAACCCTAACCCTAACCCTTCCCCGAAGCCTGACCCTCACCCGTCCCCTAATCCTAACCCGTATGCTAACACTAACCCGCGCCCTCACACGCACGCTCCCCCTAAAGCGTTGTCGTACCCTCACCTGGACACTAAACCGTCCCCGTCCCCTAACCCTAACCCTAGCCCGAACCCTAACCCTAACCCTGCCCCGAAGGCTGACCTTCACCCGACCCCTAATCCTAACCCGTACGCTAACACTAACCCGCGCCCTCACACGCACGCTCCCCCTAAAGCGTTGCCGTACCCTCACCTGGACCCTAAACCGTCCCCGTCCCCTAACCCTAACCCTAGCCCGAACCCTAACCCTAACCCTAACCCTTCCCCGAAGCCTGAGCCTCACCCGTGCCCTAATCCTAACCCGTACGCTAACACTAACCCGCGCCCTCACACGCACGCTCCCCCTAAAGCGTTGCCGTACCCTCACCTGGACCCTAAACCGTCCCCGTCCCCTAACCCTAACCCTAGCCCGAACCCTAAACCTAACCCTTCCCCGAAGCCTGACCCTCACCCGTGCCCTAATCCTAAACCGTACGCTAACACTAACCCGCGCCCTCACACGCACGCTCCCCCTAAAGCGTTGCCGTACCCTCACCTGGACCCTAAACCGTCCCCGTCCCCTAACCCTAACCCTAGCCCGAACCCTAACCCTAACCCTTTCCCGAAGCCTGACCCTCACCCGTCCCCTAATCCTAACCCGTACGCTAACACTAACCCGCGCCCTCACACGCACGCTCCCCCTAAAGCGTTGCCGTACCCTCAACTGGACCATAAACCGTCCCCGTCCACTAACCCTAACCCTAGCCAGAACCACAGCCTTAACCCTTCCCCGAAGCCTGACCCTCACCCGTCCCCTAATCCTAACCCGTACGATAACACTAACCCGCGCCCTCACACGCACGCTCCCCCTAAAGCGTTGCCGTACCCTCACCTGAACCCTAAACCGTCCCCGTCCCCTAACCCTAACCCTAGCCGGAACCCTAACCCTAACCCTTCCCCGAAGCCTGACCCTCACCCGTGCCCTAATCCTAACCCGTACGCTAACACTAACCCGCGCCATCACACGCACGCTCCCCCTAAAGCGTTGCCGTATCCTCACCTGGACCCTAAACCGTCCCCGTCCCTTAACCCTAACCCTAGCCCGAATCCTAACCCTAACTCTTCCCCGAAGCCTGACCCTCACCCGTCCCCTAATCCTAACCCGTACGCTAACACTAACCCGTGCCCTCACACGCACGCTCCCACTAAAGCGTTGCCGTACCCTCACCTGGAACCTAAACCGTCCCCGTCCCCTAACCCTAACCCTAGCCCGAACCCTAACCCTAACCCTTCCCCGAAGCCTGACCCTCCCCCGTGCCCTAATCCTAACCCGTACGCTAACACTAACCCGCGCCCTCACACGCACGCTCCCCCTAAAGCGTTGCCGTACCCTCACATGGATCCTAAACCGTCCCCATCCCCTAACCCCAACCCTAGCCCAAACCCTAACCCTAACCTTTCCCCGAAGCCTGACCCTCACCTGTCCCCTACTCGTAGCCCGTACGCTAACGCTAACCCGCGCCCTCACACGCACGCTCCCCCTATAGCGTTGCCGTACCCTCACCTGGACCCTAAACCGTCCCCGTCCCCTAACCCTAACCCTAGCCCGAACCCTAACCCTAACCCTTCCCCGAAGCCTGACCCTCACCCGTGCCCTAATCCTAACCCGTACGCTAACACTAACCCACGCCCTCACACGCACGCTCCCCCTAAAGCGTTGCCGTACCCTCACCTGAACCCTAAACCGTCCCCGTCCACTAACCCTAACCCTAGCCAGAACCACAGCCCTAACCCTTCCCCGAAGCCTGACCCTCACCCGTCCCCTAATGCTAACCCGTACGCTAACACTAACCCGCGCCCTCACACGCACGCTCCCCCTAAAGCGTTGCCGTACCCTCACCTGGACCCTAAACCGTCCCCGTCCCCTAACCCTAACCCTAGCCCGAACCCTAACCCTAACCCTTCCCCGAAGCCTGACCCTCACCCGTGCCCTAATCCTAAACCGTACGCTAACACTAACCCGCGCCCTCACACGCACGCTCCCCCTAAAGCGTTGCCGTACCCTCACCTGGACCCTAAACCGTCCCCGTCCCTTAACCCTAACCCTAGCCCGAATCCTAACCCTAACTCTTCCCCGAAGCCTGACCCTCACCCGTCCCCTAATCCTAACCCGTACGCTAACACTAACCCGTGCCCTCACACGCACGCTCCCACTAAAGCGTTGCCGTACCCTCACCTGGAACCTAAACCGTCCCCGTCCCCTAACCCTAACCCTAGCCCGAACCCTAACCCTAACCCTTCCCCGAAGCCTGACCCTCCCCCGTGCCATAATCCTAACCCGTACGCTAACACTAACCCGCGCCCTCACACGCACGCTCCCCCTAAAGCGTTGCCGTACCCTCACATGGATCCTAAACCGTCCCCTAACCCTAACCCTAACCCTAGCCCAAACCCTAACCCTAACCTTTCCCCGAAGCCTGACCCTCACCTGTCCCCTACTCGTAACCCGTACGCTAACGCTAACCCGCGCCCTCACACGCACGCTCCCCCTATAGCGTTGCCATACCCTCACCTGGACCCTAAACCGTCCCCGTCCCCTAACCCTAACCCTAGCCCGAACCCTAACCCTAACCCTTCCCCGAAGCCTGACCCTCACCCGTGCCCTAATCCTAACCCGTACGCTAACACTAACCCACGCCCTCACACGCACGCTCCCCTTAAAGCGTTGCCGTACCCTCACCTGAACCCTAAACCGTCCCCGTCCACTAACCCTAACCCTAGCCAGAACCACAGCCCTAACCCTTCCCCGAAGCCTGACCCTCACCCGTCCCCTAATGCTAACCCGTACGCTAACACTAACCCGCGCCCTCACACGCACGCTCCCCCTAAAGCGTTGCCGTACCCTCACCTGGACCCTAAACCGTCCCCGTCCCCTAACCCTAACCCTAGCCCGAACCCTAACCCTAACCCTTCCCCGAAGCCTGACCCTCACCCGTGCCCTAATCCTAACCCGTACGCTAACACTAACCCGCGCCCTCGCACGCACGCTGCCCCTAAAGCGTTGCCGTACCCTCACTTGGACCCTAAACCGTCCCCGTCCCCTAACCCTAACCCTAGCCCGAACCCTAAACCTAACCCTTCCCCGAAGCCTGACCCTCACCCATCCCCTAATCCTAACCCGTACGCTAACACTAACCCGCGCCCTCACACGCACGCTCCCCCTAAAGCGTTGCCGTACCCTCACCTGGACCCTAAACCGTCCCCGTCCCCTAACCCTAACCCTAGCCCGAACCCTAACCCTAACCCTAACCCTTCCCCGAAGCCTGAGCCTCACCCGTGCCCTAATCCTAACCCGTACGCTAACACTAACCCGCGCCCTCACACGCACGCTCCCCCTAAAGCGTTGCCGTACCCTCACCTGGACCCTAAACCGTCCCCGTCCCCTAACCCTAACCCTAGCCCGAACCCTAAACCTAACCCTTCCCCGAAGCCTGACCCTCACCCGTGCCCTAATCCTAAACCGTACGCTAACACTAACCCGCGCCCTCACACGCACGCTCCCCCTAAAGCGTTGCCGTACCCTCACCTGGACCCTAAACCGTCCCCGTCCCCTAACCCTAACCCTAGCCCGAACCCTAACCCTAACCCTTTCCCGAAGCCTGACCCTCACCCGTCCCCTAATCCTAACCCGTACGCTAACACTAACCCGCGCCCTCACACGCACGCTCCCCCTAAAGCGTTGCCGTACCCTCAACTGGACCATAAACCGTCCCCGTCCACTAACCCTAACCCTAGCCAGAACCACAGCCTTAACCCTTCCCCGAAGCCTGACCCTCACCCGTCCCCTAATCCTAACCCGTACGATAACACTAACCCACGCCCTCACACGCACGCTCCCCCTAAAGCGTTGCCGTACCCTCACCTGAACCCTAAACCGTCCCCGTCCCCTAACCCTAACCCTAGCCGGAACCCTAACCCTAACCCTTCCCCGAAGCCTGACCCTCACCCGTGCCCTAATCCTAACCCGTACGCTAACACTAACCTGCGCCATCACACGCACGCTCCCCATAAAGCGTTGCCGTATCCTCACCTGGACCCTAAACCGTCCCCGTCCCTTAACCCTAACCCTAGCCCGAATCCTAACCCTAACTCTTCCCCGAAGCCTGACCCTCACCCGTCCCCTAATCCTAACCCGTACGCTAACACTAACCCGTGCCCTCACACGCACGCTCCCACTAAAGCGTTGCCGTACCCTCACCTGGAACCTAAACCGTCCCCGTCCCCTAACCCTAACCCTAGCCCGAACCCTAACCCTAACCCTTCCCCGAAGCCTGACCCTCCCCCGTGCCCTAATGCTAACCCGTACGCTAACACTAACCCGCGCCCTCACACGCACGCTCCCCCTAAAGCGTTGCCGTACCCTCACATGGATCCTAAACCGTCCCCATCCCCTAACCCCAACCCTAGCCCAAACCCTAACCCTAACCTTTCCCCGAAGCCTGACCCTCACCTGTCCCCTACTCGTAACCCGTACGCTAACGCTAACCCGCGCCCTCACACGCACGCTCCCCCTATAGCGTTGCCGTACCCTCACCTGGACCCTAAACCGTCCCCGTCCCCTAACCCTAACCCTAGCCCGAACCCTAACCCTAACCCTTCCCCGAAGCCTGACCCTCACCCGTGCCCTAATCCTAACCCGTACGCTAACACTAACCCACGCCCTCACACGCACGCTCCCCCTAAAGCGTTGCCGTACCCTCACCTGAACCCTAAACCGTCCCCGTCCACTAACCCTAACCCTAGCCAGAACCACAGCCCTAACCCTTCCCCGAAGCCTGACCCTCACCCGTCCCCTAATGCTAACCCGTACGCTAACACTAACCCGCGCCCTCACACGCACGCTCCCCCTAAAGCGTTGCCGTACCCTCACCTGGACCCTAAACCGTCCCCGTCCCCTAACCCTAACCCTAGCCCGAACCCTAACCCTAACCCTTCCCCGAAGCCTGACCCTCACCCGTGCCCTAATCCTAAACCGTACGCTAACACTAACCCGCGCCCTCACACGCACGCTCCCCCTAAAGCGTTGCCGTACCCTCACCTGGACCCTAAACCGTCCCCGTCCCCTAACCCTAACCCTAGCCCGAACCCTAACCCTAACCCTTTCCCGAAGCCTGACCCTCACCCGTCCCCTAATCCTAACCCGTACGCTAACACTAACCCGCGCCCTCACACGCACGCTCCCCCTAAAGCGTTGCCGTACCCTCACCTGGACCATAAACCGTCCCCGTCCACTAACCCTAACCCTAGCCAGAACCACAGCCTTAACCCTTCCCCGAAGCCTGACCCTCACCCGTCCCCTAATCCTAACCCGTACGATAACACTAACACGCGCCCTCACACGCACGCTCCCCCTAAAGCGTTGCCGTGCCCTCACCTGGACCCTAAACCGTCCCCGTCCCCTAACCCTAACCCTAGCCGGAACCCTAACCCTAACCCTTCCCCGAAGCCTGACCCTCACCCGTGCCCTAATCCTAACCCGTACGCTAACACTAACCTGCGCCCTCACACGCACGCTCCCCCTAAAGCGTTGCCGTACCCTCACCTGGACCCTAAACCGTCCCCGTCCCTTAACCCTAACCCTAGCCCGAATCCTAACCCTAACTCTTCCCCGAAGCCTGACCCTCACCCGTCCCCTAATCCTAACCCGTACGCTAACACTAACCCGTGCCCTCACACGCACGCTCCCACTAAAGCGTTGCCGTACCCTCACCTGGAACCTAAACCGTCCCCGTCCCCTAACCCTAACCCTAGCCCGAACCCTAACCCTAACCCTTCCCCGAAGCCTGACCCTCCCCCGTGCCCTAATCCTAACCCGTACGCTAACACTAACCCGCGCCCTCACACGCACGCTCCCCCTAAAGCGTTGCCGTACCCTCACATGGATCCTAAACCGTCCCCTAACCCTAACCCTAACCCTAGCCCAAACCCTAACCCTAACCTTTCCCCGAAGCCTGACCCTCACCTGTCCCCTACTCGTAACCCGTACGCTAACGCTAACCCGCGCCCTCACACGCACGCTCCCCCTATAGCGTTGCCATACCCTCACCTGGACCCTAAACCGTCCCCGTCCCCTAACCCTAACCCTAGCCCGAACCCTAACCCTAACCCTTCCCCGAAGCCTGACCCTCACCCGTGCCCTAATCCTAACCCGTACGCTAACACTAACCCACGCCCTCACACGCACGCTCCCCTTAAAGCGTTGCCGTACCCTCACCTGAACCCTAAACCGTCCCCGTCCACTAACCCTAACCCTAGCCAGAACCACAGCCCTAACCCTTCCCCGAAGCCTGACCCTCACCCGTCCCCTAATGCTAACCCGTACGCTAACACTAACCCGCGCCCTCACACGCACGCTCCCCCTAAAGCGTTGCCGTACCCTCACCTGGACCCTAAACCGTCCCCGTCCCCTAACCCTAACCCTAGCCCGAACCCTAACCCTAACCCTTCCCCGAAGCCTGACCCTCACCCGTGCCCTAATCCTAACCCGTACGCTAACACTAACCCGCGCCCTCGCACGCACGCTGCCCCTAAAGCGTTGCCGTACCCTCACTTGGACCCTAAACCGTCCCCGTCCCCTAACCCTAACCCTAGCCCGAACCCTAAACCTAACCCTTCCCCGAAGCCTGACCCTCACCCATCCCCTAATCCTAACCCGTACGCTAACACTAACCCGCGCCCTCACACGCACGCTCCCCCTAAAGCGTTGCCGTACCCTCACCTGGACCCTAAACCGTCCCCGTCCACTAACCCTAACCCTAGCCCGAACCCTAACCCTAACCCTTCCCCGAAGCCTGACCCTCACCCGTCCCCTAATCCTAACCCGTACGCTAACACTAACCCGCGCCCTCACACGCACGCTCCCCCTAAAGCGTTGCCGTACCCTCACCTGGACCCTAAACCGTCCCCCTCCCCTAACCCTAACCCTAGCCCGAACCCTAACCCTAACCCTTCCCCGAAGCCTGACCCTCACCCGTGCCCTAATCCTAACCCGTACGCTAACACTAACCCGCGCCCTCACACGCACGCTCCCTCTAAAGCGTTGCCGTACCCTCACCTGGACCCTAAACCGTCCCCGTCCCCTAACCCTAACCCTAGCCCGAACCCTAACCCTAACCCTTCCCCGAAGCCTGACCCTCACCCGTGCCCTAATCCTAACCCGTACGCTAACACTAACCCGCGCCCTCACACGCACGCTCCCTCTAAAGCGTTGCCGTACCCTCACCTGGACCCTAAACCGTCCCCGTCCCCTAACCCTAACCCTAGCCCGAACCCTAACCCTAACCCTTCCCCGAAGCCTGACCCTCACCCGTCCCCTAATCCTAACCCGTACGCTAACACTAACCCGCGCCCTCACACGCACGCTCCCCCTAAAGCGTTGCCGTACCCTCACCTGGACCCTAAACCGTCCCCGTCCCCTAACCCTAACCCTAGCCCGAACCCTAACCCTAACCCTTCCCCGAAGCCTGACCCTCACCCGTGCCCTAATCCTAACCCGTACGCTAACACTAACCCGCGCCCTCACACGCACGCTCCCCCTAAAGCGTTGCCGTACCCTCACCTGGACCCTAAACCGTCCCCGTCCCCTAACCCTAACCCTAGCCCGAACCCTAACCCTAACCCTTCCCCGAAGCCTGATCCTCACCCGTGCCCTAATCCTAAACCGTACGCTAACACTAATCCGCGCCCTCACACGCACGCTCCCCCTAAAGCGTTGCCGTACCCTCACCTGGACCCTAAACCGTCCCCGTCCCCTAACCCTAACCCTAGCCCAAACCCTAACCCAAACCCTTTCCCGAAGCCTGACCCTCACCCGTCCCCTAATCCTAACCCGTACGCTAACACTAACCCGCGCCCTCACACGCACGCTCCCCCTAAAGCGTTGCCGTACCCTCACCTGGACCATAAACCGTCCCCGTCCACTAACCCTAACCCTAGCCAGAACCACAGCCTTAACCCTTCCCCGAAGCCTGACCCTCACCCGTCCCCTAATCCTAACCCGTACGATAACACTAACCCGCGCCCTCACACGCACGCTCCCCCTAAAGCGTTGCCGTACCCTCACCTGGACCCTAAACCGTCCCCGTCCCCTAACCCTAACCCTAGCCCGAACCCTAACCCTAACCCTTCCCCGAAGCCTGACCCTCACCCGTGCCCTAATCCTAACCCGTACGCTAACACTAACCCGCGCCCTCACACGCACGCTCCCCCTAAAGCGTTGCCGTACCCTCACCTGGACCCTAAACCGTCCCCGTCCCTTAACCCTAACCCTAGCCCGAATCCTAACCCTAACCCTTCCCCGAAGCCTGACCCTCACCCGTCCCCTAATCCTAACCCGTACGCTAACACTAACCCGCGCCCTCACACGCACCCTCCCACTAAAGCGTTGCCGTACCCTCACCTGGAACCTAAACCGTCCCCGTCCCCTAACCCTAACCCTAGCCCGAACCCTAACCCTAACCCTTCCCCGAAGCCTGACCCTCCCCCGTGCCCTAATCCTAACCCGTACGCTAACACTAACCCGCGCCCTCACACGTACGCTCCCCCTAAAGCGTTGCCGTACCCTCACATGGATCCTAAACCGTCCCCGTCCCCTAACCCTAACCCTAGCCCGAACCCTAACCCTAACCCTTCCCCGAAGCCTGACCCTCACCCGTGCCCTAATCCTAACCCGTACGCTAACACTAACCCACGCCCTCACACGCACGCTCCCCCTAAAGCGTTGCCGTACCCTCACCTGGACCCTAAACCGTCCCCGTCCACTAACACTAACCCTAGCCAGAACCACAGCCCTAACCCTTCCCCGAAGCCTGACCCTCACCCGTCCCCTAATGCTAAACCGTACGCTAACACTAACCCGCGCCCTCACACGCACGCTCCCCCTAAAGCGTTGCCGTACCCTCACCTGGACCCTAAACCGTCCCCGTCCCCTAACCCTAACCCTAGCCCGAACCCTAACCGTAACCCTTCCCCGAAGCCTGACCCTCACCCGTGCCCTAATCCTAACCCGTACGCTAACACTAACCCGCGCCCTCGCACGCACGCTCCCCCTAAAGCGTTGCCGTACCCTCACTTGGACCCTAAACCGTCCCCGTCCTCTAACCCTAACCCTAGCCCGAACCCTAACCCTAACCCTTCCCCGAAGCCTGACCCTCCCCCGTGCCCTAATCCTAACCCGTACGCTAACACTAACCCGCGCCCTCACACGTACGCTCCCCCTAAAGCGTTGCCGTACCCTCACATGGATCCTAAACCGTCCCCGTCCCCTAACCCTAACCCTAGCCCGAACCCTAACCCTAACCCTTCCCCGAAGCCTGACCCTCACCCGTGCCCTAATCCTAACCCGTACGCTAACACTAACCCGCGCCCTCACACGCACGCTCCCCCTAAAGCGTTGCCGTACCCTCACCTGGACCCTAAACCGTCCCCGTCCCCTAACCCTAACCCTAGCCCGAACCCTAACCCTAACCCTTCCCCGAAGCCTGATCCTCACCCGTGCCCTAATCCTAAACCGTACGCTAACACTAATCCGCGCCCTCACACGCACGCTCCCCCTAAAGCGTTGCCGTACCCTCACCTGGACCCTAAACCGTCCCCGTCCCCTAACCCTAACCCTAGCCCAAACCCTAACCCAAACCCTTTCCCGAAGCCTGACCCTCACCCGTCCCCTAATCCTAACCCGTACGCTAACACTAACCCGCGCCCTCACACGCACGCTCCCCCTAAAGCGTTGCCGTACCCTCACCTGGACCATAAACCGTCCCCGTCCACTAACCCTAACCCTAGCCAGAACCACAGCCTTAACCCTTCCCCGAAGCCTGACCCTCACCCGTCCCCTAATCCTAACCCGTACGATAACACTAACCCGCGCCCTCACACGCACGCTCCCCCTAAAGCGTTGCCGTACCCTCACCTGGACCCTAAACCGTCCCCGTCCCCTAACCCTAACCCTAGCCCGAACCCTAACCCTAACCCTTCCCCGAAGCCTGACCCTCACCCGTGCCCTAATCCTAACCCGTACGCTAACACTAACCCGCGCCCTCACACGCACGCTCCCCCTAAAGCGTTGCCGTACCCTCACCTGGACCCTAAACCGTCCCCGTCCCTTAACCCTAACCCTAGCCCGAATCCTAACCCTAACCCTTCCCCGAAGCCTGACCCTCACCCGTCCCCTAATCCTAACCCGTACGCTAACACTAACCCGCGCCCTCACACGCACCCTCCCACTAAAGCGTTGCCGTACCCTCACCTGGAACCTAAACCGTCCCCGTCCCCTAACCCTAACCCTAGCCCGAACCCTAACCCTAACCCTTCCCCGAAGCCTGACCCTCCCCCGTGCCCTAATCCTAACCCGTACGCTAACACTAACCCGCGCCCTCACACGTACGCTCCCCCTAAAGCGTTGCCGTACCCTCACATGGATCCTAAACCGTCCCCGTCCCCTAACCCTAACCCTAGCCCGAACCCTAACCCTAACCCTTCCCCGAAGCCTGACCCTCACCCGTGCCCTAATCCTAACCCGTACGCTAACACTAACCCACGCCCTCACACGCACGCTCCCCCTAAAGCGTTGCCGTACCCTCACCTGGACCCTAAACCGTCCCCGTCCACTAACACTAACCCTAGCCAGAACCACAGCCCTAACCCTTCCCCGAAGCCTGACCCTCACCCGTCCACTAATGCTAAACCGTACGCTAACACTAACCCGCGCCCTCACACGCACACTCCCCCTAAAGCGTTGCCGTACCCTCACCTGGACCCTAAACCGTCCCCGTCCCCTAACCCTAACCCTAGCCCGAACCCTAACCGTAACCCTTCCCCGAAGCCTGACCCTCACCCGTGCCCTAATCCTAACCCGTACGCTAACACTAACCCGCGCCCTCGCACGCACGCTCCCCCTAAAGCGTTGCCGTACCCTCACTTGGACCCTAAACCGTCCCCGTCCTCTAACCCTAACCCTAGCCCGAACCCTAAACCTAACCCTTCCCCAAAGCCTGACCCTCACCCATCCCCTAATCCTAACCCGTACGCTAACACTAACCCGCGCCCTCACACGCACGCTCCCCCTAAAGCGTTGCCGTACCCTCACCTGGACCCTAAACCGTCCCCGTCCCCTAACCCTAACCCTAGCCCGAACCCTAACCCTAACCCTTCCCCGAAGCCTGACCCTCACCCGTGCCCTAATCCTAACCCGTACGCTAACACTAACCCGCGCCCTCACACGCACGCTCCCCCTAAAGCGTTGCCGTACCCTCACCTGGACCCTAAACCGTCCCCGTCCCTTAACCCTAACCCTAGCCCGAATCCTAACCCTAACCCTTCCCCGAAGCCTGACCCTCACCCGTCCCCTAATCCTAACCCGTACGCTAACACTAACCCGCGCCCTCACACGCACCCTCCCACTAAAGCGTTGCCGTACCCTCACCTGGAACCTAAACCGTCCCCGTCCCCTAACCCTAACCCTAGCCCGAACCCTAACCCTAACCCTTCCCCGAAGCCTGACCCTCCCCCGTGCCCTAATCCTAACCCGTACGCTAACACTAACCCGCGCCCTCACACGTACGCTCCCCCTAAAGCGTTGCCGTACCCTCACATGGATCCTAAACCGTCCCCGTCCCCTAACCCTAACCCTAGCCCGAACCCTAACCCTAACCCTTCCCCGAAGCCTGACCCTCACCCGTGCCCTAATCCTAACCCGTACGCTAACACTAACCCACGCCCTCACACGCACGCTCCCCCTAAAGCGTTGCCGTACCCTCACCTGGACCCTAAACCGTCCCCGTCCACTAACACTAACCCTAGCCAGAACCACAGCCCTAACCCTTCCCCGAAGCCTGACCCTCACCCGTCCCCTAATGCTAAACCGTACGCTAACACTAACCCGCGCCCTCACACGCACACTCCCCCTAAAGCGTTGCCGTACCCTCACCTGGACCCTAAACCGTCCCCGTCCCCTAACCCTAACCCTAGCCCGAACCCTAACCGTAACCCTTCCCCGAAGCCTGACCCTCACCCGTGCCCTAATCCTAACCCGTACGCTAACACTAACCCGCGCCCTCGCACGCACGCTCCCCCTAAAGCGTTGCCGTACCCTCACTTGGACCCTAAACCGTCCCCGTCCTCTAACCCTAACCCTAGCCCGAACCCTAAACCTAACCCTTCCCCAAAGCCTGACCCTCACCCATCCCCTAATCCTAACCCGTACGCTAACACTAACCCGCGCCCTCACACGCACGCTCCCCCTAAAGCGTTGCCGTACCCTCACCTGGACCCTAAACCGTCCCCGTCCCCTAACCCTAACCCTAGCCCGAACCCTAACCCTAACCCTTCCCCGAAGCCTGACCCTCAACCGTGCCCTAATTCTAACCCGTACGCTAACACTAACCCGCGCCCTCACACGCACGCTCCCCCTAAAGCGTTGCCGTACCCTCACCTGGACCCTAAACCGTCCCCGTCCCCTAACCCTAACCCTAGCCCGAACCCTAACCCTAACCCTTCCCCGAAGCCTGACCCTCACCCGTCCCCTAATTCTAACCCGTACGCTAACACTAACCCGCGCCCTCACACGCACGCTACACCTAAAGCGTTGCCGTACCCTCACCTGGACCCTAAACCGTCCCCGTCCCCTAACCCTAACCCTAGCCCAAACCCTAACCCTAACCCTTCCCCGAAGCCTGACCCTCACCCGTGCCCTAATCCTAACCCGTACGCTAACACTAACCCGCCCCCTCACACGCACGCTCCCCCTAAAGCATTGCCGTACCCTCACCTGGACCCTAAACCGTCCCCGTCCCCTAACCCTAACCCTAGCCCGAACCCTAACCCTAACACTACCCCGAAGCCTGACCCTCACCCGTCCCCTAATCCTAACACGTACGCTAACACTAACCCACGCCCTGACACACAGGCTCCCCCTAAAGCGTTGCCATACCCTCACCTGGACCCTAAACCTTCCCCGTCCCCTAACCCTAACCCTAGCCCGAACCCTAACCCTAACCCTTCCCCGAAGCCTGACCCTCACCCGTCCCCTAATCCTAACCCGTATGCTAACACTAACCCGCGCCCTCACACGCACGCTCCCCCTAAAGCGTTGCCGTACCCTCACCTGGACACTAAACCGTCCCCGTCCCCTAACCCTAACCCTAGCCCGAACCCTAACCCTAACCCTGCCCCGAAGGCTGACCTTCACCCGTCCCCTAATCCTAACCCGTACGCTAACACTAACCCGCGCCCTCACACGCATGCTCCCCCTAAAGCGTTGCCGTACCCTCACCTGGACCCTAAACCGTCCCCGTCCCCTAACCCTAACCCTAGCCCGAACCCTAACCCTAACCCTAACCCTTCCCCGAAGCCTGAGCCTCACCCGTCCCATAATCTTAACCCGTACGCTAACACTAACCCGCGCCCTCACACGCACGCTCCCCCTAAAGCGTTGCCGTACACTCACCTGGACCCTAAACCGTCCCCGTCCCCTAACCCTAACCCTAGCCCGAACCCTAACCCTAACCCTTCCCCGAAGCCTGACCCTCACACGTCCCCTAATTCTAACCCGTACGCTAACGCTAACCCAGGCCCTCACACGTACGCGCCCCCTAAAGCGTTGGCGTACACTCACCTGGACCCTAAACCGTCCCCGTCCCCTAACCCTAACCCTAGGCCGAACCCTAACCCTAACCCTTCCCCGAAGCCTGACCCTCACCCGTCCCCTAATCCAAACCCGTACGCTAACACCAACCCGCGCCCTCACACGCACGCTCCCCCTAAAGCGTTGCCGTACACTCACCTGGACACTAAACCGTCCCCGTCCCCTAACCCTAACCCTAGCTCGAACCCTAACCCTAACCCTTCTCCGAAGCCTGACCCTCACCCGTGCCCTAATCCTAACCCGTACGCGAACACCAACCCACGGCCTCACACGCACGCTCCCCCTAAAGCGTTGCCGTACCCTCACCTTGACCCTAAACCGTCCCCGTCCCCTAACCCTAACCCTAGCCCGAACCCTAACCCTAACCCTTCCCCGAAGCCTGACCCTCACCCGTGCCCTAATCCTAACCCGTACGCTAACACTAACCCACGCCCTCACACGCACGCTCCCCCTAAAGCGTTGCCGTACCCTCACCTGGACCCTAAACCGTCCCCGTCCACTAAACCTAACCCTAGCCAGAAACACAGCCCTAACCCTTCCCCGAAGCCTGACCCTCACCCGTCCCCTAATCCTAACCCGTACGCTAACACTAACCCGCGCCCTCACACGCACGCTCCCCCTAAAGCGTTGCCGTACCCTCACCTGGACCCTAAACCGTTCCCGTCCCCTAACCCTAACCCTAGCCCGAACCCTAACCCTAACCCTTCCCCGAAGCCTGACCCTCACCCGTGCCCTAATCCTAACCCGTACGCTAACACTAACCCGCGCCCTCACACGCACGCTTCCCCTAAAGCGTTGCCGTACCCTCATTTGGACCCTAAACCGTCCCCGTCCCCTAACCCTAACCCTAGCCCGAACCCTAACCCTAACCCTTCCCCGAAGCCTGACCCTCACCCGTCCCCTAATCCTAACCCGTACGCTAACACTAACCCGCGCCCTCACATGCACGCTCCCCATAAAGCGTTGCCGTACCCTCACCTCGACCCTAAACCGTCCCCGTCCCCTAACCCTAACCCTAGCCCGAACCTAACCCTAACCCTTCCCCGAAGCCTGACCCTCACCCGTGCCCTAATCCTAACCCGTACGCTAACACTAACCCGCGCCCTCACACGCACGCTCCCCCTAAAGCGTTGCCGTACCCTCACCTGGACCCTAAACCGTCCCCGTCCCCTAACCCTAACCCTAGCCCGAACCCTAACCGTAACCCTTCCCCGAAGCCTGACCCTCACACGTCCCCTAATCCTAACCCGTACGCTAACACTAACCCGCGCCCTCACACGCACGCTCCCCCTAAAGCGTTGCCGTACCCTCACCTGGACCCTAAACCGTCCCCGTCCCCTAACCCTAACCCTAGCCCAAATCCTAACCCTAACCCTTCCCCGAACCCTGACCCTCACCCGTGCCCTAATCCTAACCCGTACGCTAACACTAACCCGGGCCCTCACACGCACGCTCCCCCTAAAGGGTTGCCGTACCCTCACCTGGACCCTAAACCGTCCCCGTCCCCTAACCCTAACCCTAGCCCGAACCCTAACCCTAACCCTTCCCCGAAGCCTGACCCTCACCCGTCCCCTAATCCTAACCCGTACGCTAACACTAACCCGCGCCCTCACACACACGATCCCCCTAAAGCGTTACCGTACCCTCACCTGGACCCTAAACCGTCCCCATCCCCTCACCCTAACCCTAGCCCGAACCCTAACCCTAATCCTTCCCCGAAGCCTGACCCTCACCCGTCCCCTAATCCTAACCCGTTCGCTAACACTAACCAGCGCCCTCACACGCACGCTCCCCCTAAAGCGTTGCCGTACCCTCACCTGGACCCTAAACCGTCCCCGTCCCCTAACCCTAACCCTAGCCCGAACCCTAACCCTAACCCTTCCCCGAAGCCTGACGCTCCCCCGTGCCCTAATCGTAACCCGTACGCTAACACTAACCCGCGCCCTCACACGCACGCTCCCCCTAAAGCGTTGCCGTACCCTCACCTGGACCCTAAACCGTCCCCGTCCCCTAACCCTAACCCTAGCCCGAACCCTAACCCTAACCCTTCCCCGAAGCCTGACCCTCACCCGTCCCCTAATCCTAACCCGTACGCTAACACTAACCCGCGCCCTCACACGCACGCTCCCCCTAAAGCGTTGCCGTACCCTCACCTGGACCCTAAACCGTCCCCGTCCCCTAACCCTAACCCTAGCCCGAACCCTAACCCTAACCCTTCCCCGAAGCCTGACCCTCACCCGTCCCCTAATCCTAACCCGTACGCTAACACTAACCCGCGCCCTCAGACGCACGCTCCCCCTAAAGCGTTGCCGTACCCTCACCTAGAACCTAAACCGTCCCCGTCCCCTAACCCTAACCCTAGCCCGAACCCTAACCCTAACCCTTCCCCGAAGCCTGACCCTCACCCGTCCCCTAATCCTAACCCGTACGCTAACACTAACCCGCGCCCTCACACGCACGCTCCCCCTAAAGCGTTGCCGTACCCTCACCTGGACCCTAAACCGTCCCCGTCCCCTAACCCTAACCCTAGCCCGAACCCTAACCCTAACCCTTCCCCGAAGCCTGACCCTCACCCGTCCCCTTATCCTAACCCGTACGCTAACACTAACCCGCGCCCTCACACGCACGCTCCCCCTAAAGTGTTGCCGTACCCTCACCTGGACCCTAAACCGTCCCCGTCCCCTAACCCTAACCCTAGCCCGAACCCTAACCCTAACCCTTCCCCGAAGCCTGACCCTCACCCGTCCCATACTCCTAACCCGTACGCTAACACTAACCCGTGCCCTCACACGCACGCTCCCCCTAAAGCGTTGCCGTACCCTCACCTGGACCCTAAACCGTCCCCGTCCACTAACCCTAACCCTAGCCCGAACCCTAACCCTAACCCTTCCCCGAAGCCTGACCCTCACCCGTGCCCTAATCCTAACCCGTACGCTAACACTAACCCGCGCCCTCACACGCACGCTCCCCCTAAAGCGTTGCCGTACCCTCACCTGGACCCTAAACCGTCCCCGTCCCCTAACCCTAACCCTAGCCCGAACCCTAACCCTAACCCTTCCCCGAAGCCTGACCCTCACCCGTCCCCTAATCCTAACCCGTACGCTAACACTAACCCGCGCCCTCACACGCACGCTCCCCCTAAAGCGTTGCCGTACCCTCACCTGGACCCTAAACCGTCCCCATCCCCTAACCCTAACCCTAGCCCGAACCCTAACCCTAAACCTTCCCCGAAGCCTGACCCTCACCCGTGCCCTAATCCTAACCCGTACGCTAACACTAACCCGCGCCCTCACACGCACGCTCCCCCTAAAGCGTTGCCGTACCCTCACCTGGACCCTAAACCGTCCCCGTCCCCTAACCCTAACCCTAGCCCGAACCCTAACCCTAACCCTTCCCCGAAGCCTGACCCTCACCCGTGCCCTAATCCTAAACCGTACGCTAACACTAACCCGCGCCCTCACACGCACGCTCCCCCTAAAGCGTTGCCGTACCCTCACCTGGACCCTAAACCGTCCCCGTCCCCTAACCCTAACCCTAGCCCAAACCCTAACCCAAACCCTTTCCCGAAGCCTGACCCTCACCCGTCCCCTAATCCTAACCCGTACGCTAACACTAATCCGCGCCCTCACACGCACGCTCCCCCTAAAGCGTTGCCGTACCCTCACCTGGACCATAAACCGTCCCCGTCCACTAACCCTAACCCTAGCCAGAACCACAGCCTTAACCCTTCCCCGAAGCCTGACCCTCACCCGTCCCCTAATCCTAACCCGTACGATAACACTAACCCGCGCCCTCACACGCACGCTCCCCCTAAAGCGTTGCCGTACCCTCACCTGGACCCTAAACCGTCCCCGTCCCCTAACCCTAACCCTAGCCCGAACCCTAACCCTAACACTTCCCCGAAGCCTGACCCTCACCCGTGCCCTAATCCTAACCCGTACGCTAACACTAACCCGCGCCCTCACACGCACGCTCCCCCTAAAGCGTTGCCGTACCCTCACCTGGACCCTAAACCGTCCCCGTCCCTTAACCCTAACCCTAGCCCGAATCCTAACCCTAACCCTTCCCCGAAGCCTGACCCTCACCCGTCCCCTAATCCTAACCCGTACGCTAACACTAACCCGCGCCCTCACACGCACGCTCCCACTAAAGCGTTGCCGTACCCTCACCTGGAACCTAAACCGTCCCCGTCCCCTAACCCTAACCCTAGCCCGAACCCTAACCCTAACCCTTCCCCGAAGCCTGACCCTCCCCCATGCCCTAATCCTAACCCGTACGCAAACACTAACCCGCGCCCTCACACGCACGCTCCCCCTAAAGCGTTGCCGTACCCTCACATGGATCCTAAACCGTCCCCGTCCCCTAACCCTAACCCTAGCCCGAACCCTAACCCTAACCCTTCCCCGAAGCCTGACCCTCACCCGTGCCCTAATCCTAACCCGTACGCTAACACTAACCCACGCCCTCACACGCACGCTCCCCCTAAAGCGTTGCCGTACCCTCACCTGGACCCTAAACCGTCCCCGTCCACTAACACTAACCCTAGCCAGAACCACAGCCCTAACCCTTCCCCGAAGCCTGACCCTCACCTGTCCCCTAATGCTAAACCGTACGCTAACACTAACCCGCGCCCTCACACGCACGCTCCCCCTAAAGCGTTGCCGTACCCTCACCTGGACCCTAAACCGTCCCCGTCCCCTAACCCTAACCCTAGCCCGAACCCTAACCGTAACCCTTCCCCGAAGCCTGACCCTCACCCGTGCCCTAATCCTAACCCGTACGCTAACACTAACCCGCGCCCTCACACGCACGCTCCCCCTAAAGCGTTGCCGTACCCTCACTTGGACCCTAATCCGTCCCCGTCCCCTAACCCTAACCCTAGCCCGAACCATAAACCTAACCCTTCCCCAAAGCCTGACCCTCACCCATCCCCTAATCCTAACCCGTACGCTAACACTAACCCGCGCCCTCACACGCACGCTCCCCCTAAAGCGTTGCCGTACCCTCACCTGGACCCTAAACCGTCCCCGTCCCCTAACCCTAACCCTAGCCCGAACCCTAACCCTAACCCTTCCCCGAAGCCTGACCCTCAACCGTGCCCTAATTCTAACCCGTACGCTAACACTAACCCGCGCCCTCACACGCACGCTCCCCCTAAAGCGTTGCCGTACCCTCACCTGGACCCTAAACCGTCCCCGTCCCCTAACCCTAACCCTAGCCCGAACCCTAACCCTAACCCTTCCCCGAAGCCTGACCCTCACCCGTCCCCTAATTCTAACCCGTACGCTAACACTAACCCGCGCCCTCACACGCACGCTCCCCCTAAAGCGTTGCCATACCCTCACCTGGACCCTTAACTGTCCCCGTCCCCTAACCATAACCCTAGCCCGAACCCTTACCCTAAACCTTCCCCGAAGCCTGACCCTCACCCGTCCCCTAATCCTAACCCGTACGTTAACACTAACCCGCGCCCTCACACGCACGCTCCCCCTAAAGCGTTGCCGTACCCTCACCTGGACACTAAACCGTCCCCGTCCCCTAACCCTAACCCTAGCTCGAACCCTAACCCTAACCCTTCTCCGAAGCCTGACCCTCACCCGTGCCCTAATCCTAACCCGTACGCGAACACCAACCCACGCCCTCACACGCACGCTCCCCCTAAAGCGTTGCCGTACCCTCACCTGGACCCTAAACCGTCCCCGTCCCCTAACCCTAACCCTAGCCCGAACCCTAACCCTAACCCTTCCCCGAAGCCTCACCCTCACCCGTGCCCTAATCCTAACCCGTACGCTAACACTAACCCACGCCCTCACACGCACGCTCCCCCTAAAGCGTTGCCGTACCCTCACCTGGACCCTAAACCGTCCCCGTCCACTAAACCTAACCCTAGCCAGAACCACAGCCCTAACCCTTCCCCGAAGCCTGACCCTCACCCGTCCCCTAATCCTAACCCGTACGCTAACACTAACCCGCGCCCTCACACGCACGCTCCCGATAAAGCGTTGCCGTACCCTCACCTGGACCCTAAACCGTTCCCGTCCCCTAACCCTAACCCTAGCCCGAACCCTAACCCTAACCCTTCCCCGAAGCCTGACCCTCACCAGTGCCCTAATCCTAACCCGTACGCTAACATTAACCCGCGCCCTCACACGCACGCTTCCCCTAAAGCGTTGCCGTACCCTCACTTGGACCCTAAACCGTCCCCGTCCCCTAACCCTAACCCTAGCCCGAACCCTAACCCTAACCCTTCCCCGAAGCCTGACCCTCACCCGTCCCCTAATCCTAACCCGTACGCTAACACTAACCCGCACCCTCACATGCACGCTCCCCCTAAAGCGTTGCCGTACCCTCACCTCGACCCTAAACCGTCCCCGTCCCCTAAACCTAACCCTAGCCCGAACCCTAACCGTAACCCTTCCCCGAAGACTGACCCTCACCCGTCCCCTAATCCTAACCCGTACGCTAACACTAACCCGCGCCCTCACACGCACGCTCCCCCTAAAGCGTTGCCGTACCCTCAGCTGGACCCTAAACCGTCCCCGTCCCCTAACCCTAACCCTAGCCCGAAACCTAACCCTAACCCTTCCCCGAAGCCTGACCCTCACCCGTCCCCTAATCCTAACCCGTACGCTAACACTAACCCGCGCCCTCACACGCACGCTCCCCCTAAAGGGTTGCCGTACCCTCACCTGGACCCTAAACCGTCCCCGTCCCCTAACCCTAACCCTAGCCCGAACCCTAACCCTAACCCTTCCCCGAAGCCTGACCCTCACCCGTGCCCTAATCCTAACCCGTACGCTAACACTAACCCGCGCCCTCACACACACGCTCCCCCTAAAGCGTTGCCGTACCCTCACCTGGACCCTAAACCGTCCCCGTCCCCTAACCCTAACCCTAGCCCGAACCCTAACCCTAACACTTCCCCGAAGCCTGACCCTCACCCGTCCCCTAATCCTAACCCGTACGCTAACACTAACCCGCGCCCTCACACGCACGCTCCCCCTAAAGCGTTGCCATACCCTCACCAGGACCCTTAACTGTCCCCGTCCCCTAACCATAACCCTAGCCCGAACCCTAACCCTAAACCTTCTCCGAAGCCTGACCCTCACCCGTCCCTTAATCGTAACCCGTACGCTAACACTAACCCGCGCTCTCAAATCCTCGCTCCTCCTAAAGCGTTGCCGTACCCTCACCTGGACCCTAAACCGTCCCCGTCCCCTAACCCTAACCCTAGCCCGAACCATAACCCTAACCCTTCCCCGAAGCCTGACCCTCACCCGTCCCCTAATCCTAACCCGTACGTTAACACTAACCCGCGCCCTCACACGCACGCTCCCCCTAAAGCGTTGCCGTACCCTCACCTGGGCCCTAAACCGTCCCCATCCCCTAACCCTACCCCTATCCCAAACCCTAACCCTAACCCTTCCCCGAAGCCTGACCCTCACCGTCCCCTAATCCTAACCCGTACACTAACACTAACCCGCGCCCTCACACGCACGCTCCCCCTAAAGCGTTGCCGTACCCTCACCTGGGCCCTAAACCGTCCCCGTCCCCTAACCCTACCCCTATCCCAAACCCTAACCCTAACCCTTCCCCGAAGCCTGACCCTCACCGTCCCCTAATCCTAACCCGTACACTAACACTAACCCGCGCCCTCACATGCACGCTCCCCCTAAAGCGTTGCCGTACCCTCAGCTGGACCCTAAACCGTCCCCGTCCCCTAACCCTAACCCTAGCCCGAACCCTAACCCTAACACTTCCCCGAAGCCTGACCCTCACCCGTGCCCTAATCCTAACCCGTACGCTAACACTAACCCGCGCCCTCACACGCACGCTCCCCCTAAAGGGTTGCCGTACCCTCACCTGGACCCTAAACCGTCCCCGTCCCCTAACCCTAACCCTAGCCCGAACCCTAACCCTAACCCTTCCCCGAAGCCTGACCCTCACCCGTGCCCTAATCCTAACCCGTACGCTAACACTAACCCGCGCCCTCACACACACGCTCCCCCTAAAGCGTTGCCGTACCCTCACCTGGACCCTAAACCGTCCCCGTCCCCTAACCCTAGCCCGAACCCTAACCCTAACACTTCCCCGAAGCCTGACCCTCACCCGTGCCCTAATCCTAACCCGTACGCTAAAACTACCCCGCGCCCTCACACGCACGCTCCCCCTAAAGCGTTGCCGTACCCTCACCTGGACCATAAACCGTCCCCGTCACCTAACCCTAACCCTAGCCCGAACCCTTACCCTAACCCTTCCCCAAATATGACCCTCAACCGTCCCCTAATCCTAACCCGTACGCTAAAACTAACACGCGCCCTCACACGCACGCTCCCCCTAAAGCGTTGCCATACCCTCACCTGGACCCTAAACCGTCCACGTCCCCTAACCCTAACCCTAGCCCGAACCCTAACCCTAACCCTTCCCCGAAGCCTGACACTCACCCATCCGCTAATCCTAACCCGTACGCTAACACTACCCCGCGCCCTCACACGCACGCTCCCCCTAAAGCGTTGCCGTACCCTCACCTGGACCCTAAACCGTCCCCGTCCCCTAACCCTAACCCTAGCCCGAACCCTAACCCTAACCCTTCCCCGAAGCCTGACACTCACCCGTCCCCTAATCCTAACCCGTACGCTAACACTAACACGCGCCCTCACACGCACGCTCCCCCTAAAGCGTTGCCGTACCCTCACCTGGACCCTAAACCGTCCCCGTCCCCTAACCCTAACCCTAGCCCGAACCCTAACCCTAACCCTTCCCCGAAGCCTGACCCTCACCCGTCCCCTAATCCTAACCCGTACGCTAACACTAACCCGCGCCCTCACACGCACGCTCCCCCTAAAGCGTTGCCGTACGCTCACCTGGACCCTAAACCGTCCCCGTCCCTTAACCCTAACCCTAGCCCGAATCCTAACCCTAACCCTTCCCCGAAGCCTGACCCTCACCCGTCCCCTAATCCTAACCCGTACGCTAACACTAACCCGTGCCCTTACACGCACGCTCCCCCTAAAGCGTAGCCGTACCCTCACCTGGACCCTAAACCGTCCCCGTCCCCTAACCCTAACCCTAGCCCGAACCCTAACCCTAACCCTTTCCCGAAGCCTGACCCTCACCCGTCCCCTAATCCTAACCCGTACACTAACACTAACCCGCGCCCTCACACGCACGCTACCCCTAAAGCGTTGCCGTACCCTCACCTGGACCCTAAACCGTCCCCGTCCCCTAACCCTAACCCTAGTCCGAACCCTAACCCTAACCCTTCCCCGAAGCCTGACCCTCACCCGTCCCATAATCCTAACACGTACGCTAACACTACCCCGCGCCCTCACACGCACGCTCCCCCTAAAGCGTTGCCGTACCCTCACCTGGACCCTAACCCGTCCCCGTCCCCTAACCCTAACCCTAGCCCGAACACTAACCCTAACCCTTCCACGAAGCATGACCCTCACCCATCCCCTAATCCTAACCCGTACGCTAACACTAACCCGCGCCCTCACACGCACGCTCCCCCTAAAGCGTTGCCGTACCCTCACCTGGACCCTAAACCGTCCCCGTCCCCAAACCCTGACCCTAGCCTGAACCCTAACCGTAACCCTTCCCCGAAGCCTGACCCTCACCCATCCCCTAATCCTAACCCGTACGCTAACACTAACCCGCGCCCTCACACGCACGCTCCCCCTAAAGCGTTGCCGTACCCTCACCTGGCCCCTAAACCGTCCCCTTCCCCTAACCCTAACCCTAGCCCGAACCCTAACCGTAACCCTTCCCCGAAGCCTGACCCTCACCCGTCCCCTAATCCTAAACCGTACTCTAACACTAACCCGCGTCCTCACACGCACGCTCCCCCTAAAGCGTTGCCGTACCCACACCTGGACCCTAAAACGTCCCCGTCCCCTAACCCTAACCCTAGCCCGAACCCTAACCCTAACCCTTCCCCGAAGAATGATCCTCACTCGTCCCCTAATTATAACCCGTACGCTAACACTAACCCGCGCCCTCACACGAACGCTCCCCCTAAAGCGTTGCCGTACCCTCACCTGGACCCTAAACCGTCCCCGTCCCATAACCCTAATCCTAGCCCGAACCCTAAACCTAACCCTTCCCCGAAGCCTGACCCTCACCCGTCCCCTAATCCTAACCCGTACGCTAACACTACCCCGCGCCCTCACACGCACGCTCCCCCTAAAGCGTTGCCGTACCCTCACCTGGACCCTAAACCGTCCCCGTCCCCTAACCCTAACCCTAGCCCGAACCCTAACCCTAACACTTCCCCGAAGCCTGACACTCACCCGTCCCCTAATCCTAACCCGTACGCTAACACTAACCCACGCCCTCACATGCACGCTCCCCCTAAAGCGTTGCCGTACCCTCACCTGGACCCTAAACCGTCCCCGTCCCCTAAACCTAACCCTAGCCCGAACCCTAACTCTAACCCTTCCCCGAAGCCTGACCCTCACCCGTCCCCTAATCCTAACCCGTACGCTAACGCTAACCCGCGCCCTCACACGCACGCTCCCCCTAAAGCGTTGCCGTACCCTCACCTGGACCCTAAACCGTCCCCGTCCCCTAACCATAACCCTAACAATTCCCCGAAGCCTGACCCTCACCCGTCCCCTATTCCTAACCCGTACGCTAACACTAACCCGCGCTCTCACACGCACGCTCCCCCTAAAGCGTTGCCGTACCCTCACCTGGACCCTAAACCATCCCCGTCCCCTAACCCTATCCCTAGCCCGTACCCTAACCGTAACCCTTCCCCGAAGCCTGACACTCACCCGTCCCCTAATCCCAACCCGTACGCTAACACTAACCCGCGCACTCACACGCACGCTCCCCCTAAAGCGTTGCCGTACCCTCACCTGGACCCTAAACCGTCCCCGTCCCCTTACCCTAACCCTAGCCCGAACCCTAACCCTAACACTTCCCCGAAGACTGACCCTCACCCGTCCCATAATCCTAACCCGTACGCTAACACTACCCCGCGCCCTCACACGCACGCTCCCCCTAAAGCGTTGCCGTACCCTCACCTGGACCCTAAACCGTCCCCGTCCCCTAACCCTAACCCTAGCCCGAACCCTAACCCTAACCCTTCCCCGAAGCCTGACCCTCACCCGTCCCCTAATCCTAACCCGTACGCTAACACTAACCCGCGCCCTCACACGCACGCTCCCCCTAAAGCGTTGCCGTACCCTCAACTGGACCCTATACCGTCCCCGTCCCCTAACCCTAACCCTAGCCCGAACCCTAACCCTAACCCTTCCCCGAAGCCTGACCCTCGCCCGTCCCCTAATCCTAACCCGTACGCTAACACTAACCCGCGCCCTCACACGCACGCTCCCCCTAAAGCGTTGCCGTACCCTCACCTGGACCCTAAACCATCCCCGTCCCCTAAGCCTAACCCTAGCCCGAACCCTAACCCTAACCCTTCCCGGAAGCCTGACCTCACCCGTCCCTTAATCCTAACCCGTACACTAACACTAACCCGCACCCTCACACGCACGCTCCCCCTAAAGCGTTGCCGTACCCTCACCTGGACACTAAACCGTCCCCGTCCCCTAACCCTAACCCTGGTCTGAACCCTAACCCTAACCCTTCCCCGAAGCCTGACCCGCACCCGTCCCCTAATCCTAAGCCGTAAGTAACACTAACCCGCACCCTCACACGCACGCTCCCCCTAAAACGTTGCCGTACCCTCACCTGGACCCTAAACCGTCCCCGTCCCCTAACCCTAACCCTAGCCCGAACCCTAACCCTAACCATTCCCCGAAGCCTGACCCTCACCCGTCCCTTAATCCTAACCCGTACACCAACACTAACCCGCGCCCTCACACGCACGCTCCCCCTAAAGCGTTGCCGTACCCTCACCTGGACCCTAAACCGTCCCCGTCCCCTAACCCTAGCCTGAACCCTAAACCTAACACTTCCCCGAAGCCTGACCCTCACCCGTCCCCTAATCCTAACCCGTACGCTAACACTAACCCGCGCCCTCACACGCACGCTCCCCCTAAAGCGTTGCCGTACCCTCACCTGGACCCTAAACCGTCCCCGTCACCTAAACCTAACCCTAGCCCGAACCCTAACCCTAACCCTTCCCCGAAGCCTGACCCTCACCCGTCCTCTAATCCTAACCCGTACGCTAACACTAACCCGCGCCCTCACACGCACGCTCCCCCTAAAGCGTTGCCGTACCTTCTCCTGGACCCTAAACCGTCCACGTCCCCTAACCCTAACCCTAGCCCGAACCCTAACCCTAACCCTTCCCCGAAGCCTGACCCTCACCCATCCACTAATCCTAACCCGTACGCTAACACTAACCCGCGCCCTCACAAGCACGCTCCCCCTAAAGCATTGCCGTACCCTCACCTGGACCCTAAACCGTCCCCGTCCCCTAACCCTAACCCTAGCCCGAACCCTAACCCTAACCCTTCCCGGATGCATGACCCTCACCCGTCCCCTAATCCTAACCCGTACGCTAACACTAACCCGCGCCCTCACACGCACGCTCCCCCTAAAGCGTTGCCGTACCCTCACCTGGACCCTAAACCGTCCCAGTCCCTTAACCCTGACCCTAGCCCGAACCCTAACCCTAACCCTTCCCCGAAGCCTGACCCTCACCCGTCCCCTGATCCTAACCCGTACGCTAACACTAACCCGCGCCCTCACACGCACGCTCCCCCTAAAGCATTGCCGTACCCTCACCTGGACCCTAAACCGTCCCTGTCCCCTAACCCTAACCCTAGCCTGAACCCTAACCCTAACCCTTCCCCGAAGCCTGACCCTCACCCGTCCCCTAATCCTAACCCGTACGCTAACACTAACCCGCGCCCTCACACGCACGCTCCCCCTAAAGCGTTGCCGTACCCTCACCTGGACCCTAAAACGTCCCCGTCCCCTAAACCTAACCCTAGCCCGAACCCTAACCCTAACCCTTCCCCGAAGCCTGACCCTCACCCGTCCTATAATCCTAACCCGTACGCTAACACTACCCCGCGCCTTCACACGCACGCTCCCCCTAAAGCATTGCCGTACCCTCACCTGGACCCGAAACTGTCCCCGTCCCCTAACCCTAACCCTAGCCCGAACCCTAACCCTAACCCTTCCCGGATGCATGACCCTCACCCGTCACCTAATCCTAACCCGTACGCTAACACTAACCCGCGCCCTCACACGCACGCTCCCCCTAAAGCGTTGCCGTACCCTCACCTGGACCCTAAACCGTCCCAGTCCCTTAACCCTAACCCTAGCCCGAACCCTAAACCTAACCCTTCCCCGAAGCCTGACCCTCACCTGTCCCCTAATCCTAACCCGTACGCTAACACTAACCCACGCCCTCACACGCACGCTCCCCCTAAAGCGTTGCCGTACCCTCACCTGGACCCTAAACTGTCCCTGTCCCCTAACCCTAACCCTAGCCTGAACCCAAACCCTAACCCTTCCCCGAAGCCTGACCCTCACCCGTCCCCTAATCCTAACCCGTACGCTAACACTAACCCGCGCCCTCACACGCACGCTCCCCCTAAAGCGTTGCCATACCCTCACCTGGACCCTTAACTGTCCCCGTCCCCTAACCATAACCCTAGCCCGAACCCTAACCCTAAACCTTCCCCGAAGCCTGACCCTCACCCGTCCCTTAATCGTAACCCGTACGCTAACACTAACCCGCGCTCTCAAATGCTCGCTCCCCCTAAAGCGTTGCCGTACCCTCACCTGGACCCTAAACCGTCCCCGTCCCCTAACCCTAACCCTAGCCCGAACCCTAACCCTAACCCTTCCCCGAAGCCTGACCCTCACCCGTCCCCTAATCCTAACCCGTACATTAACACTAACCCGCGCCCTCACACGCACGCTCCCCCTAAAGCGTTGCCGTACCCTCACCTGGGCCCTAAACCGTCCCCGTCCCCTAACCCTACCCCTATCCCAAACCCTAACCCTAACCCTTCCCCGAAGCCTGACCCTCACCGTCCCCTAATCCTAACCCGTACACTAACACTAACCCGCGCCCTCACACGCACGCTCCCCCTAAAGCGTTGCCGTACCCTCACCTGGACCCTAAACCGTCCCCGTCCCCTAACCCTAACCCTAGCCCGAACCCTAACCCTAATCCTTCCCCGAAGCCTGACCCTCACCCGTACCCTAATCCTAACCCGTACGCTAACACTAACCCGCGCCCTCACACGCATGCTCCCCCTAAAGCGTTGCCGTACCCCCACCTGGACCCTAAACCGTCCCCGTCCCCTAACCCTAACCCTAGCCCGAACCCTAACCATAACCCTTCCCCGAAGCCTGACCCTCACCCGTCCCATAATCCTAACCCGTACGCTAACACTAACCCGCGCCCTCACACGCACGCTCCCCCTAAAACGTTGCCGTACCCTCACCTGGACCCTAAACCGTCCCCGTCCCCTAACCCTAACCCTAGCCCGAACCCTAACCCTAACCATTCCCCGAAGCCTGACCCTCACCCTTCCCTTAATCCTAACCCGTACACCAACACTAACCCGCGCCCTCACACGCACGCTCCCCCTAAAGCGTTGCCGTACCCTCACCTGGACCCTAAACCGTCCCCGTCCCCTAACCCTAGCCTGAACCCTAAACCTAACACTTCCCCGAAGCCTGACCCTCACCCGTCCCCTAATCCTAACCCGTACGCTAACACTAACCCGCGCCCTCACACGCACGCTCCTCCTAAAGCGTTGCCGTACCCTCACCTGGACCCTAAACCGTCCCCGTCACCTAAACCTAACCCTAGCCCGAACCCTAACCCTAACCCTTCCCCGAAGCCTGACCCTCACCCGTCCCCTAATCCTAACCCGTACGCTAACACTAACCCGCGCCCTCACACGCACGCTCCCCCTAAAGCGTTACCGTACCTTCTCCTGGACCCTAAACCGTCCACGTCCCCTAACCCTTACCCTAGCCCGAACCCTAACCCTAACCCTTCCCCGAAGCCTGACCCTCACCCATCCACTAATCCTAACCCGTACGATAACACTAACCCGCGCCCTCACACGCACGCTCCCCCTAAAGCGTTGCCGTACCCTCACCTGGACCCTAAACCGTCCCCGTCCCCTAACCCTAACCCTAGCCCGAACCCTAACCCTAACCCTTCCCGGATGCATGACCCTCACCCGTCCCCTAATCCTAACCCGTACGCTAACACTAACCCGCGCCCTCACACGCACGCTCCCCCTAAAGCGTTGCCGTACCCTCACCTGGACCCTAAACCGTCCCAGTCCCTTAACCCTAACCCTAGCCCGAACCCTAACCCTAACCCTTCCCCGAAGCCTGACCCTCACCCGTCCCCTGATCCTAACCCGTACGCTAACACTAACCCGCGCCCTCACACGCACGCTCCCCCTAAAGCATTGCCGTACCCTCACCTGGACCCTAAACCGTCCCTGTCCCCTAACCCTAACCCTAGCCTGAACCCTAACCCTAACACTTCCCCGAAGCCTGACCCTCACCCGTCCCCTAATCCTAACCCGTACGCTAACACTAACCCGCGCCCTCACACGCACGCTCCCCCTAAAGCGTTGCCGTACCCTCACCTGGACCCTAAACCGTCCCCGTCCCCTAACCCTAACCCTAGCCCGAACCCTAACCCTAACCCTTCCCCGAAGCCTGACCCTCACCCGTCCCCTAATCCTAACCCGTACGCTAACACTAACCCGCGCCCTCACACGCATGCTCCCCCTAAAGCGTTGCCGTACCCCCACCTGGACCCTAAACCGTCCCCGTCCCCTAACCCTAACCCTAGCCCGAACCCTAACCCTAACCCTTCCCCGAAGCCTGACCCTCACCCGTCCCATAATCCTAACCCGTTCGCTAACACTAACCCGCGCCCTCACACGCACGCTCCCCCTAAAACGTTGCCGTACCCTCACCTGGACCCTAAACCGTCCCCGTCCCCTAACCCTAGCCCAAACCCTAACCCTAACCATTCCCCGAAGCCTGACCCTCACCCGTCCCTTAATCCTAACCCGTACACTAACACTAACCCGCGCCCTCACATGCACGCTCCCCCTAAAGCGTTGCCGTACCCTCACCTGGACCCTAAACCGTCCTCGTCCCCTAACCCTAGCCTGAACCCTAAACCTAACCCTTCCCCGAAGCCTGACCCGCACCCGTCCCCTAATCCTAAGCCGTACGCTAACACTAACCCGCGCCCTCACACGCACGCTCCCCCTAAAGCGTTGCCGTACCCTCTCCTGGACCCTAAACCGTCCACGTCCCCTAACCCTAACCCTAGCCCGAACCCTAACCCTAACCCTTCCCCGAAGCCTGACCCTCACCCATCCACTAATCCTAACCCGTACACTAACACTAACCCGCGCCCTCACACGCACGCTCCCCCTAAAGCGTTGCCGTACCTTCACCTGGACCCTAAACAGTCCCCGTCCCTTAACCCTAACCCTAGCCCGAACCCTAACCCTAACCCTTCCCCGAAGCCTGACCCTCACCCATCCCCTAATCCTAACCCGTACGCTAACACTAACCCGCGCCCTCACACGCATGCTCCCCCTAAAGCGTTGCCGTACCCTCACCTGGACCCTAAACCGTCCCCTTCCCCTAACCTTAACCCTAGCCCGAACACTAACCCTAACCCTTCCCCGAAGCTTGACCCTCACCCGCCCCCAATCCTAACCCGTACGCTAACACTAACCCGCGCCCTCACACGAACGCTCCCCCTAAAGCGTTGCCGTACCCTCACCTGGACCCTAAACCGTCCCCGTCCCCTTACCCTAACCCTAGCCCGAACCCTAACCCTAATCCTTCCCCGAAGCCTGACCCTCACCCGTACCCTAATCCTAACCCGTACGCTAACACTAACCCGCGCCCTCACACGCATGCTCCCCCTAAAGCGTTGCCGTGCCCCCACCTGGACCCTAAACCGTCCCCGTCCCCTAACCCTAGCCCGAACCCTAACCCTAACCCTTCCCGGATGCATGACCCTCACCCGTCCCCTAATCCTAACCCGTACGCTAACACTAACCCGCGCCCTCACACGCACGCTGCCCCTAAAGCGTTGCCGTGCCCTCACGTGGACCCTAAAACGTCCCCGTCCCCTAACCCTAACCCGAACCCTAACCCTAACCCTTCCCCGAAGCCTGACCCTCACCCGTCCTATAATCCTAACCCGTACGCTAACACTACCCCGCGCCCTCACACGCACGCTCCCCCTAAAGCATTGCCATACCCTCACCTGGACCCGAAACCTTCCCCGTCCCCTAACCCTAACCCTAGCCGGAACCCTAACCCTAACCCTTCCCCGAAGCATGACCCTCACCCATCCCCTAATCCTAACCCGTACGCTAACACTAACCCGCGCCCTCACACGCACGCTCCCCCTAAAGCGTTGCCGTACCCTCACCTGGACCCTAAACCGTCCCCGACCCCTAACCGTAACCCTAACCCGAACCCTAACCCTAACCCTTCCCCGAAGCCTGACCCTCACCCGTCCCCTAATCCTAACCCGTACGCTAACACTAACCCGCGCCCTCACACGCACGCTCCCCCTAAAGCGTGCCGTACCCTCACCTGGACCCTAAACCGACCCCGTCCCCTAACCCTAACCCTAGCCTGAACCCTAACCCTAACCCTTCCTCGAAGCCTGACCCTCACCCGTCCCCTAATCCTAACCCGTATGCTAACACTAACCCACGCCCTGACACGCACGCTCCCCCTAAAGCGTTGCCGTACCCTCACCTGGACTCTAAACCGTCCCCATCCCCTAACCCTAACCCTAGCCCGAACCCTAACCCTAACCCTTCCTCGAAGCCTGACCCTCCCTCATCCCCTAATCCTAACCCGTACGCTAACACTAACCCGCGCCCTCACACGCACGCTCCCCCTAAAGCGTTGCCGTACCCTCACCGGGACCCTAAACCGTCCCCGTCCCCTAACCCTAACCCTAGCCCGAACCCTAACCCTAACCCTTCCCCGAAGCCTGACCCTCACCCGTCCCCTAATCCTAACCCGTACGCTAACACTAACCCGCGCGCTCACACGCACGCTCCCCCTAAAGCGTTGCCGTACCCTCACCTGGACCCTAAACCGTCCCCTAACCCTAACCCTAACCCTAGCCCGAACCCTAACCCTAACCCTTCCCCGAAGCCTGACCCTCACCCGTCCCCTAATCCTAACCCGTACGCTAACACTAACCCGCGCCCTCACACGCACGCTCCCCCTAAAGTGTTGCCGTACCCTCACCTGGACCCTAAACCGTCCCCGTCCCCTAACACTAACCCTAGCCCGAACCCTAACCATAACCCTTCCCCGAAGCCTGACCCTCACCCGTCCCCTAATCCTAACCCGTACGCTAACACTAACCCGCGCCCTCACACGCACGCTCCCCCTAAAGCGTTGCCATACCCTCACCTGGACCCTAAATCGTCCCCGTCCCCTAACCATAACCCTAGACCGAACCCTAACCCTAACCCTTCCCCGAAGCCTGACCCTCACCCGTCCCGTAATCGTAACCCGTACGCTAACACTAACCCGCGCCCTCACACGCACGCTCCCCCTAAAGCGTTGCCGTACCCTCACCTGGACCCTAAACCGTCCCCGTCCCCTAACCCTAACCCTAGCCCGAACCCTAACCCTAACCCTTCCCCGAAGCCTGACCCTCACCCGTCCCATAATCCTAACCCGTACGCTAACACTACCCCGCGCCCTCACACGCACGCTCCCCCTAAAGCGTTGCCGTACCCTCACCTGGACCCTAAACCGTCCCCGTCACCTAACCCTCACCCTAGCCCGAACCCTTACCCTAACCCTTCCCCAAATAAGACCCTCAACCGTCCCCTAATCCTAACCCGTACGCTAAAACTAACCCGCACCTTCACACGCATGCTCCCCCTAAAGCGTTGCCATACCCACACCTGGACCCTAAACCGTCCCCTTCCCCTAACCCTAACCCTAGCCCGAACCCTAACCCTAACCCTTCCCCGAAGCCTGACCCTCACCCATCCCCAAATCCTAACCCGTACGCTAACACTAACCCGCGCCCTCACACGCACGCTCCCCCTAAAGCGTTTCCGTACCCTCACCTGGACCCTAAACCGTCCCCGTCCCCTAACCCTAACCCTAGCCCGAACCCTAACCCTAACCCTTCCCCGAAGCCTGACCCTCACCCGTCCCCTAATCCTAACCCGTACGCTAACACTAACCCGCGCCCTCACACGCACGCTCCCCCTAAAGCGTTGCCGTACCCTCACCTGGACCCTAAACCGTCCCCTAACCCTAACCCTAACCCTAGCCCGAACCCTAACCCTAACCCTTCCCCGAAGCCTGACCCTCACCCGTCCCCTAATCCTAACCCGTACGCTAACACTAACCCGCGCCCTCACATGCACGCTCCCCCTAAAGCGTTGCCGTACCCTCACCTGGACCCTAAACCGTCCCCGTCCCCTAACACTAACCCTAGCCCGAACCCTAACCATAACCCTTCCCCGAAGCCTGACCCTCGCCCGTCCCCTAATCCTAACCCGTACGCTAACACTAACCCGCGCCCTCACACGCACGCTCCCCCTAAAGCGTTGCCGTACCCTCACCTGGACCCTAAACCGTCCCCGTCCCCTAACCCTAACCCTAGCCCGAACCCTAACCCTAACCCTTCCCCGAAGCCTGACCCTCACCCGTCCCATAATCCTAACCCGTACGCTAACACTACCCCGCGCCCTCACACGCACGCTCCCCCTAAAGCGTTGCCGTACCCTCACCTGGACCCTAAACCGTCCCCGTCACCTAACCCTCACCCTAGCCCGAACCCTTACCCTAACCCTTCCCCAAATATGACCCTCAACCGTCCCCTAATCCTAACCCGTACGCTAAAACTAACCCGCACCCTCACACGCATGCTCCCCCTAAAGCGTTGCCATACCCACACCTGGACCCTAAACCGTCCCCTTCCCCTAACCCTAACCCTAGCCCGAACCCTAACCCTAACCCTTCCCCGAAGCCTGACCCTCACCCATCCCCAAATCCTAACCCGTACGCTAACACTAACCCGCGCCCTCACACGCACGCTCCCCCTAAAGCGTTTCCGTACCCTCACCTGGACCCTAAACCGTCCCCGTCCCCTAACGCTAACCCTAGCCCGAACCCTAACCCTAACCCTTCCCCGAAGCCTGACCCTCACCCGTCCCCTAATCCTAACCCGTACGCTAACACTAACCCGCGCCCTCACACGCACGCTCCCCCTAAAGCGTTGCCGTACCCTCACCTGGACCCTAAACCGTCCCCTAACCCTAACCCTAACCCTAACCCTAGCCCGAACCCTAACCCTAACCCTTCCCCGAAGCCTGACCCTCACCCGTCCCCTAATCCTAACCCGTACGCTAACACTAACCCGCGCCCTCACATGCACGCTCCCCCTAAAGCGTTGCCGTACCCTCACCTGGACCCTAAACCGTCCCCGTCCCCTAACACTAACCCTAGCCCGAACCCTAACCATAACCCTTCCCCGAAGCCTGACCCTCACCCGTCCCCTAATCCTAACCCGTACGCTAACACTAACCCGTGCCCTCACACGCACGCTCCCCCTAAAGCGTTGCCGTACCCTCACCTGGACCCTAAACCGTCCCCTAACCCTAACCCTAACCCTAGCCCGAACCCTAACCCTAACCCTTCCCCGAAGCCTGACCCTCACCCGTCCCCTAATCCTAACCCGTACGCTAACACTAACCCGCGCCCTCACATGCACGCTCCCCCTAAAGCGTTGCCGTACCCTCACCTGGACCCTAAACCGTCCCCGTCCCCTAACACTAACCCTAGCCCGAACCCTAACCATAACCCTTCCCCGAAGCCTGACCCTCACCCGTCCCCTAATCCTAACCCGTACGCTAACACTAACCCGCGCCCTCACACGCACGCTCCCCCTAAAACGTTGCCGTACCCTCCCCTGGAACCTGAACCATCCCCGTCCCCTAACCCTAGCCTGAACCCTAACCCTAACCATTCCCCGAAGCCTGACCCTCACCCGTCCCTTAATCCTAACCCGTATACTAACACTATCCCGCGCCCTCACACGCACGCTCCCCCTAAAGCGTTGCCGTACCCTCACCTGGACCCTAAACCGTCCCCGTCCCCTAACCCTAGCCTGAACCCTAAACCTAACCCTTCCCCGAAGCCTGACCCGCACCCGTCCCCTAATCCTAAGCCGTACGCTAACACTAACCCGCGCCCTCACACGCACTCTCCCCCTAAAGCGTTGCCGTACCCTCTCCTGGACCCTAAACCGTCCACGTCCCCTAACCCTAACCCTAGCCCGAACCCTAACCCTAACACTTCCCCGAAGCCTGACCCTCACCCATCCACTAATCCTAACCCGTACACTAACACTAACCCGCGCCCTCACACGCACGCTCCCCCTAAAGCGTTGCCGTACCTTCACCTGGACCCTAAACAGTCCCCGTCCCTTAACCCTAACCCTAGCCCGAACCCTAACCCTAACACTTCCCCGAAGCCTGACCCTCACCCGTCCCCTAATCCTAACCCGTACGCTAACACTAACCTGCGCCCTCACACGCACGCTCCCCCTAAAGCGTTGCCGTACCCTCACCGGGACCCTAAACCGTCCCCGTCCCCTAACCCTAACCCTAGCCCGAACCCTAACCCTAACCCTTCCCGAAGCCTGACCCTCACCCGTCCCCTAATCCTAACCCGTACGCTAACACTAACCCGCGCGCTCACACGCACGCTCCCCCTAAAGCGTTGCCGTACCCTCACCTGGACCCTAAACCGTCCCCTAACCCTAACCCTAACCCTAGCCCGAACCCTAACCCTAACCCTTCCCCGAAGCCTGACCCTCACCCGTCCCCTAATCCTAACCCGTACGCTAACACTAACCCGCGCCCTCACACGCACGCTCCCCCTAAAGTGTTGCCGTACCCTCACCTGGACCCTAAACCGTCCCCGTCCCCTAACACTAACCCTAGCCCGAACCCTAACCATAACCCTTCCCCGAAGCCTGACCCTCACCCGTCCCCTAATCCTAACCCGTACGCTAACACTAACCCGCGCCCTCACACGCACGCTCCCCCTAAAGCGTTGCCGTACCCTCACCTGGACCCTAAATCGTCCCCGTCCCCTAACCATAACCCTAGACCGAACCCTAACCCTAACCCTTCCCCGAAGCCTGACCCTCACCCGTCCCGTAATCGTAACCCGTACGCTAACACTAACCCGCGCCCTCACACGCACGCTCCCCCTAAAGCGTTGCCGTACCCTCACCTGGACCCTAAACCGTCCCCGTCCCCTAACCCTAACCCTAGCCCGAACCCTAACCCTAACCCTTCCCCGAAGCCTGACCCTCACCCGTCCCATAATCCTAACCCGTACGCTAACACTACCCCGCGCCCTCACACGCACGCTCCCCCTAAAGCGTTGCCGTACCCTCACCTGGACCCTAAACCGTCCCCGTCACCTAACCCTCACCCTAGCCCGAAACCTTACCCTAACCCTTCCCCAAATAAGACCCTCAACCGTCCCCTAATCCTAACCCGTACGCTAAAACTAACCCGCACCCTCACACGCATGCTCCCCCTAAAGCGTTGCCATACCCACACCTGGACCCTAAACCGTCCCCTTCCCCTAACCCTAACCCTAGCCCGAACCCTAACCCTAACCCTTCCCCGAAGCCTGACCCTCACCCATCCCCAAATCCTAACCCGTACGCTAACACTAACCCGCGCCCTCACACGCACGCTCCCCCTAAAGCGTTTCCGTACCCTCACCTGGACCCTAAACCGTCCCCGTCCCCTAACGCTAACCCTAGCCCGAACCCTAACCCTAACCCTTCCCCGAAGCCTGACCCTCACCCGTCCCCTAATCCTAACCCGTACGCTAACACTAACCCGCGCCCTCACACGCACGCTCCCCCTAAAGCGTTGCCGTACCCTCACCTGGACCCTAAACCGTCCCCTAACCCTAACCCTAACCCTAGCCCGAACCCTAACCCTAACCCTTCCCCGAAGCCTGACCCTCACCCGTCCCCTAATCCTAACCCGTACGCTAACACTAACCCGCGCCCTCACACGCACGCTCCCCCTAAAGCGTTGCCGTACCCTCACCTGGACCCTAAACCGTCCCCGTCCCCTAACACTAACCCTAGCCCGAACCCTAACCATAACCCTTCCCCGAAGCCTGACCCTCACCCGTCCCCTAATCCTAACCCGTACGCTAACACTAACCCGCGCCCTCACATGCACGCTCCCCCTAAAGCGTTGCCGTACCCTCACCTGGACCCTAAACCGTCCCCGTCCCCTAACACTAACCCTAGCCCGAACCCTAACCATAACCCTTCCCCGAAGCCTGACCCTCGCCCGTCCCCTAATCCTAACCCGTACGCTAACACTAACCCGCGCCCTCACACGCACGCTCCCCCTAAAGCGTTGCCGTACCCTCACCTGGACCCTAAACCGTCCCCGTCCCCTAACCCTAACCCTAGCCCGAACCCTAACCCTAACCCTTCCCCGAAGCCTGACCCTCACCCGTCCCATAATCCTAACCCGTACGCTAACACTACCCCGCGCCCTCACACGCACGCTCCCCCTAAAGCGTTGCCGTACCCTCACCTGGACCCTAAACCGTCCCCGTCACCTAACCCTCACCCTAGCCCGAACCCTTACCCTAACCCTTCCCCAAATATGACCCTCAACCGTCCCCTAATCCTAACCCGTACGCTAAAACTAACCCGCACCCTCACACGCATGCTCCCCCTAAAGCGTTGCCATACCCACACCTGGACCCTAAACCGTCCCCTTCCCCTAACCCTAACCCTAGCCCGAACCCTAACCCTAACCCTTCCCCGAAGCCTGACCCTCACCCATCCCCAAATCCTAACCCGTACGCTAACACTAACCCGCGCCCTCACACGCACGCTCCCCCTAAAGCGTTTCCGTACCCTCACCTGGACCCTAAACCGTCCCCGTCCCCTAACCCTAACCCTAGCCCGAACCCTAACCCTAACCCTTCCCCGAAGCCTGGCCCTCACCCGTCCCCTAATCCTAACCCGTACGCTAACACTAACCCGCGCCCTCACACGCACGCTCCCCCTAAAGCGTTGCCGTACCCTCACCTGGACCCTAAACCGTCCCCTAACCCTAACCCTAACCCTAACCCTAGCCCGAACCCTAACCCTAACCCTTCCCCGAAGCCTGACCCTCACCCGTCCCCTAATCCTAACCCGTACGCTAACACTAACCCGCGCCCTCACATGCACGCTCCCCCTAAAGCGTTGCCGTACCCTCACCTGGACCCTAAACCGTCCCCGTCCCCTAACACTAACCCTAGCCCGAACCCTAACCATAACCCTTCCCCGAAGCCTGACCCTCACCCGTCCCCTAATCCTAACCCGTACGCTAACACTAACCCGCGCCCTCACACGCACGCTCCCCCTAAAGCGTTGCCGTACCCTCACCTGGACCCTAAACCGTCCCCTAACCCTAACCCTAACCCTAGCCCGAACCCTAACCCTAACCCTTCCCCGAAGCCTGACCCTCACCCGTCCCCTAATCCTAACCCGTACGCTAACACTTACCCGCGCCCTCACATGCACGCTCCCCCTAAAGCGTTGCCGTACCCTCACCTGGACCCTAAACCGTCCCCGTCCCCTAACACTAACCCTAGCCCGAACCCTAACCATAACCCTTCCCCGAAGCCTGACCCTCACCCGTCCCCTAATCCTAACCCGTACGCTAACACTAACCCGCGCCCTCACACGCACGCTCCCCCTCAAACGTTGCCGTACCCTCCCCTGGAACCTGAACCGTCCCCGTCCCCTAACCCTAGCCTGAACCCTAACCCTAACCATTCCCCGAAGCCTGACCCTCACCCGTCCCTTAATCCTAACCCGTATACTAACACTATCCCGCGCCCTCACACGCACGCTCGCCCTAAAGCGTTGCCGTACCCTCACCTGGACCCTAAACCGTCCCCGTCCCCTAACCCTAGCCTGAACCCTAAACCTAACCCTTCCCCGAAGCCTGACCCGCACCCGTCCCCTAATCCTAAGCCGTACGCTAACACTAACCCGCGCCCTCACACGCACTCTCCCCCTAAAGCGTTGCCGTACCCTCTCCTGGACCCTAAACCGTCCACGTCCCCTAACCCTAACCCTAGCCCGAACCCTAACCCTAACACTTCCCCGAAGCCTGACCCTCACCCATCCACTAATCCTAACCCGTACACTAACACTAACCCGCGCCCTCACACGCACGCTCCCCCTAAAGCGTTGCCGTACCTTCACCTGGACCCTAAACAGTCCCCGTCCCTTAACCCTAACCCTAGCCCGAACCCTAACCCTAACACTTCCCCGAAGCCTGACCCTCACCCGTCCCCTAATCCTAACCCGTACGCTAACACTAACCTGCGCCCTCACACGCACGCTCCCCCTAAAGCGTTGCCGTACCCTCACCGGGACCCTAAACCGTCCCCGTCCCCTAACCCTAACCCTAGCCCGAACCCTAACCCTAACCCTTCCCCGAAGCCTGACCCTCACCCGTCCCATAATCCTAACCCGTACGCTAACACTAACCCGCGCGCTCACACGCACGCTCCCCCTAAAGCGTTGCCGTACCCTCACCTGGACCCTAAACCGTCCCCTAACCCTAACCCTAACCCTAGCCCGAACCCTAACCCTAACCCTTCCCCGAAGCCTGACCCTCACCCGTCCCCTAATCCTAACCCGTACGCTAACACTAACCCGCGCCCTCACACGCACGCTCCCCCTAAAGTGTTGCCGTACCCTCACCTGGACCCTAAACCGTCCCCGTCCCCTAACACTAACCCTAGCCCGAACCCTAACCATAACCCTTCCCCGAAGCCTGACCCTCACCCGTCCCCTAATCCTAACCCGTACGCTAACACTAACCCGCGCCCTCACACGCACGCTCCCCCTAAAGCGTTGCCGTACCCTCACCTGGACCCTAAATCGTCCCCGTCCCCTAACCATAACCCTAGACCGAACCCTAACCCTAACCCTTCCCCGAAGCCTGACCCTCACCCGTCCCGTAATCGTAACCCGTACGCTAACACTAACCCGCGCCCTCACACGCACGCTCCCCCTAAAGCGTTGCCGTACCCTCACCTGGACCCTAAACCGTCCCCGTCCCCTAACCCTAACCCTAGCCCGAACCCTAACCCTAACCCTTCCCCGAAGCCTGACCCTCACCCGTCCCATAATCCTAACCCGTACGCTAACACTACCCCGCGCCCTCACACGCACGCTCCCCCTAAAGCGTTGCCGTACCCTCACCTGGACCCTAAACCGTCCCCGTCACCTAACCCTCACCCTAGCCCGAAACCTTACCCTAACCCTTCCCCAAATAAGACCCTCAACCGTCCCCTAATCCTAACCCGTACGCTAAAACTAACCCGCACCCTCACACGCATGCTCCCCCTAAAGCGTTGCCATACCCACACCTGGACCCTAAACCGTCCCCTTCCCCTAACCCTAACCCTAGCCCGAACCCTAACCCTAACCCTTCCCCGAAGCCTGACCCTCACCCATCCCCAAATCCTAACCCGTACGCTAACACTAACCCGCGCCCTCACACGCACGCTCCCCCTAAAGCGTTTCCGTACCCTCACCTGGACCCTAAACCGTCCCCGTCCCCTAACGCTAACCCTAGCCCGAACCCTAACCCTAACCCTTCCCCGAAGCCTGACCCTCACCCGTCCCCTAATCCTAACCCGTACGCTAACACTAACCCGCGCCCTCACACGCACGCTCCCCCTAAAGCGTTGCCGTACCCTCACCTGGACCCTAAACCGTCCCCTAACCCTAACCCTAACCCTAGCCCGAACCCTAACCCTAACCCTTCCCCGAAGCCTGACCCTCACCCGTCCCCTAATCCTAACCCGTACGCTAACACTAACCCGCGCCCTCACACGCACGCTCCCCCTAAAGCGTTGCCGTACCCTCACCTGGACCCTAAACCGTCCCCGTCCCCTAACACTAACCCTAGCCCGAACCCTAACCATAACCCTTCCCCGAAGCCTGACCCTCACCCGTCCCCTAATCCTAACCCGTACGCTAACACTAACCCGCGCCCTCACATGCACGCTCCCCCTAAAGCGTTGCCGTACCCTCACCTGGACCCTAAACCGTCCCCGTCCCCTAACACTAACCCTAGCCCGAACCCTAACCATAACCCTTCCCCGAAGCCTGACCCTCGCCCGTCCCCTAATCCTAACCCGTACGCTAACACTAACCCGCGCCCTCACACGCACGCTCCCCCTAAAGCGTTGCCGTACCCTCACCTGGACCCTAAACCGTCCCCGTCCCCTAACCCTAACCCTAGCCCGAACCCTAACCCTAACCCTTCCCCGAAGCCTGACCCTCACCCGTCCCATAATCCTAACCCGTACGCTAACACTACCCCGCGCCCTCACACGCACGCTCCCCCTAAAGCGTTGCCGTACCCTCACCTGGACCCTAAACCGTCCCCGTCACCTAACCCTCACCCTAGCCCGAACCCTTACCCTAACCCTTCCCCAAATATGACCCTCAACCGTCCCCTAATCCTAACCCGTACGCTAAAACTAACCCGCACCCTCACACGCATGCTCCCCCTAAAGCGTTGCCATACCCACACCTGGACCCTAAACCGTCCCCTTCCCCTAACCCTAACCCTAGCCCGAACCCTAACCCTAACCCTTCCCCGAAGCCTGACCCTCACCCATCCCCAAATCCTAACCCGTACGCTAACACTAACCCGCGCCCTCACACGCACGCTCCCCCTAAAGCGTTTCCGTACCCTCACCTGGACCCTAAACCGTCCCCGTCCCCTAACCCTAACCCTAGCCCGAACCCTAACCCTAACCCTTCCCCGAAGCCTGGCCCTCACCCGTCCCCTAATCCTAACCCGTACGCTAACACTAACCCGCGCCCTCACACGCACGCTCCCCCTAAAGCGTTGCCGTACCCTCACCTGGACCCTAAACCGTCCCCTAACCCTAACCCTAACCCTAACCCTAGCCCGAACCCTAACCCTAACCCTTCCCCGAAGCCTGACCCTCACCCGTCCCCTAATCCTAACCCGTACGCTAACACTAACCCGCGCCCTCACATGCACGCTCCCCCTAAAGCGTTGCCGTACCCTCACCTGGACCCTAAACCGTCCCCGTCCCCTAACACTAACCCTAGCCCGAACCCTAACCATAACCCTTCCCCGAAGCCTGACCCTCACCCGTCCCCTAATCCTAACCCGTACGCTAACACTAACCCGCGCCCTCACACGCACGCTCCCCCTAAAGCGTTGCCGTACCCTCACCTGGACCCTAAACCGTCCCCTAACCCTAACCCTAACCCTAGCCCGAACCCTAACCCTAACCCTTCCCCGAAGCCTGACCCTCACCCGTCCCCTAATCCTAACCCGTACGCTAACACTAACCCGCGCCCTCACATGCACGCTCCCCCTAAAGCGTTGCCGTACCCTCACCTGGACCCTAAACCGTCCCCGTCCCCTAACACTAACCCTAGCCCGAACCCTAACCATAACCCTTCCCCGAAGCCTGACCCTCACCCGTCCCCTAATCCTAACCCGTACGCTAACACTAACCCGCGCCCTCACACGCACGCTCCCCCTCAAACGTTGCCGTACCCTCCCCTGGAACCTGAACCGTCCCCGTCCCCTAACCCTAGCCTGAACCCTAACCCTAACCATTCCCCGAAGCCTGACCCTCACCCGTCCCTTAATCCTAACCCGTATACTAACACTATCCCGCGCCCTCACACGCACGCTCGCCCTAAAGCGTTGCCGTACCCTCACCTGGACCCTAAACCGTCCCCGTCCCCTAACCCTAGCCTGAACCCTAAACCTAACCCTTCCCCGAAGCCTGACCCGCACCCGTCCCCTAATCCTAAGCCGTACGCTAACACTAACCCGCGCCCTCACACGCACTCTCCCCCTAAAGCGTTGCCGTACCCTCTCCTGGACCCTAAACCGTCCACGTCCCCTAACCCTAACCCTAGCCCGAACCCTAACCCTAACACTTCCCCGAAGCCTGACCCTCACCCATCCACTAATCCTAACCCGTACACTAACACTAACCCGCGCCCTCACACGCACGCTCCCCCTAAAGCGTTGCCGTACCTTCACCTGGACCCTAAACAGTCCCCGTCCCTTAACCCTAACCCTAGCCCGAACCCTAACCCTAACACTTCCCCGAAGCCTGACCCTCACCCGTCCCCTAATCCTAACCCGTACGCTAACACTAACCTGCGCCCTCACACGCACGCTCCCCCTAAAGCGTTGCCGTACCCTCACCGGGACCCTAAACCGTCCCCGTCCCCTAACCCTAACCCTAGCCCGAACCCTAACCCTAACCCTTCCCCGAAGCCTGACCCTCACCCGTCCCCTAATCCTAACCCGTACGCTAACACTAACCCGCGCGCTCACACGCACGCTCCCCCTAAAGCGTTGCCGTACCCTCACCTGGACCCTAAACCGTCCCCTAACCCTAACCCTAACCCTAGCCCGAACCCTAACCCTAACCCTTCCCCGAAGCCTGACCCTCACCCGTCCCCTAATCCTAACCCGTACGCTAACACTAACCCGCGCCCTCACACGCACGCTCCCCCTAAAGTGTTGCCGTACCCTCACCTGGACCCTAAACCGTCCCCGTCCCCTAACACTAACCCTAGCCCGAACCCTAACCATAACCCTTCCCCGAAGCCTGACCCTCACCCGTCCCCTAATCCTAACCCGTACGCTAACACTAACCCGCGCCCTCACACGCACGCTCCCCCTAAAGCGTTGCCATACCCTCACCTGGACCCTAAATCGTCCCCGTCCCCTAACCATAACCCTAGACCGAACCCTAACCCTAACCCTTCCCCGAAGCCTGACCCTCACCCGTCCCGTAATCGTAACCCGTACGCTAACACTAACCCGCGCCCTCACACGCACGCTCCCCCTAAAGCGTTGCCGTACCCTCACCTGGACCCTAAACCGTCCCCGTCCCCTCACCCTAACCCTAGCCCGAACCCTAACCCTAACCCTTCCCCGAAGCCTGACCCTCACCCGTCCCATAATCCTAACCCGTACGCTAACACTACCCCGCGCCCTCACACGCACGCTCCCCCTAAAGCGTTGCCGTACCCTCACCTGGACCCTAAACCGTCCCCGTCACCTAACCCTCACCCTAGCCCGAACCCTTACCCTAACCCTTCCCCAAATAAGACCCTCAACCGTCCCCTAATCCTAACCCGTACGCTAAAACTAACCCGCACCCTCACACGCATGCTCCCCCTAAAGCGTTGCCATACCCACACCTGGACCCTAAACCGTCCCCTTCCCCTAACCCTAACCCTAGCCCGAACCCTAACCCTAACCCTTCCCCGAAGCCTGACCCTCACCCATCCCCAAATCCTAACCCGTACGCTAACACTAACCCGCGCCCTCACACGCACGCTCCCCCTAAAGCGTTTCCGTACCCTCACCTGGACCCTAAACCGTCCCCGTCCCCTAACGCTAACCCTAGCCCGAACCCTAACCCTAACCCTTCCCCGAAGCCTGACCCTCACCCGTCCCCTAATCCTAACCCGTACGCTAACACTAACCCGCGCCCTCACACGCACGCTCCCCCTAAAGCGTTGCCGTACCCTCACCTGGACCCTAAACCGTCCCCTAACCCTAACCCTAACCCTAGCCCGAACCCTAACCCTAACCCTTCCCCGAAGCCTGACCCTCACCCGTCCCCTAATCCTAACCCGTACGCTAACACTAACCCGCGCCCTCACATGCACGCTCCCCCTAAAGCGTTGCCGTACCCTCACCTGGACCCTAAACCGTCCCCGTCCCCTAACACTAACCCTAGCCCGAACCCTAACCATAACCCTTCCCCGAAGCCTGACCCTCGCCCGTCCCCTAATCCTAACCCGTACGCTAACACTAACCCGCGCCCTCACACGCACGCTCCCCCTAAAGCGTTGCCGTACCCTCACCTGGACCCTAAACCGTCCCCGTCCCCTAACCCTAACCCTAGCCCGAACCCTAACCCTAACCCTTCCCAGAAGCCTGACCCTCACCCGTCCCATAATCCTAACCCGTACGCTAACACTACCCCGCGCCCTCACACGCACGCTCCCCCTAAAGCGTTGCCGTACCCTCACCTGGACCCTAAACCGTCCCCGTCACCTAACCCTCACCCTAGCCCGAACCCTTACCCTAACCCTTCCCCAAATATGACCCTCAACCGTCCCCTAATCCTAACCCGTACGCTAAAACTAACCCGCACCCTCACACGCATGCTCCCCCTAAAGCGTTGCCATACCCACACCTGGACCCTAAACCGTCCCCTTCCCCTAACCCTAACCCTAGCCCGAACCCTAACCCTAACCCTTCCCCGAAGCCTGACCCTCACCCATCCCCAAATCCTAACCCGTACGCTAACACTAACCCGCGCCCTCACACGCACGCTCCCCCTAAAGCGTTTCCGTACCCTCACCTGGACCCTAAACCGTCCCCGTCCCCTAACGCTAACCCTAGCCCGAACCCTAACCCTAACCCTTCCCCGAAGCCTGACCCTCACCCGTCCCCTAATCCTAACCCGTACGCTAACACTAACCCGCGCCCTCACACGCACGCTCCCCCTAAAGCGTTGCCGTACCCTCACCTGGACCCTAAACCGTCCCCTAACCCTAACCCTAACCCTAACCCTAGCCCGAACCCTAACCCTAACCCTTCCCCGAAGCCTGACCCTCACCCGTCCCCTAATCCTAACCCGTACGCTAACACTAACCCGCGCCCTCACATGCACGCTCCCCCTAAAGCGTTGCCGTACCCTCACCTGGACCCTAAACCGTCCCCGTCCCCTAACACTAACCCTAGCCCGAACCCTAACCATAACCCTTCCCCGAAGCCTGACCCTCACCCGTCCCCTAATCCTAACCCGTACGCTAACACTAACCCGCGCCCTCACACGCACGCTCCCCCTAAAGCGTTGCCGTACCCTCACCTGGACCCTAAACCGTCCCCTAACCCTAACCCTAACCCTAGCCCGAACCCTAACCCTAACCCTTCCCCGAAGCCTGACCCTCACCCGTCCCCTAATCCTAACCCGTACGCTAACACTAACCCGCGCCCTCACATGCACGCTCCCCCTAAAGCGTTGCCGTACCCTCACCTGGACCCTAAACCGTCCCCGTCCCCTAACACTAACCCTAGCCCGAACCCTAACCATAACCCTTCCCCGAAGCCTGACCCTCACCCGTCCCCTAATCCTAACCCGTACGCTAACACTAACCCGCGCCCTCACACGCACGCTCCCCCTAAAACGTTGCCGTACCCTCCCCTGGAACCTGAACCGTCCCCGTCCCCTAACCCTAGCCTGAACCCTAACCCTAACCATTCCCCGAAGCCTGACCCTCACCCGTCCCTTAATCCTAACCCGTATACTAACACTATCCCGCGCCCTCACACGCACGCTCCCCCTAAAGCGTTGCCGTACCCTCACCTGGACCCTAAACCGTCCCCGTCCCCTAACCCTAGCCTGAACCCTAAACCTAACCCTTCCCCGAAGCCTGACCCGCACCCGTCCCCTAATCCTAAGCCGTACGCTAACACTAACCCGCGCCCTCACACGCACTCTCCCCCTAAAGCGTTGCCGTACCCTCTCCTGGACCCTAAACCGTCCACGTCCCCTAACCCTAACCCTAGCCCGAACCCTAACCCTAACACTTCCCCGAAGCCTGACCCTCACCCATCCACTAATCCTAACCCGTACACTAACACTAACCCGCGCCCTCACACGCACGCTCCCCCTAAAGCGTTGCCGTACCTTCACCTGGACCCTAAACAGTCCCCGTCCCTTAACCCTAACCCTAGCCCGAACCCTAACCCTAACACTTCCCCGAAGCCTGACCCTCACCCGTCCCCTAATCCTAACCCGTACGCTAACACTAACCTGCGCCCTCACACGCACGCTCCCCCTAAAGCGTTGCCGTACCCTCACCTGGACCCTAAACCGTCCCCTTCCCCTAACCTTAACCCTAGCCCGAACCCTAACCCTAACCCTTCCCCGAAGCCTGACCCTCACCCGCCCCCAATCCTAACCCGTACGCTAACACTAACCCGCGCCCTCACACGAACGCTCCCCCTAAAGCGGTGCCGTACCCTCACCTGGACCCTAAATGACAGCTATCGTCCAAAAATATACTGAAGTAAGGCTGCCAAGAGGACTTGAAAGCGGGGCAGAATTGCACGAAACCGATTTCAGGAGGTAGACTGGAATTGCATTGAAAGCATAGGAAAAGAGGCAGAACGTCCACAATGATGCACTTGGCCAAAAAGGGCGTATGCGTTTTTTCCTGAATATATTCAGGAAAAAACGCATACGCCCTTTTTGGCCAACCAAGCAAACCTGCAAAGGAAATCTGCACTACAATGAAGTCTCACTTCCCCCCGGTCAAAAGGGCCATCTGAAAAAAGTGTAAAATCCAGAAAGGCAGGACAGGCCATGGAGAACTGGGAGCCTTGTTATGCTGATGGGCGGGATGTAAATTGCCAACAGACACTAGGGAGAAGTGTATGGTGTTTCCTGAAACATCTAAAAAACAAAGCAACAGAGCCTAGGGCACTTCCACTTATGGTCCTATAGCTTAGGGAAATTAAAATCAAAAAGACACAGCCACCCCAAAGTTTGGGACGCCTCTGTTTACAAGAATCTCATTTACAGTACAAGTTCAACATCGCAGAAAGTGAAAAATGGATAAAGAAGTTGTGGTATTTACTTACAAAGCAATATCACTCAGCAATGAAATCTATGTCATCAGGCCCTTAGCAGCACAATGAGTGGATACAGGTATGATGATTCTAACTGAAATAAGTCACACAGAAAAAGAAACATCATAAGATATCAGTAATACATGGAATGTAAACTTGGCTACACAGGAACTGAATTACAGAACAGAACAGGGTCTCAAATTTAGAAAACCAACTTATGCTTGCTTAAGGGGAAAGGTGAGTTGGGGTGCTGCATAAAACCAGAGATTGAAATGAGCACAGATAAAGTTCCTTAAGCCAAATATGGAATAGACAAGAGCTACTCCTTGCTCAACGAAATGGACTCAACTCCCCATATTAAACGCCTAAGAATGTACCTGACTAGTAAGTATCTTAAAACCTATGGATTGCTATGTCTCCAAAAGAGAATCAAACGTGTGTACAGGGGCATAAACGCAGCAGTGATAGGATTGGAGAGGTTCGGTGAGCAAATGAAGACCCTTTGAAGTCATATTGCATGGTACCCATTCCACGGGTCTCAACTCTCCAGGTTTAAGGTATTCTTCCTTCAGCTAAAACATGCATGTGGAACCCAGAGTATGATCAACCATGGGAACGGGAGCCGTGTTCAAATATGTCTCAGTTTTCCTCCCGTGGTACTCGGGTGCAACATTCCAGACGCTTTACTAACACTCTCCGCACATAAAGAGTCAGCGCCTTTAACCTCCTGTTTGGCCCAGTTTGCAATTTCTGCGGAAGATGAACAGGAATAGCGAGAACCAATGAGAGACTAGCTGGAGGTGTGTGGACGGGCAAATTTAACTCTCATTTCCTACCAGGAAGAGGAATTAACCAAAGGCTCAGCGTGCCGTGCCGGAACCAGATTAGGGCCTGAAGCCATCCTGCGGTGTTGCGGCCAGGTCACAAGAAAGCGAGTTGAAGAAAGGAGCTCAGGGGCACTGTAATTCACAAACCTGCAGAGTTATAAATGACAGCTATCGTCCAAAAATAGACTGAAGTAAGGCTGCCAAGAGGACTTGAAAGCGGGGCAGAATTGCAGGAAACCGATTTCAGGAGGTAGACTGGAATTGCATTGAAAGAATAGGAAAAGAGGCAGAACGTCCACAATGATGCACTTGGCCAAAAAGGGCGTATGCGTTTTTTCCTGAATATATTCAGGAAAAAACGCATACGCCCTTTTTGGCCAACCTAGCAAGCTTGCAAAGGAAATCTGCACTACAATGAAGTCTCACTTCCCCCCGGTCAAAAGGGCCATCTGAAAAAAGTGTAAAATCCAGAAAGGCAGGACAGGCCATGGAGAACTGGGAGTCTTGTTATACTGATGGGCGGGATGTAAATTGCCAACAGACACTCTGGAGAAGTGTATGGTGTTTCCTGAAACATCTAAAAAACAAAGCAACAGAGCCTAGGGCACTTCCACTTATGGTCCTATAGCTTAGGGAAATTAAAATCAAAAAGACACAGCCACCCCAAAGTTTGGGACGGCTCTGTTTACAAGAACCTCGTTTACAGTACAAGTTCAACATCGCAGAAAGTGAAAAATGGATAAAGAAGTTGTGGTATTTACTTACAAAGCAATATCACTCAGCAATGAAATCTATGTCATCAGGCCCTTAGCAGCACAATGAGTGGATTCAGCTATGATGATTCTAACTGAAATACGTCACACAGAAAAAGAAACATCATAAGATATCAGTAATACACGGAATGTAAACTTGGCTACACAGGAACTGAATTACAGAACAGAACAGGGTCTCAAATTTAGAAAACCAACTTATGCTTGCTTAAGGGGAAAGGTGAGTTGGGGTGCTGCATAAAACCAGAGATTGAAATGAGCACAGATAAAGTTCCTTAAGCCAAATATGGAATAGACAAGAGCTACTCCTTGCTCAATGAAAAGGACTCAACAACCCACATTAAACGCCTAAGAATGTACCTGACTAGTAAGTATCTTAAAACCTATGGATTGCTATGTCTCCGAAAGAGAATGAAGCATGTGTACAGGGACATAAACGCAGCAGTTATAGGATTGGAGAGATTTGGTGAGCAAATGAAGACCCTTTGAAGTCATATTGCATGGTACCCATTCCACGGGTTTCAACTACCCAGGTTTAAGGTATTCTTCCTTCAGCTAAAACATGCATGTGGAACCTAGAGTATGATCAACCATGTGATCGGGAGACGTGTTCAAATATGTCTCAGTTTTCGTACCCTGGTACTCGGGTGCAACATTCCAATCGCTTTACTAACACTCTCCCGACTTGGAGAGTCAGGCCCTTTAACCTCCTGTTTGGCCCAGTTTGCAATTTCTGCGGAAGATGAACAGGACTAGCGAGAACCAATGAGAGACTAGCTGGAGGTGTCTGGACGGGCAAATTTAACTCTCATTTCCTACCAGGAAGAGGAATTAACCAAAGGCTCAGCGTGCCATGCCGGAACCAGATTACGGCCTGAAGCCATCCTGCGGTGTTGCGGCCAGGTCACAAGAAAGCGAGTTGAAGAAAGGAGCTCAGGGGCACTGTAATTCACAAACCTGCAGAGTTATAAATGACAGCTATCGTCCAAAAATATACTGAAGTAAGGCTGCCAAGAGGACTTGAAAGCGGGGCAGAATTGCAGGAAACCGATTTCAGGAGGTAGACTGGAATTGCATTGAAAGCATAGGAAAAGAGGCAGAACGTCCACAATGATGCACTTGGCCAAAAAGGGCGTATGCGTTTTTTCCTGAATATATTCAGGAAAAAACGCATACGCCCTTTTTGGCCAACCAAGCAAACTTGCAAAGGAAATCTGCAATACAATGAAGTCTCACTTCCCCCCGGTCAAAAGGGCCATCTGAAAAAAGTGTAAAATCCAGAAAGGCAGGACAGGCCATGGAGAACTGGGAGCCTTGTTATGCTGATGGGCGGGATGTAAATTGCCAACAGACACTCGGGAGAAGTGTATGGTGCTTCCTGAAACATCTAAAAAACAAAGCAACAGAGCCTAGGGCACTTCCACTTATGGTCCTATAGCTTAGGGAAATTAAAATCAAAAAGACACAGCCACCCCAAAGTTTGGGACGCCTCTGTTTACAAGAACCTCGTTTACAGTACAAGTTCAACATCGCAGAAAGTGAAAAATGGATAAAGAACTTGTGGTACTTACTTACAAAGCAATATCACTCAGCAATGAAATCTATGTCATCAGGCCCTTAGCAGCACAATGAGTGGATTCAGGTACGATGATTCTAACTGAAATAAGTCACACAGAAAAAGAAACATCATAAGATATCAGTAATACACGGAATGTAAACTTGGCTACACAGGAACTGAATTACAGAACAGAAAAGGGTCTCAAATTTAGAACACCAACTTATGCTTGCTTAAGGGGAAAGGTGAGTTGGGGTGCTGCATAAAACCAGAGATTGAAATGAGCACAGATAAAGTTCCTTAAGCCAAATATGGAATAGACAAGAGCTACTCCTTGCTCAACGAAATGGACTCAACACCGTATATTAAACGCCTAAGAATGTACATGACTAGTAAGTATCTTAAAACCTATGGATTACTATGTCTCCGAAAGAGAATCAAGCATGTGTACAGGGGCATAAACGCAGCAGTGATAGGATTGGAGAGGTTCGGTGAGCAAATGAAGACCCTGTGAAGTCATATTGCATGGTACCCATTCCACGGGTTTCAACTACCCAGGTTTAAGGTATTCTTCCTTCACCTAAAACATGCACGTGGAACCTAGAGCATGATCAACCATGTGATCGGGAGATGTGTTCAAATATGTCTCAGTTTTCGTACCGTGGTACTCGGGTGCAACATTCCAGACGCTTTACTAACACTCTCCCGACTTGGAGAGTCAGGCCCTTTAACCTCCTGTTTGGCCCAGTTTGCAATTTCTGCGGAAGATGAACAGGAATAGCGAGAACCAATGAGAGACTAGCTGGAGGTGTCTGGCCGGGCAAATTTAACTCTCATTTCCCACCAGGAAGAGGAAATAACCAAAGGCTCAGCGTGCCGTGCCGGAACGAGATTAGGGCCTGAAGCCATCCTGCGGTGTTGCGGCCAGCTCAAAAGAAAGCGAGTTGAAGAAAGGAGCTCAGGGGCACTGTAATTCACAAACCTGCAGAGTTATAAATGACAGCTATCGTCCAAAAATAGACTGAAGTAAGGCTGCCAAGAGGACTTGAAAGCGGGGCAGAATTGCAGGAAACCGATTTCAGGAGGTAGACTGGAATTGCATTGAAAGCATAGGAAAAGAGGCAGAACGTCCACAATGATGCACTTGGCCAAAAAGGGCGTATGCGTTTTTTCCTGAATATATTCAGGAAAAAACGCATACGCCCTTTTTGGCCAACCAAGCAAGCTTGCAAAGGAAATCTGCACTACAATGAAGTCTCACTTCCCCCCGGTCAAAAGGGCCATCTGAAAAATGTGTAAAATCCAGAAAGGCAGGACAGGCCATGGAGAACTGGGAGCCTTGTTATGCTGATGCGCGGGATGTAAATTGCCAACAGACACTCGGGAGAAGTGTATGGTGTTTCCTGAAACATCTAAAAAAGAAAGCAACAGAGCCTAGGGCACTTCCACTTATGGTCCTATAGCTTAGGGAAATTAAAATCAAAAAGACACAGCCACCCCAAAGTTTGGGACGCCTCTGTTTACAAGAACCTCGTTTACAGTACAAGTTCAACATCGCAGAAAGTGAAAAATGGATAAAGAACTTGTGGTATTTACTTACAAAGCAATATCACTCAGCAATGAAATCTATGTCATCAGGCCCTTAGCAGCACAATGAGTGGATTCAGGTATGATGATTCTAACTGAAATAAGTCACACAGAAAAAGAAACATCATAAGATATCAGTGATACACGGAATGTAAACTTGGCTACACAGGAACTGAATTACAGAACAGAATAGGGTCTCAAATATAGAAAACCAACTTATGATTGCTTAAGGGGAAAGGTGAATTGGGGTGCTGCATAAAACCAGAGATTGAAATGAGCACAGATAAAGTTCCTTAAGCCAAATATGGAATAGACAAGAGCTACTCCTTGCTCAACGAAATGGACTCAACACCGTATATTAAACGCCTAAGAATGTACATGACTAGTAAGTATCTTAAAACCTATGGATTACTATGTCTCCGAAAGAGAATCAAGCATGTGTACAGGGGCATAAACGCAGCAGTGATAGGATTGGAGAGGTTCGGTGAGCAAATGAAGACCCTTTGAAGTCATATTGCATGGTACCCATTCCACGGGTTTCAACTACCCAGGTTTAAGGTATTCTTCCTTCACCTAAAACATGCACGTGGAACCTAGAGCATGATCAACCATGTGATCGGGAGATGTGTTCAAATATGTCTCAGTTTTCGTACCGTGGTACTCGGGTGCAACATTCCAGACGCTTTACTAACACTCTCCCGACTTGGAGAGTCAGGCCCTTTAACCTCCTGTTTGGCCCAGTTTGCAATTTCTGCGGAAGATGAACAGGAATAGCGAGAACCAATGAGAGACTAGCTGGAGGTGTCTGGCCGGGCAAATTTAACTCTCATTTCCCACCAGGAAGAGGAAATAACCAAAGGCTCAGCGTGCCGTGCCGGAACGAGATTAGGGCCTGAAGCCATCCTGCGGTGTTGCGGCCAGCTCAAAAGAAAGCGAGTTGAAGAAAGGAGCTCAGGGGCACTGTAATTCACAAACCTGCAGAGTTATAAATGACAGCTATCGTCCAAAAATATACTGAAGTAAGGCTGCCAAGAGGACTTGAAAGCGGGGCAGAATTTCAGAAAACCGATTTCAGGAGGTAGACTGGAATTGCATTGAAAGCATAGGAAAAGAGGCAGAACGTCCACAATGATGCACTTGGCCAAAAAGGGCGTATGCGTTTTTTCCTGAATATATTCAGGAAAAAACGCATACGCACTTTTTGGCCAACCAAGCAAGCTTGCAAAGGAAATCTGCACTACAATGAAGTCTCACTTCCCCCCGGTCAAAAGGGCCATCTGAAAAATGTGTAAAATCCAGAAAGGCAGGACAGGCCATGGAGAACTGGGAGCCTTGTTATGCTGATGCGCGGGATGTAAATTGCCAACAGACACTTGGGAGAAGTGTATGGTGTTTCCTGAAACATCTAAAAAACAAAGCAACAGAGCCTAGGGCACTTCCACTTATGGTCCTATAGCTTAGGGAAATTAAAATCAAAAAGACACAGCCACCCCAAAGTTTGGGACGCCTCTGTTTACAAGAACCTCGTTTACAGTACAAGTTCAACATCGCAGAAAGTGAAAAATGGATAAAGAAGTTGTGGTATTTACTTACAAAGCAATATCACTCAGCAATGAAATCTATGTCATCAGGCCCTTAGCAGCACAATGAGTGGATTCAGGTACGATGATTCTAACTGAAATAAGTCACACAGAAAAAGAAACATCATAAGATATCAGTAATACACGGAATGTAAACTTGGCTACACAGGAAGTGAATTACAAAGCAGAACAGGGTCTCAAATTTAGAAAACCAACTTATGCTTGCTTAAGGGGAAAGGTGAGTTGGGGTGCTGCATAAAACCAGAGATTGAAATGAGCACAGATAAATTTGCTTAAGCCAAATATGGAATAGACAAGAGCTACTCCTTGCTCAACGAAATGGACTCAACACCCCATATTAAACGCCTAAGAATGTACCTGACTAGTAAGTATCTTAAAACCTATGGATTGCTATGTCTCCAAAAGAGAATCAAGCGTGTGTACAGGGTCATAAACGCAGCAGTGATAGGATTGGAGAGGTTCGGTGAGCAAATGAAGACCCTTTGAAGTCATATTGCATGGTACCCATTCCATGGGTTTCAACTTCCCAGGTTTAAGGTATTCTTCCTTCAGCGAAAACATGCATGTGGAACCCAGAGTATGATCAACCGACTGAACGGGAGACGTGTTCAAATATGTCTCAGTTTTCCTCCCCTGGTACTCGGGTGCAACATTCCAGACGCTTTACTAACACTCTCCCCACTTGGAGAGTCAGCGCCTTTAACCTCCTGTTTGGCCCAGTTTGCAATTTCTGCGGTAGATGAACAGGAATAGCGAGAACCAATGAGAGACTAGCTGGAGGTGTCTGGACAGGCAAATTTAACTCTCATTTCCCACCAGGAAGAGGAAATAACCAAAGGCTCAGCGTGCCGTGCCGGAACCAGATTAGGGCCTGAAGCCATCCTGCGGTGTTGCGGCCAGGTCACAAGAAAGTGAGTTGAAGAAAGGAGCTCAGGGGCACCGTCATTCACAAACCTCCAGAGTTATAAATGACAACTATCATCCAAAAATATACTGAAGTAAGGCTGCCAAGAGGACTTGAAAGCGGGGCAGAATTGCAGGAAACCGATTTCAGGAGGTAGACTGGAATTGCATGGAAAGCATAGGAAAAGAGGCAGAATGTCCACAATGATGCACTTGGCCAAAAAGGGCGTATGCGTTTTTTCCTGAATATATTCAGGGAAAAACGCACACGCCCCTTTTGGCCAACCAAGCAAGCTTGTACAGGAAATCTGCACTACAATGAAGTCTCACTTCCCCCCGGTCAAAAGGGCCATCTGAAAAAAGTGTAAAATCCAGAAAGGCAGGACAGGCCATGGAGAACTGGGAGCCTTGTTATGCTGATGGGCGGGATGTAAATTGCCAACAGACACTCGGGAGAAGTGTATGGTGTTTCCTGAAACATCTAAAAAACAAAGCAACAGAGCCTAGGGCACTTCCACTTATGGTCCTATAGCTTAGGGAAATTAAAATCAAAAAGACACAGCCACCCCAAAGTTTGGGATGCCTCTGTTTACAAGAACCTCGTTTACCGTACAAGTGCAATATCACAGAAAGTGAAAAATGGATAAAGAACTTGTGGTACTTACGTACAATGCAGTATCACTCAGCAATGAAATCTATGTCATCAGGCCCATAGCAGCATAATGAGTGGATTCAGGTACGATGATTCTAACTGAAATAAGTCACACAGAAATGGAAACATCATAAGATATCACTAATACACGGAATGTAAACTTGGCTACACAGGAACTGAATTCCAAAACAGAACAGGGTCTCAAATTTAGAAAACCAACTTATGCTTGCTTAAGGGTAAAGGTGAGTTGGGGTGCTGCATAAAACCAGAGATTGAAATGAGCACAGATGAAGTTCCGTAAGCCAAATATGGAATAGACAAGAGCTACTCCTTGCTCAATGAAATGGACTCAACACCCCATATTAAACGCCTAAGAATGTACCTGACTAGTAAGCATCTTAAAACCTATGGATTGCTATGTCTCCGAAAGAGAATCAAGAATGTGTACAGGGGCATAAACGCAGCAGTGATAGGATTGGAGAGGTTCGGTGAGCAAATGAAGACCCTTTGAAGTCATATTGCATGGTATCCATTCCACGGGTCTCAACTCTCCAGTTTTAAGGTATTCTTCCTTCAGCTAAAACATGCATGTGGAACCCAGAGTATGATCAACCGTGTGATCGGGAGACATGTTCAAATATGTCTCAGTTTTGGTCCCCTGGTACTCGGGTGCAACATTCCAGACGCTTCACTAACACTCTCCCGACTTGGAGAGTCAGTGCCTTTAACCTCCTGTTTTGCCCAGTTTGCAATTTCTGCGGAAGATGAACAGGAATAGGGAGAACCAATGAGAGACTAGCTGGAGGTGTCTGGACGGGCAAATTTAACTCTCATTTCCCACCAGGAAGAGGAAATAACCAAAGGCTCAGCATGCAGTGCCGGAACCAGATTAGGGCCTGAAGCCATCCTGCGGTGTTGCGGCCAGGTCACAAGAAAGCGAGTTGAAGAAAGGAGCTCAGGGGCACTGTAATTCACAAACCTGCAGAGTTATAAATGACAGCTATCGTCCAAAAATATACTGAAGAAAGGCTGTCAAAAGGACTTGAAAGCGGGGCAGAATTGCAGGAAACCGATTTCAGGAGGTAGACTGGAATTGCATTGAAAGCATAGGAAAAGAGGCAGAACGTCCACAATGATGCACTTGGCCAAAAAGGGCGTATGCGTTTTTTCCTGAATATATTCAGGAAAAAACGCATACGCACTTTTTGGCCAACCAAGCAAGCTTGCAAAGGAAATCTGCACTACAATGAAGTCTCACTTCTCCCTGGTCAAAAGGGCCATCTGAAAAAAGTGTAAAATCCAGAAAGGCAGGACAGGCCATGGAGAACTGGGAGCCTTGTTATGCTGATGGGCGGGATGTAAATTGCCAACAGACACTTGGGAGAAGTGTATGGTGTTTCCTGAAACATCTAAAAAACAAAGGAACAGAGCCTAGGGCACTTCCACTTATGGTCCTATAGCTTAGGGAAATTAAAATCAAAAAGACACAGCCACCCCAAAGTTTGGGACGCCTCTGTTTACAAGAACCTCGTTTACCGTACAAGTTCAATATCACAGAAAGTGAAAAATGGATAAAGAACTTGTGGTACTTACGTACAATGCAGTATCACTCAGCAATGAAATCTACGTCATCAGGCCCGTAGCAGCACAATGAGTGGATTCAGGTATGATGATTCAAACTGAAATAAGTCACACAGAAAAAGAAACATCATAAGATATCAGTAATACACGGAATGTAAACTTGGCTACACAGGAACTGAATTACAGAACAGAACAGGGTCTCAAATTTAGGAAACCAACTTATGCTTGCTTAAGGGGAAAGGTGAGTTGGGGTGTTGCATAAAACCAGAGATTGAAATGAGCACAGATAAACTTCCTTAAACCAAATATGGAATAGACAAAAGCTACTCCTTGCTCAACGAAATGGACTCAACACCGCATATTAAACGCCTAAGAATGTACCTGACTAGTAAGTATCTTAAAACCTATGGATTGCTATGTCTCCGAAAGAGAATCGAGCATGTGTACAGGGGCATAAACGCAGCAGTGATAGGATAGGAGAGGTTCGTTGAGCAAATGAAGACCCTTTGAAGTCATATTGCATGGTACCCATTCCACGGCTTTCAACTACCCTGGTTTAAGGTATTCTTCCTTCAGCTAAAACATGCATGTGGAACCTAGAGTATGATCAACCATGTGATCGGGAGACGTGTTCAAATATGTCTCAGTTTTCGTACCCTGATACTCGGGTGCAACATTCCAGATGCTTTACTAACACTCTCCCCACTTGGAGAGTCAGTCCCTTTAACCTCCTGTTTGGCCCAGTTTGCAATTTCTGCGGAAGATGAACAGGAATAGCGAGAATCAATGAGCGACTAGCTGGAGGTGTCTGGACGGGCAAATTTAACTCTCATTTCCCACCAGGAAGAGGAATTAACCAAAGGCTCAGCGTGCCGTGCCGGAACCAGATTAGGGCCTGAAGCCATCCTGCGGTGTTGCGGCCAGCTCACAAGAAAGCGAGTTGAAGAAAGGAGCTCAGGGGCACTGTAATTCACAAACCTGCAGAGTTATAAATGACAGCTATCGTCCAAAAATATACTGAAGTAAGGCTGCCAAGAGGACTTGAAAGCGGGGCAGAATTGCAGGAAACCGATTTCAGGAGGTAGACTGGAATTGCATTGAAAGCATAGGAAAAGAGGCAGAACGTCCACAATGATGCACTTGGCCAAAAAGGGCGTATGCGATTTTTCCTGAATATATTCAGGAAAAAACGCATACGCCCTTTTTGGCCAACCAAGCAAGCTTGCAAAGGAAATCTGCACTACAATGAAGTCTCACTTCCCCCCGGTCAAAAGGGCCATCTGAAAAAAGTGTAAAATCCAGAAAGGCAGGACAGGCCATGGAGAACTGGGAGCCTTGTTATGCTGATGGGCGGGATGTAAATTGCCAACAGACACTTGGGAGAAGTGTATGGTGTTTCCTGAAACATCTAAAAAACAAAGCAACAGAGCCTAGGTCACTTTCACTTATGGTCCTATAGCTTAGGGAAATTAAAATCAAAAAGACACAGCCACCCCAAAGTTTGGGACGCCTCTGTTTACAAGAACCTCGTTTACCGTACAAGTTCAATATCACAGAAAGTGAAAAATGGATAAAGAACTTGTGGTACTTACGTACAATGCAGTATCACTCAGCAATGAAATCTATGTCATCAGGCCCGTAGCACCATAATGAGTGGATTCAGGTACGATGATACTAACTGAAATAAGTCACACAGAAAAAGAAACATCATAAGATATCACTAATACACGGAATGTAACCTTGGCTACACAGGAACTGAATTCCAAAACAGAACAGGGACTCAAATTTAGAAAACCAACTTATGCTTGCTTAAGGGGAAAGGTGAGTTGGGGTGCTGCATAAAACCAGAGATTGAAATGAGCACAGATAAAGTTCCTTAAGCCAAATATGGAATAGACAAGAGCTACTCCTTGCTCAACGAAATGGACTCAACACCCCATATTAAACGCCTAAGAATGTACCTGACTAGTAAATATCTTAAAACCTATGGATTGCTATGTCTCCAAAAGAGAATCAAGCGTGTGTACAGGGGCATGAACGCAGCAGTGATAGGATTGGAGAGGTTCGGTGAGCAAATGAAGACCCTTTGAAGTCATATTGCATGGTACCCATTACACGGGTCTCAACTCTCCAGGTTTAAGGTATTCTTCCTTCAGCTAAAACATGCATGTGGAACCCAGAGTATGATCAACCGTGTGAACGGGAGACGTGTTCAAATATGTCTCAGTTTTCCTCCCCTGGTACTCGGGTGCAACATTCCAGACGCTTTACTAACAATCTCCCCACTTGGAGAGTCAGCGCCTTTAACATCCTGTTTGGCCCAGTTTGCAATTTCTGCGAAAGATGAACACGAATAAGGAGAACCAACGAGACACTAGCTGGAGGTGTCTGGACGGGCAAATTTATCTCTCATTTCCCACCAGGAAGAGGAAATAACCAAAGGCTCAGCGTGCCGTGCCGGAACCAGATTAGGGCCTGAAGCCATCCTGCGGTGTTGTGGCCAGGTCACAAGAAAGCGAGTTGAAGAAAGGAGCTCAGGGGCACTGTAATTCACAAACCTGCAGAGTTATAAATGACAGCTATCGTCCAAAAATATACTGAAGTAAGGCTGCCAAGAGGACTTGAAAGCGGGGCAGAATTGCAGGAAACCGATTTCAGGAGGTAGACTGGAATTGCATTGAAAGCATAGGAAAAGAGGCAGAACGTCCACAATGATGCACTTGGCCAAAAAGGGCGTATGCGTTTTTTCCTGAATATATTCAGGAAATTAAACTGAAAAAGACACAGCCACCCCAAAGTTTGGGACGCCTCTGTTTACAAGAACCTCGTTTACAGTACAAGTTCAACATCGCAGAAAGTGAAAAATGGATAAAGAACTTGTGGTATTTACTTACAAAGCAATATCACTCAGCAATGAAATCTATGTCATCAGGCCCTTAGCAGCACAATGAGTGGATTCAGGTATGATGATTCTAACTGAAATAAGTCACACAGAAAAAGAAACATCATAAGATATCAGTAATACACGGAATGTAAACTTGGCTACACAGGAAATGAATTACAGAACAGAACAGGGTCTCAAATTTAGAAAACCAACTTATGCTTGCTTAAGGGGAAAGGTGAGTTGGGGTGCTGCATAAAACCAGAGATTGAAATGAGCACAGATAAAGTTCCTTAAGCCAAATATGGAATAGACAAGAGCTACTCCTTGCTCAACGAAATGCACTCAACACCGCATATTAAACGCCTAAGAATGTACCTGACTAGTAAGTATCTTAAAACCTATGGATTGCTATGTCTCCGAAAGAGAATCAAGAATGTGTACAGGGGCATAAACGCAGCAGTGATAGGATTGGAGAGGTTCGGTGAGCAAATGAAGACCCTTTGAAGTCATATTGCATGGTACCCATTCCACGGGTTTCAACTACCCAGGTTTAACGTATTCTTCCTTTAGCTAAAACATGCATGTGGAACCTAGAGTATGATCAACCGTTTGATCGGCAGACGTGTTCAAATATGTCTCAGTTTTCGTACCCTGGTACTCGGGTGCAACATTCCAGACGCTTTACTAACACTCTCTCGACTTGGAGAGTCAGTCCCTTTAACCTCCTGTTTGGCCCAGTTTGAAATTTCTGCGGAAGATGAACAGGAATCGCGAGAAGCAATGAGAGACTAGCTGGAGGTGTCTGGACGGGCAAATTTAACTCTCATTTCCTACCAGGAAGAGGAATTAACCAAAGGCTCAGCGTGCCGTGCCAGAACCAGATTAGGGCCTGAAGCCATCCTGCGGTGTTGCGGCCAGGTCACAAGAAAGCGAGTGGAAGAAAGGAGCTCAGGGGCACTGTAAGTCACAAACCTGCAGAGTTATAAATGACAGCTATCGTCCAAAAATATACTGAAGTAAGGCTGCCAAGAGGACTTGAATGCGGGGCAGAATTGCAGGAAACCGATTTCAGGAGGTAGACTGGAATTGCATTGAAAGCATAGGAAAAGAGGCAGAACGTCCACAATGATGCACTTGGCCAAAAAGTGCGTATGCGTTTTTTCCTGAATATATTCAGGAAAAAACGCATACGCCCTTTTTGGCCAACCAAGCAAACTTGCAAAGGAAATCTGCACTACAATGAAGTCTCACTTCCCCCCGTCAAAAGGGCCATCTGAAAAAAGTGTAAAATCCAGAAAGGCAGGACAGGCCATGGAGAACTGGGAGCCTTGTTATGCTGATGGGCGGGATGTAAATTGCCAACAGACACTCAGGAGAAGTGTATGGTGTTTCCTGAAACATCTAAAAAACAAAGCAACAGAGCCTAGGGCACTTTCACTTACGGTCCTATAGCTTAGGGAAATTAAAATCAAAAAGACACAGCCACCCCAAAGTTTGGGACGCCTCTGTTTACAAGAACCTCGTTTACCGTACAAGTTCAATATCACAGAAAGTGAAAAATGGATAAAGAACTTGTGGTACTTACGTACAATGCAGTATCACTCAGCAATGAAATCTATGTCATCAGGCCCGTAGCAGCATAGTGAGTGGATTCAGGTACGATGATACTAACTGAAATAAGTCACACAGAAAAAGAAACATCATAAGATATCACTAATACACGGAATGTAACCTTGGCTACACAGGAACTGAATTCCAAAACAGAACAGGGTCTCAAATTTAGAAAACCAACTTATGCTTGCTTAAGGGGAAAGGTGAGTTGGGGTGCTGCATAAAACCAGAGATTGAAATGAGCACAGATAAAGTTCCTTAAGCCAAATATGGAATAGACAAGAGCTACTCCTTGCTCAACGAAATGGACTCAACACCCCATATTAAACGCCTAAGAATGTACCTGACTAGTAAGTATCTTAAAACCTATGGATTGCTATGTCTCCAAAAGAGAATCAAGCGTGTGTACAGGGGCATAAACGCAGCAGTGATAGGATTGGAGAGGTTCGGTGAGCAAATGAAGACCCTTTGAAGTCATATTGCATGGTACCCATTACACGGGTCTCAACTCTCCAGTTTTAAGGTATTCTTCCTTCAGCTAAAACATGCATGTGGAACCCAGAGTATGATCAACTGTGTGATTGGGAGACGTGTTCAAATATGTCTCAGTTTTCCTCCCCTGGTACTCGGGTGCAACATTCCAGACGCTTTACTAACACTCTCCCCACTTGGAGAGTCAGCGCCTTTAACCTCCTGTTTGGCCCAGTTTGCAATTTCTGCGAAAGATGAACACGAATAAGGAGAACAAACGAGAGACTAGCTGGAGGTGTCTGGACGGACAAATTTAACTCTCATTTCCCACCAGGAAGAGGAAATAACCAAAGGCTCAGCGTGCCGTGCCGGAACCAGATTAGGGCCTGAAGCCATCCTGCGGTGTTGTGGCCAGGTCACAAGAAAGCGAGTTGAAGAAAGGAGCTCAGGGGCACTGTAATTCACAAACCTGCAGAGTTATAAATGACAGCTATCGTCCAAAAATATACTGAAGTAAGGCTGCCAAGAGGACTTGAAAGCGGGGCAGAATTGCAGGAAACCGATTTCAGGAGGTAGACTGGAATTGCATTGAAAGCATAGGAAAAGAGGCAGAACGTCCACAATGATGCACTTGGCCAAAAAGGGCGTATGCGTTTTTTCCTGAATATATTCAGGAAAAAACGCATACGCCCTTTTTGGCCAACCAAGCAAGCTTGCAAAGGAAATCTGCACTACAATGAAGTCTCACTTCCCCCCGGTCAAAAGGGCCATCTGAAAAAAGTGTAAAATCCAGAAAGGCAGGACAGGCCATGGAGAACTGGGAGCCTTGTTATGCTGATGGGCGGGATGTAAATTGCCAACAGACACTTGGGAGAAGTGTATGGTGTTTCCTGAAACATCTAAAAAACAAAGCAACAGAGCCTAGGGCACTTCCACTTATGGTCCTATAGCTTAGGGAAATTAAACTGAAAAAGACACAGCCACCCCAAAGTTTGGGACGCCTCTGTTTACAAGAACCTCATTTACAGTACAAGTTCAACATCGCAGAAAGTGAAAAATGGATAAAGAACTTGTGGTATTTACTTAGAAAGCAATATCACTCAGCAATGAAATCTATGTCATCAGGCCCTTAGCAGCACAATGAGTGGATTCAGGTATGATGATTCTAACTGAAATAAGTCACACAGAAAAAGAAACATCATAAGATATCACTAATACACGGAATGTAAACTTGGCTACACAGGAAATGAATTACAGAACAGAACAGGGTCTCAAATTTAGAAAACCAACTTATGCTTGCTTAAGGGGAAAGGTGAGTTGGGGTGCTGCATAAAACCAGAGATTGAAATGAGCACAGATAAAGTTCCTTAAGCCAAATATGGAATAGACAAGAGCTACTCCTTGCTCAACGAAATGCACTCAACACCGCATATTAAACGCCTAAGAATGTACCTGACTAGTAAGTATCTTAAAACCTATGGATTGCTATGTCTCCGAAAGAGAATCAAGAATGTGTACAGGGGCATAAACGCAGCAGTGATAGGATTGGAGAGGTTCGGTGAGCAAATGAAGACCCTTTGAAGTCATATTGCATGGTACCCATTCCACGGGTTTCAACTACCCAGGTTTAACGTATTCTTCCTTTAGCTAAAACATGCATGTGGAACCTAGAGTATGATCAACCGTTTGATCGGCAGACGTGTTCAAATATGTCTCAGTTTTCGTACCCTGGTACTCGGGTGCAACATTCCAGACGCTTTACTAACACTCTCTCGACTTGGAGAGTCAGTCCCTTTAACCTCCTGTTTGGCCCAGTTTGCAATTTCTGCGGAAGATGAACAGGAATCGCGAGAAGCAATGAGAGACTAGCTGGAGGTGTCTGGACGGGCAAATTTAACTCTCATTTCCCACCAGGAAGAGGAATTAACCAAAGGCTCACCGTGCCGTGCCAGAACCAGATTAGGGCCTGAAGCCATCCTGCGGTGTTGCGGCCAGGTCACAAGAAAGCGAGTGGAAGAAAGGAGCTCAGGGGCACTGTAAGTCACAAACCTGCAGAGTTATAAATGACAGCTATCGTCCAAAAATATACTGAAGTAAGGCTGCCAAGAGGACTTGAATGCGGGGCAGAATTGCAGGAAACCGATTTCAGGAGGTAGATTGGAATTGCATTGAAAGCATAGGAAAAGAGGCAGAACGTCCACAATGATGCACTTGGCCAAAAAGGGCGTATGCGTTTTTTCCTGAATATATTCAGGAAAAAACGCATATGCCCTTTTTGGCCAACCAAGCAAACTTGCAAAGGAAATCTGCACTACAATGAAGTCTCACTTCCCCCCGTCAAAAGGGCCATCTGAAAAAAGTGTAAAATCCAGAAAGGCAGGACAGGCCATGGAGAACTGGGAGCCTTGTTATGCTGATGGGCGGGATGTAAATTGCCAACAGACACTTGGGAGAAGTGTATGGTGTTTCCTGAAACATCTAAAAAACAAAGCAACAGAGCCTAGGGCACTTCCACTTATGGTCCTATAGCTTAGGGAAATTAAACTGAAAAAGACACAGCCACCCCAAAGTTTGGGACGCCTCTGTTTACAAGAACCTCATTTACAGTACAAGTTCAACATCGCAGAAAGTGAAAAATGGATAAAGAACTTGTGGTATTTACTTACAAAGCAATATCACTCAGCAATGAAATCTATGTCATCAGGCCCTTAGCAGCACAATGAGTGGATTCAGGTATGATGATTCTAACTGAAATAAGTCACACAGAAAAAGAAACATCATAAGATATCAGTAATACACGGAATGTAAACTTGGCTACACAGGAAATGAATTACAGAACAGAACAGGGTCTCAAATTTAGAAAACCAACTTATGCTTGCTTAAGGGGAAAGGTGAGTTGGGGTGCTGCATAAAACCAGAGATTGAAATGAGCACAGATAAAGTTCCTTAAGCCAAATATGGAATAGACAAGAGCTACTCCTTGCTCAACGAAATGCACTCAACACCGCATATTAAACGCCTAAGAATGTACCTGACTAGTAAGTATCTTAAAACCTATGGATTGCTATGTCTCCGAAAGAGAATCAAGAATGTGTACAGGGGCATAAACGCAGCAGTGATAGGATTGGAGAGGTTCGGTGAGCAAATGAAGACCCTTTGAAGTCATATTGCATGGTACCCATTCCACGGGTTTCAACTACCCAGGTTTAACGTATTCTTCCTTTAGCTAAAACATGCATGTGGAACCTAGAGTATGATCAACCGTTTGATCGGCAGACGTGTTCAAATATGTCTCAGTTTTCGTACCCTGGTACTCGGGTGCAACATTCCAGACGCTTTACTAACACTCTCTCGACTTGGAGAGTCAGTCCCTTTAACCTCCTGTTTGGCCCAGTTTGCAATTTCTGCGGAAGATGAACAGGAATCGCGAGAAGCAATGAGAGACTAGCTGGAGGTGTCTGGACGGGCAAATTTAACTCTCATTTCCCACCAGGAAGAGGAATTAACCAAAGGCTCACCGTGCCGTGCCAGAACCAGATTAGGGCCTGAAGCCATCCTGCGGTGTTGCGGCCAGGTCACAAGAAAGCGAGTGGAAGAAAGGAGCTCAGGGGCACTGTAAGTCACAAACCTGCAGAGTTATAAATGACAGCTATCGTCCAAAAATATACTGAAGTAAGGCTGCCAAGAGGACTTGAATGCGGGGCAGAATTGCAGGAAACCGATTTCAGGAGGTAGATTGGAATTGCATTGAAAGCATAGGAAAAGAGGCAGAACGTCCACAATGATGCACTTGGCCAAAAAGGGCGTATGCGTTTTTTCCTGAATATATTCAGGAAAAAACGCATATGCCCTTTTTGGCCAACCAAGCAAACTTGCAAAGGAAATCTGCACTACAATGAAGTCTCACTTCCCCCCGTCAAAAGGGCCATCTGAAAAAAGTGTAAAATCCAGAAAGGCAGGACAGGCCATGGAGAACTGGGAGCCTTGTTATGCTGATGGGCGGGATGTAAATTGCCAACAGACACTTGGGAGAAGTGTATGGTGTTTCCTGAAACATCTAAAAAACAAAGCAACAGAGCCTAGGGCACTTCCACTTATGGTCCTATAGCTTAGGGAAATTAAACTGAAAAAGACACAGCCACCCCAAAGTTTGGGACGCCTCTGTTTACAAGAACCTCATTTACAGTACAAGTTCAACATCGCAGAAAGTGAAAAATGGATAAAGAACTTGTGGTATTTACTTACAAAGCAATATCACTCAGCAATGAAATCTATGTCATCAGGCCCTTAGCAGCACAATGAGTGGATTCAGGTATGATGATTCTAACTGAAATAAGTCACACAGAAAAAGAAACATCATAAGATATCAGTAATACACGGAATGTAAACTTGGCTACACAGGAAATGAATTACAGAACAGAACAGGGTCTCAAATTTAGAAAACCAACTTATGCTTGCTTAAGGGGAAAGGTGAGTTGGGGTGCTGCATAAAACCAGAGATTGAAATGAGCACAGATAAAGTTCCTTAAGCCAAATATGGAATAGACAAGAGCTACTCCTTGCTCAACGAAATGCACTCAACACCGCATATTAAACGCCTAAGAATGTACCTGACTAGTATCTTAAAACCTATGGATTGCTATGTCTCCGAAAGAGAATCAAGAATGTGTACAGGGGCATAAACGCAGCAGTGATAGGATTGGAGAGGTTCGGTGAGCAAATGAAGACCCTTTGAAGTCATATTGCATGGTACCCATTCCACGGGTTTCAACTACCCAGGTTTAACGTATTCTTCCTTTAGCTAAAACATGCATGTGGAACCTAGAGTATGATCAACCGTTTGATCGGCAGACGTGTCCAAATATGTCTCAGTTTTCGTACCCTGGTACTCGGGTGCAACATTCCAGACGCTTTACTAACACTCTCTCGACTTGGAGAGTCAGTCCCTTTAACCTCCTGTTTGGCCCAGTTTGCAATTTCTGCGGAAGATGAACAGGAATCGCGAGAAGCAATGAGAGACTAGCTGGAGGTGTCTGGACGGGCAAATTTAACTCTCATTTCCCACCAGGAAGAGGAATTAACCAAAGGCTCACCGTGCCGTGCCAGAACCAGATTAGGGCCTGAAGCCATCCTGCGGTGTTGCGGCCAGGTCACAAGAAAGCGAGTGGAAGAAAGGAGCTCAGGGGCACTGTAAGTCACAAACCTGCAGAGTTATAAATGACAGCTATCGTCCAAAAATATACTGAAGTAAGGCTGCCAAGAGGACTTGAATGCGGGGCAGAATTGCAGGAAACCGATTTCAGGAGGTAGATTGGAATTGCATTGAAAGCATAGGGAAAGAGGCAGAACGTCCACAATGATGCACTTGGCCAAAAAGGGCGTATGCGTTTTTTCCTGAATATATTCAGGAAAAAACGCATATGCCCTTTTTGGCCAACCAAGCAAACTTGCAAAGGAAATCTGCACTACAATGAAGTCTCACTTCCCCCCGTCAAAAGGGCCATCTGAAAAAAGTGTAAAATCCAGAAAGGCAGGACAGGCCATGGAGAACTGGGAGCCTTGTTATGCTGATGGGCGGGATGTAAATTGCCAACAGACACTCGGGAGAAGTGTATGGTGTTTCCTGAAACATCTAAAAAACAAAGCAACAGAGCCTAGGGCACTTCCACTTATGGTCCTATAGCTTAGGGAAATTAAAATCAAAAAGACACAGCCACCCCAAAGTTTGGGACGCCTCTGTTTACAAGAACCTCGTTTACCATACAAGTTCAATATCACAGAAAGTGAAAAATGGATAAAGAACTTGTGGTACTTACGTACAATGCAGTATCACTCAGCAATGAAATCTATGTCATCAGGCCCGTAGCAGCATAATGAGTGGATTCAGGTACGATGATACTAACTGAAATAAGTCACACAGAAAAAGAAACATCATAAGATATCACTAATACACGGAATGTAACCTTGGCTACACAGGAACTGAATTCCAAAACAGAACAGGGTCTCAATTTAGAAAACCAACTTATGCTTGCTTAAGGGGAAAGGTGAGTTGGGGTGCTGCATAAAACCAGAGATTGAAATGAGCACAGATAAAGTTCCTTAAGCCAAATATGGAATAGACAAGAGCTACTCCTTGCTCAACGAAATGCACTCAACACCGCATATTAAACGCCTAAGAATGTACCTGACTAGTAAGTATCTTAAAACCTATGGATTGCTATGTCTCCGAAAGAGAATCAAGAATGTGTACAGGGGCATAAACGCAGCAGTGATAGGATTGGAGAGGTTCGGTGAGCAAATGAAGACCCTTTGAAGTCATATTGCATGGTACCCATTCCACGGGTTTCAACTACCCAGGTTTAACGTATTCTTCCTTTAGCTAAAACATGCATGTGGAACCTAGAGTATGATCAACCGTTTGATCGGCAGACGTGTTCAAATATGTCTCAGTTTTCGTACCCTGGTACTCGGGTGCAACATTCCAGACGCTTTACTAACACTCTCTCGACTTGGAGAGTCAGTCCCTTTAACCTCCTGTTTGGCCCAGTTTGCAATTTCTGCGGAAGATGAACAGGAATCGCGAGAAGCAATGAGAGACTAGCTGGAGGTGTCTGGACGGGCAAATTTAACTCTCATTTCCCACCAGGAAGAGGAATTAACCAAAGGCTCACCGTGCCGTGCCAGAACCAGATTAGGGCCTGAAGCCATCCTGCGGTGTTGCGGCCAGGTCACAAGAAAGCGAGTGGAAGAAAGGAGCTCAGGGGCACTGTAAGTCACAAACCTGCAGAGTTATAAATGACAGCTATCGTCCAAAAATATACTGAAGTAAGGCTGCCAAGAGGACTTGAATGCGGGGCAGAATTGCAGGAAACCGATTTCAGGAGGTAGACTGGAATTGCATTGAAAGCATAGGAAAAGAGGCAGAACGTCCACAATGATGCACTTGGCCAAAAAGTGCGTATGCGTTTTTTCCTGAATATATTCAGGAAAAAACGCATACGCCCTTTTTGGCCAACCAAGCAAACTTGCAAAGGAAATCTGCACTACAATGAAGTCTCACTTCCCCCCGTCAAAAGGGCCATCTGAAAAAAGTGTAAAATCCAGAAAGGCAGGACAGGCCATGGAGAACTGGGAGCCTTGTTATGCTGATGGGCGGGATGTAAATTGCCAACAGACACTCAGGAGAAGTGTATGGTGTTTCCTGAAACATCTAAAAAACAAAGCAACAGAGCCTAGGGCACTTTCACTTACGGTCCTATACTTAGGGAAATTAAAATCAAAAAGACACAGCCACCCCAAAGTTTGGGACGCCTCTGTTTACAAGAACCTCGTTTACCGTACAAGTTCAATATCACAGAAAGTGAAAAATGGATAAAGAACTTGTGGTACTTACGTACAATGCAGTATCACTCAGCAATGAAATCTATGTCATCAGGCCCGTAGCAGCATAGTGAGTGGATTCAGGTACGATGATACTAACTGAAATAAGTCACACAGAAAAAGAAACATCATAAGATATCACTAATACACGGAATGTAACCTTGGCTACACAGGAACTGAATTCCAAAACAGAACAGGGTCTCAAATTTAGAAAACCAACTTATGCTTGCTTAAGGGGAAAGGTGAGTTGGGGTGCTGCATAAAACCAGAGATTGAAATGAGCACAGATAAAGTTCCTTAAGCCAAATATGGAATAGACAAGAGCTACTCCTTGCTCAACGAAATGGACTCAACACCCCATATTAAACGCCTAAGAATGTACCTGACTAGTAAGTATCTTAAAACCTATGGATTGCTATGTCTCCAAAAGAGAATCAAGCGTGTGTACAGGGGCATAAACGCAGCAGTGATAGGATTGGAGAGGTTCGGTGAGCAAATGAAGACCCTTTGAAGTCATATTGCATGGTACCCATTACACGGGTCTCAACTCTCCAGTTTTAAGGTATTCTTCCTTCAGCTAAAACATGCATGTGGAACCCAGAGTATGATCAACTGTGTGATTGGGAGACGTGTTCAAATATGTCTCAGTTTTCCTCCCCTGGTACTCGGGTGCAACATTCCAGACGCTTTACTAACACTCTCTCGACTTGGAGAGTCAGCGCCTTTAACCTCCTGTTTGGCCCAGTTTGCAATTTCTGCGAAAGATGAACACGAATAAGGAGAACAAACGAGAGACTAGCTGGAGGTGTCTGGACGGACAAATTTAACTCTCATTTCCCACCAGGAAGAGGAAATAACCAAAGGCTCAGCGTGCCGTGCCGGAACCAGATTAGGGCCTGAAGCCATCCTGCGGTGTTGTGGCCAGGTCACAAGAAAGCGAGTTGAAGAAAGGAGCTCAGGGGCACTGTAATTCACAAACCTGCAGAGTTATAAATGACAGCTATCGTCCAAAAATATACTGAAGTAAGGCTGCCAAGAGGACTTGAAAGCGGGGCAGAATTGCAGGAAACCGATTTCAGGAGGTAGACTGGAATTGCATTGAAAGCATAGGAAAAGAGGCAGAACGTCCACAATGATGCACTTGGCCAAAAAGGGCGTATGCGTTTTTTCCTGAATATATTCAGGAAAAAACGCATACGCCCTTTTTGGCCAACCAAGCAAGCTTGCAAAGGAAATCTGCACTACAATGAAGTCTCACTTCCCCCCGGTCAAAAGGGCCATCTGAAAAAAGTGTAAAATCCAGAAAGGCAGGACAGGCCATGGAGAACTGGGAGCCTTGTTATGCTGATGGGCGGGATGTAAATTGCCAACAGACACTTGGGAGAAGTGTATGGTGTTTCCTGAAACATCTAAAAAACAAAGCAACAGAGCCTAGGGCACTTCCACTTATGGTCCTATAGCTTAGGGAAATTAAACTGAAAAAGACACAGCCACCCCAAAGTTTGGGACGCCTCTGTTTACAAGAACCTCATTTACAGTACAAGTTCAACATCGCAGAAAGTGAAAAATGGATAAAGAACTTGTGGTATTTACTTAGAAAGCAATATCACTCAGCAATGAAATCTATGTCATCAGGCCCTTAGCAGCACAATGAGTGGATTCAGGTATGATGATTCTAACTGAAATAAGTCACACAGAAAAAGAAACATCATAAGATATCAGTAATACACGGAATGTAAACTTGGCTACACAGGAAATGAATTACAGAACAGAACAGGGTCTCAAATTTAGAAAACCAACTTATGCTTGCTTAAGGGGAAAGGTGAGTTGGGGTGCTGCATAAAACCAGAGATTGAAATGAGCACAGATAAAGTTCCTTAAGCCAAATATGGAATAGACAAGAGCTACTCCTTGCTCAACGAAATGCACTCAACACCGCATATTAAACGCCTAAGAATGTACCTGACTAGTAAGTATCTTAAAACCTATGGATTGCTATGTCTCCGAAAGAGAATCAAGAATGTGTACAGGGGCATAAACGCAGCAGTGATAGGATTGGAGAGGTTCGGTGAGCAAATGAAGACCCTTTGAAGTCATATTGCATGGTACCCATTCCACGGGTTTCAACTACCCAGGTTTAACGTATTCTTCCTTTAGCTAAAACATGCATGTGGAACCTAGAGTATGATCAACCGTTTGATCGGCAGACGTGTTCAAATATGTCTCAGTTTTCGTACCCTGGTACTCGGGTGCAACATTCCAGACGCTTTACTAACACTCTCTCGACTTGGAGAGTCAGTCCCTTTAACCTCCTGTTTGGCCCAGTTTGCAATTTCTGCGGAAGATGAACAGGAATCGCGAGAAGCAATGAGAGACTAGCTGGAGGTGTCTGGACGGGCAAATTTAACTCTCATTTCCCACCAGGAAGAGGAATTAACCAAAGGCTCACCGTGCCGTGCCAGAACCAGATTAGGGCCTGAAGCCATCCTGCGGTGTTGCGGCCAGGTCACAAGAAAGCGAGTGGAAGAAAGGAGCTCAGGGGCACTGTAAGTCACAAACCTGCAGAGTTATAAATGACAGCTATCGTCCAAAAATATACTGAAGTAAGGCTGCCAAGAGGACTTGAATGCGGGGCAGAATTGCAGGAAACCGATTTCAGGAGGTAGATTGGAATTGCATTGAAAGCATAGGAAAAGAGGCAGAACGTCCACAATGATGCACTTGGCCAAAAAGGGCGTATGCGTTTTTTCCTGAATATATTCAGGAAAAAACGCATATGCCCTTTTTGGCCAACCAAGCAAACTTGCAAAGGAAATCTGCACTACAATGAAGTCTCACTTCCCCCCGTCAAAAGGGCCATCTGAAAAAAGTGTAAAATCCAGAAAGGCAGGACAGGCCATGGAGAACTGGGAGCCTTGTTATGCTGATGGGCGGGATGTAAATTGCCAACAGACACTTGGGAGAAGTGTATGGTGTTTCCTGAAACATCTAAAAAACAAAGCAACAGAGCCTAGGGCACTTCCACTTATGGTCCTATAGCTTAGGGAAATTAAACTGAAAAAGACACAGCCACCCCAAAGTTTGGGACGCCTCTGTTTACAAGAACCTCATTTACAGTACAAGTTCAACATCGCAGAAAGTGAAAAATGGATAAAGAACTTGTGGTATTTACTTACAAAGCAATATCACTCAGCAATGAAATCTATGTCATCAGGCCCTTAGCAGCACAATGAGTGGATTCAGGTATGATGATTCTAACTGAAATAAGTCACACAGAAAAAGAAACATCATAAGATATCAGTAATACACGGAATGTAAACTTGGCTACACAGGAAATGAATTACAGAACAGAACAGGGTCTCAAATTTAGAAAACCAACTTATGCTTGCTTAAGGGGAAAGGTGAGTTGGGGTGCTGCATAAAACCAGAGATTGAAATGAGCACAGATAAAGTTCCTTAAGCCAAATATGGAATAGACAAGAGCTACTCCTTGCTCAACGAAATGCACTCAACACCGCATATTAAACGCCTAAGAATGTACCTGACTAGTAAGTATCTTAAAACCTATGGATTGCTATGTCTCCGAAAGAGAATCAAGAATGTGTACAGGGGCATAAACGCAGCAGTGATAGGATTGGAGAGGTTCGGTGAGCAAATGAAGACCCTTTGAAGTCATATTGCATGGTACCCATTCCACGGGTTTCAACTACCCAGGTTTAACGTATTCTTCCTTTAGCTAAAACATGCATGTGGAACCTAGAGTATGATCAACCGTTTGATCGGCAGACGTGTCCAAATATGTCTCAGTTTTCGTACCCTGGTACTCGGGTGCAACATTCCAGACGCTTTACTAACACTCTCTCGACTTGGAGAGTCAGTCCCTTTAACCTCCTGTTTGGCCCAGTTTGCAATTTCTGCGGAAGATGAACAGGAATCGCGAGAAGCAATGAGAGACTAGCTGGAGGTGTCTGGACGGGCAAATTTAACTCTCATTTCCCACCAGGAAGAGGAATTAACCAAAGGCTCACCGTGCCGTGCCAGAACCAGATTAGGGCCTGAAGCCATCCTGCGGTGTTGCGGCCAGGTCACAAGAAAGCGAGTGGAAGAAAGGAGCTCAGGGGCACTGTAAGTCACAAACCTGCAGAGTTATAAATGACAGCTATCGTCCAAAAATATACTGAAGTAAGGCTGCCAAGAGGACTTGAATGCGGGGCAGAATTGCAGGAAACCGATTTCAGGAGGTAGATTGGAATTGCATTGAAAGCATAGGGAAAGAGGCAGAACGTCCACAATGATGCACTTGGCCAAAAAGGGCGTATGCGTTTTTTCCTGAATATATTCAGGAAAAAACGCATATGCCCTTTTTGGCCAACCAAGCAAACTTGCAAAGGAAATCTGCACTACAATGAAGTCTCACTTCCCCCCGTCAAAAGGGCCATCTGAAAAAAGTGTAAAATCCAGAAAGGCAGGACAGGCCATGGAGAACTGGGAGCCTTGTTATGCTGATGGGCGGGATGTAAATTGCCAACAGACACTCGGGAGAAGTGTATGGTGTTTCCTGAAACATCTAAAAAACAAAGCAACAGAGCCTAGGGCACTTCCACTTATGGTCCTATAGCTTAGGGAAATTAAAATCAAAAAGACACAGCCACCCCAAAGTTTGGGACGCCTCTGTTTACAAGAACCTCGTTTACCATACAAGTTCAATATCACAGAAAGTGAAAAATGGATAAAGAACTTGTGGTACTTACGTACAATGCAGTATCACTCAGCAATGAAATCTATGTCATCAGGCCCGTAGCAGCATAATGAGTGGATTCAGGTACGATGATACTAACTGAAATAAGTCACACAGAAAAAGAAACATCATAAGATATCACTAATACACGGAATGTAACCTTGGCTACACAGGAACTGAATTCCAAAACAGAACAGGGTCTCAATTTAGAAAACCAACTTATGCTTGCTTAAGGGGAAAGGTGAGTTGGGGTGCTGCATAAAACCAGAGATTGAAATGAGCACAGATAAAGTTCCTTAAGCCAAATATGGAATAGACAAGAGCTACTCCTTGCTCAACGAAATGGACTCAACACCCCATATTAAACGCCTAAGAATGTACCTGACTAGTAAGTATCTTAAAACCTATGGATTGCTATGTCTCCAAAAGAGAATCAAGCATGTGTACAGGGGCATAAACGCAGCAGTGATAGGATTGGAGAGGTTCGGTGAGCAAATGAAGACCCTTTGAAGTCATATTGCATGGTACCCATTACACGGGTCTCAACTCTCCAGTTTTAAGGTATTCTTCCTTCAGCTAAAACATGCATGTGGAACCCAGAGTATGATCAACTGTGTGATTGGGAGACGTGTTCAAATATGTCTCAGTTTTCCTCCCCTGGTACTCGGGTGCAACATTCCAGACGCTTTACTAACACTCTCCCCACTTGGAGAGTCAGCGCCTTTAACCTCCTGTTTGGCCCAGTTTACAATTTCTGCGAAAGATGAACACGAATAAGGAGAACCAACGAGAGACTAGCTGGAGGTGTCTGGACGGACAAATTTAACTCTCATTTCCCACCAGGAAGAGGAAATAACCAAAGGCTCAGCGTGCCGTGCCGGAACCAGATTAGGGCCTGAAGCCATCCTGCGGTGTTGTGGCCAGGTCACAAGAAAGCGAGTTGAAGAAAGGAGCTCAGGGGCACTGTAATTCACAAACCTGCAGAGTTATAAATGACAGCTATCGTCCAAAAATATACTGAAGTAAGGCTGCCAAGAGGACTTGAAAGCGGGGCAGAATTGCAGGAAACCGATTTCAGGAGGTAGACTGGAATTGCATTGAAAGCATAGGAAAAGAGGCAGAACGTCCACAATGATGCACTTGGCCAAAAAGGGCGTATGCGTTTTTTCCTGAATATATTCAGGAAAAAACGCATACGCCCTTTTTGGCCAACCAAGCAAGCTTGCAAAGGAAATCTGCACTACAATGAAGTCTCACTTCCCCCCGGTCAAAAGGGCCATCTGAAAAAAGTGTAAAATCCAGAAAGGCAGGACAGGCCATGGAGAACTGGGAGCCTTGTTATGCTGATGGGCGGGATGTAAATTGCCAACAGACAGTCCGGAGAAGTGTATGGTGTTTCCTGAAACATCTAAAAAACAAAGCAACAGAGCCTAGGGCACTTTCACTTATAGTCCTGTAACTTAGGGAAATTAAAATCAAAAAGACACAGCCACCCAAAGTTTGGAACGGCTCTGTTTACAAGAACCTCGTTTACCGTACAAGTTCAACATAGCAGAAAGTGAAAAATGGATAAAGAAGTTGTGGTATTTACTACAAAGCAATATCACTCAGCAATGAAATCTATGTCATCAGGCCCTTAGCAGCACAATGAGTGGATTCAGGTATGATGATTCTAACTGAAATAAGTCACACAGAAAAAGAAACATCATAAGATATCAGTAATACACGGAATGTAAACTTGGCTACACAGGAACTGAATTACAGAACAGAGCAGGGTCTCAAATTTAGAAAACCAACTTATGCTTGCTTAAGGGGAAAGGTGAGTTGGGGTGCTGCATAAAACCAGAGATTGAAATGAGCACAGATAAAGTTCCTTAAGCCAAATATGGAATAGACAAGAGCTACTCCTTGCTCAACGAAATGGACTCAACACCGCATATTAAACGCCTAAGAATGTACCTGACTAGTAAGTATCTTAAAACCTATGGATTGCTATGTCTCCGAAAGAGAATCAAGCATGTGTACAGGGGCATAAAGGCAGCAGTGATAGGATTGGAGAGGTTCGGTGAGCAAATGAAGACCCTTTGAAGTCATATTGCATGGTACCCATTCCACGGGTTTCAACTACCCAGGTTTAAGGTATTCTTCCTTCAGCTAAAACATGCATGTGGAACCTAGAGCATGATCAACCATGTGATCGGGAGACGTGTTCAAATATGTCTCTTTTTTCGTACACTGGAACTCGGGTGCAACATTCCAGACGCTTTACTAACACTCTCCCGACTTGGAGAGTCAGTCCCTTTAACCTCCTGTTTGGCCCAGCTTGCAATTTCTGCGGAAGATGAACAGGAATAGCAAGAACCAATGAGAGACTAGCTGGAGGTGTCTGGACGGGCAAATTTAACTCTCATTTCCCACCAGGAATAGGAATTAACCAAAGGCTCAGCATGCCGTGCCGGAACCAGATTAGGGCCTGAAGACATCCTGAGGTGTTTCGGCCAGCTCACAAGAAAGCGAGTTGAAGAAAGGAGCTAAGGGGCACTGTAATGCACAAACATGCAGAGTTATAAATGACAGCTATCGTCCAAAAATATACTGAAGTAAGGCTGCCAAGAGGACATGAAAGCGGGGCAGAATTGCAGGAATCCGATTTCAGGAGGTAGACTGGAATTGCATTGAAAGCATAGGAAAAGAGGCAGAACGTCCACAATGATGCACTTGGCCAAAAAGGGCGTATGCGTTTTTTCCTGAATATATTCATGAAAAAACGCATACGCCCTTTTTGGCCAACCAAGCAAGCTTGCAAAGGAAATCTGCACTACAATGAAGTCTCACTTCCCCCCGGTCAAAAGGGCCATCTGAAAAAAGTGTAAAATCCAGAAAGGCAGGACAGGTCATGGAGAACTGGGAGCCTTGTTATGCTGATGGGCGGGATGTAAATTGCAAACAGAC